>NC_087342.1:22510000-23760000 GCF_030014295.1 Loxodonta africana | reverse complement strand
TCACATACTTTGGAAGAACCGATCCCTGGAGAAAGACATCGTGCTTAGGAAAGTAGAGGGCCAGCAGAAAAGAGGAAGACCATTGAGGAGATGGATTAACACAGTGGTGGCAACAATGGACTTAAACATACCTTTTTATTCTTGTAAGGATGACACAGGACCAGGCAACATTTCATTCTGTTATACATGGGTCCCTGTGAGTTGGAACTGACTCAGTGGTACCTAACAAGAACAATAACTAAATGCTGACTTCGGGTTGAAGTGTCTCATTCCATCTGGAAAGTCTGCAGAAGAAAAGTCTGAGCCCTATAGGATCAAGGAATATCAGTCTAAGGAATAACGTATCTTTCTTCTTACCTCAGTTTTACAAAGCAATTCATTATGTCAGTGGTTCTCAGAGTTTGTTCCCCAGAGAAGCAGCATCTATACCACCCAGGAACTTGTTAAATATGCAAATTTTCAGGCCCACCCAAGACCTGATAAAACCATAAAAACCAAACCCATCACTGTAGAGTCGATTCCGACTCATAGCGACCCTAAAGGACAGAGTAGAACTGCCCCATAGGGTTTCCAAGAAGCACCTGGTGGATTCCAACTGCCAAATTTTGGTTAGCAGCCAAAGCTCTTAACCAATATACCACCAGGGTTTCCATCCAAGGCCTACTGGATCAGAAACTCCAAAGATGAGGAGGGGCAGAAATCTGTCTTTTAGCCCTCAGAAGATTCTAGGGCATGCTAAAGTTTGAGAACCACTGCTTTATAGTATTTTACGTCTGTGATAGGGTCCAAATTTTAATCAGAGCACTAATTAAATGTGCTTAGAAATATTTTTCCATTATTTTCTAAAATGTATCTGATTTTCCCTACTTGTTACGTCTCTTTCTCCCATCCATCACCCAACCTTACTCCACTGGCAATGAGGGAAAATTTAAACTTGTCAGCTTGAAGTATCATGATTTCTTTGTGTTATATTTTTGGAATGGCTCTCTTAAAAGAATATTCTCAATCTTTCTCAATTCCTCCCCTTTCTGTGCCTCCCCAGAGGTATGTGGAAGTAAGGGTATGTAAGAGGGAATATTACATGATCTTGTGGCTGGAGAATCCTGGAGTTTGGCTATGAGTTTCATGCAGTCCCCAGCCTGGGTGGGCTGCCCTGCCCTCATCAGTAGTGCAGGGTCCATTTTTTCCTTTCTTTTATAATTCCTTCAGCAAAACTCAGGGGCTTGTAGAACATTCTGGGTCAAAAAACTCAGGGGCTTGCAGAACCTTCTGGGTCATTTCAGTATCATGGGAAATCCAAGGGCAGTTCAGGCTTGATATCTACCTAAACGTGTTTCTATTCTAATCTATTATGTCACTCCATGGAATGCTCTCTGAGGTGTACACAAGGAGGAAGTAACTGCTTTTGACTTTCCCTTCAAATTTTCTAACATGTGTTACCTTCTAGGAGTGTATTAGTCATAGTAAGTTAACAACTCCAAAATGGCACTGGTTAGACACATAATAGCTTATTTCTTGCTCCTGTCACACTCCAATGTGAACCTGTGGATGGGGGAAGGGATTGCTCCACACAGTGCTTCAGGGATCAAGGCTCCTTCTTTTAACTGTATCATCCCCTCAGGGCCTTGAAGTCCTCCATGCTATCCTCTGTATCCAGCTGGTAGGCAGGCAAAAGAGAGAGCTTAAAGCAACACACAGGAGGAATTTGACTAGAACTCAATGGCTCCACCTATTTGTAAGGGAGACTGGAAAATATTGTCTAGAATAATATTTAGGACTTTGTGAACCAAAGACTCCCTCTTCCATAGGGGCTTTTGGAGGTCTTTACACATGTGGCACTGCTGTTTTTCCCAGCTGTCATCTCCTTCTGCTTCTCACAAACCCTTTAAAAACCTGGAAGGGGTTTGTTTTTCACTTCCTCTCCAATTATGGGCTTTCCCTAAGTATTCTCCTCCATCTCGAGGAGGCTTCTGCCTTACCCCTTTCCTGAAGATACAATGACAGACTAGTTAGTAAATGAAGTTAAGGGTTAAAGGAGTGAAAATCATATCAATATATTCTACATATTAACCACATTACACTTAGACATAAGTCCTAAGTCGCATAGAGGAATGTATTAGTTTTCTACTTCTGCCTTAACAAAATACCAAAAACTTATTGGTTTAAAATGAACAAATTTACTATTGTACTTTACAGTTCTGTAGATCAGAAGCCCAATACAGCCTCACTAGGCTAAAATCAAAGTGTTTGCAGGCTGCATTCCTTCCCGGTAACCTTAGGGAAGAATCCATTTCCTACTTATTTGGTTGTTGACAGAATTCAGTTCCATGTCTATTTTAACGTACCCTGTATACAGAGCACTGAGTACAGTGTCTGGGATGTAGAAGGTGCTAGACCAAATCAAACTCACTGCCATCAAGTCAATTCCAACTCATAGTGACCCTACAGGACAGAGTAGAACTGCCCCATATGGTTTTCAAAGAGTGGCTGGTGGGTTCAAACCGCCGATCTTTCCGTTAGCAGCTGAGCTCTTAATAGAAGGTACTAAGTAATTGTTAATTAAGAGGATGGGTAAAATAATGAATAAAGACTTCATTGGGCAATCTCTACCTTCAGAGGAATTTTAATTAGAAATAAGCAATGCTTAGTTTTGTATAGAATTTTCTATGTGCAAGATACAGCAATATTCAACACTCTTCGCCAACGTCACAATTCAAGGGTGTCAATTCTTCTTCAGTCTTCCTCATCCATTGTCCAGCTTTTGCATGCATATGATACGATTGAAAATAACCATGACTTGGGTCAGGCACACCTTAGTCTTCAAGGTGACATCTTTGCTTTTCAGCACTTTAAATTTACTTGATAGTGGTAACAATCTGGGAACACTGCTAAGGCTTAATTGCTGAGGTCAAAACCTGGCATCAGTGAAAATGAGAAATATTTCCTCTACTATTTGCATTAAAATAGCCACAATAATGAACTCAAACATATCAACAATCGAGAAGATGGTGCAGGACCAGGCAATGTATTGTTCTGTTGCATACGAGGTCACCATGAGTCAGAACCAACTCCAAGGTAACTAACATTTGCATTAAATCATCATTATTCTCAGAGTGTTTAACTGTGACTTTTTGAAGGCAGGTTATTTCTTACTCATCTATTCCATGTCAGCCACGATCTTTACCTTATTCCTAGTAGTTAGAAATAAGTGATAGTAGGAAAAAAATCATAGACACTGAGGATTCTATTCATTTTAGTGGTTAAATTATGTAGCATAAGTTGACAATATCATGCAAAAAAAAAAAAAAAAACCAAACCCACTGCCGTCGAGTTGATTCCAACTCATGGCGACCCTATAGAATAGAGTAGAACTGCCCCGTAGAGTTTCCAAGGAGCACCTGGTGGATTCGAACTGCTGACCTTTTGGTTAGCAGCCGTAGCACTTAACCACTACAGCACCAGGGTTTCCGATATAATGCAAGTAATTAGAAAAGACTAAAAAAGCTATGGAAAATGTTCTGAGACAAATCTTTTGTTTTTTTTTTTTAACTCTTTAAGCTGTTAAAAATGAATTAGATTGTCTTGGAAAGTAAGTCTCACATCACTGAGATATTCAATCAATGAGCTACACCATTGCTGGTCAAAAAACTGAAGCAGAATTCTTGAATTTGTTGGGAGAATAATCTCTAAGATTCTTTCCCAGGACAAAAAAAAAAAAAAAACACTTTTTTATTGTATTTTAGATAAAGGTTTACCGAGCAAATTAGTTTTTCATTAAACAATTAATACACATACTGTTTTGTGACGTTGGTTGCCACCCGCACGACATATCAACACTTTTCCTTTCTCGACCCTGGGTTCCCTATTATCAGCTTTCCTGTCCCATTCTGTCTTCTAGTCCTTGCCCCTGGGCTGGTGTGCCCATTTAGTCTCATTTTGTTTCATGGGCTTGTCTAATCTTTGGCTGAAGGATAAACCTCAGGAGTGACTTCAGTACTGAATTAAAAGGGTGACCAGGGGCTATCCTCTCAGGGTTTCTCCAGTCTCTCTCAGACCAGTAAGTTTGGTCTGTGTCTGTGTCTGTGTGTGAATTAGAATTTTGTTCTTCATTTTTCTCCAGCTCTGTCGGGACTCTATTGTGATCCCTGTCAGAGCAGTCGGTGATGGTAACCAGGCACCATCTAGTTGTGCTGGACTCAGTCTGGTGCAGGCTGTGGTACTTGCGGTCCATTGGTCCTTTGGACTAATCTTTCCCTTGTGTCTTTGGTTTTCTTCATTCTCCCTTGCTCCATGTGGGGTGGGACCAGTGGAGTATCTTAGATGGGTGCTCACAAGCTTTTAAGACTCCAGACACTAATCACCAAAGTAGAATGTAGAACATTTTCTTTGTAAACTCTGTATGCCAGTTGAGCTAGATGTTCACTGTCAGGTCAAAAAATTTGACATCTGGTAATGTTCTGTTTCTTGATCTGTATGCTTATTACATTTGTATATAATACTGTTCACTTAAAATATTTTGTCATGTAGGGTTTTATCTTAGAAAATTAATAGAGAGACACTCAGGTTTTTCATGTATCAACTTGTTTAGTTTATTTTCAGGTGTTCATGGTAAGACATGCAGGTAAGACCTCACAACATTCATTTAGAACCAGAGAATCAAAATAAACAATTACAATTACAATGTTAGTTCAATGGTAAGAGTTCAAGTCATTAGCCTTCAGGCTTTTACCTTTAATGATGAGAGGTTTCAGGAGGAAGGCTTAAACACTGCTGGAACTTGGGGGAGGCCCCTCATTGCTAGGTTCTGAGATCTGTGGCAACAGGCAGAGTCTTAGCAAGCTCCCAGCCTTCAGAGAGTAAGAGACTAGAGAAAGCACTTTGCCTCTCTCTTCTCTCAGTGAGTGAGCAAGAATTCAGGGTTTGTATATGATATTTTCACCTTGACTTTTTCTTTTCACACAGTAAGGGCCAGTGTGACATCAAAGGCTAGTACATTATGTCGTTTCTCCAGGGTTAGAGATTACCTAAATGTCATATTTTTCTTCAAGGCTAGAGATTAGGGAGGTTGATTAGATTTATGTCTCAAGGATAGTTTACCAAGATTAACTATGTTATGTCTTCTTTTATCACAGTATGCTGGGTCAAAGTCAAATTAGAGGTTGTTTACCATATTCTTCACATACTTCTATGTCTAAGTTCGGAAGTTTTGTAAATAACTATCCAATGACTTGCAGGTTTCTAATGATTTATAGTTGGTGTTAGAGAGCTTCACAAAGGTAGACATATGTCTATTTCTAAATTCATATTATGAGTGATTATATATATGTATTTTGAAAGCATAATAGTGACTTACACCTGATGGATTTGAGATACTATAGAAACATACAGAACATGTCTCACCTGCACTTGCATTATGTCAATAAAAAGTCTAACCAATCTATATGCCAATTGCCTTTAACTGGGAGACAAGTTGCCGACTTACATAGGCTCTTTAGTTTTGCCCACCTATCTCAGTCTTCCTTAAGAGGACTCAAATCTCCTCTTAACTCCAAGGCCAGTGACAGTTATACACTCAAAGTTCCGAGACCTCTCCCGTTAGGATTTTAGTTTGATAACACTGAGTAATGACTAACAACTCAAACAAAAAGGTTTCTAAAAAGTTCCTTCTTCTGAAAGAGGTAATTTATAGGATAGACAAGCTACAAGTTATATTAGGCTTCTTATGGGCCAGTGGATTTTTTTTTATATACTTCCATTTTTAGTAATGCTTTTCTCAAACAAAATTTGACACAGAGAATATATAAATAACATAGGGTGACACAAGAGCTCTGAATCTGGATTGAGTAGAGACACGACAGTCACACCCACTCCACATTTAGTCTTAGCATCAGCATCCTTTTCTCTGCCACCACCATCCTCCCTAATCTCAGAAGAAACATTCTGAGATGACGGTTGGGGAAAACCACCAATCTAGTCTAAGCTTCCTCGATGAACAGAAGGATACACCAAAATCTAAAGAGGGAAGTGAATTACCCAAACTAAAGTACCTAGTTAACAGATTGGCATGGTGGATAAAGCATTACCTCTAAAGCTGGAAAGCCCTGATTTTTCATCTGGGCTCTACAGACAATGTGTGATTTGATCTTAGATTTGTTGCTTAACTTCTCTAGGTCTCAAAGCAGATAGTAATGCCTACTTTGATGCATGTTGAAAGGATAAGAGAGAGTGTCTGGCTCATAGTGGGTAGTCAATGAATGGTAACTGTAATTTTTATCCTGCCTCCTAAGGAAAGTCCTTGAATCTGCATGAAATAAAAGAGCAAAAGTAATAATGGATCACTTGACCTTTAGTCTAAAAATGTTCTTGCTTTGTTTCAGGAAAGTAGTAGAGCATGCCAAAAGGCGATTTGGTATCCCTGTCGATCGGATTGGTAAAAACCGGCTTTCAAATTCCAGAGGCTAATTGATTCTAATTGTGAGTAGAAGTTAAATATTTTTGACTAACATTTCATAATTTCATCCTACTTTATGTATTTCCCCTTTTATTTCTTAGTTTATAATTTCCCTTTCAAACATCTCAGTACTTAACATACTGATGCTGAATAAATTAAATGACATTAAAGAAGCAAAGAGATGTTCTAGATCTATTCACTGTGTCTTAGTCATCTTAGAAATACCACAAGTGGATGGCTTTAACAAAAACAAATTTATTCTCTCACAGTCTAGAAGACTAGAAGTCCAAATTCAGGGCGCCAGCCCCAGGGGAAGGCTTTCTGTCTGTGTAAACTCTGGCAGAAGGTCCTTGTCATCAATCTTCCCCTGGTCTAGGAACTTCTCAATGTAGGGGCCCTGGGTCTAAAAAATATGCTCCCTTCCTGGTTCTTCATTCTTGGTGGTAGAAGTTGCCCCTGTCTCTCTGCTCGATTCTCTCTTTTATATACCCAAAAAGATTGACTCAAGATACAACCTGATAGTGTAAATCGAGTCCTGCCTCATTAACATGACTGCCTCTAATCCTGCCTCACTGACATCATAGAGATAGGATTTACAACACACAGGAAAATCATATAAAATGACAAAATGGTGGATAATCACACAATACTGGAATCATGGCCTAGCCAATTTGACACACATTTTGGGGAGACGCAATTCGATTCATAATGCATCCTAAAAATTAATAATTTCATTATCCTCACAGACTCTTAAATAATTGGTAAATGTTAATGTGCAAATAAGGATTAAAGAAAATCTAATCAACTTAATAAATAAGTTACAAATAACAGGGAGCATAGGAGAAAGAATGGGTGTAGCAGAAAAAAAATTAGTCTTGTAATCAGAACACCTAAGCCAAATCTTGGTTCTGTCACTCATTCATTGTTTCCATCAAGACACCTTATTTGTTTAAATCTTGCACATTTAGATAATAACACAATGGTATTATGAAGGTTAAATTAGATGTTTATATGGGTCACACAGCTAACAGATAAAGGACCTGGGATTCAAAATCACAGCTATGAAGGTCAGATTTCGTTGAGTCCAAATCCAGGGTCCTTCATCTGTCAGCTATGTGACCTTGCTTAAATTCAGAAGCTCTCCTCCAGAAAATGTAGATTAAAATAATTTCTATCACATAGCATTGTCCCGAGGACTAAATCAATTGATACACATTAAGCAATTAAAATAGTGCTTGACATATTAAGTTGTTGTTGTTAGGTGCCGTCGAGTCATAGCAACCCTATGCACAACAGAACAAAACACTGCCCGGTTCTGTACCATCCTTACAATCACTGTTATGCTTGAGCTCATTGTTGCAGCCACTGTGTCAATCCACCTCACTGAGGGTCTTCCTCTTTTCTGCTGACCCTGTACTTTGCCAAGCATGATGTCCTTCTCCAGGGACTGATCCCTCCTGACAGCATGACCAAAGTATGTGAGAGGCAGTCTCACCATCCTTGCTTCTAAGGAGCATTATGAATAGCAGTGGACATATTAAGTATTCAATAATTATAGGGCCACTATGAGTCAGAATTGCCTAGACAGCAATGTTTTATTTTTTAATTACTAGACATTAGTATTATTATTGGAGCCATGGTGGCACAGTGGTTAAGAGATTGGTTGCTAACCAAAAGATCAGCAATTGGAGTCCACCAGCCACTCCTTGGAAATTCTATGGGGCAGTTCTATCTGTCCTATAGGGTCTTTATGAGTCAGAATTGGCTGGACGGCAATGGGTTTGGTTTGGCTTAGTATTATTATTTTTATACAAATAACTGAAAAAGCTTAGATGTGTTAACTCAATATGCCACATAGCTAGTAAAAGATACAGGTAGAATTCAAATCCAGAAAGCTTAAATCCTGAGCTAATATTTTAAATATTTGATCATATGTATTTGATCATATGTATCATCTTTTGAAAACTAATGCTTATTGAATCTGAAACTTCGGCAATATATTTTCTCTCAATAAGGCTGACTGCGGGCTCAAGGGTCATGCTCCCCTCAAACAGATAAGACAACCTAGAATGGCTTTGACAATTTCAGGCTAGAGAAGGGGAAATTCTGCTCTCTGCTTCCCTCAAGATATAGAGGCTCCTGAAACATTGCATTAGCCCTGACACTCTCTTAATGGAAACTGTGCCGTTGTTTCCTCCTGCTCAAATGCTCTAAAGCGTCACTGAGGGGTAAATAGTTTACCTCAACTCTCTCTTTCTCAGAATGGTTTAGTTAAAAGGAACCATTTCCATGAAGTTGTTGATCAGCGAAGTTCCGCAGTGACTGAACGCCCATAAGCACAGGAGGTCTTACTGAATCCTTCCACGTACCCTATTTTTTCAACAGCACCATCTTCAAAATTCAAGTTGAACTTTCCCTATATTTGGTCCATATGTTGTTGTTAGGTACAACCTTGAGTCGGTTCCAACTCATAGCGACCCTACATACAACGGAAGGATATACTGCCTGGTCCTACGCCATTCTCATAATCTTTGTTATGCTTGAACGCATTGCTGCAGCCACTGTGTCAATCCACCTCGTTGAGGGTCTTCCTGTTTTTCACTGACCCTCTACTTTACCGAGCATACTGTCCTTCTCCAGGGTTGGTGTGTATATATGTATATATATAAATACAGTCATCTCTCAGTATTAATGAAAATCGGCACATTATATTTAAGTAGCTATTCAAAGTCAAGTAACTCCTTGAATAGGGGTCACCATCTTCTAGTTTCTTCATGTATTCAGGACATTATGACACTCAGGTTCAAATATTAAGTTTCATGTGGTTTCCGTCCTTGCTTATTACACATTTTAATGCTTCTGAGATCAGCCACCACAGGTTATGATAAACAAATCCTTCAGGAAACTCATTTTCATATGATGTTTATAGGAATTTTTATACCTTATAAACTTCTGATAGCTACTAAATATGACAAAGCCAAGCTGGTTGCCTTTGAGTCGATTCCAACTCATAGCAACCCTACTGGACAAAGTAGAACTGCCCCATAGCGTTTCCAAGGAGTGGTTGGTAGATTTGAACTGCTGATCTTTTGGTTAGCAGCCAAGCTCTCAACCACTGCACCACCAGGGCTCCAGATATGACATGGAATTTGAATTAATATATTTTCTGAACCACTGATAGTTGAAATTTATTGTCTTCTGTTGTGTCCTTCACTTTACAGACTTTGTTGAGGATCATGACAACAGCTGTTATTAAAATTTCAGAATGGTGCTAACACAAAGGAATAGATTTAGAAAAGAATTCAGCATCATATATTTTCTCCTTCCCTTTTCATTCATTGTGGGTTCACCTGCATTTGTGGTTACTCGTTCTGTTTCTATTCATTATTTCCCACCACCATCACCATAATTTCTCAGAATTTTTTACTTCCTCAAATGCAATTTCATGGTTATAAAACCAAGAAACCAAACCTGTTGCCATTGAGTTGATTTCAACTCATAGTGACCCTATAAGACAGAGTAGAACTGCCACATAGGGTTTCCAAGGAGTTGCTGGTGGATTCGAACCTCTGACCCTTTGAAATCAAATGCTTTAACCACTGGGCCACCAGGGATCCAATATAGTTTATGAATAATAAAAGCTAAAACAATAATAATATATTTCTAATTTGCAATCATCTTTTCAAAGTTATTTTTGGTATATTCTTTCTTATTAATTCATTCGAATTATACAGGGGATGTAGTATGTACATTGCTTAACCGGTAAAAATCTGAGTTATTAAATAATGTTCACACAGACATGCAGCTAAGTAGTTAGGGATTCAGAAACATGAAATATCATTTCATCCTATTTTTTAAACAAATGAGGAGACTGGAGGTGTGAGGGCGAAGTTACTTGCCCAAATTTCATAGACTTTCAGGCAAAGCAAGATCTAGGACCCGGTCTCGGAATTTCTAGAGAGCCCAGCATTCTGTCCATGACTCATTTCTTGGTGCTAAATGATCATTGCTGGATGCTAACTTCGCTGGTATATGCTTAAGTCAAACAGAAAGTATCTCTGACTTTATGAAAAACTTGGTTTCACTTCTGTAGGGTTTGATGTATATTCTTTTGAAGCCCGTTTATTTGTGGGTTTTCACCTTCTGGGTTTCACTTTACATCTTCATGCTAAAAGTGAAACTTGTGGAAATTTTGCTTGGTTGGAGGTCAAGTCTAGATAAAACTGTTGTGTTTCACCTAGTTTCCAGCCCAAATACTAATTCTTTCACTGATATGTGTTTTCAGAAAATAATCTGATTTTTACATGACACATTCCTGAAATCACTAAATATGGCGAACCAAAATTTTGAGTTTTAAATATGCCTCATACCCAAGCAACTCAGGTTCGGAGTTTGTCTAAGATTTCATAGCTTCTCTAGACACAGTTAGCAAGTTCTCGATTTCTAACATTGAAATCTCGTTGTTTATTAATGAAATTTGGCAGAAATACAGCCATTGGGTTGCCACTTTTTGCCACGCGCATTAAAACTTTGATTTTACTACTGTGAGCTACGTGCTGCTGTGTTATTCTAGCAGTTTTTATTTTAGACCAGTATTGACACACCATTATTCAAATAAATCAACATAATTTTTTCAAATAAGGCTGTCACGTTCTGCTTAAATACTAATATGTGGTTGAATCTTCTTAACAAGCAACATATATAATCATTTTCAATGTGCTATATAATCATAATGGAAACCCTGGTGGCATAGTGAGTGGTTAAGTGCTATGGCTGCTAATCAAAACATCGGCAGCTTGAATCCACCAGGCTCTCCTTAGAAACTCTACTGGGCATTTCTACTCTGTCCTATAGGGCCGCTATGGGTCAGAATCGACTCTATGGCAATGGTTATGTAATAATAAACAAAAAGTCACAGTCAGTCAGCTTTTGTTGACCTTTATTTTGTCTGTCATGACAACAAGCTTTGAACCAAGATTGAAAATTCAAGAAAAATAGAACAGAGGCGATACCTGAAGAGAAAGGTGTAACAGAGGTGTTCTATGCTTTATTAAAATGAGCACAACCACCTAGCTTATATGTTAAGATACTCTTTTAATGCATTTTATCTGAAATTATCATTTTCCATTATTTTTACATTTACATTATTGTTTTAGCAATTAAAAAAAGCTACAATGAAATATAATGCAGTTAGCGTTTTAGCTCATCTCAGCTGAAATCTATGTGTTTTCACCTGATCTACAGAGTTCTCGTTAGCTCTAACAATGCCAACTTTCACTTTCGCAGATGCAACTTTCTCGGGTGAAATGTCACAGAAACATGGAAGATGCTTTAGTGAAGGTCTTCACACTGCTTGGTGATTAAACTCTTAAGGAACTGACTTTCTGCAAATCCTTTCCAAAGCCGGGACTTCAGTCCACACATCCGAGCACTGTTAGTTTCCATTAAATTTTTCAGATCATTTCAATGAACGGGTATTAAAAGATATTTTTTTTAATCATTCAGGGTATTTACCTACAACCAAATGTTACTTTTCTAAGTAACATTCAAAAATCACAATGCAGTAAAATGCCTTCTGTATACATTTACAATTCACATTTATGCATTTGAAGAATAATAACTGAAGGCTGATTTGCTTCTATAAAATTTAAATACAATCTGTTTATTCATTGTAAAACCAAATCCATTACCATCAAGTCAATTCTAACAGAGGAGAACTGTCCCATAGGGTTTCTAAGCAGTGGCTGGTAGATGCACACTGTCAACCTTTTGGTCAGCATCCTAGCTCTCAACCACTGTGCCACCAGAGCTCCTTATTCCTTACAGGGGAACAAGAAAAAAAAAAAAAAAAAAAAGGCTGTTGAGTTAATTCAACTCATAATGACCCTAAAGGACAGAGTAGAACTGTCCCATAGGGTTTCCAAAGCTTTAATTCTTACGGAAGCAGGCTGCTACATCTTTCTCCCGTGGAGTGGCTGGCGGGTTCCAACTGCTGACCTTTGGGTTAGCAGCTGAGCACTTAACCATTGCGCCACAAGGGATCCTGTAGCACAACAAGGAAAGCCAATTCTATATATGCTTCTCTTGAGTATTTTTACTTTTCTCTTTTCCTTTGTTTGGAGCCTGCTGGGTAATGATTATGAAATTAGCCTTCTCTTCTCATACTCAAATTTCAGTCAAGTTCAACCAAATAAAACAGAGCCCCAATACCAGAAATAAGAGAAGAAGATTTCTGGGCAAGGAAAAAAGAACAGTAATAAAGCCCCAAAATACTATTCTCTAAAAAACGGAGTAAATGCCTGTAGGTCTGAGCCTATTGACTCAGACTTAAAGGGGAAAAGGATATTACTCATTTGTCAAGCTTGGGTATGGAGTATCCCCTGTCGATGTTCCATTTCCCTAAATAACAATTGATTGTTAATTAAGAGCAGCAGTGGCTGGTTTAGAGTGGAGCAACTGCACACAGAAATAACAGTTGAAAGTAAAAACCAAAAAAAAAAAAAAACCTAACACATTGTCCTTGAGTCAATTCCCATTCATAGCGACCCTACAAGTAAGGAGGAAGTCAAAAGAATTACCAAGCAGTAAGTAAGCCACCAGAGAAGACGGGCATAGGTTTGTCATTTTAGCATAGTGACTTTTTTGATGTAACCGAATCATCTAACAAAGTTTCTTATTATATCCGTTTCTATTTAAAAAAAACCCATTGCCATCTAGTCGATTCTGACTCATAGCAACCCTATAAGACAGATGAGAATGGCCCCATAGAGTTTCCAAGGAGTGCCTGGTGGATTTGAACTGCCGACCTTTTGGTTAGCAGCTGTAGCTCTTAACCACTACACCATTGGGTTTCCATCTGTTTTTATAGAAGAGCTTAATAAGGCATTGGAGGGTTTAATGAATTTGCGAACGATTT
This sequence comes from Loxodonta africana, assembly GCF_030014295.1. Lineage (NCBI taxonomy): Eukaryota > Metazoa > Chordata > Mammalia > Proboscidea > Elephantidae > Loxodonta > Loxodonta africana. The sequence continues at coordinate 23,746,633 of NC_087342.1, read as the reverse complement.
CTTTACAAGGATTGAAAAATTTTTAATTGACCTTTCAAAGCAAAGCTCAGTTCTCAGCAACACCTGTGATGATCCTGTATTTTAGGCACATAGGCCCATTGTGAGTTGGATATGTTTTCAAAGCACAAAGATAACATTCCTTGAAGCAGGAATGTATCATAAGAGCCTGAGTTTATAAAGCATCTGGAAAACACTTCTTCAAGCCCTAGTGTCTTAGTCATCTAGTGCTCTATAACAGAAATACCACAAGTGGATGGCTTTAGCAAACAGAAATTTATTCTATCACAATCTAGGAGGCTAGAAACCTGAATTCAGGGTGCCAGGTCCCAGGGAACCCTTCCTTTCTCTGTTGGCTCTGGGGAAGTTCTTGTCATTAATCTTCTCCTAGTCGAGAAACTTCTCAGTGCAAGGACCCTGGGTTCAGAGCACAAGCTCCATTCCCAGTGCCTCTTCCTTGGCGGTATGAGGCCCCTTTCCTCTGTGCTCACTTCTCTCTCCTTTTATCTCTTGCCAGAAGGCCTGGTGGTGCAGTGGTTAAGAGCTACAGCTACTAACCGAAAGGTCAGCAGTTCAAATCCACTAGCTGCTCCTTGGAAACCCTATTAAAGAAAAAAACCAAATCCACTGCCATCCAGTTGATTTCGACTCATAGCAACCCTATGTTTCGGAAACCCTATGGGGCAGTTCTATTGTGACTATGAGGTTGACGTGAGCCGGAATCGACTCCACGGCAATGGATTTAATGGGTTTTTGGTTTAAGATAAAAAGGTAATCAGGCCACACCCCAGGGATACTCCCCTTACGTGGGATCAGGGCTGTGACCTGAGGAGGCTGTTGAACCCCATCCTGATCCTCTTTAACATAACCTCACCTTGCCTCATTAACCACAGGCAGAGACTAGGATTTACAACACATAGGAAAATTACATCAAATCACAAAATGAAGGACAACCGCACAATACTGGGAAACATGGCCTACCCAAGTTGACACATATTTTTGGGGGGAACACAATTCAATCCATGACACCTAGTACTCATCTTCATTACAGAACTCATATGTGGGAGGGAAAAAAAGTTTTGGCTAGTGAGAAAGAGTATTATGACAAGGTGTCTTCATATTAGAAGAATGGGGGAAATGGGTAGTTGTTAATTTTAAGAAAAAATTAGTTAACATACTTGTATCATCCAAAACATAAAATAAACCTAAAAAAATATTGTGATGGCAAAAATGTATTAGAAAAGAGTTGATTAACTAGAAGAATTGACTTTTTATGAAAGACCAACTGTTCATCATCCCATGTGCTTTCTAGAACTAGTTAAAAAATTTGAAAAACAGACAAAAAAAAATGAGCATGTGAACATGAAATGCATAGTGGTTATATATATACAATTTGTCAGTTTTCTGGAAAATTTGAAAATCTTCAAATTTAGTTTTAGGATAAAACAATAAATGAATCTTTTAATTGTAAAAAAGGGGTTGTAACAAAGTGAAGGAGCCCTGGTGGCACAGTGGTTCAGAGCCCAGCTGCTTACCGAAGAGGTCAGCAGTTCAAGTCCACCAGCAGCTGCCTGGAAACCCTACAGGGCAGTTCTACTCTGTCCTATAGGGTTGCTGTGAGTTGGAATTGACTCAACAGCAATGGGTTTGATTGATTTTTTTTTTTTTTCTTAACAAGGTGAAATTAATTTTGGGAAAGCTAACCAATTCTATTTTTCTTAAATTTGCATTAGAAAGTTAGCAGTGGTATATGGGTAAATATCTTATAGAACTTGGTATTTGAATTATTTAAGAAGAAGGTATGAACTCTCTTGCCAGCCTTTCCCCCAACCTATTGGTGAATTACAGGAATGTTTCCTATTCCTTGGAAGCTCTGGCTTTCTTTTCTCTCCCATTTGGATATTTGCAAGCTTCCAACCCAACTCAATATGGCTTCATGCTTTGATTAAAAAAAAAAAAATTGCTGTTAAGTCAATTCTGACTCATAGTGACTCTACAAGACAGAGAACTACCCCACAGGGTTTCCAAGACTGTAAATCTTTATGGAAGCAGACTGTCACATCTTTCTCCCATGGAGTGGTTAGTGGGTTCGAACTGCCGACTTTTGGTTAGCTGGCAAGTGCTTAATCCCTGAGCCACCAAGGCTCCTTTCAGGCTTTGACAAAGGTATTAAAACCTACTCCAGCCTACAAAGTTCTCCTGATAAAGATTTTAATTTGGATTGAACAAATTGATTTCTTTATTTTTCAAATTCAAAATTAGGCTTATGGCATCCAATTTAATTAAAGTAAAGGGTTGCAATATATTGATTTACATTCTATTCTACTGTGTAAGGCATTTGTCTCATAGTAAAATATATACACAAGATTTCTGGTAAGGCATTTATCTCATAATAGAGTATATACACAAGATTTCCATCAAGAAAAATTAGAACATTTATTCTTTTATAACTTTATTTTATTTCATATTTTAATTTTAACCACTACTTTATACAGAGTAGAAAATGAGTCAGCAATATGCTAGTTTAAAATAGGGCATTCTGTTAACATTGCAGTAAAATAAGACATAATTTCTATTGAGAATATGACTATTCATCTCATTTAATTGTCTATTGCATTGTATATGACTAAATCCTGCTATAATGTTTTGAGAAGCCAGTAATTTGAAGGACCTTTCCCCTAGGTTACGGAGGTTCTCAGGCAGAATTGAAGGGAACAGAAAAAGTTAATGGGTGTTGAGCTATATATCTCAGAATCAGTTAATTATAGGGTGTGAGTAACTGGAAGTCATTAAAGAACTATAATATTTAGTTCCAAAATAATATATTACTTTTTTTTTTTTTAATCTTTATTCCTGTGTGGAGCTTCATAGAGCTAACTCTGAATATGGACTTCTGAGTTCTGGTATCAATTTAACTTCTCATGAGGGAACGTTACTTCTTGACTGTATCATCTTAAAATTTACTCACAAAAAGTTTGGTAAATTGTACCCTTAGTCTACACGTAGCTTTTGGAAATTAAATCTATGAAAGCAAATTATTAAAAAATAATTTACTGGAATCTTGTAAAAAGAAGAACTCTCCAAAACTTGTTTGGAATGGCAGTACCCCTTATACCTAAAGGCTCGAAATGCTTGAGTATTGTTCACACTGCTCCAAAGTTAATAAACAAGAGATGATGAAAGCAGGCGTTCTTGCCTTTCTTTACAGTAACATTATGTTTGTGTTTGCAACTATTTCAGACACATAGGAAATCTTCAGGCATTATGTGTACAACTAATCCTTATATGTGTGTGAGGTTCCCAAGCAAGTACATACATAGCACTTCAGGCATAATACCATTTTGTATGTTTTTTATTTTTATTTATTTTTACTTTAAACAGAATCATTTATTTATCTTATGAGATAGTTTTATCAATAAGTACTACACAATTAATATTACATAGAAAAAACTCCATTTCCCCCATATTGTAAAATAAGGGAATGTGTGTACACTCATCTGGCCAGCTATCATTTATTGTACCAGTCATTAATGTTTTTTAATTATAAAATTACATTGACAATCTTTTATGCCAGCACAGGTAGCAAGAAAACTCAGATTAAACTCTTGGTCTTAGAATTGAATAAATAAGCTTGTTCAGACATAAACAAGAGTAGTTTGATATATAGATGTGAAACAAAAACTAATCAGGGATAACCAAACACCTCGTGGGGTTGGGTCGTTGGGTTTCAGGGCTTAGGACTATAGCCTTGGGGGGCAACTCGACAATTAGCATAATACAGCTCATAAAGATAATGATCTACATTCTAGTGAGTAGCATCTGGGGTCTGAAAAGCTCGCGAGCAGTCATCTAAGATACAACCATTGATCTCTACATGTCTGGTGAAAAAGAAAATGAAGGAAACCGAAGACTCAAGGAAGAAACTAGTTCACGGGACTAATATTCTACATGAACCCAGTTTCACCTATCTTGAGACCAGAAGAACAAGATGGTACCCGGCTACCACTACAAACTCTTCCAAACCGGGACACAATGGATGGTTCTGGGTAGAACAAGAGAAAAATGTAGAACAAAACTCAAATTCCTAAAAAAAGGCCATACTTACTGGACCAGTAGAGACTAGTGGAATCCCCAAGACTGTTGCCCTGGAATACTCTTTAAACTTGAAACTCAAACCTCTCCCAGTGGTCACCCATCAGCCAAAAGACAGAGCGAGTCATAAAATAAATAATAGCACCCGTGAGCACTGTGCTTCTCTAAACAATCATCTAAATGAGACCTGACAATCAATATTTACCCTAGACAAAAGATGAGAAGGTAAGGGGGGACAAGGAAGCTAGATTCATGGAAACAGAACAACCAGAATGGAAATAATGAGAATGCTGACACATTGTGAAAAGTGGTGAATATCACTGAATAATGTATATAGAAATTGTTAAATGAGAACCCAATTTGTTATGTAATTTTCTTCTAAAATCACAATAAAATATATATTTTTTAAAACTAATCAAGGGAAATGCAATGAGTTTGTGTTTTGTGCCATTTCTTACTGTTTTTAGCACACAGTGCCTAGCCTCTTACAAGCTGAGAGTATCAAATAGTGTCCGATGTTATGGAAGAGACAGTGATAAAAATTTAGAACCCAAAAGACAAAATTTTTCTATAAGCAAGTTTTCTTACACATTTTCTCTCTGACCATCTAGCACTCTTTTCTCCAAGGGTTCAATAAATGACACATTTATGTTTGTTAATAATGTACTCATTGAGTTGTGGTCTCCTGACAATTGCCAAAACTAGCAAAAAAGGGATGGAAATCATAAGAAGAAAAAAAAAAAAAAAGACAATGATGACATAGTTTCCACATAAAGACAAGATAATTTATTTTAGCCCTCCAAAATGCTTTTTAAAGTATTTTAATTGAGAGCTCAATAACATAGTCATCTCAGGACCAAAGATATGGAGAGAATGAATTTACAGAAAGCATAGAACAGATATAATACTCCCAATTTGGCTCTACACGGCCATTTCGATAGCCCCATGCCATTGAAGAGTGCAATTGATTTGTCGTTATTCAGGACATAAAGCGTAAGCACATTGTAACTCACTTAGAAACGACTTAGTAAGGTAATAAAAATCATATGCAGAGTAAATGCCACAGTTTCTTTATGCTTGAAATAGCCACAGTATTTAAGCAGTAAAATAGACACGTATATTTTTCTAGTGTTCTTTTTTTAACCCAGAGAAAAAGCTTTAGACACGGTATTTCCGAAAGCAGGCTAAAGAAGAAAAGAAAACAAATTCTTTATTAGAAGGATATTTAATTAAATGTTACATTTGAATGTATGTACGAGCCTGAGAGTTTTGTAAAACGGGTGTTCAACGTGGCAGCCCTTAGCCACATGTGGACCTTTAAATATAAATTAATTAAAATTAAATTAAAAATTCAGCATCTTCATTGTATTATCCACATATTAAGTGCTGAATAGCCTGTAATAAACCAAAAACCAAACCCATTGCCTTCCAGTTGATTTTGATTCATAGCTACCTTATAGGACAGAGTAGAACTACCCCATACATTTTCTAAGAGTGTAAATCTTTATGGAAGCAGACTGCCTCAACTTTCTCCCATGGAGCAGCTGGTGGGTTAAACCATCTAACTTCCAGTTAGCAGCTGAGTGCTTAGAATAGTTGCATCATTGCAGGAAGTTCTATTGGACATCACTGTTCTACATTATAATGCATGTACTGCCATTCAGGAAATACACACTCATTTTAAATTGATCCCTCTGCTTTACAATTGATGTAACTAAGATCCAAAAAGGGAAGTCACATAAGTAAAAGGTAGAGATAAATGTGCTTCTATTTGTTGGGTGAAAAGGGGGGGCAGAGAGTTTAAGGTCACTTTGGAGTCCACCAAATGATATTTAAGTAACTTCACTATGTATCACATTGAATCTTCACATTTTGATGTCAAAATTATACTCCACACAAACCAAGCCAGTTCTGGAATTGAAAGCATTTTAATCCTCAAATGCATCAACGAATGCTTTTAAGTGCTCTGTAGGTTTTTCCCAATTAATCATTTGACTCACAGTAGTACATCTATCTAATCACAAATTTCTTTAATCTCCTTCAATCTGGCTTATAAAACTAAGATCTCAAAGATGGGCCTTTGATTCACTATCGATTAGTTAGATGTACAATGAAAACCTCATTGTACAATTAAGTCACTCATTGAAATAAATGACTAAAGCCTGTCTGTTTGAAGTCTATCCCTAACTCTGTACACTTTATAAACTGAACTCCCACGCTCATCAAAATAGACACACAGTGTCATGATATTTCTACAAGAGCTACAACTTCCCTTCATCAAAACCATGTGCAAACCTAGGAAAGCAGACGTCCATTCTCAGATATTCAATTGAGGAGCTTGGTGTCACTAATCCATTCTTCTCCGCAAAGGCTGCTTTGGAAAGCCATCATCACAGACCTTTGTGTTCCTTCGGATGATCAGGCTCTTTGAATATCTCATTCTGGCAGAGAAATATAAACCTACTCATAACCAAAACTTACTCCACATGAGCAACTCAATGAAGTATGCAAAAAATAGACCTTGGAGAACTTTTTGGACCTGGTTGATGGGAACTGAGGAGACCTGGTGGTGTAACCAGTTAAACGTTTGGCTGCTAACCTAAATGTTAACAGTTGGAACTCATCCAGTGGCACCTCTAGAAAAAGACCTGGTGATATGCTTCCATGAAGTTTACAACCTAGAAAACCCTATGGAGCAGTTCTACTTTGTCACATGGGGCCACTATGAGTCAAAATCAACTTGAAAGCACCTAACAACAACACAGTTTTAGAAAAAATAGAATTCCGTCCTCCTGGAAACAGTTTTTCACCTGGCTTCTGAGGCATCTCTTTCTTTGTCTCTTCCTACTTTGGTGCACACTCCTACTCAGCCTTTCTGGTTCTCCCTCATCTGTTCATTCTCTAAACTGTGCAGTGTCCTGGGCCTCATACTTTCGATCTCCTCTCTTTTATAGTGAGTCACACCCTAAATGGTCTAATCACAATGTCCAACACTATTGATATGCTGATAACTATCAAATTTTTATCTCCCATCTGGGCTGCTTTCTTAAACTCTAAATACATATAAATATATTATTAATATATCCAATGGTCTACTTAAATTTCTACTGCAAAGATTTTGTTATACACCGTACAACAAGCTCAAGATGTCTATGGTAGGGATAGGTCTCTCCAACTATTCCTTGTGCTTCTCTACATTTCCCAGCCCCCACCTATTTAGATTGAGACATGTGGCTAGTTCTGGAAGTTAAGAGAAGGTTTATGTAGTCCAACCCTCTCTGACCCTACCATGATGACATTAGAGGCCATGTGTTCCAAATGCTGTAGGCACAAAGTAGAGGATTGACCAACATGCATGAGGCTTCATGTAAACAAAAGATAAAATAACGAATTAACCACTGAGATTTTGAGGTTATTAAACTAATATACTTTGCCTAGTTTTTCCCAATGTATAATTTGGCAATATGAAGTGGGGCGCTACTTTAAGAAGAACCTAAGATGTGGCATAGTCTCAGCAACAGGTTTATGGCAGACAAACTGATATCACAGGCTGGAAAAATGAAGAGCCATGTTATAAAATGGCAATACATTTGGTAAAACTGGCGTTTGCAACAGCTTGGAATTCAGATCATGTATCTTTTGAACTTCTAGAAGAAAAGGTTGGAAAATTGAGAGTATGTTTAGGTTTCTCTTGGATTTGGCAAGGTATTATAAGAAATCTATAAACTCAGGAAGGATCTGATGTCTTTGCAAAGAGAAATCAAAAGGGAACAAAAAGAGCTCAAAGATACAGAGTCATGAAATGTTGAAAAAGCTAACTGCTTTGAGATCCCAGACACTACAAAATTATATTCAAAATGGCTTTAAATGACAGAGGAACATCACTTGGAATAAAGGACTCAGGGCAAAAATCAGATTCAGTATGTGGCCTTTACGATATGTCACAGATACCTTCAAGGCAGCTGCCATTAAGTTGGGGATGATAATGCAAAATAATTAAAATTGTTAAAACAACAGTAACAACAACAACTTTGTATGTAGCAAATAGTTGAGAACTTTTCTAAATTTTTGAAAGAATGTCATTGCCAAAGAAACTATGAACAATACAATAAAAAAGTCTTTGACACTTCAAGACAAAATAAGCTTTGGCCTCCAATCTTGCAAGAGTAAGAAGAGACCTGTAAAAGCTGTGCATTACACAAGAAGGGAATATTCCCCAGGTAGCACATAAGATGTGTCCAGAGATAATAATTGACAAGCAAGAACCTCACAATGGCTGGAGCTAGGGGAGACATATCACAATGGAGAAGAACTTCTCCTAGAAAGCAGAACCAGGCCCTAACCAAGAACATTTTCCCAACCCCAGAGTTGTAGACCTTCACAATACCCACACAGAGAGATTTCAGAGCTGCTGGGGACCAGCAATCCAGATGTTTTGTCACTCCTGTGAAGGGATTATTTATTGTGGTCATCCTGTCCCTGTTCTACTACCATTATTGGACTCGTGTGGGTTAGATAACTTGTCAGTTTAGTTAACAGGTCTGTGAATGAAGAAGGAGCCACACTGGATTTGATGAAGACTAATACGCATCTCCTGGAGAGCCTGTTCTTTGTACAGGATGCAGCCCCTGGAAGGAATCTGGGGTGGTGCAGTGGTTAAGAGCTTGGCTGCTAACTAAAAGGTTGGCAGTTTGAATCCACCAGCCGCTCCGTTCCTTGGAAGCTCTATGGGGCAGTTCTACTCTGTCCTATAGGGTTGCTATAGAAGTCAGAATAGACTCAAAAGCACTGGGGTTTTTTTTTGTTTGTTTGTTTTTTAAATGAATTGAGTTGAGTATAGTCTGTGTTTAAGAAGATACCAAGGGATTGACCGTGGTACAGACAGTGGTCCCTATGTATTACATGTATTCCATACATTTACCAGCCTGCCTTGCCAACATGTTGATGTCAGTCCTAATAACTAATTCTGGCCAATGACTTAAATAGAAGTGATCTGTGTCACTCCTGGACTGAGGTAGGTAAGAGCTGGGATGCCTCCTCTATTCCTTTCCTCTGCTTTGGCAAGCTTGCAGGCAGTCAAGATAAACAATGTTCCAGATGAGATAGCTACGAGACAGAGGGGAGTTACGTGAATTACATTGCACTTTGCATTTGAACTTTATTATATTTAGCCTCTGAGATTTGGATTAAAATTGTTAGTACATCATACTAAAAAACCCGTTGCTGTTGAGTCAATTCCAACTCATAGTGATTCTATAGGACAGAGTAGAACTGCCCCATAGGGTTTCCAAGGAATGGCTGGTGGATTCGAACTGCTGACATTTTGGTTAGCAGCTGAGCTCTTAATCACTGTGCAACCAGGACTCCTAATACATCATAACCTAGACTATACTGACTAAAGAAAGGTCCAATAAATCCTTATTCTAGCTCTTCTCCATTATCACACTTTCTGTTCCTGCAGCTATCCTCAGCTCAATAAATAGAAATTGCCATAATTTTCTAGTTGCTCAGACTCAAAACGTTGGAATCATCTTTGACATCTGCCTTTGTTTCACATCCCTCATCTAATGCTACAGCAAATTTTGTTGACTTTTTTCCTCAGAATATATCCTAAAAGACTTATCTTTCTAAAATTAAATATTATAAATCAAACTTGAAAACAAGTGTAACAGCAATGAAAGATTCTTCTTCCTCCAGTGATGATGTTCAAAAATACTGAATTGACTTCAAAATTGATTTCTATTTGTGATCCTGCCAGCTCCAGAGTCTAATCAAAAATAACCAGGATGGTCCAGAGTTTTAAAAAATAAGGACCAATATCTTTTATAGCAGAAAACTGTAACCTTACTACGCACTGTTGTAAATATGGCAAAGCTTAGATACATTCCTATGAGAACACTTTCTTTGGAAGCTTTTTAAAAACGTGAGTCTTGATCTTTATCAACATCATAGGATTAAGAAAGAGCAATTTATTCTCTTCCCTCTCAGAAGCAACTGTAAAAGTAATCCTTTAGAAATCAGTTTTAAACTTAGAAATAAAAGCTTACCTCACTTGTTACGATGGGAAGAGGATAGACCATCTATAGCATAGAACATCTCAGCTGCCTTTGCCTCCATGAGCTGTTGTTTTAGCTTTTCTAGCTGTGAAAATCAAATATGATAATTAATTAGTCTTTAATAATAACCATGCTGTTCTCTATTGAAGAAAAGGAAAGATGGAAGGAAGGAAGGAATGAAGCAAAGATGAAAAGAAGAAAGAAGAAAAAAAAGGAAGAGTAAACAAAGGACAGAAAAAAGAAACAAGTAGAAAAAAGGAAGCTTGCATTTGGAGACAGGCTGGGAAAGGTTCATGACTCAGCAGGAAATCTGGAAGAAACAAGTTTATGCGGAAGGAAGTCTAGCCTGGGTATTCATTAATGGGATTCCTGTAAACTTAGCCTGTGTTGCTGGACTTGATTTTGTCACCTACAATGAGCAGTTCTTTTCAAGAAGCTCCACAGAACTATGTGAATGCTTGAATTTCCTGAATTCTTTGTCCTTTCTAGCAGGAAAGGAGAAGTATTTTGAAGCTCTAGAGTTTCCACCCTGAAATCAACCCATGTTAATTTTTAACACGCTCTCTAACTGCCCAAATCCTGAGGACCTAACTCTACCAGAAAGATTCAGACTGGGGGACTGCATGTCACCATGTCCTAGTTGCTCAGAGCAGAATCATGAAAATTCTCTTTCCCAAACAACCAAGAAGTTTGTAGAAAGATGGGTGAGGTCAAGAGAGTAGTACTTCAGGACCTCCAAAACAGCTACATCAAGGAGAAAGGCTTCAGTTTTGTGTTTCATTTCCTGGAATCACATAAAATTTTGTCTTGGGCAAAAGATTTCCACTGTTTAAAAACAATAACTTTTGAAAACCACCAATCTAGTTAAAACATCCCACTTCACAGCTAAGGAGATTTAGGTTTAGGGAATTTTAAGACTTGCCCAATGTATCATAGTTAGGTAGTTGGACAGCTGGGACTACAATCCAGATTTCCAAACAGGGTACCCTATGACCACTTTGGTCACAGTTTGTTTTTGTGGTATAACTTCATTGGTTTACTGTAGTGAATTACTTCACCTTTTTTTTTTTTAAGCAGGAATAAAAGTTTTACATTTTAGTATTAATATTTAAAAAGAAAACATTCTGTCAGAAGAAATCTTCTTTTGATTATTATTAAATTTGAGCATCAAAGTATTTCACACTCTTACCTGGTTAAGTTCTTCCAGTTTGCGAGCCAGTTCTATATCTGCAAGACATATTTGTCATATGAAAAATGTACATTACAAGTAATACTCAATTCATTTCAGGACACACATTTAGGATTTTATGTGAAGTGCAAAGATCTTTTTCACATGACTTGAGATCACCTACCCATTTCTAATAAACCTGCTGCCGCCGAGCCTATTTCAACTCATAGAAACCCTATAGCACAGAGTGGAACCGCACCCTAGGGTTTCTAAGGAGTGGCTGGTGGGTTTGAACTGCTGACCTTTTGGTTAGCAGCCTAACACTTAACCACTGGACCACCAGAGCTCCCCTATTTCCGATAGAAAACTCCCAAGTATTATTTTCAATGCCTATAATATTGAAATGCAATCATGTCATGAGAAAATGCCTAATTTCCAGCAATAAGCACAAAGCTTTCAGAAGCAGACCATGGTTCTCACACGGACTATTACTTAGCAATAAACTATTTTTATGACATTGGGGAAATAGTCATGAAATAATATTAAATGAAAAAAAATAGGACACAATTACGTATCTCGATAATTCAGTCAAGAAGGGAATTCCTCAAAATGTTAAAAGCAACTCTTTGGGTTTTACAATTTAAGTATGAATGTTTTATTCCTTTATAACTTTATTTTATTCATTGAGAATCCATTACTGATTAATTTAAAACATTTCATTTTTTGAAGTATTTAAAAACCAAAAGCCAAACCTATGGCCATTGAGTCAATTTTGATTCATGGCGACTCCATGTGTGTCAGAGCAGAACTGTGCTTCTTGGGGTTTTCAAGGCTGTGACTTTTCAGAAGCAGATCGGATTTAGTAAGGTGTTATGACTAAATTAATGTATAGAAGTATTTAATAAGGTATTATTTTAAGCAGTACTTAGTCCTAAAAAAATGTATACTTTTTTTTAGAAGAGCTCAGATGCTCCCTGGGAGGGTCCTGCAATGTCATACTGTAACATTTTCTGAAAGGTTAGATTTGCACTGTTTCTGAGAAAATCTCTTTCTTAGAGAACAGTCGTGCATAATTATAAATCATATTCTCCTATTATTCAAAGGAGAAAAAAATCTCAAGTTGTGTCACCTAAATTTCCCATTCATAATCTCTCCTCCAATCATTTCCCGAATTGAAAGAATTTGATTGAAAAAGGTAGTAGCTTAAAAACTACACAACTGCTGTTAAATTACGAAGTATCTAACGGAAACCTGTGCACATAATACTCTCAAAGCATTTGGTAAAATGAAATGTTAGTTTTACCAGTGGGAAGTTGCAGAGATGAGAGAAAATATAAAGGTAACTTTTATTTTTTTAACTAAACACTTACCATTCCCGTTCAGATCCTGTAATTGAATGAAATAGGCTTTTAACATTTTTATGTTATTTCCTTGCTTGTAGCGTGAAACAAGGAAAACACTTAAGCCTTCAATGGCAGATATGTAAAAGAGTTGCTATTTTTTTTTTTTAATATTAGTTACAGTTTTGGAAGTGTTGGTCATAGGATCACTACGAGTTGAAACCGACTCAACGTCAGTGGGTTTGGGTTTGGGGTTTATGTCATAAGACAGAATAGACACTGATACTCTTTCCAGCATTGCTTTACTCCTAACTCACCCATATTGGAATATCTTTGGATATCGAAATTTCTATTCAGTAGTGCCAGCAGTAGGTCTTCACGATTTGTATCATCTTTATCTGGAAACAGTTCATTTTCTGTAATGATTGCAAACATCTATTTTCAGTCTATGCCACTGAAAGTGTTTCCGATAAGATAGGTTTTACAGGCAACTAGCAATGCGTATAGTGGTTAAGAAGTACGGCTGCTAACCAGATGGCCAGCAATTAGAATCCACCAGGCGCTACTTGGAAACTGTATGGGACAGTTCTACTGTCCTATACGGTGGCTATGAGTCGGAATCAACTCAACGGCAATGGGTTTTTGGTTTATCGGTGTGTATATTCACCAATGAAATGCGTGTAGATAACTGTGATCCAAAGAGAGGGACTTTTTAAAAAATCATTGAATGTTATGAAAACTCAGGGAAAGAAAGAAAGAGATGGAGAACAGGCTTACGTGCTTAGGTTAGACCCTAAAGTGTTATCTCTGATTACTTCCGGGTGGTGAATTTTACTTCCTTCTTAATTGGTGTTTTTGAAATTTTCTACTATTGCATTTAATTTAAGAAATACAAATCAAAAGTTTTACTTGTTTGTTTTTTAATAAGAAATAAATAGCATTTGATTTTGGAATTTTATGATACTTTTATGTTTAAATATGAGCAAATTTGTGGTCTGAGAATTGCCTTTAAAGCACTCGAGGAGACTGTAGGAGAGCTGGACTCCTGTCTATGTGTTCCATATGGACAGCTTTGACCTTGGTCAGTTTACCTCATCACTCAGAGTGGCCAACTCTCTCAGCATTATCGAAGCAGAAATATCACCCAAATTTCCCTTCTGGAGTAGAAATTGGGTCAACAGACATTATTCAAACTGTAAAACATGAAGACTCAGCTGGCGCTCAATCAACAAATGATGTAATTGAAACAATAATTAGTATGTTATAAATAAAATGAACTTTTGTGAGGTGGCCTGAAAAAAACTACCTTTTATGACAGAATTTCTATACGACTTTCTTCCTTCTGTTTGTCTCCTCATAGCAAATGTCACAGTGTGGGCAGAAGCGAGACTAGTAAAGTTGTTTGGGAGTGAGAAGAGTGTGGTTTCAGCTGGAGGAAGGCTTATAAACTTAACAAGATTCTCTCTTCAAATCATTTGTTTTCCCCTACATCTACACAACATCAATAGATAAACTCAATTAAATGGTTAAAGGAAAGAAAGTCTTGCTGAAAAGGAAAATGGGTAAGGTGAAGCCGTGACCGCATCAACGTTTTCTGCCTTGACCACAGTCACTTAATTACTGCTCAGTTCTCCAGCTTTCTTTGCTTCATAGAAATTATCTGTAAAATTCTTTCTAATAGCTGAAATGTTAATAAAATAGCAAATGGAACTTTTGCTTGACATCAATTGTACAATGACCCTCAGGGATAGTTTAAGAGAAAGATGTGATGATGCATTACAGGATTTTTATTATAGTTGTTCATTAAAATGTCAAATGATAAGCTTTTAAAACATTTTAATCCAAAAAAATAAATAAATAAGGTTCATTTTATCGCCAGATAATAATGACAACTCTTTTCAGAAGGAGAGCTGTGATAAGAGAAGAAGATTCATTTCCTTCGATTTAGAGAATTTACATAGTTACGTGACGATAACCAGGAAAGTAGATTTGAAGCTTTTATTTGGTAAATTCACAGTCCAGTTCTCTGCATGTTTAAATGAAATATTTTCTAAGGCAAGAATTAATGTACTTTAATTTCTTTATCAGTTTTGTTTCCAGAGATTATACTTGTCTAATTGACTATCACCATTTAAAACAACCATCTTTTACAGAAACCTCTGGAGAAAATAAAATTTCAGGATATTATTTTTTTTTTTTTATAACAGCATATTTTTCATTTCTAAAGTTAAGTAAGATACTGGCTAAAAAAAAAATAGTAGAAAATAAGGCTTTTGTTTCTTGTTTAGCTTTTTGTTTTAAAACAGAAACTAACATAGTTTTAAAAGGAAAAAATGCATGTACTTTTAATACTTTTCTTTGAACAGGGAATGAATATTGATAAGGGAAATATTTAAATATGAAAATACCTGAGTATAAATATAACTTTGGCACAAATGACAAGGAAGCTATCAGACCTGGGAGAGTGGCTGCTTTTGCAAATATACAGAAAAGACAGAAGACACCCTGATTCATTAAACCTTGAGTTATTGAACCTTAAAAACTTAGTTGACCCCCTTGCTTTTCATACAAATGTGAAGCTTTTTATTGGGTGTGAAAAGAGTTTTTATCAGAAGGAAACCTGGAAGCCCCCCTCCCCAAAGGATAATATACCATAAAATAAATTTTTCATAGCCTTCCTGTTCGTGATGTTCTTTCTTCTACCATTTGTGGTAAGCAATTTGTCTAGTTTTAGGCTTATCCACTGAAGCAAGCTTTTTTTTATGACTCCAGCCAAATGAAAGCTGGTAGTTGTGTGCCATTTGTCTTGGACAATACCTACTACCTATTAGTACCCTAATAGAGAAGAGTGGCGACTCCAAGTTTATAATCTATGTCTCCATACAAATGCTGGCTTGAAAAAAAAAAATATGTCAAGCAAGTTAAATATTTGGTTGTTTGAAAAAAGATGTGTTCATGGAGAAAGACTCACTGTAATTGTGGACAGTTAAGATCAGAAAATAACCTTATAAATTAATCTTTCTCATTGACATATAATGAAGCTGAAATTGAAAGGGTACTCAGGGAGAAACATTTCCGCTCTGCTGCCAGTGATATAGGCTATCTAATTGTAATCTAGCAAAATGCTGTAGAGTTGGATTTTTCTTTATTTCCTATACACAGGAAATGAGAAGTCACCGTTACCACTCACTAATATATCCTAATTTGGGGACGTCCTCAACAAATGACCACTTTTTTTCTTACACATTTACATTGTGGTGGGAACATAGAAAATCTTATTATTTTACAGAGCAATGGAGGTCTACCAAATACAATGATTTGGCCAGAAAAAGACAAAATGTGAGTGTCATGGATAAAATCCAGCACCTTTGATTCCCCGATTTCTATTTAGGTCTCTGGGACAACTTGCTTTTCAGTGGGAAAATTCTTGTAAATAAATAACAAGTATTTTTGCAGTGTTATTTGCAATGCCAAAGAAACTATTGTAGTTTCCATTGACTTTTAAAATCACATCTGCCATTGTCCTAAGCACAATTCAGGGAATCACAAGAAGGGGCTGTCACTGCTAAATATACTGTCACAGTGAAATCTGTGAGAGCCAGAACTCAACAGGACTGCCTCGTTTTTCCGTCTCAAGTTTTCCACCTTCGACAGGGTGCAGACTTAACCACTTTTCTATCACTATTAGAGAAAAAAATTTTCCGTTTTCCTTCTCTAACAGGTTTCTGCCTTACACAGGTTCCAGCTTCCACAGGTTTTACTGTACTGATATTTGAGGCAACATGGTCTAGTAAAGTGGAACTAGACCCAAAAGTGGGAAACTTGGTCCCTTTTCTCAATCCAGTGTCATGTAAACAAAATGCATTCCTTTCTGTCTTGGCTGCCCTTGTAGAAGACAAATAAAACAATGTCTCCCTCTTCCAGATAGATGAAAGCAAATTCCAGAATTTCAAGCTGTAAAGGGTATTAGGCAACATTATTTTAACCTGCTCTTCTTAAAGTATGAAGAAATGTATAGAGCTTTCAGTGAAGTGAAGTTGCATGCCTAATATTAAGCAGTTTATGAGTCAGCACTAAATTGAATTCTACTGATTCTCAGATTAAGAGCTGTTTCAATGGTAGAATGCATGGAAAAATTTAGTGGAAGTTCAATAAAGGTTACAATGTGATCAGAGCAGAAACTTATTTTCACCCAATTGATTATGGCATATATTTGTAGATGCCATAGATGAAAGTATTTCATTTCACATGAGTCACGTAATAGGTTAGAACTCTAATAAATATTATCAGTGCATAAAATGAGTGTTAGCATCATCCTCCTTAAGGTATTTTATCATTCATTACTATCCTCAAATCTCTGCAAATGCAAGTTTCTGCCTTGTTACATTTTTTTGGAGCCTCTCTCCTTTCATAACTGATTTACAAATAATCCCACAGAGTAAAAATATCCTACTCCTTTCCCCAATACAAACTTTTGAAATATGCACAGATTATGTGACTCTATTACTATTT
The DNA here is from genome assembly GCF_030014295.1 of Loxodonta africana. Taxonomy (NCBI): domain Eukaryota; kingdom Metazoa; phylum Chordata; class Mammalia; order Proboscidea; family Elephantidae; genus Loxodonta; species Loxodonta africana. Next base: position 23,729,468 of record NC_087342.1, on the reverse strand, counting down.
ATACATTTCCTGTCTTTGGTCATGGAGTGGTCATGAGAAATAAGCGTCCCATGTGTAGAAAAAAAAGTGTAGCTGAAATAAATTTCGTACAATGTCGGTGAAAATTAATTTGGTGTAATTTACTTGAGAAGAACAGCACCACAGATTACATTTAATTCATAACAGTAACCATTAAAGGGACAGGTTATCAGAACGAACCAGTACCTGGAGAAGGACATCATCCTTGGTAAGGTAGAGGGTCAACAAAAAAGAGGAAGACTCTCAACAAGATGGATTTACACAGTGGCTCCAACAATGGACTCAAACAGAGAAATGATTGTGAGGATGGTACAGGACCAGGCACTCCAGAGCACCTAACAACAATGTCTTGAAAAATTATAGCTATCATGGCAGAAAAGCCAAATCTACACAAATAAGATGAAGATTTGTTCCCCACCAGTAGAATTTTAGATTCATGTACACTTACCTTGGGTAAGATATGGCCGTCCATCAACCAACGCTACCAAGATCATCACAGATAACAAACTTAGAACTCCAAAGCAGAGAGGGATTGAGAGGATCCTCTTCATGTTAAAAATCTCTTGTCTCTCCCGTTAGCAAAGAAACTGACTTTCCAGGTCAAGTAGGATATGTCAAGAGCTCTAGAATGCAGCAGAGCTTGCTTTTAAAAGGTGGCAAGTGTGCTTCAACTACAAATGTTCTGGACAAAGGGAAAAAATATATATATATATATATAAAATGGAATGCATCCTGTCAACATGATTCACTACTTGGAGAAGTGACAGATTTGCTACACAGTCAATGACAGAAAGAATCCCATCGATACAGCTCACATCTGCCCATTTCACTAAAAGCAGGCGTTCTTATGCGTGCCTGCTCACTCGGATACATGGACAAGCATAAAGCAAAAACTGGGATGCCAAATGAACTGATTGGATTCACATAATTTATTGTATAATTTCCTGATGCCAGGGTTAATTCACTTCAAATCCTATTAATACTAAGACTGAGAGTATCGAAGGAAGGTGAAAGTGGGAATGATGTCTTTCATTTGCCTAAGCATTTGGAGCTAGGAAGTGGTCCTCCAGATAGCAATGCTATTTGTAGCAATTGCTTCGTTCTTAACCAACCACATAGATTTAGTTGGGAAGAGCTCAAATTTACAATGAATCATAACGGGAACATTACTCTCTCACTGTGTTGGAGGATGCTTTCATTTTGCTGCGGCCAGCACTTTTACAAATTGAGGCTAAATCTAATTAATTCTAAGTTGGCAAATGTCCCATCAATACTCTCTTTAAGACTTGCTTTAAGTGCAGTGGTGTTCTTTTTAGGTCGAAGTCTTTCAGTATATCTCCAACTCCAATTTCATGGCTCCAAAGACGCTATACTGGCCTCTGGCCTTGGCATTTACTTCTCCCAAGGGATTTTAGTTACATCAGCTCTAAAATTGACTTGGTTCTGATGCTTTAGTAAATTTGTTGAATAAATTCTAAACTCCTTAGTTTGATATTCAGGGTTGTTTTTCTTTCAGTCTCACGTTCCACTGCGTGTCCTTATGCACCAGCCATATTAGACTCCTAACTACCTAAAATATCCTATCTGTTCTTCACTCCAGAGCTTTGTTGACATATTTTTGTCTGCCTTGAATGTTTTATTTCATGACTGAAATACAAGTACTGAAATACAACCCATCCCTCAAGACTCAGATCAAATGCCAACAGCTCCGTTTAGTCTTTTGGATCTTATTTTTTTATTTAATTTTTTTTTTTTTTTCCTTTCATCCATAATTTTTTTTTTCCTCCTCCTTTGGATTGCTACACCATTTTGTTTATATGCCTACCATAGCACAAAATCCATTCTTTCTTTTATTACGGTTACGTGTAATGTGAAATTGTGAACTGTAAATATTATGATTTTAGTTAAATTGTAAAGACTTTGAGAGCAGCTACTGTCATAGTCATTTATGTCCTCTTTGCAAGTAGCACAGTGATTTAAAGAATAAAAACATGTTTGATGTGTGGATAAATTATAACTGGAATTTCTGGGAATTGAAAGATGAAATAGTGTAATGCTCTTAAGCATCATATCTAATTTGAAGCTAAGAGAGTTGAGAGAATGATTACAACTCTTTAAGAGTTTGTTTTTCTTGAGCCTAAATATTCAAGAATGAACAATGTCTTTGAACGTTAATCTTAAAAGTTTATCATATGATAGTGTTTCACAACTCTGTATCATTTAAATATACTGTAAAGATATTTATCATTATTTATTTAATGTTGTTGTTGTTATGCCCCTTGAGTCAGTTCCAACTCACAGTGACCTTATGTGCAAAAGAACGAAACACTGCCCCACCCTGTGCCATTCTCACAATCGTTGTTATGCTTGAACTCATTGTTGTAGCCACTGTGTCAATCCATCTCATTGAGGGTCTTCCTCTTTTTCAATGACCCTCTACTTTTCTAAGTATGATGTCCTTCTCCAGGGACTGGTCCCTCTTGATAACACGTCCCAAATATGTGAGATGTAGTCTAGCCATGCTTGCTGCTAAGGAGCATTCTGGCTGTACTTCTTCCAAGATAGATTTGTTCATTCTTTTGGCAGCCTATGGTATTATTTATTTAATAAGTTACTTAAATAAGCTCACTTTTTAAACTCACCTCTATTTTTTTAATTGTATCACCATTAAAATGGACAATCAGTATCACTTGATGCATAGAAGGTATATAAGTATGATTTTTTTTAAATAGCATAATTACATGTCATATTTTTTTTTATATAGTAAAGCAAAAATAAAAACAAGGTATAAAATATGCTGATAGTAAATCTAATCGATAACCCAAAATGAAAATCCGACAATTAGCTCTCCTATGCAATGGGAAAGTTAAACATGAGCTCATATTAAAGGCATATTGAGATCAAGTTTCCTTAATTTCTAAAAAAAAAAAAAATGCTTTTAAATATACATAAAATGATCCTGATTTTCTCCTTGTTGTTCTTTTGACGTTAACTAACCCTTAGTTCTCACAGATATACTCTCAAAAGTGGCAAATTTATTGAATCGCCTTCTCGGATAAAGATTGTTGTTGCTAGGTGCCATCAAGTGGTTCCGACTCATAACAACCACACGTAGAACAGAATGAAATACTGCCTGGACCTGATAAGGTCAGATTTAGATAATTCGTGTATAAATAAAACAATATGTATGACTATTGTTATACAAAGTTTTGTTTCAGGAAACTGATGAAATCACTTAAATATTTTCTTCTGTCATGTTTTAGGTGATGTTTTCCAAGTGATGTAAAATAAGTTCCTTGTCCATGACCACTTCCATCAAATTTGAGGAAGAACCAAAAAGGCCTTTCATTGAGTCTTTAAAATCTAGCTCTTTAATAATCAAAGTACTTAATTAACTTTGGGTTATGACTGCATAACGAAATTATTCAAATATAAACCAATTTTCAATATTGATTGGTTTGAATAAATAAATTCAGCAAATTTGTACCTAGGGCACTTTGGTATACCGAATTGTTCTGCACAGCAATATTACTGTTTAGCAATCAATCAGTTCACTTCCAGCCCTGGATTAAGCACTTCGTATATAGCATGTCTCATTTAATTCCTACAGCAGCCCCTCAAGGTGGGAATTATTATTTTATCATCTTTTACAGCCAGGGAAGAAAGCTGTGAAGCCAAAAGTCAATCCCAACGGCAGAGCAACACTCTTAACCCAATTTGTCTCTTGTCCACATACCACAATGGGGGAAACCCAAAGATGGAAAATAACTGACTGTTCCAATCACAGAGCTAATTTTAAAGGACACTTACAAACATTTTAACTTATTATTTTCAAGAGCAATCCTTTGTATCTCTTAGTCTGTATATGAATTTAAAAACAGCATAAAAATAACCTTCCTATTTTGTGAATGAAGACGTTAACAGGTTTCACTATAAATTTTCAGTGAACGGATAGCTGAAAGGATGGCCTATATCTTAACAATTTCTCATAATCGGTGACAAAAAAAAGACACAGATAACCAGGGTCCACATGATAACTTAAACACAGCTGAATAATTATTTTCTATCTCTATTAAACACTTGGCCTTTTTCCCTCAGTAAGCAGAAAAGTTGAACAATTTCATTTTGACCTGTCTCTGACCCTGTTAATTCTTGGTAGAATTCCTAACATAGAGTGAAATAAGTGAAAGAAAATAGCAGGCAGAAAGAGGAAGTCAAAAGTAGAGGCTTTGGCAATCTGACAAACCAACTCCAGGAATCTTTGCTGTTGTTCAAAAGAGGCCTTTATTTCACAAAAGGAAGAGTGACCGTCTATTCAAATCCTCTGCCTGTTTTTAAATTGGGTTATTTGTCTTTTTATTGCTGAGTTGTAAGTGTTCTGTGTGTATTCTGGGTCCCTTGCTGTCTCAGTCACCTAGTGCTGCTATAACAGAAACACCACAAGTGGATGGCTTTAACAAACAGAAGTTTATTCTCTCACAGTCAAGTAGTCTACAAGTCCAAATTCAAGTGTCTGCTCCAGGGGAAGTCTTTCTCTCTGCCAGCTCTGGAGGAAGGTCTTTGTGATCCATCGGTCTTCCATTGGTCTGGGAGTATCGCAGCAAAGGAACCTCAGGTCCAAAGGATGCGCTCTGTTCCCAGCACTGTTTCTTGGTCATATGAGGTCCTCAGCTCTCTGCTTGCTTCCCTTTCCTTTTATCTCTTGAGAGATAAAAGTGGTACAGGCCACACCCCAGGGAAAATCTCTTTACATTGGATCAGGGATGTGGCCTGAGCAAGAGTGTTTCATCCCACCCTAATCCCCTTTAACCACAGGCAGAGATTATGGTTTATAATGCAAAGGAAGATCACAAAATGGAGGACAACCACACATGGCCTAACCAAGTAGACATATATTTTGGGGGGACACAATTCAATCCATTACACTTACCAATATAAGGAAAACTGATGGCACAGTAGTTAAGCACTCAGCTACTAATCAAAAGGTCAGCAGTTCAAACCCACAAAGACATTCTGTAGGTGAAAGATGTGGCAGTCTGTTTCTGCAAAGATTAAAGCTTTGGAAACTCTACAGGGGAGTTCCACTCTGTCCTATAGGGTTGCTATGAGTCAGAATCTACTTGATGGCAACGGGTAATCAGTTGCATGATTGGAAACATTTTCTCATGATCTGTGAGTTGTCTTTTCATTTTTTGGTTGTGCTCTTTGAATCACAAAAGGTTTTATTTAGATGAAGTTCAACCGATCTATTTTTTCTTTTGTTGCTTATACTATCGTATCTAAGAAACCGTTGACTAACCCAAAGTCATGAAGATTTATGCCTATGTTTTCTTCCAAGAGTTTTATACTTCATGATTTTGGTTTTTATACTTTATGCTTTTAGTTTAACATTTATGTCTTTGATCCATTTTGAGTCGAGTTTTGCATATGGTGTGAGGTTCAGGGTCTACCTGGTTATGTTTACGATAATCCACTGTCATTCTCCGAGATCAATCTGTATGGGTCCTGGGACACAACAAACCCACTGTGAGATGGAACTAAGTTAAACTTTCATAGACCAACTGCCCCCCATAAGCCCTTACTCTAATTGGTGGACCAATGTGATGTTTTCTGTTTTCTGAAAATGGTGTCAGTTTAGACTCAGTGTCCAGTGATCCCCTAAAAGTCTGATTATTTCCTTTTCCCCAATGTACAGTCTACCTGGTAAACCACTTTGAGGAAGGCTGAAAAATTAATAGTATAAATGTTGAGGTTTCCTCCTCAGGGGTACTCTGCCTTCCCTTTACCCAACTGGTTCTGGGTCTATAAACTGGCTCAAGTCTGGGAATTGATTGAGGGGTCATGACTCTCCGTTTTGGTAATTCAATTTAGACTTTTAGGCACTTGACCTAGAATTGTTCACTTATATAGTTCAAATGAGAATTCAGTAGACTGAACACCTATTTCTCTTTTACAGACACCATGATCAACTAGCCAATGCCATAGGTCTCTGTGAATCAAACTACCCTGATTATTACCTTTGATTTCACTATCCGTTATGGTAACCATTCCCACCTTGTCTTTAACAATTAAGTGCTGCCACTTTCCTCCTACAACCTTGGGATTAAATTTTCCTCATATCATTTAAGAATCCCAGTTAAATGGCAACAATTCTCACTGTAATTTCTGACCTACAGAGAAGAACAACCACAGAGCTCTTCAATGATGCTGGGGCTCTCCTTACAAATTTATTTCTAACAGTCATAGGCTCTCCTGGAATGAATGAGCAGGTCTTACATGATAAATCCACCCTACCATCGAATCTCCCTAAGCCTTTGAATACCTGCCTCTATAGTATACCAAGGTACTGTTGGTATTTCAACTTTGTTTAGTGTAGGACACCTTTTGGTCTATGCTTCAGCCAAACATCCAAATTATTAGGCCCTTTCTAACCCCAGCTACAACATTGAAAATACATACATATATATACATATGTGTGTATATATATATATATATAAAGTTGGATCAGGCTGAATTTATTGATATGGAAAAACTAAGCAGAGATTCTGGATTCAATGTTTATGTATATACATATGAATGAGGGTAAGTCAAGAAGTATTGCTACAAAATTATAGAAAACTCTGTTAAACAAAACATCAAAATGTGAAGCTCTTTTTCACAACATACCCTCCATCTAGGCCTATACACTTCTGAAGGCAGTGTTTCCACCTCTCTAACCCTCCCCTGAAGAATTCTGCCTTCTTCAATTTACACCATGTCAAAACACCAGTTTTGGCATCCGCGAGGGACTCAAATTGTGTTCCTTTTAAATATTCTTTGAGTTTTGGGAACAAAAAGAAGCCGGAAGGGGCAAGATCGGGGCTATAGGGTGGATGGGGTAAGGTTTCCCATTGAAATTCTCATAGAACAGCCTTTGCTACCCTTGAAGAATGAGCAAGTACATTGTCGTGACGGAAAAAAATTCCTCGACGCAACCTAACCCTAACCCCGGCCTTTTTCTCACCGATGTAGCTTTCATTTTTCTTAAAACTTTTTCATAATAAGTCTCCATGATCATCCTGTGTCCTTCAAGAAAATCTATCAAGATTACTCCTTTGGAATCCCAAAAAAGTCACCATACCCTTCTGAGAAGGCTTCCTTCTCTTTTGTCCTATATTTTTGTAATATGGTTTATTAAATTGATTGATTTTCATATGTTAAACCAACCTTGTATCCCTGGAGTAAAGTCCACTTGTTCATGGAGTATGATCTTTTTGATGTGTTCCTGGAATCAATGTACCAGTATTTTGTAGAGGATATCCATACATAAATTCATAAGGAATTTTGGTCTGTAGTTATGTCTTTGTCTGGTTTTGATATCAGAGTAATACTTGCCTCACAGAATGAGCTGGGAGATATTCTTTCTTCTACTTTTTTGGAAGAATTTATGAATGATTTGTGTTAATTCTTTAAACATCTGGTAGAATTCAATAGTGTACCCTTCTGGTCCTGGGCTTTCTTTGTAGGAAGTTTTTTTTTTTTTTTTTTAACTGATTCCGTCTTTTTACTTCTCATTTGTCAATTCAGATATTCTGTTTATTCTTGGGTCAGTTTTGGTAGTTTGTGTCTTTCTAAGAATTTTTTCCTTTTCATGTAGTTTATCTAATTGGTGGAAAAAATGGTGGTTCATAGTATTCATTTATAATTCTTCTTTATATCTGTAAGGTTCATAGCAATATCTGCAATCCTTAAAGTTGGATTATATTTTTTAAACCTGGAAATAAGGTACTGTGAGATACTTTGTCACGTATTAATTAAGAAGAGCCAAGAGGTATGTAGAGACCTCCCTGGCAGAGTCAACATGAGAGTAATAGTAATAATAACATGTACTCCAAATTATTGAACACCAGTTAGAAAACATGGACACTGTGTTAAGAACGTCTATATTTTATCTTTAATTCTTAAAACAGGCCTCCAAGATAGTGGCTCTCAATTTTACCAATGAGGAAAATTAAGGCTGAGAGAAAGTAAAAGATTTACCCAAAGTCATTCAGGCCTCTGCTCTTTCCACCCTGTCACTGATAAAACTGACTTGGCAACAGGAATGACCTCCAAGGAAAGGAAGCAAAATTAACATCTAGAGGGGCTCTGCTCCGATGGATGTGTATGGCAATAGAAGTTTCCAGGCACTATAGTATGGGAATTCAGTCTGTTTTTAAGCAGCATCTTCAGCAATGGTTGGGAACATGGAAGATCCCCGAGTAGAAATAAATCAGAGGCTTACATTCTGGTCCATACTGGGGGCTTCAGTCAAAGATCAGACATAGGGGTCTATACTTGTAAGACATGATGAGAAACAAAACATCATTCAGGATTCTAACTAAAGTGATAGCAGTGTGCAGACAACTGTCTTATATATAAAGTCCACAGGACGAGACCATGAACCAGAATCAAAATCTAGGGTCTATTGGAGAATGTAAATGAAATAAACAGTAGCTTTGTAAATACAGGTTCTCTGTGTTTAAAGATATGGTAAGCAGTAGGAAGCAAACTCTTAGAATTGAGGCTGAAGGAAGAAACTGTCGAGAAAAATATTTGGGCCCTAGTTTAAAGGATTTTTACGATAGTCAGGGTTCCCTGGGCAACAGGGGCCCAGGGTTATAATAAATGTTTGCATTCTCACCTTTTTCTTGAACTACTGTGGCTAACCTATAAAAAGGTATTTTCTTCTATCAAGGATCAATGTCTCCATATGTGCTCCTATAATCTTCTCCGGAGCCTTACAGTATCAATGATATCTTTTTATAGTTTGTATTTTCAATCTCTCCCTCTCCACAGGATTTTTCCCACCATCATTTAAGCAAGCCTCCCATCTTAAAGCAAACAAATAAACAAACTTTATTGGACTCCACACAAAGCCTCCCATCTACAGTCCCTCATTTCTCCATGCCATCAGGGCCAAACGCCCTGAAATAATTTTCTGCCTCCTGTCATTTACCTCTTCTTTACTCCTCAGCCCACTTCAACCTTGTTTTCATTTCCCCCTTTGCAACGCCACTGAAATGGCCTTTTCCAATAATCACATTGCTGCTAAATCCATTGAACAAGTTTCAGTTTCATTTTCCTAGATATCTTTTCAAAACCTTCGTGGTTGACCATACACTTCTCCTTTAAAAATATCATTTACTTTCTCTTACTTTGCTGGTCACTCCTTTTCAGTTTCTTTTAGCATTTCTCCTCATCTCTCTGATCTTTAAAAGATGAACTTTCTCAGGGTTGATTCTAGGTTCTCTCTAATCCTCTCTTTTTACTGTGTTACAATCTCTTACTAGGAAATACACAGGAGTCCCTGGGAGCCTCTAGAAGTCCCTGGGTGGTACAAATAGTTACTTGTTCTACTACTAGTTTAGTAGTTCAAACCCATCCAGAGGTGTCTCAAAAGACAGGCCTGACAATCTGCTTCCAAAAGGTCACAGCATTGAAAACCAAATGGAGCAGTTTTACCCTGCACACAGTAGGTCATCATGAGTTGGAATCAATGTGATGGCAGCTAAGAACAACAATTACTATCTATATGTCAAACCAAAAAACTAAACCCGTTGCCATGGAGTCCATTCCAATTCAGTGACCCTATCAATGAGAGTAGAACTGCCCCATAGGGTTTCCAAGGAACAGCTGGTGGATTTCAAATTTTGGTTAGCAGCCATAGCTCTTAACCACTGAACCACCAGGGCTCCAGCTATATGTCAGTGACTCCAGATTTTTTTTATCTTTCTTCTTACCTCTTCTATGAGTCCCCCATGCGTCTGTCAGTTTGTCCTACTGTGGAGGCTTGCGTGTTGCTGTGATGTTGGAAGCTATGCAACCAGTATTCAAATACCAGCAGGGTCACCCATTATGGACAGATTTCAGCTGAGCTTCCAGACTAAGACAGATTAGGAAAAAGGACCTGGAAGTCTACTTCTAAAAAGAATTAGCCAGTGTAAACCTTATGAATAGCAGCAGAACATTGTCTGATATAGTGCCGGAAGACGAGCCCCTCAGGTTGGAAGGCACTCAAAAGACAACTAGGGAAGAGTTGCCTCCTCAAAGTAGAGTCAACCTTAATGACATGGATGGAGTCAAACTTTTGGAACCTTCATTTGCTGATGTGGCATGACTCAAAATGTGAAGAAACAGCTGCAAACATCCATTAATAACAGGAATGTGGACTGTACAAAGTGTGAATCTAGGAAAATTGGAAATCATCAAAAATTAAATGGAATGCATAAACATGGAAATCCTAGGCATGAGTGAGCTGAAATGGACCGGTATTGGCCATTTTGAATCAGACAATTGTATGGTATACTATGCCAGGAATGATAAATTGAAGAGGGATGGCATTACATTCATCATCAAAAAGAACATTTCAACATCTATCCTAAAGTATAACACTGTCAGTGATAGCATAATATCCATTTGCCTACAAGGAAGGACGGTTAATATGAATTCAAATTTATGCACCAACAACTAAGGCCAAAGATGAAGGGTTGAAGATTTTTACTAACTTCTGCAGTCCGAAATTTACTAAATGTGCTATCAAGATGCACAGATAATTAATGGTGACTGGAATGTGAAAGTTGGAAACAAAAAAAGAAGAATCAGTGATTAGAAAATATGGTCTTGGTGAAAGACACGATGCCAGAGATTTCATGATAGAATTTTGCACAACTGACTTCTTCATTGAAAATATCTTTTTCGACAACATAAATCGTGACTGTACACATGAACTTCTCTGGATGGAATACACAGAAATCGAATCAATTACTTTTGTGGACAGGGATGATGGAAAAGCTCAATATCATCTGTCAGAACAAGGCTGGGGGCCAACTGCAGAATAGACCACAATTGCTCACATGCAAGTTCAAGTTGAAGCTGAAGAAAATTAGAATAAGCCCATGACAGCCAAAATACGACCTGGAGTATATCTCACCTGAATTTAGAGACCATCTCAAGAATAGATTTGACACATTGAACACAAATGTCCAAAGACCAGACAAGTTGTGGGATGTCATCAAGGATATCATACATGAAGAAAGCAAAAGGTCATTAAAAAGACAGGAAAAAGAGAAAAGACCAAAATGGATGTCAGAAGAGACTCTGAAAGTCACTCTGGAGCATCAAGTGACTAAAGAAAAAGAAGAAATGATGAAATAAAAGAGCTGAACAGAAAATTTCAAAGGGTGGCTCTAGAAGACAGAGTAAGTATTAAAATGACATGTGCAAAGACCTGGAGTTAGAAAACCAAAAGGGGAGAACACACCCAGCATTTCTCAAGCTGAAAGTATTGAAGAAAAATTCAAGCCTCAAGTTGCAAAATTGAAGGATTCTCCTGGCAAAATAGTGATCGACACAGGAAGCATCAAAAGAAGATGGAAAGGATACATGGAGTCCCAAAAAAGAATTGATCTACATTCAACCATTTCAAGAAGTAGCATATGATCAAGAACCGATGGTACTGAAGGAAGAAGCCCAAGCTGCACTATGACATTGGTGAAAAACAATGCTCCAGGAATTGATGGAATACCAATGGAGATGTTTCAACAAATGGATGCAGCACTGGAAGTGCTCACTCACCTATGCCAAGAAATTTGGAAGAAAGCTACCTGGCCAACCTACTGGAACATGCCTATTCCAAAGAAAGCTGATCCAACAGAACGTGGAAATTATCGAACGATATCATTAATATTACATACAAGTAAAGTTTTGCTGAAGATCATTCAAAAGTGGTTGCAGCAGTCCATTAACAGGGAACTACCAGAAACTTAAGCTGAATTAAGAACAGGACGGAGAGTGAGGGATATCATTCCTGAACCCTGGTGGCATAGTGGTTAAGAGCTACGGCTGCTAATCAAAAGGTCAGCAATTTGAATCCACCACATGCTTCTTGGAAACACTACGGGGCAGTTCTATCCTGTCCTATACGGTCACTGTGAGTCAGAATCGACACAATGGGCTTGGCTTGGTTTCAGTCAGTTGGATCTGGGCTGAAAGCAGAGGATACCAAAAAGATGTTTACCTGACTATGCAAAGGAATTCAATTGTGTGGATCATAACAAATTGTGGATAACATTTCGAAGAATGGGAATTCCAGAACACTTAATTGTGCTCATAAAGAATCTGTACATAGACCTAGAGGCAGTCATTCAAACAGAACAAGGCAATACGGGGTGGTTTAAAGCCAGGAAAGGTGTGCATCAGGGTTGTATCCTTTCACCATACTTATTAGATCTGTATGCTGAGCAAATAATACAAAAAACTGGGCTATATAAAGAAGAACGGGCATCAGGATTGGAGGAAGACTCATTAACAACCCGCAATATGCAGATGACCCAACCTTGTTTGCTGAAAGCAAGAGGACTTGAAGCACTTCCCGATGAAAATGAAAGACCACAGCCTTCAGTATGGATTACACCTCAACATAAAGAAAACGAAAATCCTCGCAACTGGACCAATAAGCAACATCAGAATAAATGGAGAAAAGACTAACGTTGTCAAGGATTTGATTTTACTTGGATCCACAATCAGCACCCTTAGAAGCAGCAGTCAAGAAATCAAAGGATGTATTGCTTTGGGCAAATCTGCTGCAAAAGATCTCTTTAAAGTGTTAACAAACAAAGATGTCACTTTAAGGACTAAAGCGCACCTGACACCAGCCATGGTATTTTCAATCACCTCATATGCACAATAAACTGGACAATGCATAAGGAAGACTGTAGAAGAATTTATGCCTTTGAATTACAGTGTTGGTGAAGAATATTGAAAATACCACACACACATACAAAAATAAAAAGCCCAAACACGTTGCCATCGAGTCGATTCCAACTCATAGTGACCCTTTAGGACAGAGTAGAACTGCCCCATAGAGTTTCCAAGAAGCGCCTGGTAGATTCGAATTGCCAACCTTTTGGTTAGCAGCTGCCACAGCACTTAACCACTACACCACCAGGGTTTCCATTGAATATACCATGGACTGCCAAAAGAACAAACAAATCTGTTCTGGAAACACTGCCTGGTCATGCTCCATCCTCATAATTGTTATGCTTAAGCCCATTATTGAAGCCACAGTGTACACCCATCTCATTGAGGGCCTTCCTCTCTTTCACTGACCCTCTACTTTACCAAGCATGATGTCTTTCTCCAGGGACTAGTCTTCCTGATAACATATCCAAAGTATGGGAGATAAAGTCTCAACATCCTAGCTTCTAATGAGCATTCTGGCTGCACTTCTTCCAAGACAGATTTCTTCATTCTTTTGGCAGTCCATGGTTTATTCAATAAGAGCAAACAAATCTGTCTTGGAAGAAGTACAGCCAGAATGCTCATTAGAAGCAAAGATGGTGAGACTACATCTCACATACTTTGGACATGTTATCAGAAGAGATCAGTCCCTGAAGAAAGACATCATGCCTGGTAAAGTAGAGGGTCAGTGAAAAAGAGGAAGGCCCTCAATGAGATGGATTGACACAGTGGCTTCAATAATGGGCTTAAGCATAACAACCATCATGGGGATGGTACAGGACTGGGCGGTGTTTCGTTCTGTTGTGCATAGGGTCACTATGAGTGGGAACCAACTAGATGGCACCTAACAAAAAAGACTACTTCTTTGAGTACCGTGCCTGTGTATGCATATACACTTTCCCATCTGGTTTTCTCACAGGGTTCTCAACCATGTCAAAAATTGAACTACTCACCTTCAGTGTAACACTTTGCTTCTCTTCCAGTGTTTATCACCTCAGTAAATGGCATGGTCATTTGCCCAATTATTCATTTAAGAAACTCCTTCTTCTCCCTTACCCCTCATTTCCAGTCAATGTCAAAGTTTTGTCAATTAACCCTCCTAAGTATTTTTCAGATTTTTCCACTTCCCTCTATCTCCCTTGCCACTTCCCTAGACCAAGACACCATCATCTCACACCTTCTCTAGTGAAATATCTTCATTCACAAGCCTTCCCATACCTACGGTTGCTTCCCTTGAATCCATTTGTCACAATCTATAGAGTAATTCTTTGGAAATGCAAATATCTATGTGTAATATTCCTGCTTAAAACACTTCAGCTGTTTCCATTACCCTTAGGATAAAGGTTGACAGTCATAATATGGTTTATAGCATAAAAATCATGGTCATTAACAGCCTACACCTATTTCTCTAATTTTGTGTGGAACCCTCTCGCTCTCACTATAATTCACCCACAATGACCTTTCAGTTCTTCAAACATCTCAGGCTACTTTCCACTATGAGAATTTCTCACATGCAGTGAGGCACACGTGCTCCCAACTTACACCAGCACACATTCCCTTTTAAAGCCTGAGTTAAAGTTGCCATTTCCTCCCCAAAATTTCTTCTGATTTGTCTAGAGTAGATCGGTAGATGGGTCCTTCTGTCATAGGCTCTCATTGCACAGTATACATTTCCTGAATCATTCATAGCCCACCTCTAAATCAATTATTCATGTATATGTCTGTGCAGTGTCTGTCTCCATTAAGAGTTAATAGGCCAGTATGTTTGCCTTGCTCATAAATGTACTTTCAGCAATGAGAAAAGTTCCTGGTCATAATGGTCCTCTCCTTTTAAAAAAAATCTAATGATTAAACAAGTGAATAAAGAAGTAGAATAAGATCCATTTGTGGTTCTGTTTGTGCTTGGTTGTTTCCCATTAGTTTGACTAATTCAAACCCCACTTGATAGAGAGAAGAAGGTTCCTGACTATTCTAGACTCATAATATGGCTATTTCAAGGAAAGTGGAAGGATGGGTGTCTCCAAAGCTAGACAGAGCTAAGATTTTGAAACTCAGAGTCCTAATGCCTGGAGGAAAAGAGGGCAAGAAAAGACTAAGACTGGCATCTTTTTTGTTTTGTTTTGTTTTCCTAAGTGGAGGAAATAGCTGACATTGAGCAAGGGAGTTGAAGAGGAGCCAAACATGGCTTTATTTAATAGGCAGATTAACTAAATATATCCCACCCCAACCTCCAGTGCCGTCGAGTTGATTCTGACTCATAGCATATGGAGCCCCTTAATGCGTGTGCAGATCAGGTAATAAATTCTGATGATGCTTGTTGTGCTTGGGTAAGAATGTCGTTGTCTCCAAGGTAGAATAAGTTAAAGCCAAGAGATGTCAAAAAGAAAACTGGTGATCCTTCCGCAGATTCGGTTAAAGGCTCCTTCAGGAGTGTGAAAAGTCTTTTTCTATGAGAATCTCTTCAGATGAAGAGCCTTCATATATAACTTCTGTGTCTTTTCTCCGTGTATGTGTCATTTGTACTTGGAGTGTAGACTAATCTAAAGGCTTTGTCCTTTAGAGCTGTCCAACTCTTGAATAATATATCTGTCCTTGACCACTTTCCTAACTTTACTTTTTTAGGACTAAAGTTCTGTTTGCTCTTCCCTGACACAGAATTCAGTTTTCCCCTTTCTCTTAGCCTAATAGCTTTAGTTTAGACCTTGCCTCACTGTGCAATGGTGATAGGAGAATAGTTTCAAGAGACCACTCCTTTGTTCACACAATTCTAGAGAATTGTCTAGAAAGTTCTTGCCGGTTCAACAGTTAAGCACTTTGCTGCTAACCAAAGGGTTGGTGGTCTGAACCCACCCAGCAGCTCCATGGGAGAGAGTTCTGGCAATCTGCTGTCATAAAGATTACAACCAAGGAAACCCTATGGGGCAGTTCTACTCTGTCACATGGGGTCGCTATGAGTCGAAAATTGACTCGACAGCGCCTAACAAAACAGAAGATTCTTACCCTTAATTCAGTCTATCTGGAAAACTCATTAAAAAGAAAAAACAAAAAAACAGAGGCCCAAGGTTATATGTCCAATAAGGAATTCTTTCTCCTTTTGGAAGAATTAATTGCTTTTTCCATCATCTTGCAACAGGGTATAACTTGGGTTGTAGCATTTGTTGCAGTAGATCAGTTACTAATTAAGTCAGTGCTTTGGTCTTCTCCTAAATTCTGACTTGCTTGAGGACAAGAATAGTAATACCTCATTTTTCATTGTGATAATTACCTTTTAGGGTGTTGTAGAGATTAAAGGAGAAAACTGGTGGAAAATATGTAGCATAGTACCTGGTATCGTAGGTAATGTCTAATATTGCTAAATTGAATAATTTTCCATTATTGATTATCCTAATTTAAATACTCTCTATTTAAAATAAAACTAATTTTAAGAAAACATTTTTCATCATGACAATGCACTTAGAAAAATATTTACATTGTCATCTAGCCAGGTTAAATGTTCTCTGGTCATCTATACTTCTTTTTTTTTTTTTAATTAACTCTTTCTGCCTCTACCATAAATCTTGGAACTTCCAAGCTCTGGGTTTCAGTCTCCCACATGTAAGACAATTATAATTATCAGATAATTATAATCTCAGATAATTTTATCTGAGGTTCTTTGCCCTTCTGTACTGCATTCTATGGCAATACTCTTATGAGCACCTTTTTAGAACATTATGTTGCCTAGTTGTTTCTTTTCTAGTCATTTTTTTTCTTAAAATAAATGGAAATTCAAGATTCTTGTCATACATTTTCACACTTAACACAGTGACTAGCAAAATAGATGCACAGTAGCCTCAAGAAAAACTCATTGATTTAATCACCAAAAAAAAAATCTCTGTGTGTATGTGTACACTCTAGTTTATTTTATTAC
This sequence comes from Loxodonta africana, assembly GCF_030014295.1. Lineage (NCBI taxonomy): Eukaryota > Metazoa > Chordata > Mammalia > Proboscidea > Elephantidae > Loxodonta > Loxodonta africana. The sequence continues at coordinate 23,712,784 of NC_087342.1, read as the reverse complement.
TTCTTCCTCTTTCATTTATAGAAATGACTTACTCTACTACCCACAATAGGTTACCTTGACTCTTCTTCATTAACTAAACTGTTCTCTTCTTCTTTAGACAGATTTGAGCAGTCTTTCTTCACGGCGTGGACAAATAGATTCAAGGTCTTACATAAGCCTTCCTCAGACCAGAAGGTGAATTTGGTTCATTCTAGCTGGTGGGCTAGAAATTTGAATGGAAGAGGCTAAAGTAGATCAAACATCCTTGGGAATAATTTTCCATTTTACTCAGTCCTAGTTGATTCACAATGCTACCTCACCTTCCACAAATCTCCTTTTTCTTTTCTTCTCATTGCAATGTTTTAAAGCTTTCATTGTGAGAAACTTCCAATGTCTTCAATATACGAGTAAAGATGTAGATCAATACTGAAAAATTTAGATTAGTTTTTTTTTAATTAACTCTTTCTGCCTCTACCATAAATCTTGGAACTTCCAAGCTCTGGGTTTCAGTCTCCCACATGTAAGACAATTATAATTATCAGATAATTATAATCTCAGATAATTTTATCTGAGGTTCTTTGCCCTTCTGATTTGGAATGAAGATGCCGTTATCATAATGAGATTTCCTTCTCTGAACAAAACCATTAGGTGGAGTCAACATTTACGAAGATTTTATCTTGTCTTGTGTGATTTGCCTGGGTGTTTTTTTTTAACACTTTAGCTCCTCGTAAACCCATTAACTACTATAACAGGATTAACTCAGATTTACTGGTACCATTGGGATCTTTGCTAAGTAGTTGAGGCTGTGAAGGAAGGATTCTCTGTTGAGGGTCAGCTTAACTCATAACCTTGGTATGAGACATCTCAATAAGGCTTCTCTTAGATCCCTTGAGCAGACACTCCCTCTGGGAACGAAAATTTAAGGTAAGAATTTGGGTAGTAATACATGGGAGCGCATTCCCTTTTAAAAATTGCATAGTCAATTCGCAAATACTTGTGCAGGGTTGCTATGAGTTGGAATCGACTCAGTGGCAATGGGTTTAGTTTTGGTTGCTTTGTTTTGACTCAACTATGTGATCACTGAAGGAGCCCTGGTAGTGCAATGGATAAGCATCCTGCTGCTAACAGAAAGGTCGGGAATTAGAACCCATCAGCTGCTCCACAGGAGAAAAGACTTGGTGATCTGCTCCCATAAAAATTCCAACCTAGGGAACCTTCTACTCTGTCACATTGAGTCACTATGAGTTGGTATCAATTTGATGGCACACAAGAACATGTGACTATCTGGTGCTATATGATAAGCGCTATGAGGGTAAAAACATTCAAGGAACTGTGAGCTATATTGAAAAAAAAATTCAGTATTAAATTCAATCTGTGCTACACTACTCAAGGATGTTATAATATTTGGTGAGTCCTGATTTCTTTATTTTCTTCCGCCTTGTCCAGTATTCTTCCTAGTATTGTAGGCTCACAGTAAGGTAATTAGTTGTCTATGGAATACCATATACATGCTCTTGACTCAGGCCCATACCGTTCAGGGTTATGGTTTTCTATGTGGCCAGACATAGAATGGGATGTGATACATTTTTTATATCCAGCTTAGAACCAGACCCTTCACTGGAGTACATTATATGAGAGACTAGGCTGATGGCTTTGAAATGAAATCTAGTAGAGCTTCCTGAAGCAGCCTTCAACCAATGACAGACAGGTATTTGGGTAATAAATATGACAGATTCTTTGACCATCATTTGATAACTCTGAAGTGTGTTATTCCTGTCATCCAGAGTTCCCTAGTAGGATTATGCTACAGTTCCCCACGGTGGTAAATTGCTTGGTAACGTACATGATTGGCTTTCTTTCTTTCCTATGCGCACTTGTCCGCTTCTCTTTATTCTCTCCTAGTATTATCTCCCAAATAAACTATTTGCACTTCAATTCTTGTCTGAAGGAGTGCTTCTGCATAACGCAAATTAAGACACCTCTAATACAATGTGAAAAAAATTAACATTGTCAACAATTTCATTCTACCTGAATCAACAATCAACATTCATGGAAGCAGCGTGGATGAAAAAAATCCAGTGATATATTGCATTGGGCAAATCTGCTGCAAAAGACCACTTTAAAGTTTTAAAAAGCAAAGACGTCACTTTGATGACTAAGGTGTACCTGACCCAAGCCATGATCTTTTCAATTGCCTCATATGTGTGGGAAAACTGGATAATAAAAAAGGAAGACAGGAGAATTGATGAGTTTGAATTATGGTGTTGACAAAGAATATTGAATATGCCGTGGGTTGCCAGAAGAATGAACAAGTTGGTCTTAGAAAAAATAGAACCAGAATGTTCCTTAGAAGCAAGAATGGTAAGATTTTGGCTTGCTTACTTTGGAAATGTCATAGGAAGGACCAATAGCTAAAAAAAGGACATCATGTTTGGTAAAGAAAAGGATCAGCAAAAACAAGGGAAATCCTCAAAGAGATGGATTGACACAATAGCCCCATGATGGACTCAAACATACCAACCATCATGAAGATGGCAAAGGATTGGGCAATGTTTTGGTCTGCTATACATAGGACCATCTTGAATCAGAGCTGATGAGACGGCAACTAACAACAATAAATACAATGTGACTATAATAGTCACATCTCTTTTTTAACCTCAACACTCCAGTGTGCAGAAATTTACTAAACACAGATAACTTTATATTGTTATTCTTTTCCTCAACCCTATAGTGTAAATAAAAAACTTCTTTACTGAAAGACATAAAGAGTGCTAATTAACTTCAGAAATACATTTAATTACTCCCTGATTTTATCATCTATAAATTAGGCATAAAGATGATGTAACCCTAGCATATTTTACAATTTGCCAATAATCTACCTATCAAGTATTTTATTGATTTGTGTCTATCTTTGTTTTATTCCCCCAAATTTAACCGGGTTGCAACCAGATTACACGCTAGTTTCAGAAATTACCTAAAGCACCTGTCTTAGTTATCTAGTCCTGCTATAACAGAAATACCACAAGTGGATGTCTTTAACAAAGAGAAGTTTATTTTCTCATAGTAAAGTAGGCTAAAGGTCCAAATTTAGGGCATCAACTCCAGGGGAAGACTTTTCTCGCTGTCGGCCTTCTTATTAAAGTTCCCCCAGTCTAGAAGCTTCTTTGAGCAGGGACCCCGGGTCCAAACCATGTGCTCTGCTCCCAGTATTGCTTTCTTAGTGGTATGAGGTCCCCCTATCTCTCTGCTCACTTCTTTCTTTTATATCTCAAGAGATTGCCTTAAGACACAATCCAATCTTGTAGATTGAGTCCTGCTTCACTAACACAACTGCCACCCATCCTCCCTCATTACCATAATAGAGGCAGGATTTACAACATACAGGAAAATCACAGGATACCGGGAATCATGGCCCAGCCAAACTGATACACACATTTTTGGGAGGACATAATACAATCCATGACAGCACCACAGAGACATTGGTAATGGGACAGAAGACTTGCTTTGGAGCTCTTAACCTGTGTGAGTACTAAACAGTCTTCTCTCGTAAGGAGGGGCAATTTTCATTCCCAAGACACTGTAGCTTTCTCATTAACTAATGCTCTGTAGAAACTTTGGTTCACCTCTGGCAGACCTTTCCTCCCCAGCACATGAAAGATGGGTTACAGGCGACAAGGAGAGTGCAACCCACATAATTATACGAAAGAAAGATTCATAAGAATTAAGTGAAGAGAAAGAATCCACAATCTTTGCTCCCTGCTTTAATTAGCTAATGAATGCCAGGACAGGCACCGAGTCAGTTTATTGATGCAAGGCCCTATTCCTAGCGCTCCATGTGAATACAGAATCATAGACTCTTGGGACCTGAGCTGATTTGAAACTTTAGTTTGACATTGAAGATCCTCCACAATCTAGGCCCTACCGGTCTATATAATCTCCTTGCCTGCCATATTTGCCAGCACACTGTGTCTTAGCCTAAGTCTTTTAGGAAAGAAAGTCTAAGGCAAAATCACATGCTTTATCAGAGAATACAAAGAAGCACAAGTAAGAGAAAAGCGGATAGTAAGGCAAGAAGGAGGGAAAGCAAATACAATGCAATAAGGGTCCCTGCTGACCATCCCTTTCATGAAAACACAGTCAGTTGCTCAGTCCTGCAGGATAAATCTAGACTGTCAACAGGGAACAATGAACCTCAGAACAGTCCATGGTGGATAGGAAAGGGATGAGATACTCTGCTGCGTCCATCTCATCACTTGTATCTTATCAGTCTGCCCCATGAGTGTTAATTCCCTTCCACTTCCCTCCACTTCCAGTCTGTATTATTCCCATCCATGCCCCTAGGCATCCAACTGGGAAGCTAGAACTTAATCAACTTCATTATTCCACCAGTAAGACATTGCGTTGATCTCTACTTGTCCTTGAGTACCTTGTGCAGGGACCCTTTCATTTGTGTTGATGGGACACACAGAGACAGTTGGGCCTTTATCACCATGGAAATGGCAAAAGCTATTGCTAGAACCACTTGGCTTGGAAGCAAGGTTCGTGCCAGGGGCAGGGATAAAGTTACAGCTGAGACACATGGATATGTCCCAAGTGGCAGGACAGCTTGCATAGCAACAGGGGTCTGCTAGAGAAACCTCTCCTGCACAAGCACATATTCAAAACCTGCAGCCCCTAAGTTGCTCAACAAATGGGCCAAGTTGGCATTACAAGTTATTGTAAATATTACCTCAAAAATTCAAAGAGACCCACAATCACTATACCTCTTCTTGTGGCGTAGTACTTGCAAGAGGCAACATCTTTATTATTTTAGTGTAGAGTTTTTCAGTCTTGGCACTACTGACACTCTGGATTGGATAATTATTTTGGAGGGAGGGAGGGATGTCCTGTGCATTAGAGAAATGTTTAGCAGCTTCCATAGCCTTTGCTCTCTTAATGCCACTGGTGCCCACTCCCTGAGAGGTGAGAACCAAAAATATTTCCAGACGTTTCCAAATGTCCTTTGAGGGCAAAATCATCCCTGATGGAGAATCACTGCTTTAGAAAGAATGACTCAGTATGCCATAGATCACTAGACCCCTAAAACCACTATTGATGGATCTTTACAGGGTTTATTTCCACTTTCTGATATATTTGTATCTTACTTACTAGGGTATCAAGAATACTTGACACTTCCTGCTCACCAGACAAAATTAGAATGATTTCATCTACAGAATGGACTAGCACAATAGTCTGCAGAAAGTGAAAATTATCAACATAGTCAAGATACCTCAGGGCTACATTACAAAAGTGAGTAGGGTGGTTATCATGGCAATGTAAAGGTAAACTGCATTTGATTCTTTATACTAAAGGGATCAGTCATTCAATAATAGCATACCAAATGCCAGAGGCTAAGTTCAAGTACAGCTAATATATCTGTTATTGGGGTCAATTTTTAATGGGTATACCACATTTCTGCATATCTTGTAAGCAGGGACACTGACTTACTTCATTCTTGACTATCTTTTCAAGGATGTTTTTATAGCAAACATCCTTGGAAGATAGAGATATTGCTTCCTTTTGGAGCAAATGATAGGTTTATTTGCTGTCCAGTACAGACCTCTAGGAAACCCTCGTGGTGTAGTGGTTAAGAGTTCGGCCACTAACCGAAAGGTTGGCAGTTCAAATCCACCAGGCGCTCCTTGGAAACCATATGGGGCTGCTGTACTCTGTCCTATAGGGTCACTATGAGTCAGATTGACTCAACGCCAATGGGTTTTTTACAGGCCTCTAAGGAGCCTTGGTTGTGCAGTGGTTAAGTGCTCATCTGTTAACCAAAACATTGGCAGTTTGAGCCTACCAGCTGCTCCATGGGAGGAAGATGGCAGTCTGCTTCGATAAAGATGACAGCCATGGAAACCACATGGCCAGTTCTACTCTGTATTATAAGGTCACTATGAGTTGGAATCCACTCGACGGTAATGGGGGTTTGGACAGAGTCTCCATGAGTTGGAATAGACTCAAGGGCACACAGCAACACAGTAAAGATAAGGAGTCCCTGGGTGTTTCAAAAAGTTAAGCACTTGACTTTAGCCAAAAGGTTGGTAGTTATAACCCACTGAAAGGTGCCTTAAAGGACAGTCCTGGTGACCTGCTTTTGAAGAGTCACAGCCTTGAAAACCCACATATGGGGTCACCATAAGTCAGAATTGACTGGACAGCAACTAAAAACAACAACAACTTAGTAAAGTTAATATCTCCTATCAAACGAAAAGTCAAGCAGGCTTACTACACATTCTAGACGTTTCAGGGTCCCTAAGCTTGTGGTTTCTCTCCAATAACACACTCCATTGTATGTGCAGGAATTTCCTGGCTGTCTTTGTGTCACCATATGAATTGGGGCTTCAGGAACTGGTACAAGTGTTGATATTCCGGCTACTACTATTGCTGTGAATAATACACTGTTCTTTCTTTCTGACCCATGGATCTTGTGTTTTCTGCCAGCATCCATGAAACTGCAGTGAGCTAACTTATTAGCTTGCAAGTAGCAGAAAATCTCAGACCCTTCACAGTTTGTGACAGCTGGCATATCAGCAATTATTAACACTACAATTTGGTTAAGTTACAGCAATCTACCATTACTCACCATGGTTCAACTGGCTTTTGCAGAGGTCAGACAGATGGTTTGATCAGGATAATGCTGGTAACTAATTTACCTGCATCTCTTTAAGTCTTTGCTCATGGTTCATATCTCTTCAATTCCTTTGGAATGTGATATTACTCCTTATTTACTATCTTTGGGAGTGAGAGGTACAGTTTCAAGAGCTTCTGGTTGGCACCTTCTTAAGATAATGGATTTTATCCCTAGGTTCAGAGAACGAGTGTGAGCATTCTGTTTGGCTGCCAAGTATATCCATCCTGATTATACAACTATTGACTATGGAAATAGCCATAGAGTAAACCTATAGGCAAGTGGGCCCACTGTGAGACAAACTTGGATCAAAACTCCTTTTAATATCTGGCCTCTATAAGCTCCCACTCTCAATAGAGGTCTCAAATGGTATTTAAGGTCTCTTGATATCAGTCAATTCCTGTTGAGTCGATTCTCGTTCATAATCAGTCAGTTAAGACCTCACATATAATAGTCTTTTAAAAAACACCCAGAGCAAGTTACCTTGTCAAATGCCTGAAGATCTTTGGGGGAGAAAATTTATTGTTTATACTTGCATGGATCCAATCTCCCCTTCAATAGGTCCTAGATCTGTGAACTGACTTAGATATGGAACCTGAAAGAGGGACTGCAATTTTCCTGTGTGGTGTTTGATGTCAGACTTCTGCTTTCCAGCTCTCAGTATATATTTTTTATTACACAGCAATCCGTTTTTTCGCCCCTAGGAAAATCCTGAACTATTAGCAATCGCCATTGTCCCCTGAAGGTCAGTGTTCCTTGATTGTCACTCTAGTTTTTCTACTCATTAACTTGCACTTAGCCTGTGCCATTCCAGATTCCATTTTCTTCATACTTACTAGGCAACTTAGTTCTACAGTAGCATCTCAAATTGATGAAGGCAGCTACCACTGAGCTTCTCAGTTACCAGTACCTTCCACACCTGAACATTTATTATTGCCTTAATAAAGGTAGCATCCTTTGGGCTTTAGGTGATGTTGTTGTATGTCATCGAGTCCATTCTGATTCACAGCGACCCTGTATGACAAAGTAGAACTGCCACATAGGGTTTCCTAGGCCGGAATCTTTATGGGAGCAATAGTGTTCAGGTATTGCATAATAAATCCATTCTAACATTTCCACTTCTCTAAGCCTCTGGCAAATTCCTCAGTAATATACATGGAAGTCCTGGCATCTCCACGTCCTTTACTGTGGGTCATTTCTATTGCCAGGCTTCAAGAAATCACACCACAAATTCTTAAGTGTGTACTTCCTTACTCATGTTGTACTCAAAACTTATTCTGGGTATCAGCCTTTGGAAGCAATGAGAGAAGGTAGGCATGGATCCTGAGGAGAATCAGGGTCATATAGCAAGTCATCTACTTTGGTAAGTTTATTACGTGATCTTTAGGTTTGAACAGGTTGTTTTCCTCTGGCAAGTGGAAAGGCCTGATGCTGCTGGATATGAGAGCTCACAGAATGTAGGAGGTTTGAGATTCTCAAACTCCCAAATATCTTCATCCCAGGTGTCAGTGGCCCATTCTCTTCCTTTGATACAGAAGACTCATTAAGTTTGAACTTATTTACCCTTTGCAGCTCTTCCAACTTTGTAATTAAAAACGTCTCCATAGTGGTGAAGTGTAACAGCCACGCGATCACCTAGTGCCCTTCCTTCTACGTGCACCTCACTCCAGCTAACCAAAGGTGAAAGCTTTGATAATTGTGATTCCCTTATGATGAGGAATTTTTGCCACTCACTTACCGATAGTAATGAAATGAGTCTCCATGGCTTCCAGGTCGTGGATAATCTAACTCCAAAATCCTGTCCTGCCCCTGACACCAAAAGCATAAGCAACAAAAGAAAAAACAGACATATAGGATTTCATCAAAATTAAAACTTCTGTGCATCAAAGGACTTTATCAAGAAACTGAAGAGAATTCACTAATTAGTAGGTAAGAACTACTTTAGGTGAAGGGAAAGACAGCACACAACACAGGGGAGGTCAGCACAGTTGGACTAAACCAAAAGCAAAGAAGTTTCCTGAATAAACTGAATGCTTCAAAGGCCAGTGTAGCAGGGGCAGGGGTGTGGGGACTGTGGTTTCAGGGGACATCTAAGTCAACTGGCATAATAAAAGCTATTAAGAACACATTCTGCATCCCACTTTGAAGACTGGCATCTGGAGTCTTAAACACTAGCAAGCAGCCATCTAAGATGCATCAATTGGTCTCAACCCACCTGGATCAAAGGAGAATGAAGAACACCAAGGACACAAGGCGATTACGAGCCCAAGAGACAGAAAGGGCCACATGAACCAGAGACTACATCATCCTGAAACCAGAAGAACTAGATGGCTACAACTGATGACTGCCATGACAGGGAACACAACAGAGAACCCCTGAGGGAGCAGGAGAGCAGTGTTCTCATAAAACCAGACTTAATCGTCTGAGACTAGAAGGACCCCGGTGGTCATGGTCCCGAGGCCTTCTGTTAGCCCAAGACAGGAACCATTCCCAAAGCCAACTCTTCAGGCATGGATTGAACTGGACAATGAGTTGGAGAAGGATGTTGGTGAGGAGTGAGCTTCTTGGATCAGGTGGACACTTGAGACTATGTTGGCATCTCCTGCCTGGAGGGGAGATGAGAGGGTGGAGGGGGTTAGAAGCTGGCAAAATGGACATGAAAAGAGAGAGTGGAGGGAGAGAGCGGGCTGTCTCATTAGGGGGAGAGTAATTGGTAGTGTGTAGCAAGGTGTATATGGGTTTTTGTGTTAGAGACTGACTTGATATGTAAACTTTCACTTAAAGCACAATAAAAATTATTAAAAAAAAAGAAACTGAAGAGATAATCCACAGAATATGATAAAATATTTGGGAACTGTATATCTGATAACAGTTTCATATCCCAAATATGTACAGCTCAACACCAAAAATACAAGCAGCCCAATAAAAAAGAATGGTCAAAAGGCTTGAATAGACATTTCTCCAAATAAATTATGCAAATGGCCAATAAGCCACAAAAAGATGCTCAACATTACTAGTCATTGTTGAGTCAATGTCAACTAGTCACTGTCAAGTTGGTTCTGACTCCTGGAGACCCTATGTACAACAGAACAGAACATTTCCCAGCCCTGCACCATCCTCAGAGTTGTCGCTATGTTTGAGTCCATGTTTGGGAAATGCAAATCAAACCACAATGAGATACCACCTCACACCAACTAAGATGGCTATCATCAGAAAACCAGAAAAGATCAAGTGTTGGGGAGGAGCGAGGCAATTCAAACCCTCGTTCATTGCTAGTGGGCGTTTATAATGGTACAGCTGCTGTGGAAAACAGTTTGGAAAACTTATCAAGTACAAGAAATTTAACATATAATTACTATATGACCCAGCAGTTCCACTCCTAGGTACATACTCAAAAGACTTAAAAACAGGGACTCAAACAGATATTTGTACACCAATAGCCAAAAAGTGGAAACAACCCATGTGTCCATCAACAGATGAATGGATAAACAGAATGTGATATATCCATAAAATGGAATATTATCCAGTCATGAAGTGAAACGAAGTTCTGATAAATGCTATGACATGGATGAACCTTGAAAACATTATTCTGTATAAAATAAGTCAGGCACGAAAGGAAAAATATTGTATTATTCCACATATAAGAGATATCTAGAATGGGCAAATGCATAGAGACATGTCTACTAGTGGTTAGCAGATGCTGGGAGAAGGATGCTCATGAGGAGTTGCTGCTTAAGGGATGCTCTGTTTCTATTTGGGGTGATGAAAAACATTTGGAGATAGACAGTAGTAATAGTTGTATAACATAGTGAATGTAATTAATTTACTAAATTGTATACTTTAAAATAGTTAAAATGGAAAACTTTTTGTCACATGTATCTTACCACAATAAAAGGAAAAAAACAAAAAACAAAAAACCAGCAATAGAGAAGGGAGGTTGATGTTCCAATTGATAAATGATCTTAAATTATTCTGCGAAGATGCAAGATTAATACTTAAATTATGGAGTTCTGGGGTGATGCAGAGGATTAACTTGCTAACCAAAAGATTGGAGGTTCAACTCCACCCAGTGGCACTTTGGGGAAAAAAAAAAAAAAAAAAGTCCATTGTGGATGAGTCGATTCTGACTCATGGCAACCCTATGTGTTACAGAGTGCATCCGCTCCGTGGGGTTTTCTTGATTATAATCTTTATGGAAGTAGGTCACCAGGCCTTTCTTCCACAGTGCCACAAGGTGGATTCAAACCACCTACCTTTAGGTTAGTAGCTGAGATCAAACCGTTCATGCTATCTAGGGACCTAAAACCTGGTGATTTCAAAGTCAGCCATTGAAAACTCTATGGAGTACATCTCTACTCTGACACACGTGAGATTACCTGAGTTGGCGTCAATGGCAACTGTTTTTTGTTTGTTTGTTTTCTGCTAGTAATTATAAGGAGCCCTGGTGGAGAAATGGTTGAGCACTTGGCTGCTAACCGAAGGGTTGGGAGTTGGAACCCACCCAGAGGCTTAGCAGAAGAAAGACCTGGCAATCTGCTTCTGTAAAGATTACTGCCTAGGAAACCCTGTGAAACAGTTCTACTCTCTCGCATAGGATCACTATGAAATAGAATCGACTTGATGGTGACACCTAACAAGAACAATAGTAGATTATATTGCTCATTTTGTGATTTGAATGAAGCAGTCACGGGGAAATGAAATATGTGAAATTCAAAAACAAAATAAACAAAAAACCAAACCTTTGGCAAAACTTACTACATGCCAGCTCTTTCTTGAGAGGCACAGGGACAGCAGGAGTAAAGAGGAAAGCGATACAAGACAGAAAAGAGTGGACACAAATACATAGTGGGGTGTTCTTTGCTGACCACGTTTTCACAGGAAGTGCAGGATCCCAGGGTAAGTATACATTTAATGTTACAAGCTATCAGTTTTCTAAAATGAAACGGTTTTAACATTTCACACTCCCAGTAGTAATGTGTGAGAGTTTCAGTTGCCTCCAGTTTTTTGTTTTATTATGGTGAAAAAATATATATAACAAAACATATGCCATTCCAACTATGTGTTGCCTTTGTTTTCTGAAAAGACTATCTTTTCCCCCATTGAGTTACTTTGGCATCTTATTGGAAACATCAATTAATTGTGTGTATGTAAGTTTCTTTCTGTATCCCCTATTCTATTTCACTGAACTATTTCCTATGCCAATACTTGTTGTTAGTTGTCTTCAAGTGGATTCCGACTCATGGTGACCTCATGTGTACAGAGTAGAGCTGCTCCGTAGAGTTTTCAGAAGTTGATTGCCAAGCCTGTCTTCCAAGGTGCCTCTGGGTAGGTTCGAACCACCAATCTTTCAGCTAGTAGTCAAATGCTTAACCGTTTTCCCCACCCAGAGACCCCATGCCAATAATGCACTGTCCTTATTACTGTTGGGAAACCTGGTGGAGTAGTGGGTAAGTGCTGCGGCTGATAACCCAAAAGTCGGCAGTTTGAATCCACCAGGCACTTCTGGAAACTTTATGGGGCAGCTCTACTTTGTCCTACAGGGTCGCTGTGAGTCAGAATTGACTCAGTGGCCACAGGTTTGGTTTTGGTTTTTCATTACTGTCACTTTACAGTAGGATTTGACAATATGTAGTGTAAGCCACCAACATTTGTTTTAACTATTCTAGTCATTTGCATTTCTACGTAAGATTTAAAATCAATCTGTCAATTTCTACAAAAAAACCTGCTGTAATTTTAAGTGGAATTGCATTGGATATTCAGATCAATTTTAAGAAAATTGGCCTCTTTAGTCATTCATTATTTTAATCTGTGGACACAGAATAATTCTCCATTTATTCATATTTTCTTCAATTTTTATGAGCAATATTTTGCAGTGTGCAGAGTAGAACTGTTGCATATATTGGTTAAATTTATCCCTAAGAATCTTATATACTTTGATGCTATGGTAAGTAGATTTTAAATTTTTTTATCTCCTAATTCTTGCTAAAGCCCAGTACCTAGTATACAGAAATATAATTAATTTTTATATTGAGCTAGGGAACTCTGTGCTCTAGCTAAATTTATTATTTCTAGGAGTGCTTTGCAGATTCGTTGGGGTTTTTCTACTTAGACAATGATGTCATACAGAAATTAAAGTTTGCTTCTTTTGCAATCTATGTGCACGTGGTTTTTGCTTCTTACCACACTGTTGAATGTTGTATAGTAATATACTGAATGAAAGCGGTGAGAGTTGACATCCTTTCCTAGTTTCCAACCTTAGGAGGAAACTCTTGTGGCACAGCGGTTGAGTGCAATGGCTGCTAACTGAAAGTTGGCAGGTCGAATCTACCAGGCGCTCCTGGGAAACTCTATGGGGCAGTTCTACTTTGTCCTATAGGTTCACTATGAGTCAGAATTGACTCAATGGCAGTGGGTTTGGTTTTTGGTTTATCCAATATGGCTAGGAGGAAATCATCCAGTATTTCACCATTAAGTATGATGATAGCTGGAAGTTGTTTTTTTTTTTTTTTTTTTATCATACTGAGGGTTATTTCCTTGAATTCTTGGTCTGCTGAAAGTTTTTCTTTTCTTGTTTTGTTTTCATCCATGAATTGATGTTGCATTTTGTATATAATTCAACATAAAGTGTTTCTGACAGTATCTACTGAGGTGATTAATAAGTTGAATTACACTGATTTTTAAATGCTAAACTAATTTTGCATTCCTCAGACTAACCCCACTTGGTATTTTATGAATTATTCCATTTATATATTACTGAATTCGATTTGCTAATATACTTTTTATATTGTTTTCTTTTTTCTACATTTTTTATCGTGCTTTAAGTGAAAGTTTACAAATCAAGTCAGTCTCTCAAACAAAAATTTATATACACCTTGCTATATACTCGTAGTTGCTCTCTCCCTAATGACACAGCACACTGTATATATATCGCTTTAAATAATAAATTGTCATTTAGGAAATAAAGAGAAGGGGAAACAGAAATTAGTTTAAAAATTATCCTCACCAGTATTTTACTAGACTTCCAGATGTGTGAAAGAGGTCTCTCCACTCTGAAACTTATTGCCATCAAGTCAATTCTGACTCATAACGATCCTATAGGACAAAGTAGAACTGCCCCATAGGGTTTCCAAAACTGTAACCTTTGCTGAAACAGATTGTCACATCTTCCTCCCCTGGAGCAGTTTGTGGGTTCAATTCACCGACCCTTCAGTGAGCAGCCAAGCACTTAACCACTGCACCACTGGACATCCACATGTAGAAAAATGAAGCAAGATCCATACACCACTCCATACATAAAAACTAATTCAAAATGGATCAAGGACCTAACTGTGAATATAAAACCAAAAAGTTCTTGGAAGAAAATATAGGAGCAAAGCTATGGTATCAAACTTTTTTCAGTGATAGATTATCAAACACAACAACGAATACATGAGCAGCCGAAAACAAAATAGATAACTGGGGCCTCATAAAAGTTAAATACTTATCTTTATCAAAATGCTTTATCAAAAGAGTAAAAAGACAACATACAGGCTGGGAAAAAAATTCAGGAACAATATAACTAATAAGGGTCTAACATCTAAAATATGTATAAAATACCTATAACTTAACAATAAGACAAATAATACAATCAAAAATTAGGCAAAGAACATGAACAGACACCTCATCAAAGAGGATAGTCAAATGGGTAACAATACATGAAAAGATGTTCGATGTCATCAGCCATCAGAGAGATGCAAATCAAAACCACAATGAGATACCATTACACTCCCACTAGGATGGCTAAGACAGAAAACAACGAATGTTGGCAAGGATGTGGAGAAATTGGAACCCTAACTCATTGCTTGTGGGAATGCAAAATGATGCAATTGTTGTGGAAAACAGTATGGTTGTTTATCAAAAATCTAAAAATAGAACTACTATATGGCTCAGCAATTCCACTCCTAGGTATATACCGTAAGGATGTAATAGGAGTCACTCGAACAGACATGCACACCTATGTTCATTGGAGCACTATTCATAATGGCAAAAAGATGGAAACAACCTAAGTGCCCATCAACAGATGCATAGACAAGCAAAATATACATACATATGATGAAATACTACTCAGCCGTAAAGAAAAATGAGTTGCCGCAACATTGTACAATGTGGATGAACCGGAAGGACATCATGCTGAGCGAATAAGTCAATTACAAAAAGACAAATATTGTATGATCTCACTTTTGTGAAATGACATGAATAAGTAAATATACATAGACTAACATTCCTTAGTGCCTACAGGGGTGGGGTGGCAGGGAGAAGGGGAAGCATTCCCTAACTAGTATTCGCTTTATATTTAAGGAGATGGGAAAGGTGGCATCTAACGTGGGTGAAGTTTGCACAGCTTGACGAACGTAATTGATGTCAACAATCTGTACACAAGAAAAATGATGAGTTGACAAATGCTATAGGGACGCTATGAGTAGGAATCGACTTGACGGCAATGGGATTTTTATTTTTTGATTTGGTTATTTTATACATAATTTCGCAACAGTAACAACCAAAAAAGAGAGGGGGAAGGGGACTACAGATGCTGATGCTAATTAGACATAGCCAATCACCTCATGGGATTAGTTCTCTTGGTTTGAGGGCTTACAGCCGTAGTCTTGTGAGACAATCTGTAGATTGGCATAATATAGTTCATAAAGTTTATGTTCTACCTCCCAATATGCCTGAGGTCTTAAAAGCTTATGAGCAGCCATTTAAGATACATCTATTGGTCTCTATTTGTCTGAAACAAAATAGAAAGAAGGAAAGCCAAGAATCAGAGAAGGAAGGACTGATTGACTCCATGAACTGCTGTCTCCTCTACCTTGAAACCAGAAGAACTGGATGGGACCCGGCTACCACCACCAAACATTCTGATGAGGGACACAATAGATGGATCCTGATAAAAAGGGGAAAAACATGGAAAAGAATTTCAAATTCTTAAAGAATCTAGATTTACCTAACCTATTGAGCCTGGAAGAGTCCCAGAGGCTATTACCCCCAAGTTATTCTTTAATCCTTGAATCGAAACTATCCCCTGCAGTCCACCTTTAAACTATGTAATAGTTTAACTCAAAAAGTAAAAACGGTTGCCCTTGAGTATTGTGCTCTTTAAAAAAAATTATCTATATAAGACCAAATGGTCAACAGTGATTCTAAAGCATAGGCAAGAAGGGTGAAGGGCAGAGAGTTTAAGCCAATGGGAGTGAAACAACTAGAACAGAAATAACAAGAATGTTGATACAATGAGAAGAATGTAACCAACGTCATTAATCATCATGTCTAGAAACTGTTGAATGGGAATGGATTTTGCTATGTGTATTTTCACCAAAAATAAAATATTATTAAGGAAAAAATTTTTTAAAAACTCCTTCCATCCATAATTTCTTTAGTAACCTTTGTTTTAAAAATATACACACTAATAAAAAGTACACTAATCTTAATAATACTTGTAACTCATGTATGTTTATCAACACTGCACTTGTGTTCAGTTAAAAATGATAAATGTGCCTTGTGAGAGATAATTCTTGATATACATATGAATCTGTGGAACTTAACCATAATTACTGCAGCATGAAAGGTGTTTGCAGCCCAGAGGTGGGGAAGTTTTTACCATAGCCCACACTCTGCTGAATCTCATTCTAATCTCTGTTAGCTCATGGTCCTTTTCGTGTTACCTCTTTGGTCTAATCAGTCTCTGTGCCAGTATGTTTAACACGCCTGGCTGTGAAAACTGTTGACATCCTGCCCTAGTCACTGTCAAGTCTCTTGGCTGAGACTCCTTTACCCTGGCTCCATGCTTTCGTACCTTCATCATTGTCTTGCCTGCACTCTCATGGATGCATCTCTGATGGCACAGTGGTTGAAGCAATTGAACCATAAGAATTGCCAGTATTTTCAGTCAAAATGGTTCCATATTAACAATTCCATTTCATTAAAACAAACAGATTAAATGAATTCCCTTAAGGAGTAAGAATTGTTATGAAGAAGGAATTGGAGAAATGAAGTGCTGCTTGAGACACCTCAATATTTAAGGTCAGGAAAATGGGGCGGAACCCCTAAAGAAGACTGGGAAAGAGGGTGTGATGTGCTCTGTACTTCCTTCTAATATACTTCAGAATAAACAGTTGCTGTAGAGTTGATTACAACTCAAGGAGACCCCATGTGTATCAGAGTAAAACTGTGTTCCATAGGGTTTTCAATGGCTGATTTTGTGGAAATAAATAACCAGGCCTTTCTTTCAAAGCACCTCAGGGTAGACTCGAGCCTCTAACCTTTCAGTTAGCACTTGAGTGAAATAGGGGCGTGTGTGTGTGTGTGCACTTAGGACACATTCTATGAGTGTTTAGTTGCCTAATTAGGAATATAAACTGCAAGGGTTGTAACCTAGAATTTAATGAATACTAGAAATGGGTTTTGCTAGCCAAAATTGGGGGTATTTAAAATATGTGAATTGGTTGAAATATTTTAAAGCAACTTCTCGCTTTTGTTTGAACATGCTGTAAGAACCAAGAATGCCTTTCAGTTTTTACTTTTTGTAATGGTGCCCAAAGTATGATTTCAAAATAATGTCTGTGTTTGCACAAACGTTTTATATAGCATGTAGTCAGAGTCCATAAAGGAATGAGGCATTGAAACTATCAGATTTTTAGAGCAGGTTTCATGACTGCATTGTACCTATTTGCTAATAAATGTTATATACATATATACTTGCGTGTATATACATATATATTTGTTTTCAGACTTCCTTTCTTTGTAATGTAGTAGATTTTGGAGATATAGTTGCTTGTTTATAACTATCTCTAATATTTTTTTAATAATTAGCAGATATCAACACTTACTGGAGCCCTGGTAACACAGTGATTAAGAACTCGGCTGCCAACCAAAATGTCAGCGGTCCAAACCCGCTAGCAGCTCCCATAGGAGAAAGATGTGGCAGTCTGCTTGCATAAAGATTATCACCTTGGAAGCCCTATGGGGCAGTTCTATTCTGTTCTAGGGGTGCTATGGGCAAGAATCCACTCAGTGGCAATGGGTTTGGTTTTGGCTTAATACGTATTAAAAAAATAAAAAATAAAAGCCCAAAAGTTGAGCGTTCTTCAGTCATTTTTCAACAATGTGGCCAGTGATGGAGAATTATCCCAAGAAATAAAGCAGATAAGAACAAACAACAACAACAAAAAACCCAAAACAAAATAAAAACTAAACAATGCTTCAAAGACAAGGGTAGGATCATTTCTGTCAAAAGTTCCCAGTTAGGAAAATAAGAGAAGGATGGAGAATTCTCTTTTGGATTTGGCAATACGAAGGCCATCATTGACATTAATAAAAGCAGTCTTCTTGGAGTGTTGGGGATAAAAGTATAACCGGAATGGGTTCAAGAAAGAATAGGAGACTAGGAAGTGGCAATTATAGGAAGAGACACATCTTTTAGGAAGGTTTGCTGTAGACAGGAGCAGAAAAATGTGGTAATCACTGAAAGAGGATTTTAGGTAAAGGAAGTTTCTCCGAAGATGGAGGAATTACAGCATGCTTGTACGCTGTCGTAAAGCCTCTAGTAGAAAGGGAAAAAGTATTGGTGCAGCAGAGAGAGAACAGAAACCCTGGTGGCGTAGTGGTTAAGTGCTACAGCTACTAACCAAAAGGCTGGCAGTTTGAATCTACCAGGTGCTCCTTGGAAACTCTATGGGGCAGTTCTACTCTGTCCTAGAGGGTCGCTATGAGCCAGAATCGACTCAATAGCCACAGGTTTTTAGAGAGAGAGCATTTTGGGAGCAACATACTTCAAAATGTGTAAAGATGGGATCTAATTGGTGCTGATATTCATCGGGTAAGCACTATAACAACCACTGGGATTGTTAAAGTATTAATATACTTGAAGGTTGGTTTGTAAATAGCTGCTGTCCTGAACCCCTGAATGCCTCCACCCCCACCTAGACTATTCCTTCTTTTTCTTGCGACTCCCTGGACTTCCTCACCATCCATAAATGAAAGGGTAACACCTGGAACTCAGGAAACTCTGCAATGTACTCTGGTGCCACGTTTGTGCCCCTTCCATTATGGTTATTAAGTGTTTTGAATGTTACCGAAGGATCCAGTGTACAAGTGAAGGTGTTAGTCTTAGAAGAAATAGACAAGTGGGCTGATCGATCTGGGAAAGGGGAGGTTTTCTCAGTAATCTAAGAAGCTAAGACTAAAGGGGGGCAAGGGACTTTAATGGTATGAGAGAAGAAGGTGTGTGATCTGTGTCTCTTGGAATAAGAAAATTAATTAATCAGATTAAGATAGTAGAATTTATGGTAGATTTAACCATGGTTGGATTTTGACAAGCAAGTAGGAAAGAGAAAGACAGAGTCAAGGGAATTGAGAGTATAGAGAAGTGTCTCTGGGTGGTGCAAACAATTTGCCCTTGGCTACTAACCAAAAGGTTAAGGGTTTGAATCTTCCTATTGAAGATCCCATGGAGAGTGACACACATGCATTCACCAGGAGTCAGAATTGACTCATTGGCAATGGACTTGGTTGTTTATGGTTTAGAAAAGAGAGATTGTAAAAATGAGCCATGGACATTAAACCAAGTAAGAAGAAAGTATAAGGTCAAGTGAGAATCGGAGCCAAAGTGGAAGGGCAAGCAGCTTATAGGTTCCGGTGGGGTTGAAGAATTGTTGGAGTAGAAGTACTAGTAGGAGTGAACTGGAGAGATGGAAGTGGTGGTTAGAGAATGGAGTATTTGAGAATGATGAAGAATCACAGTTTTTAATAATGACAAATTGCAGTAAATGACCCTGGAAGTGTTTGGCTGAAATGGGGTGGAATATAAGATCACTAGAAGTAAGGAGGTCAACGAAAGAGAGGTGAGGATACTAGGAGGATTGCCTATATGGACAATAAAATGACCAAGAGTTGTTAGTAGTAGTTATACAAGGGACACAGTGAGAAAGAAGCTATCATTTCTAAGAAATGAGGACTTACCCAGAGATGGGTAGGTAATTGCCATAAGTAGAAGTAATGGTTAGTAGGTTCAAAGAAGCTAGAAATGTAAGAACAAGGGAATAATATACTCTAGAAGAGACAATAAGATAAAAAGATTTCTAGCACCTCCAAGCCCAGGGATGTTAAGATACACAAGAAGATACAGCTATTAATTTAAAGGGCTGCTGGAAAAAGGGCAAAGAAAGGTTCACAAAAGAGAGGGATGACCATGGATTCCACAGTGCAGAGTGAAAGGGCCTGTGCAGCTGAGGAAGATTGAGAACTTAGGTAAGATGGGAACAAACATGGGCTATGAGGGGCCAGGTGATAATGCTTTGAGGCCTGGAGTAAAGAGAGATAAACAGTCTTCAGTTCTAACTACAGCCTCCTGTTAGGTAGATTGTGGTGGTGAAGAAGGGAGCACTGGGTACCAAGAGGGAGGAATTTTTCTAGGAGCCTGGGTTACTGGATGTGTCCTCTTTCTTCTTTTGTCAAGATCTAGTGTTGTTTATTAATTTGACCATTTTACTTTTGTTTAGGTTTCCTTTATTATTCTTAAAATAAAAAAAGATTAAAAAATTTTTTTTTATTATTCTTACTGATCATAAAATTGGATAACAATATCATTTATTTATTCATTTATTCAACAAATATTTATTGAATGCCTATTATGTGCCAAGATCTATTCTAGGTATTAGGGATAAAAGGAAAAACCAAACCCACTGCCACCAAGTCAATTCCAACTCATAGCGATCCTATAGGACAGAGCAGAACTGCCCCCATAAGGTCCCCAAGGCTGTAAATCTTTCCAGAAGCAGACTGCCACATCTTTCTCCCTTGGAGCAGCTGGTGGGTTCAAAGCATTGACCTTTTGGCTAGCAGCTGTGCGCTCTAACGGCTGTAATACCAGGGCTCCTTGTATTCAGGATAGTAGTAAGTAAAACAGATCAAAATTCCTCCCCTCATGGAACTTGCTTTCTAGTAATACTTGAGGTTATCTCTGTGGAATTTTATAGTTTTCCAACTAAAGTTATTTTGACCAGACTCTCCCCTTCCAACCCAGTTTTTCTTTTCTTTTTTTATCCCCAAATTAACCTTCTTAAAGTAGAAAATGTATTATGTAATTCTGTTTTAAAAGTCCATCTGTGGTTCCGTATTGTCTTCTGCGTAAAATCTTTATTACATTCTGTGGCATTCAAGTTGTGATTTAACGCTAAATTACTTGTGTGGGATCTGCCCCAAATTTGGGATTCATACCCTCTCTGAGGTGCCTGCATGGTGCAAATGGTTTGCACACAACTCCTAATGTAAACATTGGAGGTTCGAACCCATTCAGGGGCATCATGAAAGAAAAGCCTGGCGATCTGGTTCCATAAAGATTTCAAGATTATACCCTAGAAAACCTTGTGGAGCAGTTCTACTCTGTAACACCTGGAGTTGCCATGAGTCAGAACTGATTTGATGGCAACCAGTTTGGTTTTTTTTTTTTTGGTTTTGTCCCCTCTTGGAGAATTCTGTCCTTTTTTTTTAATATAAATTGACATTTCAGGACACTGAAAGAAAAAGGGTAGTTGCAGTAATTCACCATGTATTCATTCCCTACTAAATAAATGAAAGTTCCTAAAAAAAAAAAAACACCAAAACCCAGTGCCGTCGAGTCGATTCCGACTCATAGTGACCCCATAGGGCAGAGTAGAACTGCCCCATAGAGTTTCCAAGGAGGGCCTGGTGGATTCAAACTGCCAACCCCTTGGTTAGCAGCCATAGCTCTTAACCACCGCACCACCAGCGTTCCCATGAAAGTCCCTAAGTGGTATAAATGGTTTACTAGCCTAAAAAAGGATGATGATTCAAACTCACCCAGGGTACCATGGAAGAAAAAGGCCTAGTGACCTGCTTCTGTGACGATTACAGCCAAAATGCCCAACGCAGTTAATGTAATTAATATCACAAAGCTATACACCTGAAACAGGTTGAATTGGAAAATGTCATGTTATATATTTTTTTACAAAAAAAAAAAAGCAGCTGCTTGTATGCTGATACTGCCTATATACGACCTCATAGGATTTTTTTTTCTTCCCTTTTGGTTTGGGGGTTTAGGGTCCTGGTTTCATGGAACATTCCAATTAATTGGCCTAATATTGATTTCAATGCTTCTCTTCTACCTCCTAGTTCATTGTGCAGTGCCTGAGGTCTTAAAAGCTTGCGAGCAGTCATTTGCAGTACAACAATTGATCTCTCTTCACCTGGAGCAGCAAGGGAAGAAGGGTCAGGAATTGGTGTAAGAACTGGAATGTGTGTTTAATCACCTCCATGAAAAACTGCCTTCTTTGCCATAAGACCAGAAGAAGTGGGTGGTGCTGGGTTACCATCACTGAACATTTTGATCCAAGATTTGACAGAAAAATCTTGATCAAAAGGGGTGTAAATATAGAACAAAACCAACTAAACTCAGTGCCATTGAGTCGGTCCCGACTCATAGCGTCCCTATAGGGCAGAGTAGAACTGCCCCATCGAGTTTCCAAAGAGTGTCTGGCGGATTTGAACTGCCATCTCTTTGGTTGGCAGCTGTAGCACTTAGCTACTACAGTTTCCCAAATATAGAACACAAGGCTTCCCAAATATAGAACATAATTTCAAAATCTTATGAAATCCAGACTTTCAGGAGCCATTGAGGCCAGATGACCTCCTAGAACCGCTGTCCTTAAACAAGAAGTATCCCCTGAAGTCATCTTTAAACCAAACAATAGTTTAGCTTGATTAGCAAAGAAAGTTTGCCTTGAACATTTTGCTCTTTTAGAGAATTATCTATATGTGATCAGATTGACAACAGGAACTCAGAAGTGTAGGTTAGAAGGTTAGCAGAGCAATGAGTTTGTGTTAATGATGGTGAAATAATTTGGGAAAAAATATTGAGAAATGTGGCACGACTTGAAGAATGCAACCGATGTCAGTGAATTGTAGAGAATATGGAATTGGTATATGTTTTATTGTGAATATTTTCACCAAAAAAAAAAAAAAATTATAGCTAAGAAAGCCCTGTGGAGCAGTGCTAGTCTATATAACACATGCGGTCACCATGAGTTGGAATCAACTTGACTGCAACTAATAACAACACAACAACATTAAATAGTCTAAGATATTTAGCTATTACCTATTATCTTAGTTATCTAGTGCTGCTATAACAGAAATAACACAAGATGATGACTTTAACAAACAGAAATTTATTCTCTCACAGCTTAGGAGGCTAGAAGTCCAAATTCAGGGCACCAGCTAGGCGGAAGTCTTACTCTCTCTGTTGTCTCTGGGGGAAGGTCCTTGTCACCAATCTTCCTCTGGCCCTACAAGTTTCTCAGCATAGGGAACCTGGGTGCAAAGGACGTGCTCTGCTCCTGGCTCTTCATTCTTGGTAGTAGAAGGTCTCTTTCCTCTGCTTGATTTTCTCTTTTATATCCTGTAGATTGCCTCCTGCCTCATTAACATAACTGCCTCTAAACCTGCCTCATTAACATCATAGAGGTTAGGATTTACAACACATAGGAAAATTACATCAGATCACAAAATGGAAGGCACCCACACATTACTGGGAATCACAGCCCAGCCAAGTTGACACACATTTTGGGGGGATACAATTCAATCCATAATACCTATATTGCTTTCAGTCCTCTACTGGAAGGTGCCTGATTCTGTCACCATGAGCTCCAATTGTTTGCTCAGATCGGAGGCAGGTACAAAGGGGCGGTAGAGTTGGAGAAGGCAAGCGTTACTACGCAGGGGATTTCTAGATCATCTGTTCCAGCAACCGAAAGGTGTCTCCTGGTTCCTCCTTATTATCATTTCTGTTGGTGGCATGGATTTGTATATGTCTTTACTCTTCCCCAAGGTAGGAATGTGAATATCTTTAAGGAACACAATGCAGTGATCTTTTGGCATATCTTACTCTATCTGCCAGAGTCTAGGCAGGAAACAGAAGTCAGACTCAAAATGGTTTAACTGAAAATAATGTATTGAAGGGATTATTTACAGAGGTGTGGGCAGGGTGAAAGGAAGTAGCAGCTGCGGGTAGTCATTATCACTCTAGGCCTGAAGGAGCATTGGACGGAAATGGTATTTAGAGACCCGTTTTTTTAAGAGCTGGAGTCATGGGAAAAATCTGCCAGAAAGGGCTTTTAGTCATAGAGGGACAGGACTATGGCTAAAATTCTGGCCTAGCATTGGGGGAACTGTAATATATTCCTCTGATCCTCTGCCAGTTCTTCCCATTGGTTATACCCAACGGGAAGCCAGAGGGCAGAAGGCCCTGGTGATTTGTCCATAGATATCAGCCTTTTAGGGCAGAGTATGGCAGAGAAGTGGAGACAATAGATTTGAGGAGGGAAACAGAAAACACTGCTATTTTTAATATTGTCTAGGACCACAGGAAGTTAAAAAAAATCACTAGGTGTCAGGACAGTTAAAAATCCCCGTAAAACTACTTTTCTAATATTACCTTTTTCTATTCACACATTTAACTCACTGAGTGTTCTTTCTGCCTAAGTATAGGTTAGCAATTTTTTTTTTTTCTGTAATGAGGGAGTAAATATTTTAGGCTAGAGAGGCAAAATTAAAAATACTATTTTTGTTGTACTTATATAGCCATTTAAAATATAACAATTTAAAAAACGTAAAAAGCAATCATTCAGACTCAATGGGCTGGATTTGGCTAGTGGCCTTTAGTGGGTCAGCTCCTGGTCTAGAATGTCTTCTAAATATTTGCTAGCCTGATGTCTACCTATTTTTCAATGTCAAGTGAAAACCTTGTTGATGTGGTTTTAGGGCTCTGAGCTGTGAGGGACAGAAACTTAACTTTTACTAGCTGAAGCAAAATAGAGGGTACATTGAAAGTGCATTAGGAGAGGATCCCAGAATCCAGCAGGAACCACAGCTGCTCCCAGTGTTCTCCTTTGCTATTGTAGCAACATCAGAAAACAAGCTCTTCAGCCCTCTTTCTCTTCGCTTCTCTCTTCAGGTTGCCTTCCTTGTCTACTAATGAGGGCAGGCTTTTCCCACAGGAACTAGAATACTTACTTTCCCTTCTTTGTGTATTAGTCCCAGGAAACTTTTCTGCTTGACCTAACTTGGTCACACACTCACCCCTTAGAGGAATGTGTGTGGGTGGGAGTGGGGAAAGAAAGTAACTGGGATGAGAGAATCTTCTGTGATTGCTCAAGGTTGGGATAGAAGCCCGCCTCTGAGGAGGGGGAAGGGGCAGAATTCCAAAGGGAGGAGAGATACTGTGGCTAGGAGATGAGGACAGGTGAGGGCTGTCTACTGGGAGACAGAAATGTCACAACCACAGTTCAATGTTTGAGAGGAATGATTTGTCTGACATACGTTTTTATCACCCCGTTAGCGTGGAGGAAACCCTGGTGGCATAGTGGGTAAGAGCTACCGCTGCTAACCAAAAGGCCTGCTAGTTCAAATCCACCAAGCCCTACTTGGGAACCCTATGGGGCAGTTCTGTCCTATAGGGTCGCTATGGGTTGGAATCAACTCGAAGGCAACGGGTTTGGGGTTTTTTTTTGGTTTGTTATTACCACGGAGCCCTTGTGGTACAGTGGTTAGAGCTTGGCTGCTAACCAAAAGGTCAGCAGTACCAATCCACCAGTGTTCCTTGGAAACCCTATGGGGCAGTTCTACTCTGTCCTATAGGGTGCTATGAGTTGGAATGGACTCCGCCGCAACGGGTTTGATTTTTAGTAGCCACGGGAGAAAGACCTGAGGATCTGCTTGTATAAAGATTACAGCAAAGAAAACCCTATGATCCAGTTTTCCTCTGTCACATGTGGTCGCTATAAGTTAGAATCTACTTAAAGGCACCTAAAAACAACAGTACCTAACACCACACTGGGTAGACGTCCGTCATTTTTGATGAATGAATAGCTCAGTTTCCTCAGCAATACGTGATCGTTCTCTCTTCTCTAAGCTGGCCAGGAATTTCATCAGTTACTGTACTAGTCTATATGTTATATTAGAGATTTTTCATGCCCCTATGTTCTCTCTCCTGTAATCCTGGGTGCAAAAAGAGGGTCTGAGACAGGGCTAGACACTGTAAGCATCCTGTGGCCATCTCAGTCCCAGAACTGAAGCACAGGATGCTGACAGTAACGAGTATGTTCTGGGTGACCCGTATGGCCTTTTCGTTGAGGCCTTCAGGACACAAAGCCCCCACCTAAAAGCGCGACCCCACGGTGGGGAGGGAGGCAGGGCCCGGGGGCGGGGGCACAGCAGGGCCCCAGCCTCAGGCGCGTCACTGCGCACAAAGGAGACAGCAGGAGGCGGCAGCTGGAGCTGATCTGGGCTCGCCAGCCGCTCTGGCTTGCGGTTACAGACCTGCAGCTCCTCTCTCTTCCCCTCCCTGCCCGGCGGGCCCGCCCACCTTTCTGTCTCCTCTCTCCCGCCGTACCGGACCGCCCGGGCCCATTTCCGGGCTCCGGATATTTGGTATCGGTCCGGGCCGGGGGCGCGGGAGCAGGTGGCTGCGGCGGGGCAGCTGGGGCGCCAGGCTGGTGCGCCGGGGGCTGGCTCCGCCGCCTTTGTCGCCGGCCGGCCCACTCCCTCCTCCGGGCCCGCGCGCGCTGTCGCCTGGACTTTGCGCCGCGGCGGGCGCTGCTGCTGCGCGCGGAGCCCCGGGCGCCGGCGGCTGCGGGGAAGCGGGCGTTGCCGGGCAGCCAGGACCCCGGCCCAACATGGCTGAAGTCAGCATCGACCAGTCCAAGCTGCCCGGAGTCAAGGAAGGTAGGGGCCGGGCGGCGAGGCGCGCGGGGTGTTCGGTGGCCCCGGGCCGGTTCTCTCCGGGCAGGGGCGTCGTCGCGTCAGTCCCCACAGCCCGCGCGCGGTGCCCGCCTTGTGCCGGCCTGGCTGGGGAACTGAATGTCGGCTGTGCGCTGGAACCTTGGGCGAGTCACTTGGGTTCTGAGCCTGGTTCTGCCCGTGTGAAGGAGGGGAGGATAGCACCCCCCTCAGCAAGTGGTTGTGCAAATGCTCCGCTGAGTAAAGGGCAGAGCGCTCAGAGGACGCTGAAGCGATGGGCCGAAGCGGCCGGTTATTGTTCTTTAAATCAAGGCCCAGCCTCGCTGGCTTGAAGGGCTGGGAAGTGCGAAGGGGTTGACGTTCAGTTCCGTGTGGAGCCTTTGTTTTGAAACATGACTCTTTCCCTGCTCTCCTAACGCGGCGGCTGGCTGGCTGACTTCCCCACCATACTCAAGGTTGAAAAGTTTAGTCTTGGCACTGCCCTGAGCGGGGTCAACAGGAGGGCACCGTAAGCATTAAGAAGCACAGAACGAGGGGAGGGGGACACTGGTGACCTTGGTTTTTAATGGTTCCCCGTACTGATGTCCAGGGAAATAAAGATTGATTAGTACTGGCCTGGCTTGGCCAACAGCACGTGGCCCTTTGATTTCCCTTCCCTAGTCTTCATCAGCTGTCCCAGCATCCAGTGTTTTTATTTTTTGAGCCCTTGGGTGCTGGATCGCTGTAAACTTTCCTTATCTTTGGCCCTAGGAAGCGTAGCAGTCCCAGCGCGCTACCTGGACTTGGAAAGGCTGCTGTTGCTGTGGGTGTCATTTCTTTCAACTGAGTAATACGGTCTGAGGTGTCTTGGGAATGTGGAGTTGAAAATAAGAATCGTTGCTTTCTTTGAACTGTGTGCTTCCTTGTCAACTTGATTTGACTCAGACTGCCTTGTGGGGTGCGCTGGCTAATGCAAAAATCCCACAAAAATTAGTGCCTGCTTGACTGTTTTCTTTCCTGGAGTTCCAAACACTAGGAGACCAAGTTAGTGACTTTACTTAGAATCTTTAGCGGAGCTAGGTCTGTCTTCTTGTTCCTGAAGGGTGTTAGAGTTGAAGCCTGTGATCTTAGCTATACTAGTTTTCCAACCTTTCTATTCTTGACCTGGATTTGGTGAAGACTCATGCATCCACATGTAAATATAGTTTTCATAGCACCGTCTAGACTAAGAATTCTGAAAACCAAACCAAAAACCAGACTCATTGCCATTGACTCGGTTTCTTCCCGTAGGAACTTTATAGGACAGAAAGAACTGCCCCGGAGGCTTTCCAAGGCTGTGATCTTTACAGACGCAGACTACCGCATCTTTCTCCTGTGGAGTAACTGGTGGGTTCGAACCACCAACCTTTCAGATAGTAGCCCAGCAAAACAAATCCCCACTTTGAGTGTCCTAGTCTTAGAGATGATCTGTGTGTCCCTTGCCTTTGGGTGTGAGTTTTTTGTGTGTTGTGTGTGTCTATAGAGAATATGTGACACCTGTGTAGTGTGTAGTGCTTTCTTGGAGTGGGTGGTGAGTAGAATGCAAAAGGGGATTCCAATAAAAACTTGTGTGTGAAGTATTTATCACGTAGTGCTGTGATTTTACCCAGTCCCCCATCCATGTCAGTAGCCTGGAACGTCTTAAAACTCGCTTTTTGTGTACATATGCATTTGTATTACCCTTAACTCATCCTTACTAAGACATGGTTTATTCTAGCATATTCTTTCTCCAGGAGTTCTACAAAAACATCCCATCTAAAAATGCAAGATTTTTCCATTCCTGAACTTAGACAAACATTTGAATTGGCTCTCATTCTGCATAATGTGTTTGGCAATCAAGCTTGCATAATCTGGTAAAGTGGTAAGGAGATTTAGTGTGGCTCTTTGATGTACCTTCATTAAGTCAGAATTACATAAATATTCATTGATTTTGAAGGTTGTCAGATATGGCCTAGAATATCATTGTAAGCATTTGACTTTTTTAGTTCCAAGATTGTCAGTGGAAACAATGCCTTGTGCTAGGAACCTACTCATGGTGGTGAAGTTTTTGATCTGGGAAGTATTAACGTCTAACAAACTGCATCTCCTCTAATATAACTCTTAGTTATGGTCCAGTTACTTCCTAACAATCTCTTTGGACCCTACTTAAAAAGAATAAAGGTTGTTGCCCATAACTTGGGTAAAATATGCACAAACATTGAGACTGTCCTTAATTTTGAAAGTTCAACTGAGTTTGAGAAAAAGGTTTAGTAATTCATTTAATATTCTGGCACAGATTTTTAAACTCCATTTAAAAAAATCTCTGTCTTCATCTCTTTTTAATTTATATCTTTGGTAGGTTTATATATAACTTCTGTTTGGGATTATGGGGTAGATTCCAATAGAGATTAAGAACGCAGTGACTGCTCCTTCCCCCTGCCGTTTCTTTAGGAGATGGGGAACTTCATGACCTTTATTGTGAACGTATCAACAAAGGTCATGGGTAGCAGCTGACATCAGGGAAAGGGGATATTTGAAATCTTTCCTAGGTTAAAATCCAATGCTTGCTTACTTAGCTATAAGGAGGTCAAAGACATTCATCATTTGGACAGACTTTGTTTTTTTGGACCATGACCCATTGAGAAATCTGTCTTAAAATGGACAAAGAGAAAGTTTTGTGTCCATATGTAGGTGAAAAGAATTAGGTCAACTAAATGAAATGTCAACCTACATCATTATTTCTGGTTTAAAAGCATATTTGGAACATCTGCATACTTTTTGTCATGGAAAATACTGTTGCCAGTGTTTAGGAAAAACTTCATTCTTCCGAAACTTTTAAGGTCCCATGTAAATCATCGCCAGCCATTTTTATCAATGAGATGCAACATGCAAATCGTGACTGCTAGGCAAAGGAACTGCCGGTTCTAACGATACTCTGGAAGTTCTTAGAGTTGAGAGCTTGGAAGCCACGTTTCTAAAAATGAGCACTTTTAATCAGTTAACCTATCTTAGAATTTTGGTCAATTTTACATTCTTTGCTGAATCTTCTTTCTGACATAGCAGTCAGAATTTCCCACTTTTCTTTTTGCTGTCTCCAGTTTCTGTCCTATAGCAGTACTTCATTTGAAGTAACCCCTTATCACCGTAAGCTTGCCCTGTTTTCCCGTCTAACACAGGTTTCACATGGTTTTGATCACATTTTCACTAAGTTTTGATCTGACAACATTACCCTGTTCATCAAAGTCATTTCTAGCCCATTTTTAACTGTATGAACACCGCTACAGTTTCTTCAGCATTAGGGTTTTCCACTTTCAGCTGTTTAGACTAGTCCAGCCCTCCCATTTTCTCCCAGTACCCACCCCCCTTCTTTCTTTCTTTCGTTATAGCAGCTCCCCAGATCTCGTTTTTCATCATGTTTTCCTAGGGTCCTTCAGACGGTCTACCCTCTCCAAAAAGTTGAGTCGCTTTGTGTGTGTGTTTAATGTCTGAAATCAGTACCCCTAGGTGTGGCTTACTTCTTGAAGTGCAGATAGCTAGCTAATCTGAGAACCATCTTTTTTCTTTAGTGATAGATAAAATTTAGTATGTTTTCAAAAATGTCTACAAGGGGAAATAAACCTAGAAAGCATTGATCCGTTTTTGGTCCGTGACACCCCACCGTTGACTTAATGGTATTCAGAACTTTAAGGGGAAGATAGACATTATGACTGGTGCAGCAATAAATAAGCAGTCTCAGAGAACTAAAACTTCGCACATGCGCATTGAGTATCTGATGTGATTGCCATGTTTGTGAGATGTACAGTATCTGGCTCCAGGGGCAAACCCACTTTCCCTTTTCTTCAGATTCCACAGTAGTTGGTTGTTGTTGTTTTAATAAGATGATGGCTGAATCCTCTCAAACAGGAAGGCTTGTGTCTTATTTATCTTTCTTTACCCTAATCTAGTTTCATGTATTTTACAGCAAATATTCAGTAAATGGAAACCTTGGTGGTGTAGTGGTTAAGTGCTATGGCTGCTAACCAAAGGGTCAGCAGTTCGAATCCACTAGGCGCTCCCTGGAAACTATGTGGCAGTTCTACTTGGTCCTATAAGGTCGCTATGAGTCGGAATCAACTTGACGGCACTGGGTTTTTTGTGTGTGTGTGTTCAGTAAATATTTGAATGCAGGAGTGATGAAGATGTCATTAGATGTTATGTTGGTTTGGAAATCCTGTCTCTGGCGTAATTCATAATCCTTCTCAGAATATGGGAAATGCTGGTAACGCAATGGTTAAGGTTTCAGCTTCTAACCAAAAGGTCAACAGTTCAAATCCAACAGCCACTCCTTGGAAGCCCTATGGGGCAGTTCTACTCTGTTCTGTAAGTTTGTTGTGAGTCGGAATCGACTGGACAGCAACATCATCTTTTTTCCTTCAGAGTATAAACTCTTAAAGGGCTGAGATAATACCTTTTAACTGTGTGTCCCACATATCATAATACCAGCATGAAGTTTATAAAAATTTTTAATCTCTTTGGTTTTTTTCCTAATGTTCACTTTTTCACGGACACCTCTTGTAAATAGAATGCACCCAACATATGTGTGTACAAACATTGAATGTAAAAAAAATAATTCTGTGCCCTCTCTTCTGGCCTTGGAGAGACTCATTATTAAGAATAGAATTTTAGTAAAAACATTTTTTGAAATGCCATTTTGTGGGTGTGACTTTTATTGAGTAATAGGTTTAATTTTTTTATTAAGAGAAAACAAAATCACATAATTTGGGAGCTGGAGGGATTCTTAGATGCAGAGGTAAAGAATTGTTTCTTTGCTGGCTGTCGTGTCTTGCATGAGGGTAGTTCCCTGGTAAAGGCTGTTCTGTAGCGTGTAGAATGGTCTGCACTGTGATGGAGAGGCAGTCATGCGTGGGGCAGATTTACATGTGGTCTATGGCCATGTGGTGTGATTCACACACACACCCAAAATGCCTCTCACATAAGGGAAAAAAAATCTCTCTGTTTTTTGCTGCGTAGAGCTTTACAGTGATTTCTTAAATGAATAGAACTTTTTGTTTCCAAATGGACGTAGCTGTTCTTTGTAAAATAAAAATTCTATTAAAAAATTTCTGAAATCATTCAACTTTTTTTTTTTTTTTAAACTAACAGGTACTTATAGAACAATTTCTCCCATGTAGGAAAGTGGAATTAGTCGATATTTTAAAAAGGGGTCTCATAATAGAAAACACGGATCTAGGTCAACTTCCTCGTTTTCCAGCTGAAAATCTGGGGGCCAGAGAGGAGTGAGTGATACCAAGCTACTGAGGCTAAGTAGTTGGGAGTTGGCACATTGGGGCTTAAAAAAAACCCTATTGCCATTGAGTCAACTCCAACTCAAAGCGACCCTATAGGACAGAGTAGAACTGCCCCGTAGGGTTTCTAAGGAGTAGCTGGTGGATTCCTCTTGGTTAGCAGCTGAGCTCTTAACCACTGTGCCACCAGCGCTCCATATTGGGGCTTAGAAGTAAAAAAAAATTAGAACTTTGAATATTCACACAGTTGAGTCTTCTCTCTTTCCTTCACTCACCTTCCCCTTCTTCCTGTCCCCTCTGCCCCGTTCTCCTCTTTCCTTTAAATGTTTCTGTGGGTGTGTGAGGTCCGTTCCTAGTAAGGCTCCTTAATGCTGCCCTGTGCTTAAAGCAGTAGAATAACAATAATGAATGGCAGAACAGTCTCAGAGGTTTCTGAATTTAGTCGTTCTAGTGATAATGTTTGATGTGGATGCTAGTGATGAACATAGGTTTTATCTTAGTTTTTAAATTAAAAGCAAGTTTTAGCTCTTATTTTTGATCTCATAGATGAATTAATGGATGAGCTATAGGAAGTCACACTCCTGCTTTAGTATCACTGCCTGAAAATCATACAGAAAAAAACCACGTTTCTTCTGTGGTGTACTCAGAGCCTGAAAGGGCTAGTGTTTGAAAGCTTGGACGTTTTAAGCTGAAACGTGTTGGGGAAATACACTCAGAGAAAGCATAGGCCATGGCCTTTCGTCAGCTTCTAGCAAGGATGGAGTCTTTAATTGAGATAAATGAATTTTACCTCACTCGCTCACTCACTTTGTTGTTGTGGCCTGGTGCCAACGCATAGCGACCCTATAGGACAGAGTGGAACTGCCCCGTAGGGTTTCCTAGGTGAACGCTGGTTGCACGATGGTTAAGCACTCGACTACTAACCAAAAGGTCATGGATTCGAACCCACCAGCGGCTCTGCAGGAGAAAAGACCTGGCAATGTGCTCTTGTAAAGAATTACAGCCTAAGAAGCCCGATGAGGCATTTTTACTCTGTCCCACAGAGTCTTTGTGAGTCACAGTCGACTCGGCGGCACACGACAGTAACAATAACGACAATCTTCATGGGAGCAGATCACCATACACTACTTGAAATCCCACTTCTCTTAAGCACAAGAGCCAATTTTAAAATGAACCACCCCGCACCATGGGACTCTTACTACAGCTGTGTTTGCAAATTTCAGAAGTACCCACTGTAAGTGCCATTATTAATGCCTTTGACTGATGACCCATTTAAAGGGGCACTAGACTTCAAGGATGTAAAATTAGGATACCCTAGATCTTGGCTGAGACCTACAAAGGATAATTAATTTTTATATCCAGAAGGACCTTGGGAATTATTTAGACCATTGATTCCCAGATGTTTGAATTTAGAAACCACTGCAGCTTCAAAGGCCCAAAACCACAGGGGGAAGATATGGGTTATTGAATAAAGAGTTCTCAGATATGACTTTAAAAGTAAGGGCATGACAAACACACGGACACAAAGATAAGAACTAATTTCCTTTTGCCATCATTTCATAAAAAAGAGCCCATTAACATTTGCATGCGCAGAGGAGAGCTAGTTCGCCCATCATCTTGTGACAGAAGACAGTGAAAACTTCAATAAGCTAGAAGCTGTTCTACTCCAGCACGCGTGGGGGCGCCATGAGTAGGAGTCCTCTCCGCGGCAACTGGTTTTTGGAGCCCCTGGGTAGTTCATATGGCCAAGCACTTGACTAGTAGCTGAAAGGGTGGTTCAAACCTACCTTAGAGGTGCCTCAAAAGACAGGCCTGGCTATCTGCTGCTGAAAATGCTACGGAGCAGTTTTGCTCTGCACACATGGGGTTGCCATGAGTTGGAATCAACTGGGTGGCAGATCACCAGGCCTGTCTTCTGACGTGCCACTGGGTGGGTTTGAACTGCCAAATCTTTGGACTAGCAGTCAAGCACTTAACCGTCTACGGCACCCAAGGACTCTTTCTTCTAAGATAGGGAACTGTAGACTATGGCCCAGGGGCCAGTGGGGCCCACCCAGCATCTGTTTTTGTACAACAGGTGAGTTAAGAATGGTTTTTAAAATTTTTAAGTGTTGAAAAAAAAAAAAAAACATTTTGTGACACATGAAAATATTATAGTCTGCCCTCCTTATCTGTGGGTTCCCCACCTGCAGATTCAACCAACCGTGGATCAAAAATATTTGGGAGGTGGGGTGGGAATGTTACCTTGTTGCTGATGTGTACTATGTAGTTAGGCCTAGGGTGGTTGCATTTGTACTGAACAGGTACAAACTTTTTTTTCTCATCCTTGTTCCCTCAGCAATACAGTATAACAACTGTTTACATAGTGTTTACATTGTACTAGATATTATAAGTAACCTAGAGATGATTTTTTAGAGATGATTTAAAGTATACAGGAGGGTGTATATCATTTTATTTAAGGGACTTGAGGATCCTTGGGTTTGGTAAGGGGGACGTCTTGGAACCAATCCCCCGAGGATACTAAGGGACAACTGTATATGAAATTCAGATTTCAGTGTCCATAAGTAAAGCTTTATTGGAGCATAGCCGTATTCATTCACTTACATTTTAGCTGTAGCTGCATTTGTGCTATGAAGGCAGAGACAAGTAACCGTGACAGAGACCATATGGCCCGCAAAGCATAAAATTTTACTCTCTGGCTTTTTACAGAACAAGTTTGCTGACTCCCACTCAAAGACCAAAACTATTGGAGCCATTTTGGATAAAACTCTTTTTAAATTAACCCCCCCCTTTTTTTTTTTTTTTTAGTTATTTCAGTCATCAGCATGAACATCAATTATACCTTCGCTTAAATGGTTCCCTCAGAGACTGTTGTTGATTTAACTCTTAATCTAAATGGCAGCATGTTTTATTACTTTTTAATGATTTAAAAATACAGAACTTTTATTCTGAGTTTTTCTTTCTTCCTTTTTTTAATAAGAAGAAACAATTTATACTCCTTATAAATTTCTAGTGATTCAAAATTAGCTATCCGTGGAGGCAGAGAAGGCCTGGTGGTGTGGTGGTGAAGAGCAGTGGCCGCTAACCAAAGGCATCAGCAGTTCACATCCACCAGCTGCACCTTGGAAAGCCTTTGGGGCAGCTCTGCTCTGTCCTGTAGGGTCACTGTGAGGTGGAATCAACTGGATGGCAACAGGTTTGCTTTTTTTTTTTTTTTAATGGAGGTAGAAATTTTCTATAAAGTAAGAGTATGTCATATGCCAGTTCTGAATCTCAGGGACTTTCTTGAGTAAAGTGTGTGGGTATCCAAACAATTCAACTTTGTAAAAAGTTTGCTTTTTTTTTTTTTTAAATTACTGGTTCTTTTCAAAACTTGTTGCTGACAAGTACATGAATGAAGTGTTACTTTGTCTTCTTTGAAGTATCACTTTGTCTCCTTTGAAGTGTCACTTTGTCTTCTTGGAAACTTGTGTCAGAAAAACTTAGGCTAATTTACCAACCTAACTCTCAAGGCTTGCTATGTGATTACCGTTTCCAGTCCTGAAATGTCTCTTCAGTGTCCTAATACCAGGGGAGTCTCCACTGGACTTTTTTGTTTTTCTAATGAGTCATAAAGGCTGAGTCACTTTCCATTAGCTTGACACTCGGACTTTTAACTGCATGTTGTCAAAGTGTAAATAGCTTGTAAGGTTATCTTTTCTGTCTTCACTGCCTCCTTATCACAATAAAATCTGTTTTGTTTGTTGCCTGTAAACCAAAAACCAAACCCACTGCTCTGGAGTCAATTTCCACTCACAGCGACCCTCTATGGGGCTTCCAAGGCTGTAATCTTTACGGAAGCAGATTGCCACATCTTTTTCCTGAGGAGCAGCTGGTGGGTTTGAGCTGCTGACCTTTTGGTTAGCAGCTGAGTGCTTAACCAGTGTGCCACCAGGGCTCCTTTGTTGGTTATAGAGGGATCCATAATTTACATTTATTAAGCATTGCATTCACTAATTTTTGAGTTCCATTTTTTGGCAGTATTTTTTTTTTTTTAATTTTTACTGTGCTTTAAGTGGAAGTTTACAAATCAAGTCTGTCTCTCACACAAAAACCCATATACACCTTGCTACACACTCCCAATTATTCTCCCCCTAATGAGACAGCCTGCTCTCTCCCTCCGTTCTCTCCTTTCGCGTCCTTTTCTTGGCAGTATTTTAAATGCCTCAAAATATTAGCCTTTTCTTTCGACTTATAAGATTCTGTATAACTGTAGAACGATGTTGTTAGCTGCCGGCAGGTAGGCCCCGACTCGTGGTGACCCCGTGCACAATGGAATGAAATCTTGCCTAATCTTATGCCATCCCCATAATCAGTTGGGGATCAGACCCTTGTGATCCATAGGGTTTTTACTCACTGATGTTTGGAGGTAAATTGTTTGGCCTTTCTACCTAGCCTTAGCCTGGAAGCTTTGCTGAAACCTACTGAGCCTCACAGCAACACGCGAGCCTCCACCAACAGACAGGCGGTGGCTGCACGTGAGGTACGTTGGCCAGAAATCCAGCCTGTGCCTCCCGCGTGGAAGGTGAGAGTTCTACCACTGAGCCACCACTGTTGGCAAATACCGTCAAAAACTCCTTGTCTACATGGGAAACCTGAAGGAGAAAGAAAGAAAGACGGGATTCAGTTGAGAACCATATTCCTAGACTGTGTTCTGCCCATCTCGCATCCTGAGTTTGGCCTAACATCTGGGCCAGCAGCTCTTTTGGAAAGTGCTGTTCACACTTGATGTCTGTATTTACTAATCACTTTCTGTTTTTGCCTAGAAGAGTTTTCCTGTCTTGTCCGTGATTGCTGGGTCCCAGCGTGCTGTGTCTGCTTCTGTTCTTTTCCTAGGTTTCCATGGTCAGATGTCATTTTTTCAAGTTGGGCTTTTGTGTATCCACAAACCATGTCTTCTTTTCTTTAGTTTTTATGCTTACCCTCATTAAAGCTCCACAGAGCTAATCTTGAATGATCATTTTGGCTGTATGTGTATGTTGGAGGGGACAGACTGGAGGTGGAGAAAATAATTAGGGCACTATTGACAGACTCCAGTTTACTGTGCCTTTAACCTGCCTGGATGCCAGGAACTTCGTTTCAATGACGCTCAAGCGCCCTGTACTAGAATAACTCCTGGGGCTTAAAGCAGGGTCACCAGTTAATTTACAGGCCAAACTCGGAAACTTCATGAATAAGAAGGGGTGTTACTTACAATTTCACTGGAAAACAGGCATATACTAGTGACCAGCCAACTGAGGAGACATTGCTGAAGTACCTTAGGAAGTTTGAATAGGATGACTGAGCTAAGTCCTCATTACCAAACCCTTTCTGATTATGTAAATGTAAAATTTTCAATGGCATTTAAAACCCGAAGGATAACCGCCTGCCGCAGACTGTCCTGATGTTCTTGAGTCTTGAGTCTCCCAGCCTGTTAAAACAAAAAAAAAACCCAAACCCGTTGCCGTCGAGTTGATTCCGACTCACAGCGACCCTGTAGGACAGAGTAGAACTGCCTCATAGAGTTTCCAAGGAGCGCCTGGTGGATTCAAACTGCCAACCTTTTGTTTAGCAGCTTTAGCACTTAACCGCTATGACACCAGGGTTTCCCCCAGCCTGTTCGGTGAGGTGAAACACTAAAACTAGAACATGGACTTGTTGGATCTATTTTTTAACTTAATTCCTTAAAACTGACCCCTCTCTCTGTTTTTGTTTTGCTTGGTTTTCAAATTCCAACTTAGCCCTTGGCTATCAGTTGGCCTTACAAAGGCATTAGCAGCGGAAGGCTTGGAGCCCCTGTCCCTCCCAAACACAGAAAACGGTTACAAGGCATTCAGGAGGATGGCAAACCCAATGTGGGGTTGAGGGAGAAGCCTTAGTCTGGTTTTTGTAAACTGGCCCTCTCCAGTAGTGACTAAGAGGAGGGGGAGAGGGTGGTAGAGACTAACTTAATTGCATCTAATCCTGAAACTCCCTTTCATTTCCTTCCCTCCCCTCCACTCGCTGTATCCCCAGAGCTGGCTGGCCAAGAGGGTAAGGTGAGTGTTAAGGCCCTCAGATAATTTGTTTTTTATTTCATAATTGTCTACTAAATGAAACCTGAAATCTACTTATAGAATAAAGGAGAAATCATTGAAGTTTCATTTGGTTACTTATATTTGGGTTTATCGAAACTTAGTTTTCTGTTCCAGTTTGTGGGTTCCCCCATGAATTCCCCCAGAGTGTGAGAAACAGATGTTGAGTAGATTCATGCAATTGAAGTGTTTAATAATATAACATTTTCTTCCTGTTAAATAGGACCACCACCACTGACAAATACTTCAGATTAACTCAAGGCCTAATTAGAAGTGTAAGAGGCTACCTTTTTTTTTTTTTTTTCAATTAACTTTTATTGAGCTTCAAGTGAATGTTTACAAATCAAGTCAAACTGTCACATATAAGTTTATATACACCTTACTCCGTACTCCCACTTGCTCTCCCCCTAATGAGTCAGCCCTTCCAGTCTCTCGTGACAGTTTTGCCAGCTTCCAACTCTCTCTATCCTCCCATCCCCGTGCCAGACAGGAGATGCCAACACAGTCTCAAGTGTCCACCTGATACAGATAGCTCACTCTTCATCAGCATCTCTCTCCTACCCCTTGTCCAGTCCCTTTCATGTCTGATGAGTTGTCTTCGGGAATGGTTCCTGTCCTGGACAGACAGAAGGTTTGGGGACCATGACCGCCGGAATTCCTCTAGTCTCAGTCAGACCATTAAGTATGGTCTTTTTATGAGAATTTGGGGTCTGCATCCCACTGATCTCCTGCTCCAAGAGGCTACCTTTTGACCCCATACATTTTTACTATTCATCTTTTCAGTGAGTGGGCTTCTGCTAGAATTAGTTTCCGCAGTATTTGCTGTACTTCAGTGATACATTAAATGTCATCCAAATTGGCATCTAGTTTGAGTTATGTTAATTATGTAAAACTCTGTTAATGTTTATCCATTTTCCAGGAATATAACGTGGTGTCATTTTGTTGTGGTTAATAGAGGATCCAGTTAGTTTCCTAGCTTGGTGTTGGATTCCATTCAGAATTTTTACGTGTCCTATTTTCTCCTTTAGATTTGTTTTTAAATAAAGGGAGGGAGGGACTTATAAAGTTTTAATTGAACAGGTCAAAAAATTTTTTTCTTTAAGCTCTCGGGTATAAGGAGAGATAACTGAAGATTCTGAAAGTTTTGGTTTGGAAACTGAAAGAATGAGCGTAGGGACAGCAAACATGGAATGGTTTATGATGAAAAAGGGGGAAAAATAAGAGCCAGAGAGTCAGCACAAGAGCTTTTGCTTTGGGGTTGGATGGAAATTGTTTCTTAAATAAGAATATAAATTCAGTAGCCATCATTTATAGAACGTTTCTTGTTGGCTATTCAGGGTAAGTTTAGTGTTGGCTGTATACATTACTGTATTTCAGTGCCTAGTACAGCACATTTAAGTGCCCAAACATTTGTGTTGAAAGATCAAATTTATTAGATTCAGTCTTCTTAAGGACTGTATAATTCGCCAAATAAAAATAATTTATTGTTCTCACCCAGTGCAACTTTTTCTTTGGGTTTAATTCCTAGTTATTTTAGAATAACTTTCTAAATTCGGGGACTCGAGTATCTTTCAGTTTCGTGTGATGTATTAACACTGCTTTTAAAGCATGTAATGCTGGTTCGAACCCACCAGCCGTCTGTGAGACAAAGATGTGGCAGTCTGCTTCCATAAAGATTTACAACCTTGAAAACCCTAAGGGACAACCCTACTCTGTCCTGTGGGGCTGCTGTGAGTTGAAATCATCTCAGCGGTGATGAATGTGGGCTTTTGGTTGGTATGTGGATATTATTTTTTTAAATGACTAAAATAATTTTTGGCTCTTTGAAAAGCAACAGATGTTAGTGAATCCTCTAGAGCAGAAAGGTTTGGACAGCCTGTCTTCCTGTGCACAGGTGCAGTTTGCCTCGGATTTTCTTTCACTTCCTCTGCAGGGGAACTGCATGATAATCAAACGTGCTGTAGAGTGTCCTGAAGCCAGTTTCCATAGTAATGCATTGAGAAGGTGGACATTTGGAACACACTCTGGTTGAACCTAAACACTTGGTGATTCTTCAGGGAGCCTTCTGAACATGAGAGGTCTTCTCTTTTCCAGACTGTACTCTGATCCTCTGGCCCCCGGGGAAGCCTTTTAGTAAATGGCACAACCCACAGTTGTATTCATTGAACAGTTAGTAACTGATAATATGGTCTCATTTTACATCGATACTGAGGGTTCTGTGAGAGCTGCTAGTTGAAACAGGAAGAGCCTACGTTTTTATAGGACACCAGATTGAATGAAAGGTTATTTTAAGATTTACTGGTGGTTAAAGCTACTACCCAGATGGATAAAAGCAGATGTTTGCCATTTTGTGTGGTCGAAATAGCGAAACCAGCAGCAACAACAAAGAAAGCAGTATTTGGTGCAGGAAAAAATTAACATATCAGTCATTCCGTATGGATAGGGTTCATTCATACAGCCTGTGGTTGTCACAGTTTTAGATGAGGTGCTGTCTCCAGGAGGCAAACGTATATCACATACACTGAATCAACTACATCTTATACAACTCTTAATGTCTAAATTGGATGGATTCTTAAGGGTAGATTAGACTGTCTCCTCATAGGTCAGGGCATTTAAGCTCTGATTTGGAAAGTAACTTGTCAGAGGTCTCTTGGTGAGCTGCTGGCAGAGCCGGCACTAAAGTGCCGACATGTCTGAACCTCAGAACAGGGCTGTTTGTACCTGAACTTGTTTCACCTTGTATGCAGCAAGAAAGCCTTTATATTAATCTAAGTTGGTCAAGAAATACCTGCATTTCCTACAGTAAAGATGCCAAAATGTCTTTTGGATTTGGCAAAAAAAATTTAATGTAGCAACTCAAAGTACAGAAATTGGAAAATCCATCTAGTTTTAGCCTTATCAAAAAATTACAACTTACATGCTAATATGTTGGTTGAATTTTGACTAGGTCCCTGGGTGGTGCAATTTTACTAACCTAAAGGTTGGTGGTTTGAACCTATCCATTGGCACCTCGGAACTAGGGCCTGGCAATCTGCTTCCATAAAGATTACAGCCAAGAAAGCCCTGTGGAGCTCAGTTCGACCCTGCCACACATGGGGTAACCATGAGTCAAAATTGACGTGACTGCAACAGCTTTGGTTTGGTTTTTGGCATAAGTACTTAACTTTCGCATAGAATTCTACTTTGCTTTCTAACTGGACGTTCAGCTGAAAGAAGTCTGAAGTAGTAGAGCTTATTAAATATCATGTAGATACTGATTTCCGTTTAACTCAGACCCTCAATGTGTGTAGGAAATACCTTCTCCCCCAGTTGGCCATATGAAGTTAGGAAAAAGCAGTATAGAAATGCAATAAACTGTTGATTATGTTGGAATTCCTTGCCAGCAGACCTTGCACATGTTCTTAAGAGGAAGTAGTGCATGCATGCCCCGGTATAGATTCTCTACTGGAAAAGTAACTACCTCTGTGTTAATCAGTGACTTAGTGGGAACTGATTGCGAGAAATGCTTAGGAAAAGATAACGAAGTGTAAGAATTCATTGGCTCTCATGGTGCTGATAATGATGTTGTTAGTTGCAGTTGAGCTGGCGACCTTAGGTATGACAGACTGAAACATTGCCTGGTCCTGAACCATCTTCATGATTGCTGATGATAGTAAGTTCCATTTACTGAGTTCCTTCTTATTGAATGGCAGACTTTTTTTCTTTTTTTTTCTTAGCAGGGGAAGGGGCTCTTCATATACCTTGTATCATTTAGTCCTCGAACATTTATCCTCATTTCATAGATGAGGAACCTAAAACAATAAGAGATTAAATAACTTGCCCAAGGTCTTTTAGGTGCTCCCAAGTTGATGTTTTTCTTCTTCTCTGAAACACTCCTTAAACACTGGGCAGAATCCAAAACAGCCATGTTGCCACTTTACATACTTGGCTTAGTTTTTGTATTTTTAAAGCGTTGTTAAGCAACCTCAGCATTCTTCTTACTGGAGTTTACCACTGTGGTTGTCAGCTTCAGTTTTTGCTTCTCTCTTCCCATAATACTAGTGGATTTCCAGCTTTCTTGGGAAATAAAGAAGGGAATAACCATCAGAAATTCACAGCTAAGGTGACTACAAATTTCTGCCTTAAAAAAAAAAAATCCTCTGATGTATTACCTAGGGGGAGAAGTGATTGACAATCATTTCTTAAAATCTGTGCTTAGTGTTACCTGTGTAGGAATTTTCTGGACCAACTTGGAGACAGAGTTTGGATTCTTCTTCCAGTTTACTGTTGGGCCACCTCCTTATTCAGAAAAGGCTGTGTTCTTAGGAGATGAATCCTGATTTGAATGGAAGCCTACTGGTATTGTAATTAGGAAAGTAAATCTCCGAATCTTCTGGGGACAGGTAGCATTTAAATTATTCTTCCCCCACGTTAGAGTAGAATGCTAAGTTGATTCTAGGAATGATCGCAAAATATCTTTTAGAAAACTGGGTTTCTACTCAGTGAGCATGACCAATTACTGAATACAGCAACACATCAGAGTAGAATTCCAGAAATCTGTTAAGATTTGCCCTTTTGTTTTCTGTCCATACTTTTTGATTTACATAATCCAAGATTACTGAAAATGTGTATAGCGTGGAAACCCTGGTGGCTTAGTGGTTAAGTGCTACGGCTGCTAACCAAAAAGGTCAGCAGTTCAAATCCATTAGGCGCTCCTTGGAAACTCTCTGGGGTAGTTCTACTCTGTCCTGTAGGGTCGCTATGAGTCAGGTTGACTTGACGGCAGCGGGTTTGGTTTTTTTTTTTTTTTTTTTTGGTGTATATAGTGCTGACAAAAGATTTTGGAATGGAATTGTGAGTGTTGTAATTTGCTTTAAGGGCACAAGGTTCCAAGAGGATAGTTCTGCCATGGCTACTTATCCCATGACCTCTATTACTAAAATGAAGTTGTTGGGGAATTTTGGGAATTCTCAAAATTTTTAAAAATTGAAGTGAATTTACTATTCTAATGGGGGGAGAAAAAAAGCACTAGCTTTTTTTTTTTTTTTAAAGTATCCACTTGCAGAAGAGAAGTAGAAAATGGAAATACCTGAGTCAAGGAAAAATAGAACTCCCAGTGGCTAGTACTTAAGGAAACTCTCTTGACATACAAAGCCAATAAACCAAAATGGTTTTTCTTCTGTTGGTGTAAGCTTGTACTTAAGTTGGGCTGGATGTGGTCGTTTGGGTTTTAATGAGCATGACTGGGTTTATCCAACAGTGGTTTAAGCAGATGGGTGGCTTTTCTTTCTAGGCTAAGGCAAACAGAGAACGGGCTGCCAAACCATTTGAGGGCTTGCTTAAATGCCAGGAAAAGTGCCATTCAAATAGTGGAACAACTGAAGGCTGGAGTTTCTTTAGGGATACAAGGAATAAAAATGAAAGAAATACATTGTTATTATCTGGATATTCTTAGTGAAAAATTGCTTTGAAAAAAATTCTCACTATTATGGCTTATGTAATAGTATTCACCCTTTTAAGGATGTCTTGTATGGTTAAGAGCTACGGCTGCTAACCAAAAGATTGGCAGTTTGAATCCACCAGGTGCTCCTTGGAAACCCTATGGAGCAGTTCTCCTCTGTCCTATAGGGTCCTGTAAGTTGGAATCTACTCGATGGCAATGGGTTTGGTTTATTTTGATTTTGTGGTTGTCACGGGTCTATTGTCTATTTTCTGCACGGAAGGGTTTGACCATCTCCATCAGAATTATTTGTGAGCCCTTTAAAAAATAGACTCCTTGCAATGGTCAAATACTTAACATTTATTATTACTCTCATTTTACAGGTGAGCAAACATAAGTGGTACTAAATAGTTGGTTGAAGATCATTTACCTAGTAAGTGGTAGAGCCAGGTTTAGATTCCTACATTTCCCGGACTCCAAAGTAAGAGCACTCTTGCTTATACCGTACTGCTTCCTTGTGTAGTGAGAAGTCACCTGAGTATCCTGGAACCCATGCTCTGTGCAATGTACTATAGAATTAGAGTTTCCTCTTCTTTTAAGCATAATTTTGGTAGCCATCTCTTTAATTATGAAATTTTATAAATCCATTAAAAAAATAAATGGACTCATTTTAAAACAGCAAGAGTGCTTCCGTTTTAATCATTTTTATGGTATTGAGAGAAGTTACTTATTTAACTGCTGTGTAAGTTCATATATTCCTGAATTGCTCTACAGTGGAGCACCCATGTAAAATTTAAGCGTTTTTTAAAAAAGGCACTGAAGACAGTGAATTTAGAATATTCCTAATTGTGATGCGTTTATTTTTGAAGGCCAGTTGAAGTTCACAAATCTACATACACACTC
Source organism: Loxodonta africana (assembly GCF_030014295.1). Classification (NCBI taxonomy): domain Eukaryota; kingdom Metazoa; phylum Chordata; class Mammalia; order Proboscidea; family Elephantidae; genus Loxodonta; species Loxodonta africana. The sequence continues at coordinate 23,668,651 of NC_087342.1, read as the reverse complement.
ATACACATTACTAATCAGAAAGGTTCTTCAGTACGTGTTTGATTGGTAAAGTATTAGAGATCAGCAGAGTTTATTTAATAGCATTTATATTTCCCAGAATTGAATTCCTTTGCAATGTTGAGCTCCTGGTTCACTATCTTTACGGAGGGGTGTTTGTTCACTTGTCTCTGTAGCTGTTATCTGCATAGTACTTGCTTGATAAATGTAGAACAACTCTTCACCTTTTCACCCTGCTGAGTTCAGCAACACTACCATCACTTTGTTGTTGTTAGTTGCCGTCCAGGTGGGCTCCAACTCACGGTGACCCCATGCACAATGGAACATGGCCTCGTCCTGTACCATCTTCATGATCGTTAGGTTGATAGAGTCCATGGTTGTGGCCACTGTGTATTTTGAGTGTCTTCTAGCCTAGTGAGATCATCTTCCAGCACTATATTGGACAGTATTCTGTTGTGATCCATAGGGATTTCATTGGCTAATTTTCAGAAGTAGATCAGCAGACACATCTTCTAGTCTGTCTTAGTCTGGAAGCTCCTCTGAAACCTGCCTAGCATGGGTGACCCTGCTGGTAGTGAAATACCAGTGGCATAGCATCCAGCATCATAGCAACTCCCAAGCAACCACAGTATGACAAACTAATAGGTGGGTGGTAGACCATCATTTTAAGGCTGAGGAAAAAGAAACATAGGAGGAATGTCTGTATGCAATCACTTTGAAGATAAAACACTGACTAATGTAAAACCAATAATATGTTCAAAATCCTTGGCTGTCCACACTAACAAAGTGAGTTATCTCTGTTGGTTAAAAGGTTAAGTGTGTATGTACGCACACAGATGGTTAAAATGGTTTTAAGTGCTGCTGAGTCTGAGTTCAGGTTTAGTCAGTGGTCCACGTGGTCTAAATTAGCCCTGTCTTACCTATCACGCTGATTATTGTCTAGAGCAGTGCTGTGCAACAGAGCTTCTGTGATGATGGAAATTTTCTGTATTCACACTATCCAAAATGGCAGCCACTAGCCCTATGTGGCAGTTAGGCACTTGAAATGTGGATAGTGAGACTGAGCAACTGAATTTTTAAGTTTTAATTAATTTAAATAGCTACCATTTTGGACAACAAAGATATCTAGTGTTCATTAAGCTGAATTTACTCTTTACTCTTTGTATCAGCCTTCTCCAGAGAAACAGAATACACACACACACACATAATATATATGTCTATATATACACATTATATGTGTTTGTGTATGTGTATGTGTGTGTGTATATGTGCATATATACGTACATACATGCATATCATTAGGTGCCATTGAGTCAGTTTTGACTCGTAGTGACACTGTGTACAACAGAACTAAATACTGCCTGGTCTTGTACCATCCTCACAATCGTTGATATGTTTGAGCCCATTGTTGCAGCCACTATGGCATTTCATCTTGTAGAAGGTCTTCCTCTTTTTCGTTGACCCTCTATCAAGCATGATGTCTTTCTTCAGGGACTGGTCTCTCCTGATAACATGTCCAAAGTACGTGAAATGAAGTCTTGCCATCTTTGCTTCTAATGAGCATTCTGGCTGTACTGCTTCCAAGACAGACTTGTTCATTCTTCTCATAGTCCATGGTATATTCAGTATTCTTTACCAACTCAATAATTCAAATGCGTCAGTTCTTCTTTGGTCTTCCTAATTCATTGTCCAGCTTCTGTATGTGTATGAGGTGATTGAAAAAACCATGGCTTGGGTCAGGCGCACCTTAGTCCTCAGAGTAACATCTTTGCTTTTGAACACTTTAAAGAGGTCTTTTGCAGCAGATTTGCCCAACACAATGCATCCTTTAATTTCTTGGCTGCTGCTTCCATGGGTGTTGATTGTGGATCCAAGTCATAGGAAAGCCTTGACAACTTAATTTCTCCGTTTATCATGATGTTGCTTATTGACGCAGTCATGAGAATTTTTGTTTCCTTTATGTTGAGGGATAATTAAAACTGAAGGCTGTAGTCTTTGATCTTCATCAGTTAAGTGCTGCAAGTCCTCTTTGCTTTTGGCAAATAAGGTTGTATCATCTGCATATTGAAGGTTGTTATTGTGTCTTCCTCCAGTCCTGATGCCCCCGTTATTCATATAGTCCAGCTTCTTAGATCATTTCCTCAGCATACAGATTGAATAAGTATGGTGAAAGGATACAACCCTGACACACACTTCTTATGATTTTAAATCATACAATATCCCCTTTTTCTGTTTGAATGACTGCCTCTTGGTCTATGTACAGGTTCTGCATGAGCACAATTAAGCGTCGTGGGATTCCCATTGTTCGTAATGTTATCCATAATTTGTGACGGTCCACACTGTCAAATGCCTTTGCATAGTCTATAAAACACAGGTAAACATCTTTCTGATATTCTCTGCATTCAGCCAGGGTCCGTCTGACATCAGCAATGATTTCTTTCTTTCTATGACCTCTTCTGAACCTGGCTTGAGTTCCTGGCAGTTTCCTGTTTATGTACTACTGATGCAACTGTTTTTGAATGATCTTCAGCAAAATTTTACTTGTATGTGATATTAATGATATTGTTCACTTATTTTCATGTTCTATTGAATTATCTTTCTTTGAAATAGCTAAAATATGGCTCTCTTCACAGTTGATTGGCCAGGTCGCTATCTTCCGGATTTCTTGGCATAGATGAGTGAGTGCTTCCAGTGCTGCAGCCGTTTGTTGGAACATCTCCTTTGGTATTCTGTCAATTCCTGGAGCCTTGTTTTCCGCCAGTGTCTTCAGTGCAGCTTGAACTCCTTCATTCAGTACCATCAGTTCTTGATCATACGCTACCTCCTAAAATGGCTGAACGTCAGCCGGTTCTTTTTGGTACAGTCACTCTGTGTGTTCCTTCCATCTTCTTTTGATGCTTCCTGTGTCGTTCAATTTTTTGCCCATAGAATCCTTCAAAATTGCAACTCAAGCCTTGAATATTTTCTTCAGTCCTTTTGGCTTGAGAAATGCCAAGCATATTCTTCTCTTTTGGTTTTCTAACTCTAGGTCTTTGCCTGTATCATTATGATATTTTACTTTGTCTTCTCCAGCCCCCACCATGAAGTCTTCTGTTCAGCTCTTTTACTGCATCATTTCTTCCGTTCGCTTTAGCTACTCTACGTTCGAGAGCAAGTTTCAGAGTTTCTTCTGACATCTATTTTGGTCTTTTCATTCTTCTTGTCTTTTTAATGACCTTTTGCTTTCTTTATGTATGATGTCCTTGGTGTTATCCTACAACATGTTTGGTCTTTGGTCATTACTGTTCAGTGCATCAAATGTATTCTTGAGATGGTCTCTAAATTCAAGGTTGTACTTTACCTCTTGTGGACTTGTTTTAATTTTCTTCGGCTTCAGCTTGAACTTGCATATAAGCAATTGATGATCAGTTCCACAGTCGGCCCCAGACGTTGTTGTTCTCACTCGTGATATTGAGCTTCTCTGTGGTCTCCTTCCACAGATGTAGTCAATTTGATGCCTGTGTCCTGTGTATTCCATCTGATGACGAATATGTGTGTGTGTGTATATATATGTGTGTGCATATATATGTGCTGTTTCTCTGGAGACGAATATGTATATATGATGGCAGTGGGTTTGGTTTTAGGATTTTAGTGGAAAATATTTGACTTTTCCTTCTCTGTCAGGTTTCTACCTCACACAAGTTCCAGCTTTTGCAGATTTTACTGTATACACACACACACACACACACACACAAATCAAGCTCAACCCATTGCCATCGATTTGATTCTGACTCATAGTGACCCTATAGGATACAGTAGAACTGCCCCATAGGGTTTCCAAGGAGTGGCTGCTGGATTTGAACTGCTGACCTTTTGGTTAGCAGCTGAGCTCTTAACCACTATGCCACTAGATCTCCACATATTCATACATACATACATATATATGTATTCTTTACGTAAGGTCGATTGATTTAGATGTTAATCACATGTAAATACTTTCAGAGTAACACCTAGGCTAGTGTTTGACCAAACAATTGTACACCATACCTTAGCCAAGTTTACACATTAAATTAACTATCGTAGTCTTCATATATAGTGTGAGTGTGTGGTGGGGAGGTAGAAAAACAAAATTTCTTTGTGACCCTAGAGGATAGAATCATGATGGATTGATAGAACATACAGATTTTGTTGCATTTTAAGGGAAGATGTTCTAATGTCTGTTCCATCCAATAGTGGACCATGTTGGATGCTTAGCAGTTGCATTTCTGAAGAGAACTTTAGTGACCACTTCGTGGGAATGTAAAGACAGAACCCAAGCTTCAATTTGATGGAAACTCAACCTATCTGACCTCCAGGTTGAGCTCATTTTGACATTATGGGATGTTTTGGGGAAGAAAGAAAGCTCAACCTTAGTGATTTGTGTTAATATCTGCATCTGCATTTTCTGAGAATAGACAAGGCCAGAGTTGCAACTTTTCTTAGGCAGCTTTTGTTTTGTTACTGCCAGCATAATGAGGTTTTGGCTTCAAAGAATCAATCCACGGAGTTGATGCCAGCAGCACAGGAAGCTTGTCATGTTGTTTGTGGGTATTTTCTTTGTTTTTTTTTTTTTTGTCATTTGGGATAGCTAGAGTAAGATACTTCCTCATGGAAATTCTTATCTCTGTCTGACAGTTCTACCAGTATGAGTAAAAATTGCTGTTTCCACCTTGCTACCTCCTTCCAGCCCCCCCCACCTCTTTTTTTCACTGTTCCCTCATCCATAATCATTTACCCTGTGAAAATGGAAATTTCTGACTCAGCCATTTTCTCTTTTCCAATAAGTTACCAGTTACTCTGTGGTCTCTGGTAATGATGTAGATGGTTTGTGATATTAAAATAGTACTTCTGATTTGAGAACTTATAATGTCTCAGCATTTTCAAAACCCACTTGCCGGGAATTTGGTGTGTCTGTGGTTAGCTGTACATATCTACTTGCCAAACAAGTGGTTTGGGTCCCTGGGTTTTCATTTAATTTTGAATTTGGTGGATTAGGAAACAAATAAACAAAACTCAGGAATCTACTTTGATAAGTTGCATCAGAGTGAATGTTGGGATTAAAGCAATTGTTTTGCTTTTAAAAATAGATGATGTCTTTACTCAGTTTCAGGTGTTTGTTGGAAGTGTGTGTGAGTGCACATTTAAGATTCATAATTCCCTTTTCTGTAAAACTGTTGATGACATCCGTTATAAAGTTTAATTCTTCCTATTTTAGTTCCAACATGATAGTTGAACTAACTTTAACATCTAGTACCAAAAAAACCCATGGCCATTGAGTAGATTCTGACTCATAGTGACCCCATAGGAGAGAGCAGGGTTTCCAAGAAGCAGCTGGTGGATTCAAACTGCCGACCTCTTTATTTGTGGCTGGGCTCTTAACCACTGTGCCATCGTTCCAGTGAAGAACTGCCATTATTTCTCCTTTCTGATAATGAGAACTGAACAACTTTTCATATTTCCCTTCTTGCTTTGGTTCTCAGGGAGATCTGATTTAAATTTGGGGCCTTGTTTTGTCAGCCTAAGTTTTTCCTTCTTAAAACGACGATTAAAAAAGGACTTTATTCCTGTAACCTTTTGTTACGCTTTCTTCTGTCATAAAGAGCCAGTATAAATAGAGCCAGTAAAGCATTGTATTGTGACCCATGTTTTTCATAGTAAATATTTGCTTCAGTGTTTAGATGATTAGATTAAAAATATATATCTATTTTTTATTATAAAATATTAAGACAAAAATTATAAATAGTAAGATTCCCCTTAATGGTAGATAAATTAGAACACATACAGATGTTTAAAAAGGAAAATAAATTATAATGTAATCCTAGGGCATGCACTCAATATTAGGTTTTTGATCTTTATCCTTTGTAGTATTTTAAAAAATAAATTGAAATTGTAAAGTCAGGTGTTTCGATTACAGACAGTGCACTGTAGACAAGCACGCAGTCAGCCCTGAGCACTGCCCAAATGATGAAGGTAACTTTAGGACATGGCCTGTGCATTAGCCATGAGGATGTACTGCATAGATGAACATTTAAGGGTATGGGAAACAGCTGACTTCAGAGTGCAGTGGTTGATAGAAAACACCCATGTATACTCTAGAGAATGTGAAAAGCCCGAGGCTGGAACTAAGACTAATAGATAGTATAGTTTGCAGGTTTTGTCTTCTGAAAACCATTTTACCTATGTTGTTGTTGTTAGGTGCCGTCAGGTTGGTTCCCACTCATAGTGACCTTATACACAACAGAACGGAATGCTGTCCAGTCCTGCACCATCCTCACAGTCCTTATGTTTGATCCCATTGTTGCAGCCACTGTGTCAGTCCATCTTGTTGAGGGTCTTCCTCTTGTTTTGCTCACCCCCTACTTTACCAAGCATGATGTCCTTCTCTAGGGACTACTCATCTGAACGGGGGGCTGTATTGAAAGGAAGTTGGCCTTTTGGGTTTGAAATATTTAAAAGGAGTCCAGATGATTGCTTGGACAGGATAAGGGCTGGACTAGACAACTACTAAGACCCTTTCTGATAATCAGCATGTATAATTTTAAGAAAGTGATGGATCAGTTAGTATCTTTTGTGATCAGTGACTAAAATTTAGAAATATTTGAAGACACTTGGGAAATCAACCCATCAGCTAGGGCCTTTATTATTCTTGGTGGTATTTCCTTGGGATTAAAGGATTGTGATAGTAGTAGTCCTCGATTCACGGCGTATTTGAGTTCGGTCAGGTTGCTTCGGCGTGTCTTACCGTTAGTTACATGTGCCGCATGCAGCTTTGCAGTACATAATTTACTGATGTTATCATTCTCATGCCAACCCCCAATGACAAAGATTGCATTTATAAAGATACTGATAATAAAAGGCAATAATAATGAAAACTAAAAAAAAAAAAATGAGGTGCTCAATTTACGTCAGAACCCGTTGATGGTGGAGTCGTTGGGACAGAACCCTGTCGTAATTCGGAGACTGCCTGCACTCTAAGACAGTTTGGTCCTCGGAGATGGCGATCTTAGCGGATTTGGAAGGACTTTACAGAGGATGCTGAGTTACGCTATTCTGGTCCTTGTAGAGCTTTTTTTTTGTCAAAAAGGTAGCTTTTTATTTTTCTTCAATGTTTAGGGCAGAATATTTAATCTGAAAAGGCCGGGAGCCCTGGGGGCACAGTGGTTAAAGAGCTTGGTGGCTAACCAAAAGATTGGCAGCTCGAATCCACCAGCTGCTCCTTGGAAATGCTTTGGAGCAGTTTTGTTCTGTCCTGTGGGCTTGCTGTGAGTTGGAACCAACTCAACGGCAGTGGGTTTATTTAATACCAGGATTTCTCAAGATTTTTCTCTTTTCTTTTTTAAATTCTGTAGATCTTGATGTGTTTTTCTGTCCATCTTATACTTAATTTATTAGCATTTTCTAATTTTCAGGACTATTCTTAAGGTAGCCTGCAAGTATGGAGGGCTTGCGAGGACCTGGGCAGTTTCCTCAAACAAATGATTTGGGAGACTAGCTCCAGAGTCTGCGTCCCCGCCGGCACACGTTACATTCTCTGCTTTGAGGTACCACATACAGCTTAAGCACCCTAGGTGGTGGCTTAGCTTAACAAACATGCCTTTATGTGGGCATGGCATTTTTCATAGTCTGGGCTGCACTCTTGGCTGTGCCACTTACTTAGCTATGTGATCCTGGTCAGAGCCATCTACTGTTGTCGTTTGCAGGCACCGTCAATTGACCACCTGTATTCCACCAGGCGCTCCTTGGAAACTCTATGGGGCAGTTCTACTCTGTCCTATAGGGTTGCTATGAGTCGAAATCAACTCGACGGCACTGGGTATACTGTACTTCTAGAAACCCCAGTGGCATAGTGGTTAAGGGCCATGGCCGCTAACCAAAAGGTTGGCAGTTTGAGTCTACCAGGCGCTCCTTGGAAACCCTATGGGGCTGTTCTTCTCTGTCTTGTAGGGTCGCTATGAGTTGGAATTGACTCGATGGCAATGGGTTTGGCCTTTTTTTTGTTTTTTTGGTTTATACTACACTTCGAGGCATTTCAGGATTCTGCCTGGCAATTAACCTGTCTGGTGTAATACATCTGAAATTTAAGTATAAATTAAATTTATAGGGAAGCAGAAACTCTGCCCTTCAGCTGTCGCTTGAGAGTGTTAGTAGACATGCAGCTCTTTCCCTTGCTTCAGGTGAGGTGGAGGGAGTGGATGGCTCATACCTGTGAAACGGGCACTGTTTTATGGCATGCTAGTTACTGGTTTTCAGGATCCCTCCTTTGCATAAATATTTGTTTAAAAACCAGTAGCCCTCATGGCACAGTGGTTAAATGCTCGGCTGCTAACCAGAAGGTCGACAGTTTGAGCCCACCAGCTGCTCTGTGGGAAAAAGATGTGGCAATCTGCTTCTAAAGATTTACAGCCTTGGAATCCCTATGGGGCAGTTCTGCTCTGTCCTGTAGATCTCTCTGAGTCGGAATCGACTTGATGATGACGGGTTTGGTTTTTGGGTATCTCAGGCTGTGATGAATGTTGTAGACAAAATGGTTTGTACAAATTTATGCTGCGAAAACATGAGTAAAATTAATTATAATGTGATTAGTGCTATCATATTTATTACATGCCATGTGATTACTGAGAAGAACAGGTAAATCTGGATGTGGGTGAGTGAGTCAGTTGTGGTGGCTTTGTTGGTATATTGTATAGGATTGGATGTATAGAGAAGGTGACATTTGAATGGGGGTCTTGAAGGTTTATTATGAATTTTCTAGATGGCAGAGGGGGTAGAAGGGGTCCTTCAGGCAGAGAAAACAGCCCAACTTCAATAATGGTGATTACTTATGCTTCCTTTAGACCCCCAAGCCTCTCCCATTCCCTGCCATCCATACCCACACCAGCCAACCAGCTAAAACATAGACTAAAACCAGCAACCATAAAAATCTGGAAATAGTTGAATCAGTGGTAAAAGATATGTGATCTGCAGTTTATCATTATTTAATCATTAATTAATCATTTGCCAAACACTTGTTTGCCTTTCACAAAGGAATTACAGAAACCTGTGTGTACCTTGTGGGGGGTTTAGTAAAGGGGAGTAAGCATACCAAGGGTAATAAGCACCAGAAGGTGGACCTGATTTAATTATATTATAATGGACCTCTACTTAGGAGGTTCATCTATCTCCCAGACAGATGGAGTAACCGTGGTATAGTGGAAAGAACAGAGGATTTGGAGACTTGATCAGAAAATAGCCCTGCCATTGACTGTTTGACGAGGAACCAACTAAATGAGAAGGAAACACCTCTGCTATTTACCTGTTTAGTGTCAGCCAAAATTAGATGCTACTGCTCTTGGATTTTGTTAATTCTAATGAGATGGAAATTTTAGAACACTGAAAGACAGAGAAGGATCATGGTTTTGTTTATCTTCTATTCCCTGGTAAATTAATTGCTCACACGTTGTTGTTAGGTGCCGTCGAGTCGGTTGCGACTCATAGCAACCCTATGCACAACAGAATGAAACACTGCCTGGTCATGAGCCATCCTTACAATTGTTGTTATGCTTGAGCTCATTGTTGCAGCCACTGTGTCAATCCACCTTGTTGAGGGTCTTCCTCTTTTCCACTGACCCTGTACTCTGCCAAGCATGATGTCCTTCCCCAGGGACTGATCCCTCCTGACAACATGTCCAAAGTATGTAAGACGCAGTATCGCCATCCTTGCCTCTAGGGAGCATTCTGGCCACACTTCTTCCAAGACAGATTTGTTCGTTCTTCTGGCAGTCCATGGTATATTCAATATTCTTTACCAACACCACAATTCAAAGGCTTCAGTTCTTCTTCGGTCTTCCTTATTCATTGTCCAGCTTTCACATGCATATGATGCAACTGAAAATACCATGGCTTGGGTCAGGTGCACCTTAGTCTCCAGGGTGACATCTTTGCTCTTCAACCCTTTGAAGAGGTCCTTTGCAGCAGATTTACCCAATGCAATGCGTCTTTTGATTTCCTGACTGCTGCTTCCATGGCTGTTTATTGTGGATCCAAGTAAAATGAAATCCTTGACAACTTCAATCTTTTCTCTGTTTATCATGATGTTGCTCATTGCTCCAGTTGTGAGGATTTTTGTTTTCTTTATGTTGAGGCGCAGTCCATACTGAAGGCTGTGGTCTTTGATCTTCATTAGTAAGTGCTTCAAGTCTTCCTCACTTTCAGCAAGCAAGGTTGTGTCATCTGCATAATGCAGGTTGTTAATGAGTCTTCCTCCAATCCTGATGCCCTGTTCTTCTTCATGTAGTCCAGCTTCTTGTATTATTTGTTCAGCATACAGATTGAATAGGTATGGTGAAAGACTACAACCCTGACGCACACCTTTCCTGACTTTAAACCAATCAGTATCCCCTCGTTCTGCCAGAACAACTGCCTCTTGATCTATGTAAAGGTTCCTCATGAGCGCAATTAAGTGTTCTGGGATTCCCATTCTTCATAATGTTATCCATAGTTTGTTATGATCCACACAGTCGAATGCCTTTGCATACGCAATAAAACACAGGTAAATATCCTCTGGTATTCTCTGTTTTCAGCCAGGATCCACCTGACATCAGTGATGATATCCCTGGTTCCACGTCCTCTTCTGAAACCGGCCTGAATTTCTGGCAGTTCCCTATCGATACACTGCTGCAGCCGTTTTTGAATGATCTTCAGCAAAATCTTGCTTGTGTGTGATATTAATATTGTTCTATAATTTCCACGTTTGGTTGGATCACCTTTCTTGGGAATAGGCATAAATATGGATCTCTTCCAGTCAGTTGGCCAGGAAGCTGTCTTCCATATTTCTTGGCATAGATGAGTGAGCACCTCCAGCACTGCATCTGTTTGCTGAAACATCTCAATTGATATTCCATCAATTCCTGGAGCCTTATTTTTCACCAGTGCCTTCAGAGCAGCTTGGACTTTTCCTTCAGTACCACCGGCTCACACGTTACGTAGTGATTATTCTTGTTTTGAACCTTCTGCCTGAAGGTGGGGAATTTCAACACCTCAGAGCTGGCTGTGTTTGCTTACTTGCGGGCCATGATCAGGGCAGGAGAGTGTCTGCAGTTTATAGCTGAACGTCTCCGAGAAGCTCCTTGGCTGCTGCTCTGTCCACTGGTGGTGGGGTGGGTGGGTGGCTGGGCAAGGGGGCTGGTGTCAGCATCAGCATCACTCTTCTTGGTCCTCATGTATAAACTCGTTGCTGTGCCTGAGAAGGTAGAGGATTTGGTATTAGGGTAAGATCTACTCACATAGAGTTACCCCATTTCTTTTTTACAGAGGCAATTTTATTAGAACTTTAAACAGAGCAAAGGAGCTTTTTAAATAGAGGTGTAGTCTCATTGGGTTGCTACAAGTCGGAATTGACTCAGTGGGAATTGGTTCTTTTGGGCTTTAAGAGAGATATTCCTTCTGTAGGACAGCAGAGGCATGGGGGTTTACATCTGTCACTCGTCCTTAGTTCAGATTATCTTCAGTATCTCAGCCAAGAACACATTATTCTTAAATTTATTAATACCCTCTTGTCCCTAAGGCGGAGTCCTGGTGGCACGGTGGTTAAAGCACACTGCTGCTAACCAAAAAGCCGAGGGTTCGAAGCTACCAGCTGCTCCATGGGAGAAAGTTGTGGTAGTCTGCTTCCACAAAGATTACAGCCTTGGGAACCCAACGGGGAAGTTTTATACTGTCCTATAGGGTTGCTATGAGTCAGAATCAACTTGGCAACGGTGGGTTTGTTTCTTGGTGGGTTGTCCCTAAGGGAGGAAAACTGATTGAATTATGTTGTTGGTGGGAGAGGGGAAGTGGTTAGGTCCTAAGGGGGTATTTTCATTGGAATTTCCCTCAGTACTCACAACCTCATAGGGTTTTCCCCATAGATCAAATGGGATAATGAATATGTATACAGTTTGTCACCTAGGAAAATCATGTAAATAAAGGGAACTTTTTATTGCCCCTGTTTCTCAGGAGTGAACACAGGCTGATTGGGATTACTAGAAGTTTGGGAGATAATGACACAGAATAAACTATGTCCCATCTTTACTGCTCTACTTTTGGACCTGGAACCCACCTTCTGAACACATGTACCATCCTTAGCTAAATTTCTTCCTTGGTTTCAAAGAACCCAGTGCATATTTGTCATATCTTAATTAGTATGTAATGATTCCAGCCTTTTCTGGCGTCCTAGAACACATAATCTCTTTCTTCCAGGAGCTCTTTGAGCAGAAGTATTTGGGACCTGAGGAGCTGGGCTTTGTTTCCAGTTCACTACTTCTTGGAACCTTAGTGTTTCTTTACGAATAAAATGAGGATGTTGATAAAACCTCTGCAGTAACTGTGGAAGGAATACACGTGAAGGTGCTGTGTAAGTGTCAGCTATGGCTACCTGTCATTACCAAACATTCTCAAAACAAAATGTGTCTCTGGGACATCTTCCTTGCTCCTAGAGGGTATTGTTTTCATGTGTATAGAACAAAAGAAAGCCAGCGTAATCCCAGCTCCCAAAGCAATGAACGTGTGTCCCATCTGGTCCTAATAGCATTTACACAAAAACAGAACAATTCACAAAATTCCATCAGTACCTAAATGACAATCAGACACACAGTTGAAGGAAATGGCCTCTAGTGAATGTATGATTAATCCAGGCATGTTTTTGTGGGTGGAAGTTTATAAAGATTGAGTCACAGGAATTGTTTTTTTTTCAGGAAGGGTTGGTCTGTGGATAAAAGAACAGCAGAAGGGGATAAGTTCTTCACTTCTCTTCTAGTTTTTAAACAGTTACCGGGGAAAGATTTGAGAATATGCTGCTGTTTGGATAATGTATGAGAGTGGCATGCTGCAGTATCTTGGGGCTTCAGAAAATTCTGGATTTGGTTGTAATGGGGTTGATTAGATAGGTGATGGATACTCATTGTGCATACTTGGAATGCAGAAAGGAGTTCTCGTTAACAAGTTTGTTGTGTACCGTAGAGTTGACTCATACCCATTGCCATCGAGTTGATTCCCACCCATAGCAACCCTATGGGACAGAGTAGAACTGCCCCAGAGGCTTTCTTAGGCTGTAATCTTTATGAAGCAAATCGCCAGATCTTTTCTCCCTCGGAGCCGCTGGTAGGTTTGAACTGCTGACCTTTTGATTAGCAGACCAACCAGCTAAAACCAAACCCAGTGGCATGGAGTTGATTCCAACTCATAGTAACCCTATAGAACAGAGTAGAACTGCCCCATAGGGTTTCCAAGGCTGTAAATCTTTAAGGAAGAAAACCGCCACATCTTTCTCCCAGCGGCTGGTGGTTCTACTGCCAGCCTTTTTTGGTTAGCAGCCAAACGCTTTAACCACTGCATCACCAGGGCCAAGGACTTAACCACTGCGTCACTAGCAAGAGCACAATTTAATTCTTGTTTGTTCTTGTTAGTTTAGGATTTTAAAACTCTTGAACTGAATTAGTTTAATAAAATTTTCCCCCACTAAGTGTTCTCACCAACCCTGCCAATATAAATACAGGTTAAGTTCTTGATTAGTGGTTAAAATTTGAGAATATGTTCATTTAGTGGAAGAATAAACAAGTCCTGCTGTCCTGAAGGTTTTTTTTTTGTTTTTGTTTTGTGGGGAGGGGGAGCTCTGGGAGAGCACTCAGATTTTTCTGTGAAAGGAAGGGACTAGATCCATGGGTAGTTTCTCACCCCGTTGCTTCCAAGCCTGAATCGCTGCTCAGAAAGGAGTTAAAAAGCATAGATTTAAAGAAGGTGTTTTGATGCTGAGTGAGAAAGACTGGATTTAAAATGAACTTCCTGAAACAATAGTCTTAAACATGTTTTACATAAAATAGTCATTTACTTTTTCTTTTATTTATTGGTGGAAAGCTGACGAGATCTTAATCTAGCTAAGAAAACATTCTTTGAAATACTATTTTAGAACTCCAAATTTGTTACACTGGGCTAGAATTCTAGGGGACATTCAAATGAGTGATGTTCAGTTTTCTCTTTTCCTTTGTTGGTTATGGAGATTTAGCTTCTATTTTCATAGCAGTTGCCAAAGGCAGGGCAGGTGAAGGTGTTATCTCTGAAAAGGCAAGAAATAGTTCTACAACTAAAGTATATGGAAAACCCTAGAGTTACTGTTAGGGAGAAGGGAGGAGTGGGATGTGTCTGGAACTGGAGGAATAAAGTCGGTAAGGAGATGTACTTGAAAAAGAGGTGAATGAGGAGAAATGAGAACGCAGAAAGGAGGGAGATGTGGGGAGCAAAATGCAAGAAGAGGGGGAAGCAGTATGATGGTTCATCCTCCGCTTTTCTGGGCTTTGTGACTATTCTGCTTCTGTGTGCTGATGTTCTGCTGTGGCTGAAGGGGTGGCTCAGATACGGGATTAGCACGCGGGGACTCTCTGGGGACATAGCTGTCACTCTGGTCATCTTGCTTTTTTCTTTTTATTCCTTGACTTTTTCTTGTGTTACTTTACTGAAGGGCTAGGGGGAAATATTTGATTATATATAATAGTAGCTGTAACTCTTTAATTAGCATTTGGCACTGGGGCCGGACCTAGGGGATTTTATTTTAACTTTCCCGGCAGAGGTTACCGTCACATAAGCAAAAGGAATATGAAATCTTTAGGACTTCATTTTATCTATGTCTTAAAGACTAATGGTGGATTCTGATTTAGGAGAAGTAGGTTCCAGCAGTACTAACTGTCCCACTATTTCTCTTAAAGTCTGAGATTGCTTTACAGTAAAATGAGGACCTTAAAACAGACATTCTTTGAGATCCTTCTCAGTTTAATAATGATGATGATAATAATATAAAACTGCTAGTAGCATAATAATTACTATTATTTTGTGAATGTAGACTTTTGAATGTCCTGTTTTGTAGAATAGAGTTTTTCTCATTTACAAGAGGTGGCTTTTGGTCGGCTCGAGGTGGAGCAGGTGGGAATTGCCAGGCCTTTGGTGCATGTCACGTAAGCTGTGCAGCAGGAATGCCTGTGGAGTTTAGAACCAGAGCTCAGTGTGGTGCACAGGACCTTTCCTGTCTTATCTCTTGTTACCATTCCCTCATGGGCTCTGCACTTCCGGCCCACAGAACTCCAGGGCAGTTTATGCAGTCCTTTTGTCTTAATCATTGTGTTTTTTTCCATAATTTTTCCCCCTGTCCAGAATGCTTCCCACCTCTACCCAAAGGAATTTTAACCTTTGCTTTGAGATCTGTTTCATGTTATCTACTCCTAAGGTTTCCTAATACTCTGCCCACAATGTCCCAGTTCATTACCCCTGCCCTCAATTCGTGGGAAACAACCCTCCAAAAAAAATTGGCTTCGAGTCAATTCCAACTCATGACAACACTATGTGTGTCAAGTGTAGAACTCCATAGGGTTTTCTGTGGCTGATTTTTTGGATGTAGACCACCAGAAGTGCCTCTGGGTGGACTTGAACCTCTAACCTCTGCAAAACATTAAATGTCCTCAAGGAACTTTTTGTAGGTCTTTACTGTAACATTTATTAACTTATATATAGCATGCTTATTTATCTTCGTGTCACCTCCACCCCCTTAATGGCTTGGAAATAACTTCTTCATCCTAAAACAGCTCAGTAAATGTTTGTTGAATAAATATTTTCTAGGTGTATACTGGAAACCCTGGTGGTGTAGTGGTTAAGAGCTATGGCTGCTAACCAAAAGGTCGGCAGTTTGAATCCAGCAGGCGCTCCTTGGAGACGCTGTGGGGCAGTTCTACTCTGTCCTTTAGGTTCGCTGTGAGTCACAATTGACATGACGGCAGTGGGTTTGTTGTTATTGGTTTTATTTTAGGTGTATATTATGCCATTTGTTTATTTAGGGATCTGTAGCTGGGTGAGAATCATCCTTCTCTTTAAGGAAAATGGATTAGCAATATAAATCCTCCCTCCCCATTTCTGAGACTGGCTTATTATTAGCAAGTAAACTAATGTATATTTATTCACTGTATACTTACCTGGATAAAAAAATATACATACCTGGATAAAAAAAATCATTCAAATGATGTTTGACAAATTTTACAAGTTGCTGTGATGCTTTCAGAAGGGCAGAGCTTTTATTCATAACAATGTTTTCTTCCTTTGTCTTTGGAACCATTATTGTTCTTTGACTTTGCTGACCAGTTTTTCTCCTTTTTTTTTTTTAATCATATCCTGAATTCTGTGTGCTAGCTACATCCAGGGCTGTTTATGTGGAAGGTGCAGAGTTTAGTCATAAGGTCCTGTCCCGAAGAGTTTATAATTGGATAAAGAGGCACCTGTGTGCACAAGTTGAAGGACAAGTGAGTTGCTTTCTGTTAATGCTCTTCTAAGGAAGGAGGCCAAGTCACGTGGTTATTAGTGCCAAAAGATACTTAGCCACCATGCCCTAACTTTGGAGGAAATGGGACAGAGGGAAGAGGCAACAGGATCATTGAGGTCTGGGTGGGAATGAAGAACGTTTATGCACCTGACTATGGTGAGGCCTTTGAATTGTGGTGTTGGAGAAGAATACTGAGTATACCATGGACTGCCAAAAGAACAAACGAATCTGCCTTGGAACAAGTACAACCAGAATGCTCTTAGAAGCAAGCATGGTGAGACTACGTCTCACATACTTCGGACATGTTACCAGGAGGAATCAGTCCCTGGAGAAGGACATTATGCTTGGTAAAGTGGAGGGTCATTGAAAAAGAGGAAGACCCTCAATGAGATAGATTGTCACAGTGGCTGCAACAGTGGGCTCAAGCATAACAATGATTGTGAGGCTGGTGCAGGACCAGGCAGTGTTTCGTTCTGTTGTACATAGGGTCACTATGGGTCAGAACCAACTTGACGGCACTTAACAAAAACAACAACGTGGTGAGGGAGCTAGTTTTAGTACTGGATCGGGAAGAGTAGAAGGCAGCGGTAGGGTTGACTAAATGGTAAAAAAGAAATCAGCCTGAGATTGGGCTGAGTGAAAACAAACATGGGAGGGAAAAAGTTTGAGAACTGGGAGGATGAAAACCTTGGTCCAATGCTTCATCTTAAATATGCCTGCAGGGGAAGGTGGTGAGATGCATTTATACTGGAGGGGCCATACTCAGTATACTCAGGAGTATACTGGAGAAGGACATCATGCTTCGTAAAGTAGAGGGTCACCAGAAAAAAAAGGAAGACCCTCAACGAGGTTGATTGACATGGTGGGCTACAACAGTGGGCTGAAACATAACGACGATTGTGAAGATGGCTCAGGATCAGGCAGTGTTTCGTTCCATTGTACATAGGGTGAGTTGGAACTGACTTGACGGCACCTAAGGAGAAGAACGACATACTCCGTATACAGTTTATACTGTTTATGTCAAAGTGAAGTGGTTTAGAGAAGGAACAAAGATCCAAGCTCTGCATTTGGCCTGGCCATGCAGTGTTTTCTGGATATTAATTTAAAACTTAATGAATCAGTACCAAAGACATGATTTTGGCTTTACTTTTAAATGGGAAATACAAACTAATGAAGAATGCCAGTATTGGAAAGCCAGTTAGTAACACGTTGTTGCTGTCATGATAATTGCTGAACGTGAACTGTCTTTTCGAGGAAGAAATGAAGTGTTTGGTGTCTTTTTGAGGAAGAAATGAAGTGTTTGGTTCCCACAAAATGGAAATTTTGGGAGTTTACTTGAACTCGTTACTCAGTTTGGTCCATTTTTAGCAGGTCACACCTCAAAATTCGGTAACACAGGAAAGGGCAACACGTTGTGTATGTCTAAAACAGTGAGTGAAGAATTCATAAACATAGTAAGTGATAGAGTTCGATCAACTATTTTCAGTGAAAAAACTATAGTTTGGTGTTTTAGTTTGTGTGCAGATTCCACTCCTGATCTTTCATGTATACATCAGCTAAGTACTGTTCTAAGATGCACATCTCCGACAGGTGGAAAACTTCTCATGGGATTTATCACATATACTAGCTCAAAAAGTCATACTGGTGAGGAAATTGCAAATCAAGTAGTTTGCTATTTAGGTGAAGTTTACAAAATTGTGTTTTCTAACTGCAGAGGCCAGACCTATGACAATGCTGCCACACGTCAGGGGTTACAAAGGCATGCAAAGGAAAATTTTAGAAGTAACGAATATGCCATTTTCTTACCATGTGCTGTGCATTTAATCTTGTAGGACATAGCACAGTAGATTGTTGTCTGGAAGCAGTTGATTTTTGTTTTTATTTTTGCACTGTTTAGTTACTCTACACATTTTTTGCTGCCTCTAGTCACCAATGGGCAGTTCTTTAAACATATTTGGGCAACGGTCAAGTACCACAGTGCCTTTCTAATACATGTTGGGAAGCACATGCTCTAGCAGTGAGTGTAACCCTGGCACCGTACTCTCAGATTCTAGATGCCTTAGAAAATATTGCTGAAGACCAGACACAAAAAGGAGATACCAGAAGAGAAGCTGAAAGCATTGCCAACAATATGCAAAAACTGGAGTATGTGTTTATGCTGGTTGTGTAGAACATATTGCAGCATTTTTATCAGAGGAGTCAAACTCTCCAAGATTTAGAAGGAAACTTAAAGACATGCATGGACCATTACCAGTCATTGTGAGTCCGTATTACATATGAAGGTAGATATTGTTCAGAAGCTAAATTGTGATGAAATCATTGAATTTTTAAGAGCAAAGAATAAAAAGAAGTGTTTTTAATTAAAACATGTTAAGAGATGAAAGTTTTATCTAAAAATATAGTGATTTGTTATAATATTTGTTTTCTGATCATTAATTTTTATAACATCTCATTTGTTCATTTACAATTATAGCATTTATTATGAAAAATATCAAAATTGAAGTATGAGCCATTTATAGCAAAATTGGTAAAATTCAATTTTTCTTCATAGGTCAACAGAATTTTACATTGGTTGTTGAAACAACTAAGTTCGCTGACTCATTTTCTTTATTGTAGGATATTCTTTTTGTAGAAAAAGTGGTGTATAGTAGAAATCTCAGTACCCCCCATCTACTAAAAATTTTATAATCCAGTTCACCTCTTTCCACTAAAATGGCACATGCCACTTTTGTGTTCAATCGCTAATATTATGGTTGCATTTAAAAAGAAGTTACATGATGGATAGCTAAGACACACACACACACACATACATTCAAATTCATGAGCAAGCAGAGGAAGGGGTTTAGGGCCCTCACATGTCTTAATCCAGCTCTGTGTGGAGTCTATTTCAACTCATAACAGCCCCATAGAATAGAGTAGAACTGCCTCCATAGGGTTTCCAAGATTATAATCTTTATGGAAGCAAACTGCCACATCTTTGTCCGGTGCAGTGGCTAGTGGGTTCGAATTGCAGACCTTTCAGTTAGCAGCTGAGCACTTAACCACTGTGCCATCAGGGCTCCTTCTGAGAATGGCAAGGGAATGTTTATTCAGTCACCTTGAATGTCCTCATAAGCAAATTCAAAGCTTCAGAAAGAAATCTGTAACCTCTGATAAGCCCTAAGGGACATTTTTTTTTTTTTTTTTAAATACTACACATCAAAGTAGTCTGAGACTTTTGGGAGTTTTCCTTTTATAATGTGAGTTACCTGTTTGGAAGAGAGGGAGACCATATCCCCTAAACTCCAAGTCCTTAAAACAAATGAATAGACAGTACTTTTTATGATAACAGTCATTCATGTTTTGTTTTGTTTGTATATTTGATTTAAGAAGCAGGGGTTTAAATTGCAGTCTGGGGTAGAATAATCGACCTTGGGGACCATCTCCTCCCATTTTGCTTCCTAGAAAACAGGCCGTAAATGCTCTTGCCCAGGTCTCTGGGTGGAGGCAGAGTTAGGAGCAGATTCTCTGACTTATTTTCAATTCGTAGATTATTTTGAGGGAGGTCTAGATTTAGAGAAAAACCTAGATACCCAGTTCTAACTCAGGTCACAGTGTGGACTCAATAAAGAATGTGGTTATCCTTAACATGGAAATCTCCTACCTGAGGAGCTAAGGAAAGCATGTATGTCCTTAAAGCCCCCAGGATAGATGCAGGTCTCTGGGAAGTGATCCTGTAAACCACAGATGGCTGAGGCATAGACTTGAGTTCCTTTATCTCCTCTGACAAAGCGAGAACCCAGCCATCTCTTAGTAGCAAGATGAAAAGTGCTATTATTGACTCTTGTATTATTTCAGCAGTACTATCCTACCTCGTGGTATAGAAGTGCATTGGAATTTAATTTCTGGAGCTCTGGGTTCTGATTCTGTGGTTAATGTCCCCCTCACAGGTCAGGGACCAGAGCTAATCATTATTTTGCGACCCCTATGTTTTTTATACTTGGCACCGAGTAGGTTCTATGTGGATTATTGTGAATGAAGACTTAGTTCTGACTAGTTACTATTTTGTGTGTTGCGATTTGTAAAGTTGACCATCCTGAAATATTAGAATTGACTTTTGAAGTGAACAAATCGTTTTCTGTTTGTGTTAAAACAGTGCTAATGAGCTGTCCTCTGCCCTTCCTCCCTTGCCCTCTGCAGTCTGCCGAGATTTTGCTGTCTTGGAGGACCACACCCTGGCCCACAGCCTGCAGGAACAGGAGAGTGAGTAATCCGCCCTTTTTATTCATGCACCTTGGGTTTTCCCTTTTTAGTAGTAGCTTGAGGCTGGTTTCTTAGGGTGAGGCAGAAAGAGAACACAGTCAGCAGGCTACAACATCCTTCATCCTTGAGGGATTTGTCCGGGCAAATGACTGCCTGGATGAAGACTGCAGTTCTGAGGGCTTTGAAGTAAGACAGCTGCCAGGGATTAGAAAACTGCTGGGCCTGTAGAATGGAGGAAAAGAGGAAGTTGATCCTTTCCCTAACCTCAGTGTTGTAGGATGGAGACAGTGGTTGTAGATGGATCTCGAGTTTCCAGAAGACGGTCCCAGGGATCTAGTCCTCCTTCCAGAACAGAGGCCCGAACATCTTGTCCAGATGTCTAGCTTAGGTCACCTTGTGGATTTTTTTCAGTATCTTTGTAAACCTAAGTTACATGTGTTATGTAAAAGTACATATTAGCTTATCTACCATTATGAATGGAAGCCTGAGTGGCACAAGGTAGGTTTAAAGGTTGGGAGTTTGAGCCTCCTACCCAGCTGCTCTGTGGAAGAAAAGCCTGGCAATCTGCCTCTGTAAAGATTACAGCCAGGAAAACCCTATGGAGCAAGCAGTTCTACTCTGTAACAAATGGGGTTTCCATGAATTGGGGATCAACTTGATGGCGGCTAACAGCCACCACCACCATTATGACTAATTTTGATTTTTGAATCATTAATTCATGTGTCAGTATAAAAATTGAATATTGAAAAGTGCAGTTAATAAAGAGAGTGGTAACGTGGTAGCAGGAAGAGCACTGTTCTTGGTTTCAGAATATTTGTGTGTAAGTTCTGGCACTGCCTCTTTTTGCCGTGTGATCAAAGTCGAATCATTTACCCTTTCAGATCCACTTTTTACTTAATGCAGAGGTGGGAGTAATTCCTGTATTATTATACAGCAGCGTTGAAAATGTAACATGAAGTGATAGATGTGAAGCTCTTTTTAACGGTAAAAAAAAAAAAAAACCAAACCAAACATGAAAATCATTTTTTTACCATTAAAATAATAAAAAAAAAAGATTTTAATGGTAAAGCTCTCATAAATTTATTACGAAGTTTATTATTAACAAGCCAGAGCACGGTCATTTTTCACATCTCAATCTTTCTGTCCAGTTGAGCATCATTTGGCGTCGAACGTTCAGCGAAACCGTTTGGTCCAGCATGACCTCCAGGTGGCTAAGCAGCTGCAGGAGGAAGATCTGAAAGCCCAGGCTCAGCTCCAGCAGCGCTACAAAGACCTGTGAGGATTTGGGGAGCGGGAGGGGGGGACGACAGGGCCGGCCTTCTCTGTGGATCAAGCGGCCAGGCCGGGGGGTGGGGGGGGAAGGGGAGTGGCTTCCTGTCCTTCCGGTTCTTTTCACTGTTAGACCTCAGATCCTACAATGGCTATTCAGTAGTTTTCTTTGATTTGAAAAATTTTCTTCGTTGTTGGAGCGCTTGACTAGGTTTTGGGACATATGGGTTCTGGTGTGACCTCTGAACACTTTCTAGCTGTGTGACTTTGAGCCAATTGGTCCGCCTTTCTGAGTCTGTTTTCTGGTTTATTATTTATGGAGAGGACTTGACTTACCATTTTGTTTATCTTTCTTATTTTGTAAATAAATACTTTTATTGACTTTTGCTACACCTGGCACCATGGTAGGCCCTGGAGACCACAGATATGAGCAAGATATAGCTTTTTCCTTTAAGGACCTCAGGAACAAAACTCTGGAGTGTTGTATATCTAGAGATATATGCACAAGGCACAGAGAATAGAGTAGTAAGTTTCATGCTACAAAGAGAAGACGACACTGAAAAAGCTTTACAAGACAGGTGATATATTTAGCCTGAACCTTGATTATTGGTTAGGAATTTATAGTGATAATTGGGGAAAACCGTTCCAGCCAGAGGGAGTAGCGCACATAAAGGTAGGAAGTAGCTGCAAAAAATTCAGTATTGCTGGGGCGTGGAGAGTATGGTTAGGGGCACATGTTAGCCATGAGGCCAGAAGAGTAGTCAGGAGCTGGACCAATGATCACATTAGTTATGCTGAGGAATTTAGATTTTCATAGATTCCATAGGATAAGGGATAGAGAATCACTGAAGGAGTTTGAGATTTTCATTCTGGAGCGTACTCTGGGGGCTGGATGGGTAAAGGATTGGAGGAGGCAAGATTGAAGGCAGCTATCGAGCGATGTTCAAATTAAGAGCTGATGAGACCTGAGTTGGGTGAGATGGTGATAGAGATGCAGAGAAGAGGGAGGTGGTAAGTTGAGGGTAAGGGTAGCGGAGATACAGAGAGGAAGAGACAGAGTCCAGATGTACTGAGGCTCATGGCACAGGTGGAGCTTGAGTGAGAACCAGAGTTAGGGTGTTCCAGAGTTCTAAGTTATTGCCCTTTCCATTGCTCACAGTGCTGTCTTAGGAAGGCCAGTTCTGAGGCTGGAGCAAAAATGCCCATTTAAGGTCTAAGATCCTGAGTTAGGGTAATAATAGTCAATACTAGCAAGATAAATATAAACCAGAATTTTGAGATTGATGACTTATGTGTCCCAAATGAGAAAAGAGCAAAGTATTTTGGCTGTAACTTACATATATTTCTCTCTGGAGCTTAAGGGTTATGGAATTGGCTGAAGTGAGCATGTTAGCAAGGAAGTTTTCCAGTTTCGCTCCTCTGGCAATATTGACAGGCGGACGTCACAGGAAGAAGGGAGTGCTGCAGATTTTAGCCGGCTAGACCTTTCACCCAGTCTTGATTCCTGGGGCTTCTGTCTGAAGTCAGGCTTGCTGGTTGCTGTTTACTCCTTTCTCACTTGGCTTTCTCATGATTCTGTATAGCTTGCTGGCTGAACCAGAGGTGGTCCTTCTTGTAAATATGGTTTAGAACCATTAAGCTTAGCTGAAACTTCACATCTTTGTTTTCTGTACCAGGAGATATATGTTCAGTGTCACTTGTGACCTTTAAGACTTCATGTAGATTTGCCTTCTGTGCTCTGCTTCTGTTTGCTTCCCTTATATTGTCACCTTGCATGTAGTTAGTCACTTATTCCTGTACAGATTTTTGTGTTAATTTGGCAGGTCCATGTAATATTGCTTCTTCCTACCCTCCAAACTCTTACAGCTGCAAAAGACTACCTACCATTAAACATGGGATATACAATGAGGGTGGAGGCTCACCGAGTATTTTAAGTTCATTTGGCAGCGAGGGAATAAGAAGATGTATCTGTTAAGTAAATGAAATGCAGAAGTAGATGACAATTATTTTATTCCAGCATCTTTTTAGATAGTAGACTCTAAGGTTGTTTGTGTTCATCTTTGCTAGCTAACAGTTTTGTGTAAAAATGGGCTCTCTAGAACTACCTATCACATTCTAGAGTTTTAAATTGCCCCTTGACTTTTCTGGAAACCTGAAACCAAAAGACTTGAGCAATCGAGGGCAAACTTTGTAGCCATCTCTGAGAGAACTAAACTCTATTTTCTATGCAAAACATTGTTTTAAAGGTGCTATTTTAAAGGACATGTTTGTCACACCAAAACATATTGTGAGTTTCTGAGGGCATGATGAAAGTTTATTCCTTTTTGTATTCTCCTGGAGCTCTGGTGGCGCAGTGCTTACAAGCTAGGGCTGCTAACCGAGAGATCTACAGTTTGAATCCACCAGGTGCTCCTTGGAAGCCCTCTGGGCCAGTCCTACTCTGTCTTATAGGATTGCGATGAGTTGGAATCGACCTGACAGCAACGGGTTTTTTTTTTTTGGATCCATAGCAGGTGTTGTTTGAATCTTTGTTGAATGCACAAATGCCAGAAGAAACTGTGGGAGCAGCAGTGTTACAGTGTTTGGTTTCCTTAGTGGACAGAGTGGTAAGAAAATTGGCATCCACCAGAGAAGCTTCTACTGTGGGAACAAAAGCTGGGGAATACAGTTTTTCTTTTCTTTCTTTTTGGGTATAATTTTTAAGTGTTCATGTTAAACCTTAAAAAATGCAGCTCATTAAGAATATTATAAAAATGATTTTAAAGCCACACACCTCTTGGTGACCACAGTATTACTGACATTCTGGTGAACTTGCTCCCCAACTTTTTCTCTGTACTTAATGTATATCTGACTGTTTGTTGACATGACCTCATAGTCCAGATCTCTTGCAGAATCTCCAGAAAACATGCCTTTCTTTCTGTAGAGTGGCCCCAGTAAAGTCGGGTGATAAGGAAGAGTAGGAAAATCATGGCGCTTTCCATTGTAGCGTCCGGGATTCCAATTCCAGCTCTGCCCCTGATTTTCTCTGTGATCTTGGGGAAATAGTTTAACTTCTCTGGGCCTCAGTTTTCTCATCTGTAAGATGTGACAATGTGAACTTCTTTAAAAAATATGTACTGGCTCACCGGGAATATTCAGTGGTGCTTATTATTTTTAGGAAGAATCATTCCTTATTTTCTTTACTTTTGTTATTTTCACCATTTTTTTTTAGTGAACAACAAGACTGTGAAATTGCTCAGGAAATCCAGGAGAAGCTGGCGATTGAGGCGGAGAGACGACGCATTCAGGAGAAGAAAGATGAGGTACAACTTAGTTAAAATGCTTTCACCGGTGAAGAAAGGGTGCTTAGCCCTAGAGCAAGTACTTTCTCTCCTCATGGGCTCCATGTGGGCTGCTGGGTGGGCTGCAGAACTCAGCGCATTTCAGGTGGGACAGTCTAAACAGTGCTCTCCGTGGATTCCTGTTTATTGCCTCTTGATCAGTTGTGTAAGTGGTGAAGTCTTAAGAGATGATAATAGGTAACTTGACATAAGTGTCTGTCTGCCCATGGCCATTCCTGGCAACTTTAGAGAGAGCTGACCTTGAGCATGGCTTGAACAGGAGTTGGGAATGGTCTTTGTGAGAGGCTGCCCATGGCTGTCTCTTTTCTTAATAGTTCACTCTTCATGATATGCTAGCTCCAAGAACCAAGATGTTTCCTTCTGGATTGTTTTTTTTTAAGTGGCATTGTTTTCAAAGCTGGAAATGACTGAAATTAGCAATAGTGTTTACATTTTTAAGAAGACTTGAATTTGCAGTTAACTGTTGTATTTCCTTTTGTGCTATGTTTTTTGGCACTTCCTACAAACAGTTTCATTTCAGTTTGCATTTATTTTGTTTGCATTCTTTCATACCTACTGTCCTGTTCTTGGAAGCCCTGGTGGCGTAGTGGTTAAGTGCTATGGCTGCTAACCAAGAGGTCAGCAGTACAAATCCACCAAGTGCTCCTTGGAAACTCTTATGGGGCAGTTCTACTCTGTCCTATAGGGTCGGTATGAGTCAGAATTGACTACGGCAGTGGATTTTTTTTTTTGTTTGTTTGTTTGTTTGTCCTGTTCTTGGTCACTGTCTTTCTTTGCAATAGCGAGGAGAATGATCTGTAATTTTTAATAGTAGGGTGGTCATATGATTTATTATTTATATAGACACATTTTTGAGGCTTAAAGGGACACTATTAATAAGCCTGGTCAGGAGGAGCCCTGGTGACAAAGGGTTAAAAGCTCAGGCTGCTAACCAAAAGGTCAGCAGTTTGAATCCACCAGGTGCTCCTTGGAAACCCTATGGGGCAGTTCTGCTCTGTCTTTTAGATCCGCTTTGAGTCAGAATCAACTCAACAGGAGCAGGTTTGGTTGTTTTTGCTTTTGGTTTATTAATAACTGTATAAACTGGGGACTGTCCTGGGCAAACCAGCACACACAATCACCCTGCTAAATAGAGATGATTAGGGCCATCAGAGCCTGTATACCCTGCCGCTCCCACTGAACCCCCTTGTTCCCATAGGGCTTATTTTTTAATGCCAGATGAGTGTAAAACACCTGGTCTGAGTGTACTTAGTTATTTCTTCAAGAATCAAACAGTGGTTCTGTGATAATCAGCACTGAGTGTAAGAATTAGGAATTATACTTGATGCTTCCTGTTATCAACACAGGGGGCTCTTCTTACCACAGGAAGTGTTGCTTTTCTATAGTCAAGTCTGCTTTGAGGATGAAACTGGGAGCTAAAAGAAGGGATTGTATTTTGTAGACAGGAAAGCTTCTGTGTTAAAAACGTCAGAGTAATGAAGTTGGCATCTTCTAAATGCTGCATGTATCCTTTGATTCTTTTTGTCCCCCATTCAGGGAAAAACAGGATAGAAAGAGAAACCAAAATACTTTGTTTTAGGCCAGTATTATGCTTTCATGGAGAATTGAAATAAAAATCACAGTAAGTAATCTTATGGTACTACTCTATAAAGTAAGCAGTGTTAGCGATTAACTCCATTTTTCTGATGAAGGAACTAAGTTGCGAAGAATTAAGTGACTGGTCCCAAGCTATAATAAGATGCCAGGGAAGTGTCAGTGACTGAATAGCACTCTAACGTAAAACGTGTGAACTTTGCAGTTAGGGGCACCTTGCTTTGAATCTCAGGTCCTTTACTTTTATTATAGGGTTTAACAAGATCCCAAATGGGATTAGTCATGAAACTTGTACATACCCTGGAGGGTTGTTGTGAGGTTTAAATGAGATAATGTGTGTAGGTCCTCTGGTATATATTAAGTTAATTGTGCTTTCTTTCCAAGTGTTTTCCCCACCATTCTAACTGCCCCTTAAAACAACCCTAATCTCTTCTTTATAGACAGACACGTGCAAAATTAGAAAGGGAAAAAAATAAACAGGCCAAGTCGTTTCGTATATGGTGTGATTTGAGGGATCTTTTAAGAGTTTGGAAACCCTGGTGGTGTAATGGTTAAGTGCTGTGGCTGCTAACCAAAAGGTTGGCCGTTGAAATCCACCAAGCACTCCTTGGAAACCCTGTGGGGCATTTCTACTCTGTCCTCTAGGGTTGCTAGGAGTTGGAATTGACTCAATGGTAATAAGTTTGGTTTTTTGATTTTTGCGAAGAGTTTACTTGCCTTATAGGCCTCCCGGAGCCTTGGTCTTGCAGTGGTTAAGCGCTCAGGCTGCCAACCAAAAAGTCGGCAGTTTGAATCCACCAGCCAATCCTTGGAAACCCTACGGGGTAGTTCTACTGTGTCCTTTAGGGTCTCTGTGAGTCAGAATTGACTCGATGGCAGTGGGTACAGGCCTCCCACTAGCATGCTGTCCACTTCTGTTTGACCTACGGGAATGTTCTGCCTTCCCTTGTGCACAGGAGAGGTTGAGTGAGAATTCCAGTTATGGAGACTTAGTGAGACTAACAAACCTTTAAAAACTCCTTCAGACGTGTTGCCTTCATTAGAAGATGGCTACTGTGCCAAAATAATCTTTATCGTAGAAAAATGTGACTCTCAGCCGACGAGTGCGTTATTATTAAACGAGCAAAATTTGCATTAATAAAGTTTGTTATTGAAGGATGTGTTGTTTGTTTGCTAAGTGCTTATTTATTTATTTTTGTCCATTGGAAGACAGGGTGCCTCGTAGTCAGAGGAGTCTGAGACCAAGAAAGTAATGCTCATTTTCTTGCCAACTGTTGAAAAACATGGCCTGTAACTCTTGAACTGCCCTAATTCTGTTTTTGTTTTTGTTTTTTTCCTATGTTCTCCTTCCCTTTGGTGTCTGCTCAGTTAATAAATTCTTATTCAGTGTCAGGGCTGTGTAAGATTTCTCTCTGGGTTTTCACCCAAAGCTCGCTAAGAGATTTCTGGGGCACCTCTCCTCAGGGAGTTCAGGGCTGTTGTATACTGTTTGCCTTCCCCATCCAAAACAGCCGCACTGGGGCCCAGAGGCTGAGGCCTCTCTTCTCTGGCATGGAGATTTTTGTGAACAACATGCCTGAGAAGTAGTGAAGTTACACAGCTTTGTGTGGGTGAATTAGCATTTCTGACTTTCTTGTGGTATCATTTTATTGTGTTTTTTAACAGAGCACAGATGTAAGGAAAATAGCATTTTCCATGCATGGAGACAGATGTGGCGAAGTTAAAAAAAAAGAATAAAAATCTTATTCTCTTTTTGTCTTTTACTACCGTTGTAGCTTCTGTCTCTCCTCTTTCTTTGTGTCTCTGTCTCTTTTTTTCTTTTATTTTTTAAACTCTTGTATACAGTGCCTTGAAAATATTAAAAAAAAAAAACCCACTGCCGTCGAGTCGATTCCGACTTACAGCGACCCTATAGGACAGGGTGGAACTGCTCGATAGAATTTCCAAGGAGCGCCTGGTGGGATTTGAACTGCCGACCTCTTGGTCAGCAGCCATAGCACTTAACCACTATGCCACCAGGATTTCCTCTTGAACGTATTAGTTGGATTTTTTGCTAGGTGCCCTGTTGAAGAGGCTTGTATTCCAGCTGTATTGTAGGAGTTTGTAATTAGTAACTGTATAAATTCCACCGGGTTCCTTCTTTCAGTCACAGCATAAACATGTCTCAGTGCTATTTAATAAAGCCAAGGAATGTATGTTTAGCAGACTTAATTTAGTTATTCTCAAATAGAACTCTAATTTTGTATGTGTGTGTGCGTGCGTGAATACCTCTAGATATACATGTCTGTGTGAATTCAAGTCCAAGTATACGTGGATGTGGAAATATTTTATGGGATTTTTTTTTTTCTTAATTAGGCATTAGTATGGCCAATACTAGTATGGTTATGAAAAGCTTGTGGCACTAGTCCAACAATTTGAAGCCATAATGAACTGTTCAAGGCTAGACTTAGTAACTAGTTTACATTAAAAACTATGTAATGTCAACCGTGATACTTTTTCATGCTATACAAGAATATATAAGTTGGTAGTATTTAGAGAATCAGCTCAAATAGCAATGTATCTTAGCTTATTTAAAAAATTCCCAGGTATTTTGATACTTTAAAAATAAGTTTATACATATATAGCCAGAAAGGGAAGTGGGAGAGAGGCTTCTGGTTGAGAAAATTCTTTATTTCTCTAATCCTAGTTATACTGATGTTTTTACATCCATAGGATGGTATCATCCCTTGTTCCTGCTCTTGGAGAGTAGTCCTTTAGGATTTTACCTGCCCTGAGTTCCCTACTGAGATGTTAATTGGTGGTTCATAAAAGAAGCATGGCAATCTAATGGAATGGCTTTCCTTCCCCCCCCCCCCCGCCGCTTCCCCCAATAATTTGACAATCACATTTTCAGATCTCCCTTGGGTTTGTTTTTATACCCAAGATACCCTCTTTTTAGGATAGAGGTAAAAAATTGAAGAGAGAAGTAGGCCTGGTATAAATCACATAAACAATAATAATACCATAAGGAAAGGAACTCAGCTACCCAACTCCGTGTTTAAGTAGTTTGTCAACTACTTAGGAAAGATATGCTGGGCTCACCAGAGTTCCACTGCACCTTGCCTGTCTCAAAATCCCTCTTAGAGGGCTTATCTCTATGTATCTTACATTATGCTAGTTGTTCTGCCTCTAACACTTAATAGATAAGAGCTTGGAGGATATTGACCTTTGAGGATATATACTGTCTTTGCACACTACCCAGAACCCAGTGCCGTCCACACTGGTACCAGCGTAATGCTTGCCCCGTTGAAAGAGGATCACTAAACTCGTGTTTTCATTAAAATGTCTTTTCTCCAGCATTCTGGAGATCTTTACCTGTGCTCTCTTCTAATGTTCAGAGTTTCAGATGGTCCAGAGTTGGGTGAGCTTGGATAACAGAAAAGGGAGAAGTGAAATACAGTGATAACACCCTATTTCAATAAATGTAGTTACAAGGAATTGTTTTATATAGTAGGGCTATTTCTGCATATTAGCCCCACAGTATGTCTACCTGATTAATTTGGTTAATTAAAAAAATAATTGAAAATGACTTTAAAAGACCGTAAGAGTTCTTTTAGATTTCTCTTGCCCCAGGTTGTGTTTTGTAGAACACTAATTCTAGGTAAAGGAGCCGTGGTGGTGCAACAGTTAAGCAGTTTGAATGCACCAAGCAGCTCTGCGGGAGAAAGACCTCGCGATCTGCTTCTGTAAAGATCACAGCCTAGAAAACCCTGTGGGGCAGATGTACTCTGTCACATGAGGTCGCTATGAGTTGAAAATTGACTCGAGGGCACCTAACAACAGCAACAATTCTATGTAAGGCTTGTTTTTTTCATGTGGCAGAAGAGACTTCTGTCATCAAAGAAATTTGGAAAATACTGGGTTAGAGGAAGACAGTGTTTTTTTCTTTCTTTTATCAAAGTTTTTAATATGTCAAAGTACATTTCGAAGAGTTAGATGTGATAAACACACTTTCCCCTGACTGCTTTGTGTTTGGAGAATCTCTTGAGACCAGTGTTGTGGGGGACGCAGCAGCTTGGGAAATGCTGTTCTAGAGTAACCTCCAATCGGAAGGAAGCTGAGGAGTGTGCAAGTTGTTTTTGCCAAGGTGACTAAGCTCGTTAGCCATATCCAAGCTTTGTGACTAGTAGTTGCCATCTTGAGCTTGATTCTGGGGAAATTATATTGAAATCACCTGAGTGAGCTCATTGCATAGTAACATGGAAAGAAGGGAGAGGTACGGACTTGGACTACACCCCAGCGGTAATCCAGCAGCAGTTTTCATTTGGATTTTCTACCGCTTCCCCTCTCTTTAAGCCTAGCAGACTCCTTCTTACCCAGACAGAAGTTTACTCAGAAATGAGCTGAGGGCTTAGAAGAGCTGGGAGGTTTGGATGCTGAGGTGCAGGACCCATTATGATGGTGATGATAGTTCTACTGGATGAAAAGTACTTGGTTTGACTGGCTAAAGCATTACAGAGAGGAGGCGTCCTTGTTTGCTCCTGGTTCCTCACCCTGGGAGTATGGCTTATTACTATGCATGTTCCTTAAAACCAAATTCAGTAGCAGGAGAGCAACTATGAGATTCCTGGACGGTAGTTTAATCATTTCTGCATTTGGACCTAGCCATCTTTCTTATGTTTTTTTCCTTCAGCTATAGCAGGGGAAAATTTTTGTTTTCTATAAAGTAAACCACTTAGCAAAATGTAACATTGGATGCTTAGTAAGCATGACAACTCAGGGAAGCATTTGAATTTTCTTTCTACCTCTGTAAGAAGCATAGAGATTTGGAAAACTTAACTATATGGATGATAGTTTGATGGGAACTGGTTATCGGTCTGTCCCTCATCTCTCTTCCTAATGGATTGATGTATCAGTTTGCATGACATCAAAGATAATGAAGCTGGCACAGGGCCTGGCACCTGGAAGACACTCAGAGATTTCTTAAAATAATGCATAAGGACGGAAAAGACAGTGGAACCAGAAGAGCCCTTTAAGACTGAGTAGTTTAGTTCAAAGTCTTTGTTTGTTGGTATATTCTTTACTTGGACTTACTTAGAAAATTGGAAGAGAAAGCATAGGAATTCATGCTTCAAATTTCTATTGTTAACATCTGAACAGCCCTTGCGTCCTTTATTTATAAATATCAAAAAGTATCATTTTTACCATTTGCACTGGTTAATATTGTTGCTGTATTTGCATGAGCCATTAAGAATCTGGCCGCAGCCACGAACCTTCTCTCTGGAAACATGCATGTGAGCATATAGGTGCCTGTACTGTATCATTGGGCTTTGGCCTCTGTAGAGATAATCTTCAGATTCAGAACACTGAATTGAACTCGTCTGTCTTCAGTTAAGAATCTTTAGTAATTCTTCACCCTCCAGGTAATAGATTCCAGACTTCGTAAGGTTGTTTATAAGGAGCTCTTGTGACCCGGCCTCCAACGGTTTCCAGCCTCACCTTTTCCTCCAGCATATCACACCCTGTGTTCTGATAAGACTATTGGCCGTACCCTACGTTGATGCCTGTTAAGATGTCCACACCCGTGCTGATGTTGTTCTCTCTCCCTGCTTTGTTTACTGGAATTTAGTTCTTTGTTCAAAACCTAATACGGAATAAAAAAAAAAAAAAAACCTAATACAGATGCAAAGCCTTGTACCCATTCCTTTAAGCAACAATATTTCCTCTTCTGTACTCCCATAGATGTTTTAACCCTCTTTGTGGCATTTATAAGTTAATTTTATGATAGTTACTTGTTTTTTACCTTTGTTTTCATGGGGAGTTAACCTTTTGGGGAGCAGAGTCAGCATGTTACTCATCACTCTGTATTCACAGTGCCTTGCACATAAACAACCCATTGGCGTAGAGTCAGCTCCGACTCATAGCGACCCTGTAGGGCAGAGTAGAACTGCCCCATGAGGCTTCCAAGGAGCGGCTGGTAGATTCGAACTGCTGACCTCTTGGTTAGCAGCTGAGTTCTCCACCACTGTGTTACATAGTAACTGCTAAAAACTTGCCCCGGGGTGAAGCAGGCGGGGAGACAGGAGCCTGCTGTCTGACGTCAGTCTGCTGATGACTGTTTTCTCTTTTTCAGTTAAGACAATTATGTTCTAATGAAAAGCTAAATCAGCACTGCTGAAAGAACTGTCTTTAAAAAATTTTTTAATTAAATTATAAATATAATTTAGAAGTTGTTGTAGATTCCTGGGCCCTTCCGCCGCCAAACTTACTGAACTTGGAGATAGGGCCCACCCATACTATTCTGCAGGTGCCCAAGGTGATGACTGTGCATAACCGTATATAGGAAACGCTAAGTTTGAATTTTCTCAGGTTTAGTTTGACTTAAATTTCAATTAAAAAAAAAAAGTCTTTTCACTCATTTGGATCATGTGCCACTCCTGCAGAGCGATCACCTGTGATATTTGGATAGCACGACCTTAATTCCAGAAAGTCTGGTGAGCCATGGCAGAGCCCGTAAGAGTGTGGCAGTGGACCCTTGACCTGTAGGGTCACGGTGTGGGGTTCGTTCATTCTCTCCTGATACTTATTTCCGTTCTCTCTGTATTTGTAGGACATAGCTCGCATTTTGCAAGAAAAAGAGTTACAGGAAGAAAAAAGGCGAAAGAAACACTTTCCAGAGCCCTCTGGACCCAGTGCTTATGGAGATAGTTACTATTATGAAGATAGAGGTAATAATGCCCACATCATAACCTACTTCATCCTTAGACTCAACTGCAAGACGCCCCATTTAAGTTTGTCCATACAGTGGCCTTCTGTACCTGGTTTCTCCTGTCCACAGGCACTGGGTTCATTGAGATTGATGACTAAATTCTGTCTGAATCTAATGAATTCATCTGTTCCTTGGATGCATAGAGCCACTTTTTATGGCTGTTAAAACTTCAGTATAGTTTTGTAACACATGGCATGCACTCTTGTGTGCCGTAGCCACTCCGAATGCTGTGTTACATTCTAAGCACATAGAGAGGGGTGTGCAAAATGGCGGATGGGACTTTGGGCTTGATTTTTCTCAGGGAAATCTGGGCAGTTCTGTTTGAAGCAGCAGAGTGTCATGAATAAAGAAGGTATACCATGCATCAGTTACTGGGTGACAAAGCTTTCTTCCATGCTTCTCTTTTTAATCTATGCCAAACAAAAATGAAATTTAAGATGTCCTGTTCAGTCTTTGCTGTTGATGCTGTTTTGCTATTTGATTACAATGTAGAGTAATTTCTAACTGAGGAGAGCCGTCCTTTTAAAGCTTGGCTTCTCTAGTGCCTGCTTCTGCAGAGTGGTGACGGTGATGGCGTGGTGGCGGCAGGTGTGTTATTTGTGATTCTTTACCTTAAAAGTGTGTTGGGAAAGGAGTATTGTTCAGTCCTTTTCAAAGATCTCGCAAAGGAAACACATTTCTCTAGTTACTAGTGTCAGTATTTACTGAAGAGCAGACTTAGGATAAGTGAGTAAAACCTAAAGGCAACTTCTAGAGAGTAAGTATTTTAAGGTCAGAGATTCCAAAGCCCTTTACAGACCAATTATCAATCACTTCTCTGTAATCTGACCCCCGGTGGCACAGTGGTTAAGAGCTTGGCTGCTAACCGAAAGGTCGGCAGTTGGAACGCACCAGCCACTCCTTGGAGACCCTCTGGGGCAATTCTGCTCTGTCCTGTAGGGTCACTATGAGTCGGAAGCGACTCAGTGGCAGCAGGTTTGGTTTGGATCTTCTCTATAATTCCATTATGAAAAGGTAAGTTAAGTGTCCCTCTCGTGTAAGAAAAATGAAAGATGGTAGAATTATCATCGTTTTTGGCCGGTCATGTTGGACTAAATTTATCTCCTAATCAGTAGAGCTCAGCTATATGACTGAGTTAGTAAGCGGGTTGACTCTCCTTTATTGCTTGATATGTTCTTCCTCCACAAGTAAGATGACCAGCTCTTTTGATAGCTGTCTTCCTTTTGCTGGTTTTCCCAGTGAAATCATGCATTACATTATGTAATAAGATAAATTATTGCCATATTTTGCTGTACTTGAGACCAGAAGATAAAGAGTTACTCTTCAACCTCAGTTAAAGTATTAGAAATGTAGTTTGGTGTTTTTTGTTCATTTTTATTTTTAATTCTGCTCTGGAGGCATATTCACTGCAAATAAAGTAACTTTTAAACCTACTTTTAAAGCACTAGGATGGCAAGTAATTCCATATACTAAATTATTAATTTTAGCCTTCTCTATTAAAAACTATATTAATTTATTGACTGGGACGCAAACCTTGTTATTTTGACCAGTGTGCTGTCTACCTCATTCATTTTTCTAGGGCAGGGACTATGTTAAAAATTCAGTGGTTTTTCAAGGGCTCCTAACAGTTACAAAAAAATCTTTCCAGTGTTCATTTTACTTACTTTTGTAAACTTGTAGAGCGTGGCATGTTTGCTTGGGAAGATTGGGGAACAGGAGGTGTAATGATCTCCCTAAGCGTGTACATGTGAGAACTCCTCTGGCCTCAGGTTTGTTGCTGTTGGGAGATTGTGTATCACTAAACATGCAGTCCTCTTGTAGATGCTTTCGAGGGAGACGGGATTGAATTCCACAGAAACCACAGTACAGCTCGGCTCGTATTACAGAGCCATCCTTAGATTCCTTGCCGTGGTCCTTTCCCAACACATCTGGGATATTCTTTGATTGTGCTTCTCTGTCTTGATGTGTAATATGATTTTGCTTTACTTACGTAATGATGAACGAATTATCATTACAGAAATGGCCTTATTTTAAGCTTTTATTTCACTGAATCGTTCATAATTTAAACTTTAAAAAATGATCATACATAGATTTTCTACAAATTTGGAATGATCTAGACCATCTGTCAAATGTGTATCAACTGTGAAATTCTGTGGCTATTCATTTGTGTGTCCATGTTTTTCTTTCAAAGCCACTTACCTGTATTGCAGATATATAGCTGTATATGTGTGTGTATGTATATATACATGTATGTATATTTTTTAAGTCACGGTCTGTGGAGCCGTGAGACCTAGGTTCACATTTTATCCTGTCCTTAAGACAAGTGTAATTTTAAGACAGCTTTCTACTGTAATCTCTCTAAGCCTATTTTTCCATCTATAAAGTGGAGATTCTAGAGAGATATCCTTTACATAGATGTTGAGGAGATCAAATAATGTGATTTGGGTGAAGGAGAAACTATAAAATACTATTTTTTATACATATATTAATAGGGTGTATGTATATATTTTGTATATCTAAACAAAAAATAATTTCCTTTTGAAAGACAAACATGGAGGCACACATATAAAATATATTTTTTGGTTTTGAGGGGTGTTAATTATATTTGCCAAATAACTTTATCTCAGGAAACATGCGAGTCTCAATTCTCAACTAGAATGGGTAAGTTTTAGAGGATTCTAATAGATTCCCTCCACTCCAGTCCTATTTGTCTTTCACAGGTTTAGAAATACCCCATTAGGAGAACTAGGCAATAAAAGTTTTTTTCTAGTCAGCCCTGAAAATGTGGTGACAGCTCTTCTCTGATTTTTATAACACATTTCCTTAAAGTAAAACTACTCATATTGTTAATTGTTTAGAAGGAATAAAAAAAGAAAACACATAGTGTCACGCATCCATGTTGAAAACAAACCCTTCTTGTTTCTTTTGGGTTTGGAGAAGAGCTGTGCTCACGTAGCTTTCTATGTGCTTGTTGGTATTAACTCTGTAAACCGTTGTTCCCTGGATGTGGCCACTCGTTTAAGTAACCCATCAATATCATATTTATTCACAGCAGTAGTTAGTTGATTCTTTCTCAGCTGTCAAGATACACTTCAAATAATAAAAAAAAAAAAAACCTTCAAATAATAGTTTGGCTAAAAGAGCAGGTACTTATCTCAGAGAGTAATTGTTCTCTTTCACTTTTGCTTTTATGTAAAACCATAAATTATAGTTTACAGACTATTTAGAAGAAAGATTTTAATTTACATCTTATCTTTCTGAAAAACTTCCCTTATGAAGAGCTCAGGAGGAAACAATTTGAGGTTTTGAGTGGAAGCTTTATGGCATCAGTGATGCAGTCAGCCCGTATCTCCCTCTTGCTCTATTTCTTTATCAGATTAAAAATAAAATCCAGAAAACTAAGAAATTGTTTAGACCTCTATCTTCTCTACATATGGTGGCTGTTTCAAATACAAAATGTGGTTCTAGTCTTAAAAAAGACGAAAATAAATATACTCTTGCAAAGTGCGTATTGTTTTGCTTCCTTTGTTCTCACGGTAGGCATGTGTCTAAAGGAGACCTGACAAAAGCACCCATCTATGTGCTGTATTTGAAGTTTCTTTTAAACTTGAGAACTTGTATACTTCTCATATAATACAGCCTGCCTTTTATATAAAGTATTCAGTATCATAAAGTTTTTTGAACTGTATTTAGTAAATGACCCCATCTCCCCTTTTTTTTCCCAATATGTCGTCCCTTTATAATTTTTCTTCTGCCAAGTTGCAATTAAGATTAGGAGCAGAATTACCTAAAGATCATAGGATCATTTGCGCCTTTAAAATCTTCTTCCACTTCATCCCATTCCATATTGAACTGTAATACAGGGCTATCTATTCTTTGAAGTAAGTGGTAGTGTTTGCTTTGGCCACCTAGTGGGGAGGATAGAAGACCCTGTGGGTTATTTTTCTGAACTAAACAGAAATTAGCAACATTCTGAAAAGTATAATAAAGCTTTATTGTCACTTCCAGTAAGAATACTTGGAAAGCTTGTGACTGAAATCATAAAGCTTAATTTTCTTTCATTTGACAAGGCTCCTTCAACCCCCACTTTCCCCCCTTTACCATTTCTAAATTGGTTTTATAGGTAGAATTGAACATTCGGTGGCTATCATTATTGTTACTGGCAAATATTAAAATACTCTGTAACTCTACCTAATCATGGTCATTTCAGATTTACGCTCTTTCACTTAATTTTATTTTGATTTTTTACCTTTTTGGCTTTGCACCCAGATTCCTTCACATGTGCATGGACCATTCCAGTGAATGCCCATCCCCTCTTCTGTTCGTTAACTTGAAAAAGCAGTTTTCTCTGTTTTCAAATATATTAAACATGGGCCCTGTCTCTCCCCTCTGTAGTGAGATCATACTCATTTAACCTGCGTTTCTATTTTTTACATCCCTCCATCTCCACTCAGACCAGCCAAGGTCAAGGAGGGCCAGGGAATTGGGTTCTGAATTCTCAAGGCCTTGTAGACTCAAAAATGATGGAAAGCCTGTGAAGCGGAGGAAGGAGAAACCAAAAGCTCTGCTGGATAACTCGGAAGACCTGGAAGAGCATTGGTCACCAGAGCGATCCTCTCACTGGGGCAAAGTGAGGGACAACCCCCAGATCAACAGTGAGCACCATGAAAGGAAGCAGTGTGGTCGTGAGAGACTCCCGAAACCTCCCCTTCCCAAGATCGGTGGAGAGGTGTTTCTGAGCACTGGATCTGATGACTGGGAGGCTGACAGTAGCCATCGAACTCCGAGCTGGAGGAAACAGTCCCGACACCAAGAGGGACTTTCACCAAAGTCCCCACGGAAAGCCGGGCTTCACTGCAAGGAAGTTGTATATGGGAGGGACCATGGGCAGGGTGAGCACAGAGAAAGGAGATACAGGCCAAGGACTCCTCCATTTTCAGAGAGTGAGGAGCAGCTCCACCTCAGTGACACAGGTAATGAAGGACAGTCTCATTGGAAGCCCTCGTAGAGACCAACGTGTTTAATGAGCATCTTAGGCAACCTGTTGTTCTTCTGTTTATGCTCATGGCTTTGAAATAAATCCTGGAGCCAGATGTTACAAAAGGTATTAACCTCAGGTCTGTAGGAGGAAGGAAAACTTTTGTGTCTTTTCCCTTCTGCCTTCTGAGAGAATACACTGACTCCTTGAAAGGGTTTTCTAACCCCGGGGAGTGCAGTGAAGGTGCCGGTTCTTCATTGTGAAGACCGTGCATCAGAGATTCTGATACCAAATCAAAACACTTGAATTTCTGGTTTTATTTCAGTGAACCCAGAACATCCCGTAGTGTTTGCCTAACTAGAAGGCCAAGCAGGGCTGGAAATACTAGATTTACTTGGCCTCATTTTTCCCATCTGTAAAAGCGCGGGGGGGGGGGGCACTTAGATAGCCAGTCCTTAAAGATAGCTTGTCTTAAATTGTGGGCGTCAGCCTGTTTTCATCAAAGCCAGCTCGGCTGTTTTATGAAAAAGTAGATTTCTGGGTCTTACCCGTATTGAGTGAATTCTCGCCTCTGGAGTGGGGCCTGGATACCTGGGCATATTTCAGATCTGGGGGTGATTCCTAGGTTCTTTAAAGTCTGGAGTTGCCTTAAGTTAATTTTTATGCTCTTTCTCCAACCTGAACTCTACAGTTGGTGCTCTGAAGTGCCAGTACCAGGTAAGTTCTTGGTACCTAGAGAGGAATGAGGCGAATATTAGAGTTAAGCCTCAAATGCCTGGCATCTCAGAGATTTGATTCTGAAGTCTATCATGGACACACTAATGGCGCTCTCTCTTGTCTGACAACTACTATAGTGATGTTTTCTGTGGAGTGATGGTGGCGTAGTGTGGTTAAGAGCTCACCTGCTAACCAAAAAGTCAGCAGTTGGAATCCACAAGCTTCTCCTTGGAAACCCTACGGGGCAGTTCTATTCTGTTCTATAGGGTTGCTACGAGTCAGAATCGACTCGACGATAACTGTTTTTTGTTTTTAATTGTACTAGAAGTCATAGTACAGACTGTGTAGTATTTTAATCAGACCATCCTTCATCTTGTTATAGTTCCATTTTATTCCTGTTGAGATTTTATAGAGGTGGAAGGATTCCTGCTAAAGGAGGACCAAGAAAAAAAGTGGAAGGATTAGTGCTAAAAGAGGACCAAGAGGCACGTTGTTATTTTCTTCCTCACCTTTGCCCAAACTGCTTCTGATCTGGAAACTGGTTTCTAGTTTACAGATTCCGGTTGAATTCACTTGGTTCTTTCTCACTTTTTCTCTTATTAAAGGACTTGGTTATAAAGAAAATGAAAATTCAGCGGAAGAAACCATACCGAGTATCTACTGTAAATATTCTTGCTTCAGGCTTTATGTCTGGATCTGAACCTCAGAGGGTTAATAGTCAAGCCAAACCGACTGCTTTGTAAACAAACAATTGCAAATCAGATACGCTGTTAGTGAGACCTGAACAGAGTGCTATGGAGAATAGAGAAGGGAGTGATAAAATGTGTCTGGAGTGGACTTCCTGAGGAGGTTACACTAGATGCAGGTTTAGAAGGACAAGCTGGAGTTCCACAAGTGTGGGGAAGTGGGGACGGAGTGGTGATCACCTTGAACTCTGCTTTCTTTTCCTGTGGATCTGAACTTACAAGTGTGCTCTGAGGACTGGCTGACCTTTATGGCTCTAGAAGCTTGAAAGTCACACTGATTCACAGGCCCTAGATTAGGGTCACAGGCAAGTACTTTGTCTCTCCTATTTTGCCAGTAGGAGGGCTATGTAGGTAAAACGGCTACATCGTAAATTGCTTAGTGCCTGTCATTTTACACTCAGCTGGCTTTGCAAGTTTCACTTCCCCATATACTGTAGGCATTTGATTTTAAGAGAAGTAAGTTGAATTATAATTCCTGGGTATCAGTATCAATTCTTGCTATTGTGAAAGCACAGTTCTTAAAGTTGCTTATCACAGGCCAACCTTCTGTTTAACTCAGTGATGAAGAAACTAGCAGGACGACGAAGACCTGGTTCCAAGTAAGAGTATTTGTGGAACAGGCTTTGTAGAGTCAGTTGAAAGAGGAATGCAAAACAAAATTCCTAGATTAAATATAAGATTGGTTAACTTTCTACATGGCATCAAAACTACCGCCTTTGAGGGTACTTCTCTGTTGGGCTATAAAATCATAGCAGCTTAACATTTTCTGCAGGTCAACTTCTAACCTCTCAGGGTCATAAAAAACTTGCATTTTTCAGCTGTGAATTGTTAGTAAATATACTGTGATATTTCCCAAGAACGTCAGATTGGCTTATTACAAAATGCTCTTGCATGATATCAAAGAATCTGTCAGTATTATTTTACATTTTGCCTTTTTCCAAGCTTAGGGTAAATATTTCTTGAATGCCAGTATTTTTTAAAAATTTATCTTATTCTGTTAGAAAGTATTTACGGGGGAAAGCTTCATTTGTGTTCATTAGAGAGGTTCTTGTGTTCTCAAACCGAGAATGATGAAGCAGCAGCAGACAAGAAAGATTTAGAATAGGAAATGAATGTGGAACTGTTGAAAATACAGCTCACCTGATTGTTTGAAAACCAATTTCCAGATTTTGTTCAGGCTACCAAGAGGGCAGCCATTCTGTTGACTTCCTTCGGTTAACTTCTTTTTTTTTAAGCATCTTCTGTTTTCTTTAATGACAGCCTTACATTGCTATCTGCAGTTTCTTCTTAAATATTTATAAAAGCTCCTGTCACTTCTGCTACAGAGAAAACTATAATGAGTGGGGAGTCTTACCAGTTTTAGAAGTCCAGTATCCCAGGCTATGGTGATTTTCTTTGATAGAATTTAAGACAGAATATTTTCTCAGATAATTCTGAGGCATAGAGTAGGAGGCCTAATAGTGGAGAAAGTTGGTGTCTTAAAATCTGAGCACATTTCACTCTATATACTGGATAACAAAATGGAAGGAGCTACACGCAAGTGTGGTCTCTGCCGTCGTCATCCTCAGCTAATCTCTGGGCAAATCACTGCAGCGTGATTTTGCTGTAGATAGGACTGTGGTCCAGCAGCCTAAGATACCCACTCGGCTCACCTAACACTGATTTCTTAATTTCATTTATTTTCCCTGAAATCTTCCTTTCTAGTGCTGACCAAGCTAATCATAACTCAGGAAGGCTTATATTCCATTAAACTGTGGTCCACTCTTGGGAGTTCACCGCTGTTGTCAGGATTTCCCCAGACCGCTCAGGAATCTGGGTTGAAACTAGCTCAGCCCAGCATAAACTTCAGTAGCTTTCGAGGTGATTTGAAGTCAGTTCTGTGTTCTGGGCAGTCAGAATATCTGCTTATCTGCATATAGACCTGAAGATAAGCAGGCCGGGTTTAAAACCCTTTTTTGTGGGAAAGACACATGTAAGAGTCTGTGGCTTTTGGATTTGCCATAAAGCTAGGTTGGAAGCTCTGCAAAAATAGGTTTCACAAAACATAACTTGAACTGTCTTTGCCCATTGTTCATTTGTATTTCCCTTTTCTTTCTTCTTTTTTGTTTGTTTTTTTACTAGTGAGTGAACCAAACATGGCAAAGCATCTAGATACAAATATTTTAACCTTGATGGATAAAAATAATACA
Organism: Loxodonta africana; assembly: GCF_030014295.1. NCBI lineage: Eukaryota > Metazoa > Chordata > Mammalia > Proboscidea > Elephantidae > Loxodonta > Loxodonta africana. The sequence goes on along the minus strand of NC_087342.1, from coordinate 23,626,501 downwards.
CTAAACTAGTGATTCCAGCCCTAAACCTCCGAATAAGAATCAGCTGGAAAGACTTTAAACAAACAAAACAAAAACTACCAAAGACTGGGGCTTACCCAGGCTCCTTACATTAAAATTTCTGAGTTGGGTCAAATATTTTTATATTTATTTAAAGCACCCCAAGCGATTCTAATATGTAGGCATGGTTAAAAACCACTAGCCTGAAAAACTAGCCAGTAACGAATAGATTTTCTTTGTCCCCTCGGTAATCCATTTACTGAAAGGCACTGCTCTAGATGGCTAATTCTCGTTCACAGCATTGAAAATGTTTATTGTTTCTAGATACACAGTAATACATTCACACTGAAAAATAATTGCACTTTATTAAAGGGTACAAAGAGGGAAATACATTCCACAATTTTGAAATAACCATTAGCATTTCCCACTTAAAAGTACTAAAAGGAATATATGCTGCTTATAAATTTTCAAATTAAAAAGCCTGAATTTCCCACCAATTCTCGGTGCTCCCTCTCCACGGAGGAACAGAAGTATAAGGTCATTGTTTCTTTGCTATTTTCCTTATGTTATTTAAAAAAAAAAAAAAAAACCCACCCATTGCCGTCGAGTCGTTTCTGACTCATGGTGACCCTGTAGGACAGATTATAATTGCCCCATTTGGAAACCCTGGTGGCATAGTGGTTAAAGTGCTACGGCTGCTAACCAAATGGTCAGCAGTTTGAATCCGCCAGGCAATCCTTGGAAACTCTATGGGACAGTTCTACTCTATCCTATAGGGCTGCTATGAGTCGGAATCAACTCAACAGCACTGGGTTTTTTTTTTTTTAAATACGGTTTCCAAGGAGCAGCTGTTGGATTTGAACTGCTAATCTTTTGGTTAGCGGTGAAACTCAACCCAGGACCCCCTAAAATTTAGCAAGGACATGAAACTGATCAAAGCTATATGAGGAAAGATCTAAAGGAAGTGAATTTGTTTGCCCTTAGAGCAGAAGCCGGGGCAGGGTCACTGGCTGGCTAACAGGGACTCGTGTGGGCTCTGCTGGCTAAGGTATTTCAGTCAGATCTGTCTTTCACTTCCTCCTTCCCTTCCTTCCTCTTTCCTCCCATTCTTCCTTATTAATACTGTCCTTTTTTGAGCAAAAAGGTATTAGTTCAGATTGAAAAGAGAGTCTGTTTAGAATGAAAGAAAGAAACCTCCCTATACCCTTTGCATTTACCTACAAATGGAATGACCTGCTGAAGGTACTTAAGATGGTTGACTTAGATTTGAAATATTCATTACAGTACAAATTTGTATCTTCAGTGCACATTTAGAAATACGGGAATCTGTTAGCTCTTACTAGACCATTCCTCTGTGTTTGAAGCACATTTCTTCACCTGTGTCGGGGTCCCATACCTCACAGGGTGGTGCTGCTTCTGTTCCCCTGAAGTGAGGTGGGTAAGACTGAATTGAATAGAAGGGAAGAAGCCTCTCATTGCCTCAAGACTTAACAGCTGAGCTGCTTTAAAACTCAGACTCTGTAGCTTTTCTTGAAGTTCTTTCTACTTCAGTGACTGATCGAGCCCTAGTGGCACAGTGGTTAAGAGCTTGGCCGCTAACGAAAAGGTTGGTAGTTCAAATCCACCAGCCACTCCTTGGAAGCCCCATGGGACAGTCCTGCTCTCTCCTAAAGGGTTGCTATGAGTCAGAATCAACTCAACGGCAGCAGTTTTTTTTGTTTCTTATTTTGCGAAGGCATCTCTTGCAGGTCCTTGTGTGACTTTTGCCTTTGAAGAAGCTGTGTGAGAGAGGAATTTTCACCAGGCAGGTTTGGGTAACTTTACGTAAAGGCGTGGATTATCTGCATTGCCATCTTTGTGACTGGGGCAGAGAAATGTTTCAAGTGCACCCCACACTGAAATCATAATTCTGAAGTGGAGGAAGTATTGCCAGTGTTAGACACTAAAGAAAAATCTATTTATCTCAAATTTTGCAGCTTCCCAGAAAACCACCTCAGTTGCCTCATTACATTGAGTTTTTTCCAGGAATGAAACCAAGAGGGGTGAGAGAAGCCCTCTCCACTCCATCGCGAGTGACCCACAGGGATCAGGAGTGGTATGATGCTGAAATCGCCAGAAAACTGCAAGAAGAAGAACTTTTGGTGAGCACGTTCTCAGACAAAAGTTCAAGTGAATCAGTAGGTTTTTTAATGCATTGAATCAACCTTGAGACTATAGGCATTATGGACGCTATTAGTTGAGAAACTGAGGTGTTTTTTTTTTCTTCTTCTTCTTTTTTTTTTAACTTTGTTGTAGAGAATATACACAGCCAAACATACACCAGTTCAGCAGTTTCTACGTGTACAGTGTAATGATACTGATTATGTTCTTCGAGTTGTGCAACCATTCTCACCCTCTTTTCTGAGTTGTTCCCTCCTCATTAACGTAAACTCACCGCCCCCTCTGGTTCCTGTCTAGTCTTTTGAGTAGCTGTTGTTCAGTTTGATCCCATATAGATGGTACTTAAAAGACCATAATACTCAAGGCAGACCTTTTTTGCTAGTTAAGCTAAACTATTAGTTGGTTTTAAGAAGACTTCAGGGGATATTTTTGGTTTAAGGTTTAAAGATTATCTCCGGGCAGCAGTTTCAAGGGTTCGTCTACCCTCCATGGCTCCAGAAAGTCTGGAGTCCATGAGAATTTGAAATTCTTTTCTGCATTTTCCTCCTTTTGATCCGGACTCTTCTGTGGTATTCTTGATCAAAATGTTCAGTAATGGTAGCCGGGCATCAACCATCCAGTTCTTCTGGTCTCATGGCAAGATGGGTGGAAAAATCAAGACAAAGGGAGTAGAGAGAGTGTTCAGTTTTACTTCCTGAAGAAGAATTAGCCACAAAACTGTAGTTCTCTATCCACTATTTATTCCAGTACTCTGAGAACCTGCAGTAGAGTTTGGTAAAAATGGACCCTGCTGTGGCTGGTGAAAGCACATCAGATTCAGGGTTGAGAGCTGTGGGTGCTAACCAAAGGGCCAGCAGTTCGAATCCACCAGCTGCTCCTTAGAAAACATAAGAGGCAGTTCTACTCTGTCCTGTAGGGTCGCTATGAGTCAGAATCAGTTTGATAGCAGTGGGTTTGGTTTTGGTTTTTTGGAGTCAAAGCTAGTTTCAAGTACCAGTTTATTTTTATATTGGACTTTTTTTTTTTTTTAAATATGGATTCCACTTAAATTTCTCTTGGTTGCCTTTTCTCTGCCCCAGGCTACCCAGGTGGACATGAGAGCAGCTCAGGTGGCCCAGGATGGGGTGAGTTCATGTTCCGCTCAGGCGTTTAACCAGCATTCTTGGTAAATACCTCGATAATTTTCTTGCCACAACTCTGTGATTAATGCTGTTGACTGGATGTCGTTCAGGAAATTGCTCGACTGCTGATGGCTGAAGAGAAGAAAGCTTATAAAAAAGCCAAGGAACGGGAAAAATCATCTTTGGACAAAAGGAAGCATGACACCGAGTGGAAGGTAGGGGGCGTATGTGCATTGTTTTTTCCTTTCACTTAGAAATAAAACCAGAAATGAAACGGAGACCCTGCTTTTAGGGTAAGTTCAGCACGTGCAAATGTATGTAGGCTGTAAAAATAGCTGTAATGCATATGCAAAGCCTGACTTCTATAACGGTTTCATTATGAAAAGTAATACTGAAGTCTTATACCTATAAAAGAAATTACTGCTGAGATCGAAAAAGTCATTCCATTAATTTTAAGACCAACTGAGATACCGAGCCTCTGGTTGTGAGCTGCTTCAGCTTGGCTATACTTACAGTCCAGGCAAATGTAGTATTTTCACATGCCTTCAAATTGCCGGTGGCCTTGTCTCCCTCTTTCTACATTCACTCTGTGTTTACGATGTAACCCACACACCCGCACACCCATTGCTGTCGAGTCGATTCTGCCTCATAATGACCCTATAGGACAGAGTAGAACTGCCCCATAGGGTTTCCAAGGAGCACCTGGTAGATTTGAACTGCTGACCTTTTGGTTAGCCGCCGTAGCTCTTAACCACTACGCCACTAGGGTTTCCATACCACCTGTTTCTTTTTCCTCTGATATAACTTGCTTCGTGGTAGACTGACAGATACACTTATCACCAACCATCATGGCTTACATGAGAGTGCAAGAGCTATCTAGCATGAGCTTTGATTGCTGTCTTCCCCTCCTTTATCAGAAATAGTTGACAAAACAGGCAATGACTGCAATTCATTCTGCTGTAATCTGATTTTGTTTGTGGGGGTTGCAAGTTCAGCTTCACAGACTACTCATCAGTTACTGTGTGTAAGGTACCACTGTAGACTCGAGAAAGACAAAGGTATGTTCTCCTGATGATAGTGTATAATGGACGGAGGAAGACAAGCTGTCTTCAGGGTCAGACAGCTAACAAATACAAGGTCACTCTGGGTGAGCACTGTGGAAGAAGAGCAGAGGAGGAGGAGGGAGAGAAGTCTTACACTAAAGCTTTTTTAGGGAAGAAGTTTGCACTAGGCCCAGAAGGATGCAGCCAGGCGTGTATTCATGATACAGTTGATGTTTAGAACTGTTCCCTCCCTCGGATAATATTCTTCCCTCGGGTTTCTGGCCCTATCTCATGGTCTCTTGCAGTGGTAGTGAGAAAAAAGAAGACACAAACTATGATGATAGTATTTCTGTACTATTTCCTATTGTTTAATTCCACAGTTGTCAGTCTCCAAACTAATTAAAGTATTATTTTGCTGTTAATTATGTGTATTTAGCTACTTATCCTTTACCCTCTTAGAAATTCAGGATTTTTCTGGACATATTTTAGTACAATTCTCAAGTGCTTCCACTGCCTAAATTTATTGCCCAGGAGTCACTCATGTCCTTGTCAGATTCTACTAGAAAAGGTTAGGCATTATAAAGATGACAAATCAGGAAGGTTAGAGTGGTAAGGCCATGCTTCTGGCAAATATCAGGACTTCTGCGTTTTCCAGATTCTAGAACTGGTATTGGTAGTCATCTTCTGCTGGAACAGTTGACTTGAGCCTCAGTTTCCCAGCTTGAGGATCATCACGCCTAAGTCAGGTGTTGAGAAATAAGTTGGAGAGCACAGAGCTAGACTTCATAGTTTGTGGAATCCACCAATTCTTGTCATCTCCCATGCAGCTGTACTGTTAATAATGGGGAGCCACGCACACCCGCACAGCTTCCTTCTCTGGCTGCACTGACAGGCTCTAGCGTGCCTTGGGGGCTGTGTTTTTTACTCTGAGTAGTGGTATTTAAAAATATCTTATATTGCTTCACTGGATGTAAGGTACCTGAAATTACTAAAGGAGAATTTGACATGATTTATGTATTTTCTAAATCTAATCTTACTCTTTGTATGTTTGCTGTTTCAATATGCGTGTGTTTTTATTTGTTGTTTCTGTCCATAGCCCAAAACAGCAAAATCAGCACACCCAAAGTCAAAAGAGAGCAATGAACCCCACCGTTCTAAGAATGACAGGTCCGCACGGTAAGCTGACACCTGGAAAGGAGAGTGAGGAACTTGACTCTGGGATGAGTTGAGATTCTGTTGCCTGAGGAGAGCGTTCATTTTCTGAAGAGGAGATACAGAATCCTGCAATTGTGAGGTGGTATCAAGTCTGGAAAGTTTATTCTGAAACGTTTCCAGCCTTAAATTAGGTGCACAAGTCAAATCAGGACGGTGTGGGGGATTTTACAGAAGCTGGATTTAATAGGGAAGGGTGTGCTTTTTGTTAGGAGGAATCTTTGCCTCTGGGTTCATTGAATTGATGCTCTCAGCTAAGAAGGGATGAAATGAACCATTTTCCTAAGTAAAATGTTAAGTTTTACTTAAATTTCTCCCGGGTTTCATGGTCAAACTTGGGTGTGTCTGGCTTCATGCATGCTCAGGTTCGTTTTGGTCCGAGTCTCAGTGTCTTGGGCAAATACTCCCTTGAGTCATCGCAGACTGTTAAGTCCCGCTGGGTCAAATAGCTGTGCCTATGGTATGTGGACTTCTTGACTTCTCTCAAGCAGTCTTGAATCATAGTTATAGAGCAGTTGCTGTCTTTCTACCTTAGGTTGCCAACATTTAAATACTAGGGAGACAACCTTTTTTTTTTTTTCCAATTGCTTTCTATTGCCTTTCAAGAGAAAATACAATTGGAATAGGAGAGAACACACTAAATAGAAAAAGAGAGAAGTTATGTTGAATCTAACAATTATGAAAACCAAATTATTAAAACCTCGAATTTCAGTCCTGATTATTAATAAAAGATTTATTAATTCTTAAAATGGAAGTTTTATTTCAAATAATACACCCCATCATTGCTACTGATTGTCCACACTGAAGCTACTAGACTTGTTTCCTTAATAGGAATATTTTTAGCATCTTTAAAAACTCATCCTCTCTTAAACTTAGGAGTTTTCAGAAGGCAGAGAAATCCTATTCAGAAAATTACATCAGGTTTGGATTGCTTTGCAGACAACAATATAGTGTTCCTAGTTATAGAAAATTTATCCCTCTTGTAGCTGTTTGTTAAGCACATGGCACATATTTTTAAAAGCAGAACTTAGAACTATATAGTTTGTTACATTCTTATAGTATCCAAATAAAATAAGAAGCAATTAATCTGTCCTCAGTAGGTGAATCAGTGGGTTATTGTGCTTTTTTTTAGGAAATGAATTCAGGTAATCTTTAGGGTTATTTTGTAATCGTCAAAGTTCTTGGGCTCTTTAGACCACTCACAACTTTGACAGCAGATATTATAGGACAGTCTGGGATGGCCATTTAAAAAGACTTCTTAAAGTTGAAAAAAAGTTTCTGAAATGTCGTAAAACCAAACCCACTGCCGTCGAGTCGATTCCGACTCATAGCAACCCTATAGGACAGAGTAGCAGAGTAGAACTGCCACATAGAGTTTCCAAGGAGCGCCTGGCGGATTTGAACTGCCGACCTCTTGGTTAGCAGCTGTAGCACTTAACCACTATGCCACCAGGGTTTCCTGGAATGTCATAGGTGCGGGCATATTGAAAGAATGAATAATCAAATGATCCTGTGTTAAAAATGGCTGTTACAAACGTGACTGACTTACGGCTGGTCAAACTGAAGTTGTTTTTGGCTTGAGAGGAACGCTTGTCTTTAAACAGTATTTACAGAGAAATTGTATATATGATAAAAGTGAATACAATTTTTATGGATCATTTTCACAGTTAAAAATTAAAGCCTATGAACTTATAGATATCCTTAGTAACTGATGTCAGTCAGCAGGTATGCTTTCTGGTTAGAATCTATGATTTCCTTTTTCACAGTTAACCATGGTGTGGAAATTCAGTTAGCCATCTGCAGAGAGATGGTTTTAAGGACTGAGAAATGTGGAGATCAGGATGTTGGTTCACTTTACTTCAGGGTCATGGAGGGGAAACAGATTCTCCTGTAGAGCTTATAGCATTCGTAGTCAGAAATCCAGCTTCTTCATTTATATTTTCTATTTCTTAGGACATAGAGAACTAGTTGGCAATTTGAATTAATTCTAAATGTTTGCAATTGAAAAAGTTTCAGCCTGAGTTCTAAATTCTTGTACCTATAGGATTATATATATATATATACACACACATACATATATATATACTGATACTTTCATTTTTCTTTTAGAAAAATATTTACAAATGTCATTTAGTTCCTACAGCAGTCTTAAGAATATGAAACACATTTTTATCCACTTAGTCTTTCATGAGATACTCACTGAGCACCCTACTAAGCACCCAGAAGTGGGATAAACAGCAGTCAGCAAGAAAGAACTGCCTACTGCTCTCGTAAAGTTTATAATCTAAGCAAATAATTATACGAATAACTATAATGATGGTGTTAAGTGCTGTGGATGAAAAGTACAGGTGCTGTAAGAACGTAAGCTGACGCTTAGCCTAGTCTGGGTGTCTTGGGAAGGCTTTTTGAAGAAGTGACCTTCTAATTGAATTCTGAAGGGTATTTGGCTGTATCATCAACATAAAGATGTGTTTCATTTCACAAGAACAGTAAGGATCAAGTAATTCTAAAACCTCAGAACTATTAAACAACTATTGGTCAGCAAGACTTTTTTCATCTTTGGATATAAATACCCTTATTTTGAAACAACCATCTTCACTGCAACAGAATAATTTGGTGGGACCTGTAGAAGCAATTAAGCCAAGATTTATTCTCTGAATTTTCACGGGAAAGTAAACAGAATAGCACACCAAGAGAACTGAGAGCATTCCAGATTGATAGTTTATCCCTATGTGGAGATACTAGAGAATGTGATGGCACTCCGTGTTCTCTTTTGCACCTTGGACTCCCTTTTCCTTGAGAATGAGTTGGTGGGGAAACAATCCTGGAATTTTTTGAGTCCCGCTCAGCTTTCGTCTTTCTAATTTTTGATGTATTAGAATTATCTGATTCTTACTGTACTTATGAAATGATACCATCTCTATGTTGATCGTGTCACCAGATACTCTTCAGAATTCAATTAGAAAGTAACTTCTTCAAAAAGCCCTCCCCAAACACGCAAATTAGGCCATGTGTCTACCTAATGCTCTTGTAAAGAGCTTTTCTCTGTCTGCGTTTTGATCGCCTGATGAAGCCGGGGAAGAGCAGGGAATAGACACTGCTACCCAGGTTACCAGCCCTGTTTCCTTAGACCCAAGTCAGTTCTTCAGGTGCCTGTTTGTTGAAGGCTAAGGTTCTTAATTATGGAATCAGATGGTTTTGTTTACAACTCTCCTACCAGTCTTTGTTACTTTTTAAGATAAAAGTTAAAAAATGCCAGTTAATAACTAAAGGAAAACACTGTATTTATTTAATTTCTAATAATTTGTAGCAAATGTTCCAAGAGGAAAACAGGAAAAATGCCACACTATTTGTTACGCTCACGTTAATTATGTGTGTATAACGTGGAAATGTAACAATACCTGCCCAAATACCATGTGGAAGTAGCAGCGTATGTAATGTATATGTATATATTTGTATAAATATGTATGTACACATACATACACACAGATATATAGGGTGCAGATTCTGTAGCAGAGCATAGTACAGTAGCAGAGACCATCGGGCTTGCTGTCCAGTGGAGTTCAAGCTCCGACTCTGCCACTTAGCAACTGTGTGATCTTGGATAGATGACTTACCTCATATCACCTAAGCAAACCCTAAGATAAACTTCTGAGAGCAGCTGTGCAGACTTGTCTTAAAAGTTAAATGAGATAATCTGCGTGGAACCCACAGCGCAGTCCTCAAGCTCTGTCTATGTTTACATTCTATTCTGACCGCTCCTAGATGCTGAATACCCAGGGGGGGACTTCACTGTTCTGGGCAAACAAAAGATTGAGAAATTGGAAAACATTTGCCTTTATTCTTTTATGACAGAGCCCGTGTTACCAAGTTGACCATAACTTGCCAGACCTCAGAATACCTACGCCTTCTAGATGGTGTATATAATTACACCGAGTCTTCTACCACAAGCTCATGTATTTGACGAATCTCCTTAACCTCGTCTGCTCCCACACTTCCATGCTAACTTTGAGAACACCTTTGGGAAACAGCAACAGCAAAGAGTGAAGCACTTGAGAGCTTTTGTTTTTCATCTTCATCAAGGCCAAATGTTTACAGAGCTCTGTTTTTAAGTAATTAAAACAACACAAAGTTTGGAGTAGTAAAATTTTTCCATTGTGTTTTACTTTTCCATCTGCTTTTTACATGAAAAATTGCACATGTATCTCTGCTCTTTCTGTCTCTGAAGATCTGCTTTGCCACCTAGTGGCTGAAGCACTTTGCTCACAGAACGCACATGGTGACCAAAGTCCTCTCTCCCTTTCTCCCTCGCTCCCACCCTCCCTCCCTTCCTTCCTTCCTACTTTTGTTTTGGTTACCTTCTTTCTTTTCTTCCTTTTTTTTTTTTTCTGGTAAAACCTACTAAAACAAAGCAAATTTCTGATTGATTTCCTTAATCTTTCTCCATACCTTGGCACAATGCCTGATACATATTAGATATCCAGAAAATTTTTTTTTATTGAATTACATCAAAACAAAAGACTGGAGGGATACAATAATTTATCAAAGGGCACGCAGCTGGCTAGGAAGAAACTCTAAAGCATCCTGGCTTTGTATTTCTGCAGAAAATGTTTTTACCATGTGTCCCAGTGAGAGACAGTTGTAGTCGCGGTCTCTTAGAATATCTCTTGGGATTCTGGCTTTTCTCCAGGCTTCCACCCTCTGCCGTGACCGATGCTCAGGACTTGGATCATGCCCGTTTTACAAACCAGCATCATTCAACACGTCAGTTCACAAAAGCGGAACCCTCTCAGAAAGGTAAGAAGAGCAGCAATAGTCACGTTTCAGGATCTTCATAACCTTCATGCTACTGTGAAGAAGACCAAATGCTTTCTTATAAATCACTAGAGTGGAAAAATAGGTTGTTCTGCCTTTCAGTAGTGGAAACCCTGGTGGCATAGTGGTTAACAGCTACAGCTGCTAACCAAGAGGTCGGCAGTTCAAATCCGCCAGGTGCTCCTTAGAAACTCTAGGGGGCAGTTCTGCTGTGTCCTATAGGGTCGCTATGAGTCGGAATCGACTCGACAGCAGTGGGTTTTGCCTTTCAACACATACTTACTCATTTCCCAAAAAAAAAAAAAAAAATCCAAAAAACAAAATAAAGCAGAACAAAACAGTTTAAACTGAATGCAAGGTTGTCTACGTATTTGCATTCTACTCTGGAGAGAGTTCACAGATTTCATCAGAGTCTTACAGGGAAACCATGACCTACACCCGTACCCCGACCCCCGCAAAATGTTTAGAATCACTGGGTCACTTTCTGTTACTGGCTCCTGTTTCCCATCTGCTCATGACTCTGTTCATTAGATTAAAACACACACGTGTACACACACACTACAGAAAACTTTTATATAAAATATAAACAAGACAAAGAAAATAAGGAAGATATGGAGATCTAATTGGACCCAATCTTTAATATGGAAGAGACAGTCAGTTGGCCAGTAGTTGCTTTTCCAAGGATAGGCCTTCACCCTGTGTGTTTTGTGACGGTCATAAAGTGAGAGAATGAAAAGCTAGCTGCTTACACTAATTTTGCAATATAAGTGGAGATGATGCAAATAATAAGTATCAGGGTTGTTAGGGTTACGTAAGATAAAATATGTGAAAGTGGCTTCCAGATTGCAGTGGACTCACAGGTACTAAACAGATACTAAAAAAAAACAGATACTAGGTTGTATTAATTGACGAAGTTTGTTTGGTCTGGATTTTGAAGATTTCTTAGGTGAAATATTTCATGATCCTTTTCCAAAGCTAATGATAAGCTTTCCCAAACGTCTTTAAATTTCCTTTTCTGCCATTATTAAAAAATTTTAATGCTCAGGTGTCACCCTAAACCAGGTACATCAGAATCTTTGAGTGGGTAGTGCTAGGCATTAGTATTTTCAAAAAAGCTCCCCTCCCACCCTCATGTCTTCCTTCTGTGTTTCTGAAGTTCACCAATGTTAAGAATAAGCACAGACATTATTTAAAACGTGGGATTAATTGGATGTTACTGATGGTGTTGCCACAACAACGCACCCATCACGGTTTCCATCTGTTGGTAGCATTGTCCGCATCTTGATTTAACTGAAAGTAGCTCATGTTTTACTTTCTCAGACTCTGCGTGCATCACTTCATGGTAGGTGCTTGACATATGTTTGAGACATAATATTACTAAAATAAAATGCTGATTCTGTATATACATATCTGACAGTCGAGAACAAGGAAATCAGCAACCGCTTGAAAAGCACAGAAATAAAGAGAAATTACTTAGCCTGCCCAGGGAGAAAACCTGTCTGAGAAACTTGCCAAGATTTTACCTTAATTGTGTTTTCTTGCTTTTTTTCCTTTCTTCCGCAGGTTTCCACAAGCATTAAAAATCTAGGATTCTGCCTTGAAATGGACTCACTGTAGCATGTATTACCGGATGATACAGAATGCATTCTACGTTTATTTTTTCCTCATATATTTGCATTCCTGGGATTTATCCTCAAGTTTTTTCTGGCCATGAATACTTTAATGCATTTCAAATGTTTTGGTTATTCCTGATCACGTGGGCAGTACAAGAAAATCTAGCTTCTGAATATTGGCCACTTGTGTGCCTCACATGCTTCCTGGGATTACAGTAGTGAAGAGCTCTATAAAATGCCATTTTTGTTAGGGTTAGAGTATTGGTATTTAGGGACTAGGCTTTATACAGCAGTTAGAATTTTATGAAGATGATCAAAATAAAGTGTAATGTTTGGATGCAATGCAGAATAAAGAATAAAAGAAATAATTTTTCTTTTTTTGGTGCATTAGTGTATATTGAAAGACAGAACCTTTTGGTTTTTGAACTCTTCAGGAAAAGGAAAAAAAAAAAATCACAACCACGAAGTATTAAAAAACAAAAAACACGTGGAGCAGTTGGACTATGTTATTCTGACTACATGAACTGGAGAGGTTTTACATATCCTTCTAATTGACCTAGATACCATTCTATGCTGTTACTTCCTGAATAGCAGGCGTTCTGATGCCTCTGGGCATTGGGCCTTTTATTTGGCTTATATTGCCAAAAATTTACCTCTGGAATTTTAAATCATGTCTGTATGCAAAATCGGCTGAAGGTGAAAATCGTTTTATTCCTTCTCTTGTTTTACACTCACTTGTAGAGCCAAGGGAAATGGAATTGAAGATGACCATGTAAGTCATGATGGCATCATGCTCACTGGCTGCAGACTGACATTTTCCCCTTGCTTAAAAGAGATGCTGTACTCGTTGGCCACCTTTCAGTGATGTTTCACTCGCCTGTAACTAATTCAACAAGAAGTTACAGTTGATAAAGTGGTTCTTTACCCAAGTGTTCGGTTCCGTACATTTGTTAATGATACATGGGCATTAAATTTCTTTGTATAAGACCTTTAAGACTGCCCTTTTATCAGAAAATTAGGGTCTTTGTTTAGTTGCTGACCTCATGGGAATGCTTATCTTCCCATGCTAATTTAACGTAAGTGGCACTCAAGCTGTGATACAAAATATATCCCTTCAGCTTGATTTCCTTTCAGCTTTCGTTGTACGACTCGGACTTTTTTGGCATTTCAGTAGGGTGTTCTTTTAGGAAGGTGTCGCAGGTGACTAGAGAAAACCCATTCTGTCCCTACTGGAAAGCTATTTAGAATAGTTTCTCTGAGTATATTTGGACCTCTCACTTTGGAGAAAGATCTTTAGTTTCATTGTTTTTTGAATCCTGTGAACTTGGGTAAAAGACATCCAAAAGTTAAATTTTGGAAACATGCTAATCTAGAACCAAGACCCTAAAACTAATAGGACTTTGAAAGGCTCCAGTGAAACTGATGAAGAAAATCTGTGTCTAAATGGGAAAAAAAAAAAAGGGGAGACAAAATGGAGGCTGGAGGCCACAGCATTAAATCACATTCCAGAGGGCGATCTCAGTGCCCAGAGCTTAGGCCACGTTGACTTACAGTAATGCTATATTTTCCTTTGTCTGCCCTGTGATTTTGCTTCATGTTTTTAACAGTTTTTATGGTAGTTATAAAGACAAAAAAAAAAAAGTGTATTTTTATTTGATAATTAGGCAAATGGACATCATTTGCAATATTTTTATTTTGTCAATGTTTATTTTTCTATCTTACAGAGTGATCAGTTTTACTTAAAAACTTCAGCATCCCTCTTGCCTGTCATGTGCTTCGTCCTATCATATTTATTATTGTGAAATGTTACGTGGAGATACTTTATCCCAGAATCATCAGGCCGCTCAGTACTTAACCAGGAAGAAGGTAGCGTTTCCGCTGTCTTAGTGAGTTTCTGACCAAAGGTGGTTATTTCCCTTGCGGCATCCAATTCAACATTTGTGTTGAACATTTGTTGGCTTGTTTTTAGGATTTTAAAAGATAAGTTTTTAATTTTTTTTTTTAAGCAAACACTTTTTTAAAGAGTATCAGAGCAATTCTTTCCCTATGAATAAGGAGTTAAAGAATCAAACTCAGCCAATTAAATCTTCGTATTCTTTTTCATTTATATAATGCTGTCATTATCTTTGAGGCTGTGGAAGTAACTAACACATGTATTTTAATGAACTGCTAAGCAGTCTTCACTGTTCTGTTTACTTCTCAGTTTGTCATGTTTATGTGAATATCAAGGTGTTTGCTTGGTTACCCTCTGCTGGAACACTGCAGTTGATTTTTTAGGCCCACAGTGTTTTTTATGCCTTCTTGTGATGGAAACCAGTGTGCCGGGCTTCTGAAATAATTTCCGTTTCTATACCTCTTTTCTGTGGAGGCCAGGCTTCATTAACACCTTATATTCCTGAATGAGCACAATGTGTTACACTGCCTTAAGGTAAGGCTACTTGACCTGGACACCCGCCCTTCTCCTCCTTAAAACTTGTGTAAGTTACTGCCCGGAAGGAAGGTTAGATAAGGTCAGATGAAATGTTCTCACTTGAAAAAAAAAGCATGATTTTATTGAGTGACTAGACAGTTGCTACACTTGCTTTAAAGAACATGGAGATTTTTAGAAAATAACTTTGTGTACCATCGAGTTACAACCAGCAGCATGCTAATGAACTGCGGGGGTGGGGGTGGGGACAATCTATATGGTTTTTGATCATAAAAGAAGCATCTAAATTAGAAAATATATACAGTAATGTGACGCTTAACGTCCACAATACTTTCTGTGAAATAGAACTTTATGTGATTTGTACGTTGTGTGAGTATCATATAAGGCAGTCCCCGGTCTGACGTACAGCCTGTAGTTAGGAACCAACCCCATAAAGCCTGTTATATTAAAAATTTGAGATACATACAGTGGTTCCCAATAACCAACAGGCACTACCTTGCAGTGCACATCAAAACAGTATTGTTATTACAGTATTATTATGTTAAAGATGTTTTACCGTATCTATGGCCCATTCTCCTATCAAGATTTCTGGACTTAAGGGACCACAGACATAGATGCGGCTGGACATTGTCCAAATGGAGTCGATGTGGCGCATGACTGGGTGTATAAGAATAAATGTTTCCAGGAGGAATACCCTTTTCAGAATGGCAGTGACCACTTGGATTTAGATTAACATACTCTAAAATGCATGACCTTGGGCCTTGTGTTCCACTGAACTCACTCTAGAAAATTCTAACCGTGACCTACTTCCCTTGCTGTGGCCTGCAGCCGAGCTGTGTGATGAGTAAATTCATTGCAGGCAGTTGGCTGTCCCTTTCCCTCAATGTAAGAGTAACTTAATGTAAATAGTTAGTTTTTAACTGAGAATTATGTGTCCTTTAATACTGTCAGAATCTTCTCTGAATTTTGTCTTGTGTCGAATTGTTCTTTAGAAACACCTGCTGTAATATGGTGCATTCAGTTTACCACGTAAGTGGCTGACTTTTTAAGGCCTTGATATTTAATGAGTATTGCCTTCATATAAAAATCTCTTTGGGAAATACCAAGAATATTCATTTATTCAGTGATATTTTTCTTGAAAGATGTCTGGTGATTTGCTGTAAGATCTTGAGTGTAATCATAGAGCGAGATCCCTGTGTAAACAACTTTCTGAAGGACAGAGAACAGAGTTTTTTTTCCCCTTCTGGGAAAACAGTGTTTGTGTAGGGAACATTAATATCAAAAAGGAATGGTCTTCAAAGAGATTTCACTGTACATACGGTGCCATATTCTGATAACCTAGACTTTCTAGAAATAATCATAAAAAATTAAAACCTGATGTTCCAGCAAAAAGGAAAAAAAAAATTTTTTTTAAAGTACTTTTTTCCTAACTTATTGGTCATAGTCAGAAAAGTGATGGTATAAAATGGTCCCATTTTCTTCTCGTATCTGGTGGTGCCTGCGAGTCTTAAAGCCATATCTGCTTATGTTACTATTGATATATATATATTTTTTTCCTCTTAGCCCAAAATAGGCAATATGGGCAAACTGGAGACTGTCCTGATAATGCTGCAAGGGACACAATGTCATCCAGATTCTTGGTAGAGGAGTCTCTTATCCCTGATGATACATGAGACTAAAACGTCAGAAGCTGTTGTTGCTCCTGGCGTTTAATAACGGCCGTTAGAAATGCTGAAATTTAACTCTAGAGAAGTCAAGACGGAAAGGGTAAACTGGGAAGATGTCACATCTTAGAGTCATTTTCTGACAAGCCCTGCACTTTATGTTGGCAGTGTCTTGGAGTAGCAGTATTGCCTTAAGTTAGTCTGACTCCAACCAAGGTCAGTGTACTGTACTTTCTGTATGTGAATGCCAGCCAACTCTCCATTGAGACACAGAATTCACAGATGACCCCTAAGCATCCTTGTCATCAGGAGCCTTGGACCTCCTCTCCTACTGAGTGATGACTAACCTATAACATCGATAGATGTATTATTTCAAGTTGCCTGATCAACGCATCAAGGAGCCCTGGTGCGTGCAGTGGTTAAGTACTCAGCTGCTAACCAGAAGGAGGGCACTTTGAACCCGCCAGTCGCTTCATGGAGGAAAGATGTGGCAGTCTGCTCCTATAAAGACTTACAGCCTTGCACAGCCTGTGGGGCAGTTCTACTCTTCTGCAGGATCACTGTGGGTCAGAATCGACTTGATGGCGTTGGGTTTGGGATCAGCCCGTAAGTGAGCAGTGGCATGACTACAAAGGCAGATAGAAGGAGAGGGAGAATTAGCTTCACAATAAGTGATCATTTCCCGAATCGTTGTGAGGTGACTGTCCTCCTTGTCTATGGTGACTATGTAGAAAATATTTCCAAAGTTTGTGTTGTGCAGTGAAGACACTCAGATTCGTTGTTTTGTAAGTTTCACCAACACCCTTGTGTATTGAAATGCTTAATATTAACAAGAAAGAAAAGAAAACCAAACGAAACAGAGATATTTACTTGAAATGGAAGAATTGTTGATGTGAAGAGTGTTTCTATTTTATTACTTTGGCTGTGGGTAGGGAAGACACCACACTGGTTTCTTAAGGTTCTATTTGGTGCCACATTCGAATGCAATCATGTTAGCCTTCAAGTTGACTTGTGGAAATATCTGTCCCTAAAAACCACTCTTCCCTTGTATATGTGTGAACACTGCTTAGTTCCACGTTCCTGATAGATTTAATATGCTTTTGTTTACTCTGTTAGCAATCTAGAAAATGTTTTTATCTTTTTGAATGAATCTTCATAGCATAGGGAGCCAAGCTGTATGCTGGTTTCACCATTTCAGATGAAGGCAAAATTAATTGTATAACTTAGTGCCCCCTTATTCATTGCTGAGGGTCATATATAAAATACAGAAGAGTTGAAAGACAGGGTTTGAATGGCATTCCCTCCATAAAAGAACAGGTATTAAGAACAGCAGAAAGAAGACTGTTGAGAGAGTGTGACTCTATTATAACACAACTTCTGCTTAGGTTTTTGTTGCACTGAATTTCAGACCATCGTTAGTAAGTAGTTCCCAGTTGTTAAATGGAATGAGAGGGGTTTTGATGTCAAGATTTTTGTATTTTTGATTGAATTATAGCCTTTGAAAACCCTCTAGGCTATAACTTCAGCTCTTGTTGTCAACTGAAAGCCAATACCTGTTCTCAGAAATAGCTAGATTTTTCACTTGCCTCCCAAAGGTGACCCAATGTTCATTTCATGTAGTAAATAATGAGGAGCCCTGGTGGTGCAAGGGTTAAGCACTTGGCTGCTAGCCTCACAAGTTTGGTGGTTCAAACCCATCCAGGGGCTCCACAGGAGAAAGACCTGGTGCCATAAAGATTACAGCTTAGGAAACCCTATGGGGTAGTTCTACTCTGTCACATGGGATCGCCATGAGTTGGAATCAACTCGACGGTGCCTAACAACAACATATTGTGCATATAGCCTTTAAAATGATGTTCCAAATTGGGAATTGCCTCTAATAGGGTTTCTTCTAAAAGGAATTCACCCCAGCACAATATTATATTTTGAAAAGGTGCCAAATTAAAAAGTACAGGAGTATGCTACTGTCAGTCCAGTTGCTCAGGAAATTTAAGGTGGTGCTCTCATTTGTCTTATAATTGGGAGAAGTGCTCTATTAAGAGATAATAAATAGGCAGTGCTCAGGCACTTTCAGATTCTTTGATAAGAGTCCTTTGACATTTGGAATGTGGGTATGTTTTAAGAACTGGTGAGATGTTATCCCAAGTGCTCATCAATTTATAGCCAAGTGAGAAAGGCAGCCTCGAAATAGCTAATGGGACTGAACAGAACCTTGATGGGATACATCTGCCTATCTGAGGACAGAAGCAAAGAGGCTTCCTCAGACCACATGCCTATCTAGAGATTCAGTGAAACTGTGAGGGACACGTGAATGCCTTAAAGGTGACCATTGTTGGGTACTGGTGGGTCTGTTATGTACCTATCTGGACCAGGCTGATGGGAACAGTCTTTTTCACCTCCACACAGCACAAGTTGTTCCTGCTCATGACCTCCCTCACTGAGGAGACTGAGAAACATGGTGCTGGTGACTTTGTTGCAACGTGGGAGCTTGAGGTGGACACATCCTTAGGCACCCTTCAGTGCTCAAGCCGCTCTTAAATACCAATTACATGTCTACATTAATTCATCTATGCAAGCTTGTGTTTTGTTTTGTTTTTACACCTTATGCCCCATTTGGTTCTTTAAACATCAGGTTTAACACTGACAGTATGAATAATTTTTAAACCAAAGTATTGTGCAAGTCTGTTTGTTTCTCTGGATGGTTTGAGGCAAACGCCAATCTTGTCCTCCTCTCAATAAAGTCATGTATTTGTTAAGTCAATTCTCTCTGTCTCATGTTTGCTTCACTGCCTTCACGGACTGGAATTATTGAGTATTATTAGTGTTTGCCTTTTTTTTTTTTTTCCTTCTTTACAAATTAAGCCTAGTATGTCATTGTTTAATAACAGTAAAATTTTCTCTTGTTTAACGTCCGTTCACTTTCTGTAAATGTGTATAAGGTGGTACTGACTGATGCCTGTACACTGAAATTCTCAACAAAGACCCCCGTGTTTAAATTGGTTAGAGAAGTCGCTTCGATGCGTGTGTGGCGGTTGGTGTGTTGGTTGCTGTATTTGGGAGAACAGCAGGTCAGTGGATGTATTCACACAGTAATTCTGATGACTGGAGACTCCATGAGTGCCACAACCCAGGCTGCACTGTATGCCTGACACTTTGTAGAGACATGTATTTTGAAGAAATGGATATAAATAATAACCACCATTTAGGTAACATTTTACCTTTATAAGACTTGTTCCTTTATCTTGTTTGGGGGCTTATTTTGCTCTTTTTCTAGGTCCTCAAGGTAAGAACTTAGATGATCGATTTAAGGCTTTTCCTCTTTTGTATTAGAAGCATTCGCTGCCCTATATTTTCCTCTTTTCACTTCTTGAGCTGTACCCCCCAAATATTGATAATGGTGTATTTTTATTTTCATTCAGTTCTTTTTTCTTTTTTTTAATTTTAACTCAAGACTTTCCCTTTGACCCATGGATTATTTAGAATTATTTTGTTTAGTTTCCAAGTGTTTGGAGATTTTTCTGACATCTTTCTGTTATTGATTTCTAGAACGATTTCCTTGTCAATGCACACACTCGATATTATTTTAATTGTGTTAAATTTTTTGACGTTTCTTTTATGGCCCAGAATATAGTATATCTTGGTATATATGTTCCTTGAGCGCTTGAAAAGAATGTGTATTTTGCTATTTGTTGGGTAGAGTGTTCTGTAAGTGTTGATTAGATCCTATTGGTTGATGGTGTTCTTTACTGATAATATAGTTGTTCTATCAGTTGTTGAAAGAGGAGTGTTAATGTTTCCAACTGTAGTTGTGGATTTGTTTATTTCTCCTTTCAATTCTATCATTTTTTGCTTCACATATTTTGCAGTTCTGTTGCGTACACATTTAGGATTGCTGTATCTTGTTGTATTGACTCTTTTCACATTATGTAATGCCCCTTTCTGTCTTGACTTTTGAAGTGTTCTTTGATATTACTGTAGCCTCCTGCTTTCTACTACTATTTGCATGATATAACTTTTTCTATCTTTTAATTTCATCTGTGTGTATCATTGTATTTGAACTGAATTTTATATAGAACACACACAGTCGAATCATATTTCTAAATCTACCTTGCCATCTCTACTTTTAGTTGGTGTATGTAGACTATTTGCATTTAATGTAATTATCGATCTGATAGGGTTTAAGTCTGCCGTTTTTTTCCTATTTTCTGTTTTTCTTGTGTTCCAGAAGATTACTCAAAAAATGTTTAGAATTCCACTTTGATTTATTTATAGTGATTTTAAGTGTATCTTTTTGTGTAGATTTTTTTAATGGTTGCATTAGGTATTACATTATATATACATAACTTATCATAGCTTACTGGTCTCGTTGTTTTACCAGTTCAAGTGAAGTATAGGAACCTTACCATCCTTATGCCCTGTTCCTCATTTATAATTGTTTTAAATATTTACATACATTTAGAACCACATCAACTGTTTTATATATATGTATATATATACCAACGGTTATATATATATATTATTATTTTTTTTCTTTTTTAACTTCAACCATCAAATAATTTGGGAAACTCAGGAGAAGGGAAATATATTGTATTTACTCATATTTTTACTCATTCCATTGCTCTTTCTTCCTTCAGGGTATTACAAGACACTTTTATCACTTTCTCTGATTCTGGGCTGACGTTTCCTTAGTAATTGCGAAATGTTATGCCCCTTACTTTTGATCTCAGTAATTGGTGATGAGAGTTCTGCTGATCCTTAAATCCCCCTCCCTCCATGAAGATGTCATTTGTCTGTTGTTTGTCTTTAGTTTTCAGAAGTTGGTCCATGGCAGATTACTTTGGGTTTATCGTGTTTGAAGTTTGCTTAGCTTCTTGAATTTGTAGGTTTATGTCTTTTATCAAATTTGGGAAATTTTCAGTAGTATTTATTTCAGTATTTTTTTCAGCCCTACTCTCTCATCCTCTTTCTCTGTTCTTTCTGGGACTCCAGTGACACAAGTGTTAGATCATAAGGCTGTGTTTTTTGGCTGTTTTTTTTTTTTTTTTTTGGTCTATCATCTCTCTGTTGTTTAGGTAATTTCTGTTATCTGTCTTCAAGATCACGGAGTCTTCTGTCCGCTCCATTCTGCTGTTGAGCCAATCCATTGAGTTTTCTATTTCAGTTATTGAATTTTTCAATTCTGCAATTTCTTTTTGGTTCTTTATGTCTTGTGTCTTTCCTGAGATTGTTTTTTCATTTGTTTCACGTGTGTACATTATTTGTTGAAGCATTTATTTGATCATTGCTTTAAAATATTAGGTAATTCTACAACCTCTCATCTTAGTGTTGGTTGCCTTTTTTCATTCAGTTTATGATTTCCTGGACTCTTACTGTGGCATGTGATTTTCTGTTCTCACTTTACTCTTCTTCTTTTTCTGGCTTCCTCTGACTGCTTCAGCAGGTAAGGATGGAGAGGGGGAATCATTACTGTCAGCTGGTAGTATAAGTCTGGGTTTGTCACTCTAAGCCTCCATTGACTTTTCCCAAGATAGGGAATCTTCATTATGTTGGGGGAGGGTATTGGGTTTCTGGTTCTCTACTAGGTCTCCACTGATGCCTCCTTAGCTGGGAGGAGTATGACTGCTTCATTATGGCTCTCCGTGTGGCTCCAGTGACTTCATGGGGGATAAAGAGGTGGGAGTAGGGTAGTGGCCTTCTCAGCATTGTATGATGAAAATCGTGACTCTCTTCCACTAAGCCTCTCTTACATGGTTCCAGGTGGGAAAGGGAAAGATGCCTCATTACTTCTGGGTTGAGATGGAGATCCAGTCACCTCATATAGTCTCCACTGAAAGTGAGGGGGTGAACGGTGCCTTATTACTGCAGTGGACTGTCCTAGGTCCTTACTCTGGCTTCTCTGACACTGCTGTGATGGGGTAGGTGGGGTCGGGCTCCTCGTTTCAGTCCACAGAGGTGGAATTCTAGGCTCCTTATATGACCTTTACTGGCATTGGAGGGTATGGGACCATAGTTTTGTTTGCTTGTTTTTTCCCCGTGGTGTTTTGCTGGAGTAGAGCAGTTACTGTCTAAAATTTTTGTCACACTAGACCGCCCCTTTCCCAGTCCTTTGGCTTGCATGCAGCCTTTGTTGGGACTCTTTTTTTTTTTTCTTTCTGCACCTATCGATATTTTTAGGTTGTCAGCTTCCTCCTCTTGATTCCCAAGTAGTATATATATGAAGCAAAAAGAAAATCCATGTTTTTCCTTGGATCCAAAAGTCCTTCACTGGTCTACCTTCTCTCCATTTTTCATAATTATCTTGTGTTTTATACACAATGTCCAGGGTTTTTAGTTACATTTAGTGGCAGGTTAGGAAAAATTATGTCTACTCCATTTTCCCAAAAGTGTAAATCCCCAAAATTCACTTATATTTTTATCTAGCACTTTATTATTTTTTAGGTTTTGATTTTTGTCCACCTGTAATTAATTTTGATCTAATTATATTTTCTTAGTTTATTGATCATTTGTCTCTAAGCTGTTTATTAAATAATCTACTAATTTTGTATAGGTTAGAAATGCTAGCCCTAATTCTGTACTTTCTCTTTTTTCTCATTTCCTAGTCTAGTACCACATTTTAAGTTATTGACGTAATATCTAGTAAGATATGCTCCTTTTATTACTCTTTCAAAAAATACTCTTTCATGTATATTCGTTCAGGGGAAACTTAAAAGTCATTTTGGCAGTTTTTTAAAAAAGGGCAATAAGTCATCTTTATAATTGCTAGAAAAAATTGATCTTATATTTTTCGTAAATTGTGGGAGTGCTAAACTATGGAGTACTATTTAGTGGTCAGAAAGAATGAGGATGAACGCAGCCATGGAGCGATCTACAGGATGTATTTCTAGATGAGAAAAGCAAGGTATACATTTTTGCTTATACGAAGTTGAAAAAAAAAAATGGCATAAAAATTTTAATGAGTTAGCTATAGGAAGGGAGGGAATAAGTGTGTGGGGAGAGATAATAGAAACTAAATTTATCCAAATTGACCTTATTTTATAGATTTGATGCTAGAGCCAGCACTTGCTTTAAATAAGTATAAAACAAAATTTTATAAATAAAAACCTTAAAAGCCAAACTAAAATGAACTTAACTGCATCAACTTGGTGCACAATCACAAACAAGGGAACTGTTTCAAGTGACTATCTTTCTACATACATGCACATTTTCAAAAAAAATTTTTTTTTTTTTTTTTCTGTAGCGCTGTCCACTGAAAAGGCCTGGAAACATCGAGCAACCCAATAGCAATGAACAGCCTTAATGCTCGGATTGTGGTTCTGAAATACTAATCTCCGTAGAGAAAATGGCAACTTTCAGGTCTAAGGCTTAAATGTACAAGATGAATCTGGAATATTTTCTATGACCGGATAGCGAAGAAGCTATCAAACACTACTAGGGTCATGTCAAATGCCTTAGGATTCAGTTTGAAGGGGCTTCTGTCAATCAAAGACTGGACAATTTGTGCATCAGTAGGATAATAACTGCAATGAAGAGAAACAGCTAATGTTTAAACCCATGAGTTTATAATGATCCTTGTACCCCAGTATAATCCTTACTCTGCTCTCCTATGGAAGATGCTATGGGCCAATTCCTTATTTTGAAAACAGGTAAATAGGGAATGATGGAGTAATAGCCTGCTGATTATTTTATATATTTTTAATAATACCTTATAGTAACCAAAGAAATAGTTACTTTGGAGGAACTAATAAGACAAAAGTGATAGAACACGATTTTGGTCATTTTGCAACCCTCCAATTAATGGATCAAGGCAATGATCATCAGTGGTTGATATTATTGAAGGAGAGACATTATATGGCTCCTAATGTCAGCTAAAGAACCCCTGGTAGCAGAGTGGTTAAGTGCCTGGCTGCTAACCAGAAGGGTGGTGGTTCAAACCCACCAGCCGCTCCATGGGAGAAAGATGTGGCAGTTAGCTTGCTTAAAGAGGACAGCCTAGGGCAGTTCTACTCTGTCCAATAGGGTCGCTGTGAGTCAGAATTGACTCGACGGCAACAGATGTCAGCTGAGACTGATCAAGTCTCTACATTTACCTACCAATTTATAGGAAGTGCCCACCAAACCCACTGCTGTCAAGTCGATTCTGACTATTAGTGACCCACGGAGCAGCTGGTAGGTTCAAACTGCTGACCTTTCCGTTAACAGCCAAGTGCTTAACCACTGTACTACCAGGGCTGGTATAGGAAGTACGGGAACTGTAAAGATGGTGTGGTGCGGATGTCTGACCTCTTCTGCCTTTACAAAAGGGAGAGAGAATCACCGTCAGCATGAGCCAAAGGCTAATCCCTATGAGAAGGAGGTCAGACATACCTCTCGCCAACCATCTTACCAATTCTGACACCAGCCATCCTCCTGTGGCACTCTGTACTTCTTTGCTGGGTTCGATAATTCATCACAAAAATGGCCACACAGAATTCACAGACCACGCTCACAGTTATGGCATTTACAGGGAAGTAACAGTTTAAAATTCAACATCAGGCACGGTTCAGGTTACAGTTCTTAGGACAGCTTCTCAGCCATGCCTGCAGGCAGGCCTCTTTCTGGCCATCAGCCTCTTGGCCTTGGACTCTTGGCCTCTATGGTCAGCCAGACCTCTGCCCTGCTGGGGCAAATGCTACGAATCTCTTTGGCTCCACCAATAAGTGCCCAGAGCTCCCACTCTGCCAGTAAGCCTCAGGCCAGAAGGTACTCAGATCTTTTGCTCTGTGGGTGGGTCAGCATGCCCACTGTAGCCGTCTTGTTCCATGGGCTGGGAAGCCCATCATGCCATATTGTGCAGGTCTCCTGTTTTGGCTGCTGTTCTTACTCTGCTGCCACTTCTCACTGTCTTGCACCATCTATGGTGCTATAGCTCTGTCCTTCTGTCCCCTGGGTCTGGAAGTTTCTCAGTGCAGGGCCTGTGGTCCAAAGGACACGCTCCACTCCCGGATCTACTTTTGGGCAAATCTGCCGCAAAAGAACTGTTTAAAGTGTTAAAAAGCAAAGATGTCACATTGAAAACTAGGGTATGCCTGACCCAAGCCATGGTACTTTGAATTGCCTCATATGCATGCGAAAGCTGGACAATGAATAAGGAAGATGGAAGAATTGGTGCCTTTGAATTATGGTATTGAAGAAGAATATTGAACATATCATGGATTGCCACAAAAACCAACAAATCTGTCTTGGAAGAAGTACAGCCAAAATTCTTAGAAGCGAGGATGGCGAGACATCATCTCATGTACTTTGGGCATGTTATCAGGAGGGACTGGTCCCTGGAGAAGGACGTCACGCTTGGTAAATTAGAGGGTCAGTGAGAAAGAGGAAGACCCTCAAGGAGATGGATTGACACCGTGGCTGCAACAGTGGGCTTAGGCATAACAACAATTGTGAGGATGGCCCAGAACAAGGCAGTATTTCGTTCTGTTGTATATAGGGTCGCCATTAGAACTATACAGCACCTAACAACAATACAGGGTACTAAGGAACATTTTAAATAGCAACATAACATTGCAGTCTGCAAAATCCAGACTATGGTTGACTATAAACGACTATATTTCCTCAGTGGCAAGAGAGACTTGTGAGAAAAAAAGAGAATGAAATGGAGAAACAAAAGGTGTGAATGGTGCTTCAACTAATTGCAAACAAACTGAAACAATACAACAAAGCTAAATCCATAAGGTGATTGGGAAGATGTGAGCACTGACTGGGTATTTGATGACTCTAAGGGATTGTTGATTTTTTTAGTTGTGAGTATAGTACTGGGATTAGGTTGCAAACAAAAAGTTCTTATATTTCAGAGATAAATACTGAAATAGTCACATATGAAATGATAGGATATCAGGGGAAGGAGAATGAATGAGGTATAGAAAAGATTGGCTATATATCAATAATTGGTGATAGGTAAATCATTCATTATATTATTCTATTGTATATGTTTGAAAATTTCCATAATAAAAATTTTTAAATGGCAGGGAAATAAATTTGCAGACAAAACGATGCAAAGCCACACTAAATATGTGTATATGTTCTTCAGGCAGAAAGAAAACGATTTTGGATGGGAGGTCAGAAATACAGAAAGGTGTAGTGGTTAAGAGCTACAGCTGCTAACCAAAAGGTCATCAGTTCGAATCCACCAGGCACTCCTTGGAAACCCTATGGGGCAGTTCTACTCTGTACTATAGGGTCACTATGAGTCGGAATCGACTCTATGGCAATGGGATAAATACAAATGAAAAAGTTTATATCTGTTGGTAAATTGAAATGAATGTTGTCTGTCAAATGATAGAAGATCTTGTGGGTTTGATTATAAAATACATGAAAATGGTATATAAATTATGAAAGTAAATGGAATTGATATATTCTAATGCAGTTTTTTTTTTTTTTTTTAATTAATGCAGTGTTTCTCCAACTTCTTTTTATATCAAATCATCTGAGGATCTTGTTAAGGTGTAGATTCTGATCAGAATGTCTGGGGTGGGCCTGGAGAGTTTACATTTTTAACAAAATCCCAGATTGTTTTTATGCTGCTGGTCTAAGGAGTGCAAGCTGAGTAGCAGAGTTCCTTGAATAGCTTCCAAAAGCCAAAAAATACGAAACCCATTGGTGGCCAGTCAATTGTGACTCATTGCAACCCTATAGAACAGCGTAGAACTGCCCCATAGGGTTTCCAAGGAGCAGCAGTTGGGTTTGAACTGCTGATCTTTTGGTTAGCAGCTGAGTTCTTAACCATTGTGCCACCAGAGCTCCTTCAACAGCTTAGAAGAGGTAAAAATACTAACTTTTATTAGACTTTGAGATGTGAAGTATGCTTGTTGTTATCTTCAATTACAAAGAGATTAATAAAGGAGTAGTAAAATGTGAAACTACCAGGTTAATAACGGGGAACATGGAATAATCAACCTGAAATGAACATAGAAAAAGTGGAATAGAAAGCCAATGATAATATGGTAGATGAAGACCCAAATATATCAATAATTATGTTCAGTGTTAGTTGACTTAGTGCTCCAATTGGAAGATAAAAGATTGTCATATTAATAAATAACAGACCCAACTATATGTTGCTTATAGGACAAATATTTAAAATATATGATACAATAAAATTGAAAGTAAAAGGATGATAAAAGATGTTTTGTGCAAACACTGACCAAAAGAAAGTTTTGATTAAAAAAAAAAAATTACTAGAGCAAAAGACGGACATTTTGTAAAATGAAAGCTTCACCTCACCAGGACGGTTTTGACAAAGTGGACAAATGAATGTTTCTAACAGCCAAAGCTGTTGAGATTGGGCTACCTCAGGAAGTAGCAAATCACTCACTCCATATTATGATCCAACCATTCTGAACTCACTTTCTCGCAACACATGGGCTGTGTTATAATCTCTGAGTAGATAATAAAGAAAATCTTTCTAATATGAGGATTATCTCAAACTGGGGTGTCCTACACTGGAAGATGGGATCTTTCTCCAAAAACAGCTTTGGCCAAGACTACATCTTACCCTTTTATCCCTGTTGTCTAGCACGGTGCCTGACACATAGAAGGAGCTCATAACTTTGATGTTCTTGGAATTCCCACTAATTGTATTGAGCTGAGTCTTACTCAAGACCTGATGAATGAATTATTAGGAAGGGGGAAGGGATTAGCATAAGGATCAGAGAAGTTCACCTGGCAATAGCTAGTTGATTTAACCTATCAGTTGTTTATATCTGCAGGAATGAGCATTTCAAGTGCGTGCCATGCATCTCAAGCTCAGAGATTTGTGAATAAGGTCTCTTTATTTTCCTTTGTACTTTTTGCCAAGGCAGGAACTGAAGAAGAGCTGACCAACTCATAAATGATGTGAGTGTCACATGGCAGAGAGTGACATTCCCTCCTTGCCCTTGCTGGGTTCAGAGAAGGGCAGCAAGACCAGTGAGAGAATGGACATTGGACAGGGAGTTAGAGGTGTGCAACCCACGTGTGACTCCATGGGACACTGGGAAGTTCACCTGCTGTTTTTGGGCATCAGCTCTTAGAAGACTTTAAACTACATACTATCAAAATTTTCTTCAGCTTTTAAATAATCCTCTATCTTAATATCATTGCTCATCAGTTTTCTCATAATGGGGACAGTGACACGTCCATCATGGCATTGCACAATGTGGTGAGGATAAAGCAGTAGGTACATGGCCCTGGGTAGTCATAGGAATCTAGAGATAACCCTAGATCCACCTAGCATTTTATTCTTGAGAACTTAACCTTTTCAAATCTAAGTTTCCTTATCTGTAAGGTGGAAATAATAATAGTACCTACTCATAAATTTGCCATAAGAATAAAATGAGATTGTGCCTATCAAGTGATTAGCACAGTTTTGGACATCTAGTAAAACCACCAATAAATATTGGTGTGATCATCACATTGAACGGCATGATAAACAAGATGTAATCATAAAACGATTTTATTTTGTCTACTGCTATCACTTCATTTGCTGATGTTGCATGACTCAAGATGAGAAGAAAACAGCTGTAAACATCCATTAATATTTGGAACATGGAATGTGCAAAATATGAATCTAGGAAAATTAGAAGTCATCAGAAATCAAATGGAACACATAAAGATCCATATCCTAGGCATTAGTGAGCTGAAATGGACTGATATTGGCCATTTTGAATTGAACTATCATATGGTCTACTATGCTGGGAATGATAAAGGGGAATGACATTGCATTCATGGTCAAAAAGAACATTTCAAGTTTTATCCTGAAGTACAACACTGTCAGTGATAAGTTATACCCATACATCTCCAAGGAACACCAGTTAATTAAAAAAAAAAATTTTTTTTTTTTTAAAAAAAGTTAATACAACTATTCAAATTTACTCACCAACTACTAAGGCCAAAGATGAAGAAGTTAAAGATTTTTACAAACTTCTGCAGTCTAATTGTTCAAACAGGCAATCAAGATGCATTGATAATTACTGGCGATTGGAATGGGAAAGTTGGAAACAAGAAGGATCAAGAGTTGAAAAATGTGGACTTCGTGGTAGAAACACAGGAAGTATCAAAAGAAGATGGAAGGAATCCAGACAGTCACTGTACCAAAAAGAATTGGTTGACGTTCAGCCATTTCAGGAAGTAGCGTATGATTAAGAACCAATGGTACTGAAGGAAGAAGTCCAAGCTGTACTGAAGACATTGATGGAAAACAAGGCCCCAGGAATTGATGGAATACCAGTTGAGATGTTTCAACAAATGGATGCAGCTCTGCAAGTGCTCACTCATCTGTGCCAAGAAATTTGGAAGACAGCTACCTGGCCAACTGACTGGAAGAGAGCTATATTTGTGCCCATTCCAAAGAAAGGTGATCCAACTGAATGTGGAAATTATCAAACAATATCATTAATATCACATGCAAGTAAAATTTCGCTGAAGATCACTCAAAAGTGGCTGCAGCAGTACATCAACAGAAATTCAAGCCGGATTCAGAAGAGGACGTGGAAGGAGGGATATCATTGCTGATGTCAAATGGATCTTGGCTGAAAGCAGAGAATACCAGCAACATGTTTACCTGTGTTTTATTGACTATGCAAAGATATTTGACTGTGTGGATCATTACAAATTATGGAAAATATTGCAAAGAATGGTAATTCCAGAACACTTAATTGTGCTCATGAGGAACCCGTACATAGACCAAGAGGCAGTCACTTAAACAGAACGAGGGGATACCACGTGGTTTAAAATCAGGAAAGGCGTGCATCAAGGTTGTATCCTTTTGAAACAGGCTTCTCAGCCATATCTTGAACAGAACTTGTGCCATTTTTCCATTCCCTAGCCTGCCTCTGCCTCCAAGTATGATTTTGCTGTTTACTCCCCTAAAAGTTAAATGTTAACTAATGTTTCCCCTAGGCCTGTGGAAAACAAGTGATATCAATCTAAGTCTGTCAAACAGGACGAAGGATGGCGCCAGCCATCCCCTGGGCTATGGAATAATGGCAAGAAAGTATCAACATGCTTGAAATACAACCACTGAAACCAAACAGAAAGAGAACGCACATTCCGTAAGTTCCTAAAACCTATGGCCCCTTTTCCCTTTAAAACTCTAGCAGGCCTGCAGTTCCTGGAGACAGACAGCTTTAAGAGGAGATCATTCCCCTCTGTCTCCGTATACCGGTATATATAATAAAGCTCTTGCTACCCACCTCACCCATCTCAAGAATTGGCTGTGGCAGGCGGCTCTAACTTGCGTAATTGCGGTAACAGTTTCTCCGTACTTATTCAATCTGTATGGTAAGCAAATAATCCAAGAAGCTAGACTATGTGAAGAATGTGGCATCAGGATTGGTGGAAGACTCAATAGCAACCTGCAATATTCACATAACACAACATTGATGAAAGTGAAGAGGACTTGAAGCACTTACTGATGAAGATCAAATACTACAGCCTTCAGTGTGGATTACACCTCAACATAAAACAAAAATACTCACAACTGGACCAATGAGCAACATCCTGATAAGCAGAGAAAATATTTGAAGTGGTCACGGCTTTCATTTTACTTGGATCCACAATCAACATCCGTGGAAGCAGCAGTCAAGAAATCAAATGACGTATTGCATTGGGCAAATCTGCCACAAAAGACCCCTTTAAAGTGTTAAAAAGCAAAGATGTCGCTCTGAGGACTAAGGTGCATCTGACCCAAGCCATGATATTTTCAAAAGCCTCACATGCATGTGAAAACTGGACAATGAATAAGGAAGACCAAAGAATAATAAATGCCTTTGAATTATGGTGTTGGCGAAGGATACCATGGACTGCCAGAAGAATGAACAAGCCTGTCTTGGAAGAAGTACAGCCAGAATGCTCCTTAGAAGCAAGGATGGCAACACTTTTTCTCATATACTTTGGACATGTTATTAGGAGAGACCAGTCCCTAGAGAAGGACATCAAGCTTGGTAAGGTAGAGGGTCAGCAAAGAAGAGGAAGACTCTCGATGAGATGGATTGGCACAGTGGCTGTAACAATGGGCTGAAATATAGCAATGATTGTGAGGATGGTGCAGGACCCGGCAGTGTTTTGTTCTGTTGTACATAGGGTCCCTATGAGTTGGAACTGACTCGAAGGCACCTAACAACAACCACTGTCACCTTTAATTATTTAATGGGGGACCAGTTCTTTCTCTACCCCTTGCTAAAGACCTGGTCAGACTCCATGACTGCTTTAGACACTTTTAGATATGTTGTAAAGCATTAGTTCAATAATGAGAATGTTCTCTACTGTAAAATAATCAAAACTATTGATTTAAAACTGATATTTCTCCCTCTTCCTCCACTCAAATCTGTTGCAGGCTGGAAACTGAAGTTGGGGAAGGAGATGTGAGCAGCTTCTTATTTTTTTTTTTTTCCTCTATCTTGCCCTCTACTCTTCTTCCCTCAACTCCTCTAGGGTTGGAGCAAAGGGATCGGGGTGGCGGGGGAGGGGGGGGGATGTGGGGCATAGAGGGCCTGTTTAATTGATCTTGTTGGAAAATGACTTTGTGTCCTGTGGACTTAGTAGATGCTTAAGTTAAGTCTTGTACAAGTGATGTTATGGGTTCTTCTAAGTCCACCTGCTCCCTCCTCCCCTCCACCTCCATCACTGGAGATTGTTCATCTTGAATTCTCATCAATCTTTGGCATTCTCAGGCAATTTTCTTCTACTGTTATCCCATCACCCTTCAGATGGTCCCCTTGGAGAGGCTCTAAAACCGTACCAGGCTGGCTCTCACACGTGTAGCCTACACCTAGTTTAGGGGAGAAAGGCATTCTTTCATCCTTCACCCTGACAAAGGTTACCTCTCTAATCACATCTTTCTAATTCTGCTTCCACGGGCCTCCTGGCAAGCTCTCTGTGTGGTCCCATGGATGCCTGTCTCAATGGGCTTGCAGTGAGGCACAGGTACTTCCCACCCTCTGCCAGTGTGAGGAGGGAAGGTGGTGGTTCTTGGTATTTGGCACATCAAGGACTCTCTCCAAAACCAATCAAATCCTTCTCCAGTGTTTACTTCATCAGTCTTTTTATATCTTTAATATAGGTGAGGGTTTTAAGAGTCACCTAGCCATTTTTTAACCCTCCGCTTTGACACTTCTGCATGGTGGTATCACTTTAGAATGTAGCCTCTACAGCATGTTGTTATGGATTGAATTGTTTCTCCCCAAAATATGTATTGCAAATCCTGACCTCTATGCTTGTAGTTACAATCCCATTTGGGAGTGGGTTGTTTTCGTTGTGTTAATGAGGTAGGATTAGTGTGAAAAAAAAAAAATTGCCTTTGAGGATTAGTGTAGGTGTGTCTTAAATCAATCTCTTTTGGAATATAAAAGGATTAAACAAGCAAGTGAGATAAGCGGGGTGGGGGGCGGGGGGGCCGGGGTGGGGAGATACCAAGCCATGTGAAGATCACCCAGGAGCAGAAGCTTAATGAGACAATGACCTTCCTCTGAGCCGACAGAGAAAGAAAGCCTTCCCCTGGAGCCAGTACCCTGAATTCAGACTTCCAGCCTCCTAAATTGTGGGAAAATAAATTTGTTTGTTAAAGCCACCCACTTGTGGTATTTCTGTTATAACAGCACTAGATAACTAAGACACATGTGCAAAGTAGAAATAGAAGTATAAGCCACATGTGTAATTTTAAGTGCTCTCATTGTTGCTGATTGCCATTGATGTTGCTAATTGCCATTGAGTCATCTTATGGCAACCTTATGTATAACAGAGCAAAAGGTTGCCTGGTCCTGTGCCATCCATGATCTTTGATATGTTTGAGCCCAATTGACCTTATTGAGGTTTTTCTCATTTTCACTGACCCTCTACCAAACAAGATGGCCTTTTTTCAGCAGTTGGTCTTTCCTGACAACATGTCCAAATTAAGGATGACAAAGTTATGCCATCCTTGTTTGTAAAGAACGTTCTAATTGGAGTTCTTCTGTTGTAGGGAAAAAACATCACAAAGCTTAGCGAAAAAAGTTTTATTCGGTATATATTCAAAAAAGGCAAAAGTGGAAAGAGGACAAGCCTGCTGCCAGAGCCACGTCTACTTGAGTTCAGAGAATATTACAGAAGAGACAAAGTGGGAAATGGACAAGCATGCTGCCACAGCCATGTCTGCCTGAGTCTAAGGAACATTATGGAGTCATCAGTATATATTAATATTACAGAATAGGTAGGATCGTTGAAAGCTTCACCTTTTCACAGATTGGGTAGAAATTGTGATCTTACATTTTGAATCATCTTAACAATCACTGGTACAGGTTTCAGTAAGGACGGTCAAGAGGGTCTTCATTGGTCCAACAAACCCTATTCACTAAATGCTAATAGAAGAGTGGAAAGTCTTCTGTGTTCTGTTTGATTGGCTTTATGTGAAAAAAAGTTCCCTAAAAATTATTTTTCTTCCCTAAAAGATAATTTCCAAGATTGTTTCATCTATTGTCTTTATCTCAGGGCCCAGTTAATGTGTCCTTGTGAGTCCTTGTGAGCCGTTGTGAGCACAGCTCTAGCTGGGTCACATTCTCTGTGCTCAAGGACAGGGAATAATGATTCCAATATTATTTTCTAAATCACTCCTAAGATGTCTTTATTCTAGTACCAAAATCAAACCAAATCCACTGCCATGGAGTCTGTTTCCACTCATAGTGACCCTGTAGGACAGAGTAGAACTGCCCCCATAGGGTTTCCAAGGCTGTAAATCTTCTGTGGAAGCAGACTGCCACATCTTTCTTCTGGGGAGCAGCTAGTGGATTTGAACCTCTGGCCTTTCAGTTAGCAGCCAAGGGCTCCTTTTGTTCTAAACCAAACCCTTTGTGGTCCAGTGGATTCCGACTCATAGCGACCCTTTTGTTCCAGTAAACCAAAAAACCAAATCTTGCTCTCAAGTCAGTTCTGACTCAGAGACCCTGTAGGACAGAGAATAACTGCCCCATAGGCTTTCTGAGAAGCGGCTGGTGGTTTCCAACTGCCAACCTTTTGGTTAGCAGCCGAGCTGTTCACCACTGTGCCACCAGGGCACCTTTGTTCTAGTAGCCATGTTAAAAACGGTAAAAGAGAAAAAGGTCAATTAATTTTAATAAGATATTTTATGTAACCCGATACATCCAAAATATTATCACCTCAGCATGTCATCAGTGTAGACATTTTGAACTGCATACGTTTTTCATGCTAACTCTTGAAATCCGGTGAGTAGACTATACTGGCAGCCCTCTAAGTTAGAGCTAGAGACATTTTAAGTGCTCAGTAGTGGCTACCGTGTTGGGCAGCACAGATCTGTTATCTCCGCCAGGTGAAATGGCGACATGGGGGGCCCTTTTTAACGTATTCACTAGCTGTTATGCAATAATGAAAGCGAAAACTTTTTATAAACTATAAAGTGATTGATAAATACAAAGTGGTGTTTTTTCAGCTCCGCCAGGCTGTCACCCTCCGGAGTGCAGGGACCATGTTTTGATGACTCTCCAGTACTGCGCACAGTGCTGGCGCATAAGAAACGCTCTTTTTTTGACTGAATGACTAAGTGTAGGAGATGTAAATGAGGTTTTTAAAGGTAGAATTCGCTATCAAACAAACAAACCCATGGCTGTGGAGTTGATTCCAAGTCATTATCACTCACCAGTAATGCCATAAGAAAGCCTGGTGGTGCAACTGTTCAGCGCTCAGCTGCTAACCAAAAGGTTGTCGGTTCAAACCCTCCCAAGCAGCTCCTCGGGAGAAAGACCTGGTGATCTGCGCCCATAAATATCACAGCTTGGAAAACCCTATGAGGCAGTTCCACTCTGTCACACCGGGGCTCTGTGGGTGCCCCCAGCAGCAGCAACAGGAATATACGGAGAAATACAGTTTCTTAATTCTGCTTTTAAAAAATGCTCAGAATTAAAGACTTCCTCTTTTTGTAGAAAATAAACAGTGTTATGTGCTTTGTATAATAACATGTTTAAGGCTGGACTAAAGAATTCTGCCCCTGTGTTTAATTCCAATTCAACAAAGACAGAATTCAGCATTTTTAACAATTTTAATCATCCACCCGTTTCTTTGCATGTTGTACCGCATGACGCCAGCAGAGGGCGCCCGGGGCTGACGAAACAGCGTCAATCTCAGCGATGGGGCACTCTCAACTGGGGTGGCTGGATGAAAAAACCTGCAGATCACTTTTATAGCAATACACTGGTTTAGTTAAGAGTAAATGAATAACTCAAAGCACACGCATTTATCGAAACAATACCTTTTTCTACAAAAGTAGCATATGTGAATTATAGAACATTTGAGAATATTGACAAGCAGAATTTAATCAATACGTGGCCCACAGTTCCACCCAAATACAATCACACCTTTTACTATATTTTGTCCCAGGGTCTTTTCTGTGTACAGGATTTAATTCCATGTAGTTGTAATCACACAAAGAAAAAAGTGTGGTTGGGGATACACGAGCTTATTCAAAAGCTGATGGGGATGATTAACTAGGAAGAGGAAGCATGAAGAAAAAAGTGCATTATTAATAGAATAAAGTTCCTGAGAAAGAGGATCCGGGGACTCATGGCCATGTACATTATATTTGTATAATATAGACATCCGTAGATGGAGACAGATGTGTATAGGCTAGGTCATATATAATATCAAAGCAGGGGGAAAGAAGACTGCAGGGACACAGATTTGGAGGTAGGAAGTAGAAGGACTTCCTAATTTCTTTTTTCTGTTTCCTACGTAGTATAAGAGATTGTTGTGTGCTGAGAAGGAAGGGGCAAGGTGGAACGTTTGAGGGGTGGGAATAAGAAGCAAAATTATATTTTAAAACAGAAAAGTGGAGCTCAGAAGCTTGAGGAGAATCGTGACAGTTTGGAAAAATGGCTGAGGGACATGACAGAGGGGACTACCCAGGAATTGCTGAGCACTGTAGATTGAGGGGAAACCCTGGTGGTGTAGTGGTTAAGTGCTACTGCTGCTAACCAAAAGTTCGGCAGTTCAAATCCACCAGGTGCTTATTGGAAACTCTATAGGGCAGTTCTACTCTGTCCTGTAGGGTTGCTATGAGTCAGACAGACTTGACGCAATGGGTTTGGTTTGGTTTTTTTTGGTAGATTGAGGGAGCGCTGAGATTGGGTTCTATATTATTATGACATGTGCAAAGAGCTGGAGATGGAAAACCAAAAGGGAAGAACACACTCGGCGTTTCTTAAGCTGAAAGAACTGAAGAAAAAATTCAAGCCTTGAGTTGCAATAGTGAAGGATTTATGGGGGAAAATATTAAATGACTCAGGAAGCACCAAAACAAGATGCAAGGAATACACAGAGTCATAATACCAAAAAGAATTAGTCGATGTTCAATCACTTCAAGAGATAGCATATGATCAGGAACCGATGGTACTGAGGGAAGAAGCCCAAGCTGCTCTGTAGGCATTGGAGAAAAACAAGGCTCCAGGAATTGACAGAATATCAATTGAGATGTTTCAACTAACAGATGCAGCACTGGAGGTGCTCACTTGTCTATGCCAAGAAATATAGAAGACAGCTTCCTGGCCAGCCGACTGGAAGAGATCCATATTTATGCCTATTCCCAAGAAAGGTGATCCAACTGAATGTGGAAATTATAGAACAATATCATTAATATCACACGCAAGCAAAATTTTGCTGAAGATCATTCAAAAACGGCTGCAGCAGTATATGGACAGGGAACTGCCAGAAATTCAGGCTGGTTTCAGAAGAGGATGTGGAACCAGGGATATCATTGCTGATGTCAGATGGATCCTGGCTGAAAGCAGAGAATACCAGAAGGATGTTTACCTGTGTTTTATTGACTATTCGAAGGCATTCGACTGTGTGGATCATAACAAATTATGGATAACATTGTGAAGAATGGGAATTCCAGAACGCTTAACTGTGCTCATAAGGAACCTTATGTAGATCAAGAGGCAGTTGTTCAGACAGAACAAGGGGATACTGATTGGTTTAAAGTCAGGAAAGGTGTGTGTCAGGGTTGTATTCTTTCACCATACCTATTCAATCTGTATGCTGAGCAAATAATCCAAGAAGTTGGACTGTATGAAGAAGAACAGGGCATCAGGATTGGAGGAAGACTGATTAACAACCTGCGTTATGCAGATGACACAACCTTGTTTGCTGAAAGTGAAGAGGACTTGAAGCACTTACTAATGAAGATCAAAGACCACAGCCTTCAGTGTGGATTGCACCTCAGCGTAAAGAAAACAAAAATCCTCACAACTGGACCAATGAGCAACATCATGATAAATGGAGAAAAGATCGAAGTTGTCAAGGATTTCATTTTACTTGGATCCACAATCAACAGCCATGGAAGCAGCAGTCAAGAAATCAGAAGACGCATTACATTGGGTAAATCTGCTGCAAAGGACTTCTTGAAAGTGTTGAAGAGCAAAGATGTCACCTTGAAGACTAAGATGCGCCTGACCCAAGCCGTGGTATTTTCAATCTCATTATATGCATGTGAAAGCTGGACAATGAATAAGGAAGACGGAAGAAGAGTTGACACCTTTGAATTGTGGTGTTGGCAAAGAATATTGAATATACCATGGACTGCCAAAAGAACGAACAAGTCTGTCTTGGAAGAAGTATAACCAGAATGCTCCTTAGAAGCAAGGATAGTGAGACTGTGTCTTACATACTTTGGACTTGTTGTCAGGAGGG
Organism: Loxodonta africana; assembly: GCF_030014295.1. Lineage (NCBI taxonomy): Eukaryota > Metazoa > Chordata > Mammalia > Proboscidea > Elephantidae > Loxodonta > Loxodonta africana. Next base: position 23,588,764 of record NC_087342.1, on the reverse strand, counting down.
ATCAGTCCCTGGAAAAGGACAGCATGCTTGGCAGGGTACAGGATCAGCAGAAAAGAGGAAGACATTCAACGAGGTGGATTGACACAGTGGCTGCAACAATGAGCTCAAGCATAACAACGGTTGTAGGGATGGCTCAGGACCAGGCAGTGTTTCGTTCTGTTGTACATAGGGTTGCTATGAGTCAGAACTGACTCGACGGCACCTAACAACAACAACAACATCAATCTTCATGGCTGCTTGGTTTTCAGAAACCCATACGTAGAAGCAGAAGACATGAATGTTGAGGTTTAGACAGGAATGTATAGCAGGGAGTCCAGGGGACCAGAAAGAAAGAGGTTGAGGGTGAGGTTTTGTGTGACCATGGGATGAGGCCAAGCTGGGAGGGAGGTAACAATCTTGCAGAACAGGGAATAGCTCTCCAGAGACCACAGTCAGATCAGAGTGCAGTTGTCACAAAACAAGGGAGTGAGGGTTAAGGAGGAAATGTTACAGTGAGTAGGAAATACTGTAGATATGGAATGGGTCCTGAGTCCAAAGAGTAATTGACTGAACCAAAAAGCAAACTCATTGCCTTGGAGTCAATTCCAACTCATAGCATCCTATAGGACAGTAGAACTGGCCCATAGGATTTCCAAGGCTGTAATCTTCACGGAAGCAGACTGTCACAACTTTCTCCCCCACAGCTGCTTTTGGGTTCGAACTGATGACCTTTCGACTAGCAGCTGAGTGCTTAACCACTGTGCCACCAGGGCTCCCAAATGACTGAAGTGGAGTGCAAATAAAGACGACTGTAGCTAAGGGGTCAAGGAAATGTAACCTTGAGATGTCTAAAGCACCAATTACGTCAGCATAGGGTCCCCTGACGTGAAAGGAGACGTTACTGTGGAGGCCTGCATTAATATCAAGAAATCAGACCTGGGAAGGGCAGCAAGTTCAGATGCTGATTTCAAAGCAATCTTTGGGCAAAATTTCTAGGCCTAGGCCTTGGCAGTGAAACAGATGGTGTAGAAGTGTATCAGGCAGATTTGGGGTAGAATTAAGTCTTTGACTCTTGCTAGCTGTGTGGCTAAGGAGCCCTGGTGGTGCAGTGGTTAAGTGCTTGGCTGCTAAACAAAAGATTGGTGGTTCAAATCCACCAGCTGCCCCACGGGAGAAAGATGTACTGATCTGCTCCAGTAAAGATGACAGCCCTTGGAAGCCCTATGGGGGTAGTTCTACTCTGTCCTGTAGGGTCGCTACGAGTCAGAATCAACTCTATGGCAATGAGATGGGAACTGTGTGGCTTGGGCAAACTGCATACCAACTCTAAACTCAGTTTTCCTCTTTGTAAAATGGGGATAATAATATAACCTCCTTCAAACATTTACAGTACATTTTTCATAGAAAATACTCAATAATGATACCTGCCATAATCGAAGCTAATGTAAAAAAAAGGAAAAAAGGCCCAGGCCTGTTTATTGATAGAAGTCAGAGCAATCTGGAACATGAGTTCATTGAATGCAGTAGCTTCAACTATGGGCAAAACAAAAGTGAGAAAGAAGCCAGGAGATGGTCAAGGTTATACCAGTAGGAATAGTAGCATCTCTAGCACCTATTGAGCTTCTACAGCACAAGTTCTTTGTGTTAGACTATTTGGCCTAGCTCCTTCAGAGTGTGGGCATTCCTTACAAAAGAACCTTTATCTGGCTTCTCTTTGAACACACCCCAGTGCAGGCAGCTCACCACTGCTCAGGACAGCTCCTTTTTTTTTTTTGGTAGCTGTAGAAGTTGAGAGTTTTTCCCTTATGCAGCATGAATCTGTCTTCCAAGCATTTGACCTTCTTGTGCCCCCTGGCAGTTTTATTTTCTCTTCCACTTGACAGCTCTTCAGACACTGGAAGACAGGGACTGTGTCTCTCCTGACTTCCGCCTTCTCTGAGACAAACTTCCCTGCGGTTGTCAGTATCTTTTATGACATAGCCCAGGCCCTTTGCACCTCTGATTGCCTTCTTTGATCTGTTTCAGTCTGTCTCTGTCTCTAGTGGAACCCCATCTCAGGCAGGCTCCGAATTCCTCAAGACTGAATCAGGCCATCACTGTACTGAGTCTGGACACAATTCTTGTAGCTGAAGCCCACGCTGATCTTTTGTTAAGCTTTCCCTTTGTTTTCTTATACACTTCCCTGATGGGCTTCCCCAGAAGTACAGGTGGCTTTTGCAAAACAAAGGGCAGGGCTTGCTCTTTTTCCAGGTTATCTTTCATTTTGTTAGATTTTGTTTATGGCTCCAACTTTGATGAATTGTTTTTGGATCCTGATTGTGGCAAATTGAATTTATGTGCAGATTTGAGGAACGCTGGCTAAGGCTCCAGTGATTGGCAGCTTCTTCATTTAGATCCCTGAAACTTGTCTCCTCAGTCAAAGCCCCTAAGCCCTGCCTCTCTCTCCTTGGCACATGTGGGAAAGTGGGAGGAAAAAGGGTCTCCTACTTTTTTTTTTTTTTACACGCTCTGGCAGTACCCTTCCAGGTTGAGGGAGATGAGATAGAGACCAGTGACTTTTAAACTCCAATGTTTATACTGATACTAGTTGCTGAAAATGAAAAGGACTTGAAGCACTTACTGATGAAGATCAAAGACCACAGCCTTCAGTATGGATTACACCTCAACATAAAGAAAACAAAAATCCTCACAACTGAACCAATAAGCAACATCATGATAAACAGAAAGATTGAAGTTGTCAAGGATTTCATTTTACTTGGATCCACAATCAATGTCCATGGAAGCAGCAGTCAAATCGAACAATGTATTGCATTGGGCAAATCTGCTGCAAAAGACCTCTTTAAAGTGTTGAAACGCAAAGATGTCACTTTGAGGACTAAGATAAGCCTGACCCAAGCCATGGTATTTTCAATCTCCTCATACGCATGTGAAAGCTGGACAATGAATAAGGAAGATGGAAGAAGAATTGATGCCTTTGAATTGTGGTGTTGGCAAAGAATATTGAATATACCGTGGACTGCCAAAAGAATGAACAAGTCTGTCTTGGAAGAAATACAATCAGAATGCTCCTTAGAAGCAAGGATGGCGAGACTATGTCTCACATACTTTCGACATGTTATCAGGAGGGATCCATCGCTGGAGAAGGACATCATGCTTGGCAGAGTACAGGGTCAGTGGAAAAGAGGGAGACCCTAAGTGAGGTGGATCGACACAGTGGCTGCAACAATGAGCTCAAGCATAACAACGATTATAAGGATGGCGCAGGACCGGGCAGTGTTTCATTCTGTTGTGCATAGGGTTACTATGACTCAGAACCGACTCAATGGCACCTAACAACAACAATAATATTTTGAATTGAGGTATTCTTTTGTTTATAAAATAGATCTGCTAGTAAATGGAATTTTAGTTTTTTATTAGCTTACTTGCAAAAATAAAGTTTGGCAAACTATCAATATACCAAATTAAAATAAACAACTAATTAAAATCCCAAAGTTTTATAGACCACTGGTGTCTAACTTCATTTATTTAAACATATTAAATAAATTGAGTGACCTATAAATGTTCTAATTCCTCTGAATATAAGTTTCCACTAAAGTAATAAAAAATCAAGCCAAATCCCTTGCCGTCGAGTTGATTCCAATTCATAGTGACCCCATAGGACAGAGTAGAACTGCCCCATAGGGTTCCCAAGGAGCAGCTGATGGATTCTAGCTGCTGACCTTTTGGTTAGCAGCTGAACTCTTAACCACTGCACCACAAGGGCTCCAAAGGAATAGCTGATAGTAATTTTACAGAATTTACTGGGTGCCAGGACTAGAGAGCTTTACCAATACTAATAACCTTACTGCTCACAGCAACTCCATGGGGCAGATTCTGCCATGAATTCCCACTTTAGAAAGGAGGAAGACAGTGGCAGGGCCAGTGTTGGCATAGTAGGTTTGGTTTTTAACCACCATATGTAATTGCCCCTCTAGGTCTTAGGTCAGGTTCTTGAATTCCCCCAGCATAGTGCACATGCAGTGCAATGGATGGACACATCAAACAGAAAGCATGGTAGCAAGTACAGCTTCTGTCTACCCTTGCATGAGGCAGTTCAATCTTCTGGGCCTCAGCCTACTCATCTGTGAGAGTCTATTTAGTGAATCTGACTTCTAGGTTTAAACATTAGTTTTTAGCTGTGCAAAAAGAACACAGAAATAATAGGAATAATGCCATTATTTTGCTAGTTGCTTACCAGTAGGTTCCTACTCATGGTGACCTTATGTATAACAGAACAAAATGTTACCCAGTCCTGTGTGGTCTTTATAATCATTGGTATATTTGAGTCCATTGTTGTGACTATTAATAGGAATAATAGATGAATAAAAAGATATGAGGTTGCATGCTCCTATGCGTGTATGGGATAAGGGTTTGGGGGGCTTCATCTCTAATGGAACTATGAGGTAGCCAGGTAGACTTTTGCTAAAGAAGGGAGTGTATTACAGGGAAAAGTCAGTAAGAGTAAGGGCAAATAGAATGGACACTGGAATTGGCTGCTGTGTTCATGGTGTTGGTTGGGAATATACCAGTTGTTGCTGAGTCTATTCTAACCTGTGACGACCCCATGTGTGTCGGAGTAAACTGTACCCCATAGGGTTTTCATGGCCATGACCTTTCAGAAGCAGATCATGAAGCCTTATCTACCAAGGTGCCTCTGTATGGACTTCAGCCTCTCACTTTTTGGTTAGTAGCCCAGCACTTAACCCTTTATGCCACCCAGGAACTCCAATGGGGAAACTAACTTGTTGCCATGAGTTGATTCTGACTCAACAGCGACCCTGTAGGACAGAGTAGAACTGCTCCATAGAGTTTCCAAGGAGCAGCTGGTGGATCTGAACTGCTGACCTTTTGGTTAGCAGCCTGAGCTCTTTAACCACTGCACCACCAGAGCTCCTTGGAGGAAACTACTGGCCCATTAATCAGGTAGGTCCATGAAGTCTAAAGAAAGCCATCAGCGCAGAAGGAAATGGGTTATCTCGGTAAATCCCAGCTCTTTCCTATCTTCTTTGCCCTCTCCCACTCTATTTTAATTGACACGTTCAGCACTTTTTGATCTACAGCAATTAAGAGGCAGCTTCTGCTGATGGAGGCTGGTAGGGCCTTTGAATCTGACATCGTGACCAGAGGGAGAGCTACATCTGCAGTGGGAGCCTGAGCTGTCAGGAGATGACAGCAGGCCTGCCCTTCCGAGAGAAGATCGCCCTTAAGTAAGTGCTTTCACCCAGAGGCAGCCCTGCAAGTTAGAAGAGAGCAGTTGTGCACCAAGCTAGCAGACTTGCAGAGGAGCGAGCTGGCAAAAAGAATCCCATCACATCTGCCAGATAAAGTGATCAAAAGCAACAGCACTCAGGCAGATGGCCAAAGGTGACCCCTGGATACCCGGCTGCTTCAAACACACCGCTGATCCCGAAGATTGTGAGAAAGCGAGTGGCTGTGTTCACGATAAGGTTCTGCCACGTTAAATCCTCTCTCTCTCTTGCATTAACGTTCTTAAAAATTCATCCTTCCTAGCTTATCATTACAGATTATTAAGAAATCATTTTTATACAATTATACAGCTCTTTCCTATCCTGCTTTGCCCTCTCCCACTCTATTTTGATCAACACGTTTAGCACTTTTTGCTCTATGGCAATTAGGAGGAATTGGGATGTTCCAAATGGACTCCGTTTATTTCTTGAGTGAATCTGCAACTACTAGTCCCAGAGCTTCTTCAGGCAAGAGACCACACACCCATTCGTTCAGAGCCAGATGTTGAAATGAAATGAAAAGAACTGCTTTATTCCAGATTCCAAAAAACTATACTAAAAAGAGCCAGGCTTGAGGCAGAAAGTAGTGCCATCATTTCTGTGCGAGAAGGGAGAGTTTTTACCCCCTGATTCACGCTTCTTTGGCCACATTCTTTGTTTACTGTTTCGCTCAGCCTAGAACTTGATAAAGAGAAGTCACATTCTCCTGGAGCTAATTCAGTTTTCCATTTTCTTTGCAATCAGATGGTAACTATTTAGAATGCACTCTCAGCAGGAATGCTAGAGGTATAGTGGTTAAGAGCTATGGCTGCTAACTATAAGGTCAGCAGTTCGAATCCACCAGGTTCTCCTTGGAAACTATATGGGGCAGTGCTACTCTGCCTTATAGGGTCACTGTGAGTTGAAATGGACTTGACAGCAACGGGCTTTTTTCGGCTCAGCAGAAAAACGTGAACATAATATCCATTCTCTAGAAAGAGAATACTGTAGGCTCGATATTGTCAAGACATTGCCCAAGTTGGGGTCAAGTCCCAAGCAGAGAATCCAACAAAAATCATGGATTAGAGAACAGCCCTTATTTATGGATACTCAGCAGTCTGGGCTGGAGATATAGGTTTGGGAGCCATCAGTGTAGAGATGGCTTTTAATGCCACAGAACTGGAATGAGATTACTAGAAAGTGGTTGTTCATAGAGAAAACAAAAGACGTAAGGTTGAACTCTGGAACGCCCCAAAGTTCGAAGCTTGGGGATACGAGAAGGAACCAGAAACAAGACTGAGCTTGAGCGACCCTTGATAAAGGAAGAACATCAGGAGAGTACAACGTCCTGGCAGCCAAGTGAAGAAAGTGTTTCAAAGAGGAGAGTCTGATTTGTTACGTTTACTGATATCAGTACGTAAGGTGAGAACTGGGATTTGACTATTGAATTAAGCAATGACTTCAGCAAGAGCAGTTTCCGTGGAGCGGTGAGGGCAGAGCCTTTTGGAGATGATGAAAGAATGAAGGTTAGGAGACAGGGATTATAGCTAACACTTTTGAATAATTTTGCCATAAAGAAGATCACAGAAATGGGGCGATAGCGGAATGGGAATAGGAGAATCAAGATGTTTTCTTTCTGTCTTTTTTTATTTTTAAAGATCAAATAAATAATAATGTATTTGTATGAAGATAGAATTAATATTTATAGAAGGAAACTGATTATGCAAAAGATAGGAGGAGTAGACAAGAAGGATGGGATTCAGCATCAAGAGGAGGTTTTAGCCTTATAGAAGAGTATAGAGCTTTCTTTTTGTCCTTAGTAACCAGAGAGAAAGCAGAGTACACAGACATAGGTGCTGGTAGGAGGGTTGTGGGGAAGTCTTCCATGATTGCTCAAGTCCTTAATGAAAAAGAAAACAAAGTTATTAGCTGAGAACTAGGGTGGAAAAGAGAAGTTGGACATTATATGCCCAGGAATGATTACTGCAGCATTGATTTTAAAAGAGAAAAACAAACAAAAAACTGAAAACACCCTGAATATTCCAAAATAAAGAGGTAATAATAAAACATGGGGTGGCTATCTACCCTCTAAAATATGCAGCTATTAAAATAATATTTAGAATGCAATTAATAAAAATATATGTGTGTATGCATGTAAACATATACACACACACTTATTTGTAGTGGCTTAGAAAGTTGGCCACTATATATTTTACATGGTAAAAGCACATTGAAGATTTGTGTGTGTGTGTGTGTGTGTATGTATACACATAAAACATGGCATCATTTGTGTAAAAATCTTAAAATCCTATATATGAGTTATATTTATATAACTATATATGGAAACCCTGGTGCTATAGTGGTTAAGAGTTCAGCTGTTAACCAAAAGGTCAGCAGTTCAAATCCACCAGGGACGTTCCTTGAAATCCCTGCGGGGCAGTTCTACTCTGTCCTATAGGGTCACTATAAGTCAGAATTAACTCAACAGCAATGGTATTTTTTTTAAATATATATAAAATAATAATATAAAATATATAATTTTTAAGGTTTGTTGTTGTTAGGCGCCATCGAGTCGATTTTGACTCACAGCAACCATATATAATAGAGTAGAACTGCCCCATAGGCTTTCCTTGGCTGTAATCTTTATGGAAGCAGATTGCCAGATCTTTCTCCCATGGGGTGGCTGGGTGGGTCCGAACTGCCAACCATTCAGTTAGCAGCTGAGTGCTTAACCGTATATGGCACCAGGGCTATATAGAGAGAGAGAGAGGGAGGGAGGGAGGGAGAGAGCCTGAATAAGTATGTACCAGATCACCCAGAGAAAGGTGAGAGGTGGGAATGAAGGAATACTGTTTTACTTTATGAAGTACTGTATTATTATTTGATTGCTATAACAAACATGTGTTAGTGTGAGTTTCATAATAAAGAAACAAGAATTGCCTTGGGGAACTTTGTTAAGGAACTGTGTCAGCTAATGCTGACTTTGACCCAAAAATAATAATCTGTGTAAAACTGACCACATTATGGTTCAGCAGACTCCCAGGTTCTTAAGGATATTTGGGTCTTACTAAATGAAGGCCCTTGGGACTGTTGAAGCGTTGCTGTCCCTTACAGAACGCCTTTTTCTATGGATGGCCCACTACAGGGAGAATGGAGCTTTCCAGTAACTCAGACTACCCCAGGGAGCTAGGCACCTGAATACTTGGATTAGTTTTTTTGTTTTTGGTAGTAAAATGCTCTAACACCAGGCTCTTGGGGCTGAGACAGATAATCAGTTATATCATGTCTCTTCATATAAAGTCGACATTCCCGAGGAATGTGATCAAAGTTCACTTAGAAGGCTTTCTTGGTCCAGTGTTAACTACCTGACCAATCCTTGAAGTTGGTATACCAAAACAAAAACAAAACAAACCCATTGAGTTGATTCCAACTCATAGTTACCCTATAGGACAGAGTAGAACTATCCCTTGGGGCTCCAAGGAGTGGCTGCTAAATTTGAACTGTGGATCTTTGGTTAGCAGCAGGGCTCTCGGGGTTGGTACGTACAGGGCTCTTTTCTCTATAGCTAGGAAAGTCCTTACTAGAACGAGTTTCCAGAGGTCTCAGAATTGCATCCCTCTGGATGTGGCCGGAACAGGATTCCTAATGGCAGGTTTAGGGATCTTTCTTGACAGCATCAGCCTCCTCAGAGTTGATCTGTGGCTCCTTGGGTGGACCTTGAGATCCTCCCAGTCAGCTCTGAAGGGGTTATCAACAGTCTCTGTCTAGAAGCTCAGTAGGGATACTGTCTAATGACTGCTGGGTTTGCTCTAAGCTGAGGCCAAGTGGCAGACCCTACTTGTTCCCAAATAGCTAGGGGAGACTATGGGATGTCTATCTTGGATTCCAGTGCTCTCATTGGCCTTTAGGACCATTCTCTACCTGGGCAGGGGAAGGGGGTTTCTTATGAGAGAATCAAGAAAAGATTCCTGTGGGTAACCAGGACACAAACAGCCTGGAGATCGTCACTGGACCTGTAGGTTGCTCAGGTGCTAAGGCACTGCTTCTCAAGAAGCAATGTGAATCTGTGGGATATGGGGTGGAATTCAGAGGGTTCCTGGCTAACCTGGCCACCACAGAAAGACCTAGGGGTAATCACTGGGTGTTCTCACACCTACTGTGAGCTATAGAAACAACGATGGGCTCCTTTAGGGTTCACAAATAATCTGGAATTCCCTGACTTTGGAGCCTTTCAGAGATGGCCCGGTGGACTGCTAAGCAGATTTCCAGATTACAGGGCCTTTGGGGACACCATGGCTAGATTCTGTAGCTGGAAGTCCTCTTTAGGTCAAGACGTATAATCTGAAGACTTGGGGATTCCTAATGAAAGGTGTGTTTATAATTGAGAAAACCACTGAATTTTCTTATAAGAGGAGAAGGCTCCTTCTATCAGCCACCATCGAACCTGGATGTTCTCAGTCTAAGAATATAAGGCTCTGGGCCCTTCACATTCAACGGGAAGAGCATGAGAAAATCCCTAATCCACTGGGATAAGATTAATCCTGGAATTCCTACCATTTCATTGCTGGCCAGGGCCCTCACCAAAAGACAGCTTGTGCTGCTGGGCAAGGCTGTCTTTCTTTGGCAAAATTTCGAAGGTTTTGGCCTATTTAAAAGGACAGCCCTAATGCATAGAAGATCCGTGGGTGTTTAGGTGAATTATTTATGTACTGAAAACTTGTACATTAATTCTCCACAAGAGTAATGCAATATGGATGAAGCCTGAGTTTTGCCTCAATGTATAAGCCATGCTCAGCATTCTGAGAGAATGGTCTTCTCTGTGTGGAATCCTTTGGCAGTCTCTGTGGTTTTTAAAGTTTTATGGCCCAAGCATTGCTCAAGGTGAAGTAGGTGTCTATGGGATATCATTTGAGTAGTAATTTCCTTGTGGAATGGTTGATTCTTTTCTCTAAGATGGGCCCTCATGGCCTAAGTTTTTTCACCATGAGATAATTAGCTATTATGGTCATTTTAAACTCTAAAAATAATCCAGCAAGGATGTGCTATTTTCACTTTGCTGGAGAGAAATTTAGGCTTTGATAAATTAAGTAATTAGCGAAGATGACACATGGGTACCTGGGTCTGTTTACAAGTCCAAATTTGACCTTAAGTTTAATTCTTTCATTAGTCTGGAGGTTCTGAAACTTAAGTCATGCATCCAAGTTCCCTGCAGGCCTTTGTAAAATGGAGATTGCTGGGTTCCACCCCCAGAGTTTATGATTCATCGAGTCTGAAATTGGGCCCAAGAATCCACTTATCTAACAAGTTCCCAGATCATGCTGATGCTGCTGGTCCAGGGACCATATTTTCAGAACTACTTCTCAAGACCATGCTGATATAGTGGAAGTTCTAATCTACTATAGTTATGCTTTGGAAACCCTGGTGGCACAGTGGTTAAGTGCTACAGCTGCTAACCAAAAGGTTGGCAGTTCGAATACACCAGGCACTCCTTGGAAACTCTCTGGGGCAGTTCTACTCTGTCCTATAGGGTTGCTATGAGTTAGAATCGACTCGATGGTAATGGGTCTAGTTTTTCATAGTTATGCTTTAGAAGCTTCTTTTTCTTTATGGCTTGTAGGGGGCCATCAATATCTTTTATATTTTTATGCACATGTTGAGTTATCCAAGGATAGTTGTAGGTCATGTTAGACAGGAGTTTCCATTCTTTTGGATTTTCTCCTTTGAAAGAAAGACTTTGGCTCCAAAGGAATGTATGTAACTCAGTAATTTGGCTTTATTTCCCTGTGCATACAGGATCCAACCTTACTTGGGATGGGCTGAAATAATTTATCTTCTGACATTTCTGGAACAGGTCTGAAGTAAAACAGTATTTTTCCCTTTGAAAAACTAAAAAATCTACTCCTGAGTACACCCTCTATGCTTAGAAAAACTGATGACCACATCTCCAGGCTTTCTGATGATACTACTTCAAGTTGGCTCCCTGTTCAAGATCTCTATGATCACACTGAAGACCCCACCCCCATGAACATCCATTTTCTCATTTGTCGAATCAGAGTGTAGTTTCTGCATGGGTCAGATTAGATAGGAGGTGTGAAAAGATTTGTGCATTCTTCTATAGATGTGAAATGGTATCATTGTATCTTAAGAAAGACTGAAATGGCCAAAGGTCAAACTATCTGGCTAGCATACCCATTGCTGTTGAGTCGATTTCAACTCATAGCAACCCTAAAGAACAGAGTAGAACTGCCCCATAGGGTTTCCAAGGAGCCTCTGGTGGACTTGAACTGCTGACCTTTTGGTTAGCAGTTGTAGCACTTAACCACTATGCCACCAGGTTTTCCCTGGTTAGGGTAATCTCCCTCGAAAAATATCAGTATAATGAACTAATATTTCTGCCCAAACTCTTGCAAATGAGCAGAAAAGCTCAACTTGTTTTTCCGATCTCTGTACTATATGTATCTTCTCTTTTCTAGAGATCTTGCTGGTCCTTGGCCACTTTAAAGAAATTATATGTTACTTCTGCTGGCAGCTTCAGGGGGTTTCAATATGATAGAACTTATTGGAATCTTTAGAAGAACTCTATTATGTTTTGCATATCTAAGTATTAAATTGGATGTAGTCATAAAATTGTCTTAAGTATACCTTAATAGGTGGCCTATTAGTGCAATTTATTGCCTTCATTCTCCAAGACATTCAAGCGCCATGCTGTTTTCAGGAACTACAATATTTAACATTTAAAATAGCATTGCCTTTATCCCCAAGGATACCTTAAAATGATGGTGCTCATTTTTCGTTTCATTCTTCACTAAATGACAGTGTGAGTCGCTGAAAGTTGCCATAATTTCTGGGTTGCCTTTTCGAGAAGTATCAGAAATTGGTTGCTAATGGAGAAAATCCCTCAACTCAGAAACGCACTGTGCATTCCATATTTCTGCAGAAAACACCTAAATTACCCATAAAACTTTTATGAACAAGGCACTTATTGAAGATGAAAAGCATAAAATAACACCGAAGCTTTCCAAGTGAAGATAAAATCATTCCTCACCCCCATCCCCTTTTTGGCCTAGTTTCTAGTGGAAAGCTCTCTTATAAAATTGCTATCCTTTCCCTTCCTCTTTCCGAGTGACTGGTGTCTAGGGAGTTTTGTTTTGTGTTAAGTAACTTCAGAAAATAAATCTTTCATTCACTGGATTCACCACCAGTTTGTGTTTGTGGTATTTTGTGGCTCCAAAGGGCAGGACACTGTCTCTGGCTTTTTTTTGAATCTTCTCATCTTACTCATTCTATGATGATTTTAGAAGATGGGTGAATATATACTGACTGCCTTTCATCTGAAATTCCTTCATTGTATTGATTAGAATCTCCTCAGGAAAGTGGAAACCACATTAGTTATTTAAAATAGAGTCCATTTGACTCGGGCTCTTACACAGACATTGAAGAACTGAAAAAGCAAAAAGAGAGCCCCATGGTGACCTAACAGGACAGCTACAGGAAGAGTCTGGAGTACAGAGAAAACAGTGAAGGTAAGAGATGCAGTGTGGCTGGTTTAGGGAATGCCTAAAGAAGCTGCAGGCTTGACCACCTATGTTATGGATTGAACTGTGTCCCCTCAAAATGTGTGTCAACTTGGCTAGGCCATGATTCCCAGTATTATGTGGTTGTGCTCCATTTTGTGATCTGATGTAATTTTCCTGTATGTTGTAAATCCTAATCTCTGTCTGTGGTTAATGAGGCAAGATTAGATTATGTTAAAGAGGGTTACAGTGCAATGCAACATGCTTACTCAGGTCACAGCCCTGGTCTGATGTAAGGGGAGTTTTTGTGGGGTATAGCTTACATCACTTTTTATCTTACAAGACATAAAAGGAAAGAGAAGCAAGCAGAGAAATATCTCACCAAGTGAGAAGAGTCAGGAGTGGGGCACATCCTTTGGACTCAGGGTCCCTGTGCTGAGAAGCTCCTAGACCAGGGAAAGATTCATGATAAGGATTGTCCCCCAGAGCCGACAGAAAGAGAAAGCCTTCCCTGGAGCTGGTGCCCAAAATTCAGGCTGTGAAAGAGTAAATTTCTGTTTGTTAAAGCCATCCACTTGTGGTATTTCTGTTATAGCTGTACTAGATAACTAAGACAAGCTGTCAGCAGTTACTAATGGGGTAGGGGTGGGGGGTCAGGAAGAAAGTCCATTCTCCCTTTCTTCTACCTTCCAATATCCTTCTGGTCTTGTTTCCTGTTTTCCAGTTGGCTTAAACTCATGACAACCCCATGCACAACTGAATGAAATGGCTGCCCTATATTGCACCATCCCCATGATCAGTTGTAGCTTGGACTCCTGGGATCCATAGGGTTTTTACTGCTGATTTTCAGAAGTAGATCACCTCTTCTTCTTAGTCTGGAAGCTTGGCTAAAATCTGTTCAGCATCATAGCCACATCCATGCCTCCAGTGACAGATGGGTGGGGGCTGCTCATGAGCTGCATTGGGCAGAAATTGAACCTGGTTTCCTGCACTGAAGGTGAGAATTCCATCACTGAACCACACTCCCTCTAATGCCCTTCTAGCGCTGCCTACTGGCAGAAATTCACAGTTATCCAGTTGGCAGGGGAGTCTGGGAAATACATTTGGCAGTGTTTGAGGCCCCAGCATCACAGAGTATAGAATGAATTTGAAGGTGAGAGGCCATGTAGAACTCATCAGTACAATCACAATAATTGTTAATACAAGGAGAATAGTTTCTCAGTTAATTTTTTTCCTGTTAATATACTAACATCATTATAGAGTCACGTTAACTATATCACGGGGTTTCATCAAATTGCAATTTAAAGTACTAATTTTCAACTCTATATATGTTTTTCTTTCTGTAATTCATAAGTTAGTATCTATCTCTATTTTAAATTAGCATAGTATATTTTAAATTAGAATAGTATAATTGAATAGAGATTCGTAGTGTGAATACACACACACGCACACATAGCATAATTTTGAATATGAGATTTTCACATTATATGCCTATTTTGGATCTTAATCCCTACATAGGGTACAACTGCACAGTATCAAATCATCTAGGAAATAATTTCAAACATATTAAAGGAATTAAAAAAAAAACAAAGTGTACAACAAATTATTTTCCTCTAAAGAAGAATTTGAGAATATAAAATAGTAGAACTTTTACAGCAGAAAGAGACTTTTGTTGTTGTTGGTTGCCATCAAGTCAATTCTGTCTCATGGCGACCGCATGTGTGCAGAGCAGAACTGCCCTGTAGAGCTTTCAAGACTGTGACCTTTCAGAAGCAGGTCACCAAGCCTGTCTTCCAAGGCATCTCTGAGTGCCTTCGAACTGCTAACCTTTCAGCTAATAGTCAAGCACGTAACCATCTGCACACCCAGGGACATTGGAGCTCACTTTTCAATAAACTTTACGGGGTAGTTCTACTCTGTCCTTTAGAGTTGTTAGGAGCGGAATCGACTCGACGGCAGCGGGTTTAGTTTTTTGGCTTTTAAGTCTCTAAAGTTATTTCCACGCAATAGTTAATTCTTTCCTTAAAGATTTTAGTGGTGGTCTGAGACAATAATGAAAAAGGTAAGTTTACTCTTGACACATGTGACTTCATTATCTCAAGTTTTCTTGAATTGTATGAATTGGAAATGTTTCAGGTGGATGAGTGAATAAAAGGCCTTTAAAGAGGAATGAGAATGAGCTAGATTAGGATGTTAACTGAGCTCGTTGAAAAGACTCATAATTAGAATCTACACTAACTAAGAGGCAAACATGTGGATTCAAAGTGCTGACCTTTTGCTTAGCAGCCAAATGCTTAACCACTGCGCCACCAGGACTCCTACATTTATCTATATGTCTATAAAAAGTTTAAATAGACCACATGTTTTGATATATGACTAACCGTGGGGGAGTATTTGTAGTGCTTGGCTTCATTCATTCAGCATTGATGCAGGACACAGCACATGTCAGCCATGGCAAAGGACAATGGGGATACAGAACAGAAAACCCATGCCCTCAAGAACCATGCTATCTACCAGCCTAGAGAGCACTCAGGTAACTACACTGGCTATCATAAAACAGTCTGACAATCTTGTAAATGGGATTAGTTCAATGAGCTTTGATAATACACACCTCGGTCCCTTGGGAGAGAACAAGCAAAGCTTTTGGGGGAAGGGGTGCTCAAGCAGAGCCACGTAAGGAAGATGGGAAGAGGTGCAAATGTTTGAAAGAGCATACTTTTTTAGGGATTCATTCAGAGTTTTCATTTCAGTATGATTGAAATGTCAGTATCTGGCATATACATTCCACTGTGACTAAAACGTAGACTGCCAGGCAAATGTGGTAAGAGAAGAGGCTACAGAGAACAGCGGTGTCAGACTGTGGAGGGCCATGCTCAGGAGCTGTTATTTTATCTTGAAGGTTGTAGGACACCAATGAACTGTTTTAAGTGTGACAGGAGGTGAGAAATAGCTTGGTCAGCTCTGCATTTTAGAAAGATCATCCTGGTAATCTTCCGGTAGAAATATCGTAGGTGAGGAAACTGGAGGCAAGAAGAGCTAAAAGAAATGACACAGTTCTTTCTGAAGCATCAGGAACTGTGCGGTGAAGTGCATCTCACAGACCAGAGAGAACTTTCGTGAGTAGACTCAACGGGACTTGACCACCAATTATTTGTTATGTGAGGGTTAGAGGAGAGTGAAATGTCAAGCGTAATTCCTTGATTAGGAAATCTTGTGGCCACCTTGATGAAAATGAAAGGAAATTTTGAAAAATGATGAAAGATTTTGAGTGACCCCATGGGGCCTAAGGTAGTCATGAAATTAGTAGATGGGAAAATGCAAAAGGCGTTTGGTTAGAAGAGAAAATGTCATGTGAGGCTGTAGAGAAAAGGGTAAGAATGAGTGAGGCTACAGCTATGTTTGTGGATAGACAGGGTTGTGGTAAAAGCAGGAAATTGAGCGATACCTGTAGCTTGTGAAGAAATTCACTGCCTTTGTGAATTAAAAACAAAATGCTGCAATGTCAATATGTTGAAGGGTTTTCAAATTATAGTTTAGGTCTTAAATCTGGGAAAAAAAAGAAAAAAGTTACTGTCGAGTTGATTCAGACTCATAGCAACCGTACAGGACAGAACAAGGAGTGGCTGGTGGATTTTTGACCTGCCAGCATAGCAATAGCTATTTTTTTTATGTGAGACTGGCAGGACTTAAGAGACTGGAAGGTGAAGGACGATTGAGAGTCCAGGGCCTCTCATAGTATTAGACTTCATATTTTTGGTGTTATCTCCAAGAGAGGTCACATATACAACAACTATATTTTCTAGAACTTTAAAGATAATTCATTTGTTAAATGTAAACTCAATGCACTGATTGTTTTTTAACATATATCCAGCTTGTAACCATATTTTGACATTTCTTGATTTTTACAAATGGGAGCCTCAAAAAGTACCAATGGCCTTGACCTCACTCGCCCACTGAGAAGTCCTTGGGCTTTGGCAGTGATGGTGGCTCTTAGAATAATAACCTACAAAGCTTCCGCCCCAAGATCACAAATGCAGATTTTTTTTTTTTTTTAGTTTTTGGGGATACCAGGAACAGAAGAAAAGGGCATGCTCGTTGATAGTTTGTCCATTTATCTAATAACATACTAGCTGAATGGAAACCAAGGCTAATCCATTGTGAAAGCTAGTTAACATAAATACATCTACATGATCATCTGGTAGAGGTATTATGCTAAACCAATAGTTAGGTATCACTCTACTTTGCAAATTTCGGAGTTTATTACTTACTATCAGCTGCCTAGGGAATCATTTTTATAAGCAGTGAAACCCTGCTCATCCAGAATGCCACTGATCTAGATATGATTCTTACGGAAAGTCTACAGAGAACTAAAAGCCAACAAAAACATTCCTTCTGAAAAACTTAAAATAGAAATATACAACTCACTGTTAACATTAGAAAAAAAAAAAAAACATTAGAGGTGCCAGGCAATTTCAATAAAAAATTCAAGCACACTTGATAGAAAATGATTAGCTAAAATGCACATAATTTGGTGTTTGATAATCTCCATTGTACTTATGTTAGGTATTCAATCCATCCCCCCACCCCACAATTTCATTTTTTTGCTTCTATGTAAATGAAAAGTGTAATAAAAAAGATGTAGTATTTGCCCCTTACTATTTGGAACATTCAGTCTGTTTTGTTCCTTAGTCCATACACTCCTCACACATCTCTACATTATTTTCACACTAGCACTCAGCTCTTTTATACAATAATGGAACAGCAGGTTCTTTATTGAAAGGAAATGTTTGTATTCATCAAGAAATGTGCTTTTCAGAGCCGTGAAAATCATGTTCAAAGCACCAATTCCTATCTAAAAGAAATTTGGAGGAAGATTTTTTCAAAGTGACAATATGAAAGTTTGAATGAATATTTCATCAAAATAAGGAGGTTACACACAGTTAGGCAAAGGCAAAAATTCAAGGGACATTATACTGAACTTCTCCAAATATTTGAGATTTCTGATATACGTATTTATTGCTCCAGAGAGCAATTTATTTAGTGTATTGCTAACAACCTGTGGTTAAAACATTGGCTGCTAACCAAAAGGTTGGTGGTTTGAGTCTATACAGAGGCTCCTTGGAAGAAACACCTGATGATCTACTTCCAAAAACTGAGTCACTGAAAACCCTGTGGAGCCCAGTTCTACTGGGGATACACGTGGGGACGCCATTAGTCAGAACAGACTCCATGACAACGGGTTTGGTTTGTTTCTTTTTTTTCCAGTTCTGATACAATTCCAAAGTTAATTTTGGAAATGACCTTTTATTTGTCTTTTCATGGGAAAGATTAAGAAATTAAATTAAAAAAAATAATAATACAGATTCCGGGTGGGTAGGCTTTTGGTAAGGCTGAGAAGTATTTTTTTTGAGAAGTATTGCTTACCTTAAAAAAGTTCCATAACATAGAGACGGGATGAAAATGAAATAAACAACATTGCTGCAAAAGATGGGGATGGGAGGGTTAAAATATAAATTTGTCCCTATTGAGTAGTTGGTGCATAGTGCTAATAATAACAAAAATAATAATATTTACAATTACTGGTTTCCCCTGCTATCCGAACATAGAGCTCTCCTATGAAATCTTTCGTAAACTGAAATGGCTTAAAGTGAAGAAACAATTACCAATAACTTATATGGGAAAGATTTTGGAGTGTTCACAGACCCCAAAAATGTACCAAATCGTGCCAAATAACAAAACCCTTAAAAGCTTTCTTAGGCTTTCCTGATACCTTAGGACACATCGTGCTAACGGATGCAGAAAATAAATCAAGACAAAGCACAGATGCCCACAGACACAGTTAAAGGCTATGACGGCTTGATGCCCAGATGCTGACTGTAGTTCACCGGGAAGGAGCTTGGCGACGCCACTCTGGCTGCTCAGGGGTGCATGCTGCCTCTTTAATGTTGGCTGGGTCCAAAACAAATGCTAAACGCTATTTCCTCTTTCCCCCCCTTTTCCGTAAAAGCCAAAATCCTCTTCAGTTTTCTTTCAGTTAGCGAAACAGGTACTAATATAGGTCTTTCATAAAAGCGAAGTGGCATAAAGTGAGCTTTCAAAAAGGAGTGGCGCGGGGGTGGGGGGGGGTTGAGATACCTGTATAGCCAAATGCAAAGCATGAAACTTGATTAGATGATGGGTGGGGGTGGGGGGGACACCTATAAAAGGCGTTTTTGAATAATTGGAGAAATTTGAATATGGACAGGATATTAAATGGCATTATGGAAGTATCAGATACCCTGGTGGCATAGTGGTTAAGTGCTATGGCTGCTAACCAAAAGGTCGGCAGTTCAAGTCAGCCAGGAGCACCTTGGAAACTCTATGGGGCGGTTCTACTCTGTCCTGTAGGGTCTCTATGAGTTAGAATCGACTTGACGGCAACAGGTTTGTTTTTATGGAAGTGTTGTTAATTTTCTGAGCTGTGATAATGGCTCCAGAAGTTCATGGGAGTGCTGGGAAGGTGGTCTGCCTTTAAAATTCCCATCCAGGCTTCCTAAGCTGAGGCCTTGGGCTCACAGCTCTGATAAAGGGGCTGGAAATTGGGTCTCTCTCCCCCGTCCCAGTAGCTTTTCCTTGTCAGAGTGCCTTCCTCCCTGTTCCTACCCACAGTAACACTTTCTGTCTCTATGACTACCCATGACTACGTCATTGTACAGGAATGATTAACCTTGTAGCTAGTGGGGAAGAAGTGTTCTTTCTGCTCATGCAGCCATGGTCACAGGGCTGCCATGTTGTTTGCATTTAAACAAAGCTTGGCCACAGCGTGGTCAGGCCAGGTGCAGCTGAACAAAGCCCTCTTTCTGTTATTCCTTTCCCCGTTCCCATGCATTCTGTCATGAGTTGAATTATGTCACCCCAAAAATGTGTATACCAATTTGGCTGGGCCATGATTAGCAGTATTGTGTGGTTGTCCTCCATTTTGTGATTGTAGTTTTATGTTAAGAGGATTAGGGTGGGATTGTAACAAGACTCTCACTCAGCTCACGTTCCTGATCCAAGGTAAAGGGAGTTTCCCTGGGGTGTGGCCTGCACCACCTTTTCTCTCTGAAGAGATAAAAGGAAAGGTAAGCAGAGAGTTGGGGACCTCATACCACCAAGAAAGCAGCACCAGGAGCAGAGCACGTCCTTTAGATCCAGGGTCCCTGCGCCCGAGACGCTCCTTAACCGTGGGAAGATGAGGACAAGGACCTTCCTCCAGAGTTGACAGAGGGAGAAAGACTTCCCCTGGAGCTGACGCCCTGAATTTGGACTTTTAGCCTATTTTACTGTGAGGAAATAAATTTCTCTTTGTTAAAGCCATCCACTTGTGGTATTTCTGTGGTAGCAGAACTAGATAACTAAGACACACTGGTAAGGCATAAAACCCCTAGACTCCTTTGCATCAGAGCCTTTTGCCTGCAAGGCGAACTTGGAGCCTAACATGTGAGGAAGAAATTCCTTAGTCAACTCACACTGGGACGGGATTCTGATGGAGGCTAACCCCAGGATATACCTTATAACCCCATTCATCTGTGTCCTAACCACTATGTTAAGTAAATAAAAGCTTGTAAAATGCCACTGAGTAATGTCAATTAGGAGCCCTGGTGGTGCAGTGGCTAAGAGTTCGGCTGCTAACCAAAAGGTTGGCAGTTTGAAGCTATCACCCACTCCTTGGAAACCATATGTGGCAGTTCTACTCTGTCATAGGGTAGCTCTGAGTCAGAATCCACTCGTCAGCAATGGGAATGCCAATTAATTACTGAGAGCTATAGGGTCGCTATGAGTAGGAATCAACTGGACAGCAATGGGTTTGTTTACAGCCCTCTGTGAGCCCATTTTTCATCACAGTTCATTTCAAGGAGATGTGTTTA
This sequence comes from Loxodonta africana, assembly GCF_030014295.1. Taxonomy (NCBI): domain Eukaryota; kingdom Metazoa; phylum Chordata; class Mammalia; order Proboscidea; family Elephantidae; genus Loxodonta; species Loxodonta africana. Next base: position 23,568,118 of record NC_087342.1, on the reverse strand, counting down.
TTCTTAAGAGAGCATGTTAACGTATTCAGAGTATCAGAATAAAAGCAAATAAGCAAGCAAACATAAAACTGGGAATTTACCAGATTTCGTTGTATCTAAGGCTTCCCTGAGCATAAGAGAGAAAAAATATTGCTAATAAAAGTGATAGAGTGCTTTTATATCACTTTGAATTTTTAAAAATATTTATGAACTGAATTTTTATGTCTTTTTAGAAAGTTTTAAAAATCATGTTTTCCTTTTATACATACCTAAAAAATAAAATCATAAACAAAATAATTGGTTAAATTCTCCTAAAGCTCTTCTGAATCGAGAAAGTCTGGATTCCATGAGAATTTGAAATTGTGTCTTGCATTTCCCCTTTTTTGATCAGGTTTTTTCTATAGCATCTTTGATCAAAACGTTTGGTAACGGCAGCTGGGACCATCCAGTTCTGGTCTCAGCAAAGAAGGTCGTTTTTCATGTAGGCAAGTAGTGGTACATTCCATTTTCTCCTCCAATTCCTGACTCCTTCTTCCTTTGTTCCAGGCAAAAAGAGACCATTCCTTGTACCTCGGATGGTCGATGGTGTGTTTGAATCCATTGTTGTGGCTATTGTGTGCTGCCTTCGGGACTAGGAGGCTTATCACCCAGCACCGTATTGGGCAGTATTCTCTTGTGATTCATAAAGTCTTTGTTAGCTAATTTTCAGTAGATTGCCAGGATTTTCTCCCTAGTCTTAAACTGGAAGCTCCGCTGAAACTTGTTCATTCTGGGTGGAAAACTGGTGGCATCACTCCCAGCATCATAGCAACATGCAAGCCACCACAGGAGGACAAACTGACAGGGAGGTCATGGAAAAGATTATTTACTAAAAAAAAAAAAAATTTTTTTTTTTATTTACTGGGTTTTATTTTTTCACTGAATTATATTTCATATGTGTATCTTGTTTTTAAAGGTATAGTTGATTAAAAGGAAAATTTTAGCTCTGAAAAGACTAAAAACATCATATTGCTTTACACTTTGCAAACTGCTTTCATAAATCCCAACAAATTAAATTTTCCAACAACATTTTTGGGTACTACTGTAACCCTCAGCCTTACTTTATAAAAAAAGGAAACTGAAGTTCTGTGATCAACCAAACCAAAACAAAACAAAAAAGACCCCCCAAAACAAAAAAGTCCTGTGATATGAATGACTAAATCACGAACACAAGTGTCATGGATTGAACTATGTCCCCTCAAAATGTGTGTCATCTTGGCTAGGCCATGATTCCCAGTATTGTGTGATTGCCTACCATTTTGTCACCCGATGTGATTTTCATGTGTTGTAAATCCTACCTCTGTGATGTTACTGAGTCAGGATTAGAGGCAGTTATGTTAATGAGGCAGGGCTCAATCTACAAGATTAGGTTGTATATTGAGTCAATCTCTTTTGAGGTATAAAAGAGAGAAGCGAGCAGAAGGACTTCCTACCACCAAGAATGAAGAACGGGGAGGGGGAGGAGCACGTCCTTTGGACCTGAGGTCCCTGTGCTGAGAAGCTCCTAGACCAGAGGAAGATTGATGACAAGGGCCTTCCCCTAGAGCTGGCACCCTGAATATGGATTTTTAGCCTTCTAGGCTGTGAGAGAATAAACTTCTGTTTGTGAAAACCAACCGCTTGTGGTATTTCTGTTATAACAGCACTAGATAACTAAGACAACAGGTATGCGCTAGAATTTGAGTTCAAGTGCAGGTTTCATGACGCCAAAATGTATACTCATTCCATTCACTCTTCTACCAGTGAGGAGAGTGAGGGACAGAGAACAGGATGCAGGCATCAGGGAGCAATGACCACAGCTACACAGCCTCACAGAAATGCAGATCAACTACAATAAGTAGATAAAAGAGCTCAGAAATAGAGCAGTTTAAAGTCATTAATTCTTGCTCTAAACAATGTAAGACTGCTTCATATTTACAATAGATGCTCCTGGTGGTTATTTGAGTCCTTGAGAAAAAGTTAATTAGTGCATAATATTGTTGCTAGTTCTTTTTCAATAAGAAATCCAGTTAAAAGTGTACATCTTCCCAAATGATTTATCAAAAAAAAATATGTTATTTAGAAAAAATGGATTTTCTGGAGGTCACATATATTCAAGATATTGATAAGTACTACATATTTTATATTTAACTCAAGTAATTGTTAATTTGGCACTCTAAAATAAGACTTCAGCACTATTTTTCCGGTCATAAATGTATTATAAATGCTTTATAGATGTCTTGGGACATGCATGAAGGTATAAATGACCAGAGAGTAAAAATGAAATTAAAACCCTAATGCACAAAAGTGATTGTTGTTAAAATTTGGTGCATTCTTCCATATTTTTTCTGTGCATACAAAAATAAAATTGATATCATTTGAAGACTTTAATATACTGCATTTTTCCACCAATACAACTTTAATCACTACATAATATTCCATTTAAAATAATAATACCTGGTATTCTTGTTGTGGAGTCCTGGTGGCAGAGTGGTTAAGAGCTCAAAAGGTTGGCAGTTTGAACCTACCTTGGATACCCTGTGGGGCAGTTCTGCTCTGTAAGGTCATTATGAGTTGGAATCGACTCAGCGGCAGTGGGTTTGGTATTCTTGTTAACCAAATGAATTTCAGAAAACAATAAAATGATCATATACGTGACGTATGTTTGACATTCAGAAAGTAGGAGTATGACCTGTTTCCATTGTTGTCTCTTAATGGGATGGGAGTCTGGCTTTTAAACCCAAATAGAAAACGTTGAATGTATACTGGGGGCTGTCTGGATAAAAAGTCCATGTGGAAGACAGCCAGTTCACTAGGAAGGCCCAGGCTGGGGGCTGGTCAGCACTGCTTGGGGACTGTGCCCTATGGCATACTGTCATATGCAGCCCTGGAGGACATCCTAGTCATTAAACCTGACTCTGTTGCCAGAATCTGATCCCTTTCTCTGCTGCTTTGGTTGTCAGTCATTTTCAAGCAGGGTTGAAAGACCTCCTTAGAACCGGCCTTCTGCTAGCACAGAATGACCGTAATTCAGCCTTTCTGGGGCTCCTTCAAAAAGCTGAGTGTGAACTGGCTTTGCTTGCCTCATCATTAGACATTTAGATGTTAGTCTTACTTTTATATATATATATATATATATAAACTTACTAAATTATTTCAGCACACTTAGATTTAGCTTAGAGTTTGATATCTAATGAAGTCATCATGGGAGAATATTATATTTTGTGTTAGTGTCTCTATAAAATTACCTTGCAAACCTCTAAAACTGTCTTTAAACCCTTTGCCGTTGAGTCGATTCCAACTCATAGCGACCCTATAGAACAGGGAAGAACTTGGAAATAGGGTTTCCAAGGAGTGGCTGGTGGAGTCGAACTGCTGACTGTTTGGTGAGCACCCGAGCTCTTAACCACTGTGCCACCAGGGGTCCAAAAATTATCTTTAGTGTACAGTTTATCTGAGCTATACAACGTTACTGAAGGAGGAGAGAGCTAAGGAATGTGTGAGTCTCTCACAAAGGAATTAGAAATAATAGGAGACTGGGATATACCTTTCGGCCTTGTTTCTGCTTAAAAATTGTCTTTCTTGACAACCCAAATCTTTCTGCTATTTTTCCATCAGGAGCCTTTCCTGCTAAAAAAGATATACTCATTTATGCTGAAAACCTTCATAACCCTTTCTATTCCCTCTAGTTTGTTGACTTGCATGTGCTTAGGAAGTATCGGGAATCTTTTAGTAGTCCTATATCTGGGGAGTTGGCACAGTGGTTAAGAACTCAGCTTGCTTAGCAAAAGGTCAGGAGTTCGAACCCACCAGCCACTCCTTGGAAACCCTATAGGGCAGTTCTACTCAGTCCTATAGGGTTGCTATGAGTTGGAATTGACAGGATGGCAATGCATTTGGTTTTTGCTTTATTCTCAATACAAGGAACCCTGGTGGTGCAGGGGTTAAGCACACAGCTGCTAACCGGGAGTTGGCGGTTCAAACCCACCAGCAGCTCTGCAGGAGAAAGATGTGACAGTTGCTTCCATAAAGATTTACAGCCTTGGAAATCCTATGGGGCAGTTCTACTCTGTTCTTTAGGGTGGATATGAGTTGGAATTGAATCAATGGAAATGAGTTAGGCTTTTTTGATTCTCAATACAGAATCCATCAATTTGTCCTCCCAGTGTCCTTGCAGCAGCAGAGACTGTGGCATGTGACTTAGACTCTACCAACCAAAAACTACCCATAAAATCTTGATTCAGAAGGCAGCAATGTAAGAAAGGAGTTATTCCCATGGAAGCCTTTTTCAGGCAAGCCTGGTGGTGGAGGTGCCTGGCCTGTGGGGATGGTAGTGACAGAGGTTCCAGCATTCAGCACTCAGTGCAGCTGTTGTACCATGTACAGCAGGGGAGTATCTGCTGGGGCAGCCCCTGGATCTTGTTCTTGGGGCACACCTTCTGACAATAACTCTATGACTTTATTGGGCATGTTTTGAACAACCACACAGACAAAGTATGTCATTATTATTATTATTTGCCTAAAATAGAATGAATTTCGTGCTTTGCAGTTACATCATCGTGTTAGCTGCCATTGAGTTGGCCTGACTCATGGTGACTACATGCACAACAGGACTAAAAGCTGTCCAGTCCAGTGCCATCCCCATAATCAGATGAAGATCAGACTGTTGTGAACCATAGAGCTTTCATTGGCAGATTTTTGGATGTAGATTGTCATTAGCCTTTCTTCCTAGTCTGTCTTAGTCTGGAAGCTCTGCTGAAACCTGCTCAGCATCATAGATGGTGGTGGCTAAGCATGAGGGCCACTGGCTGGGAATTGAACCTGATATCCCACATGGAAGGAGAGAATTCTTCCAACGAACCACTAATTTATAATTCTAAACCCAGAAAATACATCCTATCGCCCTACCTGCTATGCTACACTCTTTGTACCTTCACTATAGGGGCTGTGCCTGATTTCCTCTCTATCATTTTCCTCATCTTTATCCATCACAGTATACAGTGCCTACAAGTGCTTATAAGTGGATCAACTCTGCAAATGTTGTCTGCATCTTAAAGCAGTCCTAGGCAGTTCTGTAAGAATCGTTTTTGCTTTCTTTCATGAACTAAAAAGGTTTTTCCCTACATTCTTCATAAATAACCTATTGCCATGGAGTTGATTCTGACTCCTAGCGACCCTATGAGAACTGCAGAGTAGAACTGCCCCATATGGTTTCCAAGGAGTGGCTGGTGGATTTGAATTGCCAACCTTTTGGTTAGCAGCCATAGCTCTTAGCCACTGCGCCACCAGGACTCCATCTTCATAAATAATACTTTGAAAATGATTTCTCAGAAGGGCCACAGTAAAAGCAACTTCTTAGACATAAGTAAACACCTCGTGGGATGATGTTCTTAAACTTAAAGGCAAAGGACGATAGACTTGGGGAGCATCTATGCCAATTGGCACAATATAGTTTGTAAAGACAAAGTCTGCATCCTATTTTTGTGAGTAGTGTCTGTGGTCTTAAAAGCCTGCGAGTGGCCATCTAAGATACAACTATCAGTCTCTTCCAGTCTGGAGCAAGGGAGAATGAAGAAAACCAAAGACTCAAGGAAGCAACTAGTCTAAAGGACTAAGGGATCACATGAACCACAGCCTACACAACCCCAAGACCAGAACTAGATGGTACCTGGCTACCACTACTGACTGCTCTGACTGGGATCACAACAGAGGGTCCCAGACAAAATGGGAGAAAAATTGTACAACAAAAAATCAAATCGACAAAAAAGACCAGACTTACTGGTCTGACAGAGACAAGCAGAACCCCTGAGACTATGGCCCTAAGACACCTTCCTGACCTGGAACTGAAGCCATTCCTGGAGACCACTTTTTAGCCAAACGAATAGACAAGCCATAAAATAAATCATAATGCCCAAAAGGAACGTGCTTCTTAGAACAAACAATTATACAAGATCAAAAGGGCAACATTTGCCGAAAAGCAAAGATGAGAAGACATGAAGAAGTAGAAAATCAGGAGGAAAGAACTATCGAATGGGAAACTAATTTGCTCTGTAAGCTTTCACCTAATGCACAATAAAAAATTAAAAACAAAAACCAACAACAACAAAAACAGACAGAGCTGGACATGTGCCCAGGCCTTTGGAACCCTCCCCCCACCCCCAACAAAATGATTTCTTTTAAAGTGGGGAACAAAATAAATATCTTTGTATAAGGTAAACACAGATTTTCTGACACAGGGCTGGTAGAGGAAAAGTGGAACAAGAAACATTTACTGGTTTGCAAATGCAAAGGGGAGAGCTGAAATGATTTCCAAACCCAAGTGAAAATGAAAAGTTGCAATTTAGATTAAATGCTTCAATTTAGCAGATTTTGTTTGTTGTTATCTAATTGAGTGTGGTGTAATGGAAATACAAGGAGTAAATTGGGAAGCTTCCCTTCAAGTTTCTGCTCTTTTTCTCAGCTGTGCAATTTTGGGTAAGTTATAGCTTTGGAACCCTTCTTGGTTCATTTGGAAAATGAGATTATAACACTGTCCACCTTGAAAGCTTGTTTGGAGTGGGGAGGGTGAATGAGTAGCGGTTATGACAGTGCTTTATAAATTGTAGGAAGGATTGTAAGGATTGTCATTTCAAGTATTGTCTGTCCCTAGAATCATGCTTCTCTCTTGAAAAACTTCTAAATGCTCCAGAGAATTTGGGATGGAAGTAGAGAAGATACTATGTTGAATATCACCTTTCCTAAGGATAATATTTCCATTTTTATTGAGATTATATTGGTCAGAATAAATCCTGGTGGCGCAGTGGCTATGATACTACACGGAAGTTCCAGGTTTTGCTCGGCGTGACTCCTATCTGCCAATAAACGAGAGACTGAGGTGGGAGAGCGTAAAGGTGCCTTTATTTTGTTGTGCAAGGAAGGAAGCAATCGGGGCTGTTGCCACCAAGACTGCTCCAAGAGGGTGAGAGAAAAAAGTTATTTTTAAGGAGTTTACAAGTAGGGAGTTCATACAAGTCAGCAACATTCTTAGACATACCACGCAGGTGCCACAATTTTCGATTTTCACAGGGCACACCAAGCAAAGGAACTGCAATTTTAATGCAAATGGTGAGACCAGCTGAGCAAAGCAACTGGAATTCTGATGCAGATTTCAAGGGCTCCAAGCAGTGGAACTGGAAATGGCGAGGCTGGGCAAGCAAGCTGCAGTGGAATTTTCTGCAGCCTGAGGACCTCTGTATTAGCTAAGCGTTTGGCTGCTGACCAAAGGCCAGCAGTTCAAATCCACCAGCCAATCCTTGAAAAACTTATAGGGCAGTTCTACTCTGCCCTATAGGGTCACTATCAGTCGGAGTCAATTTGACAGGAACAGGTTTTTGCTTTTTTTTTAATACTGTAAAGAGCATTCAAGCTAAGAAAATGTATCCACATCCCATAATTAAGGAATAAAATTTCTGTTAGGATTCTTTGAGTTGCAAGAGATAAATACTGAAATCTAGTTTGAAAACCACCAGAAAAGGCACCTTAATTTTTTCTTTGATATAAAACCCAGTGACCCAGTGCCTTCGAGTCGATTCCGACTCATAGCGACCCTATAGTACAGAGTAGAACTGCCCAACAGAGTTTCCAAGGAACACCTGGTGGATTCAAACTGCCGACCTCTTGGTTAGCAGCTGTGGCACTTAACCACTACGCCACCAGGGTTTCCATTCTTTTATATAGAAGTGGGAAGTTCAAGGTAGGACCTGGCTGGATCCCGGTGCTTTAAACAGTATCATTGGGAATCTCTCTCCCCATCTCTGATTTTCTATGTTGATTTTTAGCTGGACTCCTTCGCTATGAGAGCAAGGTTGGCTACTGGAAGACCTACATTTCCATTCTTTCTGTTTAGCAACCCCAACCTAAAGGAGAAGCTTTTCTTGATAATGCCAGCAAAATTCCACCTGTTCTCATGGGTCCAGTCTGAGGGATGATGAGTCTATTCCTGATCCAGTCACTGTGGTTAGGGGATGGAATATTCTAGTTGGCTACCCCTGGATCACATGCCCAGTCCGAGAGCTGGTAGAGCCAGCAAATCTTTCAACCGCTGGGACTAAGAATGGGTGGGAGGGCCAATTCCAAAGGTAAAACTGGAAAGAGAACGATTATGCTCATTATATATATCTTGAGGAGTAGTCAGGACCAGTAGGTTGAGTATCTCCTGTGGAAAGTACCTGAACTTGCCTCATTAAAATATTGTTCTCTATAGCCTTTGTCTCAGATGTAGTAACCTGAATAACATGGACCCCAGGCCTATTGTCTCTAGAGTAACAGGCTGTTTTACAGAGGTACTGAGGCTATAAATGAGGTTAGGGTGCCCGTGCTATCGCCAAGGTGGACAGAGGGATATGGAGAATTTCTAAGACAGCCAAAGAGAAAAGCATTAAAGCGGTTACAAGCTGGAAATGCTGTGGAATGTGGCCACGTGGGGACTGCCTTTGTTAATATTTTATGAAGGTCTCTGGGCACAGAAAGAGCTGTCTTGCCTTCATTAGAGGTGATGAGGAGGCTGCTGCCAAGCTGTTCACACACTCTAGGTAATTTCAGTGTGCCGCAGGGCAGAAAGGGGCTCAGAGCATATTAGTTTCCAGTTAGATGCTTTCTTCGCCTCACACTTAGTAAAAACCAAATGTAGGATTCCCCAGTGTCCAAAACAGACATGCAGAAGTAAGCAGAGGCCTAACTAGAATTGGAGAATGTGGACTTAATCCCAGTTCTCCCAAGAACTTGCCATGTGTCCTAAGGCAATTCCTTTTTTTCTCTTGGACTTCATTTCTTCATCTGTAAATTCAAGGGTATGGATATGATGATACCAAAGGCCCCTTGTGAACATGAATAACCAGCGTAGGAGGAACAAATTTTTTAATATAGGTAATACATTTGGCTGGCTCAAAATGCAAAATAATATCAAAGGCATGCTGTGAAAACCTCACTCCCACCCCTGCCCACCTCCACCATGTTCTGTACCTATTTCTATTGGCATTTAAAAAATATATTTCCATAATTTCTTTCTGAAAACTCTAGCAAATACATATTCCTCCGTTTTCTTACACAGGGAGTCCTGGTAGCACAGTGGTTAAGCCCTAGGTTGCTAACCAAATGGTCACTGGTTGGAACCTACCAGCCGCTCTGTGTGATAAAGATGTGGCAATCTGAGCCTTGGAAACTCTAGGGAGCAACTCTACTCTGTCCTATTACTATGAGTCGGGATTGACTGGGAGCAATGGGTTTGCTTTTTTTCTTACATAGAAGTTAGCATACTGTAAAAAAAATAAAATTGTACCTTGCTTTTTTTACCCCCTTAATATATCTTGGAGGAAACCCTGGTGGCATAGTGGTTAAGTGCTATGGCTGCTAACCAAAAAGGGTCAGCGGTTCGAATCCGCCAGATGCTCCTTGGAAACTATACGGGGCAATTCTACTCTGTCCTATAGGGTTGCTATGAGTCAGAATCGACTTGATGGCACTGGGCTTGGTTTGGTTTTTTTTGGTTAGTATATCTTAGAGCTCTTTTCCTATCAGTATATAAACCACTTCTTTATTCTTTAATACAGCTTCATGTATTCTATTATTCCCAATATTATCCTGTGAGAAACAATGCTGTTTTTGCAGATGCAACTGTAGGATAAATCCCAAAAGTGGAAATATCAAGTCAAAGAGTAAATGCTTTTATATTTTTCAGAACTGCCTTCTCTAGGGGTCATACCAACATATACTCAACCTGCAAAGAATGAAAGGGCCTGTTTCCCACAAGTCTCATCAACAGAGTGTGTTGGATTTTGCTCATCTAATACACTTAAAATGGTAACTTGGTACAGTTTTCCTTTTTTTTTTTTTTTTATTAACTTTTATTGAGCTTCAAGTGAACATTTACAAATCAAGTCAGACTGTCACATATAAGTTTATATACATCTTACTCCGTACTCCCACTTGCTCTCCCCCTAATGAGTCAGCCCTTCCAGTCTCTCCTTTCGTGACAATTTTGCCGGCTTCCAACTCTCTCTATCCTCCCATCCCCCCTCCAGACAGGAGATGCCAACACAGTCTCAAGTGTCCACCTGATATAATTAGCTCACTCTTCATCAGCATCTCTCTCCTACCCACTGTCCAGTCCCTTTCATGTCTGATAAGTTGTCTTCGGGGATGGTTCCTGTCCTGTGCCAACAGAAGGTTTGGGGACCATGACCACCGGGATTCCTCTAGTCTCAGTCAGACCAATTAAGTAAGGTCTTTTTATGAGAATTTGGGGTCTGCATCCCACTGATCTTCTGCTCCCTCAGGGGTTCTCTGTTGTGCTCCCTGTCAGGGTAGTCATCGATTGTGGCCGGGCACCAACTAGTTCTTCTGGTCTCAGGATGATGTAGGTCTCTGGTTCATGTGGCCCTTTCTGTCTCTTGGGCTTTTAGTTGTCGTGTGACCTTGGTGTTCTTCATTCTCCTTTGCTCCAGGTGGGTTGAGACCAATTGATGCATCTTAGATGGCCGCTTGTTAGCATTTAAGACCCCAGACGCCACATTTCAAAGTGGGATGCAGAAAGTTTTCATAATAGAATTATTTTGCCAATTGACATTGAAGTCCCCTTAAACCATGATCCCCAAACTCCCGCCCTTGCTCCGCTGACCTTTGAAGCATTCATTTTATCCCGGAAACTTCTTTTGGTCCAGTCCAATTGAGCTGACCTTCCATGTATTGAGTATTGTCCTTCCTTCACCTAAAGCAGTTCTTATCTACTAACTAATCAGTAAGTAACCCCCTCCCACCCTCCCTCCCTCCCCCCCCTCGTAACCACAGAAGTATGTGTTCTTCTCAGTTTATACTATTTCTCAAGATCTTATAATAGTGGTCTTATACAATATTTGTCCTTTTGCTTCTGACTAATTTTGCTCAGCATAATGCCTTCCAGGTTCCTCCATGTTATGAAATGTTTCACAGATTCGTCACTGTTCTTTATCGATGCGTAGTATTCCATTGTGTGAATATACCACAATTTATTTACCCATTCATCCGTTGATGAACACCTTGGTTGCTTTCAGCTTTTTGCTATTGTAAACAGTGCTGCAATAAACATGGGTGTGCATATATCTGTTTGTGTGAAGGCTCTTATTTCTCTAGGGTATATTCCGAGGAGTGGGATTTCTGGATTGTATGGTAGTTCTATTTCTAACTGTTTAAGATAACGCCAGATAGATTTCCAAAGTGGTTGTACCATTTTACATTCCCACCAGCAGAGTATAAGAGTTCCAATCTCTCCGCGGCCTCTCCCAACATTTATTATTTTGTGTTTTTTGGATTAATGCCAGCCTTGTTGGAGTGAGATGGAATCTCATCGTGGTTTTAATTTGCATTTCTCTAATGGCTAATGATCGAGAGCATTTTCTCATGTATCTGTTAGCTGCCTGAATATCTTCTTTAGTGAAGTGTGTGTTCATATCCTTTGCCCATTTCTTGATTGGGTTGTTTGTCTTTTTGTGGTTGAGTTTTGACAGAATCATATAGATTTTAGAGATCAGGCGATGGTTGGGGATGTCATAGCTGAAAATTCTTTCCCAGTCTGTAGGTGGTCTTTTTACTCTTTTGGTGAAGTCTTTAGATGAACATAGGTGTTTGATTTTTAGGAGCTCCCAGTTATCTGGTTTCTCTTCCTCATTTTTGGTAATGTTTTGTATTCTGTTTATGCCTTGTATTAGGGCTCCTAAGGTTGTCCTTGTTTTTTCTTCCATGATCTTTATCGTTTTAGTCTTTATGTTCAGGTCTTTGATCCACTTGGAGTTAGTTTTTGTGCTTGGTGTGAGGTATGGATCCTGTTTCATTTTTTTGCAAATGGATATCCAGTTATGCCAGCATCATTTGTTAAAAAGACTATCTTTTCCCCAATTAACTGACACTGGGCCTTTGTCAAATATCAGCTGCTCACATGTGGATGGATTTATATCTGGGTTTTCAATTCTGTTCCACTGGTCTATGTGCCTGTTGTTGTACCAATACCAGGCCGTTTTGACTACTGTGGCTGTATAATAGGTTCTGAAATCAGGTAGAGTGAGGCCTCCCACTTTCTTCTTCTTTTTCAGTAATGCTTTGCTTATCCAAGGCTTCTTTCCCTTCCATATGAAGTTGGTGATTTGTTTCTCCATCACATTAAAAAATGACATTGGAATTTGGATCAGAAGTGCATTGTATGTATAGATGGCTTTTGGTAGAATAGACATTTTTACTATGTTAAGTCTTCCTATCCATGAGCAAGGTATGTTTTTCCACTTAAGTATGTCCTTTTGAATTTCTTGTAGTAGAGCTTTGTAGTTTTCTTTGTATAGGTCTTTTACATCCTTGGTAAGATTTATTCCTAAGTATTTCATCTTCTTGGGGGCTACTGTGAATGGTATTGATTTGGTGATTTCCTCTTCGATGTTCTTTTTGCTGATGTAGAGGAATCCAAGTGATTTTTGTATGTTTATCTTATAACTTGAGACTCTGCCGAACTCTTCTATTAGTTTCAGTAGTTTTCTGGAGGATTCCTTAGGGTTTTCTGTGTATAAGATCATGTCATCTGCAAATAGAGGTAATTTTTCCTTCCTCCTTGCCAATCCAGATGCCCTTTATTTCCTTGTCTAGCCTAATTGCTCTAGCTAGGACTTCTAGCACAATGTTGAATAAGAGCGGTGATAAAGGGCATCCTTGTCTAGTTCCCGTTCTCAAGGGAAATGCTTTCAGGTTCTCTCCATTTAGAGTGATGTTGGCTGTTGGTTTTGCATAGATGCCCTTTATTATGTTGAGGAATTTTCCTTCAATTCCTATTTTGGTGAGAGTTTTTATCATAAATGGGTGTTGGACTTTGTCAAATGCCTTTTCTGCATCAATTGATAAGATCATGTGGTTTTTGTCTTTTGTTTTATTTATGTGGTGGATTACATTAATGGTTTTTCTAATATTAAACCAGCCTTGCATACCTGGTATAAATCCCACTTGGTCGTGGTGAATTATTTTTTTGATATGTTGTTGAATTCTATTGGTTAGAAATTTGTTGAGGAGTTTTGCATCTATGTTCATGAGGGATATAGGTCTATAATTTTCTTTTTTTGTAATGTCTTTACCTGGTTTTGGTATCAGGGAGATGGTGGCTTCATAGAATGAGTTGGGTAGTGTTCCGTCATTTTCTATGCTTTGAAATACCTTTAATAGTAGTGGTGTTAACTCTTCTCTGAAAGTTTGGTAGAACTCTGCAGTGAAGCCGTCCGGGCCAGGGCTTTTTTTTGTTGGGAGTTTTTTGATTACCGTTTCAATCTCTTTTTTTGTTATGGGTCTATTTAGTTGTTCTACTTCTGAATGTGTTAGTTTAGGTAGGTAGTGTTTTTCTAGGAATTCATCCGTTTCTTCTAGGTTTGCAAATTTGTTAGAGTACAATTTTTCGTAATAATCTGATATGATTCTTCTAATTTCAGTTGGGTCTGTTGTGATGTGGCCCTTCTCGTTTCTTATTCGGGTTATTTGTTTCCTTTCCTGTTTTTCTTTAGTCAGTCTAGCCAATGGTTTATCAATTTTGTTAATTTTTTCAAAGAACCACCTTTTGGCTTTGTTAATTCTTTCAATTGTTTTTCTGTTCTCTAATTCATTTAGTTCAGCTCTAATTTTTATTATTTGTTTTCTTCTGGTGCCTGATGGGTTCTTTTGTTGCTCACTTTCTATTTGTTAAAGTTGTAGGGACAGTTCTCTGATTTTGGCTCTTTCTTCTTTTTTGTATGTGTGCATTTATCGATATAAATTGACCTCTGAGCACTGCTTTTGCTGTATGCCAGAGGTTTTGATAGGAAGTATTTTCATTCTCGTTGCATTCTATGAATTTCCTTATTCCCTCCTTGATGTCTTCTATAACCCAGTCTTTTTTCAGGAGGGTATTGTTCAGTTTCCAAGTATTTGATTTCTTTTCCCTAGTTTTTCTGTTACTGATTTCTAGTTTTATTGCCTTGTGGTCTGAGAAGATGCTTTGTAATATTTCGATGTTTTGGATTCTGCAAAGGTTTGTTTTATGACCTAATATGTGGTCTATTCTAGAGAATGTTCCATGTGCGCTAGAAAAAAAAGTATACTTTGCAGCAGTTGGGTGGAGAGTTCTGTATAAGTCAATGAGGTCAAGTTGGTTGATTGTTGTAATTAGGTCTTCCGTGTCTCTATTGAGCTTCTTACTGGATGTCCCATCCTTCTCCGAAAGTGCTGTATTGAAGTCTCCTACTATAATTGTGGAGGTGTCTATCTCACTTTTCAGTTGTGTTAAAATTTGATTTATGTATCTTGCAGCCCTGTCATTGGGTACATAAATACTTAATATGGTTATGTCTTCCTGATCAATTGTCCCTTTTATCATTATGTAGTGTCCTTCTTTATCCTTTGTGGTGGATTTAAGTCTAAAGTCTATTTTGTCAGAAATTAATATTGCTACTCCTCTTCTTTTTTGCTTATTGTTTGCTTGATATATTTTTTTTCCATCCTTTGAGTTTTAGCTTGTTTGTGTCTCTAAGTCTAAGGTGTGTCTCTTGTAGGCAGCATATAGACGGATCGTGTTTCTTTATCCAGTCCGAGACTCTCTGCTGGGAGCCAGGCTGCAAGGGCGGCCCCTCTGCACTCACTGCCCCCAGCATAAACATCAAAGAATCCCTGAAAAGTCAGGAGGAGCCAGGCTGCAAGGGCAGCCTCTCTGCACCCACTGCCCCCAGCATGAACATTGAAGAATTCCTGAAAAGTCAGGAAGAGCCAGGCTGCAAGGGCGGCCCCTCTGCACCCACTGCCCCTAGCATAGACATTGAAGAATTCCTGAAAAGTCAGGAATATCTCTGTCATCTGTGTTATGTTTCTGTTTCATTTTCAGCCTGTGTATAGCAGAATGTATAAGCATAAAATTCCATTATAGATTTAGGGACCTTTGGACGGGGGGCGTCCTACTCATAATCCCCTAGTGAGATCCCGGGTAGGGACAGCCCGTGTATTACTTGGGGATCAACATGAAGTTGTCTTAGGGGAAAAACAAATAGCTCGACTATGGAAAACAAAAACAGGATGGTGGAATCCTGGTATTTACCGAGGCCCTTTTGTGATTAAACCACCACCCACACATGATCCCATAAAAGTGGAAAAACAAAAGGCAGTGAGTTCTCTCAGCCAATTTCTCAGCCAATTACAGGTCAACTTTCTCGTCCACCCCGCTCACTGCTGCGCTTGACTGGTCTTTGGGTATAGAGATTGGGCTAATTGTCCTTGGCATAATCGTGGACAATATAATGTAACCCAAAGTGGCTGGACTTCAAGAACTTGGCCACCCTGGACAAGATGGACAAAGCCTATGTGGCAATGGTTTTGCAAAAAGATTAATTGTTATAAAAACTGTGGAAGGTATTGCAAGATTAAGCATAAGTGTAAAGCAGTATGAAGTCAATTGTTACTCTAAATCAACTAAACAAAAACTCATTGTATTTGTGTGCGCATGCAGAACTGTACTATGTGTCACTTGGAAAATTATGTCTCTGGGAAATGATGTTATACTGCCCCTTTGTTGATCATGCGATGTTATGCTTTTGTAAGCTTATGATATAAAAGACCATGTAAAAAATAAAGAGCAGAGGCTTCTTCTTCTGCAGAATGAAAATATAAGACACACTACCTCTCATTCTTTCTTCGCCGAACTCTACCCCTCCTCTGGTGACCCTGTTCATTGCCGAGGCTGGCCCCCGGCAACTCTCTGTCTCTTTATTGGTACATTTATTCCATTTACATTCAGCGTAATTACAGATAAATAAGTGTTTAGTGTTGTCATTTTGATGCCTTTTTATGTGTGTTGTTGACAATTTCATTTTTCCACTTACTTTTTTGTGCTGAGACGTTTTTCTTAGTAAATTGTGAGATCCTCATTTTCGTAGTGTTTGACTTTATGTTTGTTGAGTCGTTACGTTTTTCTTGGCTTTTATCTTCAGTTATGGAGTTGTTGTACCTCTTTGTGGTTACCTTGATATTTACCCCTATTTTTCTAAGTAAAAACCTAACTTGTATTGTCCTATATCGCCTTGTATCACTCTCCATATGGCAGTTCTATGCCACCTGTATTTAGTCCCTCTTTTTGATTATTGTGATCTTTTACGTATTGACTTCAATGATTCCCTGTTATGAGCATTTTTTTTTTAATTACTCTTAATTTGTTTTTGTGATTTCCCTATTTGAGTTGATATCAGGATGTTCTGTTTTGTGACCTTGTGTTGTGCTGGTATCTGATATTATTGGTTTTCTGACCAAACAATTTCCTTTAGTATTTCTTGTAGCTTTGGTTTGGTTTTTGCAAATTCTCTAAGCTTGTGTTTATCTGTAAATATCTTAATTTCGCCTTCATATTTCAGAGAGAGTTTTGCTGGATATATGATCCTTGGCTGGCAGTTTTTCTCCTTCAGTGCTCTGTATATGTCATCCCATTCCCTTCTTGCCTGCATGGTTTCTGCTGAGTAGTCTGAACTTATTCTTATTGATTCTCCCTTGAAGGAGACCTTTCTTTTCTCCCTGGCTGCTTTTAAAATTTTCTCTTTATCTTTGGTTTTGGCAAGTTTGATGATAATATGTCTTGGTGTTTTTCTTTTTGGATCAATCTTAAATGGGGTTCGATGAGCATCTTGGATAGATATCCTTTCGTCTTTCATGATGTCAGGGAAGTTTTCTGTCAGCAGATCTTCAACTATTTTCTCTGTGTTTTCTGTCCTCCCTCCCTGTTCTGGGACTCCAGTCACACGCAAGTTATCCTTCTTGATAGAGTCCCACATGATTCTTAGGGTTTGTTCATTTTTTTAAATTCTTTTATCTGATTTTTTTTCAGCTATGTTGGTGTTAATTCCCTGGTCCTCCAGATTTCCCAGTATGCATTCTAATTGCTCAAGTCTGCTCCTCTGACTTCCTATTGCGTTGTCTAATTCTGTAATTTTATTGTTAATCTTTTGGATTTCTACATGCTGTCTCTCTATGGATTCTTGCAACTTATTATTTTTTCCACTATGTTCTTGAATAATCTTTTTGAGTTCTTCAACTGTTTTATCAGTGTGTTCCTTGGCTTTTTCTGCAGTTTGCCTTCTTTTGTTTCTGAGGTCATCCCTGATGTCTTGAAGCATTCTGTAAATTAGTTTTTTATATTCTGTATCTGATAATTCCAGGATTGTATCTTCATTTGGGAAAGATTTTGATTCTTTTGTTTGGGGGGTTGTAGAAGCTGTTATGGTCTGCTTCTTTATGTGGTTTGATATCGACTGCTGTCTCCGAGCCATCACTTATTCTATAATTGCTCACTGAGTCTTATCTTGTTTTGTTTTCTTTCAATATACGTGGATGGGCTACTAGATTGTGCTGTCTTGTTTGTTGCAGCCCTTGACTTACTTATGACCTATTACTAGCTGGTTTGGGCTGTTTCCAGATATATATGCCTGTGTCTATTCACTATTCTTGAGTAGAATCTGATTTTGGATCATCAAGTGTGTGCTGCACCCTAACACCTATCCACCTCGAGAAGTAGTGGTGATAGTTGTGTGCACCAGATTCTATTAGCAGCTGGGGTTCACACTCCAGGGTGGGCAGGATGCTGTCAGGCTTCCCCCAAGTGTCAGTGAGGTAGGTGTGTCTTTATTCCTATAGCACCTTGGTGGGAGGGCACTGCAGCTGTACCTTAGGCCCCCAATGCAAGTACCTCTACTGATTGGTAGGTGCCACCCTCCTTAGATCCCTAAGGCAAGAGGCTAGGTGGTCTGGGGGGAGCTTTAGCCCTCAGTTCCCTGTTGTGGGTCAGTTAGGGCTCTGTTGAATAGGCAGAGATATCAGACCTGGGAAACTTGTTTTTCCAGAAAATCTGCTAAAAAAAAATGCAGTCAGATCCCTATCAGAACTGCCTTTGGATTATAACTGCCACCTTGTTCCCTGTAAGGATGAAAGTCAGATTTGGATCATATATGCTTGGCTGTAGCTGGTTCTGTGTTTTTAGTCCAATTAGGGATGGATTTTTGGTCCCTGGGTTTTTTGTGGTTCCTTCTCTCAGGCCGGAAGAATGGGTTAGGAAAAGAGCAAAAAAAAAAAAAAAAAAAAAAGGGGGGGGGAAAGCAAAGCCACGGAGCCGGAGCCGTTCTCCCTCTGGCTCAGGAAATTCCAATGTTAATGAAGCCGCCTGTGAAGGGTGGGGGAGGGTTCAGAGAAATAGGAGAGTAAAAAGGAGAGTAGCACCTCGGAATATAGCCAAAGTTGCTTATCTTGCTTTGAATGACTATTTTATCTGAGATTCCCGAGGGGCATGTTGCCTATATGTGCTGGCTGTGTGGAGATTGCCCCCGAGAGTCTGGCCCGCTGAAGCCGCAGTCAGATCCTCTGCTGCCAGTCCAAAGCCCAGCGTCAAGGTTCCCCTGCTGGGACGCTGCACTCCCGGCTCCAAAATCAGTCGCTGCCTCCCAGTGACTTCTCCTCCTGCCAGCCGCGTCGCCACGCCACCTCCATGGACTGGCTGGGCCCCCTCCCAGGGTTAGTTCAGGGGAGTAGAGCTGCGCCCCGTGCTTGCACCGTGACAGCCCCCAGTCAAAAGCCTGACGCCAAGATTCCCCAGCTGGGACGCTGCACTCCCGGCTCCAAAACCAGTCGCTGCCTCCCGGGGACTTCTCCCACCAGCCACGTCCCCACGCCGCCCGCGTGGACCAGCTGGGCCCCCTCCCGGGGTCAGTTCAGGGGGGTAGGGCTGTGCCCCTTGTTTGCGCCGTCACATGATTTTGAGATCAGCTCCCCTGGGCCCAGACCTAAGCCCGGCGCCAAGGTTACCTGACTGGGACGCTGGCTCCAGGCTCTGAAAACAGTCACTGCTTCCCTGTATTTGTTCGTTCTTCATCTCTAAATCTGTTGTTGTTGTTCAGGGTTCGTAGATTGTTATGTATGTGATGGATTCACTTGTTTTTCCGAGTCTTTGTTGCAAGAGAGATCCGAGGTAGCATCTACCTAGTCCGCCATCTTGGCCCCACCTCCCAGTTTTCCATTTTTATCTCTCTTATTAAGAGTGAATGCTTAGCACCCTTGCATATCTTTAGAGACCATTCAGATTTCCTTTTCCAGAAACTATGTATTCATACCCATGGCCACTATTCTTTTTACTGCCTTCCCTTTTCTTTCGGCCTTTTCTGATTAATTCCAGGAGTTCATTATATACCAGAGAGATAAGCCATATGGAGATATGAGTTGCAAACATTTTTTTCTTTGTTACGTGTCTCGACTTTGCTTGTGTTTTCCCCCCAGGCAGGAGCCTGCAATTTTATGTAGGTGTATTAATCTATCTCTTCTTTTATGGCTTCTGAAACTAGAGTCACAGAAAGCCCTCATGCACTTCAAGGCAATAAAGTCATTCTCCTAGGTTTACTCCAGGTACATTTATGTTGAATTTTCCATTTTTACATTTAGATCTTTAATTTATTTCGTTTTCTCTAACAAAAGTCAAGTATACAGTATGAATTCAGCACTTTTTTTTAAAAGGCAGCCAACCAATGGTACCAGAATCCTTTATTTAAAAAGCTCTTTTTTTCTCCACAGATTTGAAACATGGTCTTTATCACCCAGTCAAAAAACTCAAAACCAAACCCATTGGGGTAGAGTCCATTCTGAATCAGCATCCCTACAGGAAAGAGTAGAACTGCCCCATAGGGTTTCCAAGACTGTGAGCTTTCATGGAATAAGACTGCCATGTCTCCCCGCCCCTCCCCACTAAGGGCAGCGTTTGGGTTCCAACTGCCAACCTTTTGGTTAGTAGCCAAGGACTTTAACCACCGCACCACCAGGACTCCTTCATAGTAAACTTGTTTATATATTTGGCTCTATTTATGAAACTTCTATCCTATGTTATTGGTCTGTCTGTCCAGTCATGTGGTAATATCACACTATTTTAAATATGGACACCATAGGGTCACTATGAGTTGGAATTGACTCCCCTGCAACGGGTTTGGCTTTTGGGGGGTATATAGTTTTAATATCTGTCATCTGAGAGTCTCCTTGCTTTTCTTCTTAAGAGCTTTTATGTGTATTCATGCTGCTTCATTTTTATTTATGAACTTTTAATCAGTTTCCTGGTTCTAAAACACAAAAGAAAACAGCATTTATAAATAAACTCAGGAGGAATTAACATCTTTATGGTGTGGATTCTTTCTTTTCAAGAACAAGGAATGTCTTTTGATTTGTGCAGTCTTCCAAGATGGTCAGTAGTGTTCTGAAGTTTCCCTTGCACACGATTTGAAGACTTAAGTTTTTCCCAAGAATTTTATCTTTTTCTTTTTTTTTTGCTGCTCTTATTAATATCTCCCTCTAAAAAAAAAAAAAATTTTTTTTCTACTTTATGGATTTAAAAAAAATTTCTGTAATATTATTTGGTACATTGTTATATTCCTGAATTCTCAGTCTGTACTAGTTTTTCAGTTAATTTGCCTGGGTTTTCGAGGAATATAATTGTACCATTTGCAAATATATATTCTCATTTCCAATTTTTAGATGTACAATTTCTTTTTCTTTGTGTTGTTTAGTATAATTTAAATAAAAATGTTTCTGCTGGCAAAGTTTGTCTCATCCTGAATTTAGTGAATATACCTTTAATGTGTCACTTTTAAGCATGACACTAGTTTTTGTGCTGAAATATACATCCCTCATTATTATGATTATATAGGCTAAAGATTAAAAATTATGTATTTTAAAGAAGTATCCATCAGTTCATCTTTCACTTAGTGTTCTTTTTTTTTTTTTAATGAACAGCTTTTGACTTTGTTCAAGTGTTCAACTGGATATCAAATGATTTGTCTCCTTAGGTATATTAAGATGATATTATAATTCTTAATAAACTCTATTTGATAACTGTGTGCTTAATTTTTAATATAATGATAATTTAAAGAAGTACTTTTTTTCTTGCTGTTATTCTCTAGAATTACTGTATTGAAATAAGAGAACACGTTCTGCATCATTTCTACGTTTGAGAATTGATTGAGATTTTAAATGTGCCTTATCAGTTTCTTTAAATACAACCCTAACAGTTATGGATAAAATTATTCTTTGCTTTCAAGGTAAAGCTTTAAGATACATCAATCAGATGCCTTTTTGATTATGCTGTTTAGGTCTTCAATACTGATCTGTCTTGGACTGAAAGATAGAAACTCTCCTGTTTTTAGTGTGTTTTGAACCAATTTTATATTATTTGGAATTCTCGCTTTGTGAAAGCTACTGCTATATTATTTGGCAGATGGATATTCATAAATGTATGTCATACTATTGGATACCCTTTAGCATCACAAACTGTCCTTCTTTGACTCACATCCTACTTTTTGACCTGAATCACCTTTGTCTGATATATAGATTATGACCGTTTTTCCACCCTGCACTTGTTTCCTATATTTTTGCCCATTCTTTATATTCAGCTTTTCTGAATCACTTTCTTTAGGTGTGACATTTTTGTTCACGTGCCCACATACTGCTTTGTGCTTCAACGTGAAAATCTGAAGGAAGGAGTCCAAGCTGCACTGAAGGCATTGATGAAAAACAAGGATCCAGAAATTGACAGAATACCAGCTGAGATATTTCAGCAAACAGATGCAGCGCTGGAAATGCTCAAGAAAGGTGATCCAATGGATCGGAAATTATCAAATAATATCCCACACAAGTAAAAATGGTTGGTGCAGTACCTCAATAAGGAACTGCCAGAAATTCAAGCTGGATTCAGAAGAGGATATGGAATATGGGATATCATTGCTAATACCAGATGGATCCTGGCTGAAAGCAGAGAACATGACCCAAGCTATGGTATTTTAATCGCCTCATATACATGCAAAAGCATTTGACAGTGTGAATTGTAACAAATTATGGATAACATTGAGAAGAATGACAATTCCAAGACACTTAATTGTGCTCATGTGAAACCTGTACATAGACCAAGAGGCAATTGTTTGAACAGAACAAGGAGATACCTTGTGGTTTAAATTCAAGAAAGGTGTGCTTCAAGGTCGTATCCTTTCACCATACTTAATTCAATCTGTATGCTGAACAAATAATCTGAGAATCTAGACTGTATGAAGAAGAAGGGGCATCGGGATTGGTGGAAGACTCATTAACAACTTTTGATATGCAGATGACATGAACCTTGTTTGCTGAAAGCAAAGAGGATTTGAAGCTCTTAGTGATGAAGATCAAAGACTACAGTCTTCAGCATGGATTACACCACAACATAAAGAAAATAAAAATCCTCACAACTAGAGCAATAAGAAACATCATGTTAAAAGGACAAAAGATTGAATTTATTAAGGATTTCATTTTTCTTGGATCCACAATTAATGCCCGTGGAAGCAGCAGTCAAGAAATCATACCACGTATTGCACTGGCCAAATCTGCTCTTTAAAGTGTTAAGAAGCAAATATGTCACCTTGAGGACTAAGGTGCACATGACCCAAGCTATGGTATTTTAATTGCCTCATATACATGCAAAAGCTGGACAACAAATAAGGAGGACTGAATAAGAATTGATGCCTTTGAATTATGGTGTTGACAAAGACTATTTCATATATTATGGATGGCCAGAAGAATGAACAAATCTTTCTTGGAAGAAGTACAGTCAGAATGCTCCTTAGAAGCAAAGTTGGCAAGACTTTCTCTCAGGTATTTTGGACACATCATCAGGAGGGACCACTGTCTGGAGAAGGGCATCATGCTTGGTAAAGTAGATGGTCAAAAAAAAAGAGGAAGACCTTCAACGGGATGGATTGACACTGTGGCTGCAACAACGGGCTCAAGCATAGCAACGATTGTGAGAATGGCACAGGACCAGTGTTTCATTCTATTGTACATAGGGTTGCTATGAGTTGGAACAGATGCGAGGGCACCTAAAACAACAGCAAGGATTTTGATAGGTGGAGAAGGATGGCATGAGAACGAGCAGAGAGAAAACTATGTTTAGAGACACAGGAGTAAGACATTTAGAGGTGTGTTCAGTTACCCTAAAATTCTGGTAAGCTACTAGGAGAAGGCACCTTTACCTGGAACAATCGTACTCTCATCGAAGGCATCTGGAGTCATCACTAGCTGAATGAGAGGTACAGCACTTTACAAAGAACCCCAAGAAAAACATGACCAGAAGTCTTTGGTGATTCTCAGGAATATTTAGGTGATAAAAACTCTCTCTGCAGGAGACCGAATTTCCTACAGAGATCATGGACTCAGAACTAACAAGATTTAGTTATTAATGTAATGGGACTACAGTTTTACTAGTTGCCTGGGGAAAATGGTTGGCATTTAGATATAATAATCAAGCCCATTCATTTAACATATATTAATTGATATGTGCCAGGCCTTTTAGGAAATATTGGGATGATCACATCTTGTCCTCAAGATACTTTGGTCTAAGAGGGCAGACATAAGAGACAAACAAACAACAAGAGCAAAAGTGATAAGTATTTTGAAAGAGGTACAGGTAATTAAGGGGATGGAGACATTCATGCCTTCAAGAACATCATGGAAGGCTTCATCAAGTAGTTGGCATTTGAAATGGACTCTGAAGGGTGGAGAAGATTCCACTACGCATCCATTGGGAGAAATGATATCCAAGCAAAGGGACAGTATGGGCTGAAGTAAAAAAAATACCCTCCCCAAACAAACAAAAAAACAAATTTGCCGCAGTTGAGTTGATTCCGACTCATACTGACCCTATAGGACAGAGTAGAGCTGCCCCATAGGACTTCCAAGGAAAGGGTGGTGGATTTGAATCGCTGACCATTTGGTCAGCAGCTGAGCTCTTAACCACTGGGCCACCAGGGCTCCAGATGTAAGAAAGTCACGGGCGATGCAGGGAATACTGAGGAATTCAGTTTGATTCAGGCAGCAACTATAGGGAAGGGGGTTGTATGGCTAAAGAAATGTCAGGGGAAATGTCTTCACAAAAAATATTTATTATAGAACTTCTTTCAAGTGATGCCAAATTTATAACCAAAAGAATGGTAGACAGGCAGAACAATGGAGATCCGCACATAAGAAAGTGTGAAGCTGCTTCAGAATCGCTGTGAGATTTCTTCCCCTTGGAGAGAAAATATCACTTTTTCTCAGATGACACTAACGTGACACTGCTCTGAAAGAAAAAGAAAAGGAAGTGACTCTGATGACAATAATGGCACCTTGCCATTTCCCTTTATATCAAAGGCCATACTGCAGTCTTTCGATACAGACCTAGGGGATGACTGGTCCAAAAGCTCAACTATCCCATATACTTGTCCAGAAAGAGAATTCAGTATCTGTTCCTGAGAGATAAGATGCTCATGTGAGTAAAGAAATAAGAAAGAACCAACCAATCCAAACAAATCAGGGTATAGCATAGCTCCTAACCTTAATACTTGGTTAGAATAATACAACAAATATCTTGGGAAAATAGAGGCAATATTTTTTTTTAATAAGTTATGACCATATTTTTGTGCAAGTAGCACATTCTGCGTTTGTTTGCTGGCTGTGCCCTGCCCTCCCCACCATTAGGTATTTTTGTAAGTGCGCCATGTTAGTTTTTTTTTACAGCAACATGTGGAAGACGATTGGCATGGTGGTACTTGTGAGGGTGCCTCCCCAGGGGAGGGTGCGGCTGGCAAACGAACACAGAAGACACACGTTATTTGTGTAAAAGTACAGTATTTTGATACACAAATTAATAAAACAAACTTTTATATTTTGGTGGCCTTTGTTTTCAAAGTGGATTTATATACATGTTCTGAAATGGATTTTCAAAACTTCCGAAATCATTGGGGCAGGGAGTTCTAGCCCTATCTTACAGATGAGTAGAAATGACTTTCTGAGGAGTCAAAGGACTTTTTTTTTTTTTTTTTAATAATTTTTATTGTGCTTTAAGTGAAAGTTTACAAATCAAGTCAGTCTCTCACACAAAAACCCATATACACCTTGCTACACACTCCCAATTACTCTCCCCCTAATGAGACAGCCTGCTCTCTCCCTCCACTCTCTCTTTTCCTGTCCTTTTCACCAGCTTCTAACTCCCTCCACCCTCTCATCTCCCCTCCAAGCAGGAGATGCCAAGTAGTCTCAAGCGTCCATCTGATCCAAGAAGTTCACTCCTCACCAGCATCCCTCTCCAGCCCATTGTCCAGTCCAAGCCATATCTGAAGAGTTGCCTTCAGGAATGGCTCCTGTTGTGGGGCAACAGAAGGTCTGGGGGCCGTGACCACCAGGGTCCTTCCAGTCTGAGTCAGACCATTAAGTCTAGTCTTATGAGAATTTGGGGTCTGCATCCCACTGCTCTCCTGCTCCCTCAGGGGTTCTTTGTTGTGTTCCCTGTCAGGGCAGCCATCGGTTATAGCCAGGGACCATCTAGTTTTCTGGTCTCAGGATGATGCAGTCGCTGGTTCATGTGGCCCTTTTGTCTCTTGGGCTTGTAATCACCTTGTGTCCTTGGTGTTCTTCATTCTGCTTTGATCCAGGTGGGTCGAGACCAGTTGATACATCTCAGATGGCTGTTTGCTAGCATTTAAGACCCCAGACACCACTCTTCAAAATAGGATGCAGAATGTTTTCTTAATAGCTTTTATTATGCCAATTGACTTAGATGTCCCCTGAAACCATGTTCCCCAGACCCCTGCCCCTGCTACGCTGGCCTTCGAAGTATTCAGTTTATTCAGGAAACTTCTTTGCTTTTGGTTTAGTCCAATTGTGCTGACCTCCCCTGTATTGTGTGCTGTCTTTCCCTTCACCTAAAGTAGTTCTTATCTACTATCTAATTAGTGAATACCCATCTTCCACCCTCCCTCCCTCTCCCCTCGAGTAACCACAAACAGAATGTTTTCTTCTCAGTTTAAACTCTCTCTCAAGTTCTTATAATAGTGGTCTTATACAATATTTGTCCTTTTGCAACTGATTAATTTCACTCAGCATAATGCCTTCCAGGTTCCTTCATATTATGAAGTGTTTCCCAGATTCGTCACTGTTCTTTATCGATGTGTAGTATTCCATTGTGTGAATATACCGTAATTTATTTATCTATTCATCCGTTGACGGGCACCTTGTTGCTTCCATGTTTTTGCTATTGTAAACAGTGCCGCAATAAACGTGGGTGTGCATATATCTGTTCGAGTAAAGGCTCTTACTTCTCTAGGATATATTCCAAGGAGTGGGATTGCTGGATCCTATGGTAGTTCTATTTCTAACTTTTTAAGGAAGCGTCAAATCGATTTCCAAAGTGGTTGTACCATTTGACATTCCTACCAGCAGTATAGAAGTGTTCCAATCTCTTCCCAGCCTCTCCACATTTATTATTTTGTGTTTTTTTGATTAATGCCAGCCTCGTTGGAGTGAGATGAAATCTCATTGTAGTTTTTTTTTTAAATAATTTTTATTGTGCTTTAAGTGAAAGTTTACAAATCAAGTCAGTCTGTCACATATAAGCTTATGTACACCTTACTGCATATTCCCATTTACTCTCCCCCTAATGAGTCAGCCCACTCCCTCCTTCCAGTCTCTCCTTTCGTGACCCTTTTGCCAGTTTTTAACCCTCTCTACCCTCCCATCTCCCCTCCAGACAGGAGATGCCAACACAGTCTCAAGTGTCCACCTGATACAAGTAGCTCACTCTTCATCAGCATCTCTCTCCAACCCATTGTCCAGTCCCTTCCATGTCTGATGAGTTGTCTTCGGGAATGGTTCCTGTCCTGGGCCAACAGAAGGTTTGGGGACCATGAGCGCCGGGATTCTTCTAGTCTCTGTCAGACCATTAAGTCTGGTCTTTTTATGAGAATATGGGGTCTGCATCCCACTGTTCTCCTGCTCCCTCAGGGATTCTCTGTTGTACTCCCTGTCAGGGCAGTCATCGGTTGTGGATGGGCACCATCTAGTTCTTCTGGTCGCAGGATGATGTAAGTCTCTGGTTCATGTGGCCCTTTCTGTCTCATGGGCTCATAGTTATTGTGTGACCTTGGTGTTCTTCATTCTCCTTTGATCCAGGTTGGTTGAGACCAATTGATGCATCTTAGATGGCCGCTTGTTAGCATTTAAGACCCCAGATGCCACACTTCAAAGTGGGATGCAGAATGTTTTCATAATAGAATTTATTTTGCCAATTTACTTAGAAGTGCCCTTAAGCCATAGTCCCCAAACCCCCACCCTTGCTCCACTGACCTTCGAAGCATTCAGTTTATCCTGGAAACTTCTTTGCTTTTGGTCCAGTCCATTTGAGCTGACCTTCCCTGTATTAAGTATTGTCCTTCCCTTCACCTAAAGTAGTTCTTATCTACTAACTAATCAGTAAATAACCCTCTCCCACCCTCCCTCTCTCCCCCCTCTTGTAACAACAAAAGAATGTGTTCTTCTCAGTTTATACTATTTCTCAAGATCTTATAATAGTGGTCTTATACAATATTTGTCCTTTTGCCTCTGACTAATTTCACTCAGCATAATGCCTTCCAGTTTCCTCCATGTTATGAAATGTTTCCCAGATTCGTCACTGTTCTTTATTGATGTGTAGTATTCCACAAAAAAAAAAAAAAATTTTTTTTTTTTTTTAGTATTCCATTGTGTGAATATACCATAATTTATTTAACCATTCATCTGTTGATGGACACCTTGGTTGCTTCCAGCTTTTTGCTATTGTAAACAGTGCTGCAATAAACATGGGTGTGCATATATCTGTTCATGTAAAGGCTCTTATTTCTCTAGGGTATATTCCGAGGAGTGGGATTTCTGGGTTGTATGGTAGTTCTAACTTTTTAAGAAAACGCCAGATAGTTTTCCAAAGTGGTTGTACCATTTTACATTCCCACCAGCAGTGTATAAGAGTTCCAATCTCTCCACAGCCTCTCCAACATTTATTATTTTGTGTTTCTTGGATTAATGCCAGCCTTGTTGGAGTGAGATGGAATCTCATCGTGGTTTTAATTTGCGTTTCTCTAATGGCTAATGATTGAGAGCATTTTCTCATGTATCTGTTAGCTGCCTGAATATCTTCTTTAGTGAAGTGTGTGTTCATCTCCTTTGCCCACTTTTTGGTTGGGTTGTTTGTCTTTTTGTGGTTGAGTTTTAACAGAATCGTATAGATTTTAGAGATCAGGCGATGGTCGGAGATGTCATAGCTGAAAATTTTTTCCCAATCTGTAGGTGGTCTTTTTACTCTTTTGGTGAGGTCTTTAGATGAGCATAGGTGTTTGATTTTTAGGAGCTCCCAGTTATCTAGTTTCTCTTTGTCATTTTTAGTAATGTTTTGTATTCTGTTTATGCCTTGTATTAGGGCTCCTAATGTTGTCCCTATTTTTCCTTCCATGATCTTTATCATTTTAGTCTTTATGTTTAGGTCTTTGATCCATTTGGAGTTAGTGTTTGTGCATGGTGTGAGGTATGGGTCCTGTTTCATTTTTTTGCAAATGGATATCCAGTTATGCCAGCACCATTTGTTAAAAAGACTATCTTTTCCCCAATTAACTGACACTGGGCCTTTGTCAAATATCAGCTGCTCACATGTGGATGGATTTATATCTGGGTTTTCAATTCTGTTCCACTGGTCTATGTGCCTGTTGTCGTACCAGTACCAGGCTGTTTTTGACTACTATGGCTGTATAATATGTTCTAAAATCAGGTAGAGTGAGGCCCCCACTTTGTTCTTCTTTTTCAGTAATGCTTCATTTATCCGGGGCTTCTTTCCCTTCCATATGAAGCTGGTGATTTGTTTCTCCATCACATTAAACAATGACATTGGAATTTGGATCGGAAGTGCATTGTATGTATAGATGGCTTTTGGTAGAATAGACATTTTTACTATGCTAAGTCTTCCTATCCATGAGCAAGGTATGTTTTTCCACTTAAGTATGTCCTTTTGAATTTCTTGTAGTAGAGCTTTGTAGTTTTCTTTGTATAGGTCCTTTACATCTTTGGTAAGATTTATTCCTAAGTATTTCATCTTCTTGGGGGCTACTGTGAATGGTATTGATTTGGTGATTTCCTCTTTGGTGTTCTTTTTGTTGATGTAGAGGAATCCAAGTAATTTTTGTATGTTTATCTTGTAACCTGAGACTCTGCCGAACTCTTCTATTAGTTTCAGTAGTTTTCTGGAGGATTCCTTAGGGTTCTGTGTATAAGATCATGTCATCTGCAAAGAGAGGTAATTTTACTTCTTCCTTGCCAATCTGGATGCCCCTTATTTCTTTTTCTAGCCTAATTGCTCTGGCTAGGACCTCTAGCACAATGTTGAATAAGAGCGGTGATAAAAGGCATCCTTGTCTGGTTCCCGTTCTCAAGGGAAATGCTTTCAGGTTCTCTCCATTTAGAATGATGTTGTCTGCTGGCTTTGTATAGATGCCCTTTATTATGTTGAGGAATTTTCCTTCAATTCCTATTTTGCTGAGAGTTTTTATCATGAATGGGTGTTGGACTTTGTCAAATGTCTTTTCTGCATCAATTGATAAGATCTTGTGGTTTTTGTCTTTTATTTATATGGTGGATTACATTAATGGTTTTTCTATTATTAAACCAACCTTGCATACCTGGTATAAATCCCACTTGATCGTGGTGAATTATTTTTTTGATATGTTGTTGAATTCTATTGGTTAGAATTTTGTTGAGGATTTTTGCATCTATGTTCATGAGGGATATAGGTCTGTAATTTTCTCTTTTTGTGGTGTCTTTGCCTGGTTTTGGTATCAGGGATATGGTGGCCTCATAGAATGAGTTAGGTAGTATTCCGTCATTTCCTATGCTTTGAAATATCTTTAGTAGTAGTGGTGTTAAGTCTTCTCTGAAAGTTTGGTAGAACTCTGCAGTGAGCCGTCTGGGCCAGGGCTTTTTTTTGTTGGGAGTTTTTGGATTACCTTTTCAATCTCTTTTTTTGTTATGGGTCTATTTAGTTGTTCTACTTCTGAATGTGTTAGTTTAGGTAGGAAGTGTTTCTCTAGGAATTCATCCATTTCTTCTAGGTTGCAAATTGGTTAGAGTACAATTTTTCGTAATAATCTGATATGATTCTTTTAATTTCAGTTGGGTCTGTTGTGATGTGGCCCATCTCGTTTCTTATTCAGTTTATTTGTTTCCTTTCCTGTATTTCTTTAGTCAGTCTGGCCAGTGGTTTATCAATTTTGTTAATTTTTTCAAAGAACCAGCTTTTGGCTTTGTTAATTCTTTCAATTGTTTTTCTGTTCTCTAATTCATTTAGTTCAGCTCTTATTTTTATTATTTGTTTTCTTCTGGTGCCTGATGGATTCTTTTGTTGCTCGCTTTCTACTTGTTTAAGTTGTAGGGACAGTTCTCTGATTTTGGCTCTTTCTTCTTTTTGTATGTGTGCATTTATCGATATAAATTGGCCTCTGAGCACTGCTTTTGCTGTGTCCCAGAGGTTTTGATAGGAAGTGTTTTCATTCTCTTTGCATTCTATGAATTTCTTTATTCCCTTCTTAATGTCTTCTATAACCCAGTCTTTTTTGAGCAGGGTATTTTTCAGTTTCCAAGTATTTGATTTCTTTTCCCTGATTTTTCTGTTATTGATTTCCACTTTTATGGCCTTGTGGTCTGAGAAGATGCTTTGTAATATTTCAATGGTTTGGATTCTGCACAGGTTTGTTTTATGACCTAATATGTGATCTGTTCTAGAGAATGTTCCATGTGCACTAGAAAAAAAAAGTATATTTTGCAGCTGTTGGGTGGAGTGTTCTGTATATGTCTATGAGGTCAAGTTGGTTGATTGTAGCAATTAGGTCTTCCGTGTCTCTCTTGAGTTTCTTCCTGGAAGTCCTATCCTTCTCCGAAAGTGGTGTGTTGAAGTCTCCTACTATAATTGTGGAGGTGTCTATCTCACTTTTCAGTTCTGTTAAAGTTTGTTTTATGTTCCTTGCAGCCCTGTCATTGGGTGCATAAATATTTAATATGGTTATATCTTCCTGGTCAATTGTCCCTTTAATCATTATGTAGTGTCCTTCTTTATCCTTTGTGGTGGATTTAATTTTAAAGTCTATTTTGTCAGAAATTAACATTACTACTCCTGCTCTTTTTTGATTGTTGTTTGCTTGATATATATTTTTCCATCCTTTGAGTTTTAGTTTGTGTCTCTAAGTCTAAGATGTGTCTCTTTAAGGCAGCATATAGACGGATTGTGTTTCTTTACCTAGTCTGAGACTCTTTGTCTCTTTATTGGTGCATTTAGTCCATTTACATTCAGCGTAATTATAGATAAGTATGTGTTTAGTGCTGTCATTTTGATGCCTTTTTGTGTGTGTTGTTGACAATTTCATTTTTCCACTTACTTTTTTTGTGCTGAGACGTTTTTCTTTGTGAATTGTGTGTTCCTCATTTTCATAGTAGTTGAATTTATGTTTGCTGAGTCGTTGTGTTTTTTCTTGGTTTTTATTTTGAGTTATGGAATTGTTAGACCTCTTTGTGGTTACCTGAATATTTACGCCTATTTTTCTAAGTAAAAACCTAACTTGTATTGTCCTATATCACCTTTTTTTCCTCTCCATGTGGCAGTTCTATGCCTCCTGTGTTTAGTCCCTCTTTTTGATTATTGTGATCTTTTACATAATGACTTTAATGATTTCCTGTTTTGAACATTTTTTTTCTTTTTAAAATTAATCTTAATTTGCTTTTTTGATTTCCCTATTTGAGTTGATATCAGGATGTTCTGTTCTGTGACCTTGTGTTGTGCTGGTATCTGATATTATTGATTTTCTGACCAAACAATTTCCTTTAGTATCTCTTGTAGCTTTGGTTTGGTTTTTGCAAATTCTCTAAGCTTGTGTTTATCTGTAAATGTTTTAATTTTGCCTTCCTATTTGAGAGAAAGTTTTGCTGGATATACGATCCTTGGCTGGCAGTTTTTCTCCTTTAGTGCTCTATATATGTCATCCCATCGCCTTCTTGACTGCATGGTTTCTATTGAGTAGTCTGAACTTATTCTTATTGATTCTCCTTTGTAGGAGACCTTTCTTTTATCCCTTCTGCTTTAAAAATTTTCTCTTTATCTTTGGTCTTGGCAAGTTTGATGATAATATGTCTTGGTGATTTTCTTTTTGGATCAGTCTTATATGGGGTTTGATGAGCATCTTGGGTAGATATCCTTTCGTCTTTCATGATGTCAGGGAAGTTTTCTGCCAACAGATCTTCAACTATTCTCTCTGTGTTTTCTGTTATCCCTCCCTGTTCTGGAACTCCAATCACACGCAAGTTATTCTTCTTGATAGAGTCCCACATGATTCTTAGGGTTTCTTCATTTTTTAAAATTCTTTTATCTGATTTTTCTTCAACTATATATTTTTTTGTTTTTTATATTGGTGTCAATTGCCTTATCCTCCAACTGCCCCACTCTGCATTCCAGTTCCTTGATTCTACTCCTCTGACTTCCTATTGAGTTGTGTAATTCTGTAATTTTACTGTTAATCTTTTGGATTTCTGAATGCTGTCTTTCTATGGATTCTTGTAGCTTATTAATTTTTCCACTATGTTCTTGAATAATCTTTTTGATTTCTTCAACTGCTGTATCAGTGTGTTCCTTGGCTTTTTCTATAGATTGCCTTATTTCATTTTTGAGGTCATCCCTGATGTCTTGAAGCATTCTGAAAGTTAGTTTTTTATATTCTGCACCTGGCAATTCTAGGATTGTATCTTCATTTGGGAAAGATTTTGATTCTTTAATTTGGGGAGTTGTAGAAGCAATCACAGTCTGCTTCTTTATGTGGTTTGATATCGACTGCTGTCTCCAAGCCATCTATAAGATATTGTAATGGTTTATTTTATATTTGCTCACTGAGTGTTATCTTGTTTTGTTTTCTTTCAATATATGTAGATGTGCTACTAGATTGCACTATCTTGATTGTTGTAGCCTTTGAATCACTTATGTCCTATTACCAGCTGGTTTGGGTTGTTACCAGATATATAAGCCTAAGAGTCTATTCACTATTCTTGAGTAGAATCTGATTTTCGGTCTCCAAGTGTGTGGTGCACACTGTCACCTATTCACTTGGAGGAGGAGCGGTGATAGTTGTGTGCAGCAGATTCTAGTAGCAGCAGGGGATCACACTCCGGGGGGGTGGGATGCTGACAGACTTCTCCCAAGTGCCAGTGAGGTAGGTGTGTTTCTGTTCCTAAAGCACTTTGGTGGGTGGGCTTGGCAGCAGTACCTTAGGCACCCAATGAATGTACCTTTACAGATTGGTAGATGTCACTATCCTCAGACACGTATAGCAGGAGGCTAGGTGGTTTGGGTGGAGCTTCAGCCCTCAGTTCCCCGTTGTGGGTCAGTGAGGGCTCTGTTTAATAGGTAGAGATACCAGATCTGGGAAATTTGTCTTTCCAGTAATCTGCTAAAACAATTACAGTCAGATCCCTTTCAGAATTGCCTTTGCATTATAATTGCCACCTTGTTCCCTGTAGGAATGAAAGCCCAAGACTGTGGATCTCATATGCTTGGCTGGAAGTGGTTCTGTATTTTTAGTCCACTTCCAGGAAGTCAGGGAAGGATTTTTGATCCCTGGATTTTTTGTAGCTGCTTCTCTCAGGCCAGGAGAATGGGTTAGGAAAAGAGAAAAACAAACAACCAAAAAAAACCCCCACAGAGCACTTCACTCTCTGGCCCAGGAAATTCCAATGTTAATGTAGCCGCCTGGGAAGGGGAGGAGAGGGATCAGATAGATAGGAGAGAGTAGCACCCAGGAATATGGAGAATGTTACTTATCTTGCTTGGTGATGACTGTTTTATCTGAGATTCCCGAGGGGCGTGTAGCCTGTGTGCGTTGGCTGGGTTGAGATTGCCCCCGAGGGTCAGGCCCGCATCCTGTGCTTGTGCTATCTCAGAAGCCGTGGTCAGTTCCTCCGCTCCCAGTCCAAAGCCCAGCACCAAGGTTCCCTGGCTGGGACACCACACTCCAGGCTCCAAAACCAGTCGCTGCCTTCAGGTGTCTTCTCCTCCTGTCAGCTGTGTCGCTGCGCTGCCTGCGTGCACTGGCTGGGCATCCCCCGAGGTGTCTTCTGGGGGCTAGGGCTGTGCCTCGTGTTTGCGCTGTCTCAGGATGCCATGCTCACCTCCCCTGCGCCCAGTCCAAAGCCTGGCACCAAGGTTTTCTGACTGGGACGCTGGCTCCAGGCTCTGAAGACAGTTACTGCTTCCCAGTGGTTGTTCGTTCTATCGTTAGCCACGTCAGTGTGCAGCCTGCTTGCGCTGGCTGAGTCTCTGTCACTCAGGTCAACTCTTTAGATCTGTGTTTGATGGTCAGGTTCATAGATTGTCATGTATGTGATTGATTCACTCGTTTTTCTGAGTCTTTGTTGCAAAAGGGATCCGAGGTAGCTTCTACCTAGTCAGCCATCTTGGCCCTGCCTCTCAAAGGACTTTTGAAGTCCTACTGCTGACCTTCTGGTTAGCAGCCAAGCTCTTGACCACTATGCCACCAGGTCTCCTCTTTTTTTATGGGTTTTGACCTTACATGGTACAGATGTGGAAACAGAGACTTATGGAGGTGGTGGGTTTGCCCAAAGACTCATAACTAGTAACTGATGAAATGACCAGGACATTCCCCTCCATACCCCCACTGCTTCTGAAGATTAAGTGAGTCTTTCTTTTCATCACCGCCTCTATATGATTCAGCAAGTGCTCAAATTCTATCTCGCAAGAATGCAGTTAATTCCACTAGACTCCCTGTAGCCAGCGTGCACCAGCAAGTTCTGTTCTATTCTGTACTCTTCTAAATGAATAGTCTTCACCTGTAGAGGAGTGACATTTAAAATAAAGACAAATAATTTTCTGTTTTTGAAAATGTTAAAGATGATTAGGGATCAGTTCCAGGCTTGGAGCTACGATAGCAATTTTTTCTTGAATGACTCTGCTGTTGAAACACATACAGATCGATATAGTCTCTAGGCCTCTTCTGGTGAGTTGCAATTTGGAAATTCACTTAATCCCTTATTTTAGAATCAGTATCATGAAATAGATGGGTTATCCAAAGTTTAGGGCTTATGATTACATAAAAAAAAAATTGCAGGCTACAAATCAGTGATCTACCCAAATGCTTTCTAACTGCTGGGAGAATTATTTCACAGAATGAAAACAATAAGGGAAAAGAACAGTTTGTTGGTTTATAAACTTTCGATGGTTCAGATAATTTAGAAAATTCTTCAAATGGGAAAAACAACATTGAATTATAGACTTAAAATAAATAAATAAAAGATTTATGACTTACAGTTTGAATTGTATCCCCTCAAAAGATATGATGAAGTCCTAATCCCTGTATCTGTGACCTTGTTTGGTAAAATAGGATCTTTCTCTGAAGATGTTATCAGTTAAGTCATACTGAAGTAGGGTGGTCCTAGTCCTGATCTCTTCTGAGTGGTATCTCATAAAGGGGAGAATAGACCCAAGTTGGGGGAAGACACCATGTGAAGATACATCTACAAGCAGCAAGAGAAGACCAAGGATTGCCAGCAACCACTACAAGCTAAAACAGAGGTATGGACCAATTCCTCTGTCAAAACTCTCAGAAGGAATTGGTATGCTGATACCTCGATTTGGACTTTCAACCTTCAAAACTGTGAGAAAACAAATTTTTGTTCTTTAAAGCTGTCCACTTTGTGCCATTTTGTTATGGCAACACTACAAAACTAAGCAATTACTATTTAAGATCCTAAAATCTCTTATTTTCTAATAGGTATCATACAAAGATTGTATCTTGGTTATAGAAAAAGATTGTCTATATTCCTGCCTTCCAAAGAGGGTGGTAAGAGTGTTCTGAGCCATCGACTCTCAGCTTCTTTTTTTACTGTCATTTTGTACGATCTTAGGGAGGAAAAAAGCTTTATGGTGATTCAGTTGATCATTTTTTATGGTGAATTTAACATTTCTGCATTCAGCAAATGTTTTTCTGTGAGGGCCTCCTCGATGCTACCATGCAAAAATTGTACAGCCGCTTGTTTGATTATTGAAGAGAGAAAGATTTCTTTTTTATATTTTCTGTTAACATGCCCACAACTGTTCTAAGAGTCTGATCCGGTGCACATCATTTCCCCAAGTGACAAGACAGTTCGTAAGCAGGTATCAGGCAGTACAGACCTGAAAAAAGAAATACTGAAGCCAGCGCCCTTACTTTATATCGAGGGTTTCCATGTTTCCACATTATGCTTGTGTTGTATTTATACTTGTCTGCATTGTAGAATTTTCCTTGGTAAAGAACATGCAATTTGGCCTGGCGCTTTCTGAGCACATGTTTCTAGTTAAATGGAAAGGAAGCTTTAGTGCTTAGAAATCATAGTAGGCTTTCATTGGGCCTGGTTTGGGCTCTGGCTCTGACAGCGAAATGACACTAGGATTTGTGGTGGCGGCTGCAGGTGAACTGGTGGTGGCAGGGGAGAGGCCACCAAGGCAGTGGTGTCACTAGGGTTGGTGTCATCTAGTGGAGTAACTTGTCACCACCAACCTCCCACCACTACACTGCCACAAGGGTGGGGAGGTGACGCCATGAATCACCACACTGGGTGACACCAACCCTAGTGATCCCACTGGGTGAGGGTTTGTTTTCCTGATCTGTAGGTCCCCTAGTAGACCCCTGTTCTTTCTTCCCTGGCAGAGAGTTGGAGTGAGAGAAATGGGATTCCTACTCTAGGATTCTTCAACTGGTTGTTTATGGGCATTACCTAGGAGAGGTGAATTCCATTTGAACACTGAAAACAAATGTATTAAACTAGTACAAGGACTTGAAACTCCAAACGTTCTAGAAATATGGCAGAGCAGAAATCCAAAAGTCAAAGTCTCGCCTATCACCTCCTTACTGCAAGATGTCCCACTGCAAGAGGACATCTTTTACCTTTCTCTGAATTACATTTTTCTCATAGGTACTTGAGACACTCGCTCTCCCACCACCCATAAATCTAAGAAACAAACCTAATAACTGTGTTTCTTGATTCATTAACTTTCAGCCTTAATGGTTGATTCCAAAAACAAAAGAACTTTGTTTAAGTATAAACTACACCTACCTTTTTTTTCACCTTACTCTTTCCCTCCCCTTTCTCTGTATTTCAGTTTCTAAGCATTTTACCATAATTTTCACACTTCATGGTTTATAGACTTGAGACTTCCATGCCTTGGTTACAAAATTGAAGAAATAAAATCCACCAGTGTTTACATTATGAGGATTATGTAAATATTATTCACTGCAGAACCAAGTAGCATAATTCGTTCTGTAGAGAGAAAGAAACGTCATCCTAAAACATTAAATCTGAGTCACATAAAGGAGAATTTTCTGCAAGTCAAGGCCAAATGGATTCTTTTCTTACAGTCCATTAATTGTTCAAAATCATGCAGTATTTTGGATCAATTTATGTCTGGACCATAAGGAGTCAAGACTTCTAAAAACCCACCTGGGGGCTTGAGGAGTCTCTTGAAGAGAATGTCTGAGGGATGAGAGAATGAGTCAAGACTGTTTGACCCAGCTACAAGGCTTTATTTGTTATAGTGAATAGGCTCCCATGGACTCATGTTTGGCTCCTAGAGAGAAAGGGCATAAGTAAAATCTAAGACAATTATTTTTACTCAACTTTATCTAGGATAGTTAGGGTACAGATAATTTTTCTTTGATAGTTCAATATCCTCTTAACTAAATAAAATACAAAAAGGGCAAGAGAGTTAATCATTGACCTCCTCACAGAACTCTGTGCAGCAGTGAAACCTCCAGGATCTCAATGGTGGCACTTACTGGTAGTGGCAATAGAAGCTAGTGGAGACTGTGGGATTTGGAAGGCAGCGTAGTACCCAAGGGTAACTGGAACTTGGTAGAATCTAGTGGAAACAGCTACTACATGATATGGACATGCAGGTGTCAAGAAAAAGCAGATGTAGACCCAGCAGAGGTAAGGTATGGTACCCAGAAAGAGCTATAGCACCCAGTGAAAGCAATTCATACCTGGGCGAAATGACAGCACTCATTGGAATTGGTTGTACCAAACAGAGATAACAATTCCCAGAAAAGTAAAATTGGTTTTAAAAAAACAAGCCCCTTGCCCAAGAGTCAATGTTGACTCATTGAGATTCCATGTGTTACACAGTAGAATTGCCCTACAGGGTTTTCGTGGCTGTAATCTTTATGGAAGCAGATTGCCAAACTGTTTTCCACAAGGATTCTGGGTGAGTTTGAACTACCAATCTTAAGATTAGCAGCTGAGAGCAAACCGTTTGCCCTACCCAGATGGGAAACAAATGTCAGATGTTATAAGGAAGATAAGCAACTTGTCCATGAGAGGTCTTTGGGAGTATGATCAAGAGAGAAGATGCAGGGAAAAGAAAAAAACTAATAAAAAATCAGTTATACTCATGTGTTGTCTTTTATATAGACCCTTGATAAATGTTATAAGCACATCAATTTGTACTTATGTGAAGATATTTCTCTACAGCAATATGACATCATGGGAAAAAGTATGAATTTTTGGTCAGAGAAACTGTGTTTGAGGCAATACTACATAAGTCCCTCTAAGATAATCTGAGCCTCATTTTCCAGTCTGTAAATAGGAGATTAAAAAAAACAAGAACAAACAACAACCAAAAAAAGAAAAAAACTCTATTCTTCATAGGGCATTGAAAGGATTCAATGAAAAGATGTGAAAGTCTTATAGAAACTCTATTAGTTTACAGAATTTTTAGCTTTTATTCTAAAGAATAACCTAACTTCAGGGGTTCTCTCCTTGGGGTGATTCCCCTTTTCCGAACACCTGGGGCACAGACACACCTTTCATACCCTTCTCAGTGGAGCAGTGAAGATAAATACAATCCTCACTCTTTTCACGAATACAGTTGGTTAGCACTTCAGGATTTGTTACTGACAGATGTATGTTGTTAATGTGCAAAACAGTCAGATGGTAGATTTTTACTGTTGTCATAAATGCAAAACTTCGGACAACCAGATAGTTGATAAGTGAGGAGTAGGTGTATCTGTATGTTTTCAGTATTTCTTTATTGATCTTAATGTGGGGGTGGTCACCAGCCTGATATAAGAGAAAGAACACTAGGATAGAATTCAGAAAAACTGGGAACTAATCCCAGTCCTTTCTCTTTCCATCTGTGTAATTTTGAGCAATATCTTCACCTCTCTGAACTTCTACATCTTCTGAAATAAATTCTGTTCTGCTTCTAATAAGAAACTGTGGTATGGGGAACAGTTGATGTTAAATGGGAAGGACACTTCAGTGTCAAGATCTAACTTTTCTATTGGCTATGCTTGGAGTTTTAGAAAGACTTTTGCCCTTTCTGCAAATCGTTTCTTTATCTGTATAAGTAGGGACACTCCCAATGATCTTTAGAATACCTCTGAGCCCCTAACTTGAGAGTATATGGTAGGCACAATAAGGACCCTCTTAAAGTTGTTTGTGCCTTCTTCCCAAAACTTTACATGGCAAAAGGAACTTTGCAGATGTGATTAAATTAAGGGTCTTGAGACAGGGAGATTATCCTGGATTATCTGGTGGACCCCATATAATTACATGGGTCCTTCAAACCTGAGGTCTTTTTCCAGCTGAGTCAGAGTGAGAGGGAGAGGTGACTATGGAAGAATGGCACAGGGGGATGCCACATTCTTAGCTTTGAAGATGGAGGAAGTGAGCCAAAAGCCAAGGAATGTAGGTGGCCTCTAGAATCTGGAAAAGGCAAGAACATAGATTCTTCCGTAGAGCCTCCAGAAAAGAACACAGTCATGGTGACGCCTTGATTTTAGCCCAGTGAGACCGGAGTTAAACTCCTAACCTATAGATGTGTAATATAATAAATGTGCATTGCTTTAAGCCACCAAGTCTGTGGCAATTTGATAAGGCAGCTCTATAAAACTAATACAACCCTCATCTTGCTTATTCTATTAGCCTGTTTATCACCAATATATCCTAGTTGCTGTAGCAAACACAAAGAAAAACCCAATGTAGATTTTTCCTGCAGATCTTGTCATTAAGCAGAAGAGATATGTAGCACTACTGTGATTCAATGGAGAAAAAAAAAAAAAACAAGTGTGACAAGATAGCAAAGCTTACTGGTAATTTAGGGAAAGGGGAAATGATCCTATTTGGGAGGTGATCAGGAAAGCCTTAACTCAGGTCATCCCATTAGAGTTGACCCTTTAAAAACATGTGGAATTTGAACATGCAAAGGGCCCACATTGGAAGCCACAGGAATAGCATATACAAAGGTTCTGAGGTGGGAAACCATGGCCTGTGTATAAGAGATGTTGAATAAGTACCATTTCCATAGCTTGAGTATGAGCATGAGAAATCGAATGTTAAGCAGCCATTTCCCATTATAATGCCTATGAGGCAGAATGAGAAATGTTGGCTATTATGCAATGTAAAAAAGCCAAATATAAATTTCTCTCTGTGCTGTAACTCTAGCTTTGTAAATTAGGTCTGCACACAAATAAAGGCTGGAAGGAAACACCAACCACAACAAAATTTATCAATAGTTGATATTAGGTGGTTGTGGTTGGGGGGGGGAATTCAGCTATTTTTTGATTGTTATTGCACATGCAATAATTGAAAATGTATGATAGTAGTTCATTGATGGTTGGATTTTCCATATGTGAGAATTTGAGGTGTGCCTACGTATCTTGTATCTTAAAATACAAATACCGCGTACATTAAACTTGTGGGTCATTGTGCACACTCTTTAATTTTTAGAAAGCCCGCAGAACAAAGGCAGGATCACAAATTCTCTTTTCCGTTCCCTTCATTATTAGCATTGGAAAGAAGGCATAAAGTGTATGCGCAAGGTGTGCCTGTCCAGGGCAGAATACAGGCCCCCATCTAAAGGGAAAGACTGGTTTTTCCACAGGGCATTGTGATGAAAAAGCTTGGCTATCTGCAGAAACAGTAAAATACGGTCTTATCTAAATTAAAGTGATGAATGCAAAGATTAAGTCACATTTCATAGCAGGCAACTTGTGCTCAAGGGACTCACTTATTAGGCAGTCTTATGATGAAAGGTAAACTATATCCATCTGTCTGAAAAGCAATTCATTGCCCACCTCACTGTCTTGCTAACCTCAGCACTCTCTCAAGGTAGCTGGAAGCAAACTAGTTGCAATAGTATTTATAGGTCTGTCCCTCTCTATCTTATTGCCAAGAGAAACGTGATTTGTTCCCAGCAAAAAGAACTAGATGTTGTCTATCGGCATGACTTACTAAAAACCTACATACTCATCTGCCGTTTTTACTAGGTTAGCTTTCTCTAATCTTTAAAGTATATGTAGGTACTGCTATCTTGCTGCAATGCTTTAGATTTCACAGAGGCTGCAGTCAAACATTAAGTAGAATGACCTGCTTGAGTAAATCACTAAATCCTAGCTTGTTAGAATTGGAAGCACCTGTTGTCCGTTCTGACTCACAGCGATCCTATGGACGATAGACCGAAACACTGCCCAATCCTGTGCCATCCTCACAATCACTGAGCCCATTGTTGCAGCCACTGTGTCAATCCATTTTGTCCAGGGTCTTCCTCTTTTTTGCTGACCCTCTAGTTTACCAAGTATGATGATCTTCTCCAGAGATTGGTCCCTCTTGATAATATGTCCAAAGTAAGTGAGACGAAGGCTTGCCATTCTCACTTCTAAGGAGCATTCTGGCTGTACTTCTTCCAAAACAGATCTGTTCGTTCTTCTGGCAGCCCATGGTATATTCAATATTCTTTGCCAACACCATGATTCAAACGCATCAGTTCTTCAGTCTTCCTTATTCATTGTTTCTTTCACATGCATATGAGACAATTGAAAATATCATGTCTTGGATCAAGTGCACTAGTCCTCAAAGTGACATCTTTGCTTTTTTAACACTTTAAAGAGGTCATTTGCAGCAGATTTGCCCAACACAATAAGTTGTTTAATTTCTGAATTCTGCTTTGTTAGAATTGGAAACACCTTCAGGAATCACATATCAAAACAAGCTCGTTTTATAGAATGGGGAACTGAGGACCAGAAAGGGCAATTCTTTAATGAAATTTCACGGCAAGACTTAATAGCAGTGTAAGACTGGAGACATGCTTCCCAATTCCCCCATTAAGTGCTCTTTCTGAGTAACATATTATATTCTTGTTGGAAACACAGAGTGGGTTAAAGAAAACAATTATAAGCATGTCTTAGGATGTTAAAATGGAAAATTAAGTTTGATTTTGGGGAGAAAAAAATCAGGTTTACCTCCACTTAATATGGGACTATGGAGCCCATATGGAAACCCTGGTGGCATAGTGGTTAGGTGCTATGGATGGTAACCAAAGGGTCGGCAGTTCGAATCTGCCAGGCACTCCTTGGAAACTCTACGGGGCAGTTCTACTCTGTGCTATAGGGTCGCTATAAGTTGGAATTGACTTGACGGCACTGGGTTTAGCTTTGGTTTTGTATGGCGCCCTGGTGGTACAATGTTAAGTGCTTGGCTATTAACCGAAAGGTTGGTGGTTTGAACCCACTCAGTAGCTCCATGGGAGAAAGACCTGATGATCTGCTCCCATAAAAATTACAGCCTAGAAAACTCTATGGAGCAGTTCTATTCTGTCACGTGGGGTTGCTGTGAGTTGAAAATGGACTTGAAGGCACCTAACCACAACAATATGGGGAGATATACACACATATATATCCTCGGATGGCACAGATGATTAAGGGCTTGACTACTAGCCAAAAGGTTGGCAATTCAAATACACTCAGGGATGCCTTGGAAGACAGGCCTGGAGATCTGCTTCTGAAATGTCACAGCCTTGAAAAGCCTATGGAGCACTTCTTCTCTGCACACAAGTCAGAATCCACAGCAGCTAACAACACCACACACGCACACATATATGTAGATAACGCATAAGTATGGATGTGCAAGAATTCTATCTTATTCACTCGTTGATTTCTTACTTTTTTTCTGTATTAAACACATTTTCTGAGAAATTTCTGTTACTGAAGCTTCAACAGTCATCCAAAAGAGATCTTCAAATCTGTTTTTTAAGTTCAGACTTTCTTCCTACACTATAAATGCATGGTTCTCAACTGGGGTCAGTTTTATCCCCCAGGGGACATTTGGCAATGTATGGAGTCATTTTTGAAAGTTACAGCAGGGGAGGGGGAAGTTACTGACACCTGGTAGATAGAGGCCAGGGATGCTGCTGAGCATTTTACAAGGCAGAAGACACTCCCTTCCCTGCCCCACACACAACAAAGAATTATGCAATTCAAGGTGTCAGAGTGATGAGGTTGAGAAACCCTGCTGTAGACCCATATGTCAAAAGGCTTATCAGTCCTCTTCATTCAAGTATCTCATTCATGCCTCAAATTCTACCTAATCAAAGTGGAAAACATCATTTTTCCTCCTTCTAAACTCCAAAGAATATTTTGACAGTGCTCAGTATGGTTAGCCTTGGGTAATATTTATGTGTTAACTTTTGATGGAGTCCGTGAGTGACGGAAATACTTAATGTGTTGGGCTGTGAACTGAAAGTTTAATGGTTTGAGCCCACCCAGAGGCTTCTTAGAAGAAAGGTCTGGTGATGATCTCCTTCTGAAAAATCAGCTGTATGTATAAAGTGTAATTCTACTCTGACACACGTGGTTGACTCAGGGCAAGTGGCTTAGTTTGGTTTGGATTAATTATTGATAGTTTCTATGATGAGGTTAAACCCCTGACCATCGAGTTGATTCCAACTCATAGCGACCCTATAGGACAGAGTAGAATTGCCCCATAGAGTTCCCAAGAAGCACCTGGGGGATTTGAACTGCCAACCTTTTTTTGGCAGCTGCAGCTCTTAACCACTAGGCCACCAGCGTTTCCCCTTAATGAAGTTAGGTCATACAAATAAACGTTGAGTCGCCGTTTTTTTCCCCCATAAAGTTATAGCAGCTAGTATGTGGTTGAGGGTGAAGGAGTTAAAGCAGTTAGCCTGTGAGTCTTCCACTTCCTTTTTCTGGCTGACTTTTCCTTGGGAATCTATTCCCTTTATTTTGTTCCTTCCATGGCTACTCACCTCCTCCCATCCTAGACTGTTTCCAGACCATGAGTACTGTGTTTTTGGCTAAGTGATAACCACCCTATCCTTATAAGATTACCATAAAAATAACTACTTTAGATAAAGGCCCTGCCTTTGTGAAATAGCCACGCCTAATTTGGTAAGAAAATACAAGAGACACACACCTAGCATTGACACACTCAATTCACTCCACTGGGAGGCTGACATTGTCTATCAAACTTGGTTATACAAATTTCACATATGCTTAAGTGCAGGTCTTCACAAACATGGAATGGTTCCTTACTTTTTTTCTATATTAAACTCATTTTCTGAGAAATCTCTACCATTATTGAAGCTTCAACAGTCATCCAAAGGAGATTTTTGAATCTGTTTTTTAAGTTCAGACTTCCTTCCTACACTATAGATGCATTTCCTGCATG
Organism: Loxodonta africana; assembly: GCF_030014295.1. Classification (NCBI taxonomy): domain Eukaryota; kingdom Metazoa; phylum Chordata; class Mammalia; order Proboscidea; family Elephantidae; genus Loxodonta; species Loxodonta africana. The sequence goes on along the minus strand of NC_087342.1, from coordinate 23,523,703 downwards.
AGTAGAAAGCACTCTTATCTACAAATGTTAAGTATGGACTGGACGATATCAACATTTCTGGTCTTTAGGATGAAGCTATTTTTACATGAAACTACTAGTGGCTGTGTATTAATGACTTGGGGGCTAGGACCAATGGTGTGCTGGTAAATCAACTCCATGAAAAAAAAGAAAGATTAAAAAACCATGATAGTAGTATTTGCTAATTTCCATGGCCTGCCATGGCCAATTTCAAGCTGTCAATGGTTTAACACCTGACTTATAAAATTCCTGAATGTTTAATAACTGATACTCATAAGCAGGAGCCCTGGTGGCACAGTGAGTCAAGCGTTCAGCTGCTAACCATGAAGTCAGTGGTTTGAACCCACCAGCCACTCTAGGGGAGAATGATGTGGTAGTCTGCTTCCTTAGAGATTACAGCCTTGGAAACCCTATGGGGCAATTCTACTGTGTCCTGTAAGGTCTCTATGAGTCGGAATTGACTAGATGACAATGAGTTTGGGTTTTGGTTTTCCTCTCATAAGCCGGAGTGAGCCTTTTCCAGCCCACCGCCGGCTGGCTCTGTGTCTCTCTGCAGGGAAAGCAACACTGAAGTGAGACTCTCACGCCTGAGACTGAGTTCTGGCCTTGGCATAAACTTACCATGTGACTCTGGGTTAGCTGTTTCATGTTTCTGAGCTTCAGGCTTCTCGATTGCAAAATACGAGGATTGAATTGATGATCTCCAACATGTATTTTGACTGTAGCAGTCAAAGGTGCAAGATATTCCTTTCGTCAATCACATTAACTCTCACTAAGCATCAAATACTGGTACTATCAGGAAAATAGAACAAAGTCTTAAAACTAAATTTCTGCAAATGTGTTTTCTTTTTATCTCCTCTTTCTGTTGGTTTTGTCAACTATAGATTAAATTCTGCATTGGCATCATACTTCTTGAAAACAACTATGTATGGGGTGGGGACAATTCTTCATTTTTATTACTCAAACATTTTGCTAGTTTGTGTATTCTTTTGTCAAGTATGCATTCTTTACTAGATAAAACAGCCCTATATCATTAACTCCAAAGAATATTTTGACGGTGCTCAGTATGGTTGCCTCGGATAACATTTATGTATTAACTATTTCTATCACTAATCTGTTTTCTAAAAGTGATGACTTTTTTCTTGATTTGATCTCTTTAGTTATGGAATTTTGGAAATGGTACATGAACTTGATGATGTCACATCTGAGAGATGTCATGAACTGGCAATCAGTATAGGAAGTAGAGTCTATACTTTTGATGGTGCTTTACCTAACTAGACATATGCTTCTATTCTTTTATGCCATAAATAATTTGCTGGCATCCGTGACATACAGATATTACCCAGAGTCTGCTTCTGTGAAGTGTAACCAAGCCAAAGGATAAGCCAAATATGTGTTTCCTCTTTCTGGCCAAATGCAAATTTTTCATTGAAAAGGGAAATTTTTCATCATCAAAAGATGAATAAGATGGCACTGCATTTTATTTGGTTTCTTTTTTTTCTCTAAAGTACGAAATAATGTGTAGTACACGAATATACAACAGGTCATTTTCCTTGATTATGAATTTGACACAAAGTTAAAGTAAATTAATTTAAAACTTTCTGCTTCTTATATTTCCTTTGCATTTAGCTGTTGGTAAAACTACACTCATTTCATTACAGAAGGTTGGAACTGAATCCCATTACAATCCCATTTCTTAATTAAATAGAAGTATAGGGAAACTTCTATTGAATATATCATGGACTGCCAAAAGAATGAACAAATCTGTCTTGGAAGACATACAACCAGAATGCTCCTTAGAAGCAAGGATGGCAAGACTATATCTTACATACTTTGGACATGTTGTCAGCAGAGATCAGTCTCTAGAGAAGGACATCATGCTTGGTAATGTATAGGGTCAACGAAAAAGAGGAAGACAGTGAGATGGATTGACACAGTGGCTGCAAGAATGGGCTCAAGCATAACAACGATTGTGGGCATGGTGCAGGACCAGGCAGTGTTTCATTCTGTTGTATATAGGGTTGCTATGAGTCAGAACTGACTTGACAGCACTAACAGCAATGATAACGTAGGGAAATTTTATTAAATAGAAGTATAACGAAAAAATTCTGACAACTGGACCAATAAAAACCTCATGATAAACAGAGAAAAGATTGAAGTTGTCAAGTATTTCATTTTACTTGGATCCACTATCAGTGCCCATGGAAGGAGAAGTCAAGAAATCAAACGACATATTGTATTGGGCAAATCTGCTGCAAAAGACCTCTTTAAAGTGTTAAAAAGCAGAGATGTCACTTTGAGGGCTAAGGTGCACTTGACCTAAGCCATGGTATTTTCAATCGCCTCATATGCATGTGAAAACTGTACAGTGAATATGGAAGACCCAAGAAGAATCAATGCCTTTGAATTAGGGTGTTGGCAAAGAATATTGAATACACTGTGGACTACCAGAGGAGTGAACAAATCTCTCCTGGAAGAAGTATAGCCGGAATGCTCCTTAGAAACGAGGATGGCATAACTTCATCTCATGTACTTTGGACATGTTATCAGGAGGGACCTGTCCCTGGAAAAAAAATTATTCTTGGCAAAGTAGAGGGTCAGTCAGTGAAAGAGAGGAAGATCCTCAGCAAGATGGATTGACAGTGGCTGCAACAATGGGCCCAAGCATAGCAACAATTGTGAGGATGGCACAGGACCAGGCAGTATTTCATCCCGTTGTACATGGGGTTGCTATGAGTTGGAAGCAGCTCGAGGGCACCTAACTAACCACATAGGGAACCTGAGGCCCAAAGTTTGCAGATGGCTGTACAAATTCATGTAGGAAGGGACAAGCTGCGCTCTCTGTCCCAGAGACATCCTGGCACTCTCAGCACCTGCTTTTTTGACAAGGAAATAACATTGGAAAGTATTCCTTTATCCTTCTTGTATATCACCACCCCACATTTATATTTATCAGGTTTCCATGAGTCAGAATCAATCTGATGGAGGCTCTTTTTTTTTTTTTTAAATACTTTGTTCAGATTTCCTTAGTTTTTACCTAGCATTCATTTTATGTTCCTGGATCCATCCAGGATTCAACATTATACTTAGTTGTCATGTCTTCTTAGGCTCCTCTTGTTTATGACAATTTCTCAGACTCCTTGTTTTTAATGACCCTGGCAATTTTATGGAGTCCTGGGCAGGTATCTTGCCGAATGTCCCACAACTGGTATTTGTCTGCTGTTTTTCTCATGAGTAGACTGGAGTCATGGATTTTTTGGTGGAAGACAGAGGTAAAGTGTCATTCTCATCATATCATATCATATCATAGGTACATAGTATCACTCTTGCTTGTCACTGTTGGAACCCTGGTGGTGCAGTGGTTAAGAGCTCAGCTGCTAACCACAAAGTTGGCAGTTCGAATTTCCCAGCTGCTCGTTAGAAACCCCATAGGGCGGTTCTACTCTGTCCTATAGGGTCACTATGAGTTGGAATCGACTCGACAGCAATGAGTTTGGTTTTTTGGTTTGTCACTGTTGACTTTAAACCTGACCACCTGGTTGAAGTAGTGTTTGTCAGGTTTATCCACTATAAAGTTACTCTTTTTTCCCCCTTTTGATACGGAACTCTTTGGAAGGAAATCACCATGCACAGCCTAGGCCTGAAGAGTGAGGGGTTATGCTGTACCTCCTTTATGGCAGAGCATCTACATAAATTATTTGCAACTCTTTGGCACAGGAGATCTGTCTATTCCCTTCCATTTATTTATTTAGTCAGTCATGTATTTATATCTGTGTGGACACATGAGTATTTATTTTATACTTTGGGGTATAACCCAATACTACTTGACTTAGTCTGTCTCTCAAATTTTTCCACATTGGCCATTGGGAACACTTTCATTTGGCTCCTGTGTCCGTTTGACATAATTCCATAATTGTGTGTGTTTTTTTTTTTTTTTTAGAAATTCCTAATTTTCTGGCAATACCAGTTGGTCCAAGCTTATCCTGTATATTTCCTTCCCCAGTTCTAAAATTAGCCACTTTACCCAATAAGCCATGGTTCCTTTTATTGGAGAATGGTATTAGAAATCAACATCTGGGCTCTGAGTGTTCCATACATACAGTTTTCCCACCCTAAAAAAAAAAAAAATCCCTTATGCTTCACCCACTCAACCCTTTCCCCCAGCCTCCAATCCCCTGGTAACCACTGATCTTTGTACCATCTCCATAGTTAATGTCTTTTCCAGAATGTCCTATAATTGGAACCATGCAGTATTCTTCTTAGACTGGGTTCTTTCACTTAGCAGTAAGCATTTAGATTCATCCATGTTTTTCATGGCTTGATAGCTCATTTCTTTTTATTGCTAAATAGTATTCTATTATATGGCTATAACACATAAAACCAAACCCATTGCTCTACGAGTCAATTATGACTGACAGCGATCCTGTAGGATGGAGTAGAACTGCCCTATAAGATTTCCAAGGAGTAGAGCTGTCCTATACAGTTTCCAAGGAGCAGCTGGTGGATTTGAACTTCTGACCTTTTGGTTAGCAGCTGAGTTCTTAACCCCTTCGCCACCGGGGCTCCACAGATGTAACAGTTGTTTATTCATTCACCTTTTGGAGAACATTTGGTTGCTGTCACTTTTCAGTGCTTATGAATAAAGCCGCTATAAACATTAGTGTACAGGGTTTTGTATAGAATTAAGTTTTTACATCAGTTAACTAAGTTTGAGAAACTCTGATTTTGAACCCTGGAGCAGGAGAATAGATTGCAGCCATCCTTTCCATTTCTGGCCCTCTGTTTCTTCACCTGTAAAAAGAACAGATCTAGATAATATCTAAAATCCTCTCTGCCCTAGCAGTCCTTTCTGCTGTCCTCTAGGTCACATTGCAGAAAACTGCAAAGTGAAGTAACCTGGAAGATGGATGCCCAGGACCCCGTGCCCGGTGTGTGGGCTCCTGAGCGCATGATAGAGCGAGCGCTTTCTGCAATAGAGATCAGACATTGATCTTGGGTTTCCATCTTTCTCCTTGTTTCTGTAGGTGGCCGAGGAGATTAAATTGCAGCCTAGCAAGCTAGATTTGCCTCCAGACAATTTATATGGCAGTTATATTTATTTAGAGAGCAGGAGGCCTAGCCCAGCTCCTGTGGTAGGAGGCAGTGACAGGAGGATATAAAAGGGCTGTTTCATTAATTTTGGAGGGAATTTATTGCTGACAAAAGAGTGTGTTATTGATGGTTGGAAGGCAGCTTTCACCTTGTCTCTGGGGAGCCGAGCGGGGGGAGCCGCCCCCGCTCCTGCCTGCAGCCTCCTGGGCGAGGGAAGCCCTGCCCGCGGGAGGAGCCTGCGTCCTGGCACCCAGCCCGCCCGCCCCGGGGCACAGTGCCACCAGGGCTGAGCCTCCATCTGGCTGCAGGGCTGCAATCTCCAAAGGAAGGACGCTTAGAGGTCGCCCAACTCCATCCCCCGCACCGCGCAGGTGGGGACCCAGATTCACAGAAAGGTCCAGCGACAAATCAGAAAACAGGTAGAAGTCAGGTCCAGCTGCAGAGCTTCATCTCTCTCCTTTATCTTGTGGGAAGAAAACTGCAACCTAAATAACAGTGGCTAGGTGTGCCTGGGCAGGTCTCTGAGCCTGCTTTGCAGAGCACTGACTTTTGTTTCTTAAAGAATGACAATCACATTATCTTTTCAAAAACTTCCGATCTTGGACAGTGGGATTTATCTCTCACGCATATAAAGGCTTTGCCCACCCTCCTCCTTGGGGCCAACATCAGTTTTTTTTGGGGGGGGGTTATGATGCTGCTCAAAGGAGAGTCTCTGCAAGGAAGGAGCTTGTTCAAGGTCTCACAGATTCTAAGCAGCAGAGGTAGAATCCCCGGTCTAGCTTATTTGTTGAACCATCTCATGATAGCCCTTTTGGAAGTTCAGTTCCAGGATTACAAAAGGAGCTTTTGTCAGAGGCTCTAAGGTGTTGTTCTTGAAGGTGGGAGAATGGACCTTTCTGTTAGGAATGGGGTGGGACTGGTGACTGCCTGAAACCAAGAGAGGACACTAATGCCTATGAATTGATGGGCTCTGGAAACATAACTCAGGCTGGGTGAGGAGCCTGGGGGTCAGAGGGATAGGCTTAGCCCATTGAGCTAATGAGAAAGGCAGCTACTTTGGCTTTGCCAAGAGAGACTCTGTCAGTGCTGACCACCAATGAACTGAAGGTAGAATTGTGGCCTAATTTTTCCTTATGTACAAAGAAAATTCTAGCATTAAGACTCTACCAACTCGTTACTTAAAAAGTGAGCAATTTGCCTACTCTGTCACCTTATGGTTTCTAAAATGCTGGATCTGGAGGGAATCTTAGATCTTTCTAGACTATCAAATCCAAACCCCTGATTTAGAAGATGGGGACTGTGCCCAGACAAGTAAGGGAATGCTGTAAAACCTGGCCACAGAATCCAGGCTTAGAGTTATGTCACCCCCGTAGTCCAGTGGAGTCCTCTCTACCACATCAAGTGGTTTCTTTACTATTATTATATATACATACATATATAATACTGTATATAAATAAATAAGGAGCCCTGGTGGCACAACGGTTAAGCAGTCAACTGCTAACCAAAAAGGTTAGCGGTTCCAACCCATCAGCTGCTCTGCAGGAGAAAAGACCTGGTGATCTGCTCCCATAAAGATTACAGCCTAGGACACCCTCTAGGGCTGTTGTCTTCTGTCCCATGTGGTTGCTATGAGTCAAAATTGATTCCATGTCAACCAACAACATAAATAAATAAATGATAAAAAATATATATATATACATATTCCCTCCTCCGTCCCCTTCCCATTCCTTCCATAGTGCAGCTGTGGGGACTAATGACCTATCTTGTATGTGGTGAGAAGAAAATGACTGCAGGCACCCTATAAATGCTCGACCGTGGGGATGTTAATTAGAAAAGTTAAAACAATGGTAGTAAATAAAGCTGTGCTTAGAGCACAGCTGTGCTTATTCTTTTCCGTTAAGGATTTTATTCAAGCAGATTTTGAAGTTGGAGGCAATTAGATTTTGGAGGTTGAGGGTCAGAGAGGAGTGGAGAGGGGTCAATGCTCAGAAATCCAGTGTTTCAGGAAAACCAACCTGATTAGAACTGAACGTTAGTTAACAACAACGCTAAATTGCTGTAAGTCATTGAGTGAGACAACACCTGAACGATCTTCTATAGTAAGGGGAGGAGCATTGGACTAGGACTGAGAAGACTTGGGTCCTGGTTCCATAATTGGCTTGCTCAAGACACTTTTCTCAGGAGGGCCTCTGTGTACCTGTCTGTAAAATGGGGAAGTTGGAATAGATGATTTTAAGGGCCACTGTTAGTATTTGACTATTTTGAAAGTAATTATTTCAAGCTACATTTTTTTCAATGTGTTCATTCCTCTAGTCATTATTCAGAGAATATTTATTGACTCCTTATTACATTCTAGGTTTTATATGGAAGGTTATGGGTATTCTCCTTACCCTTCAGAAACTCAAAATCTTGTCAGGATATTATTAATTGTTGTGTTTTCAAATGTTTCCTTTGTTGTAGACCTTAACAGGCTGTCCCCTTGTCTAATGTCAGATGCTGGATAATAAACCTATATTATGTTGAGGAGTTCAGAAGGCTGTGCATTAAATCCAGGGCCAAACTATTACATGGAAAATATGATGGAAGTGTGTAAATGGAAAAGTCCCAATTGGAGGCGCTGGTGACAGACTTAAGAATTGATGGGACCAGCATGCATTCCAGGAAGTAAAAGGTCAGGATGTAAACCATTTGTTCTTGGGAAGAACGTGTCACAATGTAAACAGTTTGTTCCTGGGGAAAAATGTGCTCATGATTGCGATCATGTATAACTGAACTGGCTGGTAGCACTCACCTTGGTGGTAACTCAGTCTTTCCTAGCCAAGTGGCTGACCTTCACATTTCAAAGGCTGTCAAGCTGAAACTGATGTTATCTATAACCGGTCATTAACCCCCTACCCTACCTGTGTTCTCTGCGTATGTAGACCCCTCTCTCTGCTTGAATGGTGGAGTGCTTTGTATTTTTACTTAGCACTGCCCAGCTTGAGCTGCATTATTTCTCAATAAAATGCCTTTGCTTTCACTGCTAACAGAGTAGAAGATTTTCTTCTTCAACAAGTGTAAAATTAACTGATTAAAGAGTAAGCACAAATCAAGGGTCTCGTGGGAGGCCGACAGATACAATGGCAAGATTAGATGGTATAGGGTCAGGCCAGTGTTTTTCAAAGAGTGGCCCATAGATAGCCAGCTTTAGAATTAGCTGTGGGCTGGTTAAAATGCAGATTACAGGGCTCTAACCTCAGTCCTCTGGAATCAGAGCCTGGGAATAGGGGTAGATAGCTGATTGGGAACAAGTATCAAGCACTCTAGATGTTCCTTATGCTCACTAAAGTCAGAAAACCACTGCGCTAGGTAATTGTACACATTGCATATAATTAGAAAAAGAAAGCCTCTACAAGGACATTTTATACAATTTAATGAATAAAGCATTCAATGACTTTTATTACTAAAATTCAGAAAACCAACTTCAGAATAAGCAACATAAAATTCCCACTTTTAATTTGTAGAACAAGTATCGATTGTAATAATAGATAATACACACACAATTTATGTTTCTCGGATTTATGCCCTGCTGTGAGAAACTATTAAAAATGAATTCTCTGACCTCTAATTTTTCCATTCATTTTGAAAGATTAAGTGTCCTGGTTATTCATGGAGGGGAAAAAGAAGAGGTTAAAAGACTAGAGACAGAAGGCGGAATGTGATAAATCCATTGCCTTAATATAAAATCATATCTGTTTAAGTACAGCACACAGTTTTATTTCATGTGGCTCTAATGATTAATATCCAAATGATTTAATTGTGCTTAGAGAAAATTATCAAAAATGAGTAGAAAATTTTTACAAACTGAGTTGTGCTAGGTTTTCTGCGAGGGTATATACACATATGGAGCCCTGGTGGTACACTGGTTGAGAGCTACAGCGAGCTACGGCTGCTAACCAAAAGATCTGCAGTTCAAACCCACCAGCCATTCCTTAGAACGTCTTGGGAGCAGTTCTGCTCTGTCATATAGGATCACTATGAGTTGGAAGCAACTTGACGGCAATGGGTTTCATTTATATGCACGTATATCGTGAAAGAACAAATAGATGACTAAAAAGAAATTCAATTTTTAAACACATCATTTCCTTTGATGACCATGAAAAGACTTTGCTTGTTACTTTGGCAAGTTAGTTCTTGCAATAAGCCTATTTTCTCACAAGGTGGCGCTATAAACATAACTTCCCTTTTTAAAAAAAAAAAACTTCCCTTTAAAAAAAAAATTATTTATTTTATTTATTTATTTTTTTCCCTTTACTGACTGAAAAATAAGATGGCTTAGTAAATTTTGAAATAATTGGAAGTTTAGCCTACCATATCTTCTGTTCTGTGGTTACTTTCCAGTTAACTTAATGATTGAGTGTGTTGGTAACTTTCTGATCCTTTTTTCCGGGGCATGAAAGAATGTACAGGAAATGATCTGGAGAAAAATATGACATCTACTTTTCTCTCAAGGCAGGAAATGAAACCCTTATCATAGTCGTGGATGTATTCTCAGGTGACAGGTGTCCAGTCTCAATTCCCACAAACACAACGGTGGGGCAAAAACAGGGGAAGAGAAAATTCTCACTGTATATGATTCTTTGGGATTAAGGTCAATTTCATTCTTTTTATCTTTTTTCTTTATTTTTTTAACAATTTGAAATTCTGTAACTTTAAAGACATGCAAAAATCTATAGGAACGGAAGACTAATAGTGTTAGATTTGTAAAAATCTAGATTAATGTGGTGCTTTGAGAAAATGTTTTTTGATGACTAAATTTTTGTGAGGAGCATATCTTTATATTTTCTTGGTTCATGATTGCCTGTATATATTTCTGATTGTTTCATTTAATTATCCTGAGTACATATTAAGTAGTCTTCTCAGAAAGTATGTTTATTCTATTGACTTGAATTATCTGTGGGGAAAAAGTATATTTGCTATTATGAGCAGTCTAATATATGATAAAATATATACAGAAGCCAGAATTAAAAAGTTTTATTGTATTAACCAGTTTTCTTCCTCTAGTGGCTGGTTAAGAGTTTGGCTGCTAACCAAAAGTTTGGCAGTTCGAATCTACCAGATGCTCCTTGGAAACCCTATGGGGCAATTCTACTCTATCCTATAGGGTTGCTATGAGCCAGAATCGGCTCAATGGCAATGGGTTTATTCAGAATAGTTATTTTTGTTCCTATTTCTCTTTCTTTCTACCTAATCTTGGAGAATTTTATTAGTATTGAGAATCTTTTCCTTTTGTGAAAGTTGTCATGGAATGCAGGACTAACCATTTTCATTCTACTATTGTGTTAAGATTCGTATGGTCCCCAACATCCATACCAGTGTGGTTTTGTGTTCAGTAGTTCAGAATTTGACTTTAATGATTGAAGTATAAATAAAACTTAACCAGGAGCAGAATGTTTAGAACAGAAAGAAGACTTGAAAATAATCTAGTTGATTTCCTATTGTTCCAGTCTTCTCAATACTGATGGAAAGTTTAAAACCAAGATATGGCTAATGGCATACTTAAAATCATGCCACAAACTACACACTGGAAGCAAAGCTGACAGGAGACTCCAGGGCCCTGAATTTAAATGTAGTGATCTTCTCTCTACTCTACACTGCCCTTCTACAGCACATTTATTTATATATTTACTTTTGATCTAGGAGCCCTGGTGGCTCAATGGTTACATACTTGGCTGCTAACCTAAAGGTTGATAGTTGGAACCCACCAACCAGTCCTCAGGAGAAAAGACCTGGTGACTTGCTCCTGTAAAGATTATAGCCTAGGAAACCCTATGAGGCAGTTCTACTCTGTCCTATATGGTTCCTACAAGTCTGAATAGACTCAATGGTACACAACAACCTCTGATCTACTTGTAGAACCCAGCCTTCTGTAGATGGTAAGAGTTAAGGCGATTGGGAAATTTACAAGTGAGTAGAAATTATCTGTGCTTTTTAAGCACCTAACATAATAGAGTAGCCCTGGTGGTGAAGTAGTTATGCATTTGACTGCTAACCAAAAGGTTGACAGTTCAAATCTACCAGCTGTTCCTTGCAAATTCTGTGGGGCAGTTCTACTCTGTCCTACAGGGTTGCTGTAAGTCGGAATCAACTCGACAGTAACAGGTTTGGTTTTTTTGGAACATAATAGAGGGCTGAGGGAATCAGATGATTATTCTACATCCTCGAATCATCTGAAGAACTCCAAAGAGGCTTCCTAGTTCTACTTTTGGGAGAAAACTTTCTTGAAAAAAAGGCAAGTGTTTAAGAGGAAAAAAGAGGAACTGACAATAATGCCTTCCATTTTGATGGGACTTTGGAATGTAATTTTACTAAGGCCCTATTTCATCCATTGTCTAGTTCAATATTAATAACACCATGAGCTAAGTGGTGGCACAAGCACTGACAGATGAAGACACTGAGGCTCGGGGGATGCTGTAGTCAAATAACCTACCAAGAGGAAAAGCTATGAGTAATGGACCAAGGTTTGAGATTGTGGATTTTTGACTTCTACATCAAGGCTACCTCTCAGGATCACAGTCAAAGACCATACTCCTGGGATTTATGCCACGAGCGTTTACTTAGTGTCCGCTAAGTATTGTGTCCTGTATGGTGGGGACGTCCATGAAGATGAAAAAACTACAGTCACATTTCTTAAATGGTTTATTGCCTAGTATAGGTAACAGACACATATAAAAGTAGAATATTGTGCAGTATGATAATTCTATAGTAGGGGATCTAAGTACAGCAAGAGCATGGTAAAGGTGGCCCTGCTTGCATTCTGATTCAAGCCCCCAACAACTCTCACCTGAACTCTCACCCTAACCTTCCATCTTTTCTTTCTGCTCTTGCTCTGCAACATCCATTTTCCCCACAGCACTTACAGTGATCCTTTTAAAATGCAAATTAGATTGTGTCATTCCCCTATTTAAAACCTTCAAAAGCCTTCCAATTACTGAACCAAGAATCAAATTCACCCTTCTTTTCAGGGCCTACCAAAACCAAACACAACCCACTGCTGTCGAGTCAATTTTGACTCATCACGACCCTATAGGACAGAGCAGAACTGCCCCAGAGGACTTCCAAGCAGCAGCTGGTGGATTTGGACTGCCAACCTTTTGTTTAGCAGCTGAGTGATTAACCACTGCACCACCAGGGCTCCTCCAGGGCCTACAAGACCCTACAATATCTGACCTTAGCTTTTCTTAGAACTTTCCACTCTATTCAGTACACTCCAGCCATACTATTTTTCTTTGCATTTCTGAAGTATAGAAAGCCTAGTCCAACTTATTTTCACTGTAGGGACTTCGTACGCTGGTAGGCTTTGGACAGGAAATATTTTGAATCCTTTGGTTGGAATGCTCTGGATTCAAATTTTTATCCAGTTGCTTACTTTCTCTCTCTCCCTTTGTCATTCAGGTTGTAATTTAAATATCCCTTGTGGACAGAAGTCTTCTCTCATGACCAAGCCTTATTTACAGTATCTTTGAAACCTCACAGTCTTTCTTTATCACATCACTCTATTTTCTTTTATTTAGACCATTGATATTCTCTAAAATTATCTGGTTTATTTATGTTTATCTATTTATCCCCCTCCTCTCCCCACCTTTCCTCCTGGTCTCTGCTCCCTACTCCCTCTACTAAAATACGAGCTCCGTGAGGTCTGAGGAGTATGCATCTCTTGTTGACACTTGTATCCCCTCTGCCTACAATAGTGCCATCCATAGTAGGTGTTTAATAGTTATTTTAGAAACAAAAATTTCCCAGGAGGTTTGGGCGAGCATTTCATTTAAGAAGTGACATTCTGAAAAATGAAGCTCCAGCTGTAGAACTGCCCCATAGAGTTTCCATGGAGTGCCTGGTGGATTTGAACTGCTGAACTTTTGGTTAGCAGCCATAGCACTTAACCACTATGTCACTAGGGTTTCCCCAGCTGGAAGGGGCTTCTTAGAAGAGGAAAAGGTCCAGATTTGTATATTGAATCAACAATTAAACAAACTTGGAGAATTACTCATCCAATTCTCGAAGCTGGTACAGAAACGTAGAACATGCTATGTGAGTATAAATCAAGTTTTCTGCTTACCATATTTATTTTATTTTCTTCTGCTTGAGATGTAAACTACACAGCCTCTTCAAACAGGACACCTACTGCATCTTTTGAAGACTTGTTGATGATTTCACAATTAAGACTGCTTGGCAGAGCCGTGGGCATGAGCTGCTCTATTCTACCACTGAGTTACTCTCTCCAGCCTTCCTGACTTCCCTTCTCCTCTCCTTCATCCCTGTCTTTGTATATTTTTCTTCCTATCTATGTGCTGGCTGGCCACTGACACCTAGAGGCCCTCGCTGCTGGCTACTTTCAGGACCATGCCTTTGTTGCTGTTACTGAAAGAACCCACACACTGCAATTGTACCTGCCAGGTCATCTAAGTAAAAGCTAAACAGAGGGTGGAGGCTATTATTCAGGCAATTCAAATGAAATAAAGTGCTTTATTGCCAGCCAGTTTTGCTTCTTTCACTGCTCTGTTCTGGCTATGGGGACAATTTGAACTGAGCTTCTGAGAGAGCCCAAGGTACCTTTGTGGAGCTAGCAGCTGTTCTTCCATTTTCTCTCTTATGCCATCTGTGATCTGGTGAAAAAAAGTCCCTAGGTGTATGGTGGGGTGAGAGTGGGGGTGATGTCAAAGAACTTTCTGCATTGCACAAAGCTGGCCTGTGTTTCTGCCCTTGCACTGAGGAAGCCAGGCAGTTTTATTACTGTAGAAAATCAGACCGAGCAGTCATTCCTATGCATGTTGGTAAGAAAACACTGGGGTATCTTTCCAACCTTTTACAGAGGGTGCTTTATACTACTTTAATTTATTTCAAGCAATGCTTATGGACTATTGTTCTCAAAACGACATGCTATGAGGGATGTAGAGATGAGTAACTGAATCTAGAAGGAATAAACTGTGTGTGTGTGCGTGAGAGCTGTGTAATACAATAACAGTGTTTTAACTAACGCCCTATGAAGAATTAAAAGAGGTTAAGATCTCAATATGGTGGTAGTTGTGAAACAAAAATAGGCTTCAGGAAGGCAGATTCGTTTGAGTTGGGTCTTAAATGATTAACTGAAGTTTATGAAGATACCCTTGGGTGAGGATAGCCGTTTTAGCTTTAAGGTAATGAGCCAGAGGGGAGAAAATTTAGCACATGTTCAGAAAAGCGAATAGGGCAATTTGGCTGGAATGTATGGTATAAGGGCAAGATTATGGGAGATGGGACTGGAGAGATGTGGGACATACTGCAGAGCTCTTATATGACAAGGAAAGGACTTTACCTTACAGATAAAAGACAATTCAAAGACTTTTGAGTCAACAGCTGACATGCTTGGACCGTTAACTTCTCTAGAATGCCTGGAGCTACATCCTAAATGGGTTACTTTAGGAAACCATGCAGGCTATCCTAGAAATACACGCTGTAGCATCCAGAACAGAGCCAGTGAGACCACTCTGAGAGTTAATGGAGCAATGCTATGACCTTGGACTAGACAAATGCAAGAGGGTGGATCAGGTAAACCCAGGGCCAATTAGAGGCCATACATGAAGGCTTTGCAACTGATAGTTTTTAGAAAGGGAGGGGAAGGATGGTAATATCATCCATAGAAATAGAGAATTCACGACTTGGTGCTAATTTGAGGGTAAAATGGTAAATCCACAAAAAAACCAAGACCCCTGTCGACTTGCGGGGGGCCATCATTTTTGGAGACCCTCTCTGCTGAGTGAGGAATTTAGAATAGACATTGACCCTTCTATGTGATTTGTCCTTATGCCTCAAGTTGCGAGGTTAGTTCATGCTGTAACTTATCATTGCATCTTTCACATGTCAACTGATGAATACAGTGAGAACCTTTCTTGGCTTGGGGTGAAGGTCATTGCCTGTTCTACCCCTCTAGGCATCACTCAGTACAAAAGAAGCAGGATGTAATTAAAAGTGCACAAGCTTTAAAATCACAGACCTGAGTTTGAATGTTGAATCTGCCACTCAGTTGCGGTGAGACCGTGAGAAATTTAAAGATAATAAAGTGTATGAGCCAAGGCTCCTAAGAGGTGTTCGCTACATGTATGGGCCACTATGAGTCAGAATCAACTTGATGACAATGAGTTTTTGTTTGTTATACCTGATACCAAAACCAAACCCATTGCTGTAGAGTTGATTCTGAGTAGAACTGCTCCATAGGGTTTCCAAGGAGCAACTGGTGGATTCGAACTGCTGATCTTTTGGTTAGCAGCGGAACTCTTAATCGCTGTGCCACCAGGGCTTCTTATACCTGACAATCCTCCATTATAAGTACCATAAACTTTTAGTAGAGTAGCATTTTCTTTCAATCAGGCTTCTATTTCATATGGTTTACTTTTCAAAATTTTGTCTCAAGAAGGTAAGTTCTTGAAATGCCAAGACAACCTTGCCAGAAGACTATCTTTCCTGGAGCAGCCTTATAGCTAACAACTAGTTCCATTGAAAGTCAGCAGTGTCAGGAAGCATTGCCTAATCCATGCATCTAAGATAAATCAGATGTGATGAAAATCAGACTGATGGTATGAACGGATATTTACCAAAATGCTGAAATGTTTTATCAGTAGTCCCTGTTGTTGGAATGTGGGGAGAATTATGTGGACTTGAATGGCTGGGATGTGGTGTTAATATATCACCGTACCATAGCATGTTTCTACTATATATGGGCACTAGATTCATAATTTGAGGAAGGAATGATACGTAGAGACAGCCTGGTTAGTTAGGTCTGAAGTCATATGAGCATAGCGCATGTGCCTGGGACTGATTTGTTAAGAATAGTTTTATGAGGGACTGAAAGCTGTCTTTAAGTGCTTAAAGATCCATCACAATTTAAGACTACCAATAGAATTAACATCTAACATATTATGTCTTGATGAAGTGGGGATTTTTCTAACCATTGGAGCTTCTCAGGTTTGGAATGGAATGCCCAAGGAAATGTTGCCTCACAGTTTGTCAAGGTGACTAAGCATTTACTGGTTGGGCTATAGAAGAAAGTCCTACATTTAATAGAAGAAATAACAGGGTTCACAGGACTCTATAAATTGTAAAATGCCATTAATTGCTGGAGGAAATTGGGAGTTATCACAAGACTTTAACTACAAGAAAGGGCCAATCCCCATATCATGCCTAAATTTTCTTTTAACTTCGACTAGAAAAGGCACTTGGGTATCATGGTTTAACAACTTCAGGAGGTAGTCAGTGAAATTATCTACTGTTAGGTTAATAAACACCAGTACATCTATTTAAAGTTAATCAGTTCACGTCTACTTAGCATTCTCCTGTCTCATTAAATATAAATAAATACATAGTTGGGAAGCCTTAACTGAAAATGTTTTCCAGAATTTGGACAAAGCTTGAATACAAAATATCTTAATGGGAGCTCAAGGCAGAGCAACTTCAATACTGTAATGCTTAGCAAAAAGCATGTTGCTGTGTTGGTGAGCTAAAGAGTGAAAGACAATTAGACATCTCTCTAAAATGCACATTTAGTTATTCTGTGAAAAAAAATCAAAGGCATGTGTGGCATTGTCATGGCAACGATGGAGTTTTTCCTCTGTAATCACTACAGGCAGATTTAGGAACACTGATTTCATTTCACCTATTTCTGGGGTACAGTTGAGTGTGTTTCTGCCTGGTTAGTTCAAAGATGGTTAACAGAGGTTAAATTGAAGTCAGTTGAAGATGTAATACAGAGAACTGAACTGTAGCTAAGAAACATGGTACAGCTAAAAATACTAGGATGGCTAATGCTCAAAAAAAAAAAAATTTGATATTCAGTTCCCGATGACTTGATCTGAAAGTCTTACCCAGCGTCTCCTTGTTTCATCACCACCATGATTCCCCTTTTTTCTCTGGATCCCTAACTGTGCTTTTCCAGAAATCTAAGATGGGGCTGGGGGAGGGGGGGCAAAACTGATAGCAGTGGGGACCTCCTGCTTTCCTGGCAGACATCCACATTATTTTACAGAAATAGAAAAATGTTTGTCTCGAAAATTTTGAGAATCCTTGGTCTAAAACTTTTTTTTAAAAAGCACAATGTTTGGTTTACTACTTGTCCTCCCATGTTGAACACATTATTCAGCAGGTTGGTGAAACATGTGCCTGGGTACCAGATAACAAGAAGCCTGATTTTTTATATTCAAGGGATACAGTTTCTTTTAGGGTTCTTACAATTTTAATTTTATAATTTCATATTGCAGTCATGAATAGACCACAGAGACATCAAGAATTAACAATAGAATCTCTGGGATTAAAAACATATATACCCCACTCCACTTACCTTAGTCTTATAAATACTCTAAACATTCTGCATGTTAGATCAACCACAATTGTCAGCTGGTAATGACCAGACTCATTTCAGTGATTAGACGGCATGCCCTTGGTCTTCTGGCATAAAAAATTGTTGCTTTGTCTATTTTCTAAATTAAAGTTAAGATTTGAACATCAAAAGGAAAATCAAATAAGGAAGCAGGAAATAGCAACATAGTTCTGAGGCAGCGCTTCTCACCTGAAGGTAGGGTCATGTCTTTGCCATTTTATTTTTCTATACTTAGAATTATTGCGGATGTAGGTATTGACTTATGTGAATAATTGAAGGGATGATAGATAAGAAAATAACTATAACCTGCAGCATTAAAATGAGATTTTTTCCCTTTCCTTCATCTTTCATTCTACTTTAGAAGTCATTGGAAAGTAGAAAGGAAGATGAACCAACATTTATGAGTGGCCACCATGAAGTTTAAGGTAGACAACTTGAGAAAAAAAAAGAGTACAGTTGAGTGTGTTTCTGCCTGGTTAGTTCAAAGATGGTTAACAGAGGTTAAATTGAAGTCAGTTGAAGATGTAATACAGAGAACTGAACTGTAGCTAAGAAACATGGTACAGCTAAAAATACTAGGATGGCTAATGCTCAAAAAAAAAAAAATTTGATATTCAGTTCCCGATGACTTGATCTGAAAGTCTTACCCAGCGTCTCCTTGTTTCATCACCACCATGAGTACTTTTTTTTTTTTACTCTAATTTAGTTTCACCTAAAGTAGAAAATTTTTATAACAGGAAACTTAGAAGGGACTATCCTTTAGGATTAACTGCTCTGAAGTGAAGAATAAGAACATACAGAACCAAAGCAGCCACACAGGGGATATTAAAACAAAACAAAACAAAACAAAAACCCTCCAAAACCATATGTACAAGTGCGAACATCTGAATTTTTGTTCTCAATCTGTCCAAGCTGAGTTATACGAACCAGTAACCAGCTCTCACGAAGTCAGTTCAAACCCGTAGTGACCCCTTGTGCGTCAGAGTGAAGTAGTACTCTAAGGGTTTTCAATGACTGATTTTTTGAAAGTAGATCATCAGGCCTTTCTTCCGAGGCACCTCTGGGTAGACTGGAACCTCCAACGTTTTGGTTCGCAGCTGAGTGCGATAAGCATTTGCCCCACGCAAGAACTCCTGAGTTCTATGACCTAGGTCAACCTTTTTACCTTTTTGACCCTTGTGGTCCATATGTGTGAAATGACTTGGCTGATTTCTAGGTCCCTTTATTCTCTGGTATTCTATCGCATGGCCACCAAGTCTGGAAATGGTTGGTTATGTAATAAATGGTTTTTGATATAGCTTTGTTTTCTTTCCCCTAGTTTTATAAGAATTCATTTATATTGTATTTTATAAAAGTATCAGTCTTTCATGCATTAAAAACAAATCCTGGCTTCCCTGTCAGTCCTTTGAGAAGTACTTTTCTAGAAGATGGTTACAATGAACTCAAGTTGTTTTGAGTTCATGTAAATTGAAGCAAAGACTTTTCTCCTAATTAGTGTTTTTCTTATGATTGCCAGATCCTGAAACCTCATATGGCACCTGCCATGTTTGACTTGATAATTTGGCTTTTCGGTGTACCTGTCTACCCTCCTACTGGACTCCAAATTCCTCAAGGACAGGATCATCTCTGGGTCTTCCCCTTTTTTCTAGCGGGTATTTGAGTCGTTAATGATGACTCAGTTGGTGTGGGAATTTCTTCTTTGTGATTTGATTAGACATTCTTCTGAGCTAAAAAAGAGCAGGAATAATGAAGACTGGGAATACATAGTGCTAGATTACTAGGCAAAGACAATGAGTCATTTAAATTCCCTTCTGAAAGGAGGGCAACGGACTTCCATACCCACTTAGCAGATGCTCAATTGCTCTTTATTGTACTCTTCGATGAGAGCTGTATGATGTTTAAATTGAAGCTTCCAGCATGTCAGATATTTAACTTCTAAGGCAAGGGGAGATATTTCTCCCCTCACAGAAATGTTTTGAGGATCACTTTTTATAGTGCAAGACTCTAGAATGCTTTGCATGGCATACTGAGATTTTGAATACTTCGACTGCTTATTGTTTATTCAGCAGGCCAGTACTTTTTTCCCTATCTCAGGATAAAGGAACAGAGGAGAGGAAGAGAAGCAAGCTGGAAGAGATAATGCTGGCAATACAGTCTAAACCCTTAATCTTGCAGATAAAGCAGCCAGAGAAGGCCAGAGAAAGCAAGACTTGCCTGAGGTCATACACAAAATCAGTAGTAGACCTGACATTAACAATGAGGTCTCCTCATTCCAGCTGTAATGTTCTTTGCCCTCTAAGAACCTATTGCCCTGTATTCATTGCAAGCATCTACTTAGTATGCTATGTGTAGTGCCCACGTTGTCATTATTACAGAAATAGAGCGCAGCAGTTAAGAGTTCGGGCTGCTAACCAAAATGTCGGCAGTTCGAATCCACCATCTGTTCTTTGGAAACCCTATGGGGCAGTTCTACTTTGTCCTATAGGGTCGCTATGAGTCAGAATCGACTCGGTGGCAATGGGTTTGGCTTTATTTATTTATTTATACTGAGGATTAAAATGATTTGATCTGTTATAGAAACTAGGGAGGTTCGTTCTGATACAAGAGCTAATGAACACCATATGGGAGAAAAGGATTACCATGCTGTGCTCTGGACACACAACATCAGTGTTGAAAAGGTGGTTACAATATGATCATCATCCCTGCTTTGTGAATGAGGAAAGTTCTGCCCAAGAGGCTCCTTCACCTAAGGCCATGCAGTTGGTAAAAGCTGAAACTAGGATTTGAAGCCAGGTGGTCTGGCTCCACTCTCTCTGTTCTTTCTCACTACACACTCTACGGGTTCTCAAAATAGCCTTCTCTCTTTCTCTCTGTCTATATAACATATATAATAGTGTTTTATATATATAAAACATATATGGTTTTTTCTTTTTCTAGAGAAATTTTAATATACAAAAAAAGTACACAGACAAAAATATAGTTCCATCCGGGATCCTTCCACCCAGAGATAATCCCTAGTAATAATTCTGGGTTGTGTTGTTCAAGAGCGAATGAAATTATATGAAAATCACTGTTATGCATTTCAGCAGGTCTGTAATGCAATGCTTGAGGTTCCTTTTGAGTTCCTGTCATTGAATGTTTCAGTATGTCCAGGGTAGGGATGCCTCCAAATATCTGGGGGCCCTATAAAATAAAGGTGGTGCAGTGGTTAAGAGCTTGGCTGCTAACCAAAAGGTTGGCAGTTTGAATCCATCAGCCACTCCTTGGAAACCCTATGGGGCAGTTCTACTCTGTCCTAAGGGTCGCTATGGGTTGGAATTGACACGATGGCAATGGGTTGGGTTTGTTTTCATAAAATAAAGAACTGCTGTTTGAAAGCTTACTTCCTATTACCTTAGCACACTAGTGGTGTGCTCCTGGCTCCTTTGACGCAGTGCAACACATGGATTAAAATGAGACTTCTTAAATGAAGTGTTACCTTCTGGACAGACTGGAGCTTCCTGTGTACCTGGCCTACCTCCTATCAGTATAGACGGGAGAAGCGGTTGGTGCAGCAGAGCTGCTGACACTCCCCAAGGTCATGTATCTTATGTTTATAATAAAGTTTTTTAGAATTCTTTGTGAAAGTGGCTTTGCATACATAAGCAGTGATTCTAGTTAAATTCACAAAGAGATGTTTAAAAAAGAGCCAACTCTCTTTATTAATGTAAAACAAGTGGCTTGGAATACCTGGGCTCACTCTTCTGGTTTAGTTCAGTAAGAAAACAGTTAGTAAGATATTTATAGAGCAAGAGAGAGAATTCGCTATTTAAGAAATTTTCTTAGGTTGCTCATGATTAATTCCTTCAAAGAGGGTCAGATTAGCATCAGCTGTTGGCAATGCAAGGATGGAGTATCTTCTGGGAGCCAGCTAGAGTGTCCGAGTGCTATGTGTTGGCTTCATTATTTATATTCAGTGGCATTGTGTCACTAGGGAGAAAGTTTTAGGGCACATAAATAAGAAGACTTGATTGCATCCCTTAATCTTCTTTTCGTATTTTAGAAAATCATGGGATCCAAATATGCAAAATCCCACGAACAAGTCAAAAGGGGAAAGTGTGATTTCAAATACCGATATACCTTGGCGTCCTAGAAAATGCATGTCACCTGTATTCGACAAATCAATTTTCTTTGCTGATCTTGTAATATTTCAGCTTTACACATTGCCATTCACTGGTTTATTATACAACCTATTTTCAAAGGAGATGTTATTTAATTCAAAAGAATAAATTGCTAGTGTGTGTGTTAAAGTCCTAATATAATGCTTTTCACTTTGGCTTTCTGTGAATTTCTAAATAATTTTCAGCAAAATAATATTTTGCTTTGGAATTATTTGCAAGTAGACAAAATTTCTTACATTATTTACATAATTGAATTATGATTCTTGCAGGCAAGTCATGCTGCAGTCATTGTGAGCTGTGTAATAGAGAAGGAAAATGAAACAACATAACCACAAATCTAATAAAAAGCCTTCTAAAATGGCAATTCTGGCAAGAGAAAAATGCAAAAAAAACAAAAAGAATTCCATTGATTCAAATGTTTTTTTGAGCTGGAGTTTGTGCTGGAAGCTAGGAGGACATAGACTTCCATCCACCCTCATGGAATTTATATCCTTTTAGGGTAATGAAAAGTAAGCAAATAAAAGGACTAAACTCTAAAGCTCTGATCCACATATAATGGTAGGATTTTATGTATCCAAGTCAGATTTTATTGATATGTAATTTTAATTTTTGCTATTGCCTTAAGTTATGGAGGGATCTCAAAGAATTTTTTTATGGTTAGCAGCCATAGCTCTTTTTTATTTTTTAAAAATTTTTATTGTGCTCTAAGTGAAAGTTTACAAATCAAGTCAGACTCATACAAAAACTTATAAACACCTTGCTATATACTCCTAATTGCTTTCCCCTTAAAGAGACAGTGCACTCCTTCCCTCCACTGTCTCTTTTCGTGTCCATTCAGCCAGCTTCTGATCCCGTCTACCCTCTCATCTCCCATTCAGACAGGAGATGCCAACATAGTCTCATGTGTCTACTTGATTCAAGAAGCTCATTCCTCACCAGTATCATTTTCTATCCCATAGTCTAGTCCAATCCTTATAGGAAGAGTTGGCTTTGGGAATGGTTCCTGTCTTGGGCTAACAGAATGTCTGGGGACCATGACCTCTGAGGTCCTTCTACTCAGTCAGACCATTAAGCCTGGTCTTTTTAAGAGAATTTGGGATCTGCAAAGAATTTTATAATATAGAACTAGCCTTTCTATTTTGGGGATTGGAAGAACTCAGGAAGAAGCAAATTAAATAACTTGGCCCTATCATTAATAAAAGGAGCCCTGGTGGTGCAGTGGTTAAGCTCTTGGCTGCTAAACAAACAGGTTTGTAGTTGGAACCCACCCAGTGGCTCCCCTGGAGAAAGACCCGGAGATCTGCTCCCGTAAAGATTACAAACAAGAAAACCCTATGGGGGAGCTCTACTCTGTCACATAACGTTGCTGTGGGTCAAAAACAGACTGATGGTACCTAAAAACAACAATCATTAATAAAAAAGATGGGAGAATTTCTTGATATTTAGGCCTGAAGTTCTTGTGCTCTGTTCACATCCTCTGCCATTCTAAATAACAAGCTCTATTTGTCACAAAATCACAGAGCAGCAACCCATCCTTCTTGACACCTTTGGTGTCAGTTGACACCTCTTGGCAGAGGAATGTTTTAAAGTATGACTCCAAATCAGGGCAATAAGATCATTTCCATACTTGAAAATCAAGGAAGACATGACCTACAGAAACCTCGGAGATGTTTTCTATAAGAAGGACTTTAAGAAGAGATTGTTGTTGCTGGTACTGTTAGTTGTGTTCGGTGGCCTCACTAGAGGGTTGCAGCGGGTGTGGACTGTACCAGGAGACACTGTCAGAGGGGGTGACACTAAAATGACTGTCTATAAAGTTTTTGTGCAGTGTTTCATCAGACATTTGTTATTTTTAATGAAAATCTCTGTAATTAGTTATAAAACAAAAACAATTTTCCTAAGCACAGCTTACATGTATAGATTTACAAGGCTAAAACTCTATGCAAATTTACTTTTTGAACTTTCTAATGCACTCTGGTCAGAGCTGTCCTTACTAACCAATTACAATGACGCTTTCAAGCACATGGTTTTGTCTTCATGTGCTACAAGCACAGGCTATTGTTTCCCTTGATGCTGGTGTTTTTACAGTCTCTGGACAGGAATTGGAAACCCTGGTGGCATAGGCAGTTTGAATCCACCAGCCGCTCCTTGGAAACTCTTTGGGGCAGTTCTGCTCTGTCCTACAGGGTTGCTATGAGTTGGAATCGACTCCACAGCAATGCCGTTTTATTTATTTATTTGATTTTGTCAAATTTTCTGGAGTTTTAGGTACAATATTGTGATAATTAACATGCAGGGCTACACAATATGTTACAACAGGGGGTGACACCAACCCTAGTGACTGATTGCCATTAAGGAGATTCCTGCTCACAGTGACCCCATGTGTACAGAGTAAAACTATCCTTAGTGTTTTCAAGGCTGTGACCTTTTGGAAATAGATTGCAAGGACTGTCTTTGAAGGTGACTCTGAGTGGGTTTGAACTGCCAACCTTTTGGCTAGTAGTTGAATGCTTAACAGTTTGTACCACCCAGGGACTTTCAAGAACAGACTGAAAAAACAAAAACTGTTGCCTTCAAGTCGATTCCAACTCATAGTGACCCTACAGAACAGAGTAGAACTGCCCCATAGGGTTTCCAAGGAGTGGCTGGTGGATTCAAACAGCTGACCTTTTGCTTAGAAGCCATTCTCTTAACCCCTGTGCCACCAGGGCTCCAAATAGTTAAGATATAGAAAATTCCTTGGAAGATAAGGAAATGGAACTGACTGGAAGATATTCAAAGCAGCTTTCAATCTTGAGTGTCTAAGACTTCTTGAGACCTGCTCTATTGCTATAACTCTGTGAATCTAAGAGCAAATAAGATGTGGGTAGAATCATTTTTTCTTTCCTTTGCCAAATATTCAGGAAAGGGAATCATCCAGAAAATAACACAATTTCTTGTCAACATTCTGTTGCTCACTATGACACCCAATGCTTTCCTAAACAGCAAAGATCAAATCCCAGCCCTGAAGATGGTAAAATTGGATATAGAACTTCATCTGACATTGTTTGAAATTTCTGCCCAAACAGTAATCATTGCCAGCAAAGCTCTGAGTTGAAGAAAAGAAGATGACAATTGTATACTCTTAGCTGACTTTTCAAAGCCTTGGGTTCTTTAGAGAAGCAAAACCAGTTAAGCATATAAATATATATAGGGAGAGATTTTTATCAAGGAAGTGGCTCACATGGTTATAAAGGCTGTCATATGGGACAGGCTGGAGGTTTCTCCTAATTCACATAGCCGCAGGAGCTGGCAAATCCAAGATCAACAACTCAGACAGCAAGACTCTTGCTCACAGGTTGGGAAGATCTGTGAATCCCAAGATCAGCAGGCAAGATGGCAGGTAAGCTGCTAGTTCAAGTCCCAAGAACCGGAGGTCAGGTGAACAGGAGTCAGCTACAGAATCCAGAGCAAGCAAAAGCCCCCAGTGTTGCCAAAGAGTCCACTTATGTTTGATGCAAGTCACATCCCCAAGGAAACTCTCTTTCAACCGATTAGCTACTCACAGCAGATCCCATCATGGAGCTGATCACATTATATCAAATCTCATTGTGGAAGTGATCACAGCCATCGTGCAACTGCTAAACTATATCATAAGTGCTAAACCACTGAGAACCAAGGCCCAGCTAAATCGACACACAATCTTAACGATTACATTGCCCATTTACTTTTTTTTATATCTTTTATTTTTATTGTGGTAAAATATATATAACATTTGCTATTTTAACCACGTTTAACTGTAGAATTCAGTGGAATTAATGACATTCACAGTGAGGTAGAAAAATCACCACTACCTAGTTCCGTAACTTTTTTTTTTTTTTTAACTCTAACTAAAAATCAGATAGTTTTATTGCTTATTGTTATTCAAAAGAATTTGGCTTCACACCTTAGTTGAGAGTCTCCAGTATGTCAAATTGTTCCTCTCAGTCCAGCCTTGCTGTATTCACATTCCCATAATAACAAGATCACTGAAGCAGAATATTTAAACAATAGCATGGTGAAGAAACATAGTCAGATGATGCCCAGCTACGCTCCCCTAGAGTCTTAAGAACTTGCAAATAACAAACTGATTTTAATGATTAACAAAAGTGCCTGTAGTGGTGCCCGGCTCTCCATCTGTCTCAGTCACCTAGTGCTGCTGTAACGGAAGTACCCCAAGTGGATGGCTTTAACAAAGAGGAATTAATTTCTTCACAGTAAAGTACTAAAAGTCCAAATTCAGGGCATCAGCTCCACGGGAAGCCTTTCTCTTTCTTTTGGCCTTCTCGTCAATCTTCCCCTGGACTAGGAGTTTTTCCATGCAGAGACCCCAGGTCCAAAAGATGCGCTCTGCCCCCGGCACTGCTTTCTTGGTGGTATGAGGTCCCCCTGTCTCTCTGCTCACTTCTCTTTTTTTTTTTTTATTAACTTTTATTGAGCTTCAAGTGAACGTTTACAAATCAAGTCAGACTGCCACATATAAGTTTATATACATCTTACTCCGTACTCCCACTTGCTCTCCCCCTAATGAGTCAGCCCTTCCAGTCTCTCCTTTCGTGACAATTTTGCCAGCTTCCAACTCTCTCTATCCTCCCATCCCCCCTCCAGACAGGAGATGCCAACACAGTCTCAAGTGTCCACCTGATATAATTAGCTCACTCTTCATCAGCATCTCTCTCCTACCCACTGTCCAGTCCCTTTCATGTCTGATGAGTTGTCTTCGGGGATGGTTCCTGTCCTGTGCCAACAGAAGGTTTGGGGACCATGACCGCCGGGATTCCTCTAGTCTCAGTCAGACCAATTAAGTATGGTCTTTTTATGAGAATTTGGGGTCTGCATCCCACTGATCTGCTGCTCCCTCAGGGGTTCTCTGTTGTGCTCCCTGTCAGGGCAGTCATCGATTGTGGCCAGGCACCAACTAGTTCTTCTGGTCTCAGGATGATGTAGGTCTCTGGTTCATGTGGCCCTTTCTGTCTCTTGGGCTTTTAGTTGTCGTGTGACCTTGGTGTTCTTCATTCTCCTTTGATCCAGGTGGGTTGAGACCAAT
The DNA here is from genome assembly GCF_030014295.1 of Loxodonta africana. NCBI lineage: Eukaryota > Metazoa > Chordata > Mammalia > Proboscidea > Elephantidae > Loxodonta > Loxodonta africana. The sequence continues at coordinate 23,496,981 of NC_087342.1, read as the reverse complement.
TGATGCATCTTAGATGGCCGCTTGTTAGCATTTAAGACCCCAGACGCCACATTTCAAAGTGGGATGCAGAATGTTTTCATAATAGAATTATTTTGCCAATTGACTTAGAAGTCCCCTTAAACCATGGTCCCCAAAACCCTTCCCTTGCTCCGCTGACCTTTGAAGCATTCATTTTATCCCGGAAACTTCTTTTGGTCCAGTCCAATTGAGCTGACCTTCCATGTATTGAGTGTTGTCCTTCCCTTCACCTGAAGCAGTTCTTATCTACTAATTGATCAGTAAAAAACCCTCTCCCTCTCTCCCTCCCTCCCCGCCTCGTAACCACAAAAGTATGTGTTCTTCTCAGTTTATACTATTTCTCAAGATCTTATAATAGTGGTCTTATACAATATTTGTCCTTTTGCCTCTAATTTCGCTCAGCATAATGCCTTCCAGGTTCCTCCATGTTATGAAATGTTTCACAGATTCGTCACTGTTCTTTATCGATGCGTAGTATTCCATTGTGTGAATATACCACAATTTATTTACCCATTCATCCATTGATGGACACCTTGGTTGCTTCCAGCTTTTTGCTATTGTAAACAGAGCTGCAATAAACATGGGTGTGCATATATCTGTTTGTGTGAAGGCTCTTGTTTCTCTAGGGTATATTCTGAGGAGTGGGATTTCTGGGTTGTGTGGTAGTTCTATTTCTAACTGTTTAAGATAAGGCCAGATAGATTTCCAAACTGGTTGTACCATGTTACATTCCCACCAGCAGTGTATAAGAGTTCCAGTCTCTCCGCGGCCTCTCCAACATTTATTATTTTGTGTTTTTTGGATTAATGCCAACTTTGTTGGAGTGAGATGGAATCTCATCATGGTTTTAATTTGCATTTCTCTAATGGCTAATGATCGAGAGCATTTTCTCATGTATCTGTTAGCTGCCTGAATATCTTCTTTAGTGAAGTGCGTGTTCATATCCTTTGCCCACTTCTTGATTGGGCTGTTTGTCCTTTTGTGGTTGAGTTTTGACAGAATCATATAGATTTTAGAGATCAGGCGCTGGTGGGAGATGTCATAGCTGAAAATCCTTTCCCAGTCTGTAGGTGGTCTGTTTACTCTTTTGGTGAAGTTTTTAGATGAGCATAGGTGTTTGACTTTTGGGAGCTCCCAGTTATCTGGTTTCTCTTCGTCTTTTTTGGTAATGTTTTGTATTCTGTTTATACCTTGTATTAGGGCTCCTAAGGTTGTCCCTATTTTTTCTTCCATGATCTTTATCATTTTAGTCTTTATGTTTAGGTCTTTGATCCACTTGGAGTTAGTTTTTGTGCATGGTGTGAGGTATGGGTCCTGTTTCATTTTTTTGCAAATGGATATCCAGTTATGCCAGCACCATTTGTTAAAAAGACTATCTTTTCCCCAATTAACTGACACTGGGCCTTTGTCAAATATCAGCTGCTCACATGTGGATGGATTTATATCTGGGTTCTCAATTCTGTTCCACTGGTCTATGTGCCTGTTATTGTACCAATACCAGGCTGTTTTGACTACTGTGGCTGTATAATAGGTTCTGAAATCAGGTAGAGTGAGGCCTCCCACTTTCTTCTTCTTTTTCAGTAATGCTTTGCTTATCCGAGGCTTCTTTCCCTTCCATATGAAGTTGGTGATTTGTTTCTGTATCACCTTAAAAAATGACATTGGAATTTGGATCAGAAGTGCATTGTATGTATAGATGGCTTTTGGTAGAATAGACATTTTTACTATGTTAAGTCTTCCTATCCATGAGCAAGGTATGTTTTTCCACTTAAGTATGTCCTTTTGAATTTCTTGTAGTAGAGCTTTGTAGTTTTCTTTGTATAGGTCTTTTACATCCTTGGTAAGATTTATTCCTAAGTATTTCATCTTCTTGGGGGCTACTGTGAATGGTATTGATTTGGTGATTTCCTCTTCGATGTTCTTTTTGTTGATGTAGAGGAATCCAAGTGATTTTTGGATGTTTATCTTATAACCTGAGACTCTGCCGAACTCTTCTATTAGTTTCAGTAGTTTTCTGGAGGATTCCTTAGGGTTTTCTGTGTATAAGATCATGTCTTCTGCAAATGGAGATAATTTCACTTCCTCCTTGCCAATCCAGATGCCCTTTATTTCTTTGTCTAGCCTAATTGCTCTGGCTAGGACTTCTAGCACAATGTTGAATAAGAGCAGTGATAAAGGGCATCCTTGTCTGGTTCCCGTTCTCAAGGGAAATGCTTTCAGGTTCTCCCCATTTAGAGTGATGTTGGCTGTTGATTTTGCATAGATGCCCTTTATTATGTTGAGGAATTTTCCTTCAATTCCTATTTTGGTGAGAGTTTTTATCATGAATGGGTGTTGGACTTTGTCAAATGCCTTTTCTGCATCAATTGATAAGATCATGTGGTTTTTGTCTTTTGTTTTATTTATGTGGTGGATTACATTAATGGTTTTTCTAATATTAAACCAGCCTTGCATACCTGGTATAAATCCCACTTGGTCGTGGTGAATTATTTTCTTGATATGTTGTTGAATTCTATTGCCTAGAATTTTGTTGAGGATTTTTGCATCTATGTTCATGAGGGATATAGGTCTAAAATTTTCTTTTTTTGTAATGTCTTTCCCTGGTTTTGGTATCAGGGAGACGGTGGCTTCATAGAATGAGTTGGGTAGTATTCCGTTATTTTCTATGCTTTGAAATACCTTTAGTAGTAGCGGTGTTAACTCTTCTCTGAAAGTTTGGTTGAACTCTGCAGTGAAGCCGTCCGGGCCAGGGCTTTTTTTTGTTGGGAGTTTTTTGATTACCGTTTCAATCTCTTTTTTTGTTATGGGTCTATTTAGTTGCTCTACTTCCGAATGTGTTAGTTTAGGTAGGTAGTGTTTCTCTAGGAATTCATCCATTTCTTCTAGGTTTGCAAATTTGTTAGAGTACAATTTTTCGTAATAATCTGATATGATTCTTCTAATTTCAGTTGGGTCTGTTGTGATGTGGCCCTTTTCGTTTCTTATTCGGGTTATTTGTTTCCTTTCCTGTATTTCTTTAGTCAGTCTGGCCAATGGTTTATCAATTTTGTTAATTTTTTCAAAGAACCAGATTTTGGCTTTGTTAATTCTTTCAATTGTTTTTCTGTTCTCTAATTCATTTAGTTCAGCTCTAATTTTTATTATTTGTTTTCTTCTGGTGCCTGATGGATTCTTTTGTTGCTCACTTTCTATTTGTTCAAGTTTTCGGGACAGTTCTCTGATTTTGGCTCTTTCTCCTTTTTTACGTGTGTAATTATCGATATAAATTGGCCTCTGAGTACTGCTTTTGCTGTGTCCCAGAGGTTTTGATAGGAAGTATTTTCATTCTCGTTGCATTCTATGAATTTCCTTATTCCCTCCTTGATGTCTTCTATAACCCAGTCTTTTTTCAGGAGGGTATTGTTCAGTTTCCAAGTATTTGATTTCTTTTCCCTAGTTTTTCTGTTACTGATTTCTAGTTTTATTGCCTTGTGGTCTGAGAAGATGATTTGTAATATTTCGATGTTTTGGATTCTGCAAAGGTTTGTTTTATGACCTAATATGTGGTCTATTCTGGAGAATATTCCATGTGCACTAGAAAAAAAAGTATATTTTGCAGCAGTTGGATGGAGAGTTCTGTATAAGTCAATGAGGTCAAGTTGGTTGATTGTTGTAATTAGGTCTTCTGTGTCTCTATTGAACTTCTTACTGGATGTCCCGTCCTTCTCCGAAAGCGGTGTGTTGAAGTCTCCTACTATAATTGTGGAGGTGTCTATCTCACTTTTCAGTTGTGTTAAAATTTGATTTATGTATCTTGCAGCCCTGTCATTGGGTGCATAAATATTTAATATGGTTATGTCTTCCTGATCAATTGTCCCTTTTATCATTATGTAGTGTCCTTCTTTATCCTTTGTGGTGGATTTAAGTCTAAAGTCTATTTTGTCAGAAATTAATATTGCTACTCCTCTTCTTTTTTGCTTATTGTTTGCTTGATATATTTTTTTCCATCCTTTGAGTTTTAGTTTGTTTGTGTCTCTAAGTCTAAGGTGTGTCTCTTGTAGGCAGCATATAGACGGATCGTGTTTCTTTATCCAGTCCGAGATTCTCTGTCTCTTTATTGGTGCATTTAGTCCATTTACATTCAGCGTAATTACAGATAAATAAGTGTTTAGTGTTGTCATTTTGATGCCTTTTTATGTGTGTTGTTGACAATTTCATTTTTCCACTTACTTTTTTGTGCTGAGACGTTTTTCTTAGTAAATTGTGAGATCCTCATTTTCCTCGTGTTTGACTTTATGTTTGTTGAGTCGTTACGTTTTTCTTGGCTTTTATCTTGAGTTATGGAGTTGTTATACCTCTTTGTGGTTACCTTAATATTTACCCCTGTTATTCTAAGTAAAAACCTAACTTTTATTGTTCTATATCGCCTTGTATCACTCTCCATATGGCAGTTCTATGCCACCTGTATTTAGTCCCTCTTTTTGATTATTGTGATCTTTTACAAATTGATTTCAATGATTCCCTGTTATGAGCATTTTTTTTTATATTAATCTTAATTTGTTTTTGTGATTTCCCTATTTGAGTTGATATCAGGATGTTCTGTTTTGTGACCTTGTGTTGTGCTGGTATCTGATATTATTGGTTTTCTGACCAAACAATTTCCTTTAGTATTTCTTGTAGCTTTGGTTTGGTTTTTGCAAATTCTCTAAGCTTGTGTTTATCTGTAAATATCTTAATTTCGCCTTCATATTTGAGAGAGAGTTTTGCTGGATATATGATCCTTGGCTGGCAGTTTTTCTCCTTCAGTGCTCTGTATATGTCATCCCATTCCCTTCTTGCCTGCATGGTTTCTGCTGAGTAGTCTGAGCTTATTCTTATTGATTCTCCCTTGTAGGAGACCTTTCTTTTCTCCCTGGCTGCTTTTAAAATTTTCTCTTTATCTTTGGTTTTGGCAAGTTTGATGATAATATGTCTTTGTGTTTTTCTTTTTGGATCAATCTTAAATGGGGTTCGATGAGCATCTTGGATAGATATCCTTTCGTCTTTTATGATGTCAGGGAAGTTTTCTGTCAGCAGATCTTCAACTATTTTTTCTGTGTTTTCTGTCCTTCCTCCCTGTTCTGGGACTCCAATCACTCGCAAGTTATCCTTCTTGATAGAGTCCCACATGATTCTTTGGGTTTCTTCAGTTTTTTCAATTCTTTTATCTGATTTTTTTTCAGCTATGTTGGTGTTAATTCCCTGGTCCTCCAGATTTCCCAGTCTGCATTCTAATTGCTCGAGTCAGCTCCTCTGACTTCCTATTGTGTTGTCTAATTCTGTAATTTTATTGTTAATCTTTTGAATGTCTACATGCTGTCTCTCTATGGATTGTTGCAACTTATTAATTTTTCTACTATGTTCTTGAATAATCTTTTTGAGTTCTTCAACTGTTTTATCAGTGTGTTCCTTGGCTTTTTCTGCAGTTTGCCTTACTTCATTTCTGAGGTCATCCCTGATGTCTTGAAGCATTCTGTAAATTAGTTTTTTATATTCTGTATCTGATAATTCCAGGATTGTATCTTCATTTGGGAAAGATTTTGATTCTTTTGTTTGGGGGGTTGTAGAAGCTGTTATGGTCTGCTTCTTTATGTGGTTTGATATCGACTGCTGTCTCCGAGCCATCACTAAGATATAAAAAAAAAAAATGCTCACTGAGTCTTATCTTGTTTTGTTTTCTTTCAATATACGTGGATGGGCTACTAGATTGTGCTGTCTTGTTTGTTGTAGCCCTTGACTTACTTATGACCTATTACCAGCTGGTTTGTGCTGTTGCCAGATATATATGCCTGAGTCTATTCACTATTCTTGAGTAGAATCTGATTTGGGGTCATCAAGTGTGTTATGCACCCTAACACCTATCCACCTCCAGAAGTATTGGTGATAGTTGTGTGCACCAGATTCTATTAGCAGCTGGGGTTCACACTCCAGGGGGGTAGGATGCTGACAGGCTTCCCCCAAGTGTCAGTGAGGTAGGTGTGTCTCTATTCCTATAGCATCTTGGTGGGAGGGCACTGCAGCTGTACCTTAGGCCCCCAATGCAAGTACCTCTACTGATTGGTAGATGTCACCCTCCTTAGACGCCTAAGGCAAGAGGCTAGGTGGTCTGGGGGGAGCTTTAGCCCTCAGTTCCCTGTTGTGGGTCAGTTAGGGCTCTGTTGAATAAGCAGAGATATCAGACCTGGGAAACTTGTTTTTCCAGAAAATCCGCTAAAAAAAAAAATGCAGTCAGATCCCTATCAGAACTGCCTTTGGATTATAACCGCCACCTTGTTCCCTGTAAGGATGAAATTCCAAGATTTGGATCATATGTGCTTGGCTGTAGCTGGTTCTGTGTTTTTAGTCCAATTTGGGATGGATTTTTGGTCCCTGGGTTTTTTGTGGTTCCTTCTCTCAGGACGGAAGAATGGGTTATTAAAAGACCAAAAAAAAAAAAAAAAAAGCGGGGGGGAAAGCAGAGCCGCGGAGCCAGAGCCGTTCTCCCTCTGGCTCAGGAAATTCCAATGTTAATGAAGCTGCCTGTGAAGGGTGGGGGAGGGTTCAGAGAAATAGGAGAGTAGCACCTCGGAATATAGCCAAAGTTGCTTATCTTGCTTTGAATGACTATTTTATCTGAGATTCCCGAGGGGCATGTTGCCTATGTGTGCTGGCTGTGTGGAGATTGCCCCCGAGGGTCTGGCCCACTGAAGCCGTGGTCAGATCCTCCGCTGCCAGTCCAAAGCCCAGCATCAAGGTTCCCCTGCTGGGACGCTGCACTCCCGGCTCCAAAATCAGTCGCTGCCTCCCGGGGACTTCTCGTCCCGCCAGCCGCGTCACCGTGCTGCCCCCACGGACCGGTTGGTCCCCCTCCCGGGGTTAGTTCAGGGGAGTAGGGCTGCGCCCCGTGCTTGCGCCCCGTGCTTGCGCCGTGACAGCGCCCAGTCAAAAGCCTGGCGCCAAGGTTCCCCGGCTGGGATGCTGCACTCCGGCTCCAAAACCAGTCACTGCCTCCCGGGGACTTCTCCCACCAGCCGCGACGCCACACCACCCGCATGGCCCGGCTGGGCCCCCTCCCAGGGTGAGTTCAGGGGGGTAGGGCTGACCCCTTGTTTGTGCTGTCACAAGATTTTGTGTTCAGCTTCCCTGGGCCCAGACCTAAGCCCGGCGCCAAGGTTACCTGACTGGGACGCTGGCTCCAGGCTCTGAAAACAGTCACTGCTTCCCCGTATTTGTTCATTCTCGTCTCTAAATCTGTGTTTGTTGTTCAGGGTTCGTAGATTGTTATGTATGCGATCGATTCACTTGTTTTTCCGAGTCTTTGTTGCAAGTGGGATCCGAGGTAGCGTCTACCTAGTCCGCCATCTTGCTTCTGTAACTTTTTAATCACCCTAAACAAAAACTCTGTACCCTTCAAGTAATAAATTTCCATTCCCCCTTTCTCATCAGTCCCTTGGTAACCTCTAATCTGGTTTCATCTCTTTGAATTTGCCTATATTTCATGTAATATTTATGAATCATACAATATCATTTTGTGCCTAGCTTACTTCACTTATCATGCTGTTTCCAAGGCTCACTCTTGTGGGTGCATGTATCAGAACTTCATATCTTTTTTATGGTTAAAAACCATTCTGTTTTATGTATCTAAACAACTCAAGTGTCTATCCATTCATCTGTTAGACACCTGGGTTGTTTCCACCTTTTGGCTATTGTCATTAATATCATACTGAACATCAGTGTACACATATCTGTTTGGGTCCCTATTTTCAGTTTTTTGGGCTATACCATGTTTTTACGTGAATAATACCCATCTTCTACATTTGTTTGCCTACTATGCCCTCCCCCTGAGGTCTTTTTGTAAGTGCTGTGGTGCCAATTTTTTTTTTTTACATGTTGCTGTAAAAGATAAATTAGCATAGTGCATATGATGGTTAAGGTTGTGTGTCAACATGGCTCGGCCATGATTCTCAGTGTTTTGGCAGTTGTATAATGTTGAGATCACCTCCCTGTTAAGATCTGGCACATGATCACCCCCATGATGGGATCTGTTGTGAGCAGCCAATCAGTTGAAGGGGAGCTTCTTTGGGTACATGGCCTGCATTGAGTGTGGGTCGATGTTTAAGCAGGGTCCAGAGGGCTTTTGCTCATTCTGGATTCTGCAGTTGGCTCCTGTTGGTCTGACCTCTGGTTCTTGGGACTTGAGCTAGCAGCTTCCCTGTTGTCTTGTCTGCTGATCTTGGGTTGGCCAGCCCCTGCAGCTATGTGAATCAGGAGAAGCCTCTTCCCTGACCTACAGACTTGGGACACTACAGCCTCTACAACTGCATGAGCCACTTCCTTGATATCAATCTCTCTCTCTATATATATATTCATACACTTTACTGGTCTTGCTTCTCTAGAGAGCCCAGCCTAAGACAGTGAGCTTACAGAAATACCTTGTGGGATTGGCAAACAAACGTAGAAGTTGTGCGTTATTTGTGAAAAAATACAATATACCCAAGAGAGGAATTGCTGGGTCATGTGGTAACTCTCTATATAAATTTTGATGAACAACCAGACTGTTTTCAACAGTGGATGAGGGTTCCAATTTCTCCACATCCTTATCGATATTTATTATTTTCCATTATTTTATTATTATTGCTATTAATCTTATAGAGGAACCCTCGTCTGTGATGGGTCATTTCTTTCTTGCTGCTTTCAAGATTCTCTGTCTTTGGCTTTTGACATTTTGATTATAATGTATCCCGGCGTGAATTTCTTTGCATTTATCCTACTTGTAGTTCATTGAGCTTTCTGGATGTGTAGATTTATGTCTTCCATTAAATTTGGAGAGTTTTTCGTAATCCTATCTTCAAATGGGAAACCCTGGTGGCATAGTGGTTAAGTGCTACAACTGCTAACCTAAAGGTCGGCAGTTCAAATCCACCAGGCGCTCCTTGGAAACTCTATGGGGCAGTTTCTACTCTGTCCTATAGGGTCGCTATGAGTCAGAATTGACTTGATGGCAATGGGTTTGGTTTTGGTTTTTTTTATCTTCAAATATTCTTTCTGCCTTTGTCTCTTACTCTTCTCCCCCTGGAGCTCCTATCATGTGTACCATGGTCTACTTGAAGTTCCCTCAGGCTCTGTTCACTTCTCTTTTTTTTCCTCTCTCTCTGCTTCTTAGACTGGAAGATAATAGTTGTCCCTTCTTCTGGGTGCTCAGATATGCTGGTGAACCCCTGTAGTGAATTTTCCATTTCAGTTAGTGTAATTTTCAGCTCCACAATTTCTATTTGGTTTATTTTTATCCTTTCTCTCTCTATTGATTTTCCCATTTTGCTCATACATTGTTTTCCTTTTAGTTCTTTTTCTATGTTTCCCTTTAGTTCTTTGAGCATATTTAAGGTTGTTGTTTTAAAGTCATTGTCTCATAAGGCCAATGCCTAGGCTTCCTCAGGGATAGTTTCTGCCCCTTTATTTTTTCCCATGGGTGGGACACATTTTCCTTTTTCTTTGTTTGCCTTGCATTGTTTGTTGAAAACTGGACATTCGAATATTATAATAGCTAACTCTGGAAATTAGATTCTTCTCCTCCTCCAGGGTTTGCTGTCTTTTTTCTGGGGGTGGGGAAGAGATTTTTTAAGGCTGTGGTAATCCACTAGTTTAGTGACTTTTCGAAAATATTTTCTTGTTCTTCTTTTCTTTTTGGAGAGTGTATTCCTTTCATGTGTTGTCAATGACGTCTCTGTCCCTTTAGTTTGTGTTCAGCTAGTATTTTTACAGAGATATCCTTGAATGCCAGAAGCTAAATAAAGAGAGAAAAAAATAGTTCTTCTCGTCTTTGCAGATTGCCTCTGTCTGTTGTGAAACCTTAGGGTTGTCTCAGGTCTCTTCTGAGCATAAGTTTTTCTAAACTTATGCGTATGATTTTCTAAATTACACTGTATAACCTGCTGCTGCCAAGTCAATTTCGACTCATTTCGACCCTATAGGACAATGTAGAATTGTTCCATAGAGTTTCTAAGGCTGTAATCTTTACCGAAGTAGACTGCCACATCTTTCTCCCATGGAGTGGATGGTGGGTTCCAACTGCCAACCTATCAGTTAGCAGCCGAGTGCTTTTTATTATCGCAAACTCCCAAAGAATTTCTCCTCAGCTTTTCCCCCAGAATTTTAGGTGATCTATCGTAGTCGCTGGGTGATGCAAATGGTAAACACACTTGGCTGCTAAACAAAAGGCTGGAGGTTTGAGTCCAGCCACAGGTGCCTTGGAAGAAAGGCCTGGAGATCTACTTTCAACAAGTCAGCTATTGAAAATCTTTTGGAGTTTAGCTCTACTCCATCTGGCAAAGATGGCAAAGTTCTGAGATAGGCAAAACAGAGTCGAGTGCCTTGCATCAGTCCTTCAGGTAGTACCCAGACAGGCTAGAGTGGAAATACACACTTATTTAGGAATAAAGTCTGCTGTGCTCTCTCTGACACCAGGAACCCAGGTTCCACACTGAGAATACAGGCTGTGGTCTTCAAGACTCCAGGGAAGAGGTAGGGGAAGAGCAAGTAATAGTATCAGAAAGCTTTTCTACTGTTTTTAAGTATATTTTGATTCTGCGTTTGTTTGGTTGCTGTAAACCTCTGACTTTTTTCCCTGAGTTCTGACAAAGTTGGTTTTGACAGTTTATACTCAGTTTTTGATGTTCGAGCTGCCTAGTTCACCATTTTTTGATGTCACTTGATCCACTTACTTTTGTACACATACCCTGTGCTTGAGCCAAACTATTACACTCTCTTTCCTGACTATGACTGATTCCATCTTCATTCTTCATCCTCATCATATCTTCTTTTATCAAAATCTTATCTTCTTCATATCTAAATCTTACTCGTAGCAACCCTATAGGACAGAGTAGAACTGCCCCATAGGGTTTCCAAGGCTGTAATCTTTACAGAAGCAGACCGCCACGTCTTTCTCCCGTGGAGGAGCTGGTGGGTTCAAATCCCCAACCTTTCAGTTAGCAGTCGAGTGTTTAACCACTGTGCCACCGGGGACTCCTATCCAAATCTTATCTATCACCAAATGTTCTCAAATGCTGTCTCCTCTGTGAAGTCTGTTCTCATGTTGGTGCACTTTCTCCTTTACTTCATCCTCCAAAACACTTGGTGCTTTTCTTACAGCCCTTAATCTCTCTGACTTATGTTAAAGTTAATTGTGTTTGGCCTTATCCATTATTTTAGACTGTGAACACTTTATATGCAGAAACTGCTTTTTACTTTTCTCTGTATCTTCCCAATTGCCGAGCACAATACCTGACTCCTGCTAGGTGCTTAAAATATTTTTCTTTTTCATTAAATTGAAAAAAAAAAAAAAAATTCCAATTAAATCTATTCCCACTTTCCGCTTAAATAATGGTTTATTCGATAGGCTAGTAAATGTAAGTAAATATATGCTACCTAACATTAAAGACAAGGAGCCCTGGTGGTGCAGTGGTTCAGCATTCAGCTGCTAACTGAAAGTTTTGTGGTTCAAACCCACTAGCAGTATCGTGGGAGAAAGATGTGGTAGTATGTTTCTGCAAGGACTACAACCTTGGAAATCCTATGGAACAGTTCTACTCTGTCCTATAGGGTTATTATAGGTAGGAATCGACTTGATGGTAACGGGTTCAGTTTGAACTTGAAGCTTGTGCTGACTAAAAATAACCCAGCCCCCCAGTGCTGTCGAGTCTATTCTGACTCATAGCGACCCTATAGGACAGAGTAGAGATGCCGCATAGAGTTTCCAAGGAGCACCTGGTGGATTCGAACTGCCGATAACTAAAAATAGAAGGCAGAAATTATACTAGCCATTCAATGCTGAGAATGTTGTTGTTAGCCACCACCTCATGGCTACCCCATGCACAATGGAATCAGACCATTGTGATTCATAGGGTTCTAACTGACCGGCTTTGGGAAGTAGATGGCCAGGCCTTCCTTCCTAGTCTTTCTTTAGTCTGGAAGCTTTGCTGACATCAATGTTGAGAATAGCAGAGAAAAATAAAAATTGAAAACCTAAAAACTGTTGTGGAACCAGTAACAAAGACAATTGCAAAACCACTTTTCATGGTGGAAGAGAATGACCACTAAAATAACGTTATAGGAAAAAAAATCACCACATGGAAGACCATGCATAGGTATGAGAAACAGCCAGGGAATATAAAAGAGAGGTGAACTGATACCCAAGGGACTAGAGAATTTGGACTGATTGGACAGGAATTTAATCAAACAGGTTTAAATGTTGAAGAAGGGAAAAGAAGGAAAAGAGAACAGAGCCCAAGAGAGAAAAGTCAACGTACAAGACATAGCCAAAGTAATAAAAACAACATAAATATCTCAGTGGATGGCAGACAGGGAAATATGCAAAGTGGTTAGCAGTAGAGAAGCTATAATGAATTGTATGGTCTGAGTCTGAATGCAAACAGTGGTTAACTGAGGTTTTCCTCCTGCACAGTAACGGGGACTAGAAATGCTCCATGCAAGTTGCAGGCTTGGATATAATCTTTCTACTTGGAACCAGGGATGGAGCGTGACACTCTTGCTTATTTCAGGTGGCTGAATGTCACAGTTATCCTCTGCTACTTGGGGCCACAGCTTATATGGAGTCTTGAACTAGGGAGGTGAACAAAGGGGCACAGATATAGCCTTGAGAACAGGAGCTGGACCAAACCACCTGCTGACTGGATCTTCAGGGTCCCTATACCACTGCAAAGTTGAAGCTGGGAAACATTATTATAAAATGTGTTCTAGATTGATGGACGTAAGGATGCCCCTGGAAACTGGTAGACAGTGAGAGCTGAGAGCAGAGGAGTAATAGAAAAGGTACATAAAAAATAAACCTTCCACCTTGAAATGAACCTGGATTCTCTACTTCCAAATGTATGAAGGTATTTGTTGCTAAGAAATACAACCAAGAAACCAACAATTAGAGCATTAATTTACATGCAATTAATTTTGTAGAGCAACTTGACAAAGACTTTAAAATATGACTGTTATTTTGTTTTAATAGTTTAGTTTTTATAATAGTCTAAATTCATTCAAAATGCAGCTATTAAAAAAGCTGTAAGAAGATGAAGGATGATGGAGACAATGCAATATATGTCTAATAACCCAAAAAGGTTCTGGAAAAAGAGAATAGAGGGAATGCCAGAGAAATATTATGTTCCCTTATTATCCTTTTAATATCCCTAGACTATGGATTGATGTTACCTTAATCATTCTCGATGTGGCAATTCGTGTCTTCTTTATTATTTTTTTCTGATCAGTTTGGATACCCATTGCCATCAAGTCTATTCTGACTAGTAACGTAGCGACCTTATAGAACAGAAGAGAACTTCCCCACAGGGTTTCCAAGGAGCGCCTGGTGAATTCGAACTGCTGACCTTTTGGTTAGCAACTGTAGCACTTAACCACTATACCACCAGGGTTTCCACCAGTTTGGATAGAGGTTTATAAATTCTATCAATCACTTCACAAAACGGATATTTGGTTTCTTTGATATTTCTTTGTTTTCTATTTTATTGATTTATTCTCTGGTTTTATTATTTCCATTTTTCTTCTTACATGGATTCTAATTTTCTCTTCTTTTTCTAGTTTTTAAGGTGGAATCTGAAGTCACTGATTTGAGACCTTTATTCTTTTATAATATAAGCATTTAGAGCTATAATGTTCCCTCTAAATTTAACTTTAATGGCATCTCACAAATTTTGATATGTTTTGTTTCATTATAATTCAGTTCAGATTACTAACTTTCCTTACGATTTTTTCTTTGATCCAGAGTTACTTAAAAGCGTGCTATTTAATTTCCAAATATTTCAGATTTCCCAGAGATGTTTCTGTTATTAATTTCTAATTTAATCCTATTGTGATTAAAGGACATACTTTAAATGTCTTGATATGTTTACATTTATTGAGATCTAACAGCTTGAATATGATCCAACTTATTAAACGTCTGTGTGCTCTTGAGCAGAATGTGTACTCTGGTGATTGGTGGAGTGCTCTATGCATGTCAATTAGGTCAAGTTGTTTGATAATGTTGTTCAAGTCTTCTATATTCTCACTGAGTTTTTCTTCTTGTTTTTTTAGAGAATAAAAAAGTGGTATTGAAATCTTTTACTTTAACTGTAGAATTTTCTGTTTCTTCCTTGATTGTATCAGTTTTTGCTTCATGAATTTTTTAGCACAATTATTAGGTGCATACATGTTTAGGCTAATTATGTCTTTTTTTATGCTCTGCAACCATATTGTCTGATATCAATAGAGTTATTCCAGCCTTCTCTTTGACTAGTGCTAGCAAGGTGTATCTTTTTTTATTCTGTAACTTTTAATTTATTTGTGTCTTAATTTGAAATGTGTTTTTATGTAAGTAGCATATAGCTCAGTCTTGTTTTTTTTTTTTATCCCTTCTGACAATCTCTGCTTTTTATTTGGGATATTTAGGAATATGTATTTAATGTTATTATTGCTGTGATAAAGTTTAATCTCTCATCTTGCTGTTTATATTTGTCCTATCTTGTTCTTTCCTCTTCCTCTTATCTTCTTTTGGGTTAATGTAGTGTTTTTAAGACTTCATTTTATCTCATCTGGTCTTTATTAACTATAACATCTATCCATTATGAAAACGATCTGTGTCCATGAACAAATCACAACTCACAGGGTTCATTGATGAGTTGACATAGAAGGTTAAAGCTAGAAGGGACTTCAACAACTGAGAACAATCTAGTTGTTTAACAAATGACAAACCAAGACCTAGAGGTGTAAAGCCACCAATCACCAGCTGGTAAATGGGAGTGCCGGGCTATGCATTCCATATTGTTTTTTTAATTATTTGTTATGGACTTCTTGTTTATTCTTGTGGCATAGAAGCTTATTTCCACAATTGTGCAAAGCAAAAGGATAGAGATATACACTGTCTCAGATTGCCTCTAGTTTAACGTTTAGGATTTTTAAGGAGCACAAACAAACTGTATTTGCCTTTTCTTCAACCCACTAAAGCAGTCTCCTTTTAATATCTGGATCTACAAAGCAGCACTTAGCCAAGGTAGAGGACAGGGTAGGGATGCCTAGAAGTAAACAAATAAGACTTGCACTTGTGTAAACAATCCCAGATGGATCTCCAGAAAAAAGCTTAAACAGGCAGTCTTACAGAATCGCAAGGCTGCAGGAGGAACAAACACTTGGTAATGGGACAGGCTTTATTTGCCTGTACACTCTGCCTCAGCTTTGTATTCAGATGGGAAGGCAAACTTCCACCAGACCAGCAGAACAAAACTCTGCTGCTGTTTATGTCTTGGTCGCCTGGGTAGGAGGTTAACTTTGGGGTGATGGATGAAATGTTTTGGTTTGTCATTTATGCCACTGTGCACAGATGGCTCTAAGGCATCTATATGATCTTTCTTAGTGAGATTTACTGCACCTCCCTCCAGTCCCAGGAGACCAGGTGTAAAATCCAGCACTAAGCAGTTTTTTGCTATCTGTGAATTGTCTTGAGCCAAAGGGGCCATGTGGCTGGACTTTGGAAATTGAAATAACGTTATTACTTATACCAGGAAAATCAACTGCATGCTCACCAAAGTCTAAAAATATGAGCTAGGAAGAATTTTTTTTTTCTCTTTTCAAAGATAATGTCATCATTTGGGGTATCACTTAAGAAATATAACAATTTATGTTATAGTTAAATTTTTTCCTGGTATGAATGTGAACATTCCTTCAAAATTTTGTATTTGCTAATGTAATTATTGAGTCCAACAAAACCCAGTGCCGTCGAGTTGATTCTGACTCATAGCAACCCTATAGCACAGAGTAGAACTGCCCCATAGAGTT
Organism: Loxodonta africana; assembly: GCF_030014295.1. NCBI lineage: Eukaryota > Metazoa > Chordata > Mammalia > Proboscidea > Elephantidae > Loxodonta > Loxodonta africana. The sequence goes on along the minus strand of NC_087342.1, from coordinate 23,481,138 downwards.
TCCAAGGAGCGCCTTGTGGATTCAAACTGCCGACCCTTTGGTTAGCAGCCATAGCACTTAACCACTACGCCACCAGGGTTTCCAATTATTGAGTGCTATGTTTTAATTCAATTCAACCGATACATATTAACACCTAATATGGATAGGTATTGTTTGAGGAACTGCTACAGGTGCAAAGGTAGATACACCACAGTTACCGTTTTGTCAAGCAGCCCATGTAACACTGCCATTGAGTCGATTCTGACTCATAGTGACCCTACAGAATAGAGCAGAACCGCCCCACAGGGTTTCCAAGGAGCGGTTGGTAGATTCAAACTGCCAACCTTTTGGTTAGCAGTCTAATGCTTAGTCACTTGCCACCAGGGCTCCAGCCCACGTCTAGGGGAAAGAATAGACCAAGAATGAAAAACTACATAAGAAATGCAACTAATGCCATGGAGAAAAGTCTTTGGAAGATCAGAGGCAAGAGATTATTTATTGTGTGAGATTAAAAATACTTTTAGGGTAGGCTGACGTTATGGTTGCTTAGCCTTAAAGAATGTGTGGCATTCCAATGGACAGAAGTAGAAGAGACAGTCATTTCGCACATAAGAAAATCATCTTGCAACAGGAAGGTATAAATTACATAACGTACAGAGCAAGAAATGGCAAATCTACATAGCTGAAGCTGAGTTCTTTTGCCCCCAAATTTGAACTGTGCTTTAAGCGTGTAGACATTTTGTTACATTTGAACCACCAACCTTTCAAACAGAATTATACCCCCCTTTTCACACTGGGAGTCAGATACTGATAGTAAAAAAAAAAAAAAATTAGTAGCTAACAGTTACGTTGGCCTTAAGTACCAGGCACTGTTGTAAGATGTCTTATAAATGGTTCTCCATTTAATCTGTACAACAACCTTTTGAGATAATACTAACATCAATTCCACTTTATTGATAAGTCACTGAGCTACAGAAAGGTTAAAAAAGTTGACCAAAGTTACATAACTACTAAAGGTAAAGCTTGGATTTGAACAAGGTAGAATGGCTTTCACTCCTTCAATGTATAAATGATTTCTCTGAGATCACATAGGTTTCAGAGAGTGGACTTGAGCTCTGATTTTCCTATCCTACATTCAGTGTTTTCTACGTACCACTTATGAGGGGGACGTAAAAACAAATAAAGTTTGGATAAGAAGTTTGAAATGAATTAGGTAGATACAGGAGCCATTAGCATTTTTGAGCAGAGGGATGCTCAGAGATAATGTTCCAGCTAGATTAGAAGGAGGGAGAAACTCTAAGAGGAGAAATGATTTAGAAAGCCATTGTAGAAGTCCAGATTTGCACGTATGAGAGCTGTACGAGAGTTTTTATTGGTGAACCACGCACATGGTCACGTTACATACAGGTCCTGAAGCTACTCTCAAGGAGTTTGCTGTTTGTTATTAAGAGGTTTCTTAGATCCAGGTTGACCATAAACCCAGGGATCTTCATGTGATTGGCTCAGTTAGAGAACTTTTAGGTATTCTAATTTTCTCCTGCTATCGGTTTTAAAGAGCATCATCAGACAAGATACTGCTTCTGGTATGACCTAATAACGCTCAAAAGAGACTGACTTTCCTGTAGATAAAGACTATAAATTCTGGATGGATACAATTTCAAACAAACAAACAAAAGAACAGAAGGGATCTGGAGAGTGAATAGACAGGAAGTCAAAACTTGGACCAAGGGGAATGCAGAAAGGAAGTGTCTTTCTTTTTTTAGCATTAGGATAAGTAGCATTTAGTGCCATGTGGAAGGACTGAACACTACTAATTTTCAGGCTTTTTAACCAGAGGGATCAGAGGAGAGATTCAGGGTACCCGCAGCTTCTGGGAAGTGAGGTAGAATCCTGGCAAAGACAGAGCAGAGAAGAAGATACCAAATTCTGTCTATAAACTAGGCTCAGATCTCTGGATGACCCCTGAACCACACATATATGGGCAGAATCTAAGCTGAGGCAAACAAAACAAAATCAAACAAACAAAAAAAAACTAAAAGGATTTGAACTGCTGCCTTGTAGACAAAGTTAGCAGTTTATATCCAACCAAGTTAACGGCTCGCTAAAACAAAAATCATCAACATTCTTTGGAGAAATAAATGTGACCCATTTTTCAAGAGAAAAAAAACAAAAAACAACCAATGGAGGCCAAACCTGAAATAGGCCAAGTGTTAGAATAAAAAAAAAAAAAATTTTTTTTTTTTTTTTTTAATAAACAGATAAATATTCTGAGGAATTATTAAATGATGCATAATGAGATGCAGGAAAATATACTCAATATAAATGAAAAGGTAGGAAATCTCAATGGAGATACAGAACTCTAAAAAAGAACTAAATGGAAATTAGAGAATGAAATCGAGTCAACACGTACATTTTATCTGGCAGTGAGAGTAGACCTAAAATACAGTGGGATCCAGAGCAGAGTAAAACGGAGATTTATGTTTGGAGAAGGAGAAATTCTCAAAAGACCCATGGCAACAAAAAGGTTTCTGACCCTCTCCAGTACGTGAAAAGGGTAACTAGGGCAAAATCTTAGCCAAATTTCAATGGTTGAATACAGTCCCTTTAAAATGTCTCCCATTAAATATAGTTTTAGAAATTTCACCATTAGAAAGATAACTCTTTCAGCTGACGTCCTTTGTACTATATTTTTAGAGTAAAGCGTGTGTCACCAGAATTGGGTGGAAGGAAGGGAGACCAGCAAGATGCGCCACCAATGAGATAAAGGCTACAAAATGAAAAGAATAATGACCACTCTCCATTTTTGGCCGCCAGTTGTCCCTCACCTTGGACAAAATTCAAGCTTGTGATCCTTAGGGTATGTTTTCATTTGCTTGTTTATATCGTTTTTTAATCTAATCCATCAGACTTTCACAAATAATTTGAGACTACTTAAATTAGCATTTTTTTTATATAGATATAAATGTCAGTTTCAGAAATCCTGTGGAATCATAAGACAAAATAATAGTTAATCCAGCAACCTGGGATAAAATAGTTATGAAACTGAGTATTGTGTTTTTCTTTCAAAACAATGTTAAGGCATTCTTCATGGGCTACAATAAATGACTCATTTATAAATAATGATTCAAGACTGTAGCAACATGAAAAATGCTTCTGCTATGACTGACTAAAAATCACAAAATAGAATGTATAGTCTAAATACTACTAAGTTAAAATTGTCTTCCTTTGGGCATAGTATAGAAACCATGGGGGAGAAAAAAGAGGAATTTCGAAATTGAGGAAATAAAATAGTTGTAGATTTTTCTGAATTTCTGTAATTATTTTGTTTACTCACTAAACAGACTTTAAAAAGGCTTTGCCTGTCTGATAGCTAAGAAAAAAAAAAACAGATTGGATTTAACTTTGATCATTAAATGAATGGAAGTCTATATATATACAAAAAAAAACTTTTTATAATATAAAAGGCAGCTATTAAAAACCTCTGAGATTCACTGCGGGGGTCTGAAGCTACCCAGGTGCCCTGACAAAGGGCATTGATTTACCCCATATCCCTTCACCCCAGACCAGCTAGATTATAGCCTGAGGATGAATTTAGACTATGTAAAGTGTCTTGTTGTTTGATGAGGCTAACGAACCCTGGAAGTTTTGATTTTTTTTTTTTCTTAAGACATTCTTAAACAATGAATCTTGCCTCACAAGCCACTTTACCGCAGTGAAATGTCAATTACATTTGACAATCAATAATGCAAATAAAATGTTCCTCCAAGCCTAAGAGTGGGAAAATAACACATAAAGGGTTTCCTGAGATAGAATTTGCAGATTTTTGCAATTCTTGGAGATTTGGCAATTTCCAAATTAAGTTCTTATCTTCTCAATAAGTGTGTATAGGTTCTGAAGGCAGTGCCACATGAAAATTCAATTGGTAATTTGGTTGGTGGAAGAGAGGGGTAGACAGAATTGAATAAAATCCCCTTAAGACACAGGGACTCCATGATGCCTTCATGCTAGTTTGGTTCATTTGCTTAAGTCTGACCTGCTCTTTCATAAATCTGTCTCAGAGTGGTCTCTTTCTTCTGCTAGGAGGAGGGGAGGGGGCGGTCCTTCTGAGGAGCCCAGTGATGATGGTCTTCCCCAGTCCTCTCCCTGCCAGCATATTTAGACTAAAGGAAAAAACCACCTGTCCTCTGAAGCCTAAAAAGTAACAGGACCGAAGAGATACAATTCTAAGTTGGCACCCACCTGTCTGACCACCCACTTCTTGGGTGGTCAGGCAGGAAAATCTACATTGTGATCCATGCAGTGAGTCATGTACCTGCTCTAGTGCAGAACAATGATAAAACTCCAGGAAAACCCCGAAAGTCACAAATGGGACAGTCTTAGACATGCTGTCAACGTCTCTAGCCCTGAAGATGCCTAGCCACAGTGGAGACTCTCCCTCTTTCTACTTCCAGGGATAGGTTATCAAGGACAGTAATTATAATTCCAAGGTGTTGCAGACATAGAACAGTACAAAAACTCTGCCAGAAAATGGTGTCTCCTTTTATTTTGGTGCATCTCTCCAGGGGAAACTAAGCAGTGCACTTCCCCTGAGAAGGTGACTTTGAACTCCAGCTGGGAAGACATTGCCTAAGAGTGAGTTTATTTACAGACTGCAGCAGTTGGAACATCAGGGGACCAGGACTTCATCTCTTGTCCAGTAGCCCTTGGCCACAGAGAAGTCCCCATAACTACACAGAGTAGCTTAATCTCTGCACAGCATCCATCTGTACTGTTTTTTTGAAACAGGCTATCTGTGAGAGAGACATCTACCAAGCTCAGATTATGTATAAAACCGTGGGAGGTACAATTAGCCTCATAACTTGTCAGGGGCTTTTAAGAGTTATTCACTCCTAAAGTACTTTAATGATTAGGTATCTCAGGATTCAGCAAGCAAAAATAAAGGTCTGTTTGACTCTCCCAGTGCAGCACATTTCTCAAAATGAATCTGGCAAACCATCTGACATCTATCTTCCAAGGTGCCCGTAAGGAAGAAATTACTGCAAAAAAGATGAAAGCCCCTGGAAGGTAGATGAGTAACAACGGTTTCATCTTTCCAATTTATTTTCTCTCTCACAAAATAATTGGCTGGATTTTAAGACTACCATGGGCTGTTAGCAATGACAACTGCAGGGTGTGCCTTTGGAAAATGGGTTCTGTTACTGGGTTGTTGAGTTGTTGAGGTTGCTTGTAGTTTTGTTGCTGTTTTCCTTTAAAAATGACAAAGACAACGTGATAATTTAATTTCTGACATCTAATGGCTACCCTGGGGGCCCTGGTGGTGCACTGGCTAAGCGTTTGGCTGCAAGCCAAAAGGTCGGCATTTTGAACCCACCAGCCCCTCCTTGGAAATCCTGTGGGGCAGTTTTACTGTGTCCTATAGGGTCCTATGGAAACCCTGGCAGTGTAGTGGTTAAGTGCTATGGCTGCTAACCAAGGGGTTAGTTCGAATCCACCAGACGCTCCTTGGAGACCCTATGAGGCAATTCTATTCTGTCCTATAGGGTCACTATGAGTTGGAATCTACTGGATGGCAACAGATTTGGTTTTTTTTGGTATAGTCAGAATGGACTCGATGGCAATGGATTTGGTTTGAGTATTGACTTAATGGCTACCCTGGTGGCACAGTGGTTAAGAGCTTAGCTGCTAACCAAAAGGTCGGCAGTTGAAATCCACTGGCTGCTCCTTGGAAAGCCTGTGAGGCAATTCTTCTCTGTTCTATAGTGTCGTTATGAGTCGGAATTGACTCCATGGCTTTTTTTTTTTTTTTTTTTCCTTTTGATGGTTACCAAGTACTTAATGACCAATTCTGCCTGGATTTCCCTTTGCTCAGATACAAATATCAAGTCATAGTTCCAAAGAAGATAATTTGTTGAGAGCTAAAATGCTAAACATAGAACAAGCATTAGTACACCTAGAAAAAATAGTTTCTTGAAAATACTTACAAAACACATTGGAGTCTGAGTGCATGTGTATCAAGCTAAAATATGTGGAAGGGGCAAAAATAAACAATGCAGCCCTGTCCTCAAGGAGCTTATCCTGCAGTAATGGAGGCGGACGTGTAAAAAGCCATGATGAAAAAGGAATTAGCTTTCGGGACAGAAGCAACAGCAGCACTATGATAATGCCCAAAAGTAGTTTTCAATACTCAGTGTAGACAATATGATTTAACACACACACACTCATGCACATGTACTGTTGTAGTTGTTGTTGGTAAGCCTTTCTCAGAGTTCTAAAATCAGGGATGCAGGCTCTGGCAAGCTAGCATTCTCATCAGGAAGGCTGCCCTCCAGAGGCAGCCACTGTAAGTCTGTTATCCATACTTTGAGCTACAACCAAAGCTTTCATCTTGAAAGCCAGGCTTTTTTGTGTGTGTGTGTGAACATTGTGTCTCGTTAGTTAATCTGATGAACACTACAAATGCACCTCTACCGGTGAAATTCAAGCTTTCCAAAAGAGGCAATTGCCAAAAATATCTGGCACACTCCATCCATGGCCGTAAACAGTGTCTAGGAATCCAGCAAGGCCTCTACCCTTTATCAAATAAAATCCCAAAAGATCCTGTATCTAGCTGTGAGCTCCTACTTCTGCCCATCCAGGGACAATTATAAGGGTAACAGAATCCTGCCTTTGGAATCTTTGTATGATTCTCTCCAGTGAATTTTTCTTGCGATGAAGTGGTTGGACCCCTGAAAGAAAAGATGGCTGAACTTTTCTTATGCCCCAGAACAGATTGTATAAATTAGCTCATGCTAACTTGCTAATTAATGTTTAGTTAGTAACTGTCTCTATGCAACAGGGCCACTATGAGTTGAGGTTGACTCGACGGCAATGGGTTTGGTTTTTTGGTGTGTAGGTACAATTTGTTTTGAGCCTTGTTCTTCTTATAACTGGGTAGCAAGGTCGTAGGGGAGAGATTACCTTTACCAAACTCAAACTTCTTTAGCAACTAGTGTTACCTACCAAAAAAGACTCTGGACTTGGGTGTGACATATAAGCTTAGGGCAAAAAACATCTATAGTTGCAAGAAGGGCTAATTAAGCATGGGAGCAGAGAATATATTTGGGTATCAATGAAAACTGTACTTTGTAATTATGTTGTCATTTTAGTATTGAGCCGATCCCTGATTAATATCTTTTCTCACAGTTTGAGCTTATTTTCAACAACTGAGGGCTATTATTTAACAGGTATAACTATTATAGGGCCACCCACCTTGGCTATTTTCCATGTGGCAGAATATGTAGCCAGTGTTTCACTGGAGAAAACGTGCTGTCCAGAAGGACAAGCTTCAGGAATGTCACATTGAGCTAAATAAGTTGGGTATTAGTTTACATTTATGTACTGGCTTTTATTACTAAGACTTCTAAACAGGTTTTACAATTTGACTCACTAATTATGACTTCCATGGAAACACACAAAGAAAAAGAAAAGAAAGATGGAAATGTGTATTCGGACCTACTATGTTATAGGACAAATAGTAATATCTGAAAATAATGGAGGAAAACAGTAGCTATTAGGGCTGTATTCACAGTGGCTGAGAACAAACCATCAGCATTTCAGATGGCTGTGAGAGTTAGTGGAGATAGCATCCCCAAATGGTGATAAGCTATACATGTTTTTGTTTCCTTCTTTTCCTGGAAAGGGCTTTTTACAGGACTTTTACTGACTATTCTTTATCAAGACCCTGTTAAGTAGGTCATCCATGTTCAGATGTGGAGTCTAATGTTCAGAAGAATTTTCTTAACTTGGAGAGTATCCAATACCAAGACCTGAAATAAAATGGTGGAGATTAAGATTCATGACATTTCAAATAGGTTTAAAAAGGATATTGAAATCCATTGTTGAAATGTTGGATCTCAATCAGTTTTTCAACCCTCTCTGCCTCCTAGAATTACATATGAAGATTTAATAATTCTGATTCCCCAGGCCACACGCAAGACTAATTATATGTGGATCTCTGAAGGCAGGAACCAGACATCAACATATTTTATAAGCACTCAGGTAATTTCAATGTGTAGCTGCATTTGAGAATCACTGGTCTAAGTGTTGGCAAAAAAATGTTGGCCAAGTTCTCTGACAATTCAATTGGCAGAGATATTTATGAGTAATTAAAACAATTTAAAAACAGAAGCCTATGGCTGGGAAAAGTTGTGTTCTTTGAGAATGCCATGGGTGAAATTTTCCAGCATCACTGTAAGCAATGAGGAAGTGAGTTGGGCTTTAATTCTAAAAAGTTTGAAAAGACAAAGTAAGTCAGTATGGAACTTTACTATATCCTGTAATTTTAGTTCATTATAGTTATGGAACGATCAACAATAAAGACTCCAGAAATATCCTTTTATTCTTTTGTAGGAAGCAGGAAAGAAAGGATGTAATCATCAGTTGTCTGGGGTATGGAGTCAACAGGAATAAGTATGGATGTCAGAAAGACATAAAATAAATGTACCTGACATATTTTGCTTAGCCATTAGCTATGAAAATTAAGCTACTTATCCTCTTTGTTCTATTTATCCCTCCATTCCAAAGTCATCCAACAGGAAATGGATGGTTGCTTTATCATTAGCTTTGGCAGGAAGCTGTCATTGCTGGGAAATAATAAGAAAATAGTGCCTACATCACTATGCCTTATTCTTTTCGCCTCACCAACATTGATAAAATGGTGTGGAATATCTCAATATTATTTATGAAAGTAATTTTAGAACAACAGTTCAAAAATATTTTTCTAAATACTCAGCTTTGATATAGTTTCCAATGCAGTTGAAGATATTAATTAATACAATTTGTTACTAATTAGTTGGTGCTGTGGCTTTCACTGTTTTTCTTGAAATAATTGAAGCTTCTAAAACATTTGGGGGCGATAAAAGTATGTTTCCACTTGCTCCCTTTTTTTCCCTTTTTTATTTAATATTTTTTTCAAGGAAGCAGAGTAGACTAGACTAGACTATATCCAAGACCATCACTTCTGCAAGTTTTTCCCAGAATAATTTGAACTCAATAAGTACAGCCTTATTTCTCAGACTTAACAGACAAGTTTGCTAAGGGCCCTTAGTTAATCAAGACTCTAGGTTTCCTTAGCACTAGCAATGCAGTATTTTTGTTATTTGCTTGTTTTCTTTCTCTGATGAAGTTTGGTCTCAAATTTTCACCCATTTCCTTTGAGAATTACAGCATTGTGTTTTTTCTTTTTTAGCCAGGACTCCCATGTTTCCACTGGAAGGGAAGAAGTATTGATGATATATCTAGGTAAGCCTTAAAACCAAAACCAAACCCATTGCCATTGAGTCAATTCCAACTCATAGTGACTCTAAAGGACATAGCAGAACTGCCCCATAGGGTTTCCAAGGAGTGCCTGGTGGATTTGAAATGCCGACCTTCTGGTAAGCAGCCGTAGCTCTTAATGACTATGCCACCAGGGTAAGCCTTGAAAACCCAAATTGTCCCAAGTTTATATCAGATAACTTACCTCTCATTAGTATTAGGAATATCCCAAAATGTGTCATACAGAGCAAACAATGCTTCTGCGATTCTCCTTATAAAGATATTTGGGTGAATAAAGTTTCAATAATTCATATTCCACAAAGCAGGTGTTCCAAGCATCCCAGTTTGTGGAACATTGATATATCCAGGGCAGAGAATTTACAAATGAAGAGAAAGCTTTTTAAATTCTGAAGGAAAGACAGATCACACTATATTAAGAAGACTGGCTTGAAATGGTAAGCAAAAAAAAAAGTCAGAAAAAAGACAAAAAATTACCTACTATGCACATGGCTCTGAGAAAGTATTGTGGATTTTATAGAATTGAATTACTTACAAATCCTTTCCTAATGTAAAGTATCATTTAATTTTCCAGTTGCAGTTGCCATTGAGTTGATTCTAACTCATGGTGACCCTATGTGTTGCAGAGTAGAACTGCACCCCATAGTGTTCTCCTCGCTGGGATCTTTTGGAAGTAGATTGCTGAGCCTTTCTTTCGAAACTCCTCTGGGTGGGTTCTAACCACCAACATTTTGGTTAGTAGTTGAGTTCTTAACTGTTTGTACCACTCAGGGACTCCTTATCATCTAATAGTGGGTATGAAACAAGTCTGGAAAACTGACATGATAAAGAATTAAAATGAATCACAAGGGAGGTATAGGTTGGATTCCATGACTATCCAGTGGCAGGAGAGATTATTACCACCTGGGTATGGGCAGAAAGCAGAGAAATCTTCATGGAGCAATGACATTAACTGGGGCTTAAGGGGTATACTTGAACATGGATCAGGCTCAGAGAACACAGCCTTCTATATCTGGGTAGATTTTACTGTGGGAATAGATGGTGAAAGTTGGCAAGGAAGATGTTAAATCAGTTTAGTTTATGAAGGCTCTTGAATGCCTGGCTTAGGAGTTAGTGTAGTAGATAGCTATTCAATGATATTTAGGTGGAAAGGAGCTCTGGTGGTGCAGTGGTTAAGCACTCAGCTGCTAACCGAATGGTAGGGGGTTTGAACTTACTAGCCACTCCTTGGAGAAAGATGTGGCATTTTGCTTCCCTAAGGATTTACACAGCCTTGGTTTTTTTTTTTTTTGGAAACCCTAAGGAGAAATTCTCCTCCTGTCCTATAGGGTAGCAGTCAGCTTCCATAAAGCTTACAGCCTTAGAAACCCTAAGGAGAGGCTCTACTGTCATAAAGTGATGCTATGACTTGGAATTGACCAGACAGCAGCAGGTCGGGTTTTGAAAGTTATCATTTTTTTTGTACTGTGTAGCAATTAGGCATACATGGTAAGTAATTTAATTATTCCAATGACCCTAACCAGCAGTCCATTTCTACATAACCCACTAAAAAACCCACTGCTGTCTAGTCGATTCTGACTTATAGTGACCCTATAGGACAGAGTAGAATTGCCCCATAGTTTCCAAGGAGCGCCCGGCAGATTTGAACTGCTGACCTTTTGGTTAGCAGCCATAGCACTTAACCACTATGCCACCAGGGTTTCCCCATTTCTACATAGGCCTGGAGAAAAGAATCAAATGAGAGGAAGAAATGGGAGAACTGGGCAAAGCTAGCCTGCCTCGAGGCCTTTCTGATGCAGTCCAGATGAGAGCTTCTCATACTTTAATACTAATGCTAATCACCTGAGGATCTTGTTAAAATGCAGATTCTGAATCATCAGGTTTGGAGTGAAGCCTGAACTTCTTTATGCCTAGCAAGCTTTCAAGTGATAGTTTTTTTCTGCAGATCTACAGTCCACATATTGAGTTGTAAACATTCTAGAGCAATGATTCCCAAACTTGACTGCACATTAAAATCACCCTCAAGGCTTTAAAAACTACCAATTCCTAGACCCTCAAATTTTTTTTTTTTTTTTTACTTACAGAGAGACTGATTTAATTGAGTCTGGGATGGGATCTTGGCATCCGTTGAAAAGCCTCCAGGGAAGCCTAATGTGTGGCCAGTGTTGAAAAGAATTGCTCCAGGTTATGGCTTTAGTTGGTGTTTCTCAACCCTGGCCACATATTAGAATCATTCAGGGATTCAGGGAGGTTTTAAAATTCCCAATGCTGAGGCAGCATGCCAGACAAATTAAATCTGAATCTTCCGGGGAGGAACCTGGGCACTGGTGTTTTCCAAATGCTCCCCAGGTGGTTGTAATGTACGAAAAAAATGTACACAAAAAAAATGTACAGGAATGGGTAAAACACTGACCTAGCTGGAGAAAATGCAGGCATTTCCGTCTCCTCTATCCTTGGCCAGAAGCCTGGACCTCTAAAGCTGTTCACAGAGCCAGTTGAGCATGACATGCCATCGTCAAATTTACAGAAAATTAACAGCCTACGCGTAGCAATTCAGATCACCAAACTCTGTGGCACCAAGGCAAGTAAGACCAATTGGCTAGAGCCTTTGGTTTGGGGGAGAAGAAATAAAGCTGAATTTAGTCCGAAATGAAAGGTGTTAAACAATAAATTCATGAATGAATGATTGATCCCGTTAACATGTTTCCCTACTCTCTACTGCAGCCAAGTTCAGTGGTTCTTTATGGGTCTTTGTTCTTAACACATCACTACAGACATCTTCACTAGAAAGCCAGATGATATTAAGTGTAAATTCGGTGTTGTTGTTGTTAGGTGCTGTGCAGTTGGTTCTGACTCATAGTGACCCTACGTATAATAGAATGGAATGCTGCCTGATCCTGTGCCATCCTCACAATCATTGCCATATTTGAGACCACTGTTGAAGTCACCATGTCAATCTATATAGTCGAGGGTCTTCCTCTTTTTTGCTGACCCTCTACTACTTTATCCAGCATGATGTCCTTCTCCAGGGACTGGTCCCTCCAAAGTATGTGAGTCAAAGTCTTACCATCTTTGCTTCTAAGAAGCATTCTGGCTGTACTTCTTCTAAGACAGATTTGTTTGTTCTTTTGGCAGTCCACGGTATATTCAATATTCTTTGCCAATACCATCATTCAAAGGCACCAATTCTTATTCAGTCCAGCTTTTGTGTGCATATGAGGTGACTGAAAATGCCATAGATTGGGTCAGGTGCACCTTAGTCCTCAAAGTGACATCCTTGCTTTTTAACCCTTGAAAGAGGTCTTTGCAGCAGATTTGCCCAGTGCAATAGGTTGTTTGATCTCTTGACTGCTGCTTCCATGGGTGTTGATTGTGGATGCAAATAAAATGAAATCCTTGACAACATCACTCTTCTCCATTCATCATGATGTTACTTATTGGTCCAGTTGTGAGGATTTTTGTTTTCTTTATGTTGAGAAGTAATCCATACTGGAGTTTGTAGAATAGTAAAAAGAAAGCTTTGTTTGGATTAGGATGACATGACCTGGTAGTGGTAGGATGGAAAAGGAAGCAGATTGTTTGGTCCTGATTTTATTACTGACTCACTTATGTGCACCTCAGTTTTATGGTCTGTCATTGTGAAAAAAATTGACACCTATATAGGGTTGCTATGAGTGCATAATCCAACACAAATGTCAATAATTAAAGGAACATTACATTTAGAACCCCAGGAGTGATAATAAATAATATTCATGTTGTCCAATCCTTTTTTTTCTGAAATCATTGTTCTCAAGCACGCAGGTGCTCAATACTGGCACATAAACTGTTTGTTACAGGCTTGGCGATCAGTTCTCAGGGTGAAATGATGATTTGGGAGGAAACCAGAGACAGGAGAAAAGTTGAAAAAAAAAGTTCCTGTCCTGATCCAACCTTATTTTATTATTTTTTTAATGCAGTTCCGGATGGTTTTCTTTTTCGGGCTATTGGATATCATTGTATCATTAATAATAAAAAGTGAAAGTCATTATGCAGAAGTGGGTTAAAAAGAGAAAATCATATTTGTTCTGGATAGCTAGATAAAAACATAAGCCCTAAGTTGTTTATCAATTTAGACACAGATTGAATAGAAAATCCTTCTAGTCTTGAAATTAGCAAATGTTAGAAATTTTTAACCTTGAAATATCGTTCTTGACTCTCAGTGCTACCAAAGGAAGTAAAGGCATGAACTTCAATTATCCATACAATGTGACTACATACTGAGTTGTTTCAAGTAGGTTATTGACAGATACAGGAAAGTCAATAGTGATACTGAATTTACAGAGAAACAAAAAACATGAGAAAGGCTGTATGGATTCATGATGAAGAATCTTCTTAATTTCTTTTTTGTTTTTAGCCTGATGCTTTTCTCATGACACTAATTATAAGATTCAATGATGACCCAGAATTTGGGTGACATCCAGTAAAGCCCCACACAGACTCAGGTGACTTGAATCATCTCAGATCGACACATACTCCCAAAAAAAAAAAAACCCAAACCCGTTGCTGTTGAGTTGATTCCGACTCACTGCAACCCTGTAAGCCTGGGTAGAACTGCCCCATATAGTTTCCAAGAAGCGTCTCTAAGACAGGGAACAGAGGGGGCCCCAAATCTGCAAGGCACATAAACAAATTAAAGTAACAAAGTAAAAGGAAATGGGCCAGGGCACAGAAACAAAGCCATTTCCCAGAACAATAGGTCAGGGTATCAGAAAACAGTCTGCAAACTTCCTTAAAGTGGTCTTTCAGAAGCAGCCAGATGAAACCAGCCCCATGGACATATGCAGAACATCCACCTGTGACCACTGTGTGACCTTCCACCAGGGGCACTGAGGGGCTGTAGCTGGGGAATCGAACTCAGGGAGTGAGAGACTATGCAGGCACAACACCCCATAATAAGTCCTACTACAAATCCCAGAGCCTCTGGGACAGAAGCCATCTTAGAAAGCAGCTGTGTGTGCATCATAGTTAACATATCTCCACCCAGAGGGGCCACCTCCTGGAAAACCCCACCTATACCTGTGAATAAACATAAATCTTTTCCTGCCCAAAAACATTTAAAAACCCATGCAAATCCTTTGTTCTGTGAGATGGGGGTAAGCATTGCCTAGGCCCTCCTCGTTTCTGCTAGCAAGCCTCTTCAATAAAGCTTTGCTTGTGTGGAAAACTCTCCATGCCTTACCTGCTCATTCTTGATCAGTAAGAGGCAAGAACCTTATTCAGTTCTGGTAACACCTGGTGGATTTGAACTGCCGACCTTTTGGTTAGCAGCCGTAGCACTTAACTACACCACCAGGGTTTCTAACACATACTCAAGTGACTTGAATTACATTCAAAATAAGGATATGAGAAAAGGCTTGAATGTTAGACTCCTGATCCACAATCTTTCCATAGTTGGAGTCAAATGATGTAATCTATGTAAAAAAGCCTAAAACTGTGCCTGACACAGTTATTACACAACCCTTTTTGTTATTTGTCCCCCTTTAGTAATAACAGTCAAACATTTGTGGAGCTCTTATTATATGCCAGAGCCCTGGTGACACAGTGGTTAAGAGCTCAGCTGGTAACCAAAAGGTCAGCAGTTCGAATCCACCGGCCACTCCTTGGAAACCCTATGGGGAAGTTCTACCCTGTCCTAGGGTCGCTATGAGTTGGAATCGATTTAATGGCAATGGGTTTGGATTTTGGTGTTATATGCCAGGTGCTACTGCTGTTAGCTCTTCACAGGTATTGATTTGTGTGATATTCATTAAAAAAAAAAAAAAAGCACATGAAGAAGGTTTTATCATTTTCATTTATCTCATGAGGAAATTAATGTACAGAGAGCTTGAGTGCTTGCCTGTGATCAGTCTACTAACAAATGACAGAGCTAGAACTCCACCCCAGGCAGCTAGTCTTCAGAGTCCATGTACTTTTCCACTAAAAAACTATCCTTCTGCAATTCAAAACTCTTTTAGCATTTGATTTTCAGTTAGAAGAGATGATAGTTGTGCAGGAAATTGGTTGTACAAAGATGAATAAGATATGTTATTAATTAGACCCCACTGTTCACACAACCCCCCCATGCCACCATCTCTTTAATGAACTCCTTTGATAATCTCTTCTGCCTAAAAAACACACATGTAGGCCATGGAGTCAATAGAAATATTGATCATATGTACTGAACTATGTATTCATGTATTCTCCTACCCCACCCCTCCCACATTTTACTAATGAGGAAACTGAGGTTCAGAGGAAAGAATTTACTAAGCCATGAACTAAACTGAGATCCTTGAGTTTGACCAGCTAAAAGTATTATAGCCCCTCCCAGGCTCAAAGGACATTTGTTTTGGGATCATACCCATGTTTTGTGTCCTAATGAATTGTATCCAAAATCCCAGCTTTGTTGCATTTGGTTCTTTGGGAATTTCCACTGGAAACCCTGGTGGCATAGTGGCTAAGTGCTACAGCTGCTAACCGAGAGGTCAGCAATTCGAATCTACCAGGCACTTCTTGGAGCTCTACAGGGCAGTTATATTTCGTCCTGCAGGGTCACTATGAGTCAAAATTGACTTGATGGTAACGGGTTTGGTTTTTGGTTTAATAACTCAGAAGAATCTTGGGACTCATCCTAACCTTTGATAGCATGTTTTTAATTCTTCATTCATTTGAATTTTTTCTGTTTCCTATATCTAGAAACCCCATATCCTTCTTTGGCATGTCTTTTGGTTAGCATTTGGCATCGTTTGTTTGTTTCTTAAACTTTCATTGTTTATATTCTACAAACTTTGTCAACTATTTATTGAGTTATTATTTGGCACCATTTAGTACTAGTTACTGAGGATAAGAGCATCAGGCAGACACTGCTCATATTATCTGAGGTTTGCAATTTAATAGGGCATTAACCATTGTTGCAGTGGCTGCAACAACTGGCTCAAGCATGATTGTGAGCATGGTGCAGGACTGGGCAGTGTTTCGTTCTGTGGTACATAGGGTCTCTATGAGTCAGAACTCACTTGACAGTACCTGACAAGAACAAGAACAACAAACCAAAACCAAACCGTTTGCCATGGAGTCCATTCCGACTCATGACAACCTTACAGGACAGAGTAGAACTGCCCCATAGAGTTTCCAAGCAGCACCTGGTGGATTCGAATTGCCAACCTTTTGGTTAGCAGCAGTAGCTCTTAACCACTACGCCACCAGGGTTTCCTTAATAGGACATACCAAAAAAAAAAAAAAAAAAAAAACCAGTTGCCGTGGAGTTGATTCCAACTCATAGTGACTCTATAGGACAGAGTAGAACTGCTCCATAGGGTTTCCAGGGAGTGACTGGTAGATTCAGACTTCCAACCTTTTGGTTAACAGCCCTAGCTCTTAACCACTATGCAACCAGGATTTCCTAACGGGGGATAATAGACGAGTATAAATAGGCAGCTGCAGCACAGAGAGGTAAGTCTATGATGATGAATGTGTAAATCCAGGCAAAGTGGAGTCAGGGAAGTCTAATTGGGGGATTAGATCTCTGAGCTGAGATATAAAAAAGGAGCCCTTGTGATGCAGTTTTAAGGCACTTGACTGCTACCCAAAAGGTCAGTGGTTCAAACTTACCAGCTGCTCCAGGGAAGAAAGATGTGGCATTCTGCTTCTGTAAAGACTACAGCTTTAGAAACCCTATGGAGCAGTTCTACTCTGTCCCATTGGGTCACTACGCATTGGAATCCACTTGGTGCCGAGGGTTTTAGTTTTTTGATTAAGAATTATCAAGGCCCACTTGTCTTGTTGCTCTTGGTGCCCTTAAACAGTGTCTGTCATATAGTTATAATTCAATAAATATTTTTGACTGATGAATGAAAACTGAAAAAGACTAAGATATATGAAGGCCCAGATACCAGAACCTTTAGTTCACTTATTTTCTCCCTGCTCCTTGGCAATATTTCTGCAAAAGAAGAAAATTATTTCTACCTCATTGATTATTATAGAGATTAAAGGAAATGCCATATGAAAATAATAATATGGTATGAAAACAAAATAATCAAATAACAGTTGGCAGATAACAGACAATAAATAGTATGTGTTACCTTTTTTCAACTAACACTTCCTCATCCTCTTATTTACGGAAAGTAAGATTTGCTATCCTCAATCTACATAAGGTAAATGGGGTCTGAGTACCTCCTGAAATTACCTGCAAAATTATGTATATTTTAATATAAGTACTTTCTTTTTTTTACCTGGGAGAAGACCTATAATCTTCATTATGTTGTCCAAGTGTCTGTAACCTTAAACAATAATCACAAACTACCAGCATAATTATTTTCATATAGAACATATCTACTTTTATAGTTTCAAGTTGAGCGTTCCCAAATATTACTATATCCAAATTTTCTTCTATATTCCATTTCAAAATTTGTCACTTTAACATTCAAACTCAACACCCTAATCTTTTCATTTCTCCGTCTCAACACCTACCCCAAATTGGTTTCTCTTCCTGAAGTCTTTCTCTCTGTAGTGCTACTTTTTCTTCAGCCCCTCAAGGTACATGCTGTGGAATAAATGTTGATGATTCTCCCACTTTGTCTTCTGCAGCAGTTCTGCAATGAAATACCAGCAATATTTTTCTTAAAGTGCCATATTTTGTCAATTTTTCATAGTCTTATTTTGGACCATCTTCACTTTGTAGTACCAAAATTTTTGTAAAAGCCTCCTATCTGGTCTTCAGGCTTCTGGTTTTTTGTTAGATGTAATCTATTCTTCATGGAATTGCCCTATTTAATGCATTATCTCATACTTCCAAATCCATATGATTTACTAGGTCAAGCCCTTTACCCAGTAAAGGCCCTCTGATAACCCATTATCATTCAGTGTGTTTGCTACACACTCTCGTCAAGGGTAAGAACAATTTTCTTGATGGTTCCTATCTTTCCAATCCCTTGCTCAGGTTGGGTTCCAAGTGGTCTAAGCATATGCTTCTTGCATTTCCTGAGGATGTCCTTCTACTATCTTCTCTGGCTATCCAAACCCTAGCCATTTTTCATGCCTTAGCTGAAAGTGGCATATGATCAGGAACTGATGGTACTAAAGGAAGAAGTCCAAGGTGCTCCGAAGGCATCAGTGAAAAACAAGGCTCCAGGAATTGAGAGAACATCAACTGAGATGTTTCAACAAACGGGTGCAGTGCTAGAGGTGCTCACTCATCTATGCCAAGAAGTATGGAAGACAGCTTCCTGGCCAACTGACTGGAAGTGATCCATATTTATGCCCATTCCCAAGAAAGGTGATATAACCAAATGCGGAAATTATAGAACAATATCATTAATACCACACGCAAGCAAAGTTTTGCTGAAGATCTTTCAAAAATGGCTGCAGCAGTATATTGATAGGGAACTGCCAGAAATTCAGGATGGTTTCAGAAGAAGATGTGGAACCAGGGGTATCATTGCTGATGTCAGATGGATTCTGGCGGAAAGCAGAGAATACAGAAGGATGTTTACCTGTGTTTTATTGACTATACGAAGGCATTTAACTGTGTGGATCATAGCAAATTATGGATAACATTGCAAAGAATGGGAATTCCAGAACACTTAATTGTGCTCATGAGGAACCTTTACATAGATCAAGAGACAATTGTTCTGACTGGTTTAAAGTCAGGAAAGGTGTGCATCAGAGTTGTATCCTTTCACCATACCTATTCAATCTGTATGCTGAGCAAATAATCCGAGAAGCTGGACTATATGAAGAAGAATGGGGCATCAAGATTGAGGAAGACTCATTAACAACTTGGGTTATGCAGATGACACAACCTTACTTACCGAAAATGAAGAGGACTTGAAGCACTTACTAATGAAGATCAGAGACCACAGCCTTCAGTATGGATTGCAGCTTAACGTAACAAAGAATACAAAAATCCTCACAGCTGGACCAATCAGCAACATCATGATAAACAGAGAAAAGATCGAAGTTGTCAAGGATTTCATTTTACTTGGATCCACAATCAATAGCCATGGAAGCAGCAGTCAAGAAATCAAAAGATGCATTGCATTGGGTCAATCTGCTGCAAAGGAACTCTTTAAAGTGTTGAAAAGCAAAGACGTCACCTTGAAGAGTAATGTGTGACTGACCCAAGCCATGGTATTTTCAATCACATCATATGCATGTGAAAGCTGGACAATGAATAAGGAAGACCAAAGAAGAATTGACGCCTTTGAACTGTGGTGTTTGCAAAGAATATTGAATATACCATGGACTGCCAAAAGAATGAACAAACCTGTCTTGGAAGAAGTGCAACCAGAATGCTCCTTAGAAGCAAGGATCACAAGACTGCGTCTTACCTACTTTGGACATGTTGTCAGGAGGGATCAGTCCGTGGGGAAGGACATCATACTTGGCAAAGTACAGGGTCTGTGGAAAAGAGGAAGACCCTCAACAAGGTGGATTGACACAGTGGCTGCAACAATGAACTCAAGCATAATGATTGTTAAGGATGGTGCAGGGCCAGGCAGTGTTTCTTTCTGTTGTGCATGGGGTCACTATGAGTCGGAACTGACTCACCGGCACCTAATAACAGTAATAACAACAGCTGAAGCCCCATCTATTTCAAAGGGGAATTCCCTAATCTTTCCATATCTACCTTCTCTAATTTCTTACGACACGGATAGCTAGTTTCATGCAGTTTAAGAATTTGTTGTTCTCTCACGATGTGTATGTGCATGAGAGTACGTGTGAGTGTGAAAGTGTGAGTGTGTGTGTGAGTGCCTACCCCACCACACGAAGCTGGGCGACATTTTTCTAACATTTCACACCCTCCCACTTCCAGACTTTAAAAAAAAAATGGAAAATGTACTCAATAAATAATTGTAGTTAATCAGCAACCTTAATCATGCATGTGGGTAGGATTTTAAACTTATTAAAAAAATATATTTTGAAAAGTGAAGAAAAGTGTGACCATACAAATTTCAGTTCTTCGGAGTAACAGTGTACTATGAAGTTTGGGTGACAAGCTGTCGATTCTCCCACATATGGAAATAGATACATAAATCGATGAGACATTTGTTATTTTCAAACCATGCCCTCCTACAAGGTATTGTTGATGAATATGTTCCATGTTAAATCAGAAGTCACACCACTCCTGTTGATGATGTCAGGAGTTATTACCTGACTTTGCAGTTGTGCATGTTGTTAAGCTCTTGCTACAAGGGCAAGGACATGGGCTTGATGCTTCATGAGAGCCTTTTCAGCCTGCAAATTTCTTTAAATGGCTCTGCAGAGATATACTTTCACAGATGAATTATAGGTTTGGAAGATTATTTTTCCTCCTGAAATTTATACACAAACATACCTAAGGCTAAATGAAACACAAAAATATGTACACCATTTTTTCCCACTTCCCAATTCAGAAAAGTGACTGAATAAATTGAATTTTAGCTTTTCATAACATCTTACCTGAGAAGTGATATAAAAAATATTTAAGCAGTGATCGTTTAGAGTGTTTGAGAGAAAAAAAAAACAGTGAGCTATCTGGATAGTGAAATAATAGCAATAAACATTTATTCATTGCTAACCTTGACCCTGGCATCCTGGTGTACCCTTGGCATCAGTACTTGTTCCGCAGTTCCAAGATGAATTACCTAGTGAGCTCGTAAATAACAGAATACTGGAATTTGATGGGACCTTAGAGATTATCCAGTCCAACCCCCTAATTTTATAGATCAGGACACTAAAGTGAGGAAATGGAAGTTAAATTGTCCAAGATCACCAAACCAAACCTGTTAACTTCAAATCAATTCCAACTCACAGCGACCCTATAGGTCAGGGTAGAACAGCTCCATAGGGTTTCCAAAGAGTGGCTGGTGGATTTGAACTGCCTACCTTTCAGTTAGCAGGCAAGCTCTTAACCACTGCACCACCAGGGCTCCAAGGTCACAGTACTCTTTAATGGTAGTATTACTAGGAATAAATATTGTTTTTTTTGACATTACCCCAATTGGGAATTCCACCTTGATTTTTGCTAATGGGAACTGATGAAATTTGCAAGTACAGACTTCATACTGAGATCTAGCTTCATATCAATAAGGATTAATTATGCAGCCTTGGATAAAACTCCTAAGTGTTCTCTTCATGTCCTACACAATGAGCTGTGAGGATGGAAGGACAAATTCTCAGGATGCCCAAGGCTAGAAACAGCTTTCTCCCTGTTGCTATGACTGTATCCTAGAGTTGACTGGCCATGTTGATACCCTTGAGTAATGAGTATTTTATAAATTCATGCTGAGTTTCTCTTTACTGTGCTTTTGGGAAGAGGCTATTCAACTAAGACGATTGTATAATATTGCATCACTACAGGTTGTATTTTAAGTTTAATAATCCCACATAAAGGATGGTTTATTTGCAGGATATACTTTCTGATTCACATCAGTGAATTTTCCTGCTAGTTTATTAATTTCAATAAGCAAATGGCACTGATAGATATTACTGGCAAACATGGCAAGGTAACTTTCACATTGATCGACAGGTTGGTAGGGTATGGTTATACTGAACTATCCTACCTGCTGTGATTTGTCACTATATGGCCGATAGGTTATGCCAGCTATCACGGGTCTTATATTTCCTCCTTTATTTCAAGAATAAATCACCTGTGTCATACAAAAGTGAATTTACCAAATGTCAAGGCTTATTTATAGCACTAAGCCATTTGTCAAAACCCTCTCACCTGTGTTATAACTTGATCCTTATTGTAACAACCATGCTAGGCAATAATAACAGTTATTGCCCTGTTCACGGAAGAGTACATTCAGGATCCAACAGGTGAAGAATTCTAGCTAAGACCCTACAGTTTTTGAATATGTCATTGTGATCCCTCTCCAGGCATCATAGCTTCTAGTCTAATGCTCCTAATGACACACACACACATACACACACACAATTCAATTATTATGAGCTTTAATGCTATATTCACACATTAAAAAATGACTTAATTTTACTCTTGTGTTCTCTTGTATATAACCATGGTGCAAAACCTGCCCAGATATAGAAAAAAGATGCTCTTCGAAATAAACATCCTGAATTGAATTAAACTAAATAAATGCACCCATGTGGAATTGGAAACTATTTTAGCAGCCAGTCAGCCAAAACTTGAGTTATCTTTATGTGGGTCTTGTTCTCTAGTCAACAGTACGTATTTACATTTCTCTTACACACAACATTGCAATTTGGTTGTTTTCTTATGGCTTGAATTCAGAAGTCAAAACCATCATATGCATTTTATTTTAGCCGTTGAATATTTTAAACTAAATGCCAACATTGAAAAAATTGGGAGTTTTTACAGAAAACTAAGTTTCTTTCCTTCTTGAGCCCTGGCTCTGAACTGAACCGTCGCCTGAGGTTTTAACGAGACGTCTGCTTTCCAGGCCACCTGGCCTGCCACACAGCACACGTGATTTTATTGTTGCCAGCATAACCCTGGTCTTTCTTCTGAAGTTTTTATTTGCACATACTCAGCATTTTTCAGTCTTATTACTATTACAAATTTTATATCCTTTTGTCTTTGCCTTTGGAAACTCTGGTGGTGTAGTGGTTAAGTGCAATGGCTGCTAACCAAAAGATCAGCAGTTCAAATCCACCAGCTGCTCCTTGGAAACTGTGTGGGGTAGTTCTGCTCTGTCCTATAGGGTCGCTATAAGTTGGAATCGACTCAATGGCAACGGGTTTGGTTTAGATTTGATTGTTTTACCTAAGTTCAGGCCTTCAGCGTGTCTTCCTTGGGCTACTTAGGAAACTAATTTTCCTGTCTATCATCCAATTTGATGACCTTCGAGGCCCATAAAAGGACCCCTGGTGGCACAAATGGTCAAATGGTTAAGTATCTGACTGTTAACTTAAAGGTTGGTAGATCGAACCCATCCAGTGGCTCTGCGGGACAAAGACCTGGCAATCTGCTTCTGTAAAGATTACAGCCAAGAACACCCTGTGGGCAGTTTTACTCTGTGCCGCCATGTCTTAGGCTGTGTTCACTAGAGAATCAAAACCAGTAAAGTGTATAAATATGTATATAGAGAGAGATTTACACCAAGGAAAAGGCTCACGTGATTGTGTTGTTGTTGTTAGGTGCCATTGAGTTGGTTCTGACTCACAGCGACCCTATGTACCACAGAAAGAAACACTGCCTGGTACTGTGCCATCCTTACAATCGTTGTTATACTTGAGCCCATTGTTGCAGCCACTGTGTCAATCCATCTTGTTGAGGGTCTTCCTCTTTTCTGCTGACCCTATATTTTACCAAACATGATGTCCTTCTCCAGGGACTGATCCAATGTGATTGTAGAGGCTGGAATATCCCAAGTCCGTGGACCAGGATAGAGGCTTCTCTTGATTCACATAGCCGCAGGGGTTGGTGAACCCAAGATTGGCAGGTTAGAGAGCAGGGCTCTTGTTCACAGGCTGTGAAGATCGATGAATGCCAAGATTCGCAGATAAGCTGCTAGTTCAAGTCCCACAAACCAGAGGACAGATGAACAGGAGGCAGCTGCAGGATCCAGAGCAGACAAAAGGCAGAAAGTCCACTTATATTTGGATGTGGGCCACATGCCCAAGAAAACTCCCTTTCAACTGATTGGCTACTCAGAGCAGATCCCATCATGCCGGTGATCACATATAAACACTGAGAATCACGGCCCAGCCATGCTGACACACAATCTGAACCATTGCATATGGGGTCGCTAAAAGTTGGGATCCATTTGACTCACCTAACGGTAACAACAACAAGGCCCATAACCTGATCTGCTAGTATAACTACAGAGGAGACAAGAAACAACTGCACACTTTCTCATAAAACGAAGTCTTAAAATTATTTTTTAAGGTGATGTGATGACATGACCATTATTAAGCCAGTGTGGGATGTACACAGAAGAGTCACACCATTCAAAAGCACAGCTGCCCACCCTAGTCCCCTGACTCTCTTCTCCTGCAGCCAAGCTGGGCCTGCCAAAGCAGGCCTTTCTCTCTTCTCCCCGTCCTCTATTCTCACTGGTTTTTCAGCAGGGTTTTCCCTCCCTCCTTCTTCCCCATTATTTATATCTGTACCTGGAGACCTGGGAAGATCAATAAAAAACATGTTTCAAGCTTTTCAATGTTTTTCTTATCAATGCATTTGTCCTGGGTATTTCAAATGATCACAAATGGTCCAGTCACAAATGATCTAGAAGTGCCTCTCCATGGAAATGATTTCAGGGATTGAACTGAAGGAATAAAATATATGCTAATGATGGACGAAAGGGCAACTAGGACATTCCAGGAAGAAGTATTTTGCGGCCAATAGAATAGTGTATCAAGCTGCTTTTAGAATAACGAAGCATTTTGATTAAAAACATTAAAGGTCAAATAGCATATCTTATAATCCAGAAAATAAAAAATCAATTCAATTTTGAAGTTGTTCTTGCTCTTTTCAAAGTTATTTAGAGGGTGAAACAACTGAGGTTAATAGACTTTAATATGCCACTGGCCAAAGTAATTGATCAAAACATGAATTTAAAGGAGTAAGACAGCTCTCTCAAGCCTGTAGTTAAATGTTATACATCGCTAAAATGATTTTGTTTCTAGTTTGTTCTTGACCAAAAATAAATATATAAAAAAGACAGCTTTCAATCCTACATATGTTTCCATCAAGAAAGCAACTTATAATTTTTCTATTATTTTAACCTCATAATCATCATTATCGCTACCAATGAATTCCTGTTGAGTGTCAACACTTTTAAAATCAATATTTACAGACGAGGCTTGCTGGAGTTTGGCAGAGATATTCTGATATATAGCAACTGAGCTGATTTCCACTAATTGGTTTCACTTCTCCACTAAGAAACCACTTTCTTTTTCACGGCACTCCCTCAGTCATCAGTGTTCTGTGCCAACACTGATTCTCTTATCATATTGCCTTTGATTCTTTTCTTCTTTGTTATTTCACCCTATCTATACTTTTTTTTTTTATACTTTTACTTTAGGTTGTTGTCTTGCTCAAAATGATGGCGACCAATCACAAGTGAACAAGATGTCGAAACTCAAGTATTCATATATATATGTATGTATACATATATATATATATATTTTAGGAAGCTCTTACTTAACAATATAATATTACTAGTCTTAACAGGGAAACAATGGTGGTGTAGTGGTTAAGTGCTATGGCTGCTAACCAAAGGGTCGGCAGTTTGAATCCACCAGGCGCTCTGGAATCCACCAGGTGCTCTCTGGAAACTCTATGGGGCAGTTCTACTCTGTCCTATAGGGTTGCTATGAGTCTGAATTGACTTAACTGCAATGGGTTTGGTTTTAGTCTTAACAGATATCTCATTGGAAACTTCTAGAACAACAACAAAAACCAGGGGCTTCTCCCATGATTTTCCACTGAAATTCCAACTACTTGAGAAGGAGGCCATCTCTGAGCACCAACTGGTTGGACAATTTTATGATTAAAGTGAGCGAGGATAGTTGCAGGCAATCTTTAGTAAAACGACGTGGAAGCTCCTTCATGTCCTGTTCCCTTCCCCAGGAAAGCTCTTCCCCAGATTTTCTTCTGTTTCTGTGTCGCCTCTTTAGAAAGATCTTTTTTTGATCAACTGAGCTAAAGTAGCACAATAGTTCGCTTCATTCCCTTGCATTGATTTGCTTTTCTTCGTATTGTCATTCATGAATACGTTATATATTTATTTGTAAGGTTATCTACTTCAGTAGAATCTTAGTAGATTAAAAAAACCAAAAACCAAACCCAGTGCCACTGAGTTGATTCTGACTCATAGCGACCCTATAGAACAGAGTAGAACTGCCCCATAGAGTTTCCAAGGAGCACCTGGCAGATTCAAACTGCTGACCCTTTGATTAGCAGCCGTAGCACTTAACCACTATGCCACCAGGGTTTCCCTTAGTAGGTTAGGGTAGGGAATTTACCTTTTTTAGTTCACTGCTCTATACTCAGAGCCTAAGACAGTGGCCTGGCACGTAACTGATTTTCAATAATTATTTGTGGAATAAAGTAATTAATAAAATATGGGTCCATTAAGACAGATTATTTTATTTTTAAAATGATGTAATTAAATAATCATGATGGGCATTCAATTCTACCAATTTTCTTTTCTTTTTATTGTGCATTAGGTGAAAGTTTACATAGCTAATTAGATTTCCATTTGATAGTTTGTACATAAAGTGTTTCATGGCCTTGGCTTCATTCCCTACAATGTGTCAGCACTCTTCCCATTTCTATTCTGGGTTCCCAGTTTCCTTTCCTCCTGATTTTCTACCTGCTTCTGCCTTCTCATCATTGCTTTTTGGGAAATATTACATTATTATATTATATTATTAAACAGACTATACCTTTAGAAATGTGCTCATTAAGAAAATTGGCAGATAATCTGGCACTGAAGCCATTCCTGGAGAACGCCTTCCAGCCAAACAATAGACAAGCCCCTAAAATAAACAGTAACACCCAAGAGAACAATCAATTATACTAGATCAAAAGGGCAATATTTGCCAAAAAGCAATGATGAGAAGGCAGAAGCAGGTGGCCCTCAGCCTCTGCCCAAAGGCACTCTGCTTTTTCTCTCTGTGGGCCAGGAAGCCCACCGAGCCATCTCCTGCTGCTGGGTCTTTCCTGCTGGTCTCTTCTTCCCTGGTAGCGATGGGGTCCTCCCCTCTGCTCTGGAATTGGCTCTCTTTTAAGGCAAAACTGACAAATTCCCTTAGTGGGCCACAATCACCCTATATCATATAGTTCTGCCCAATCACCTGGGTGGAAGTTACAAGTCTACGGATAGAAAGGCCACATGCAAAAGTAATTAATTGCAGCACAGTAAGAAATATGAAAACCCTTTTGCAATCAAGTTGATTCTGACTCATAGTGACCCTATAGGACAGAGTATAGGCCATGGGGCTCCAAGGCTGTGATCTTTACAGGAACAGATTGCCAGGTCTTTTTCTTCCATGGAGCAGCTAGTGGGTTCAAACTGTTGACCTTTAAAGTCAGCAGCTGTGCACTTAACCACTCTACCACCACCGGGGATCCTGCCCTCTACAAGATAGATTGACACAGTGGCTACAACAATGGGCTCAAGCGTAACAAAGATTGTGAGGATGGCACAGGATCAGCCAGTGTTTTGTTCTGTTGTGCATGGGGTTGCTATGAGTTGGAACCAACCTGACAGCACCTAATGACAACAACAACAACAAAGATGAGGTGAAGGATAAACAAGGGTAGGACAATCAAATGTGGCTGAAAATGGGTTATTGTCTAAAATGCAGGGCATGAAGTCCTATATAATCCTGTATACTTGCTGAGGGGTATATATGGACTGGTAATTACAATTTAAGATGTGATTAAGTGTAGCACTAGAAATAAGTACATGATAGAGTTTTAGCAGTGGAGGGACTGAATAACTGGAAGTATTTCTCAAGGGATTTTGATTAAATCAGAGAAGATGGGGGAGAATTTGTGGGTATTTACGGAGCTCCTGAGGAAGAATAACTGTTAATCAAACAGATTGGGTTGGGGGTTACAGTACTCCAGGCAAAGATGTGGCAGGTAAAAAATTATGGAAAAATGCATGACTGAAACAGCATATGTTTGGGGAATTACAAAGATCAAAATGAACTGGGAGGGGGTGAGGGATGGAGGAGAGGCTGGCTTCTGGCTTGTTCTTGTGCTAAGTTAGTTTGGAGTCAGATGGAAAAGCCTAGGTGATGGTGTACCTCAGTGAACACGGGGCTGGATGGTGGTTCCCTTGTGCTATGAGGGAGGAGACACTGTGAACTGTTCGCCTTTCGAATACGCCATGATGTTTTCGGTCAACTAGGGCGGTGGGGTGGGTGAGGGACCAGCTCACCTGTGGGGCACCTGAAACTACTCCTGAGTCGGGCTGCATTCACTGACTACCTCGGCATCACAGGTTTGATCCTCCAAATGCGGAATCCTTCAGAGCTGAAATGACGGGGCTTATAAAGCTCATCAGGGATTTCCAGAAACCTCATTCTTTCATGGTTGCCTTTTATAAGTTTTGCAGTAGTAATATTTCCAAAAGATGCTGCTGCAGTGAATAATTATGACACTTCAATTTTTTTTTTTCTTTTTTTGTCAAGGAAAAATCTCTCTTCAAAAGGGAAAAGGCAATGACTTTAAAAGGGCATATATGAGACACGACAAAATGTCTTCATTTTATTTTTTGCTGCCTGCCTCGCACATCTTTTCCTCTTTTGGACAGCCATCTCCACTTGATGGCACACTACAATAACATCTCCACCTGGTGAAGCCTTTTCCCTCATGTGGGCGCTACTACAAGCCTCGCGAGTGTTTTCACAAGCGTTGGACTCTCACCCCACGGTTAACAGAATAACCTCCTAAGCACTCTTCAAATTGTATCACTAGCCCTGTTTACAGGCTTCACTTTTGCTCATTGGATAATTTCCAACTGAGTAGGTGAGTATTTATAGTATTCACTATTTGGTCCAAACATGAACCAGGTACTTAAATTATGCTCATCATGCTTATGACAAGTTTTTCTTCCAGACAGTTTTTCTCTCCTCTCTGCCCTATGTCACAGTTTGAACACACGCATATCTCTACTGCTACTTAATGGAATCCTGAGCACTCTTCAAGGTCTAGTTCAAACCCATCTTTCTTCATGACACCATACTAAAGCCCTTTATCCAAGCTCCCATTCTATTCACTCCACTAGCACTTTCACCTGCTTATCTCATTTGTGATATCACGCCTTCCTTCCTGACTATACTATGAATTTTCCTAAGCAGTCAAAATAATTTTTACCTCTTTGTTTTCTCTCATTCCAACAATCCCACTCCCCACCCCAGGCTTTGTCCACAGTGCTTGGCAGACTGCCCTGTATATAGTGTGTTTTTCGTTAAATTATGGAAGCATACTAATTCATAAAATAAAAGCAAATAGCAGCTTGGAAAACAGCTGCTTTGATGATAGATAACATGCAAGAGTTACAGTGCATTTCACCGGGGAGATCATTAGGAAGATACCGAAGGGCCAGCTCAGTGACAGTTCAAATAAATTAACCACCAATATGTTTTTTTTTTTTTTTTATGGGGCAGTAATGGATTTCATTTCCCTCTGTTGGCCACATAGAAAATGCCTCACCAGGAAAGCAGGCAGCTTGTTGAGATGTTGGGAAAATGTCGTAAGGATCTGGGCTGAGGCCATCTAAGAAATCATCAAGATGAATTATGTTTTCTGTAATTTCGATGACATCGTCCTTGCTGTTAACCAAAGCAAAAACAGATTTAGCCATTCTATTCCTTATGTATACATTTTTTTTTTTTTTTTGTGGGTTACATTTCCACATCCATTAACTCATTTACTTAAACCAACAAATCAGTGAATGAAGAGAAGCTGGATTTCTTTGCCCTATTACAGGTGGGGAAAGAGAGTCATAGAGTGGATAAGTAAGCTGTAGAATGTCACGCAGCAGCTGAGTTGAAAAACTGGGTCTAGAATACAGAAATTCTGACTTCTAGTAGAGTGCTGCTTACCTTTAAAATAAGAAGTTCATCTCTGAATTTGAAAGCAAACAACAAAAATGCCAGAAGATTGAAGCCTCTTGCATTCTACTGTAGAGTGAAGTTTTTTTTTTTTTATCTGCCTTGGAACCCATGATGGATTTGTAGTTTGCCAACTTAGGTACAGTTCCTAGTTAGTGTGGCCCACAGGAGACATTTTGAATATTCACTAGGAGGAAGTGAAGAAGCAGTGTATTCCTTTCAGGCTCAGAAGGTAAGCACAAGGCCCAGGCACCTCCACTTATCAGCTGGCTTCATTAGCACAGAGAGGAGTTTTTCAGCTCCCCACGGATCATCCTTCTGGTCCTTTGACTTCTGGGAGAGATGTGTAGTTAGATCTCCTGGAGAAGACCTACAGGACCACAGAGGAAGGCTGGGAGGTGGTGGGAGACTAGTATGGTTCCCTTCTGTCGTTGTAGGTTCCAGCCTGTGTGTGTGGGTTCCCATTTGTCTTCTCTGACCAACTTCACATTCGTCTTTCCTTCCCTACTGCTTGCCCTGTGGAATTCAGGCTGTAAACAACACCTTTACATAGACTATTGAATGCTCCCTCAATGAATGGTATTAGGTCAAATCCTGACACTAAATCCTGATTTAGTATTTATATCTCATTACTAAATAATTCAATATAAAATACTATACAGCAATATATAAATACTATATATATATACATATAGAGAGATAGTATTTTGTTTATTGCTATATATATATAGTAGTGATCCCTTGGTGGCACTATGGTTAACACATTCAGCTGCTAACTGAAAGGTCAGGGATTCAAACACACCAGCTTCTCTGCTGGAGAAAGATGTGGCAGTTTGCTTTGGTAAAGATTACAGTCTTGGAAACCCAATGTGGCAGTTCTATTCTGTCCTACAGGGTCGCTATGAATAGAAATTGAATTAATGGCAATGGGTTTGGTTTTTTTTTTGTTGTTGTTGTTTATATAGACACTATTTTGTATATCGCTACCACAAAATAAAGGCAAAGAGGAATGTGTCTGTAGTAAGGAGATCACATGGGATAGTTCTTACACTCCTATATCTTGTCACTAGAAAAACTACAATAGTCCAAAATAGGCAGATGTGCTAATGAGCCAGGCCCTTCAAGAATGAAGGAGTGAGTGGGACATCCATTCCAGCAATAACTATGGCCAGCTAAGGTGATTCCTGAGGGTAAAGAAAATACGGAACAGGTGTTGGAAGAATGTACTTATAAATACTAACTATGGCCATGGGACCAGTTGTGTAATTGTGGACTGTGTTACTCATTAGGGTCTCTTCCTATTAATCAATTTTTGTCTTTTCCTCTCACATTTCCTACAACTGACAGAAAATGTATTAATAGTAGTTAATTTTACATCTCAGTATAAAATTACGAGCATTCACTCATCTATGCCAAGAAATTTGGAAGACAGCAACCTGGTCAACTGACTCGAAGAGATCCAAAATTATGCCCATTCCAAGGAAAGGTGATCCAACAGAATGCAGGAATTATCAAGCAACACCACTAATATCATACGCAAGTCAAATTTTGCTGAAGATTAATTCAAAAGTGGTTGCAGCCATACATTGACAGAGAACTGCCAGGAATTCAAGCTGGATGCAGAAGAGGATGTGGAATAAGGAATGCTGATGTCAGATAGATCTTGGCTAAAAGTAAAGAACACCAGGAATATGTTTAACTGTGTTTTATTGACTAAGCAAAGACATTCAACTGTGTGGATCATAACAAATTATGGATAACATTGTGAAGAATGGGAATTCCAGAACACTTAATTGTATTCATGAGAACTCTATACATAGACAAAGAGACAGTTGTTTGAACAGAACAATAGGTTACTATGTGTTTTAAAACCAGAAAAGGTGTGCATCAGTGTTGTACCCTTTCACTATGCTTATTTAATCTGTATGCTGAGGAAATGATCTGAGAAGCTACACTATATGAAGAAAAACGGGGCATCAGGACTGAAGGAAGATTCATTAACAACCTGCGATATGCAGAGGACACAACCTTGCTTGCTGAAAGTGAAGAGGACTTGAAGCCCTTACTGATGAAGATCAAAGACCACAGCCTTCAATATGAATTATACTTCTACATAAAGAAAACAAAAATCCTCACAACTGGACCGATAAGCAACATCATGACAAATTGAAAAAAATATTGAAGTTGTTAAAGATTTCATTTTGCTTGGATCCACAATCAGCATCCATGGAAGCAGCAGTCAAGAAATCAAAAGATGCATTGCATCGGGCAAATCTGCTGCAAAGGACCTCTTTAAAATGTTGAAAAGCAGGGATGCCACTTTGAGGACTAAGGTGCACCTGACCCAAGCCATGGTGTTTTCAATCACTTCATATGTATGCCAAAGCTGGGCAATGAATAAGGAAGACCAGAGAATTGGTGCCTTTGAATTATGGTGTTGGCGAAGAATATTGTTTGTACCATGGACTGCCAGAAGGATGAACAAATCTGCCTTGGAAGAAGTACAGCCAGGGTGCTCCCTGGAAGAGAGAATGGTGAGATGACTTCTTGTGTCATTTGGACATGTTATCAGGAGGGACCAGTCCCTGGAAAAGGACATCAACATCATGCTTGGTAAAGTAGAGAGTCAGCAAAAAAGAAGAAGACCCTCAACGAGATGGATTGTCACGGTGGTTGCAACAATGGGCTCAAACATAGCAGCAACTTTGAAGATGGCACAAGATAATGATTATCATAACAATAGTCAGTAGGTAGGGTTTTGTTCTGTTGTGCATAGGGTCACTATTAGTTGGAAACAACTTGATGGCACCTAACAACAACATTTAAATTTCAGAATATCAAAAGGGAGTTGTAACTCAGCTAGAAGAAGAACGCGCATCACCCCAATATAAAAAAAAAAACAAAACAATATAGATGATGGAAATTAAATTGTGTTTTGGGAAAGGGGATATCATATTTTTGGTTGTAAGAGGAATAGTAGCATTATGTTAAGTGGAAGTATGACTTGGTTATTGTTTTTGTTTGGATATCCAGTCTAGTATGGTTAAAAGAGGAGCCTCTGGGTGGCACAAATTGTTAATCGCTCACTATTAGCTGAAAGATTGGCAGTTTGAACCCACCCAGAGGCACCTCAGAAGACAGGCCTGGAGATCTGCTTCTGAAAATTCACAGCTTTGAAAACCCTATGGAACAGCTCCACTCTGCATACGTGGGGTTGCCAGGAGTCGGAACTGACTGGATGGTGACTAAAAACAAGAATGTGGTTAAGAGAGATATAAATAGGTACCAGCTTGACAAGGGATGGACTGTGGGACACTTGTAGTTTTTCAGTTTAGCTAAGCTGGGATTATTTTTTCCAGAATTCTCTTCACTGAAGAGTTCCAAATTGAGGGGGGGGGGTGTCACAAAACATATTTTGCGTGAGATTTGAAAGGTCTAAGTGAATCAACAGTGAAATGGAAAGGAAAGAGCTATGTAAAATGGGTGAGAGTGAGGACAGACCCTTGAGCAGTAGCCAGAACCCATGAAAAACTGGCATCCATACTGGACCCTTACCACCTTCAAACTCCAACTTGATTGATAAGGTTTTCCCAAAGGAGATGCTGGAGCCCTTCGTCAGGGTGCTAAACAGCTACCTGAGACAGAAATCGGAGAATCTGGTGGGAGATGGAGCAACAGCTGACCTGGCCACTGCCCCACCCTAATAGCCTATGAGTGATAGTGTGAGTGAGCTGCCACAGTGCATGGTGTCCTTGCATCAGCCTTCCCAGTGTAGCAAATACAGGAGGCTTGCTTCACTTCCCTGTCTGACCTCAGGCTGCAGCACGTGACCAAAGCCTTACATGTGTATTGAAACGGCTTCCAAAAGTGTATAAGGCCAAATAGTTACAATGAATCACTCAAGTAATTAGCCAAGGTGTGTGCATCCCTGCTGCTAGTGCAGTTTCTTCTCTTGAACCTGGACTCATTCAGAATCCACACGGTGTTAGATTCCCTACGAGGTGAGAGGGTTTGGTGCCCAGTCCACAAGTTGACCTTGCTTCATGCTGTACTAATACTGATGATCATCATAACAATAGCTAAAATTTATTGTGCTCTTGTTATGTGACAGAAACAGTTCTAAGTGCTAGATATATATATATATATATATATATATATATTAAATTACAACCTCAGTGGAGCAAGTGGAGCTAAGTACTATTACTTTCAGCACTCCTACTTTACAAATTGGGCAACTGAGATTAATGTCACATCTGTAATGTTGCATACCCGATAAGAGGTAGAGCTGGGATTTGAAGCCAGGGAGCCTGGCACCAGAGCTCCTGGGCTAACCACTATGTTATACTGTTTCCAGACCAGCCCTCTAAATAACACCCATTCTGAACAATCTGATCTCAGATACACCTGTGTCAAGTAGTCTGCTGGAGGAGGGGGACATTAGATAACGGGGTTACCTGTGTAGTTACCTGTGGCTTGGGGGTTAGGGATGAATTGGTGATAAAAAGAAATTAGTAAAACAGGTGAAAATGGCAACAACTTCTGTACCTTGAACATGTAGCCAACAGGAAATGAATAAGCCAGTTTGATTACTAGTCTAACCTTGTCTCAGTGGAAATCAGACGTTTTCTCAAGTGTGCATAATATTTCATCAAACAACACTCTGGCTTAATGTGCCAGACATCTGGCAAAAGTGGATATGTTCTACCTTTTCCTGTCCTTGATCTTGTCAGAATTTTATAATCATAAATTTTCGTTTCATATTTAGGAGATTAAAATCATCAAATTCTATATTTAAACCTATAATCAAATGATGCTCTTCTTTTTTTTTTTGGTAGAACTTAATTTAAGGGATTAGTAGTTCATTTGGATGATCAAAATAGGATTTTTTTCACCTGATTTTTTTTTTTTTTGTGGTGAAATTCACATAACATAAAATTAACCAATATGTTAATATATATGATGTTATTATGTATTTATATTTTATGTGTGTTAATATATTTCATTATTTGTAATATTTGTATTTTAATGTATTTATATATTTAAACTTAATGTAGTCAAATCTATCTTTTTCTTTACAGTTTCTGCCTTCTAATTCCTCTTTTTAAAAATTCCTTCCTACACTAAGTTTGTCATGGATTGAATTATGTCTCCCAAAAATATGTGTGAACTTTGTCAGGCCATGATTTCCAGTATTGTGTGGTTGTCCTCCATTTTGTGATTGCTGTAATTTTCCTATGTGTTATAAATCCTAATCTCTGCCTGTGGTTAATGAGGCAAGATCATATTATGTTAAAGAGGATTAGGGTGGGATGTAACACCCTTAATCAGGTCACAGCCCTGATCCAATATAAGGGGAGTTTCCCTGGTTGTGGCCTAAATCACCTTTTATCTTACAAGAAAGAAAAGGCCAGGGAAGTGAGCAGAGAGTGGGGGACCTCATACCACCAAGAAAGCAGAGCCAGGAGCAGAGCACACCCTTTGGATCTGTGGTTCCTGCATAGAGAAGCTCCTAGTCCAGTGGAAGATTGATGACAAGGACCTTCATCCAGAGCCAATGGAGAAAGCCTTCCCTTAGAGCTGATGCCCTGAATTTGGACTACTAGCCTATTACACTGTGAGAGAATAAACTTTTGTTTGTTAAAGTCATCCCACTTGTGGTATTTCTATTACAGCAGCACTAGATAAATAAGACAAAGACAATAAAATTACTTGTTTCTAAAATTCCAGTGATTCACTTTTCAAGGTTTTACTCTAGAAATTTTGTTATGTACCAGTGTAAAGCAGGAAAACTAGTTTTTTTCCCATGTGGATAGCAAGTTGATTCGGAATCATTTATTGATTAGTCAGCTCTTTCCCATTTAATTTTTAATTTTACCTCTCTCATTCATAAGTTGCCATATACATATGTGTCTAGAGATATCCATAACTTAGCTCATCCATATTTTATTTTACAGGGTATGGAAAGCATGTTCTTGTCAATAGAACAAGGATGACTGTGTTACAGTCTAGTTCTTGTTAACATACTTGCTACATATATACAAAGCTAATACTTGCATTTTTGTGCATTTTTCTATAAAAACCAAACCAAAATCAAAACCTATTGCTGTCGAGTCGATTCCAACTCATAGTGACCCTATAAAGTTGGGGTAAAATGCATATGTAAGAATGAATGATAATGTAAACATACTTAACAAGTGTAAGTATACTTAAATGAGCATATATTTAAAAGAAAATATATGATATTTGCCATCACATTATAGATTTATAAGTATTAGTAAGACAACCTTGTGATGCTCTATGTTTTTTCCTATGTTTTAATTAAATAACCTACCAGTTGTCGGTCGGCAATGGTTGATTGCCTATTATAATTGACCTCAAATCCAACAGACTTATGTTTGAAATCTAGTGTTTTATTTATACGATTTTAGAGAAATTGCTCAATCACAATTTCCTTATCTACATAACCGCATAAATAGGGTTGTACTGTGTATTACATGAGGTGACGCAGATAAAACACCTTGCTATGGATCTGAGACAAAGTAAATGCCCATTCATTGTTAGCTGTCATCATTATAATTATTTTACTGTAATCATTTTTATTATTCAAATGCCCAGGATTTCCAGAGATGTAATTAAATGTATCAGCCTATAATACATGGATGGAGTGGCACAAGTACTGAAGGGTTATATATTCATGAAGTAGCCACTATTATTTTGAATAATTTAATACACAATAAGGCGGCATCGTAAATCAAAAGTAAAAACATGAATTCAATAAATAATTCTAGCATGTTTAGTCAATTACTTGGTTAAAAAAAATACAAAAAAACCTCACTTCATACCCTATAAAACTTTTAAAAGCTAAATTCAACCAATAGCTAGAATAAAAAAAAAAAGCACCGGTGAATTTGTATCCCAAACATACAGTCAACATCATACTTAATAATAAAATCTCTAGCAACATTTCCTTTGAAGTCAAGAATAAGTCAAATATTAAAGGGCCAAATGAACCAGAGACTCCATCGGCCTGAGACCCGAAGAACTAGATGGTGCCAGGCTGCCACACAACCGAGCGTTCTGGATAGAGCAGGTGAAAAATGTAGAAAAGAGCTCAAATGCACGAAAAAGACCAGACTTCATGGTCTGACAGAGATTGAAGGAACCCCCGGAACTATGGCCACAGATGCTCTGTTAACCCAGAACTGAAACCATTCCCGAAGCCCATTCTTCAGACAAAGATTAGACAGGCCTATAAAACAAAAAATAATACATGTGAGGAATGTACTTCTTAGTTCAGTCAAATTAAGAGACCAAATGGGCAGCTCCCGTCCAAAAGCAGGATGAGAAGACAGGAAGGGACAGGAACTGGTTGAGTGGACACAGGGAACCCAGGGTGGAAAGGTGGAGTGTGCTGTCACATTGTGGAATTGTAACCAATGTCATAAAATATTATGTGTATAAATTTTTGAATGAGAATCTAACTTGAGCTGTAAACTTTCATCTAAAACACAATCAAAAAAAAAAAAAAAAGAATTCCTTTATACCCTTAAAAATTATTGAGAGCCCCAAAGAGTTTTGTTTATGTGGATAATACTGATTAATGTTTATTGTAAGAAATTAAAGCTGAGAACAATTTTTTAAAATTTATTGATTCAATAAAATAAGAAACTTATCACATAATAACATAAATAAGACACTTTCAATGTGAATATTAGTGAGAAGAATTACATTTTTATAAATCTCTTTAATGCCTGGCTTAATGGAAAATAGCTAAAGCCCCATATCTGCTTCTGCATTTAGTTTGATGCGATACATTGTTTTGGTTGAAGTAGATGAAGAAAGTTTGGCCTCAAAACGATATGCAGTTGGAAAAGGGAGGAGTATCTTGATAGCCTTTTCAGATAAAATTGTGGCTATTGTTTTTCGATTCAACACCAAAACATGACAAGTGGTAGTTCTTAAGAGTTGGCTGCAATGTGGAATCCGAAACCTTGTTAATGACTTTTTGTGCTCCATTGCATTAAAATCCATCGGTCTATCTTGTACTAGTATTATGCACTGGTCCTTTGGAAAATATTGGTTCACTGAGTTATGCAGATGATCCAAATGCTGACACATTTCATTGTACAGTATCAAAACATCACTTTCATTAACATCACCAGTGATCTCATCATAAAATTCTTTAAGTATTTGGTATTGCTGTCAAGTTTTCTAAAGTTCTCATTTTCACTTGAAAGCTGGAATTCTACTATTGGCAATAAATATTTTCACTTGTTTTCCTTGAAAATAAAAAAGTATAAGCAAAATATAATCACTATTGCTTCTATTATTTAAAGCACCGTATTTTTACACAGATATCACACACCTTCTACATTTGTTTGCCAACCGTGCCCCCCCACCCAAGGTGTTTACAGTAAAAATTGGCATAGTGGTGCTTACGAAAATGCCCCCTGGGGGGAGGGCGAAGTCAG
The DNA here is from genome assembly GCF_030014295.1 of Loxodonta africana. Lineage (NCBI taxonomy): Eukaryota > Metazoa > Chordata > Mammalia > Proboscidea > Elephantidae > Loxodonta > Loxodonta africana. The sequence continues at coordinate 23,442,823 of NC_087342.1, read as the reverse complement.
CAAACAAAAGTAGAAGGCGTGCGGTATATCCGTAAAAATATGGTAGTTCTGGAAATCAGAAATAATATAAGAATTTAATCAAAGGAAAAGTAGAAGTGTACATATTGCAAAAGAGGAGGCAAAATCATCATGTTTTCTAAATGGTGATTGTTTATGTAACAAGCTTTTAGAATCAATGGATAAAAAAATCAGAACTAATAAGAAAGTTCAAAAAGTTGCTGTGATGGTTAAGATTGTGTAGCAAATTGGCTGGGCCACGATTCTAAGTGTTTATATGTGATCACTGCCATGATGGGATCTGCTGTGAGTAGCCAATCAGTTGAAAGGGAGTTTCCTGCAACAAACTTAGGAAGATGTTCTGGCTTTTTGCTCGCTCTATCCTGCGGCTACCTCCTGTTTGCCTGACCTCCAGTTCTTCGGACTTGAACTATCTGCTTATCTGCTGATCTTGGGATCCGCAGATCTTCACAGCCTGTGAGCAGAGCCCTGCTCTCTGACCTGCCAATCTTGGGTTCACCAGCCCCTGAGGCTACGCTAACTGGGAGAAAATATTTCAGCCTAGGAATCTGTATGGACCAGTTCTATCTTGTCATATATACATATATGTGTGTGTGTGTATATATATATACATATATGTGTGTGTGTGTATATATATATACATATACACACACACACATATATATACATACTTTGTCCTATACAGTCACTATGAATCTGAACCAATTTGACAGCACCTAACAACAACAAAGTTATTAATACCTCTAACTTTATCCTAACAATGTTGTACAACAGAACCAAACACTGGGCAGTTCTGCGCCATCCTCACAATCGTTTTTATGTTTCAGCCCATTGTTATAGCCACTGTGTCAATCCATCTCGTTGAGGGTCTTTCTTTTTATCGTTGACCCTCTACCTTACCAAGCATAATGTTCTTCTCCAGGGACTGGTCTCTGGAGAGCCTGATAACATGTCCACAGTATGCGAAACAAAGTCTCGCCATACTCTTTGATTCTTGACTGCTGCATCTATGGGTGTTGTTTGTGGATCCAAGTAAGATGAAATCCTTGACAGCTTCAATATTTTCTCCATTTATCATAATGTTGCTTTTTGCTCCAGTTGTGAAGATTTTTGTTTTCTTTATGTTGAGGTATAATCCATACTGAAGGCTTCTTTGATCTTCATTAGTGAGGGCCTCAAGTCTTCTTCCTTTCAGCAAGTAAGGTTGTGTCATCTGCATATTGCAGGTTGTTAAAAAATCTTTCACCAATCCTGTTGCCACATTCTTCTTCATATAGTTCAGTTTCTCAGATTATTTGCTCAGCATACAGATTGAACAAGTATGGCACCATACCTTGACACACACCTTTCCTCTTTTTAAACTATGCAGTATCCCCTTATTCTGTTCAAATGACTGCCTTGTGGTCTATGTACAAGTTTAGCATAAGCATAATTAAGTGTCTGGAATTCCCATTCTTTGCAATGCTATCCATAATTTGTTATGATCCACACATTTGAATGCCTTTCCATAGTCAAAAAAATACAGGTAAACATCTTTCTGGTATTCTTGCTTTCAACCAAGATCCACCTGACATTAACAATTAAATCAAATTTCCTTGTTAAATTTAGGTAAAGGCTAAAAGATTAGAAGTACAGTATACAGCTCCAAACCAATGGATGGATGGACAAAAATAAAATAAATCAAAATTGATCATACCAATAAAATGTAAGAAGGAAGAGGGACGGGGGCAGAAACTTAAGAAAAGCCACAAAAAGAGCAAATAATATCAAGATAGAGAAATCCATCCATATAACTAATCATGATAAATTTAAATAGATATCATATTTGTCTTCATAGTCTGGTGTAGCCTGGATTGTTATACTGGCTATAAACAAAAACCCATTGCCAATGAGTTGATTTCTACTCATAGTTACCCCATAGGACAGAGTAGAACTCTTGGAAACCATAGGGTTTCTGAGAAGCAGCCAGTGGATTTGAACTGCTGTCAACCTGGTTAGCAGCCAAGCTCTTAACCAATGTGCCATTAGGGCTCCATACTGGCTATAGCAAGTAATATTACTGACTTCTTAGCATATGAAAGGCACCTCTTCTAAGTACTTTATTTGAACTGTTAGCATTGTTAGTTGCCATCTAGACTATTCCAACTCATGGCACTACATGCATGCAGAGTAGAACTGCTCCACAGGGTTTTCGAGGCTGTGACCTTTTGGAAGCAGATTGCCAACCTTTAGCTAGTAGTCCAGCACTTACCCTTTACACTGCCCAGGGAACCCCTTATCTGAGCTCATTTATTTAACTCTTACAATGACTCTTCTATGTAGGTATGATTTTGTTCCACTTTCAAAAGAGGAGACAGATACATGGGAAATTTAAATGTCAGTGAAGAGAGACAGGAACTCCGGTTTGAATCTCAGTTAGCTTCATTCTAGACCCATAGTTCTTACTCACTATGCTATACAGCTGCTCTGACAGAATATTAAAGCAAATATCATTTTTAAGGATGATGAGTTGTATTTCCTTTAAATTGAGGCATAGAAAAAGGCTGCCTGATATTAGAGATTCTTTTTAAGATTGTACCAGTTGTCTTAACAAGCCTGGAAAGAAAAGATAAAGGAGAGATACTAGGATTAGGAAAGACGAAATAGCTTTGTCAATATTCATTTAGAAAGCAAAGTTAAAAAAAAAAAAAAAATCATACAGCCTAAAGCTAAACTTCTTGGTTTCATAGCTAATGTTGACAATTTCTAGATAAATGGCTTTGGGCAAGTTACTTGACCTTTATGGGCTTAATTCTATATATTAATAAAATGGTATACTAATTATACTCATAGGACTTGGGGAGGATTAAATAATGCTCATACTAGAAAAAAAGAGGACAATTTCACTAAATAGTGTGAAAGTTAAAAATCTGACAATAATATGTGTAATTAAGGATGAAACCATACAGACACCCTTATGCCAATAGTAAGCATACAGATTTTATATTTAGTGGGTTATCGTTCTTTAGCACTTTTATCTCTTTTATGTAAGTTATTTTATTTTTGTTGTTGTTGAGAATATACACAGCTTAACATACACCAGGTCAGTGATTTCTGCATGTACAATTCAGTGCAACCATTCTCACCCTCCTTTTCTGAGTTGTTCCTTCCCCCATTAACATAAACTCACTTCTCTCTAAGTTTCGTATCTAATCTTTTGAGTTGCTGTTGTCGGTTTGATCCTATATAGATCTTAAAAGGGCACAATGCTCAAGTCAGACATTCTTTACTAGTTAAGCTAAATGATTGTTTGGTTTAAGAAGACCTCAAGATATATTTCTGGTTGAAGTTTAAGGTTTAAAGATTATCTCAGGGTGATAGTTTCAGGTATTCATCCACCCTCCCTGAATCCAGAAAGTCTGGATTCTGTGCCTTTATTACGTTACTTGATCATTTAGTTATCCTCTTCTGTGAAAGGACCATTCATATTCTCAACTATTTTTCTCTTAGATTGCTTTTCCTTTTCTTATAGATGCCCATAAGATACTGGATACTACCTTCTGTTTATTTTTTGCTCGACACATACGTTCTCTCAGTCTTTGGTTTTTTCATTTCACTTTGTTATGGTGTTGTGTGATGAACATGAGTTTTTATTTTAACCTAGGCAAAGTTATCAATCTTCTCTTTTAGTGTTTGAACTTTTTTATAAAAATCTATAAAGGGAATTTTTCCATATTTCAATATTTTCCTCTGTAAGTTTTAAGTTTTGCTTACCTTATCTGGGTCTTTCATCCACTTGAAAATCAAAACTGATTTTTTGTCTATGATGTGAGGAAGAATTTTTCTTTTCCCACATAGAAACCAATTGCCTTGTCATAATTTATAGAATAGTACATTCTTTCCCCAGTGATTTTTAAACTTTCTGTGTCATTTATTAGATGTCTTTGTATGTGTGAGTCTGTTTTGAGTCACTCTATTCTATCCCTTTGGTCTGTTTTTCATTTCTTGCACCAATATCATACCGTCTTAATAACTAGTTAAACCAGTTGCCATCAAGTTGATTCCGGTTCATGGTGACCCCGTGTGTGTTAGAATACATCTGTGATCCATAGGGTTTCAATAGCTGATTTTTAGGAATGACATCACCAAGGCTTTCTTCCGAGAAGCCTCTCGATGGACTTGAACCTCCAACCTTTTGGTATAGTAGTCGATTGTATTAACTGTTTGAATCACCCAAGGATCCTCTCTCTTGATAACCACAGCTTTAGGACAATTCTGACTATCTTATAGGTGAGCTCTCGTGTCTTATCCTGGATTTCCCGAGAAACAGAAGCAAAGTAAGAAAGTGTATCTGCTACAGCTTTATCGGGAGTGTAACCCTAGGGAGAAGAAGTGAGAGAAAAGAGGAGTGAAGCAAGAAAGGGGAGTGGGCCCTTAAGAGTAACTGACTGCCAGAGATGCAGAACTGTCCTCAAATGAGTAGTAAGCAAGCATTAAGTATCAGGATAATCCACACACAAGGAGAACAGGAATGGATTTATTCACATAAGATATTTATTCTCATGCACTTTTGTGCTGTGTATGTATTGGGGTTGAGCAGAGTCCCATGCCTTGGCATGAACAAGAAAGACCTGAAGCAGGAGGCAAGAAGGACACGGCAGGGGCCTGAGGTGAGACACAAATCAGGTTGGAGAGGTGAGATGCTTCAGAGGTGGCTGGCACATGAGATGGGCAGGTAGAGTGGACCTCGAGTGATGCATGAGTGTTGGCTGATATACCATCTAGCTTGTTCTTCTGCAAGATTTTCATGGCTATTTTTGATTATTTCTTCTGTTATATGAATTTTAGAATCAGATAGTCAAGCATCTTAAAAAAAAGCTCTGTCTAGGATTTGATTGGAATTACACAGAATGGATAGACTTCCCTGGAAAGGATTGACATTTTTTTTTTAATGGTGTTTAGTCTTTCCATACAGTAACAAGAAATATATTCCCATATATTTTGGTCTCGTTTAATGTATTTTAATATGAATTTAATCATGTTCTTCACTAAGGATTTACAAACTTTGGTAGATTACCAGAAATCCATTACTTTCTTTGATATACATTTTGTACAAAATATATCTATATTTCAGAAATCTATAAGAAAAATGAAAACAGTCTAAAAGAAACTAGTTAAGGATATAGTCATTTTGGGAGCCCTGGTGGTGCAGTGGTTAAGAACTCCAGGGCTAATCAAAAGGTTGGCAGTTCGAATTCACCAGCAGCTCCTTGGAAACCCTATGGTCAGTGCTACTCTGTCCTATAGGGTCACTATGAGTCAGAATTGACTCAACAGCAATGAGTTTTTTATTTTATTTTATAGTAATTTCACAGATGGGAGCATATAGTGGTAAATAAATATAGATCAGTTGGGCAATACCTTGTAAAGTCAAATATGTGAAAACAATTTTCAGAGAGACTTACATATGATTAAAAAGACAAACAGAAGTGCATGTTGTAGTTTTGTTTACAATTTAAGAAAAGTATGAATGTTCATCAACTGGCAAATGGATGAAGAAATTATAGCTTATCCATAATGTGATATACTACAGGATACTTAAAATGAATGAACTATATTTATGTATATCAACAAAGATGATTACTAAAGAACATAAGGTCATGGCTAAAAACAAGTTACAAAAAATGTGTATAGCACAATAGTATTTATATAAAGTGTAAAGCATGCAAAACAATGCTCTTCATTCTTAATGAAGGCAAACATATGTTGTTGTTAGGTGCTGCTGAGTCAGTTCTAACTCATAGTGTCCCTATGTATTGTACAGAAGGAAACCCTGCCGGGTCCTCCGCCATCTTCACAATCGTTGCTATGTTTGAGCCCATTGTTGCAGCCACTGTGTCAATCCATCTCATTGCGGGTCTTCCTCTTTTTTGATTACCCGCTACTAAGCATGATGTCCTTCTCCAGGGACTGGTCCCTCCTAATAACATGCCCAAAGTATGTGAGATAAAATCTTGCCATTCTCACTTAGCTAAGGAATCTTCTGGCTGTACTTCTTCCAAGAAAAATTGATGCCTTTGAATTATGGTGTTGGTGGAGAATATTTAATATACCATGGACTGCCAGAAGAATGAACAAATCTATCTTGGAAGAAGGCAAACATAGGATGTAAAAATATGAAACCATGAATGGTATTGATAATTGCAAAAGTAAGCATATTTAGTGCCTCTTGAAAAGGAGGGCTTTTGAGTGCAAGAAAAGCATTAAGGGAGTTCAATGCTACCTATAATAATACAATAATATATAATAATCATTAATAATAATTATATAACAATAATAATAACCCAACCTATAATGTAATATTTATTAATAAAAAAATTTTAGGTTACATAATTTTAAGTTGGTTTAATTTTAATACAACAGTATGGTCTCTACACAGGTATATGTCTTATTATTCTCTTTATAATTCAGACTCTTTGGGATCAAAAATCTCCAGGCTTATAGCCAGTCCCAAGAAGTACTTAAATTTTGAGCCTTTTATTTTTTGAGAAGACCTTTTTCTGCAGATGATTCTGATTTCCATAGAAAATAAAGAATGTTTTCTGCTACACCTGAGACTGGTTGGAGCAATATTAGTTTTAAAATCCACATAGGTATTCTGCTTCCATTCATTCAGAAAGCGATCTATATTCACATATGGCATTTTCAAGTGTGGACTGTCCTTTTCCACTTAAGAGGGCATTTTATTCTGCCTAACCACATCACCTATAGATGGATGCCTGATTTCACATTTGCATAATTAATTGGCTGCATTTGCTGGATACTATTTCCGTATGGGCTCAACAACAATGGGTTCAAACATAACAACGATTGTGGGCATGGCGCAGGACCAGGTAGCGTTGCATTCTGTTGTGTGTGGGGTCACTATGAGTCAGAACCAACTCGATGGCACCTAACAATATTTCCTCAGGAAGCTTTGTAGCTTCTCAGTTCTATTCCAAACTATTTTTAAGAGGAACACAATCGTTTTTTCCGGCATAAACCCATTCCTCTCATATGTATTTTAAACAATATTTTAACAGAGAATGTGCAGTTTAAACATTGACGTCTAAAGTGGTTTTTCTGTACAAACTTTATAGTGAAGGCTTTTGTGAAGTGAAGTATCTTTTTGTTATGGGAATACAGTGATTCTCTAAACATAAGGAATCACTATTACCTGTTTTGAGGCTTGTTTTCTTAAATCACAGGGTATATAATTCATTTTTATTCTCAGTATTTTTTTCATACTATTATTCTAAAAAACTTTTGATTAAGGCTTAGAATTTTGGTCAACTTCTACAATGTCCGTCAAACCAAAGTGTTCTGTAAGGGCTTTTAAATCAATAAAGAGTTCAATGGTACAAATCAGTATGGAAAGAGACCACAAGAACAATGAACAATTTCTTGCTGTCTGTTATGTTCTAGATATCATAACCAAAAAACCAGAACAAAACACCAAACCTGTTGGTGTCGAGTGGATTCTGACTCATAGCAACCCTATAGGACAGAGTAGAACTACCCCGTAGGGTTTCCAAAGAGCAGCTGGTGGATTCGAACTGCTGACCTTTCAGTTAGCAGCCATAGCTCTTAACCACTACACCACCAGGATTTCCAGTTCCAAATAACCAAATACATATACCTTAATATATTCAGAATATAATATATTCAGAATATACCCTATACTTAATTACTAAAATTAATTTATATTAATATCAAGAAACCCAAAAACCCACTGTCGTTGACTTGAATCTGACTTATAGTGATCCCATAGGGTTTCCAAGGCTATAAATTTCTCCCTCAAAGTGGTTGGTGGTTTAGAACTGCCAGCCTTTCAGTTAGCAGTTGATTGCTTTAACCACTGAGCCACGAGGGCTCCTTAATATTAATATAAAAAATTTTTTTTAATATAGATTAGTATAAATATCAATATAGATAATAATTCAGAATACAAAACATACTATACATAAACATAACACAATTTTTAGGTACACGGAAAACAGCCTTTGAATGCAGAATTATGTGAGCCCTGTTGAGCTAGCTAACCTGCATCTCGACTGCTAACCAAAATGGAATCCACCAGCCGCTCTTTGGAAACCCAGTGGGGCAGCTCTGCTCCATCCTATAGGGTTGCTATGAGTCAGAATCCACTCAGTGGCAATGGACTGGGGCAACACAGGGATTTGTTTTGGAGTGACAGACCTCCAGCCTGCTCTACACCTCCCCAGCGAGAGCAGATGAGTAAGAAACGAGACAGGGGTACTCAGCTTCTGAAATGAGGAACTTGGTCAAAATATTTTAGGATGTTTTCCGTCTTAATAAGACAGGGACTTATATATGATTGTGATGGTTCTCCATACCTCAGTTCCTTTTTTTTTTTTTTTACTGAATGCTCCAAAACCTTTCTCTTTTCCCACAGAGACTGCATAATTTCTTACATAGCTGTGGGAACTCCCAAGAGGAAAGGAGCTAAATAAATAGATTAATGAGGGGCTGTTTGTGAATTCTTAGTGCTCCTTCAGTGGCAGGTATGATAAATTACAAGCCATTATCATTGTGAGGATTATGCAGCAAGCCATTATTTGAGCTTAATGTAGACTATCTCATTACACAAGCTTTACTTGTCTTTGAACAGACTTCAGCAGAAAATATAAACTATTCACACCATTCCAACAAAATAGGCCTTTCTTTAGATGGAAAATAGGATTTCATTTAAAAGCAGTGGCCATGTTTACTACCAAATGGCTCAGTCACATTTTACTTACAATCAGAGAAACATAACTTGTGTGTGCAGGAAACAAATGAACTCTTAAAAAAGTTCCGTGGTTATAATGACCCAATTCTATAAAAAACCATATATAAAAAATATTCCTTAAGTTGAAACCTCTGCTAAAATAGCATTTCAAGTCCATGAATGTGAAATGAGATAAAAGACACAATGCGATATTGAGAAGCTTTAATAATGAATAAATAACATAAATGAGCAATTGTGTTTGGTATAAATGTTATATAGTTGATGCTCTTTTTGGGGTAAAGTGACTTTATAAATATCTGGGGGAAACCATGGTGCTAAAAACCACTGTGTACTGAATAGAGATTCCAGTTTTTAACTATATTTTAAATACTTTAATAATTATTAGCCACTTCACAGACTGTTTTAGAGTTTTCCTGCTACTTAGAAAGAAAATTATACACAACATAGACCAACTGAATATGAGTTTAGAAACATAAACTCCATGCTAATTTATTACAAAGGAGCCCTGGCTGTGCATTGGTTAATTAAGCAATGGGCTGCTAACCAAGAGGTCTGCGATTTGAACCCATAAGCCACTCCACCAGAGAAAGATACGGCAGTCTGCTTCCATAAAGATTTACAGCCTTGGAAAGCCTATGAGGGCAGTTCTCCTCTGCCCTATAGGTTCACTATGAGTTGCAAGCGACTCAATGGTACACAACAGCAACAACAATTTGTTAAAAGATATGCCTAGGCCACCACTGGGTACCCAAATGTGAGCACTTCCCATTGCCTCCATTGCTACCCCTCTAGCTCAAGACTTCAATCATTTCTTACCTGGACTATTGTACAGGCCTCTTAACTGGCCGCCTTGCTTTTATCCCTGCCCTCCTTGGTTCAGAGCCCTGGTGGTGCAGTAATTAAGAGTGCAGCTGCTAACCAAAAAATCGCTAGTTCGAATCCACCATCTGCTCCTTGGAAACCTTATGAGGCAGTTCTACTCTGTCTGATAGGGTCGCTATGAGTTGAAATCCGCTCGACAGTAATGGGTTTGGATTTTTGGTTTTTCTCTTTAGTTCATTCTTTACAGGGTATTCAGAGTCAACATAAAAACGTAGATTGAGTCTATTACTCTCTTGCTTAAACATTCCAATGAATTCCCATTGTAAGTAGGAAAAAAAAAAAAGCTTTCCTGATGGCCTCCAAGGCAAGCATGCTCTGATTCCTGGACTTTTCCAACCTGCCCTTCCCCCTGCTTCATTCACCCCATTCTCTAGTTATAGCCATGTTACTAACTTTGGAATGTCTCCTGACCTTAGTGTGGCTTTCTCCTTCATTTATTTCTCAGGTCAAATATATCAACTTCTTTGCAAGGCATTCCCTTGCTAAGGTACTTTATTGTTTGAGATTGCTATTTATTTACAGTGTCTTGGGTCTTTCCTGACCTAAAATTAAAGATGTAAACACTTCTGACTCTATTCAGAGACAATGGGATTTATTCTTTATATATTCAAACCTTAACAAATTAAAACAATGACAGAAAATACCCAGAATACCAACTACATTAATAAGGAAGTACCAGGAATACAAAGCATGTTGTGGGAATGTCCAGTATCCATACCTAGGTCTAACCAATAATGCGCTGATGAATTCTAGAAACACATCTTTCCCAGAATTTACCTTTGTAGCCAAGAAAAACAAAAGAAAACTAAATAAACCAACAGCAAAGTTTTTCTCTTCACCCTATGTTATTATTAGCTGGCCTTTTTATTTCTTGCAGTTTCCATTTTACAAGAAAACAGATGTTTCTGAACAGGTGAAAGTGGGTGGATTTGGAAACCTGAAAACACTGAAAAGCTCTTCTGTGTCTTTAAAAAAAAAAAAAAACAGAATCGGGAAGGAAAGAAATTAGAGTGCCCATTTCTTTTAAAAGTCTTTCTTGACACCTGTTTTCACATTCTACTGCTGTTTTTATTTTTCTTCCCTTAAGCTACTTGGCTAAATAAATAAATAATAAGGAAATGCAATTTACTTCATATTTCCTTCTTCAAAATTAAACTACCCCAAAGGGAAAACATCCACTTGTCCAGTGGCCTGTGTAATAACCTCACACTGCCTAACCCATCTGTCCTTTCTTTTCTAGTTTCCAGGTTCTAGGTCAAAAAAAAAGGTCAGGCCCTCATTATTTTCAGGGTTTTTTTTTTTTTTAATTTAAGTTTTTCTTTTTTAGGAAGACTCCTGAATGAATTCCATAACTGCATTTTTTTCTCGTGGTAGTCTATCGTAAATATCGTGTCCATACCCCACCGCCATCGAGTCGATTCTGACTCAAGCGGCCCTATAGGACAGAGTAGAACTGCCCCATAGGGTTTCCAAGGAATGCCCAGTGGATTTGAACTGCTGACCTTTGGGTCAGCCGCTGAACTCTCAACCACTATGCCACCAGGGTTTCCAATGTCTCCATAGTAATGTTCTAAATTGCAGATTTAATCATGGTAGATGGAATAGAACATACCCAGAACCAGAAAACAGAAGAACTGTTTTTAAACTACTTCCTGCACTTACAAGCTGTTTTACCCTTTCAGGTTATTTATCTTTTTTGAGTATTTGTTGCCTCAACTCTACAATCTTATTGAAAGGATTAAACAAGATTAAAATACCCCAAATCAAACCCGTTGCCGTCAAGTTGATTCCGACTCATAGAGACTCTATAGGGCAGGGTAGAACTGCCCCATAGAGTTTCCAAGGAGTGGCTGGTGGATTCGAACTGCTAACCTTTTGGTTAGCAGCCAAGCTCTTTAACCACTTCACCACTAGGGCTCTGAAACAAGATAATACTTATCAAATTTCATAGAACGAAGCCTGATATTAAATAAAGATTACAAAATCGCTGTTTAATGATTCTTCTCTAAGCAAATTCATTAATGGATTCCCATTACAGAGAGAATAAGTTCCAAATGTCTCCAAAAAGGACATTCAAATGTCACCAGAAGTCAGACCCAACATATTCAGTCAACACACTTGGCACTATTTACTCAGTTCTTTAGAAGCTTGAATACGTCTGTCATTCTAATTCCTTTCTGTAATTTCTTGCATTGTACCCTCTACGTGAATACCTTTCCCTGCTTGTCTACCATTTCAGATCTTGCTCATTTACAAATTTTTCTAGAAACCTTTCCAGATCTCCTCTCAAGATCTCTATATGCCGTTGCCTAGATAATAGTTTAAATGTCTCTGTCCTCAAACACCACAGCATTAAACAGTCAATGTACCAGAAGAAGTTATCTCCTTCATTATCCCTAGAGAGTGAATCTTACATTTTAAATAAGAGATATAAAATAAGCAGATAAAAACATAAATACCAAATATAATGTAAGGATGTAATAAGTGTTATAAAGAAAGCAAAACAGAGTAAAGGTGTAGAAAGTGACAGGGTTGCTAGCTTAGAATGGGTCATCAGGGAAGGCCCACTGAGGAGGTGCACATTTGTTGAGCTGAAACATAAAGGGGATGAGGTATGAGCTATGTAAGTACCTGAAGAGTAAGCTTTCCAGGCAGAAAAGTACCTGAAGAGTAAGCTTTCCAGGCAGAAAAGTACCTGAAGAGTAAGCTTTCCAGGCAGAAGAAAAAAAAAAAAAAAGAGCTGTAAAGGTTTCACACACACACACACACACAAATGAGTATAATTTAAGTTAATTTATCCTGTAGAATTAGGAAACCCTGGTGGGGTAGTGGTTAAGAGCTAAAACTGCTAACCCAATGGTTGGTAGTTTGAATCCACCAGGCACTCCTTGGAAACCCTATGGGGCAGTTCTGCTCTGTCCTATAGAGTTGGTGTGAGTCAGAACTGACTCGACCGCAATGGGTAGAATTGGTTTAGCCTGTACCTCGTACAAATGAAATCACTATTTGTGTTTCTGTAGCAAACATCATGTTTTAATTATTTCTGTAGTTTAGTAGTATTTATTATTTCCCTCAAGCTTCTTTGCTCTTCTTTAAAGTGGAATTCACCTAGGGAACTTTTAAGGCCTCTTCTAGCTGAAGTTGCAAATATTTCTATGACTTAAATGCTTCTCTTCTCTCTTAGCTTCACTTTCCTCATTTGTATCCATGTAATAATTTTTACCTCGTGACTCTATTTTGAGTTTACAGATATGGGAAGGATACTATAAAGTAAAAATGGCTATTGCAGTTGTCATTATTATCATTTTTTTCTTTATTTCTTGATTTGGGAAGCAGTGACTGCCTGGCAGTTTCTGTTTCAAGGTATGACTCTAATTTTGAGATAGAACGGTAAGGCTGTCAATTAAGAGTGTGAGAAATGTGCTGTAGAGATAGTCTTTCTTGCTCAGTAATTCCAGTACATCAATAAGACCTTTCTGGGAGCAATAAGAGAGGTTCACAAGCTGGACTTTAACATTTGGTTGAATGTGCATTCCTGGTATGGGATCCACAAACCCTCCATGTTATTAGCTGTGATTTTAGAGACTGAGAGGTGACTAAGGCAGTTGTCTAGTCTCGAGCAATTAGCTACGTTTGCTTAAGCATTTGACTGGAAGATTGGCTTGGGAAGATGGTGGCCCAGCTGTGATGTTGTACATGGAACAGATTGATTTTGGAATCTGGTCCCAAAACCAGCCTCACAGCAGGAACTTCACACATGCAGGCACAAATGAGCACTTGTGAAAATCCCCGTGAAATAGTTGCTAATATTATCTGAACAGGCTCTCTGCTTGGTATCCAGTCTTCTGGATAAATGTCAAATTAACTGAATATTTACTTGAGTATGAAATCATTGATCAGTGTTAACTTTTTGGCAGGCAGATTTTTTTTTTCTTTAGACTGTGCTGGCTTCATAATCTTTTATCGAAGTGTTTACCTAAGATCCTGAAAAATATTCAGATAGATAAAATGAGAGACTATGCAAAATGGGCTGTTACTCATCTTTCTTCCTTCTTTCCTTCTCCCTCCCTTAATCCTTTCCTTCCTTCCTCCCTCCCTCCTTCCCTTCCCTTACCTTGCCTTCTTCCTTCCTTTTCTTTTCTGCCTTCCTTCCTCCCTCCCTCCTTCCCTTCCTTTATTCCTTTTCTTTTCTTCCTTCACTCCCTTCCTCTTTCCTTTCCATTTTCCCTCCATCCTTCCTAGTAGCTACTCTGTACCAAGCACTATGCTCAGTGCTGTGGAATATATATAAAAATGAAGTTAACATACAACCTTTTTCCAAAGCCAACTAGCTACCTACGGGGGAAGAGAGACACATATATACTAAATGTGAAGTATTATGAACATGTTCTAATAGAAATATCAACAAATTACTTTAAAATCACACAGATTCTCACCTCCAAAAAGGACAGGGCTGTCTGTCTTAACTCTAGTGCTAAGCAAGGTTTTGACAGTACTTTCGTTATTGTTGTTAGCTGCTGTTGAATTGCCCTGACTCATGGTGACCCTATGCTGCCCGATCCTTTGCCATTCCCATGATTGATTGTGAATCGGATCATTATGATTCACAGGGTTTTCACTGGCTGATTTTCATAAGTAGATTGCCAGGCCTTTCTTCTTAGTCTGTCTTAGTCTGGAAGCTCTGCTGAAAACTGTTCAGCATCATAGTAACAGGCAAGTTGCCACTGACAGATGCACATGAGATGCATTGGGCAAGAACTGAATCTGAATCTTCTGCAGAAATGAAATTGTTACCAGATGGAAACCCCAAGTTCTTGCTCAGCATGACTCATATTGGCCCATAAACGAGTGACCGAGGTGGGAGAGTAGGAAAAACACCTTTATTTCATTGTGCAGGGAAAAGGAGTCAGTCAGAGCTGCTGCAGCCAAGACTGCTCCTTGAGGACAAGGGGAAAAGTTACTTTTAAGGGGTTTACAAGTAGAGAGTTCATATGAGTCTCGTCAGCAACATTCTTACTCATATTACACAGGTGCAATGGGGTTTAGATATAACTTCCAAGTAAAGAAAGCAGCATTTTTAATGCAAAGCTGTGGGGGAGGAAGCCAAACAAAGAAAACAGGATTTTAATGCAACACTGTGGTGGGGTGGTGGAGGAGGCCAAGCAAAGAAAAAATAGTATTTTGATGCAAAGCTGTTTGAGGTTCTGTCTTAAAATGAATACTTTGCCTAGCTTTATAGAAAAACTGAGTGTAAATAAATAAAAACTTAACAGAAGAGATCATAATTGAACAGGGATATAAAAGGCACTTCGTTTTTAAATTTGTCTTCCCTCTGAAAGGACTGGAGCTTTGAAATGTTTTCTCATCGAAAAAGAACCCACCTTTCATGACTGGCTGTAATTTCCACCAGTAGTTTATGAGAGTTCTAGTTGTTCTACATACTCATCCACACCTGTATTGTTCCGTCTTTAATCATGATCTTTCTAAAAGGTGTATAATAACGTTTCATTTATTTGCTTTTCCCTTATGACTAACAATATAAGTACTTTTCAAGTACTTATTGGCTATTTACATATCTTCTTCTTTTTTTTTTTTTTTTCTTTCCTGAAGAGTTCTTTATACATTATACTTTATGTCCTTGGTCTGATATATGTGTTGTGAATACTATCTCCCTGTCTGTGGATTGCCTTTCAGTTTTATTAACAGTGCTTTCAAAGAGAAAACATTTTAAGTTTTTATGAAATTCAATTTATCAATGTTTTTATAATGGTTGATGATTTTTGTGTTCTAAGAAACTTTTGCTTAACCCCAATTTCTATTGTATGGTGTGAGGTAAGGATTTGAGATACAAGAAGAAATAATGAGAAAATAAATGATAAAAATACTGATATTTCTAAATAAACATTGATGAAGGAAATAATCATATAATAATTAATGGCTTCTTGTTATCATTAGTTGCTATAAGTGGATTCTGACTCATGGCAACCTCATATGTGCACAGCACAACTGCTCCACAGAGTTTTCAAGACCTTTGGAGAGCAAATCAGTAGGCCTTACTCCCCAGGTGCCTCTGGGTGGGTTTGAACCACCAACCTTTCTGTTAGTAGCCTAGCTTAGCCATTTGCACCACCCAGGGACCCCCACTTTGTGGGCTTGAAAATATAGAATTAAAATATAAAGAATAGCAAATAATTTGGGTGGGTTAATCAGAATATTAAATGTATCATGTACTGCCAGTAAAACGGAGAAATCTGTCTTGGAACAAGTACAGCCAGTGATGAGATGGACTGAGACAGTGGCTGCAACAATGGGCTCAAGCATAGCAACGATCGTGAGGATGGTGCAGGACTGGGCCGTGCTTCGTTCTGCTGTACACAGGTTGCTAGAGTTAGAACTGACTGGACAACACCAAACAACAACAATCAGAGTTAATGTATCACAAGTTTTCTTTGTTGGGCTGAGGAACGATTAGTGTACACAATGACAGGCAGACTACCTATTTACTCCAAGTCCTGCAACTTGCTATGAAACCTTGAAAAGTTTGCCTCATCTTCTGTGACTCAGTTTCCTCATTTATAAAATAGAAATAATAAGACTTATATCTACCTCATAAAGTATCTGAGAGAGTTGCATTACAGTGCCTAATTGCTATCTGGGCCCTGTGTGGCGCTTTATGCCTATTCTTTCTACTAATGTTAAATTGTCTAAAGTAACTATTAAAAAATCAAAATAGAGCATATAAGGGGTGGGACTTGAGAATGGAAAGAGGAAAAACAAAAACAATAGTACAAAGGAAAACAAGAAAGGAGAAAAAAGATCATTACGTGCCTTGTGTAACAGATACAACAAAACATGAAAACCTAGAAACATAAAAAGCTAGAAAATGGTATCCAGACAAAGAGTAATGACAGAAAGATTTATGATATTATTAGGTAAAATATACTTTAACTTAAAAAGTCAATTTAAAACACAAGGGCTATTTAGCGATTTCAAACTTAAATGTACCTAATAGCCTACCTTCAAAACATGTAAAGCAAAAAATATATAAACAATTAAATATAAATATGTAAATAAACGTAAGCAGTACAGGTAAGTATACCACTAGATTGGGGAGGTTTTTTTTTGCTCGCTCTGGATCCTGCAGTAATTGATCCTACGGACAAAACTCAGTAAGAATGAGAAGAATCATACAATTCAATTAACAAGCTTGATTTATGTGAAATATATGTAGACAATCATATCATTTGTATATAATGACTGGTTAATTCTCTTCTGATTCTCACATCTTTTCCTTTTTTTTTTAAATTATCTTATTGCCATGGTTAAAAACTGTAGAAAAAATTTAAATAGAAGCAATGATGGTTGTTGTCATCATTGTTGCTAGGTGCCAATGGAATTGGTTCCCCTTCATAGTGACCCTACATACAACAGAATGAAACACTGCCTGGTCCTGTGCCATCCTCACAATTGTTGCTATGTTTGAGCTGGTTGGTGTAGCCAATGTGTCAATCTATCTCGTCAAAGGTCTTCCTCTTTTTCTCTGATGATGATGATGATAGATATACTTGTTGGTTAGTCCTTGGGTGGCACGAACAGTTAAAGCCCTGACTACTAGCTGAAAGGATGGCGGTTCGAACCCACTCAGAGGCACCTCGGCGTGGCGATCTGCTTTCGAAAGGTCACAGCTTTGAAAGCCCTAAGAAGCAGTTTTACTCTGAACATATGGGGTCAGAATCTACTCCACAGCAACTTAACAACATCCTTATTAGTCAGGAATGAGTGTAGGGAGCAGAAAGTACTCTGTGTTCTTTAAAAAGGAAAGGATGTGATTAAAGGAGGTGGCAGTTCATAAAATCATTGAAAGGGCTGAAGGACTAGTTCCTAGCCTAGGCCTGCAGTGACGGCATTCAGAAAAACTAAAACTCCCTCAACAAAGAAATACTATTTCTAAGACCACAACTGAATCAAGGAGATGCCACCAGCTGCAGTGTCATGGGCTCTACTTCTCATAGTCACACAGGGAAACAGAAGCATGGGTTTTCCTCGCTGGGCGACAGGGCTAGAAATTACAGAGTAAGAAGCTTCTGTTGACACCAACGCCACCCCTGTCATTACTTTAACTGTTGCTTGGCACTCTAGAATGCTATTGCAGAATACTCTTTTTTTTTTTTTTAAACACATATTTGTGTTTATTTTGTTGTTGAGAATATATATAGCAAAACATTCACTAATTCAACAGTTTTTACGTGTACC
This sequence comes from Loxodonta africana, assembly GCF_030014295.1. NCBI lineage: Eukaryota > Metazoa > Chordata > Mammalia > Proboscidea > Elephantidae > Loxodonta > Loxodonta africana. The sequence continues at coordinate 23,424,900 of NC_087342.1, read as the reverse complement.
ATTTAGTGACATTGATTACATTCCTCCAGTTGTGTAACCATTCTCACCCTCATTTTCTGAGTTGTCCCTCCCTCATTAACAAAAGTTGACTGTCTTCTAAGGTTTCTATTTAATCTTTCGAATTGTTGTTATCAATTTGATTTCATTTCCCTGTTCGCTATTGCCCTCTAGTCAATTCTGACTCATAACAACTCTACAGGTCGGAGTAGAACTGCCCCACAGAGTTTCCAAGGAGCGGCTTGTGGATGCAAACTGTTGACCTTTTAGTTAGCAGCCAAGCTCTTAACCACTGTACCACCAGGGCACCTGATTCCATATAGACAGTTCTTTAAACAGCATAATACCCTTCCTTTTTCATGACAATATTTGCCAGCAGAAGAGTCAAACTGGGCAAAAAGATGGTCTCCACCCCATTTGTGTCTACTAGATTCTGTAGAAGTCCACCTAATCAGATAATTCTATTTCGCATTTAGATTACCTACTGAAAGGAAGAATGGAAAATGTAATTTTAAGCCTCAATGTATCTAACTAGAAAAAAGGTGAAGCACAGTTGTATGAGCTACTCTAGTATCCTAAACAGAATCTTTGTATTGTTCCTCATTTTAATGAATTGCCTCTAAAAATACACCATTACTTATATAGTCTATTGAACTATGCCCTAAATTAATAACAGAGAGAATTCATGGTTACAAATTCTGATGGAATACTCTTTTAAACCCAGGGTTGGGTTTTTCAGGTATTCCTTTAATTAGCCTTTTGTTTTCTTCTAGAATTTTTCTGTATCTGAAGACTTTCAGACTTGGGCCTCTTTGAGTTCCTGCCTGGAAAATTGTCTTTCTCCATTGCTTTCCTGTTTTTCCTCTAATCTGTTGCTTTTGCCAGTCTATTTCTTCTACCACTTCTATCAATTTCTTTCACCACTCTATTTATGTCTTCCAGAAATTTCTTAACTCACCCACTAAAGGTACTCTCTCCCACTATCTTCATTGGGATGGGTTCTTTGCTTATATTCTCTTACCATTATTTTAATTAGTTCACTGGGTGGAGTAAAATAAAACAGAACAAATAGACATGAAAAGTCTAGACTTTTTCAAATATTCCACGTTTATTTAATTTCTGTTTCCCCAATCTATCACTACCTGAGAGAGGTATATTAAAATCTACAATTTTGATGATGAATTTGTCATTTGTGTGTATGTGTGTGTGTATATGTGCAAAACGCTTTGTTATTAGGTGCATAAAAGTCTAATTTTTCTGTTGAGTTGGATCTAATCTCAATACCTAATTATCTGTATTTATCTTTAAAGTATATTTTATCTGATATTAATTTAGACACAACCTATGTATTTGTTTTGCTTGAACTTGCCTGGTGTACTTTTTTCCTCTAGACTTCCAATGTTTCTTTTTTCATAAGTTTTTTTTCTTAATCTAAAAATTGGTATTTTAACAAGTGTTTAATATACATTGATTATGATTTGTTTGTACTTTTTACCTGTCCATTTGAAAATATTTTTTCTTTCTTTTTCCCCCACTCATTCTCATTATTCCACATACTAGTTTGGAATTTATCTGTAACCTATATCAAATATTTTAAAGTTTTTCATAATCGTAAAATTCACATTTAAATTTTAATAAATTCTAACACTAATATATTTTCAACAATACAAGGAGAATAGAATTTTTTAAGTGTGATTCCCTATGACCATAATCCGTTTCACATGCCATTTTACACACAGGGGCCAGGATTTATTTCTACCTTAATTGTTTAATTTTGCAAGTTGGGTACTATTATTATTGTTCAATATATTAAATTTTTGTTTTACTGACAGAATATCATTTTCTTTGCGCACTGTTTTTTTCTTGTATGATTTTATTTCTTTTATTTTTTTTAAATAATTTTTATTGTGCTTTAAGTGAAAGTTTACAAATCAAGTCAGTCTGTCACATATTAACCTTATATACACCTTACTCCGTACTCCCACTTACTCTCCCCGTAATGAGTCAGCCCTCTCCCTCCTTCCAGTCTCTCCTTTCGTGACCCTTTTGGCAATTTCTAACCCTCTCTACCCTCCTATATCCCCTCCAGACAGGAGATGCCAACACAGTCTCAAGTGTCCACCTGATACAAGTAGCTCACTCTTCATCAGCATCTCTCTCCAACCCATTGTCCAGTCCCTTCCATGTCTGATGAGTTGTCTTCGGGAATGGTTCCTGTCCTGGGCCAACAGAAGGTTTGGGGACCATGAGCGCCGGGATTCTTCTAGTCTCTGTCAGACCATTAAGTCTGGTCTTTTTATGAGAATATGGGGTCTGCATCCCACTGTTCTCCTGCTCCCTCAGGGGTTCTCTATTGTGCTCCCTGTCAGGGCAGTCATTGGTTGTGGCCGGGCACCATCTAGTTCTTCTGGTCTCAGGATGACGTTAAGTCTCTGGTTCATGTGGCCCTTTCTGTCTCATGGGCTCATAGTTATCGTGTGACCTTGGTGTTCTTCATTCTCCTTTGGCCCAGGTGGGTTGAGACCAACTGATGCATCATAGATGGCCGCTTGTTAGCATTTAAGACCCCAGATGCCACACTTCAAAGTGGGATGCAGAATGTTTTCATAATAGAATTATTTTGCCAATTGACTTAGAAGTCCCCTTAAGCCATAGTCCCCAAACCCCTGCCCTTGCTCCACTGACCTTCAAAGCATTCAGTTTATCCTGGAAACTTCTTTGCTTTTGGTCCAGTCCAGTTGAGCTGACCTTCCCTGTGTTGAGTATTGTCCTTCCCTTCACCTAAAGTAGTTCTTATCTACTAACTAATCAGTAAATAACCCTCTCCCACCCTCCCTCCCTTCCCCCTCTCATACCCACAAAAGAATGTTTTCTTCTCAGTTTATACTATTTCTCAAGATCTTATAATAGTGGTCTTATACAATATTTGTCCTTTTGCCTCTAATTTCACTCAGCATAATGCCTTCCAGGTTCCTCTATGTTATGAAATGTTTCCCAGATTTGTCACTGTTCTTTATTGATGCATAGTATTCCATTGTGTGAATATACCACAATTTATTTACCCATTCATCCGTTGATGGACACCTTGGTTGCTTCCAGCTTTTTGCTATTGTAAACAGTGCTGCAATAAACATGGGTGTGCATATATCTGTTCGTGTAAAGGCTCTTATTTCTCTAGGGTATATTCCGAGGAGTGGGATTTCTGGGTTGTATGGTAGTTCTATTTCTAACTGTTTAAGATAACGCCAGATAGATTTCGAAAGTGGTTGTACCATTTTACATTCCCACCAGCAGTGTATAAGAGTTCCAATCTCTCCGCAGCCTCTCCAACATTTATTATTTTGTGTTTTTTGGACTAATGCCAGCCTTGTTGGAGTGAGATGGAATCTCACCGTCGTTTCAATTTGCATTTTTCTAATGGCTAATGATCGAGAGCATTTTCTCATGTATCTGTTAGCTGACTGAACATCTTCTTTAGTGAAGTGCGTGTTCATCTCCTTTGCCCACTTTTTGATTGGGTTGTTTGTCTTTTTGTGGTTGAGTTTTTGATTTTAGAGATCAGGCGCTGGTGAGAGATGTCATAGCTGAAAATTTTTTCCAATCTCTAGGTGGTCTTTTTACTCTTTGGTAAGTCTTTAGATGAGCATAGGTGTTTGATTTTTAGGAGCTCCCAGTTATCTCGTTTCTCTTCCTCATTTTTAGTAATGTTTTGTATTCTGTTTATGCCTTGTATTAGGGCTGCTAACGTTGTCCCTATTTTTTCTTCCATGATCTTTATTGTTTTAGTCTTTATGTTTAGGTCTTTGATCCACTTCGAGTTAGTTTTTGTGCATGGTGTGAGATATGGGTCCTGTTTCATTTTTTTGCAAATGGATATCCAGTTATGCCAGCATCATTTGTTAAAAAGACTATCTTTTCCCCAATTAACTGACACTGGGCCTTTGTCAAATATCAGCTGCTCATATGTGGATGGATTTATATCTGGGTTCTCAATTCTGTTCCATTGGTCTATGTGCCTGTTGTTGTACCAGTACCAGGCTATTTTAACTACTGTGGCTGTATAATATGTTCTAAAATCAGGTAGAGTGAGGCCTCCCACTTTCTTCTTCTTTTTCAGTAATGCTTTACTTATCCGAGCCTTCCTTCCCTTCCATATGAAGTTGGTGATTTGTTTCTCCATCACATTAAAACATGTCCTTGGAATTTGGATCAGAAGTGCATTGTATGTATAGATGGCTTTTGGTAGAATAGACGTTTTTACTATGTTAAGTCTTCCTATCCATGAGCAAGGTATGTTTTTCCACTTAAGTAGGTCCTTTTTAGTTTCTCGCACTAGTACTTTGTAGTTTTCTTTATATAGGTCTTTTACATCTTCGGTAAGATTTATTCCTAAGTATTTTATCTTCTTAGGGGCTACTGTGAATGGTATTGATTTGGTGATTTCCTCTTCAATGTTCTTTCTGTTGATGTAGAGGAATCCAATTGATTTTTGTACATTTATCTTATAACCTGAGACTCTGTCAAACTCTTCTATTAGTTTCAGTAGTTTTCTGGAGGATTCCTTAGGGTTTTCTGTGTATAAGATCATGTCATCTGCAAATAGAGATAATTTTACTTCTTCCTTGCCAGTCCGGATGCCCTTTATTTCTTTGTCTAGCCTAATTGCTCTGGCTAGGACCTCTAGCACAATGTTGAATAGGAGTGGTGATAAAGGGCATCCTTGTCTGGTTCCTGTTCTCAAGGGAAATACTTTCAGGCTCTCTGTATTTAGAGTGATTTTGGCTGTTGGCTTTGTATAGATGCCCTTTATTATGTTGAGGAATTTTCCTTCCATTTCCTATTTTGCTGAGAGTTGTTATCATAAATGGGTGTTGGACTTTGTCAAATGCCTTTTCTGCATCAATTGATGAGATCATGTGGTTTTTGTCTTTTGTTTTATTTATATGGTGGATTACACTGATGGTTTTTCTATTATTAAACCAGCCTTGCATACCTGATATAAATCCCACTTGGTCGTGGTGGATTATTTTTTTGATATGTTGTTGAATTCTATTGGCTAGAATTTTGTTGAGGATTTTTGCATCTATGTTCATGAGGGATATAGGTCTATAATTTTCTTTTTTTGTGGTGTCTTTACCTGGTTTTGGTATCAGGGATATGGTGGCTTCACAGAATGAGTTAGGTAGTATTCCATCATTTTCTATGCTTTGAAATACCTTTAGTAGTAGTGGTGTTAACTCTTCTCTGAAAGTTTGGTAGAACTCTGCAGTGAAGCCGTCTGGGCCAGGGCTCTTTTTTGTTGGGAGTTTTTGGATTACCTTTTCAATCTCTTTTTTTGTTATGGGTCTATTTAGGTGTTCTATTTCTGATTGTGTTAGTTTAGGTAGGAAGTGTTTTTCTAGGAATTCATCCATTTCTTCTAGGTTTGCAAATTTGTTAGAGTACAATTTTTCATAATAATCTGATATGATTCTTTTAATTACAGGTGGGTCTGTTGTGATATGGCCCATCTCATTTCTTATTCTGGTTATTTGTTTCCTTTCATGTATTTCTTTTGTCACTCTGGCCAATGGTTTATCAATTTTGTTAATTTTTTCAAAGAACCAGCTTTTGGCTTTGTTAATTCTTTCAATTGTTTTTTCTGTTCTCTAATTCATTTAATTCAGCTCTAATTTTTATTATTTGTTTTCTTCTGGTGCCTGATGGATTCTTTTGTTGCTCACTTTCTATTTGTTCAAGTTGTAGGGACAGTTCTCTGATTTTGGCTCTTTCTTCTTTTTGTATGTGTGCATTTATTGATATAAATTGACTTCTGAGCAGTGCTTTTGCTGTGTCCCAGAGGTTTTGATAGGAAGTGTCTTCATTCTCGTTGCATTCTATGAATTTCTTTATTCCCTTCTTAATGTCTTCTATAACCCAGTCTTTTTTGAGCAGGGTATTGTTCAGTTTCCAAGTATTTGATTTCTTTTCCCTGATTTTTCTGTTATTGATTTCCACTTTTATGGCCTTGTGGTCTGAGAAGATGCTTTGTAATATTTCAATGTTTTAGATTCTGCAAAGGTTTGTTTTATGACATAATATGTGATCTATTCTAGAGAATGTTCCATATTCTGCATCTGGCAATTCTAGGATTGTATCTTCATTTGGGAAAGATTTTGATTCTTTAATTTGGGCAGTTGTAGAAGCAATCATGGTCTGCTTCTTTATGTGGTTTGATATCGACTGCTGTCTCTGAGCCATCTATAAGATATTGTAGAGATTTATTTTATAGTTGCTCACTGAGTGTTATCTTGTTTTCTTTCAATATACGTAGATGGGCTACTAGATTGCGCTGTCTTGATTGTTGTAGCCCTTGAATCACTTATGTCCTATTACCAGCTGGTTTGGGCTGTTACCAAATATATAAGCCTAATAGTCCATTCACTCTTCTTGAGTAGAATCTGATTTTGGGTCACCACGTGTGTGGTGCAGACTGTCACCTATCCACCTGGAGGAGTAGTAGTGATAGTTGTGTGCATCAGATTCTAGTAGCAGCAGGGGGTCACACTCCGGGGGGGCAAGATGCTGACAGACTTCCCCCAAGTGCCAGTGTGGTAGGTGTGTCTCTATTCCTAACGCACTTTCGTGGGTGGGCTCTGCAGCTGTACCTTAAGCACCCAATGCATGTACCTCTACAGATAGGTAGGTGTCACCATCCTCAGATCCCTAACGCAGGAGGCTAGATGGTCTGGGTGGAGCTTTAGCCCTTAGTTCCCCATTGTGGGTCAGTGAGGGCTCTATTTAAGAGGTAGAGATATCAGACCTGTAAAACTTGTCTTTCCAGTAATCCGCTAAAACAATTACAGTCATATCACTATCAGAATTGCCTTTGCATTATAATAGCCACCTTGTTCCCTATAGGGATGAAAGCCCAAGAGTGTGGATCTCATATGCTTGGCTGGAGCTGGTTCTGTATTTTTAGTCCAATTTCGGGAAGTCAGGGAAGGATTTTTGGTCCCTGGGTTTTTTTGAAGCTGCTTCTCTCAGGCCAGGAGAATGGGTTAGGAAAAGTAAAAAAAAAAACCAAAAAAAAAACCCGAAGAGCACTTCACTCTCTGGCTCAGGAAATTCCAATGTTAATGAAGCCGCCTGGGAAGGGGAGGGGAGGGATCAGATAGATAAGAGAGAGTGACACCCCAGAATATAGACAAAGTTACTTATCTTGCTTGGTGATGACTGTTTTATCTGAGATTCCCGAGGGGTGTGTAGCCTGTGTGCATTGGCTGGGTCAAGACTGCCCCCAAAGGTCAGGCCTGCGTCCTGTGCTTGTGCTGTCTCAGAAGTCATGGTCAGTTCCTCCACTCCCAGTCCAAAGCCCAACACCAAGGTTCCCCAGCTGGGACGCCACACTCCAAGCTCCAAAACCAGTCTCTGCCTCCTGGTGACTTCTCCTCCTGTCAGCCACGTCGCTGTGCTGCCTGCATGCACTGGCTGGGCTTCCTCCGAGGTCACTTCTGGGGGCTAGGGCTGCGACCTGTGTTTGCGCCATCTCAGGATGCTGTGCTCAGCTCCCTTGCGCCCAGTCCAAAGCCTGGAGCCAAGGTTTTCTGACTGGGACGCTGGCTCCAGGCTCCAAAAACAGTCGTTGCTTCCCCATAGTTGCTCGTTCTCAGTCTCTGTGACTTGGGTTATCTCTTTAGATCTGTGTTTGATGATCAGGGTTTGTAGATTGTCATGTATGTGAGCGATTCACTTGTTTTTCCGAGTCTTTGTTGCAAAAGGGATCCGAAGTAGCTTCTACCTAGTCAGCCATCTTGGCCCCGCCTTCTGATTTTATTTTTTAATAAAGATTATGTTCTAGAACATACTTGCTGTTTGTCTCTGTCCAAAAATAATTTCACCCTCATTACTGAAAGGTAATTTCACTGGGTGTAGACTTCTAGGATTACTTTTTTTTCCTGTAATTTTAAAATGTTCACTGTAAAGATTTAATTATACCATTTTCTAGACTTTAGCGTTGCTCATATCCAATTATAGATCTTTTACAGCCAATCTATATTTTCTCACTGCTTTTAATAGCTTAATTTTGTCTTTGATATATCACTTTGATGTTCCTCATTTGGATTTTTAAGTATTTATTCTCCTTGGGGTTAATTATGTGACTAAACGTGAGGAATGTTTTCCATCAGATATGCAAAACTCTCAGCCATGTTTCCTCAACTTTTGCTTTTTCTCCATTCTTTATATTATCTCCTTCTAGAACTCTAAATAAGTGGTTTTAACTATTTTTAAACAAAAATCCTCACAAGTGGACCAATAAGCAACATCATGATAAATGTAGAAAAGCTTAAAGTTGTCAAGGATTTCATTTTACTTGGATCCATAATCAACACCCATGGAAGCAGCAGTCAAGAAATCAAAAGACGCATTGCATTGGGCAAATCTGCTGGAAAAACCTCTTTAAAGCATTAAAAAGCAAAGATGGCATCTTGAAGAATAAGGTGCGCCTGACCAAAGCCACAGTATTTTCAATAGCCTCATACGCATGCGAAAGATGTACAATGAATAAGGAAGACCAAAGAAGAATCGACACCTTTGAATTGTGGTATTGGAGAAGAATATTGAATATACCATGGGCTGCCAAAAGAACGAACAAATCTGTCTTGGAAAAAGCACAACTAGAATGCTCGTTAGAAGCGAGGATGGAGAGACTGCACCTTAAACATACTTTGGACATGTTGTCAGGAGGGATCAGTTCCTGGAGAAAGACACCACGCTTGGTAGGGGGTTAGCGAAAAAAGGGAAGACCCTCAATGAGATAGATTGACATGGTGGCTCCAACAATGGGCTCAAGCATAACAACAATTATAAGGATGGCACCAGACCAGGTAGTGTTTCATTCTGTGGTACATAGGGGTTACTATGAGTTGGAACTGACTCAAGGGCACCTAACAACAACAACAGCTCTGCTTACCCTATTCAACATATCTCATTATCTCTTGTAGTTTTCATCCAGTTTATCTAAGTTCAGAAGTTTAATTATTTCTATTTTCCCTTTTGCTAATGGAAGGTAGATTTTTCAGTTCTACTGTTTTTATTTGTTTAGTTTGTTTGTCTATTGAGTTTCTAATTTATTACATTCATATCTAGATTTTACATTTTATTATTTTTCAAATCTACTTAGCTATGCTTTTTCCAAAGCATTCTTTTTTTCTTTACGCACGTTAAACACACCAACATTATATTCTTGTCTTATAATTCCAAGGTCTGCAGCTTTTGTGGGTTTGAAAAAAAGTTTTTTGTTTTTTTTTTTCCTGCTGATGTTTTCTCATGGAGAGAAATGTATAAATAATTTCCCTTTTATTTGTATGTATAGATTAATGTTTTATTTTAGGTTTATCATATCGCTGGAAACCCTGGCAGCGTAGTGGTTAAGTGCTAGGGCCGCTAACCAAAGGGTCGGCAGTTCAAATCTGCCAGGCGTTCCTTGGAAACTCTATGAGGCAGTTCTACTCTGTCCTATAGGGTCGTTATAAGTTGGAATCAACTCGACGGCACTGGGTGGGTGGGTCATATCACTTAGAATTTTAGGTAAATTCTTTGAGATTTGATTTTAAAGTGCATTCTTCTAGAAAAAATGTTATTTACTTTTCCAGGAACCTGGACCACTTCAAAGGAAATTTTCAGCTTGTGGTTTTTCATACCAGAGGTGGTCAGAAATCTGTCCCCAGGCTCACTTAAATGCAGGCTTCCTATTAAGAATTCTCAGAGGAGACTTTTTTTTCTTTTTTGCTCAGCTTGAAATCAGACAGACATTGCTTATGGGCAGTTGGTCCCAGGTTAATGCAAGCTCCAGTGTTCACAGAATCCTATCCTGCTCTGTGGATTGGATTTCTGTTTTTCTTCTGCATTTTATTCATCAATTTTAGTTGTGCTGCTGCGGGAGAGGTTTCAGTTGATGTTTAGTCTGCCGTATTGCTAAAAATGAAAGCTTCCATGTTATTTCTAGGAGTATTTTTAAAAATCTTGAGCTTAATTCATACGCAGCACTATTTAAGCATAGTCAGTAGAAACAGTAACAGTTATTAGACAGAAACTTTTATGTAATGGCATGTAATATCTTCATTGGATGAGTTATTCATCTTAACCAAAGGACATACTACAAAAAACTCAAATTAGCATGCTTTAAAGATAGAGAAATTCCTTTAAAATGACAATCGTCATTGTGTATTCTATTCAATTTTATTTTCAAAGTGAATAAAAAAATTTCAGAAATATTCCTGGCACAGTATCTTATCCTGATAACTAACAAAACCAAGGCTACAAATTCTAGGACAGAACACTAGAATATAATACTTTATTTTCTCATTAAATATAAAATATATATATATATAAAAGCATAACATTAATCATATTTTACTTTAGAATTAAGGATGCTACTTAATTGTATAAAAATTTCTTAGGGCATGTTTAGGTCTGGCATATTTATTTTCCTAGGCCGTAAAGATTCCTGAAGCAGAAGCCACGATTATGTATGCTTGATGGAAACTTGTTAATCCAAGATTGGAGATGCACATCGTAATCCAGCCATATCAATCTAAAAAGACCCAGATCTGTACGATTTCAAAGCTAATATCCATACACATTACACTCGGCTGAAACAAACACAATAAACCACAGTGTTTGCAACACTTTTGGAGACCATTTAGGCCCTACTTGTTCTTACTTGGAGCTGCAGCTGGTAACCAAAATGTCGGCAGTTCCAACCCAGTAGCTGCTCCTTGGAAACCCTATGGGGCAGTTCTACTCTATCCTGTAGGCTCGCTATGGGTCAGAATTGACTCATTAGCAATGGATTTGGTTTTTACCTTTTGTTCACACATTCTTCTCTATAGCAACCACTTACAATACTGTAGCATGCAACTGCCCGTAAACATGTTTCTTTCGTGTTATCCTTCTAGTCTCTTCCGTGCAAGAACATTGGAGATGGGTGTAAGCGCCATTCACTCCACAAGTGAAAACAATTGATGAGGATGAGAAAGCTATGATTTATGTAACGTCACGCAAGGAATCACTGGTTGAGCGGGTATTCTTAAAATTACATCACACAATTTCTAGTTTCAACAGCTTAAACCGCCATGTTCTGCTAGGAGAGATTTATGAAGACATCTTTCTTCCAATAGCAAAATTTAGGAAACTTATAGAATGTGAAACTTCAGATTTATCTAAAAGATTAAGGATAATGTTCGGAGAAAATTTGTGGGCTAAACAGAATAGCTGTAGAGTGGACTTTTTCCCCAAGATTTTTACCTGAGATATCTGAATCTTTTTAAGTTATATTTTGAGGTTGTTGTGGTAGATGCTGTTAAGTCGATTTCTGCTCATAGAGACCTCATGTGACAGAGTGGAACTGCCTACTGAGATTTTCTTGGCTGTAATCTTTATGGGAAGATGTCTTTTTCTCACGGAGCCTCTGGGTGGGTTTGAACTACCAACCTTTTGGTTAGTAGCCAAAAGCTTAGCCTTTGTACCAGCAGGGCTTTTTATGTCTCATGGTAATTCATCTCAAATATCAATGTGGTGTGATCAACTTCAACCTTGACTTTGACTTTGGACCTCCTTACTTTATAACAGGTTGAGGAACAACTTCCAGAATAGTAAAAGACAGGCAATGGGATTGCAGGAAGAAAAGCAACACCCTCTTTTTTTTTAAAGGGTGGAAAATTATTAGTAACTCACAAGTATACAAGAATAAACATCAGAATGTATTTAAAATAGTTAAGCTACAGAGGGGCTGGCTGTTAAATGAAAATGTGTCATCTTGTTGGCATTTTGGAGGAAAGCCGAAAGCAGCATTTAAAATGTTTTTCTTAGGTATGAATAAAGGCATAAGGATACACAGCAATTGTCATTAAACAAATTCAGACAAATTGAAGTGAGGTGAGATGTGCATTACATCAGCTCAGCAGGACAAGTGTCAGACTTATGGAACCCAGCAAGGACAGCTTGTGAGACATCATGTCTGAGCTAAGAACGCCAGGCGTAAGAATACTATTCCGTCTTTAAAAACAAACTATTGGGACAGTGTCATCAGTATTTTGATATTTGAAAGTTTTATTTTAGTTTTAGGAATGGAGAAGGGAGAATGTATTTTAACTACATATGTGTTTTTCTCTCTCAGGGACGAGTGCTATATTTGGAAGGAATATTAATTGTAATCTTTCTGCATTGTTTTCTTTAGAAATAAAGAATAGGCATCTTTCCCTTAATCTCTCCCTTTTTGTTTTCCCTTTCTGTTTAATACTTTTGTAGCAAGATAATTAAAACTGATAATTCAAAAACTGCTTATGTTTAATCACAAAGGAGAATTTGTGACTAGATTTGAACAACAAGGGAGCTTAGGGGAAAGCAAAGAAGGGACAGAAAGAAAACATTTAATATGTCACATTTTCCTGGAAAATATATTCAGTGCCTTCTGAGGCTTCCATGCTGGGGAGGGCCTCACTGACATGGCAGAATGACAAGACCACTGAATCAATTATCATCTTCACTGTAGCTATTTGGTTTTGCTGTGGTTAGATAGATTGATAGATGAATGGATGTATGGATGGATGGAGGGGTGGATGGATGGGTAGGTGGGTGGCGGATGGAGGGATGGACGGATGGATGTATGGATGGACGGATGGATGGATGGACAGACAGACAGACAGATAGATGTATAGATAGGTAAGCACATGAATTAATGAAAATAAGGAAGAACATTTACTTATGGAAGCTATTTCAGAATGTCGTAATTCTAAGATCCAGTGTGTGGCCCAAGCTAAAAGAAACCAGTTTGGGTTAATAATAAAAAGGGATTTTTTTTTTTTAATTCTAAAATCTATTGGAGGTCTTCTGCCTCTGATATTAGATCACATTGAATTGATATCGAGGAGTCTGAATATCACAGACAAACTGTGTTTTAGGAAGAGGCCTAGATATTGTCTGCTGTAATATAAGAAATACTGGCCTGCGAATGAGAGGATAAAGTTTCTAACTGCCATCACTGAGCATATGAATCAGAGACATCGTTTTTCTTTTTGTGGGCCTTAGTTTCTCAACCATTGAGGAATTAGGAGCGATTCTTGAAAATTTTCATTTGTTTTCAGAAACTTCTAAGAAAAACCATTCTTCGGAAATCAGTGCATGATTTTTCACCTAGTTCAGCCGACTTAAGGACCACTTTGGGGTTCCTAAATCCCAGACGATCTCTAAGTTAACTTAATGCTCTAATTATAAAAGCTTTTAGTCACAGAATCAAAACAATGTTAGAGGATAAAAAGTGAATCCCATGTTCCAATTTTACAGCCGTGCAAATCGAATGTAAGAGAATTTAAATGTCTTTCTCATATTCAAATAGTCATTGGTAGGTCCCTTTCCATTTGATGTTATTCTGCTTCGCTAAGCCACTTCTTGCTTTTTCATTTGCTGCTGTTATTTTTTTGTTTGTTTTTAAGTTTGTAACGTTTTAAAAATTGTGGTAAGTATATAGATATAACAAAACTTGGCTATTGCAACTTTTTTTTACATGTAAATATATTTACATGCATTTAGAGCCAACAGTGGCAACCTCAGCCCAGCCCAATTTGCTGGGAAGCACATCTGGTTTTGAATGCCATCATGATGGAGGTCACAGCAAAAATGAGTCTGTTCTAGAGAGGAAAGAGAAATGGAAAATCAAATGAATGGAGTGAAAGGAGAGATATGGGACAGCCCTTAAGACCAATTAGTCTGTAACAAGAGGAGATGGTAAGCATTCTTAAGATAGGATCACATCTTCATTGTTCTTGTTTTATTCTTCTTTGCCAAGCAATACCATTCTCATTCAATTGAATTCTGATGTTGCTGCCAGTATTGGGCTTAGGTGTTCTATCCAAAAGAAATTTGATTGTTCGGTGATGAATGAGATGATTCACAAGAAAACTGCAATGCATAAGGTAATGTATGAAATGAATAAATAAAATTTATATGTATATGCTGTGTTGCCATTTTGTTCTCCATTTTAGTAGTACTTACAATTCTATTTTACATCCAGCAAGATGAAAATTAGACAATTGTGTCTAGGTTTCATAATGTGAATGTTATTAAAAGAGGTATATACATATATTCTTTTAAAAGAAGTCAATCAAACTTTGCTCTGAGAACACACCTACTGTTGTTGTTAGGTGGTAAGGTTCCATCGAGCCTCTTCTGACTCATAGCAACCCTGTATAAAACAATGAAACACTGCCTGGTCCTGCACCACCCTCACAATCATTGCTATGTTTGAGCCCATTGTTGCAGCCACTGTGTTGATCCATCTTGTTGAGTGTCTTCTTCTTGTTCACTACCCCTCTACCCACCATTCATGATGTCCTTCTCCAGGAATTGGTCCCTCCTGATAACATGTCCAAAGTTCATGAGACGAATTTTGCCATCATCTCTTCCAGAGAGCATTCTCTCTGTATTTCTTCCAAGACAGGCTTGTTTGTTCTTTTGGCAATCCACGGTATATTTAATATTCTTCACCAATACCATAATTCAAAGGTATCAATTCTTCTTAAGTCTTTCTTATTCATCGTCCATCTTTCACATTCATATGAGGCAACTTAAAATACCATGGCTTGGGCCAGGTGCACCTTAGTCCTTAAACTGATGTCTTTACTTTTGAGCACTTTAAAGAGGTCTTTTGCAGCAGATTTGCCCAATGCAATGTATCATTTGATTTCTTGACTGCTGCTTCCAAGGGTGTTGATTGTGGCTCCAAGTAAAATGAAATCCTTGACAACTTCAGTCTTTTCTCTATTTATCATGATGTTGCTTATTGGTCCCGTTGTGAGGATTTTTGTTTACTATATGTTGAGGTGTAATCCATACAGAAGGCTGTAGCATTTGATCTCCATTAGTAAGTGCTTCAAGTCCTCTTCACTTTCAGTAAGCGAGGTTGTATCATCTTCATTTTGCAGGTTGTTAATGAGCCTTCTACCAACCCTGATTCCAAGTTCTTTGTCATATAGTCCAGCTTCTCAGATTATTTGCTCAGCATACATATTAAATAAGTATGGTGAAAGGACACAACCCTGACCCACACCTTTCCTGATTTTATGCCATCCAGTATCCTCTTGTTCTGTTGGAACAACTGCCTCTTGGTCAATGAACAGGTCCCCCATAAGCACAATTCAGTGTTCTGGAATTCCCATTCTTCAAAATGTTACCCATTATCTGTTATGATTCACACAGTCGAATGCCTTTACAAAGTCAAAAAAACACAGTAAACATTTTTCCTCCAAGAACATACCTGCTGTGGTTTCATGTAAATATGCTTATATTTTAAAAATTAATTTAAACCCCTGGGTTTCTTCTTTAATCAATTTTAATCTGGTCAAGGAAAAGTGAAATAAAAGTACCCCACAGCTCCACCTTCAACTTCTACCAATAGATTTTTTTTTTTTTAACATGAAATATTGAGAAGTTACATTTGCACATACCTACATAGCATTTTCAAGCAAAAATGCTGAGGAAACTGCAGGAGAACCTAACATTTCAAATAGCTTGCTATCTGTGTAGTATCAAATCTTGCAAATTCCACCCTTTCTTCTGACCCCTTTAGGAAGCATATCTCAATGCAAATGAACGTGTGTGGCATTATTTAAAGCAATGACCTTGAATGACTTCTGATAATAAAACATGAAAAGCACGCACACATATCCATACTTTAAACGTCCACTGTCACAAATTACAACTTATACAATTCGCATTTCCCTACGGTGTAGTCACCTGGGTCTGCTCCAGTACTACAAAGTTTCAGGTAATAAGAATGTGTCTCTATTTTTCAGAAAGATAGTGAAGGTCAGGCAGACTGATTTGGCAAAGTAAGGAATCAAGATGGAGACAGGATGAAGAAGCATTGGGTTGGGAATCATGAGGATTCAAGTTCAAGTCTTGGTTATTTTCCTAATTTTTTTGTATGATATTGGGTAAGATATACCTCTCTGCACCTCTTATTCATCTGCAAATTGAGATTTTGAACTAGGTGAACTTTAAAAGCTCTTTTAGCTCTTAATTATACAAATTCATTCATGACTAATTCTGAAATAATCACATTATTCCCCAGAACATTCCAAGAGCAGAAGAATTTTCTAAATGGATATTAAAAATCAGTCTCAAAGGACAAGGGAAAAGAATATAATTAGAAGTTTTAAGAGCTGAAGTTATTTTCTCCTGCAATTATTAATATCTTGGATATTAGGGAGAAATACTTGCTCTGAGATTCTGAAAAGCATGACCATGTGTTCTTTTACAATGTTTTTGGATGTTATCCTTACAATTTTATTGGGGAGGGTTAAGTATTAATCTTTACTACATACCCACAGTGGTTGAAGATTATGGTTGTGTATTAGAAATTCTCAGTTTATGCTTTTTCTTGTACCTTAAATTCTATTCTGTCACCCCGACACACCATGTTCATCTGATGAAAATCGATTCAAACTCAGGGTTCATTTGAAGATTTTTACAAACCCCCTATCTCCACTTCCGTATGTGTTCTTTTTCCATTTCTGAATTCCCATAGTTTCTTGTAAACGTTAAGAATAAAAACAAACCCACTGCTGTCGAGTTGATTCTGACTCAACAATATTGTGCACCTTAGCATACTTTTATTTTTACTATATAAGACACATTGCATTGGGTAAATATGCTGTAAAGGACCTCTTCAAAGTGCTGAAGAGCAAAGATGTCACCTTGAAGACTAAGGTGCACCTGACCCAAGCCATGGTATTTTCAATGGCATCATATGCATGTGAAAGCTGGACAATGAATAAGGAAGACTGAAGAAGAATTAACACCTTTGAATTGTGGTGTTGGTGAAGAACACTGAATATACCATGGACTGCTAAAAGAACGAACAAATCTGTCTTAGAAGAAGTACAACCAGAATGCTCCTTAAAAGCAAGGATGGAGAGACTGTGTCTTACATATTTTGGACATGCTGTCAGGAGTGATCAGTCCCTGGAGAAGGACATCATGTTTGGCAGAGTACACGGTCACCGGAAAAGAGGAAGACCCTCAACGAGGTGGATTGACACAGTGGCTGCAACAACGAGCTCAAGCATAACAGCGACTGTGAGATGGCTCAGGATCAGGCAGTGTTTCGTTCTGTTGCGCATAGGGTCGCTATGAGTCGGAACCAACTTGACAGCACCTAACAACACAACAACAATATTTGTTATATAAAAGCCTTAAGGCCTTATACTAGTTGTTCACTCATCCTGAACTTTTCTTTCTCCAGATATTTCTGGTAGGCTCTTCGTCGTTATCGCAGTCTTGACATAAAGTCTTCCAATGCAAAGAGATCATCTCTAACCATCCAATGTAATTAACCTCCTGGTCACTGGCTATTCTATCATCATGTTTTACTTTCACCCTAGCACTATTTTCTAAAGTTATTTATTGCATGTCTTTCCCTGATCAAAATGTAAGCTCCCTGCCTGTGACTTACCTGCTGTATTCATAGCACTTTAGAATGGTGCTTGGAGAAAATACATGTTTGATAAATATACATTGACTGAATGAATCCTTTTGAATGTATGTATTTTATCTGTTTTGCCACATGGTGTATTGAACTGAGAATAGGATTAACTCTGTCTCATCTTTTTTATCTTCTGTGATATCTGAGGCATGATTTTGCATGCTGGAAGTCGTCAGTATTTTTTTTAATAGGATTGTGCTAAGGTGTTTGAAAAACCAGTAGAAAATTGGAAACTGTTACTCTCGTTCTCTTTGGAAAATGTAGCTACTATTGTAATATTTATTTCATGGGTTCTCAGTTACATGAAAAATAAAAAAGAAGAACCCCTCATGCTAACTCAAAAAAGAAAAAAAAAAAATCCGATCAAGACAAAGTAATAGAGTTCACTTAGGAAATTTTTTTGATTTAAAGCTTTTTTTTTTTTTTTTAAGGTTGAACCCAGCAGTTGTTCCATAGGAGAAAGATGTAGCAGTCTGCTTCTGTAAAGAGTATAGCCTTGGAAACTCCATGGGGCCATTCTACTCTGTCCTGTAGGGTTGCCACAAGTTGGAATCCACTCAATGGCACCATAACAACAATAAACAACACATCTATTCAAACTCCGTTTAGTAAATGATGAGGTTATTTAACCAAAAAATAACTAAAGCTAAATTTTCTTACTAGAAATCTAGACATATAATAGCATATTTTAAAATATAACTAGAGAATTTTTGCATAGACATAGCCTGATCACAATTAATCAGGAGTATAACTTTTCTACTAATGATTTTATAGTGTTGAATGATACATAATGTCTTAATTGACCTAGGCTACATGGCTTATATGAAACAGACAAAAGCAGAATATTCCTAAATTCTCTAGCTCATTTTTTTAAAAAATGGTTTATTGAGTTTTAGGTGAAAGTTTACGTGGCAAATTGGTTTCCCATTTAACAGTTTTTATACAAATTGTTCCATGACGTTTGTTAAAATTTTCACAATGTGTCACCATTCTCATTATTTCCATTCTGTTTGTTCTGTTTGTATCCATCTAGCGTCCCTTCCCTTCCTTGCCTTCTTATCTTTCCTTTTGGGTAAATGTTGACCATTTGGTCTCATATAGTTGATTGTTTAAGGGAGCACATTACTCACAGGTGATATTGTTTGTTTTATAAGCCAGACTATTATTTGCCTGAAAGGTGACCTCCATGAGTAGCTTCAATTCAAAGTGTCTTAGGATGATAGTCTCCAGGGTTCCTCTAGTCTCATAGGTCCAGTAAGTCTATTTAGTTCATTTTTATTTGAATAGAGGAATAAATCAAAACAATGCATTATTCCCGCAACATAAATTGAATTTGATTAGCATCAGATTTATGATTTTGAAATTAGTATTACTATGAACTTAGTAGCCCTGGTGCCACAGTAGTTAAGTGCTTGGCTGCTCACTAGGTCAGCAATTCAAATCCACCCACATGCTCCACAGGGGAAAGATGTGACAGTCTGCTTGCATAAAGATTTACAGCCTTGGAAACCCTATAGGGCAGTTCTGCTCTGTCCTAGGATCCCTAAGAGTCAGAATCTACTTGATGGAAATGAGATTTGTGAACTTAATATCACTAAAATGTGGGAACCAGGAGGGACTCTAGAAGTCATTCAGATGAGGTATTTTAGAGATGAGTAAACTGAAATAAACTCACCTACCTAGCTATTTTTTTTTTTAACCTTTTTTAAGCTGCTCTAGGTTAGCTATGCTTTTACTGTTGGCTAGAAGTTCAGATGCAAGCCTCTTCTTTTAAGTCCAATTCTTACTCCAAAATAGGAGCCCTTTGACTCCTATTTTTAGTTCAAATGGCACCAAACGGCAAACTTCTGAAATAGGTACCTAGCAGGGTTGAAGGCTAGTAGGCTTTGGCTCATCAAGTTTAAGTTCATATATATAAAAACCAAACTCAAACCCATTGCCGTCAAGTCGATTCCGACTCATAGTGACCCTATAGGACAGAGCAGAACTGCCCAATAGAGTTTCCAAGGAGTGCCTGGTAGATTGGAACTATAGACCTTTTGGTTAGCAGCTGTAGCACTTAACCACTACACAACCAGGGTTTCCAGATAAATATATATATTCTACTACTATCATAAACTGCCTCCAGAAATATTTATTTGATTATTTTCGAGGTACTTGTGCATCTAATGAAACCCTGGTAGCACAGTGGTTAAGAGCTTGGCTGCTAACCAAAAGGTCAGCAGTTCAAATCTACCAGCCACTCCTTGGAAACTCTATGGAGCTGGGCAGTTCTACTCTGTCCTATAGGGTCACTATGAGTCGGAAGCAACTTGACCACAGTGAGTTTGAGATTTGGAGGACTGAAATTATGCACTTAACATTGCTAAAATATTCTCTGTGTTCTGGAAGCTCCAGCATTATTTCCTCTCCGTTTAGCACCCTCCCAAAGAAGTGAGAACTTTATTCCAGGTTTCATAGACCAATGCTACAGAAGATCCTGCAGCAGGGTGATATGAGTGAAATCTCTACTAGATTGACATTGAACTTGGGGAGAGTGATGCCCTAAAGAAAGAATACTAAATTTAAAAGGACGCTAGATTAAAAAGAACATATACCCCCCAGAGTATTTTTGGTAATGGAATCTGCCATGCTAATCTCCCTGGAGTTAGTTACTACAGAGTTGGCATTATCAATTTCCAGTACCAACCTTGTGTAGCTTAGGAGTTATCACAGATTAAAATATGGCAAAACTTAATACTGATGGAGGTGGGGTGGAAATGTAAATTGGTGAAAGCTTTTTGTAGAGCTATTTGATAATGTGTCAAGAACCTTAAATTTTTCACCCTCTAGATCCAGTAACCACTCTTCTAAAAGTGAATTCTATTAAAATAATTAAAAATGTAGATACGTATTTATGTGCAACATTGTTAAGAATTCTGAATAATGGAAACAAATGTTGAACAAAGTTGATCTAGTTAAATATAAATATGTGCTAGGCTAGCAGGCAGAATGCTCATAGTATTCTCACATGGTGTTTGTACAGTTGAAGGGAAACAAATGCCCTCCTAAACTCTTCGTAGGAATGTAAATTGATGCAAATTCATTGTGGGACAATTACATATGTAAGCAAAAAAATGCAAAGATATGGCATAACAATTGAATTTCTAGGAATTTGTCTCATTTTTTTTTTATGTTCTAGTGAGCACTCATAAAGTGTTCAGTGTAATAGTGTTTGCCATAGACAATATATAAGAAAATAGCTGAAATGTTCATCAATAAGGGACTTATTGAATAAATGCAACAATATACTGAAGAGGGTTGCCCAACACAAATGTAATTAATTTCACTGAATTGTACATGTGAAAAAAAGGACAAATTTTACCACAAAAAAAAGAGTGTAAAAATGGAATGCTCTGAATATTGATCTGCAAAAGATATTAAAAATAGAAAAGTAAGACATCACAGTTCGAACTCACAGCGATCTTATGTCTAACTGAAACGTTGCTCAGTCTACACTGACTTCATGATTGTTCGTACGTTTGAGTTCATTGTTAAAGCCATTGTGTCAATCCATCCCATTGAGGGTTTCCCTTGTTTTCACTGACCCTCTACTTCACCAAGCATGATGTTCTTTTCTAGGGATTGGTTGACCCTCATTTATTTAATAGTCTATGAATATGCTAGTATATGTATAGAATTTTCCTGGAAAGGTTCATAAGAAAGAGGTAACAGTTATGTTGGAGTCATTAGTCTAAAAAACTTACTCACTGCCATTGAGTCAATTCTGACTCATAGCGACCCTATAGGACAAAGTAGAACTATCCCATAGGGTTTCCAAGGAGCACCTGGTGGATTTGAACTGCTGACCTTTTGGTTAGCAGCCACAGCTCTTAATCACTACACCACCAGGGTTTCCCAGAGTCATTACTAGTGTTCACCAATATTCAGTTAACTATCCTTTTCTTCTTGGACATACTAGAGATTATACTTCTCAGACCTCTTGCAGTTCCCTAGAGCCTGAAACTAGTTCTGGCAAATCAAATGTGACTGGGAGTGACTTCTGAGCTGAGAAATAAAAAGCCCTTTCAGAATGCTCCAGTCTTTCTCCCTTTACAGTGCTCACGTAGAAGCCTTGTGTTGAAAAGGTAGGACCACAAGGTAAAAGCACCCTGGATAGCTGACTCACTTGTAGAGGGCAGCTGCCTGAGGGTCACCAGGACTTGCAAGAACTTTGAAGGAACAAGAAATAAGCATTTAGCTTGTTAAGCCATTGTGATTTTGGAGTTCTGATTACCACAGAATGAATGTAGTCTATCCTGATTACGGTGAGTGATTAATTTGGGAAGGTGAACTTATTTAAAATTGGCTTGCTGCTGTAAGAAATAGACTGTAAACTGCACAAAGACTCAAATGCAACAGACCTCAATTTTTTGCTCACATAGCAATCCAAGGAGCTTCTGCACCAATGGTAACGATGGGCTGAGGAGTGGATGGGCGTCTCTGACCCCATACAGTCATTCAGGGACACTGATCAAGTTTGTAGTATCTTCTCATTGTGGCTTCCAAGGATTTCCTGTGTTTTAAAATTGGAAGAGAGGGAAAAAGGCTGGAGAATTGCGTGTGGAAAGCCTGGGGATGACACCACTTTTCCTTATTGGCTAAAAAATAGTCACGAGGCTAAAGCGAATTGCCAGTGAGGCTGGAAAATGTAATAATCTGACTGTGCCCAGGAAGAAGATGAAATGAATTTTGTTGAATAGTTAAAAGTTTCTGCCATAGATGGAGGGACTTACTTTTCATTATATAACTAGTGATTACTATTTGAATGTAAAGCCATGGAAATATACTATTTTTGAATAAAAATAATCACAAAATTACATGAGAAAATGGTCATGATGTATTTTTTGCTTTAACTTTTTATTTTTATTAAAGAAAATACATGCATTTTGTAAAATATGGAGGAAGAAAAAAAAGCAGAAAAGTTAAAACAATAAACCCCATGATCCCTTGTTATTGTTGTTATTTTTTTATCAAGTTAGTTCAGACTCACAGTGATTTTATTTCTAACTGAACTGCTGCTCATTCTAGACTGACTTCATAATTGTTGATATGTTTGAGTTCATTGTTAAAGCCATTGTGTCAATCCATCTTACTGAGGGTTTCCTTTGTTTTCACTGACCCTCTACTTTACCAAGCATGATGTTCTTTTCTAGTGATTGGTCTTTTCTGATGATGTGTCCAAAGTAAGTAAACCAACCTTAATGCTTTTTTACAATCGAGGATACGAAGATCCAGGGACTTTAAGAAATTTGTCCAATCTAGGGCCCTGGTAGTGGTTAAGAGCTACGGCTGCTAACCTAAAGGTTGGCAGTTTGAATCTACCAGCCATTCCTTGGAAACCCTATGGGACAGTTCTACTCTGTCCTGTACGGTCACCATGAGTTGGAATTGACTCAACAGCAACGTTTTTTTTTTAGTAAGTGGTAGAGGATAGAGGAAAGAAGATTCAGGAAAGCTTTCACAGAGGATAATACAAGGATAGAAAATGAATTATCAATAAAAGAACATACTTTATAAACTATTAAAATTTTGCATATCTAATGACACAGAGCGATAGAATAGTAGAAACATGTCAGTGAAGGGAGGTAATGAAATCAGTTTTGGATATTTTGTGTTTGGTTTGCAAATCAGTTTTCCACGTGGAAGTGTCCAGTAGGCAGTACCTGGGTTAGAATATTGAGATTCATGTGCCACAATGGCGGTAGCTCAAGGAACTTGTATTAAAGGCCATAGATACAACCTTTAATTTTGTACAAACAAAAAGCTACAACACAATTTCAGAGGTGGATGTTTTACAGATGTTTGAAGCTTAGAATTGGCTTTTTTTTTCTTTTCTTAATGCCCTGGTCTATTTACCTAAAAAGCTCCCACTAGAGTGGTCAGAGTTAGATGTAGTGTGAGAAGCTGGCCAAGATTCTTAATCGTGAATGTGGCAAAGAGTTGGCCTGGTATGAAATGCATCCATGTGTTCAATTCTTCTGAGTGCAAGGCTATTATTCTTAACTATTGTGAACACCCGTTTCTCATAAGTATTAAAAGACTGGGAGCTCAGAGAACTTACTTTATGTACTCCTGGGTCTGTTACTAATTAGTTGTATGATCTAGAAGAAATTATGTTTTTTCTCTGGGCTCTGATTTCCTCATGTATAAAATGTGCAGAATAGACTCCTTTCAGCTTTAAAACACTCAGAGAAATCAGTCTTCCAAACTCCCCAATCTTAGTATTTCCGTCTGCTTTTATAAAAAATTATTACCTTCTTATTCATTCTATGCCTATCTACATAAATGTATAATCACTCCTAAGACTATAAGTACCATGACCTGTTGTCGTCGAGTCAATTCCAACTTGTAGTGACCCTATAGAACAGGGTAGAACAGCCCCATAGGGTTTCCAAGGAGCAGCTGGTGGATTTGAACTGCTAATGTTTTAGTTAGCAGCTGTGCGCTTAACCACTGCATCACCAGGGCTCAAAAACACCCCTTATTGGTCTCTGTGTCCTCCTTGGTATGACCTTGCATATAGCAGGAATCAACAGAAGCTTAAACAATGAACAAAGACATCAACATTCTAACTGAATTCAGTTCCTAATATGGTGTGCCTATTTCTTCAATAAAAATGTTTCAGAGTGTGAAACAGTGATGACGAAAGGGATATTCTAGAGCCATTGTACTTAAAGCATGACGCTCCACGGACAATTGAAGAATAAAGCTTGAGTGGCCCCACAAAGCTTCTCATACTTAGAATACAAATGGATTAAAAAAATCTCTGAAACATATAGCTCAAGAATTCATGGCCTGGAAGAGTCTTCTGATTGCATATGGTATTCAGGGTGACAATCTTCATTTATGTTCACTCCTTGGAAGCACGGCCCTACACTACTTCCACAGCTTGTCAGGAGTACATCTTATGAAGCAGGGTTTTCCCTTTGGAAAACTTCCTATAACTTGTGCTGCTAGTGAGGAAGAAAGAAAAACATAGCAAGCTTGTTTCACCCAATTAGCAAAGATATGTAGGGTGTCTTGTCGTGCAGCTGGGCAATTGGCAATGGAGGAAGTTAATTTTATGGTCTATGAAAGCCTCTCATTTGTGTTGACAAACTCAGGAAGCCTAAGACTACTATTAACTCTATCCAAACCATTTTGTAAGATCTTTGCTTTTTTTTTTTTTGCTTTTATAAAGGCAGCAACGATAAAACATCTCTTTCCTTGTTTTAGCAGGAATGGCTCAGTATTTGTATGTGCAGTTAGAAATTACTGGGTAATATATCAACATGGATATCAGCCAGATATAATATCTGGGCTTATATCTTTCTCTTTGGCATTTAGATCTTCTATTGTGCAGTGTTAGGAGCCTTGGTGGAGCAGTGGTTAAGAACTTGGCTGCTAACCAAAAGGTTGGCAGTTTGAATCTACCTATAAAACTCCTTGGAAACCCTGTGGGGCAGTTCTACTCTGTCCTGTAGGGTTGCTATGAGTCGGAATCCACTCAGTAACAACGGGTTTGGTTTTGGGGATTATTGTATGGTGTTGCACATGGTTGACGCAATTTGTAGTTTTAAACATTGCAAAAGATATAAATTCTACCACTTGTCAGCTGTGAATGCAAGTTATTTCACTGTTTTGGGTCTCAGTTTTCTCATATATAAATGATTATAACAGTGTTACATCTTTTTTATTGCCATGGGATCATTTTGAGGATCAGTGTACAACTGCTTGTGAAGTTATAAAATCTAAAGCATCAGACAAATATAGGTGCATGAATGGTTTGGCCGTTTATCAGCACTGTCGTAGAAAGATTGCTCCTAGTTACTTACCCCTAAAGTAAAATCATACTGTGTTACGCAATTAATGAGCCATTTTCATGCAGATATGCCCTCAGAATGTTGCCACACTCTACAACCGGGCATTATTTCTTCTCACTTGACTGACAAAAAAAAGTGAGACCCAAACATTTTCAGTGATTTTTCTCAAAAATATCAAACAAATGGCAATATTTTGTGGTATTTTAAACCAAATCTACAATTTTCTACTTCTTTTTTCCTATACTATTTGTAATTGGGTCATTAAAGGTTACTAACCCCGGTGGTGCAGTGGTTAAGAGCTATGGCTGCTAACCAAAAAAAGGTGAGCAGTTTGAGTTCATCAGGTGCTCCTTGGAAACCCTATGGGGCAGCTCCACTCTGTCCTGTAGGGTTGCTATGAATCAGAATCAATTCGACGACAATGAGTTTTTGGTTTTTTTTTTTTTTTAATCTCTGTTGAGGTGATATTTGGGCAGAACTCTGAACGAAATGAAGCAGCAAGCCAGGCCAAGGCATAGGCAAAGGATCTTGCAGGGTGAGAAAACAGCAAGTGCAAAGGCCCTGAGTCAGGAGAGTTTGTTGTGGTCAAGGAACACCAGTAAGTCCAGTATCACTGAAGTCGAGTGAGAGAAAGGAGAGAACGTGACAGACGCGGGCAACGACCTGACTATGTAGTTCTTCATAGGCATCTAAAGATGTTTGAATTTTATTCTAAGAATGAAATTTAACTCTACCCAGGGAAGCAAACATGACCTGATTTATGTTTTGAAAGTATCACTGTAGTTCCGGTGCACAGAATGCAATGTAGCAGCATAAAAAGAAAAAGCAGGACTAAGAGTTAGGTGTTGCAAGGGTCCAGGCAAGATATACTAGTGACTTGGACTAGGGTCACCACAGCTCGGAGAGTGAGAAATAGTTAGATATGGATATAGTTTAAGGTATTGCAACGACTGCAGTGGGCTCTCTGTATTCGCTTATGCCACATCCGCGGATTCAACGAACTCCGGGTCAAAAATATTTGGAAAAAAATGTTACTTTGTTGCTGACATGTACTATGTAGTTAGGCCTAGGATGGTTGCATCTGTGCGGAACATGTGAGGACTTTTTTTTTTCTTGTTCTTATTCCCTAAGCAATACAGTATAACACTATTTACACAGCATTTCCATTGTATTAGGCATTATAAGTGATCTAGAGATGATTGAAAGTATACGGGAGGATGTGTGTAGGTTATAAGCAAATACTATGCCATTCTATATAAGGAACTTGAGCATCCTTAGATTTTGGTATACACAGGGGTCCTGAAACCAATCCCCCATAGATACTGAGGGATGACTGCATATTGATTGATCGAATGTAGGAACTGAGAGAAAAAGAGTAATAAAAAATGACTCCGGTTTTTGGCTTCACCAACAGTACTTACGGTGGGGGACATTTAAGGAGAGGCAGATTTGGAGGTAGAAAATCAGAAATTTAAGTTTGTATATATTAGGTTTGATATGCTTAGACATCTATCTGACATGAAGTTGTCAGTTGGATATAAGAGTTTTCAGCTCTGGGAATAAAAACAACAAAGGAAAAAAATCATACAGTCCTTGTTATCTGCCAGGCGTAGGTGGAAGTACTCTACATATATCAACTTATTTAATGCTGTTATGAATTGAACTGTGTCTTCCCAAGATACATGTTGAAATCTTAACCTTCATACCTGTAAATCTGACCCTATTCAGAAATAGGGGTTTTTATTATGTTAATGAGGTCATACCAGAGTATGGTGGGTCATAAACCTAATCACCTCTGAGTTATAAAAAGAGCAGAATAGATACAGAGACACCCCTGGGAGAAGACAGAGGCCAAGGAACACCAAGGAAGGCCTGCAGACACCAGGAACTAGGAGAGAGGCTCACAGAAGAAAGTGACGTGGCTGAGACTCTGATGTGGACAAGAGCTGTGAGAAGATACACTTCTGTTGTCTAAAGTCACCCCTTTGTGGTATTTCTGTGAGGGTAGCCCTAGCTATCTAAGACAAATAGGATAACAATACTGTGTATACGATGTGTCTAAGATGGCTATTTTGACTGCAAATGACTCCTTGGGAGAAAGGCCTGGCAGTCTACTTCTGAAAGGTCACAGCCACCGAAAAGCCTATAGAACACCATTCTACTCTGAAACACATGGGATTGTCATGAGTAGGAACTGAGCCAACAGCAAAGAAGGATAGCGTTTCCTAGGAGGCTCTGATGAGTTTTCCTGTTATGCCTCATTGGATAGGTTTTTTTCCCCCTAAGGAGTAAATGGAAGATATTACCTCTGTTCCTATTCCTTCCACTGCCTTTAATCAAGGGATTTTCCATTGATGTTCACTGGGAAGTTACTAAGAGGGAAAATAAGTATTGGGTTAAAATATAGAGTTAAAAATACTTAAAATGATATGACAATTGCAATCTCTCCCCATACCCTAAGATTGTGGTTATTGGATATGTGTACATGGATTTGTGTGTTTGAAAGCATCTGAGACTATCGCTTAGAAATTATCTTTAATGGAATGCCACAAAATTCTGGAAACATGCAATTAGAATAAACCATCGCCTATGGCTCAAGATTCATGTCACACAATTAATCTTTGCCCAGGGATTCGAGTCCCCGTTACAGGAGAATATTAAGAGCAGAAAAATTTATAGGTAAGTAAATTTTAAGGGATCTGAAATTCATTTTCTAAGAGATGGACAATACTGGAAAAACCAGGACAATTTTTTTTTTTTTCTGGAGATAGTCGTTAGCACTTGTACTTTGTTTTAATCGCATGCCTCACCAGCCTTCCAAATTCGACATTTTAAAAATTAAAAAATTGATTCTGTGAAGCTCATTACCATATTATAAATATGGTCCCATTTCTTCAGCTGCTTTTATATCCAGGGAAGGAAATAGCTAACTTAATGAGGAAGCTTGCTTTAAAGAAAAGTAATGACACTTGCAAGGAAAGTAATGATAAGTTGTTCCCTATGGACCTATCTCTAATGCTGAGTACAGAAAAACTTTAGCAGTCTTTTAAGATTCACAAAAATTAATATAAGCAATATTTCAGGGCAACCTGTCCATGATATTGGGCTTAGCACGGAACTGTGGACATAAGAGACAGAATATGTTACTGACTTGTATTGCAGGCAGTATGGTATATAGCAAATAGTGGTGCGACTGGCATTTTAATGTTTCTCCTCTCATTTTAGATGGTATTCTAGTCTGATGACATCGTCAGAAGAATCGGAAGCTGAGAAAGGTGAACTAACTGGCCAAAGCAGCGTATTAGCAGACCAAGGACAAAAACATCGTTTTCTTACCTCAGGTCAGCATTGAGCTTGGTAAAATTCAGCTAATGACTTTTTTTTCCTGCTCACTGTTTACTTGAAAATTCATTCTTTCAAAGAAATTAGTTTTTGTTTTTGTTTTTTGAGATATTAGAGACCAACAGTTTCTAAAAGAGGAGGGTTTATTCTCTTAGTATTTAATTCCTTTCTGCCAGCTACTATATACCGGGAATGAGGGGACTTCAGCTGCTTCTGGAGGAGGGTAGATTAACTGTAGGGAAGAGATGGAGCAAGCAAAGACATTAATTATCCCTTCTGAGAAGAGGATGGAACCTCCCTGGTCCCTCCCTGCACCTCCTTGTTTTTTGCCTTGAAGTAGAATTATTGCTTCTTACTTAATACTCTACTTAGCTATGAGTATAGATGGAAATTGTTTTAGAAGACAAGCAAATCAGGGGCATTTACTAGGTAAACCCCTGGTAACCTACTTGGAGGAGCCCTGGTGGTGCAGTGAGAGGTCAAGTTTGAACCCACGGGCCACACCTTGGGAGAAAGATGTGGCAGTCTGCTTCCATAGAGATTTACAGCCTTGGAAACCCTGTGGGGAATTTCTTCTCTATCCTAAATGGTTGCTGCAAGTCGGAATTGACTTGATGGCAACAGATTTGGTTTCGGTTTAACCTACTTGGTGGTTCCTGTGTTCCTTTTTTTTTTTTCCAATGAATCCCTTAAGACTTCTAGAAACTCTCTTGGTTTCTAAGTCTCTCCCATGGAGCTTACCAAACCACAAAATGCCTCAGAGGGGGAAATAATCAGTGTAGAAAGATAAACAAACAAACAAACAAATGCATGAAATCAATGTCCTGAGCTCACCTTTCTGAGCTTTTTTTTTCTTTTTGATATGTTGGATACCTTCGAATAGATGCTTGAAAATATTACTCCCATATTTTTGAGCTGTTCTCAGAAGAATGGTTGATCTACAATAAGCTGGTAGACTGGTCCACAATACACCGTTACCAGGAATAAAAATTATTGCTGTTAGGTTTCATGTAGCAAAACAAGGCAAAAATCAACTTTCTTGAAAAAAAAGTCCAGTCAATAAACTAAATTCATTAAAGATGTACAATTAAATGAGTTTTGACAGCTGTGTACACCATCACCATCACAATCAAGATATAGAACATTTCCATCATCTCTAAAAGATCCTTCATTTAACTCTGCAATCAGTTGCTCCCTCTACCCCCTGCTTTAGGAAAGCACTTACCTGGTTTTTGTCACTATAGATTAATTTGCATTTATTATAAAAAATAATCATAATGTAAAGTAATATTTTGTTTATAACATCTTTTACTCAGCAGATTGATTTTGGAATTTATCCATATTGTTGTGTATATCAGTAATTCATTCATTCTTATTGTTCAGTAGTATTCCATTGAATGAGAAGCACTTACTTTTTACTTTATCCATTCACCATCATGAATATTTTGGCATTACAAATGAAGGTTTTATGAAAATTTATGTATATTCCTTTTCATGGATATCTGGTTTTATTGCTTCAAGGAAAAACCAAACCTAGGAGTGGAATGGCTTGACCATATATTGAGTGTTGTGTTAACTTTAGTAGGAAACTGACAAACTATTTTACAAAGTAGTTGTGCCATCCTACAAACCCACCAAGAGTTTATGAGAGTTTTAGTTGCTCCACATTCTAGTCGATACTTGATATTGTTCATCTTCATAATTTTAGCCATTCTAACAGGTTGTTGGAGTCCTGGTGGCACAGTGGTTAAACTTCTGGCTGCTAACCAAAAGGTCGGCCATTCAAATCCACCCGCTGCTCTTTAGAAACCCTACAGCGCACTTCTGCTCTGTCCTATAGGGTCACTATCAGTTAGAATCGACTCAGTGGCAATGGGTTGGGTTTGTGTGTGTGTGTTTTTTAATGGGTTGCTGGTAGTAGCTCCTTGTGTTTTAGTTTGCATTTTCCTGATGATTAATGATGTTGAATTATATTTATATGTATTTATTGACTGTTCAAATATTTTCTTTTATAAAGTATATGTTCAAATCTCTTGACCACTTAAAAATGAGTTGTTTGTCTTATTAGTGAGTTGTAAGAGTGCATTCTAAGTTGTACATTATAGATCTATATATTTAGAGTAGCTTCTAGAATGTACAATATTCATTCTATATTCAAGTCCTTTGTGAAATATATGTATTATAAATATTTTCTCTCTTCGATTACTTTTTGTTTTCTTAATGGTAGTCTTAAAAGAACAAAAGTGATGAATTTTTATATAGTTCAATTTATCAGACTTTATCCTCTGCTTTTTTAATGCCTTATGTGTCTATTTAAGGAATGCTTGCCTACCTCTGAGTCTCTAAGACTATATTTTGTTTTGTTTTAGAAATAGGCCTTTTATGGTTTCAGTTTTAATAGTTAAGCATATCATCCACTTAATCTTCTGTGAGGCAAGGGTGAGATGATTTTTATCTTTTTTATCATAATGATATCAAGTTGTTCTAGTGCAACTTATTGAAAAACTTTTTCCTCATCAAAATGCAAACATTTTTCATCTTTGTTGAAAATCAATTTACTGTGTATGTTTCACTCTACAGTCCCTGGGTGGTGCAATAGGTTAACTGCTTCACTACTAACCAAAAGGTTGGCTGTTTGAATCCAACCAGAGGTGCTTTCAAAGAAAGCCCTGGCAATCTGCTTCCAAAATGTCACAACCTTGACAACTCTATGGTGTACACTTCTACTCTGCACACATGGGGGTGAATGAGTCTGAATGGACTCACTGGCAACCGTTCGTTCGTTAGTTTATTTATTTCTTTCTGGATACTCTTATTCTGGGCCATTGATCTATATGTCTATTTTAGTCAATACTGAGGAGCCCTGGTGGTGCCATGGTTAAGCTCTTGGCTGCTAACTGAAAGGGCAGCAGTTCAAACTCACCAGCTGCTCCAATGCGGAAAAAAGACCTGGTAACATGCTTCTGTAAAGACTTCAGCCTAGAAAACTCTATGGGGCAGCTCAACCCTGTCATATAGGGTCACTGTGAGTCAGGATTAACTCCAAGGCACACAACAACTGGCCAGTACTACACTGTTTTGATGGTAACAGTGTTGTAATTTTTGAAGTTATGTAGAATAAATCTTCATGGATTTCATCTGTTTTAAAGTTGCTTTGACTATTCCAGATTATTTGCATTTCCATAAATGTTTTTGAACCAGTTTGTCAATTTTTGTAAGGGGCTGTTATAGATTGAATTGTGTTCCCCCAAAATGTGTTGTGAATTCTAACTCCTGTATCAGTGGTGGCTGTCAAGTCAATTCCTACTAACAGCCACCCTGTAAGTGGCCATGAGTCCGAATCAGTGGTGGAAACCCTAGGGTGTAGTGGTTAAGAGCTGTGGATGCTAACCAAAAAGTTGGCAGTTTGAATCCACCAGGCGCTCACTGGAAACTCTGTGGGGCAGTTCTACTCTGACCTATAGGGTCGCTATGAGTCAGAATCGACTCAAAGGCAATGAGGAGCTTGATATCTGTGGTTATAATCCCATTTGGGAAAGGGTTGTCTTTATTATGTTAATGAGACAGGACTAGGGTAGGCTGTGTTTTAAGTAAATCTCTTTTGAGGTATAGAAGAAATTAAACAAACAAGAGAAGGGAGCGGATTTGGGGCAAGAGAGATGCCAAGCGACATGAAGATCATCCAGGAGCCAAAAAAAACCAAACCAAACCCAGTGCTGTCGAGTCAATTCTGACTCATAGAGATCCTATAGGACAGAGTAGAACCGCCCCATAGAGTTTCCTAGAGCGCCTGGCAGATTCGAGCTGCCAAACCTTTGGTTAGCAGCCACAGCACTTAACCACTACAACACCAGGGTTTCCCATGCAGGAGCAGAAGTTCAAAAGAGATAAGGACCTTCCTCCAGAGCTGATAGAGAAAGCCTTCTACTAGAGCCAGCACCTTGAGTTTGGACTTGTGGCCTCCTAAACTGTGAGAAAATAAAATTCTGTTTGTTAAAGCCACCTACTTGTGTAATCTCTTTTATAGCAGCACTACACAACTAAGCCAGGGGCCTTCTGGACTTTCACTTAGATTGTCCTGAATTTATAGATTGGTTTGGAGAGAACTGATATTTTAATAATATTGATTCTTCCTACTGGTAAAGATGGGAATATCTCTCCATTTATTTAGGTTTTTTGTTAATTTCTCTCACTCCCTATAGTTTACAATGTAAAGGTCTTGCATATATGTATTTTTTTGTTAAATTTTTATTTAAGCATTTTATGATTTCATAGGTGAATGTACATTAAATTTTTTCAAATCTCATTTTCCATGTGTTTGCTGCAGGTATATCAAAATACAATTGATTTTGTTTATTAACCTTATGTATCAAGGAAATTAGGAGAAAATATTATTTTCATATTTACTCATATATTTATTATTTTAATATTTATGCATCCCTAAAGATCTGAGTTTCCCTCTGATAACAATTCCCTTCAAGCCTAAAGAACTTTATTTAACATTTTCTATCTGAAAATGACTTTATTTAGCCTCATTCTGTTTTCATCCAGTATACGGAAGTGAATATTTATAATACTTATGATCAATATGGCAGTCTTTGATAGACTGCGTATTTTTCCCAAGTATTTACTTCTCTTTTTCTATAAGAGGATTATACTTGTTCACCTATTGCTCTTTTATATGCCAGTGTCTCCTACTGGAAGAATTTACATCCCCAGTATCCTGACTTGGGGTTTACCCCTGTAGCATGCTTGAGCCAGTGGTCTATACTCCATAGCTAATCAGAAACATTTAGAGGCATCCCGAGTTTTGCCTGTCCTCTTGCTCTTTGGTCCTCTAGCATAAGAATGTACATGGTCCAAGCAAGAGATGCTCCTTTAGCAGGGAACCCAGACTAGAAAAGCTCAACAGGCAGAGACCCCACACTGAAGAAAATCCACTGAAGAATCACAGACTACATGTCAGTGGAATGAGAAATATGTCTTTGCCATCTCCAAAAAAAAAGAAGGAATATGTTTTTACAGACCCAGCCTCTCTAAGCAATGCAGTATTTGCTGTTTGACATATGTATGTGCATATTTATAATTTTTAATACAATCCAGGCTACATATCGTGTTATTTTCTCTTCAGGAATAGAATTTTCTATTTCAGGAATAGAAAGTAGGGCTCTACCTATCAACCTTATACTCAGGACCTTAAGAACAATCTTTTGCAAATATACTCTATGGACTTCGGTTTCTTTATCTGTCAAATAGAAATATATACCCTGTCCACTAAACCTTGATAATTTATTGATGATCCAAAAACACAACAAATGTCAAAATATTTTATAAGCTTTACATTAACATGCAAGTTTTGTTACATGAAATTAAAAAGTTGTACTCTTCGACAACACATAACGAGAGTAATTCTCTCCTTGAAAATGAAATACATGTCTGCATTTGAGAAGGCGAATAAATTTGTGGCACATATTTTCAAATATACAGAGCCTATAAAAACAATTTCTACAAGAGAATCACAGAGGAAAACATAGACTTGAACAAAAGAAACGTGAGGCTCCATCCATGCCTTGGCACAAGCCTTAAGCAGTGAACAATTAAACGTAGACAGTAAAAGGTGTGTGGATTTAATCATCTTTAACCCCCAATAGAAATTGATATTCATAGAAAAGTTGTTTGATAAAATTGCGTTCTGTGATTCTGCTAGGTGCTGTTGAGTCAATTCCGACTCTAGAATAAAAAAAAAAAAAATTCTGTGATTCTAGAGACCAAAATTCTGATTTTTATCACATTCTGAATAAGACTTTTTCCCTTTTCAGAGTCAAAACACTGGAAAACAGAAAAAAAAAAAAAAAAAGAAACCCACTGCCATCAAGAAAATTCCAACTCATAGTGACTCTACAGGACGGAGTAGAACCACCCCATAGAGTTTCCAAGGAGCACCTGGTGGATTCGAACTGTCGACCTTTTGGTTAGTAGCTGTAGCACTTAACCACTGTGGCACGAGGGTTTCCACCACTGGAAGACAGGTGAATATTTTAAATTTATTCCTTCTCTTTTCCCAACAACACTTTGTAAGCAATTATAATGGGTGGGTTTCTGAATTTTCAAGTTAATGAGGTCAATTTCTGCTTTGAAATTTTGCTGCCTCGAGCCATCAGAACATTTTTGAACTAATATCACACCTTTGAAATTGTTTTATCCTTTAAATATATCTTGATGCCGGGTAGGGCAAATCACCTGTTAGTGTTTTTTTATTCAAAAATAAATTATTGTTTAGAGTAAATCACAAAACGCTGGAGTAGAAAATAACTCAGAAGATACCATTTTTGTATTATGGAAATGGCAATTTGAGTGAAAGGACTGAAAATAAGTTATCCAAAAAACCACACTGAGCAAACTTTTAATCCAAACTGTCCAGCTCTTATCTCCTTTTAAACAGATGGAACTGAATTTTGAATGTATTGCCTCATCCTTGATTAAAATTGATAAAAAATGTAGGACATTAGGACTCAGGTGACTTTTTAATTTTTTTAATTAATTTCATGTATCTCATGAAATTATTTTCTAGATTTTAGGATCTATATCTCCAATTCAGAAATGATGATTTAGGAGAGCAATATTCAGACGATAATACCATGGGAACAATATTTATCTGCCTTGGAGAAAGAACACCTAAGTGGTATCATTTCAGAGTCTCCTTGAAACTCTTGGGTTGGTGGGGTTCTCTTTTACGTTTTTAGTTTGGAAGAGAATTCTTTGCCAGGAAATGGTACATTTTACAAGCTGTAAGTAGTCATTCATACCATATGATAATAAAGGAGCAATTTCAAGGAGTGAGGGAGAAAGCACCAGGGCATTAGGAATAGGAGCCAAGAAACGTGAAAGAACAATTCTGTCTTAGCTTCCTCAGGCTGCCATAACAAAATACCATCAAGGGAGTGGCTTTAAAGGACAGAAATTTGTTTTCTCACAGTTTTGGAGGCCAGAAGCCTGATGTCAGGGCATTGGCAGGGCTATACTCTCTTTATGTTGGCTCTAAGGGAAGATCCTTCCTTGACGGTAGTGCCAAGCATTTCTTGGTGTTCCTTAGTATGTAGATGGATCCTTGCATGGCTTTCCCGTGTGTGACTCTGCGTTCGTGTCTATTTCCCCCTTTCTAAGACACCACTCGGAAGGGATTAGAACCCACCATACTCTGGTATGATGTTGTTAACTGATAACGTCTACAATGAAAAAACCTATTTCCCCAAGCAAGGTCACATCCACAGGTACAGGGGTTAGGATTCCAACATATCTTTTGGGGGGCATAATTCAATCCATAACACTCCTTCAAATGCAGGGAGAAGCTGTAAAATATGAGTCTGAGAGTTCTCATTTCTTTATTTCACCTATGTGTTTGATTCAATATTGAAACAAGTCATACTTTTCAAATGGATTTTGTACCTGGTCTATTTGCACATGGGTACTCCAGTACCCATTTCTTTTTCATTACCAAGGGACAGGCTGTCACCCTAGCAACCCAAGCAGCCCAAGTGTCAGATCTCACATGCAAACACCTGCACTTTCAAGGAGATCACACATTTGTTGCAGATAATAACGTGATCAGAAAAGGCGATTTTTTCAAGTGACTTTTAAAGGGAGGCATATACTTGAGGCAAAAAAATAAAAAGATACATCTAAGATGTAGGTAAGGAAAATTTAACCTTTATTATTTATTTGAAGGCCAATTATTACATGTTTATTCGCAAAATATGTATTGAGTATCCTGTTAGTCTAAATTGATGCCTACATATATTTGTAGTTCCCTTTTCTTATATAAACAATTGCATACACTATAAATTTTCTCTATGTTTATTCATTTCTCAATATATCCTAGAGGTCATGCCATAGAAGTATACAGATAGGTTCCTAATTCCTTCTTAAAACTGGAGTACATGATTTTTAAGGGGTCAAACTCTGACACATTATGGTCTGTGTAGAGTCATGGAAAGAAAGAATATCTATTGTTTGTGCTGTATCTGTTTTTTTTTTTTTTCCTCTAAGCTTCTTATCACAGTAGCTTTGCTCAGCAGTTTCTAACAGAGAACTCACAAAAAAAAGAAAAAAAAGAGCAAGTGGGAGGTCTGTCTCTGAAACCTCTACATTCTTCCTCCTTTATTCATAAGGAAGTTTACTTCTAGTCTAATAACGATTAGTGTACCTACTATGTTTTGGGTGTTTGGGTAGGTACTAGGTTTCCAACAATGACAACGTTGTTTGCTGCGTGAAAGATGCTTAAAGTCTAGTAGAGAACAGCAGCTATGTTCACAGAGAAGACCTAAAATGTGCTTAAACTGTTATTAAAGAAGTATCCTGGCACTGGAGGATAATAATGAAACATAACCTTCTCTCTCCCAAGTTCTGAATCATTTGAGAAATAAACATTGCTTAACAGGGGGTTAACCTATCTTCTTCATAAATGGTAAAGATTTGTTAGAGAATGAAGCACAAATCAGACATGAAAATGCACCTCTTAACTACCATCCTGCTAAATGAACTGATTTGTTCAAATATATCATAATCAGAGCAGTTGAGAACTGCTGGTCTCTTTCCACACAAGTCAGGGAAGACATGTACCCGTGACCCTACCTTACTACATCACAGTTATGGACAAGAGTGGTGACCTGACATGTAGTTAGCATGTAGCTGTGGCTTGAGTAGCTATGACTTCTTGTACAACTCATTAATTACTTAAGTCACGGATCTCCCTTGGAGAGAAACAAGTGAGAGATGAAGGAAGACTGTACATTCTATATTACGGAGACCTGGAGCATGACATCGCAAACGGCATGAAGAAGTGAAGGAGCACGACGTATTTGTGCAAATGGAAGTGATTCCACATGGCTGGGGCTCTGATTCCAATGGGGGAAGTCCGAGAAAAATTCCCACTTTAGAATCATTTTGAAACTCTTGCTTCCTTGTTTCTCATCTTCAGACTTGTGATTACTGTTATATTAAATCACACGATGGTGCAGATTACACTACAGATTTACGATCACCGCTCTTACCTCTGTTCTCAAAGCTAACATTACTCTCTGAATCCTTAGATTGCTCCCTCCATTCTCCACATCTGTTCTTTCAATATGTCGCTATCTTTTTCAGGGACTTACTCTGTCATTTCCAACATTTTTTCCCCCCCGAGGGGAAAAAATGCATATATCATAAGACAAGAACTTTCTTAGTTTGTCTCCCCATCCTTAGATTTCCTGGTATACTATTCTTCTCTTCTTTTTTCTTTTTGTCGTAGTAGACGAGTTGACTTTTCTTCCATATAGAGGTTTATGCTATTACATTTTGTTATGGATCTCATCTTGTGCTATCACTTTAAGACAGTGTAAACATTATAGTTTTGTTCTTGATCTTCAAACCATCTTACTTTACCAAAGACTTGCCATCATTAAAAAAAAAAATGTTTTTACATGTTTGTTTATGTAGAAAAATGCTCCCCTCATATTAAATACGTGAACATGCAGGTTAAAAGATATCAAAAATATATTTTTAAATTTCCTCTAACTTGAAACCAAGAAAATAAATCCCTGATTGAAGAAGAAACATAATATTAGCAAGTGAAACCTGAAGAAAATGTCTATGGAGAATAAAGATTGTACATAAACCTGGAAGGCTGAGACTTCGGTCTTTATATCCCACCAGGGATAGGAGATCAATTTCAGATCAACTGTGCTCATGAGGAACCTGCACATAAATCAAGAGGCAGTCATTTGAACTGAACAAGCAGATACTGTTTAAAGTCAGGAAAGATGTGCTTCAGGGTTGTATCCTTTCACAATACCTATTTAATTTGTATGCAGAGCAAATAATCTGAGAAACTGGACTATATGAAGAAGAACAGGTCGTCAGAATTGGAGGAAGGCTCACTAACAACCTGCGCTATACAGATAACACAACCTTGCTTGCTGAATGTGAAGAGGACTTGAAGCATTTACCGATGAAGATCAAAGACCACAGCCTTCAGTATGGATTACGCCTCAACATAAAGAAAACAAAAATCCTCACAACTGGACCAATAAGCGACATCATGGTAAACGAAGAAAAGATTGAAGTTGTCACAGATTTTATTTTACTCGGGTCCATAATCAACACCCATGGAAGCAACAGTCAAGAAGTGAAAAGACGCACTGCACTGGGCAAATTTGACACAAAATACTTCTTTAAAGTGTTAAAAAACAAAGGTGTCAGATTGAAGACTAAGGAATACCTGACTCAAGTCATGGTGTTTTCAATCGCCTCATACGCATGTGAAAGCTGGATGATGAATAAGGAAGACCGAAGAAGAATTGACGCCTTTGAATTACAGTGTTGGTGAAGAATATTGAATACACCATGGATTGTCGGAAGAAGAATAAATCTGTCTTTGAAGAAGTACAGCCAGAATGCTCCTTCAAAGCAAGGATGGCGAGACTTCATCTCATGTATTGGACATGTTATTAGGAGGAACCAGCTCCTGGAGTATGACATCATGCTTGGTAAAGTAGAGGGTCAGTGAAAAAGAGGAAGACCCTCAATGATATAGACTGACACAGTGGCTGCAACAATGGCTCAATTGTATCAGTGCTTGTGAGGATGGCACAGGACCGGGCAGTGTTTCGTTCTGTTGTTACGTAGGGTCACTAGGAGTCAGAACCCACTCAATAACACCAAACAACAACGACAATATATTTATATCCACTTTACTGATTTTGCTCCTCTAGAGTACGCAGACTAAGACAACATAGCAACAGAAGCTGACCAAAATCAGACACACAGAGAAAGAGAATAATAATGAATAGAGCATCAGCGAGCTATTACAAAGCTCTAATCTGCCTAGCACACGTTTAATTCATGCCTCTTTATTTAAAGAAATAATGACTGAACATTTTCCAAAAATTTGATGAAAATTATAAACCCACAGATCTAAGAAGTTCAATGAATCCCTGGGAGGAGGAGGAATATGAAGAAAACCACCCAAAGACACGTCATAAACTAATTGTTCGAAATTACTGATAAAAAGGAAATCTTAAAAGCAGCTGGGTCAGGAGTGGGGGTATGCATAACATAAGGATAATAGCAAATTTCATATTGGAAACAATGCAAATGATAAAAATGTGGTGCGACATCTTTGTTGCTGTTGTTAGGTGCTGTAGAGTCAGTTCCAACTCATAGCAACCCTACGTACAACCGAATGAAACACCGCCTGGGCCTGCGCCACCCTCAGAACCATTGTTGTGCTTGAGCCCATTGTTGCAGCCACTGTGTCAACCCATCTCGTTGAAGGTCTTCCTCTTTTTCACTGGCCCTCTACTTTCTCAAGCATGATGTCCTTCTCCAGGGAGTGGTCCCTTCTAACAACATGTCCAAAGTATGTGAGACGAAGTTTCACCATCTTTGCTTCTGAGGAGCATTCTGGTTGTACTTCTTCCAAGACAGATTTGTTCATTCTTCTGGCAGTCCACAGTACATTCAATATTCTCCGCCAGCACCATAATTCAAAGGCATCAATTCTTCTTTGGTTTTTCTTATTCACTGTCTAGCTTTCACATGCATATGAGGTGATTGAAAACATGGTTTGGGTCAGGCAGACCTTAATCTCTAAAGTGACATCTTTGCTTTTTAACACTTTAAAGATGTCTTGTGTGTGTGTGTGAAAATTTTGAATTTTATTTCATTTTTAAAACCTCTTTACATATTATTTGAATTTTGTTTCATGAACATTTATTGCGTACCACCGATGTACAAGAGACTGTAATAAGGTGTGAATACACAAACAAGAACAGGATACAAGTTCAGATATTCAGAAGCTTGCTGACTAGTGGGAAAAATATCTAAAGAAAAAAATAAGGTGCTCATAGGACACAGAAGTGATAGAGAAGATAGAGCAATATCTGGGGATATGGTATAGTAAGATAACATCCCAATGAAAAGTTGGAAATATAAAATCTAAGAATTCACAAATGTACTAGGCAAACCCAGGTGTAGTTCAGACTATGTGTCAGTAAATACATGGATGCTGTGGAAGCAATAGACGTTCAGTTTGGGTTTAAAATGTGCAGTGTGGTAAATAGGGAAAGAAGTGGTTAGGGTAGAAGGCAGGACTAGATCTTTGAGAGTGGATGTACGCTAAGGTGTTTAAACACCATTGTGCAAGAACAAGTGAAGTGATGTCCTTAAAATGTTCTCAAATCACTACTCCTATCAATCATGAAAATAGTAAATAAAAGGAAACCTCTGACAGTGAAGTTTCTGATATTTAAGATCCATACAGTACTTAACAGGATGTTCCAGAGATGAATTTTAGGAGCAGTACATAGACATGGTGCCATGATTCTTCCTTTTAATCTTTCAATAGCAAGGGATGAAATTGTACCAAAGTGAATTTCTTTTTTTTTTTTTTTAATTAACTTTTATTGAGCTTCAAGTGAATGTTTACAAATCAAGTCAAACTGTCGCATATAAGTTTATATTCACCTTACTCCGTACTCCCACTTGCTCTCCCCCTAATGAGTCAGCCCTTCCAGTCTCTCCTTTCATGACAATTTTGCCAGCTTCCAACTCTATCCTCCCATCCCCCCTCCAGACAGGAGATGCCAACACAGTCTCAAGTGTCCACCTGATACAAATAGCTCACTCTTCATCAGCATCTCTCTCCTGCCCACTGTCCAGTCCATTCCATGTCTGATGAGTTGTCTTCGGGAATGATTCCTGTCCTGGGCCAACAGAAGGTTTGGGGACCATGACAGCCGGGATTCCTCTAGTCTCAGTCAGACCATTAAGTATGGTCTTTTTGTGAGAATTTGGGGTCTGCATCCCACTGATCTCCTGCTCCCTCAGGGGTTCTCTGTTGTGCTCCCTGTGAGGGCAGTCATCGGTTGTGGCCAGGCACCATCTAGTTCTTCTGGTCTCAGGATGATGTAGGTCTCTGGTTCATGTGGCCCTTTCTGTCTCTTGGGCTCTTAGTTGTCGTGTGACCTTGGTGTTCTTCATTCTCCTTTGCTCCAGGGGGGTTGAGACCAATTGATGCATCTTAGATGGCCGCTTGATAGCATTTAAGACCCCAGATGCCACATTTCAAAGTGGTATGCAGAATGTTTTCATAATAAAGATGTCTTTTGTAGCAGATTTTACCTAATACAAATCTACGTGAGGGCTTTAATATGTTTTATATCATTAGACCGAGACTGTAAGATATATTAAAGCCCTCAAGTAGAAGGAATGTGATTGCGATTACCATTTATTCTGAATTTCAGTGACTCTCTGGCACTCTTCTACATTCTGCTATTAAGATGATTCATTCTACTTTTTTCAGATATTGTATTTTTTTATTTGGTTATTTTCTATTTCTCTGCTGGTATTTCCTATCTTTCTATTTATTTCAAGTCTGTTGTCCTTTACCTCGAAGCATAGTGTTAAAAGGTGATTTAAGATCTTTCTTTGATAATTCCAGCATGTGGGTCATATTGCAGTTGGTGTCTATTGGTTGCCTTTTGTCTTGAAAATGATCACATATGCCTGTTTTTTTTTTTAAGTAACTTTTATTGAGCTTCAAGTGAACGTTTACAAATCAAGTCAGACTGTCACATATAAGTTTATATACATCTTACTCCGTACTCCCACTTGCTCTCCCCCTAATGAGTCAGCCCTTCCAGTCTCTCCTTTCGTGACAATTTTGCCAGCTTCCCACTCTGTCTATCCTCCCATCCCCCCTCCAGACAGGAGATGCCAACACAGTCTCAAGTGTCCACCTGATACAAATAGCTTACTCTTCATCAGCATCTCTCTCCTACCCACTGTCCAGTCCCTTTCATGTCTGATGAATTGTCTTCAGGGATGGTTCCTGTCCTGTGCCAACAGAAGGTTTGGGGACCATGACCACCGGGATTCCTCTAGTCTCAGGCAGACCATTAAGTATGGTCTTTTTATGAGAATTTGGGGCCTGCATCCCACTGATCTCCTGCTCCCTCAGGGGTTCTCTATTGTGCTCCCTGTGAGGGCAGTCATTGATTGTGGCCGGGTACCAACTAGTTTTTCTGGTCTCAGGATAATGTAGGTCTCTGGTTCATGTGGCTCTTTCTGTCTCTTGGGCTCTTAGTTGTCGTGTGACCTTGGTGTTCTTCATTCTCCTTTGCTCCAGGGGGGTTGAGACCAATTGATGCATCTTAGATGGCCACTTGTTAGCATTTAAGACCCCAGACGCCACATTTCAAAGTGGGATGCAGAATGTTTTCATAATAGAATTATTTTGCCAATTGACTTAGAGTCCCCTTAAACCATGGTTCCCAAACCCCCGCCCTTGCTCCGCTGACCTTTGAAGTATAAAGTTTATCCTGGAAACTTCTTTGCTTTTGGTCCAGTCCAGTCCAGTTGAGCTGACCTTCCATGTATTGAGTGTTGTCCTTCCCTTCACCTAAAGCAGTTCTTATCTGCTAATTAATCAGTAAAAAACCCTCTCCCTCCCTCCCTCCCTCCCTCCCCTCCTCGTAACCACAAAAGTATGTGTTCTTCTCAGTTTTTACTATGTCTCAAGATCTTATAATAGTGGTCTTAAACAATATTTGTCCTTTTGCCTCTGACTGATTTCACTCAGCATAATGCCTTCCAGGTTCCTCCATGTTATGAAATGTTTCACAGATTCGTCACTGTTCTTTATTGATGCGTAGTATTCCATTGTGTGAATATACCACAATTTATTTACCCATTCATCCGTTGATGGACACCTTGGTTGCTTCCAGCTTTTTGCTATTGTAAACAGAGCTGCAATAAACATGGGTGTGCATATAT
Source organism: Loxodonta africana (assembly GCF_030014295.1). Lineage (NCBI taxonomy): Eukaryota > Metazoa > Chordata > Mammalia > Proboscidea > Elephantidae > Loxodonta > Loxodonta africana. The sequence goes on along the minus strand of NC_087342.1, from coordinate 23,381,379 downwards.
CTGTTTGTGTGAAGGCTCTTGTTTCTCTAGGGTATATTGTGAGGAGTGGGATTTCTGGGTTGTATGGTAGTTCTATTTCTAACTGTTTAAGATAAGGCCAGATAGATTTCCAAACTGGTTGTACCATTTTACATTCCCACCAGCAGTGTATAAGAGTTCCAATCTCTCCTCAGCCTCTCCAACATTTATTATTTTGTGTTTTTGGATTAATGCCAGCCTTGTTGGAGTGAAATGGAGTCTCATCGTGGTTTTAATTTGCATTTCTCTAATGGCTAATGATCGAGAGCATTTTCTCATGTATCTGTTGGCTGCCTGAATATCTTCTTTAGTGAAGTGTGTGTTCATATCCTTTGCCCACTTCTTGATTGGGTTGTTTGTCTTTTTGTGGTTGAGTTTTGACAGAATCACGTAGATTTTAGAGATCAGGCGCTGGTCGGAGATGTCATAGCTGAAAATTCTTTCCCAGTCTGTAGGTGGTCTTTTTACTCTTTTGGTGAAGTCTTTAGATGAGCATAGGTGTTTGATTTTTAGGAGCTCCCAGTTATCGGGTTTCTCTTCGTCATTTTTGGTAATGTTTTGTATTCTGTTTATGCCTTGTATTAGGGCTCCTAAGGTTGTCCCTATTTTTTCTTCCATGATCTTTATCGTTTTAGTCTTTATATTTAGGTCTTTGATCCACTTGGAGTTAGTTTTTGTGCATGGTGTGAGGTATGGGTCCTGTTTCATTTTTCTGCAAATGGATATCCAATTATGCCAGCACCATTTGTTAAAAAGACTATCTTTTCCCCCAATTAACTGACACTGGGCCTTTGTCAAATATCAGCTGCTCATATGTGGATGGATTTATATCTGGGTTCTCAATTCTGTTCCACTGGTCTATGTGTCTGTTGTTGTACCAATACCAGGCTGTTTTGACTACTGTGGCTGTATAATAGGTTCTGAAATCAGGTAGAGTGAGGCCTCCCACTTTCTTCTTCTTTTTCAGTAATGCTTTGCTTATCCGAGGCTTCTTTCCCTTCCGTGTGAAGTTGGTGATTTCTTTCTCTATCACCTTAAAAAATGACATTGGAATTTGGATCGGAAGTGCATTGTATGTATAGATGGCTTTTGGTAGAACAGACATTTTTACTATGTTAAGTCTTCCTATCCATGAGCAGGGTATGTTTTTCCACTTAAGTATGTCCTTTTGAATTTCTTGTAGTAGAGCTTTGTAGTTTTCTTTGTATAGGTCTTTTACATCCTTGGTAAGATTTATTCCTAAGTATTTCATCTTCTTGGGGGCTACTGTGAATGGTATTGATTTGGTGATTTCCTCTTCGATGTTCTTTTTGTTGATGTAGAGGAATCCAAGTGATTTTTGGATGTTTATCTTATAACCTGAGACTCTGCCAAACTCTTCTATTAGTTTCAGTAGTTTTCTGGAGGATTCCTTAGGGTTTTCTGTGTATAAGATCATGTCATCTGCAAACAGAGATAATTTTACTTCCTCCTTGCCTATCCGGATGCCCTTTATTTCTTTGTCTAGCCTAATTGCCCTGGTTAGGACTTCTAGCACGATGTTGAATAAGAGCGGTGATAAAGGGCATCCTTGTTTGGTTCCCGTTCTCAAGGGAAATGCTTTCAGGTTCTCTCCATTAAGAGTGATGTTGGCTGTTGGCTTTGCATAGATGCCCTTTATTATGTTGAGGAATTTTCCTTCAATTCCTATTTTGGTGAGAGTTTTTATCATAAATGGGTGTTGGACTTTGTCAAAGGCCTTTTCTGCATCCATTGATAAGATCATGTGGTTTTTGTCTTTTGTTTTATCTATGTGGTGGATTACATTAATGGTTTTTCTGATATTAAACCAGCCTTGCATACCTGGTATAAATCCCACTTGATCGTGGTGAATTATTTTTTTGATATGTTGTTGAATTCTGTTGGCTAGAATTTTGTTGAGGATTTTTGCATCTATGTTCATGAGGGATATAGGTCTAAAATTTTCTTTTTTTATAATGTCTTTCCCTGGTTTTGGTATCAGGGAGATGGTGGCTTCATAGAATGAGTTGGGTAGTATTCCGTCATTTTCTATGCTTTGAAATACCTTTAGTAGTAGTGGTGTTAACTCTTCTCTGAAAGTTTGGTAGAACTCTGCAGTGAAGCCGTCCGGGCCAGGGCTTTTTTTTGTTGGGAGTTTTTTGATTACCGTTTCAATCTCTTTTTTTGTTTTGGGTCTATTTAGTTCTACTTCTGAATGTGTTAGTTTAGGTAGGTAGTATTTTTCCAGGAATTCATCCATTTCTTCTAGGTTTGCAAATTTGTTAGAGTACGATTTTTCGTAATAATCTGATATGATTCTTTTAATTTCAGTTGGGTCTGTTGTGATGTGGCCCTTCTCGTTTCTTATTCGGGTTATTTGTTTCCTTATTTCCTGTATTTCTTTAGTCAGTGTAGCCAATGGTTTATCAATTTTGTTAATTTTTTCAAAGAACCAGCTTTTGGCTTTGTTAATTCTTTCAATTGTTTTTCTGTTCTCTAATTCATTTAGTTCAGCTCTAATTTTTATTGTTTTCTTCTGGTGCCTGATGGATTCTTTTGTTGCTCCTTTCTATTTGTTCAAGTTGTAGGGACAGTTCTCTGATTTTGGCTCTTTCTTCTTTTTGTATGTGTGCATTTATTGATATAAATTGGCCTCTGAGCACTGCTTTTGCTGTGTCCCAGAGGTTTTGATAGGAAGTATTTTCATTCTTGTCACATTCTATGAATTTCCTTATTCCCTCCTTGATGTCTTCTATAACCCAGTCTTTTTTCAGGAGGGTATTGTTCATTTTCCAAGTATTTGATTTCTTTTCCCTAGTTTTTCTGTTACTGATTTCTAGTTTTATTGCCTTGTGGTCTGAGAAGATGCTTTGTAATATTTCGATGTTTTGGATTCTGCAAAGGTTTGTTTTATGACCTAATATGTGGTCTATTCTAGAGAATGTTCCATGTGCGCTAGAAAAAAAAGTATACTTTGCAACAGTTGGGTGGAGAGTTCTGTATAAGTCAATGAGGTCAAGTTGGTTGATTGTTGTAATTAGGTCTTCCGTGTCTCTATTGAGCTTCTTACTGGATGTCCTGTCCTTCTCCGAAAGTGCTGTGTTGAAGTCTCCTACTATAATTGTGGAGGTGTCTATCTCACTTTTCAGTTGTGTTAAAATTTGATTTATGTATCTTGCAGCCCTGTCATTGGGTGCATAAATATTTAATATGGTTATGTCTTCCTGATCAATTGTCCCTTTTATCATTATGTAGTGTCCTTCTTTATCCTTTGTGGTGGATTTAAGTTTAAGTCTATTTTGTCAGAAATTAATATTGCTACTCCTCTTCTTTTTTGCTTATTGTTTGCTTGATATATTTTTTTCCATCCTTTGAGTTTTAGTTTGTTTGTGTCTCTAAGTCTAAGGTGTGTCTCTTGTAGGCAGCATATAGACGGATCGTGTTTCTTTATCCAGTCCGAGATTCTCTGTCTCTTTATTGGTGCATTTAGTCCATTTACATTCAGCGTAATTACAGATAAATAAGTGTTTAGTGTTGTCATTTTGATGCCTTTTTATGTGTGTTGTTGACAATTTCATTTTTCCACTTACTTTTTTGTGCTGAGACGTTTTTCTTAGGAAATTGTGAGATCCTCATTTTCCTAGAGTTTGACTTTATGTTTGTTGAGTCGTTACGTTTTTCTTGGCTTTTATCTTGAGTTATGGAGTTGTTATACCTCTTTGTGGTTACCTTAATATTTACCCCTATTTTTCTAAGTAAAAACCTAACTTGTATTGTTCTATATCGCCTTGTATCACTCTCCATATGGCAGTTCTATGCCACCTGTATTTAGTCCCTCTTTTTGATTATTGTGATCTTTTACCTATTGACTTCCATGATTCCCTGTTATGTGTATTTTTTTTTAATTAATCTTAATTTGTTTGTTTTTGTGATTTCCCTATTTGAGTTGATATCAGGACGTTCTGTTTTGTGACCTTGTGATGTGCTGATATCTGATATTATTGGTTCTCTGACCAAACAATATCCTTTAGTATTTCTTGTAGCTTTGGTTTGGTTTTTGTAAATTCTCTAAACTTGTGTTTGTCTGTAAGTATCTTAATTTCGCCTTCATATTTCAGAGAGAGTTTTGCTGGATATATGATCCTTGGTTGGCAGTTTTTCTCCTTCAGTGTTCTGTATATGTCGTCCCATTCCCTTCTTGCCTGCATGGTTTCTGCTGAGTAGTCTGAGCTTATTCTTATTGATTCTCCCTTGAAGGAAACCTTTCTTTTCTCCCTGGCTGCTTTTAAAATTTTCTGTTTATCTTTGGTTTTGGTGAGTTTGATGACAATATGTGTTGGTGTTTTTCTTTTTGGATCAATCTTAAATGGGGTTCGATGAGCATTTTGGATAGATATCCTTTCGTCTTTCATGATGTCAGGGAAGTTTTCTGTCAGCAGATCTTCAACTATTTTTTCTGTGTTTTCTGTCCTTCCTCCCTGTTCTGGGACTCCAATCACATGCAAGTTATCCTTCTTGATAGAGTCCCACATGATTCTTAGGGTTTCTTCATTTTTTTTAATTCTTTTATCTGATTTTTTTTCAGCTATGTTGGTGTTAATTCCCTGGTCCTCCAGATTTCTCAGTCTGCATTCTAATTGCTCGAGTCTTGTCCTCTGACTTCCTATTGAGTTGTCTAATTCTGTAATTTTATTGTTAATCTTTTGGATTTCTACATGCTGTCTCTCTATGGATTCTTGCAACTTATTAATTTTTCCACTATGTTCTTGAATAATCTTTTTGAGTTCTTCAACAGTTTTATCAGTGTGTTCCTTGGCTTTTTCTGCAGTTTGCTTTATTTCGTTTCTGATGTCTTTAAGCATTCTGTAAATTATTTTTTTATATTCTCTGTCTGATAATTCCAGGATTGTATCTTCATTTGGGAAAGATTTTGATTCTTTTGTTTGGGGGGTTGTAGAAGCTGTCATGGTCTGCTTCTTTATGTGGTTTGATATGGACTGCTGTCTCCGAGCCATCAGTGGGAAACTTGTTTTTCTAGAAAATCTACTAAAAAAAAAAATTCAATCAGATCCGTATCAGAACTGCCTTTGGATTATAACTGCCACCTTGTTCCCTGTAAGGATGAAAGTCTGAGATTTGGATCATATATGCTTGACTGTAGCTGGTTCTGTGTTTTTAGTCCAATTAGGGATGGATTTTTGGTCCCTGGGTTTTTTGTGGTTCCTTCTCTCAGGCTGGAAGAATGGGTTAGGCAAAAGACCAAAAGAAAAAAAAAGGGGGGGGGGAAGCAAAGCCGCCGCGTAGCCGGAGCCATTCTCCCTCTGGCTCAGAAAATTCCAATGTTAATGAAGCCACCTGGGGAGGGTGGGGGAGGGATCAGAGAGATAGGAGAGTAGCTCCTCGGAATATAGCCAGAGTTGCTTGTCTTGCTTGGAATGACTATTTTATCTGAGATTCCCGAGGAGCGTATCGCCTATGTGTGCTGGCTGTGTGGGGATTGCCCCCGGGGATCTGGCCCGCTGAAGCTGCGGTCAGATCCTCCGCTGCCCGTCCAAAGCCCAACATCAAGGTTCCCCTGCTGGGACGCTGCACTCCCGACTCCAAAATCAGTCGCTGCCCCCTGGGGACTTCTTGTCCCGCCAGCTGCGTCGCAGTGCCGCTCTCACGGACCAGCTGGGCCCCCTCCCGGGGTTAGTGCAGGGGAGAAGAGCTGCGCCCCGTGCTTGCGCCGTGACAGCACCCAGTCAAAAGCCGGGCGCCAAGGTTCCCCGGTTGGGACGCTGCCCTCCCGGCTCCAAAATCAGTTGCTGTCTCCCGGGGACTTCTCGTCCCGCCAGCCACTTTGCCGTGCCTCCCCCTCCCGGGGTTAGTTCGGGGGAGTAGAGCTGCGCCCCCTGCTTGTGCCGTGACAGCACCCAGTCAAAAGCCTGGCGGCCAGGCTCCCCGGCTGGGACGCTGCACTTCCAGCTCCAAAACCAGTCACTGCCTCCCGGGGACTTCTCTCACTGGCTGCATCACCACGCCGCCCACGCGGACTGGCTGGGCCCCCTCCCGGGGTGAGTTCAGGGGGGTAGGACTGTGCCCCTTGTTTCTTCCATCAGCTCCCCTGGGCCCTGACCTAAGCCAGGCACCAAGGTTACCTGACTGGGACACTAGCTCCAGGCTCTGAAAACAGTCTCTGCTTCCCCATATTTGTTCCTTTTCCATCTCTAAATCTGTGTTTGTTGTTCAGGGTTCGTAGATTGTTATGTATGTGATCGATTCACTTGTTTTTCTGAGTCTTTGTTGCAAGAGGGATCCGAGGTAGCGTCTACCTAGTCCGCCATCTTGGCCCCGCCTCTCTCCCTGGTTTTTTATATGTCAGATAATCTTGGACTTATCCTGGCCTTGTAAATATTTGTCATATTTACTCTGGATTCAGTTATAATCCTCTGGAGAGTATTATTGTTTTTATTTTAGACAGTTACTTCAAGGCCATTAATTTCTGCCTCACTTTCTGTAGGTTGTGATGTAAATATCAGTTCATTTGCTTCATTGGATTCAGAGTGTCCTGTGTATGTTTGGTACACGGGTTAGGCTGAGAATTGTGAAGGCTGATACATAGGTTTAGGGGATCTGCTTCTCTAGCTCTCTTTCCTCCTGGTTTTTCTTACTCTCTTGTCCCACAGGAACTCCTTTCCCTGGCAAGGATTTGGCAAATTTCTTTCTGAGTTTTAGCTTCCAGTGCCACTAGACTGTTTTTTCACTAGGACCCAACCTCAAGGCAAACCCATGAGAGAAAACCAATCAACCAGAAAACTCATCTTCATGCAAGTAACTTCTTCAAACTATGTCTTTGTTCTTCAGTAAGTCTGTTTTGTTTATATTTTTGACAACCCCAATGAATTAATTTTGTCTATTCCAGAGTTTATAGCTGTAATCAGTATGGATGAGCTGTAGGAAGCTTACTCCGCCATAGTAGAAAAACAGCTCCTAGGACTGGACCCTTAAATTTCTTGGTCAGGATTGTTTTGTGAATTCACGTGACTAGAAGACTTGTTCAGTTTTTCAGTGTTATGGATTAAATTGTGTCACCCAAAAATGCATTGGAATTCTAATCTCAATACCTGTTGATATAATCCTATCTGGAAATAAGGTTTTCTTTGTTATGTTGATGAGACTGTATCAGTATAGGATATGTCCTATCCCTAATCACTGCTGAGTTATTGAAAGAGGAGATTAGATGCAGATGTAGGCATAGACAGGGAAAGACAACTGTCATGGAACGATTGCCAAGAAATCAAGCAATGCCTCGAGGGGCCCTGATGAAGCAAGGGTTAAGCACTCAGCTGTAAATTGAAAGCCTGGCAGTTCAAACGCACCAGCAGCTCCAAGAGAAAAAAGACCTAGTGATCTGCTCCTGTAAGACTGCAGGCTAAGGAACCCTATGGGGAAGTACTACTCCATCCCATGGGGTTGCTATGAGTCAAAAATGACTGGATGACCCATAACAACAACAACAACAGAAGAAGATTTACAGGGGGCCTGTGAGGAATAAGAAATTATTATTTCATAACTTGGGTAGTACATAAAAAGTTGTTTATTTTATTATTATCTTTTAGGCTGCACAAATAAATTTACCTTCCCGTTTGTATGTATATTTGACACTTTCTTTTTAAGAACACAGTTTACTTGTATTGACCACATTGCTCTATATTCTTCATTCACAATTTTAATTAAGAAGCAAAAAAAAAAAAAAAAATGTTAAAAACAACTTTTTTACATAATAAAATGACTCCTCTAGGTCCTAGTGTTTTTCGATTAAGAAGCATATTTATAACTATTGAACCTCTTTTCATTTAATCATTGTAATCCTCTGAAAAGGAGATAGAATAGAGATCATTATCACCATTTTACAGAGGAAAAGACATGATCAGAGATTTAATTCACTTTTCTAAATGTGTATAATGGTTACATTAACCCAATAAAAGAGATCGGATATGAAACCAATTTTGCTTTCCTGTAATAAGTCCAACTTGGTCATAATGTATTAACTTTTTAGTAAATTGTTGAATTCAGTTTGCTAATTTATTAAAAGGATTTTGCTTCCCTGTTCATTGCCTAAACGTATGAATTTTTTCTAATTATGATTTTGCTATTGGTTTGTCTTCATTGCATTGTGTTCAGAAAATATTGTCTGAGATCCACCAAGTCTAAAATTTATTGCCTAACATATAAGCCATTTTTATTATGTTTAATATAAACTTGAAAAGAGTGGTTAATTTCCATTTTGGTACATTATTCCGTGTCAATTACATAAGGCCCTTTTTTTTTTGAACTGTTTTTTCAAGTCTGCTGCTGCTTCACTGAATTGCTGTCTTTACATGATGTATAAATTGCTGAAATTGCTGTGTTCAAAATCTTGCCCATGATGCCGAGTTTATTAAATCTCAGTATAGTCGATAAATTATTGATATCCATATTTTGAGTTTGTTATTACAAATTTATGATTACCATCTTTTTAGGATTCTTTGAAGCTTTTGTCATTCTATGATGACCTGCTTTCTTACAGTAATGCTTTTTTCCATTACAGCCTGTTTTGTTAGACATTATCCAGGCTACTCCATCTTTCTGTAGGTTAGTATTGGTATGGTGTCTTTGTTTCTGTGTTTTAAATTCCTACCTCATTGGCTTCCTAAAGGAGGTAGTAGGAGGCTGCGGTTAAGCGTGCAAAGCCCTTAGAACAGTGCCTGGCACATATTAAGTGATCACCCAACGGTAAGGTGCAACACGCAGCAGGATTAAGAGATCGGGATCTGGAATCACATACCCTGATTTTAAAATCCTGTTCTGCAACCTATAAGCAGGTGATCTTGGGCAAGTTAAATAACTCCTGTGTTTCTTAGTTTCCTCTTCCGTAAAATGAGATAACAATACTTCTACATCATACGTATCCCTAGGAGCCCTGGTGGTGCAGTGGTTAAGTGCTCGGCTGTTAACCGAAAGTTTGGTGGTTGGGACCCACCAGCTGCTCTACGGGAGAAAGATGTGGCAGTCTGCTTCCACAAAGATTTATGGCCTTGGAAACCCTGTGTGGTAGTTCTACTCTGTTCTATAGGGTCACTGTGAGTTGGAATCCACTCCTTGGCTACAGGTTAATCTTTACAGAAGTAGGCTGCCACATTTCCTCCTGGGATAGGCTGAAGTTTCCAACACTCCACCATTTGGTTAGCCGCCAAGCACTTAACCATTGTGCCACCGGGGACCTTTTGTAAAGACTTGCAGCCTTGAGAACCCTATGGAGGGGTTCTACTCTGTCCTGAGGGATCACTATGAGTTGGAATTGACCAGACAGCAATGGATTTAATGGGTAAAGCTAGCCCAGATTCAACCAGAGGGGAAGTAAATGCTGCCTTTCAGTAGGAGAGCGATAATGAATTTGCAGCCATATTTAATCCACCACGAGCCTGTTCACATTTATGTTGTTGTTGTTGGGTACCATCTATAGGTTCCCACTCAAAATGATCCTGTGCACAACAGAATGAAACACTGCCGGGTCTTGCGCCATCCTCACAATTGTTTTTATGCTTGAGCCTGTTGTTGCAGCCACGATGTCAATCTATCTCATCGAGGTCCTTCTTCTTTTTCGCTGGCCCTCTACTTTACCAAGCATGATGTCCTTCTCCATGGACTGATACCTCCTGATAATACGTCCAAAATATGTGAGACATAGTCTCACCATCCTTGCTTCTAAGAAGCATTCTGGCTGCACTTCTTCCAAGATAGATTTGTTCACTCTTTTGGCAATCTGATTCTCATATATTTGGGTTGATTTCCACGTGATATTCTCTTGTGTCTTATTGCGTATTTTCTTTTTCTACCTTTTTTTTTTCTTGTCTTTCTTCAAATGTTTGAATTCTTCCTTCCTGTCTTTGGAACTCATACACTTAGTGCCTATTATTTTAGAGATGACCTTAATTCTTTCTACAAGTCTACTAAACTTAACACCAATACCCCTGAACAGTTTAAATGCCCAAGACTACTTTAAGTTTGGTCACCCTCTTCCAACCTGTATCCTACTATTATTCATAATTTCAGTTATAGCCTGCTTTTCCTCAAAATTGAATAATATAACTCTTGTTTGATACAGTAATTTCTTTTGGATGTAATCACTAGTCTACCACTTATTTGTCTTCATTTCTTTTCAATTTTACTTTGCTGTGTCTAGAGGTGAGTTCTTGGATCTACAAATTGATTTTTTTCATCAGGGCAAAGTTATCAAACATCAATTCTTTAAATATTGTCTTTTTCCAATTTCTCCATTTATAGTCTTCCAAAACTGATTATACATGTTGAATCTTCTCTAACTTTCATGTCTCTTAATCTCCTATATTTTCCATCTTATTTTTTTACTCTCTAGCTGAATTCTAGATTCTTTCTTTGGGATCTACCTTTTAGTTCACTGATTCCATTGTCACGTGTGTCTAATATTGTATTTGGTATATATGTATATACTTATACATATTTATATATAAGAAATATATAAAAACTGCCATTGAGTGATTCCAACTCATAGCAACCCTATAGGACAGAGTAGAACTGCTCCATAGGGTTTCCAAGAAGCGACTGGTGGATTTGAACTGCCAACCTTTTGATGAATAGTCTAGCTCTTAACCACTGAGCCACCAGAATCCCTAGTTAGCATACCCAGTAAATTTTTTAATTTTTTTATGTATTTCTCAGAATTCTAACTGATAAAAAAATCTTGTTTTTCCTGTTCGTATTTTTAAACTTTTATCATAAATTTTATAGTTATACTATATTCTATGTCTGAAAAATCACAGTATCTGAAGATTTCGGGGGTTTATTTCAACTATTTTTATTTCTGTTTTTTACTTATGGTGGCTTGTTTCTTTGTATTATATTTTGTGATTCTTAACAGTTAAGCTATTTATTTACCTGGAAAATTTTTCTGTGGGAATAATATGAGAGATGGGTTAGAGTTAAGTTGCTACAGGTAAGAACTGCATTTGTATTTACCAGTTGCTTGGTGGGGAGAGGAAATATAATTGTTATATATGTCACTCTTTTCTTGCACTTGACTTTATTACCCCATTTCTGCACCCTGAATAAAACCTCAGTTCTCCAAGATTCACAACTGTATTCAGAGCAGAAGCGAACTTTGACAGTGGCTTCATTTCCAGGAGTATATATGAACATATCTTTAATGTGTGATTCAGCATTTCAGGTATTTTAGCTGAGAGAAGTCTTTACATCTCCTTTTCAAATTATGGGTTGGGACAGAATAATGAATCAAACAGCTAACATAAGAGATCCTGCTCAGTACTTAAAAAAAAAAAAAAAAGGATGGAATGGAATTCGATAGGAAACGTCAGAGTCATTACACATAGTAATGATAAGTATTCATCTCTGTTGCCCAGATTAAAATATATTTTTTACTGTGGGTTGCAATCAAGAAATTAAAAAAAAAAAAAAAACTTAAGATATCTAATATACCTGGAGGGAACAGGAAAGCTGCTAATAGGGAAACCAAGGTTGAGAAGGGAAAGTGTTGACATGTTGAGGGGTTATTAACCAATGTCATAAAACAGTCTGTGCTCTGTTTAATGAGAAACAAGTTTGTTCTGTAAACCTTCATCTAAAGTACAATTAAAAAAAAAAAGATATCTACTGTGCTTCTGGGCAGTTAGTATATTACAGAATCCTTTTGTGATCTTCCTTATTTCCAGGGTCTTAGAATGTAAGGTTGCTTTAAGCATGATCTACCTTACCTGAGCAAATTGGAGTTACTATAAAGTACCTAAGAAGTACGACCAGAGTGCTCCTTAGAAGCAAGGACAGTGAAACTATGTCTTACATACTTTGAACATGTTGTTGGAAGGGATCAGTCCCCGGAGAAGGACATCATGCTTGGTAAAGTAGAGGGTCATCGAAAAAGAAGAAGACCCTCAATGAGATGGATTGGCACAGTGGCTGCAACAACGGGCTCAAGAGTAACAACGATTGTGAGGATGGCGCGGACTGGGCCTGTTGTACAGGGTCACCGTGAGTTAGAACTGACTCGATGGCACTGAACAACAAGAACAGCATGAAGTACCTACAAGGATTTTTTTTCCATAGAGTTGTAAATACTGTTATTTAGATCCACTTGGAAAAATAACAAAATCACAATAATCACAGAAAGTTGCAATGTTTGAGAAACTATCATGAATATTGGCCTTATTACTGAGGCTGTTTCAAAAGAGTGGCAGCAGACTTACAGGCAGAGCAAATGATGAGAATCATATTTAAAAAAAAGCTCACTGTGATATACAAATTCCATTATCTCCCCAGCTCTGTGTAAAGGAATTCCTTTGCAGCTTCCATCAGACCATCTCTCCCAGCCTTTGCTGTTATTTCTGAGCAGAAACTACCACAGCTGTTCTAAGGGGACCCAGGGCTTCCCCCTTGGAGGGTACTGTCATCTCTGAGGCTGCATTGTGCACTTTGTGATAGGGAGGCGTGGGATGCTTTTCCCTGGAGAGGGAACTATTCTGGGTAGCCACCCACATCCTCATGAATATTTAAAATCTGGCTCTGGCACCGCTGCCTGATCTGTGTCCTGCTCTGAGAAACAATGCAAATGGATCACCCCTTTGCCTCCCTTCCTATCCCCGTCACAAACCAACACAGGATGCCTCTCTGATTTATTTATTTCTAGAATGCATTCCAGCAAGGGAAAGCACTGCAGACTGCAATGCTCAGCAATTCCCTAGGATTTTACAATCACATTTTATTAGTTTTTCTTTACTAGGTCCCATGACATTGACCTAGCTGATCTTCTTAATAGGAAAAGCAGATTTCTGGGTATTATAGTTTAATGTTATAGGGAAAATAAAAAAGACTTAAACTATTAAGTTCGGGCTCCTTATTTCTGGTTCTGCCAGTGCTTACCTGGAGGAAGAGGAGGGTCAACAATGTTCTCCAATCTATATATTGGTTTTCTCATCTATAAATTGGAAGAAACATCATAGGGTTTTTGACTCTTCGTTTTTTACAGTAGAGCTGTTGAGGAGATTACTGGAAAATAATTGGAAAGCACTACTGGAAAAAAGTGTTTTCAAATATATTTATATGAAAGTAAGATAGAAACTCTCGCAGAGTAGTTAAGAATTAAGAGGCAGGCTTTGGAGAATTGTCTAAACTGGGGCAAACAATCCACCTTTTTGAACTTGTTAGGTGCTATTGAGTCGATTCCAACTCACAGCGACCCTGTGTACAACAGAACCTAACGCTGCCCGGTCCTGCGCCATCCTCACAATCGTTGCTATGCTTGAGCTCAGTGTAGCAACCACTGTGTCAATCCAACTTATTGAGAATCTTGCTTTTTTTCACTGACGATTGGCTTTATGCATCCTCAAATATGGCGAAAGTATTCCTACACAGAAGGCTGATTTTAGGAGGAAGTGGATTAATACGTGTATGATACCTGGAAAAGTGCCTTTTCGTAATAAGCTCTCTGTAACGGTTAGTTCTTACTGGAGAGACACCCACGTGCTCGGTATTAGAATTGCTTCGGGACCTCCAATGGGTTATAAAGATGTAAGCTTCTCAATGACAAAAATGTTTCTATACCAGGCAAAGAATATTTTGACAGTGGAAACACGAACGCTCCCAAGCTGAAAATGGAATCTTAAGCCTAGAGGATAATATGTAACCCATATTTCTTTCCACAGCTCAGGAGACTGGTATTTTTGTTCTCTCAGGAAAGCCCTCTAATAGTCAGATGATCTGTCTGTGTTTCTGCCTGCAGCCTTAGGACTCATTCTTTTTAAGATTTCTATAACAAGGCAGCTTCAGAACTCCTGTCTGCCATACTTTATAATTCCCTCTGGGAACTCTTCCCTGGGATCTCGTCATGGCCATAGTCCCCTTTTCCAGAACTTCTGAATAAGTTCACATAACTCAATGTTATAATAAAAAGTTTGATGTACTTAACGTCTTTTAACTGCTATCTCAAAGTGGTCCATCGTTGAGCCAAAGTTACATGGTGCAAATAGTCACACATTTATCTGGCTAAAATTACTCAGTATTTTAGAAATAATCTCTCTTGTCAATTGATGAGGAGCCCTGTTTTAAGTACAGGGCTCAATCCTAAGAAATGCTACTGTGTGGAAAACGTGTTGCTCTTCTAAAATGTCCCATTAAAAACAATCAAGAGGCTATTAGCTCTTGCACACACAAAAAAACAGTGTAGCTATTAATCTTCATGGCTAAGTACTGACAGTCAAAAATAAAACAATGAATGACTGCAGCCACAAGGAGCGTTGTCTAAAAGTAGGGAGATTTTTTTTTTTTCATGCTCTTTCATACACAACCTGTGCAGAATACTTTTAAGTGCTTTGCACACATTGCCTCAACTATTTTAGAGCCATAAAAAATAACAAGTAAAAAATAGCTAAAGAGCATAAATTTTAAGCTGTCCATTTTACTAATGAAGTTACTAAGATCCAGAAATGAGAAGGACTTTTCAAGGTCACGTAGTAAGCTGGTGGCATACCAAGATAAGAACCAGCTCTGATTTCATTTATAAGGCTCATTTTTCCAGATTCTTCCTTATTTCCTTAGAAAGTCTGCCTTTTCTGCAGAAATCTAATCTCAACATATACCATAGTTTGTATATCAACAGAGAAAGAGATGCTTAGAGACCTTCAGTGGAAACAAAAAAGTAAAAATACAGATACTACTTATTCCATAGATGATGAATTTTTTCTCATGAGATATTGAGAATATCAAGATCTTTACATGAAAACTAAAGAGCTAACCACATGACACTTGACCCTCTTTGTGCAATTTATCCTGATTGTTGTTGTTGTTAGTTGCTGTCAAGTCGGTTCCGACTCATAGCAACCCTATGTACAAGAGAACGAAACACTGCCTGGTCCTGCCCCATCCTCACAATCACTGTTATGCTTGACCCCATGGGCGCAGCCACTGTGTTAATCCACCTTGTTGAAGGTTGTCATGGATTGAATTACATCCCCCCCCCCCAAAAAAATATGTGTATCAACTTGGTTAGGCTGTGATTCCCATTATTGTGTGGTTGTCCTCCAGTTTGTGATTGTAATTTTATGTTGAGAGGATTAGGGTGGGACTGTAACACTGCCCTTACTCAGGTCACCTCCCTGATCCAAGACAAAGGGAGTTTCCCTGGGGTATGGCCTATACCACCTTTGATCTCTCAAGAGATAAAAGGGAAGCAAGCAGAAAGTTGGGGACCTCATACCACCAAGAAAGCAGCACCAGGAGCAGAGTGCATCCTTTGGACACGAGAGTCTCTTTGTGCCTGAGAATCTCCTTGACCAGGGGAAATTTGAGGACAAGGACCTTCCTCCAGAGCTGACAGAGAAAACCTTCCCCTGGAGCCAAAACCGTGAATTGGGACTTGTAACCTACTAGACTGTGAGAAAATAAATTTCTCTTCGTTCAAGCCATCCACTTGTGGTATTTCTGTTATGGCGGCACTAGATGACTGAGACAAGGGTTTTCCTCTTTTTCGCTGACTCTCTATCTTGTTTAGGGAAATAAATTGTAGGTTCCCCTGGGTCTTCCTATGTGGTGCTCTTTCCAATTGTCCAAGTCTACTTATGGCTCTTGCGTCATGATGTCTGTACCGAATGAATCATTAGACATCTCCTTGGCCTAAGCCTGAAGAGGAAATTTTCCTTTTTTATTTTCAAAGAAATCACGTTTGGGTCAAAAATTACCTGACACATGAACCATAGTAACAGTCATCATAAAGCAGCAGGATGAAAAGAATGTGAGTGCAGATAAACAGAGTATAATCATATTATAATCACCTTTGGGCATGAGGAATTCGAAAGGAAGTTTATGAATCAAGTTTTGTTTACAAGTGGTATTTTCTTTTTCTTTTATTTATTTTTATAGCTAGACAGAGGGGGAAAAATTTGCTAATAAAGCAGCCATTAATAGCCTGTAGTATTTTCTGCAAGGCAACAGTTGATTACATTTTGACAGTGTTTTATAAGTATATAAAATTCTTCCATGTAATCACTTATTTGATCCTTTCAGCAATCTGGGAGACAGGTAAAGAAGGGATTATTAGCCCCATTACATGAGTGAGGAAATGAAAACATAGAATGATAAAGTCATTGTCTATAAATAAATGAAGAAGCTGAGGCTTTTGGCTGGACCTTATTAGTTCCCTGCTCATTTCAACATAGCGTACCAGCTCCCTCTCTTGGGAGCCCCCGAGGGCTTTAGGTTTTAAACCTTAAGCCTCAGCATTCCAGCATGCTAGATCCCTAGTCCCAGTGAAGGGTCTTCCTTTGACAAAGCAGTACAGTATAAATGAAATAGTATTAGATGAGAAGAACTTGGCTCCATCCTAGTTTAACTTGGGAAAATCACTAAACTCTGTAGGTCATTGATTCCTTCTTCATTAGTGAAGTCCATCAGATTTCTGGTAATTCTGATGCTAAGAGAGTTGGGTTTCTTCTCACAGACTTTGTATTTTTGAAAGAGGACTAATAGATGCCCATCAAGATAGACCACTAGACAACTCAGCTAAATCTCCCGTCAGGCTGGAAGGTGTTACTCCACTTTCTGAAGGCAATATTTTAGGCCTTATGACAGAGAAGACCATGTCTACCCAGGAGAACTGGAGCTGTCAGAGCTGACCAGACCTTTATAACCAGGACGAGTTTCTACTTGAAGTGCTTAGGGAAAGGCAATAAAATTTTCCCTTTCTCCATCAAAGGTTTGCTATTGGTGTACTCTGTGCATTGATGACCCATACAAATATTTTCTCTGCTTTTCTGTCACATTGTTAATAATAGGTTGACTCAGTCTTAATTACCCTGGTGGTATAGTGGTTAAGAGCTATGGCTGCTAACCAAAAGGTCAGCAGTTCGAATCTACCAGGCACTACTTGGAAACCCTATGCGGCAGTTCTACTCTGTCCTATAGAGTGGCTATGGGTCAGAATTGACTCAATGGCAATGGGTTTGGTTTGGTTATGTTGCCATAATTGCAAAAGGTCATTTGATAATGTCCTTAGTGAAAACATCCAAGCTCCATGTCTTCCTCTTCCTGAGAAGGTAATATGCTTGAACATTGGATCATTCATGTGTTTGGGGGTACATAGATACTGATATGCGCACACACAGACACTTGGAACATGCATTCTCAATTACTAATAATGGTAACAACATATCTGTTTGGGGAAAAGGCAGTATCGGTAATGTGTAATTGTTAATATTTCAATGTTCAATTTATTGGTTTGCTTTTAAAAAAAAAAAAACTGTAGGTATTCTGTCCTAATTGTGTGCATCTGGTAAAATGATTCTGTAATTATTTGCTTTCAAGTTGGCTCCAACTCATGGTGACCTTATCTGTAACAGAACAAAACATTGCCCAGTCCTGCACCATCCTCACAATTGTTGGCATGTTTGAGCCTATTGTTCAAGCTAGTGTGTCAATCTTTGACAATCTGTGGCAAAGTGATACGCTGTATTTATTCTATTAGTTTAAAGCTAATTGTTTTGGGTTTTGAAAGTTTGTGCAAAGAAAACCCAGTCAATAAAATAGCACCATCTAAACTGAGAATACCATGAAATTGAGAAGAAATGAATATCACTATCCTGTAGACTTTTGTGCCAGATAAACAGTGGCCCAGGTGTTGGCCATATCGATCACTCATCTTAAATTATAGGAAACTGGGCACCAATGTAGCAAGCATTGCCTATGGGATCTAATATGATTGCTACTTTTTACATCTTATAGCTGATGTTCCTAATAAAATCGTCTGTCCAGCTGTACAAGTAATTAGGAATTTAAGCTTTCTATTCTCCCACCCTGTCATGGATTGAATTGTGTTCCCCCCAAATATTGGTCCACTTGGGTGGGCAATGATTCCCAGTATTGTATGATTGCCCACCATTTTGCCATCTGATGTGATTTCCCTGTATGTTGTAAATCCTACTTCTATGATGTTAATGAGGTGGGGTTAGCAGCAGTTATATTAATGAGGAAGGTCTCAACCTACAAGATTAGGTTGTGTCTTAAGCCAGTCTTTTTTGAGATATAAAAGAGAAGTAAGCAGAGAGACTTGGGGACGTCATACCACCAGGAAAGTAACGCCAGGAGAAGAGCACATCCTTTGGACTCAGGGTCGCTGTGCTGAGAAGTTCCTCGACTGGTGAAGATTGATGACAAGGACTTTCCCCCAGAACTGACAGAGAGAGAAAGCCTTCCCCTGGAGCTGGCACCCTGAATTCGGACTTCTAACCTAGACTGTGAGAGAAAAAAATTCTCTTTGTTAAAGCCATCCACTTGTGGTATATCTGTTATAGCAACAGTAGATGACTAAGATGCACCCCAGCCCCCTCCAAATATAAGGGCTAAGTAAGAATGTGATTCAGAGGAAAACAAGCACAATTCCTATTTGATTTCCTGGGCAGCCATCCAAGCAAGCCCTCCTTGCTGCTGCTTTGAAGTATGACAAAGAAATAGCTTCCCCAGGTGGTGTAGCAGCAAGATGCCCTCACACTGCAGGAGAATCTCATCAAGGAAAATCAGCTTGGTGAGAAATATTACTGAAGTGATTTGGAGTGATGGTGTTTCGGAAGGGAACTGCTGAATAGAATCCCAAAGAACACCTAGGTTGTCAGCTATGATAGAGATTTTTCTCTCTGATAAAATCTCATCCTTCTCTTAGCCTAGGTTTGTGATTTAGGATATCAATGTAGTTTATTTAATATATTATGTGCTAGTTAAACAAGATACCAAAACCCAAAACTCAGTGCCATCGAGTCAATTCCGACTCATAGTGACCCTGTAGGACAGAGTAGAACTGCCCCATATAGTTTCCAAGGGGTGCCTGGTGGATTCAAACTGCTGACCTTTTGGTTAGTAGCCCTAGCACTTAACCACTATGCCACTAGGGTTTCCAGTTAAACAAGATATGATGCTACATTTGATGATGCTTTCCCTTTTATCTACGCACTTCTTGAAATAGATCAAGGTAATTCATTCTTTTTTTGGTCTTTATATTTTGATCTTCAAAATGGGAATACTTCAGTTTTTCAACCTAAAAAAAAAAAAACTTAAAAAAAAATAGTGCTAGCGAGTTTTTCAACTTTTTCAAGTAAGTTTTTCAACTTAGGCTTCCATTAATTAAATGATTTATAAAACCAAATCTATATTTTTGTAAGTTTTCAAAAGAAAGAAAGCACTGAATATGAATACAGTCTGTTACTTTTATGTAGGAAGATTCTTATAATCGCCCAATCCAAATCAATAATTCTTATGTGAACAGAAATTTCCTATGATTAAAGACCTAAAAATACTGAAAAACTAATGAATTCTGATTCAAAATATTTTATTGGTAGTGAGATAGGTAAATATAAATTGTGACTTAATGTTTCTGTAGCAGTTTTATTATACAGTGGAATGTCATTGACATAAAAACCAAAACAAAACCCATTGCCATCCAGTCAATTCCAACTCATAGCAACCCTGGAGGACAGACTACCACTGCCCCGTAGGTGGGACCCTAGCCTCATTCCTGGGCTGTGATCTTTTCGAGAGTAGACTGCCACATCTTCCTTCTGTGGAGCGACTGGTGGGTTCCAACTACCATCCTTTCAGTTAGCAGCCAAGCTGTTAACCGCTGTGCCATCAGGGCTCCTTTGTCATTGACATAAGAGATACATTAAATGGAATAGAACAGTTGTAAACAAGTGTAAAATGATAATGTACAGTTGTTTGTAAAGAGTGTACATCCAGCTTTTACGGGAAAATTGTTTAACAAGGCAGGGATGATGCCACAGGAAGAAAACCCAGCCTTATATAACTATGTTTCAATAAGAGACATTCCTAATATTGTTCACTCCATGACTAAAAAAATGTGACTTACCTTATTCCCTTTAAATTAATATTCTCTATCAAAAGGTGGGAATCTTAGGCTGTAGTTTACGAAAAGAAAATCTATTTTCCAAATTATTTAGAAATATATGGCTGACCTACTTGTAAGACATACAACCAAGCTGCTTATGGATGGATATTGTTAATGCTGTCTCCTCTATCTGAATTTACATATCTTAATGGAAACCCTGGTGGTGTAGTGGTTAAGAACTATGGCTGTTAACCAAAGGGTCAGGAGTTTGAATCCACCAGGCGCTCCTTGGAAACCGTATGGGGCAGTTCTACTTTGTCCTACAAGGTTGCTATGAGTTGGAATCGACTCGATGGCAGTAGGTTTGGTTTTTCTATCTGAATATTATTTGAAGGATGATTGGTACATGGCCTGGGACCAAAATATTTGCTTCTCCAGAAATCCATTCCAACATTTTTAGATACTTATTAAAATATGACTCCCATAATTTCTAAAATTCTATGATGAGGGATTCTATTATTTTGAGTTAAACATTTCTTTATCCATTGGAATTACTCAGTGGTTACGCTCCAATTATTAACTGAGATTGACTTAGAGTGTGTGTATAGTTTCCAGAGCTATTATCTTTTTTTTTTTTTCTCTTAATAGATAGATTCAGGGGAGCACAATTAATATTATAGAGTAGCACTCAAGAACCATGGTGTTTTTATACGAAGACATATTTTAGGATTAAAAGATTGTAGTTGCCAATTCTACCTGATGCTTAAGTTGGCTCTGGGTAGAGGTATCGTAATTAAAGAGAGGATATAGAGAGAAAGGCTGCCTTGCTCTCCTGAGGGTAATTCTTCTGTTAGGTCATCATGACCCAGAGTCTGATTTTTAATGTTGCAAGCCCAGACACTTGATTTATAGGCTGCCTCCAGGTTATTATCTTTTAGAGATTGGTTCATATTAATCAAAATTATTTGAAATTGAATCTTAAACTAGAAATTTAATATATGTAGTGAAATTAGCTTTCCAATGACTAGAATATTCATTTTTGGCATGCAGGATTTTTCCTTTCCAATATTAAGGTACCTGGGAAATAAGATCATTAATCATAATGGTAGCTTTTTGGGTGTTGATCAGAACATTTGGATAAGGATGACTTGAAGATAGGCCTCTTAGGTTTGATATATTCACAAAGAACCAAGCTGGTTCCAATATACTTTCTATATGCTCATGCAGCTCATTGTATGCATTTCTATGTATTACTATTATTATTATTTTTCTTAAAAATGATTAGACATGGTTTACTATATGGGGTGTCAAAAGAAATGAAATTTTAAGTACCTCTTTCTAATGCCAAGATTTATTATAAACACTTGACAGATACAAATACAAACTTTTTTCAATGCATATTGCATATATATGCATGTATATGTACCTATACACACACAGAAACAGAAACATACATTGGTATTTGTCAAAACCACCACTATGAGATCCTCTAGTCAAGTTCATCAGGCAAACATGTTGTTCACCTTGTTTGCTTATTTGACTTTAGCTCATGATACGGAATCAGAGGCTAGACTCGAACATAGCTTCCAAGAGAGTCTGATTCTCTGGTTTTGAATAATTCAATTCCAGGTTAGTGTATTTCTTTTTCTAAATGGTTAGTGATTATGCTTGTATACCTGATACGGGATCCTTACAGAAGCTCTACAATCTAAAAGAAAGGGTATATATCCTATTAAAGAGAGGTAGAACAAGAACATTTATTTGAAGATTTACATTAGGAAACAGAAACCAGTTTAACACAACTTCTGATTTTTCCTCTCAATATAAGTCAACAAAACATAGAACCTATGAAACAAGTTCAAAGATGAGCTAAAACAACAATCTGAGACAACAGACTGAGAGGAAAAGGCAGCTGGTTTAGAGTAGAAATAAAGAGAAAACCTACATGAGATAAGACAGTGTGCTGTTGCTGTTGTTATGTGCCATCAAGTTGATTCTGGCTCATAGCAACCCTATTGAACAGAGTAGAACTGCCCCATAGGGTTTTCAAGGAGTGGCCAGTGTGATTTGAACTGCCAATCTTTTGGTTAGCAACCTGAGCTCTTACCCACTTTGCCACTGAAATTACTATTGCAAAGGGCTTAGTGTCCCTGGTGACCAGACTCTGGAGAAAGACATCATGCCTGGGAAAGTTGAGGATCAGCGAAAAAGATGAAGACTCTCAACGAGATGGACTGTCACGGTGGTTGCAACAATGGACTCAAACATAGGAACAACTGTGAGGATGGGGCACGACAGGGCAGTGTTTCATTCTGTTGTGCATAGATAGGGTCGCTATGAGTTGGAATTGACTCAATGGCACCTAAGAAGAACAGGCAGAGGGACCTAATTGTGCTCAACTCCTCACTGAAAATTTCATAAAGAAATATCTTTCACAACACTGAGAATGAAACTGATAGAAAACTAATCCTTGAATCTGGGAAGAAAAAATTAAAAGATGCTTTCACAAATGCCGAGAACTTATTCTGGGTATCCACATTTCCCCTACCTGCCTCAGGGCCTTGCATTTGCTATTTCTTCTACCAAGAATGTTCATCCTCTTACCCACTCACTTTCACTCTTACTGTTTCTTCATATCTCTGTACAAGTGTCACATACTCAGAGAAGGCTTTTCTGAATCCCAAACTAAATCAGATTCCCTTTTATATGTTCTCTCAGCAATGAGCTAAACCTCTAGAATGAAACACACTTAATGGGAGCAGAAAACACGCCTTTCTTCACTGATCTATCCATAGAGCCTGGCATGGTGGTTGGCACAAGAATGCACTCGATGAAAATTTATTGAATAAATTTAATGAACGATTAAATGGCATTCATCAGAGTCTGTTGTTAAATGTGCGTGTCTGTGTCTATGTATGATTATTTGATTGTCCTTTTCTTTCTTCGATCAATAACTCCATGGGGATAGAGATATGCTGAGCTCTGTGTCTATTTTGATCATTCTTCTATGTTGGCACCTAGTATAGAGCACTTGGCACATAATAGACAATACATATTTGTGGAATATATATTGGGTGTTGAACAAGCACTGTAGATAGAGACAGAAATATGAAGAGACCTTGTAGTATTGGCCACTGAGAATTATACCTGCTTTTTTTTAAGAGGACTAGTTAGTTATGGTAACCCTGGTGGTGTAGTGGTTAAGAGCTATGGCTGTTAACCAAAATGTTGGCAGTTTGAATCTACCAGGTGCCCCTTGGAAACTGCATGGGACAGTTCTACTCTGTCCTGTAAGGTCTCTATGAGTTAGAATTGACTCAACAGCAATGGGTTAAGGTTAGTTAGTCATACTGTGATGAAAAAAGGACGATCGTACTACCAAAGAACACATATACCTTGGGTCAAAGACTTATGGGAACTGGGAGGTATACATTTTAATCAGCTCACCACCTGAGGTCTGAAAATAGCATTTAACAGGGACATCAATAGACAGAGAGTGGGACAGGAACAATCCACCTGTTAACAAATACCAAGTTTGCACAGATTCCATGCTCTCTGAGGATATATGAAGATATTTTTAAAGGTGCCAATCAGAGGAAATTGAAAAAAAATTCAGAGGCACAAATACCTCTGGGGGGAAAAATTTTATAGGCCAGGAGAAATTATTAGAAAATTATTTGACATCCTCAGAAGACGGGATGAGGATATAGAACTTCATGGATCAGGAGCAGACATCAGAAAGAAAAAAAGTAGCTGGAGATAGGAGGTCAACTGGACGTTATACAGAGGGGAAACGGGTGAGATACGGGAGGATGGCAGAGAAATACAACAGCAGAAACAAGTCATCACCGGACATGGTAAAAATCAGAGTTTATTCTGGAGACATGTATATAAGTAATATGAAGTACACATTTGAGAATTTCTTCTAGAATATACTGGAAAGAAAAAATATATTAACTATACAAAAAAGAAAATAATAAGTGTGGAAATTTTACATTAGAAAGCTGACCTGCAGATTCAGGGAATTTTTGAATGAACTACCGAAATAAATGGATCAGAAGAAACAAGAGAATAACATTTCATTGACATAAGATGTTCCAGTGGAGGTCAAAGGAACATCTTCAAGGTTAAACAATGGGAAAGATATTCACACCAAGACATCCTGAGGCAAAGCTTTTTAGCTACATTGATTATTTAAAAAGGATAAAACCTAAGTGCACCCTCTGACTTTTAGCAGTATTAAATTCTAGGAGAAACCGTCATCCATTCTGAGGGAAATTAGTGCCACCCAAGACTTTTTACAAGCTGTCAAGTAGTTCTTTCTGTATCAAGGCAAGAGAAAGACATCCTCAAAAATTTTTTTGGCTCAGAAAATATACCACCTGCATATCCTTCTTAAAAAAAAACTTGAAAATGACTCCAAATAACTGTGATAAGCAAATTTCAGAGCCAAAGGTGGGGAAAAGTATGGCATAAACTCTGATTATGACATTGAATATACATACAAAGATAATTTCAAACTACAGAAGTAAAACTAATAATACAATTAAAAAAAAAAATACCCCACCACGCAGGCAAGAAGGCAATGGGATGACATATTTAAAAAATTGAAGGAAAAAAATTGCCTGCCAAGAATCGTATATCCATCAAAACTGTCTCTTAAATATGAAGATGAAATGAAGGCATTTCCAGATAAACACAAGTTGAGGGAATTCATAAAAACCAAACCAAAACTATAAGAAATACTAAAGGGAGTTCTTTGGTTAGAAAATCAATATCAGGTATCAACCCAAGACTAGAACACTGGGCAGAGCAACCAGAAGTCAACCCAGACAGGGAAATCCAAAAAACCAAAGCAAGATTATAAAAAAAAAAAAGCCCCAAACAGGGTAACAGTGATGTTATTATACAAAAGAAGACAACATTAAAATAACAAAGAGGGACTAAGAAATGTAATCATACACCTTCCATATGGAGAGGAAGATACCACGATACAAAGAAATAAAACACAATAACAATTATTAAAAAAAAAAAAAAAACCACTTGACCTTAACAAATACTTAAAACAGAATGAGGGAGAAGAAGGAATGTACATTGTAGTCAACTAATTGTTGATTTAGAAAAAAAAAAAAAAAATTTTTTTTTTTCTAAATCAGCTTAAAATAAAACTGTTTTATGGTTGATTCTGGTTAAAGTTTACTGTTATTTAGCAAGTGCTTACATAATGCTAGTTATGTGTTAGTCATTGTCCCATGTGTTTTTCATATATTAACTCATTTTATAAGAAAGATTGTTTAGACAATATTTCAGGAAAATTTTAAATCAAACTCGTAGTAGAATTAAGACAGGAGAGAAAAACACCAAGAAAATAGAAACTACGGCCAAATAGGAAGAAGAGAACCATCTGGCATTCATGAAAGCTAAATATTCTATTTCAAAAGGTAAATGAAAATGAAATTAATCCTAAAATGGAAGTGAAGATTCTTAATTAGATTAAAAATATTTTGTTTACATGAGACATACCAAAATTAAAGCTTAATAAATATGAGATGTCAAAATTGGGTATTATTTCTAAGCAGCCAATCCATGCAAGGGACTATGACACTAACAATACAAAATGAGACTTAAAGCAAAACAGTCAAGACAAAGATTTGCTGTTGTCATTAGGTGCCATTGAGTTGTTTCTGACTCATAGCTACCCTATGTACAACAGAATGGAACATTGGTCCTGTACCATTCTCATAATCATTATGCTTGAGCCCATTGTTGCAGCCATTGCGTCAGTCCATCTCCTTGAGATTCTCTTTTTCACTGGCCCTCTACTCTACCAGGCATGATGTCCTTCTCCAGGGACTGGTCCCTCCTGATAACATGTTCAAAGTATGTGAGACAAAGTCTTACCATCTTTGCTTCTAAGGAGCACTCTGGCTATACTTCTTCCAAGACAGATTTTGTTGTTCTTCTGGCAGTCCATGGTATATTCAATATTCTTCATCAATGTGATAATTCAAAGGCATCAATTCTCCTTTGGTCTTTCTTATTCATGGTCCAGCTTTTGCATACATCTGAGCTGATTGAAAATACCATGGCTTGGGTCAGGCGCACCTTAGTCCTCAAATTGATATTTGGCTTTTCAGCACTTTAAAGAAGTCTTTTGTAGTAGATTTGCCCAGTGTAATAATAATAATAAAAAAAAGTGTAACACATCGTTTCATTTCTTGTGTGCTGCTTCATGGGCATTCATTGTGGATCCAAGTAGAACAAGATCCTTCACAACTTCAGTGTTTTCTCCATGTATTGTGATGTATATTGGTCCAGTTGTGAGGATTTTTGTTTTCTTTACATTGAGGTGTTAATTCATACTGAAGGCTGTGGTCTTTGATCTTCATCAGCAAGTGCTTCAAGTCCTCTCTGCTTTCAGCAAGGAATGTTGTGTCATCTGCATACCGCAGTTTGTTAATGAGTCTTCTACCAATCCTAATGCCACATTCTCTTCATATAGTTCAGCTTCTTAGATTATTTGCTCAGCATAAATATTGAAACTTTAGTGAAAGGATACTGGTGAAAACATATAATCAGAAAGATATAATCATTTAAAAGTTTTTTGTACTTAAAAAAATTTTAAAGTTTTATGTACTTAAAAAGATAGCTTTGTAAAATGGACAGAAGTTAAAAAAGACAAATCAATAATCAGTGGGAGATTTTAAGAATCTCTACCAAGGAGCCCTGGTAGTGCAACAGTTAAGTGCTCGGCTGCAAACCAAAAGGCTGCCAGTTGAAACCCACCCAGTTATTCACTTGAAGTTAGAAATGCTTGTTCACAGGAGAAAGACCTGGCAATCTACTTCCGTAAAGATTACAGCCAAGAAAACCCTATGCGGCAATTTTACCCTTTCATGTGGGGCCACTATGAGTCAAAAATCAACTTTACCCCACCTAACAACAATAACAACAGCCAATAGAAATTCAAAAATCGTAATGATATTGACAATCTAAACAACACAGTGAGATTAAAATTGATGTGCAAAATGAAATCAATTATCTCCAGCTCAAAATGATTTCTGCCCAGTATACATTAAAACTCAACTTTTCTAAACTTTCTCTCAAATTCTCAGAAAGACGTAAGAAAAGAAGAAACTAACACAAACTTCTCCAAGAGTTTCAGATGTATGATGTCAACTTCTTGACAGAATTAAGAGAAAATATATGGCAGTTGGAGCTTAAAAATTCCTACCAGTGATTCAATATGTGGTCTAAATCAAGAGTTTCTTCAAATTAAAACCTGAAATATGCTATTAAGGCACAGTGCCTTCCTTGGAATGTATAATAGAGACAGTAATCATAATGCACAAAACTCGAAGTCTATTCTTCCCTTTACCACTAATAAACTACCATTGGAGTCAGAGCCTACCTTGGTCCTTCAATCCATGAATTCTACATTCAAGAAAGCAGGTAGTTTACATTGCACATACAAAAAGGAAAAAACTGGAAGACAAATTTGTCTTTCCTCCTCCTCCCCACTCCCCTCCCCTCTTCTTACTCATATACCCAGCCTATTGCCATCAAGTTGAATTTGACTCCTAGTGACCCCATAGGACAGAGAAGAACTGCCCTGTAGGGTTTCCAAGGAGCAGCTGGTGGATTCAAACTGCCAACCTTTTAATTAGCAGCCAAGGTCTTAACCACTTCACCACCAGGGCTCCCCCATATATATACTTTATAAAAATTTGCTTGTAGTCAGAATTGTTTGTCCTTGAGAAATGTATCTTTAAGACTGAAATTCAGAGCCTTGGATATCCCAGGAGGGGTAAAGGCCTTTTCAAGAGTTTCTGAAATAACACCACACAGGTTTGTCTGTTCCACTGAGTTTTAAATATGCCATCCTCAGAAACAGAAAGGTTACTGTCCACAAACCAATATTGGATAACATTGATCTTTCTCGTTACATATTTGATGAATAACTAACTTTAAAAATATCTTTAAATACTATTTAAAAACTGTGATATAGATTTAATGCTGATTTTTTTTTTTTTTTTCCTGCAGTTTGACCCACCAGCTGCTCCTTGGAAACCCTACGGGGCAGTTCTACTGTGTCCTATAGGGTCACTATGAGTCAGAATCAACTTGATGGGAATGGGTTTTTTTGGTTATGGTTTGAACTGTGTTCCCCAAAGATATGTGTTGCAAATCCTAACCTCTATACCTGTGGTTATAATCCCAGTTGGGAACTGGTTGCCTTTGTTATGTTAATGAGACAGATCAGTGTAGGGAGTATTTTGAGTCAATCTTTTTTGAAAAATAAAGGAGATTAAGCAAGCAAGCTATGGGCTTGGCTATGGGCAATCAGCAAGCTAGCAAGGGGAGATGGAGAAGAGACATGCCAAGCCACATGAAGATTGCCCAGGAACAGAGAGCCAAGCTTCCTCCAGAGCCAACAGAGAGAGAAAGCCTTCCCCTTGGACCAGCACCCTGAATTTGGACTTCTAGCCTCCTAAACTGTGAGAAAATAAATTTCTGTTTGTTAAAGCCACCCACTTGTGGTATTTCTGTTATAACAGCACTACATAACTGAGACAATTACTGTATTATTTCAAATGCTTCAAATGCTTACTCTGTTTTGACTGAACTAAAAGTAATGTTCTTCTCCTCCTAAATTCTTTCACCAGAGTATTGGTCTACAAAGACTGAATTATTTTTTTCTAGGAAGGAGCACATCTGAATCCTCTCTGCCTCTTTCTTGCTTAGCATAGTGCCTGTCAACATCAGATCTTGAGGAGCTGTTTGAGGAATAACATACGTTGTGAGGATTGGCTGTCACTTAATCCATTGCTTTGATATTGTAGATGGTGCCTTAGTCAATTACTTTGCAATAAATAGCAATTAAAGCTGCAGGCAATGATACATCAGTAGTCACATTAATGCCACATTACTCTTTGAGAGGAGGTAGTTCACTACCAATAGTGCTACAAAATAATTTTGGTTAGTCTGTGGATTGTTGATATTAAGATTAGATGTCAAATAATGGCTGTTATTGGTAGTGTTTATTTTTCATAGTTAAAAAATCCAAATCCCTTGCCTTTGAGTCAATTCCAACTCACAACGATCTTATAGGACAGAGTAGAGCTGTCCCATAGGGTTTCCCATACAGCGGCTGTTGGATTCAAGCCACTGACCTTTCGGTTAGCAGCTATACGCTTGTCTTAGTCATCTAGTGCTGCTATAACAGAAATACCACAAGTGGATGGTTTTAACAAAGAGAAATTAATTTTCTCACATTCTAGTAGGCTAGAAGTCCAAATCCAAGGCATCAGCTCCATGGGAAGGCTTTCTCTTTCTGTTGGCTCTGGAGGAAGGTCCTTTCCATCAATCTTCCCCTTAACTAGGAGCTTCTTTGTGCAGGAACCCTGGGTCCGAAGGACACACTCTGCTCCTGGCACTGCATTCTTGGTGGTATGAGCCCTCCCACACTCACTTCCCTTTCCTTTCATCTCTTGTAAGATAAAGGTAGCATAGGCCACACCCCAGGGAAACGCCCTTCACATTGGATCAGGAATGTGACCTTTGTAAGGGTGTTATATCTCACCCTAAACTTCTTTAGCCACAGGCAGAGATTATGATTTATAACACCTAGGAAAATCACAAAATGGAGGACAACCACACAATACTGACAATCATAGCCTAACCAAATTGATACATATTTTGGGGGGGACACAACTGAATCCATGACAACGCTTTAACCACTGCTCCACCAGGGCATCTGCTCTTTCATTGATAAGCCTTTTAAAAATGCACATTGATGTCAAGAGCGGAAAAAAACACAAATTCCAAAACATTGGTCAATACCAAAGCAATCGCAAGCTTTCCATAAGTATTTTTAAGACAATTATCTTAATATAACTATTATCATATTCTGGACTCTTCTCAAGGAAAACATTTAATTGTGGAATCTAAGAGAATCTTTGCATATACCCACAGATGTTTAAGTGCTAAGGGAAAAATGTTTGGAATATTTTTAGATGTAATTAACACAGCACATGTTATAGCAAATTTGTACCTTTAAAATTTGCATGCAGCAGGTTTCTTTCTTCTATATAAATAATTTGACCTTGAATAACACAATTTTGTGGGGATGGCACGAAAACTTCTGAATTAAGGGCATAGTTAATCTTGGGTTTCTCTACCCATTTTTTTCTATCTTCTTTTTCTTTGCTGTGTGTCTTATTTCGTGCTGGTACAACAGAAACACCACAAATGGATGGCTTTAACAAAGAGAAATTTATTCTTTCGCAGTCTAGGAAGCTGGAAGTACAAAATCAGGGTGTCTGCTCAAGGGAAAGGCTTTCTCTCTCTGTTGGCTCTGGAGGAAGGTCCTTGTCATAAATCTTCCCCTGGACTAGGGGTTTTGCAGCACCGGGAACCCCAGTCCAAAGGACTCGATCTTCTCCTGGCCCTGCTTTCTTGGTGGTATGAGGTCCTCATGTCTCTCTGCTTTTCTCTTTTATGTCTCAAAAGAGATTGGCTTAAAACATCACCTAATCCTGTAGATTGAGTCCTGCCTCATTAACATAACTGCCTCTATTCCTGCCTCATTAACAGCAAAGAGGTAGGATTTACAACACATAGGGTAATCTCATTGGATGACAAAATGGTGGACAATCACACAATACTGGGAATCATGGCCTAGCCAAGTTGACACACATTTTGGGAGGACACAATTCAATCCATAACACTGTGCAAAAAAGTACTTATAGAAATCAAGACAGTATATCAAAAGAGAAATTTAGTCAAGGAAAAGTTTTATATCCTTTAGGTAATTAAGCAGATAGTTAATATTCAGTCAATTTACTATTACTTCTATCCAAAGTAAGCATTAAAAATGTATCTGATTCTCTGGTATGTCGAAAAAAATTTTTTAATACAAACAGGAGATTGCTATTAATCTACTTTATTATATATACACAATTATAACTGTGGAGCCCTGGCCACACAGTGGCGAACAGCTTGGCTAATAAACAAAAGGTTGACAGTTTGAATCCACCAGCCAGTCCTTGAAAACCCTATGGAGCAGTTCTATGGAGCAGTTCTACACTGTCATATAGTGTTGCCATGAGTCAGAATGGACTCGACAGCAATGTTTTTTTTTTTTTTTTTTAATTATAATCCCAGCCTTATGTTGTGGTAGGACACTAGTCTAGGAATTAGAAGTCAGCACATCCAATTGTATTGTCCCTGATGTCTAAATGTTGCTCTCTTATGTGCTTTAAAAAAAAAAAAAAATGCTTTAGGTAAGAGGAATTCATAAAATAAAACAGAAATCAAATTGATTTTATAAGCAGCTGATTGGTGTGTTAATATTCATTCATCCATTCCTTTACCCAACAAAGATGTGCCAAACACTATTCTAGGTACCTTGGATATAAAGACGAGTAAGATAAAATTTTAATATTGAGGTTTCACTAATATAAAGAGGATGAAAGACACACACACAAAAAGATGATTTTAGTACAATATGGAAAGTGTAATGATAGAGGCGGACACAGAGTATTATGGGGGTAGAGTCATCAGATAGCTAGCTCAAGCTTAGAGGTCATGGCAGGAAAATAATTTTAGAGAAAGTAATTCCCAGGAAGTCTTAAGCATTAAGTGAAAGTTGGATTATATATTAGAAGGATAGTATGAGCAGTGGTAGAAAGGCAACAAAGAGTAAAGTCTGTGCAAAGAATTGTACATAATATCATGTGTTGGAGGATATTATTCAAGGCAGAGAGTAGCTAGGAATAAGACCATCAATAGTCAGGGCCAGATCAGGAAGAGCCTACAAGGTATATTTAAGACCTATTCTTAAAGCTGTAGGCAATTTGAAGTCCCTGAAACATGATCAGTGGGGAAGTAAGGTGGCAAATTTTGGATTATATACAGATAATCCCAGAAGGAGTATGGAACATGGTTTGAAAAGAACAAGACTGGAGGCCATTAGATCATTGGCTGTAAGCCATGTGAAAGATAATGAGATCCTAAATAATGAGAATGGTGATAGGAACTGAGAGGAAGAAGTAGATTTGAGAAATATTTAGTAAAATCAGAAAAAAAATCAGAACCGCACGTTTATTTGGAGAGGGAAGAGGTAAGGTTAGCTCACATGGTTGATGTCTTGGGAGACTGGATAAATAATTGCGAGGAATTCTCTGCCTTATTCCAAATTTAATACATAGGTTAGGAAGCGGTATCATCTACCAGGTGAAAGGAGGTCTGCTATTTCCAGAAATCAAGATAATAACCAGGAGAGCAATTTAAAGTCAGGGCAAAGTTTTGGATCTTGTAAGTAATTAAGAAGATGGTTATTTCTCAGAAACTATTACCTTCATCAAATTGGAGCATCACAGTCCTGTCTGAATCTCTAGTATACGGAAGGCACATTTTAAATTTGTTCTACAAATTTAGGTTGCTGCTACCACTTGCCTTAAATATAACTGCTGCCTTATGCTTAAGATCTATGGATGTAAAGTTAGTAAATGGTTAATAATCATGGAGAAAGGTCATAGTGTCTGGGGTTTTTATTATTTGAACAAACATTAATATAATTTGCACATACACTATGTGTTAGACACTGTGCTACATGGTGAAGTTACAGAGGACAAACCACAATCTCTGATGACAAAGAGTTGCTTTCGCTGGAAGATGGATTTTGAAATAGGTTTTCTTTTTTTTATTACATGAAAAATAGCTTCTATGGGAAGCTAAAATTTTTGCCCTCTTGCAGAAAGTCCTACCTTTCAATCCTTCAAAACCTGCTCAAAAACCTGTTGCCATCCAGTCGAAAGTGACCCTGTAGGATACCCTGTAGGACAGTAGAACTGTCCCATATGGTTTCCAAGGAGCAAATGGTGGATTCGAACTGCTGACCTTTTGTTTAGCAGCTGAATTCTTAACCACTGGGCCACCAGGGCTCCCTCAACCCATCAGTAACCATAAAAGACAATTTTATTCTCAGGAAGAATACGCTATTGCTCAGTTATCAGTCTGTGTCGTATTGAAAGTTTTATTACTTTTTGTATTTGGAGACAATGATCAATTTCCGAATCATTTATTTCATATGAAATGTAATTTCATATTTCAATAGCATTCACTGCAGTTAGTAACCAGATAAAGACTGATTTATGTATTTTCCTTACCTACAATTTCTCACTCTCTTTCTGTGGAACATATTTTCCTGGAATAATCTAAAACTATAGGTTTGGATTTTTTTTTTTTTTTTTTTATAGGTTTGGATTTAGCCAAGCTTTTCTGAACTTATATTCATGATAAGGATGTGAGATCCAATCTCTGGCACAACACAGCTTTATAAAAAAGTCTGTTTGTTTTTGGATCTGGTCCTTGAGACACAAGCTTTTCATATTCTAGTAGTTCCTGATACTTGAGCAGCGAGAATGAACCCCTAAACTATTTCTTCTACAGATTATGCCTGAAGTTCAAAGAAGCTGTAGAAATTTTGGATGAAAACTTTCAATCAATGAGTTAAAAACCAGTAAAATGTATTTCGTTAATCTGGTTTATTCACTGAGCTAGAGTTAATTTAATTGCCATTATCAATTAAAGAATCAGAGGAACATAAGGGATTACCTAGCAAAGTTTTAAACTTTCATTTTTTGGTAAAGAAACTAAGGTTCAAAGACATTCTTTTCAGTGATGGCTTTTTCCAGAGGCAGACCGCTAGGTAGAAGAAAACACAAACTCGAACATGTGTTTCTTTTTTTATGCCATGTGTATTCAGATATAATTTAAATACATTAGAATTCACCCTCTTTAAGGTGGATGTTTAGTTTGAATTGTTTTGACAAACATATACAGTCGGGTAACCACCACCAACAAGGAGCCCTGGTGGTGTAGTGGATAAGTGCTTGGCTGCTAACCGAAAGGTGGGTGATTTGAACTTACCAGCCTCTCTGCAGAAGGAAGATATGGCAGTCTTCTTCTGTAAAGACTAAAAACCAAAACTCTGTTCTGACTCATATCAACCCTCTAGGACAGAATAGACCTGCCCCACAGGGTTTCCAAGGAGCAGCTGGTGGATTCAAACCGCTGACCTTTTTGGTTAACAGCCAACCTTTTAACCACTGTAAAGATTTACAGCCTTGAAAACCCTATGGGGCAGCTCTACTCTGTCTTCTAGGGTCACTAAGAGTCCAAATTGACTTGACGGCAATGGGATTGGTTTTTGGTAACCACCATCACAAGCAAGATACAGAATATTTACATCACTGCAAGGAATTTCCTTATGGCGCCTTGTAGTCAACATTTTATCCCCCACCCTTGGCCCTAGACAACTTCTCATCTTATTTCTCTGCCTACAGTTTTGCCTTTTCCAGAGCATCATATAAATGGAATTATATTATGCAGCCTTTGGTGTCAAGAATCTTCTACTTAGCATAATTCTTTTGATATAAATGAATACATTATATGTATCAGTAGTTCACGACTTTTTTAGTGATGAGCAGTATTTCATTGCAAGAACGTGCCACAATTTGTGTATCCTTTCACCAGCTGATGGGCATTTGAGTTGTTTTCAGCTTTTGGTTGTTATGAATGGAACTGCTATAAACATTCTATACAGCTCTTCATGTGGACATGTGTTTTCATACCTCCTGGGTGTATATCTAAGGGTTGGATTATTACATCCTAGAATTTAACTTTATACAAAACTCCAAACGTTTTTTTCCAAAGTAGATCTTACACGCTGTCTTCTCACCAGCCACACACGTATGAAAGGTCCGCTTACTCCACATCCTTTTCAATACTTTGTACTCTTTCTTTTTTTCCAAAAATGGGGTGGGGGAATCCATGTGAAATTGTTCATTACAGATTGGTAAGTAAACGCAATTAATCCCGTTCGTACTTTGTTTACTGTAAACCATGTGTACCTTGCTTACTGGTTAATCTACCCCTGTGGTATTGGAGCACTTCACTCTGTGTTCTTGTTCCACCCTCAGCTTTCAGAAGTCTCTGCTCATCTGATTCAAACAAAGAGTTTCTCTCCATGCTTTTGGCCTTGCCCCAGCAGTAGACAGTTGTTGCTTGTTTCTCCATGCTAGGCTCAGGGTGGGAGTCTTGGGTTTTCTCAGTTCTCTTGGTCTTGCCTCATTCTTAGGCAGAGCCTATGTGCTTGGGTTTTAGAGATAGAACTTGCTTGATGTTTTTGTCCCTCCCACCCATGGCAAGCAAATTCTGCTTTGTATTTGTATGGAGCAGTGCTTGGGCTAGAGAATTTCCTGTCCCTTCCTCAGTGGCAGCTGACCTCTGCTTTGTGTTGGTACAATAGCCTCATACCAAAGGGTTTTTTTTTTTCAGGATAGGACATCTTTTTCCCAGAAGCAATGGATCTTTGCCTAATTCCTGGGGGTGTTTTGGAAGATTTCCTATGGCTCGATAGCTTTTGTTTTTGCATACTCTTCCTTCAGAAACAGTTAATTATTATGCAGACCCTTGAGGAAGAGCCTGGGATGCTCCTTCCCAGGGGTGTAATGCTCCTTCCCAGGGGTGTAATGCTTTTACTTTATATGCAGGTGTTGCCTTGTGCCTGTCCTTCCGCAACGATCACCCCCTGTGTTTCTGTGCCATGGAAGGGCTTTCTATAGTCTCCTACCTTGCCTCTGATCTCCCTTGTGAGCACCCGATTGAAGGAGCGCAAACTCACTTTGTTTCTGGGACTCCCACACACAACCTTTATGAATTCTTTAAAATTTAGCTCATTTCTTCTTATCTGCATCTGTTAGCCAAATTTTCCAACCATCACTGACAAAGGCGAAAATGTGCATGGTCACAGCTTTCTTCAGAAGGTCTTACGATTCTTTGGAATTCAGTTTATTGGTTGACTTGTGACCTAAGCTTTTTGACAGGTTCAAGAAAAATTATATATATTTTTTATTAGTTGGCTTTTTCTCAGTGTTACAATTGGAAGGACATTCTCTCACAATATTCTACATCCTAAGCATAAGCAGAACCTGTAACCATGTGTCTTACAGGTAATTTTTTACTTGAGGTTTAGTTGTCTATTGGGAAATATTCCCTGTGGCTTTCTGTATTTATTCTGCTGAAATTTAAGGAAATAAAAAGCAAGGAAGGTTACAACTAATGTTGTAGCACAGGGTTGTCCTTCATTCTGCAACAAATAGACAAAACAAAACAAATCAAACCTTGTCCTACCTAGTCGAGTTAGCTTGAGAAAGCCTTTACCTAAGCTCACTGAGTATACAGATTCCTGATGATTCTATTGTGTTACTTATCTAGGGTTCCAAAACTATATTCTCAATATATGAGATGAGGATATAATATTTACTATAATTTTCATTATATTCCTTCAAGGACCATTAAAGGATACTGGCATATCCTTTAAAGACCCTTGGTGGTGCAGTGGTTAGAGCACTTGGCTACTAAACCTACCAGCCTGTCCTCAGGAGAAAGATGTGTCAGTCTGCTGCCATAAAGATGTATATAGCCTTTGAAAACCTATGGGGCAGTTCCACTCTGTCTGATGGGGTCGCTATGAGTTGGAATTGACTCAACTGCAGTGAGTTTTTTTGTTTTTGTTTTTTTTTGGGGGGCATATCCTTTATTGAAGTATTCATTTAAACATGGATTCATGTTTCCTGAACATATTTGATCCTGTCATTCTGTTTTAGTTACCTAGTGCTGCCATAACAAACACCACAAAGTGGGTGGTTTTAAATGACAGAAATTCATTTTTCACAGTTTTGAAGGTTAGAAGACTGAATTCAGGGTATCAGCTCTAGAATTTCCTTCTTTGTCTCTTTTAGCTTCTAGCAGCTGCTAGCAATCCTTACCATTCCTGCGCTTAGAGCTGCATCTGCTTCGTTCTCACATGGCCTCTGTCTTCCCGCTGTGTGGATGTCTCTCCATGTGTGTTTTCCTTTTTATAGAACACTACTCAGGGCCATGACCTCAATAACATGACAAAATAAAACCTATTCCCAAACAAGGTCACATTCTCAGATACAGGGGTTAGGACTTCAACATATCTTATTGGGGAGACATTTCAAAAATAACAAACTTTTTTTATTTGTGTGTATATGTATGTGTAAAACATGCTGGGAAAAATACATCACAATGGAAAAAATTTTGGAATAAGTAGTAGAAAGCCAGGTTTCTGACCTTACTTCTTTAGATTATTGTTATGTATACTTGGGAATATTATAGGTTTTTCTAACTCCACCTGTAAAAGGGAAGTTTGGATAAACTTTTTAAAAATTCTGTTCAAATTCCAGGACTCTAATGGGCTTGAGTTATGATACAAAGCAAAATCTGCCTCAGATCTTTGACTTCCAATGGATCATTGCCTAACTTATAGAAGCAGCCTGCTTCATCTATGAAATAATTTTGTCGAGCATCTTATATGGAAACCCTGGCAGCGTAGTGGCTAAGTGATACGGCTGATAACCAAAGGGTTGGCAGTTCGAATCTGCCAGCCGCTCCTTGGAAACTCTATGGGGCAGTTCTACTTTGTCCTATAGGGTCGCTATGAATTGGAACCGACTCAACGGCACGGGGGGGGGGGCGGTTAGCATCTTGTATAAACTCTGAAGCTGGAAATGTTAATCTTAGGCTCAATAAATATCTTAGGATATTTATTCTTGTCTCATTTAAATTTGCTCATCTATATAATCCTCCCAGGATTGTTGTGAACAACAATTAAAATAACACATGGAAAGATTTTAGTGTGTCTGGGATATAGCATTGTTATTGTTATGTTGTTAGGTGGTATTATTTCCAACTCATAGCAACCCTATGTACAACAGAATGAGACACTGCCCAGTTCTGTGTCATCCTCACAAATCATTGCTATGTTTGAGCTCGTGTTGCAGCCACTGTGTCAATTCATCTCAATGAGGGTCTTCCTCTCTTTCGCTGACCCTTTACCAAGCATGATGTCCTTCTCCAGGGACTGGCCCCTCCTGATGACATGTCCAAAGTATGTGAGATGAAGTCTCGCCATCCTTGCTTCTAAGAAGCATTGTGGCTGTACTTTTTCCAAAACAGATTCGTTCGTTCTTCTAGTAGTTCATGGTATATTCAATATTCTTTGCTAACATCATAACTCAAAGGCATTAATTCTTCTTTGGTCTTCCTTATTTATTATCCAGCTTTCTCATGCAAACGAGGCGATTGAAAGTAAAGTAGGTGTTGTTAAATCAGAATCTGTCTCTTCTCATACATAAAATGAAAGCAAACACCCTGTCTATTACACTATTCCCATTTGGGATTTTCTATAATAAAGTGTGTGCATGTCTGAATCCTCAATAGGACTGAGTATCCTTAAAGCAGAATGGGCAGCCATCTTACAAGCCAGAGTAGCTCTAGTACAATGCTTCCTATATAACGATATTAAATAAGTGTTGGCGTAACATAATTCGAATTAATGTTAAGACCACCTCACATGTTTTTGGAGAATGGCAGATGAGATAGTGAGTGTAAAAGCACTGCGTAAACTCTAAAATACAAAACAATGAAGGTCTAGTGATGATGACTGAGACTCACTCTCTGTTCTCTAGGAGATTACTTTATAATTGAGGTAGGTGGAATGGAAGTGCTAGATACATTAATCAGAGAACAAGTCCAGTGAAACACATAGAAGTTAAGTTTTATGTTGATTCATACTCTTTACGGGGGAAAAAAAACAAGAAACCAAACTGTTGCCATTGAATTGATTCCCACTCATGACCACCCATGTGTGTCAGAATAAAACTGAGCTCCATAGGGTTTTTAAGACATTTCAGAAGCAGATTACCAGGTCTTTCTTCTGCAGTATCTCTGGGTGGGTTCAAACTGCCAAGATTTTGGTTAGTAGTCAAGCACTTTAGCACTTGTGCCACCCTGAAAAAATTCTTTCTTGAGGTTAGGGAATAATTCTAAGAGCGGACTTTGTAGGGGGAGAAATCTGGGGTGAAGCTTTATCAAGCTGTGAGGAAGATACATTCCTTTCTGGGCACTCCTCCTTTCTCCTTTAGCAAATTATTTTCTTTTGCCCTTCCCTTAAATATTTATTTTCTCATGATTCTATCTAAGACTTCCTTTCTCTTACCGCTTCATACCCTCAGACTGGATCATACTCATCCATTGGTGTTGTTGCAATTGCCATCCATTGCTATGGTTCAATTAGATTCAAATTATTACTTTCAAGGTTAATCTCTCTTTTGACTACCTGTTCTCTCTCTATAAAAACTTACTGGATAGTTTCACACCAAAGTCTCACAGATACTTCAGACATCTCAAATTCAGTAAGTCACAAACTGATCTAATTATCCTTCTCTCCACCAAAATCTGTGTTTCTATTATAGTCTACATGTCATTGAATGGCATCGCCATCCACCCAGGTTTGCAAACCAGGAATGCGGGCATCATCCTGATCTTCCCTCTTCCTTATCACTCACCACCAAAATCCACTCAATCACTAGATTTGAATCCTGAATGTCCTTCCCTACCTCCATTGCCATCCACTCCAGTTCCTGTTTTACTGTTTCTCACACAGACTACCCAATAGCCTTCAGACTGGTCCCTGTTGCCTCCAATGTCTTTCTCACTCTGTAGGTAACATTTCAAAAATGCAAAACTAGTTGAAATGAAATAAAAATTAACAATTCATGCACGCCCCCAGTCTTTTAACAACCTGTTCACCAAAGAGAATTGAAGCTTCACCATTCACTATTATTCCTTGTCCCACCCTCAATAAAATTTACTGATTCTTAAATTATCAATTATATACTTAAGCCATGAAGACATTCCCACAATAAAAACCAAAAAAGCAGAGAAGCCCCAAAGTTTTACATCATCATCAAATTCCTAGGGATAAATACAAGTCTGAAGATTAAGATCATCTGCAAATTAACAACAAAAGATATCATAAAAAAAAATAATTAAAGTCCTGAAATAAAATTACTTTGTTCTTCTGAATTAAATGTTCAAAGAGAGTTCAGTGCTCTGGAATCCTTTATCCTGCTTAGCCTTATCTAGACTCAAAACACAAACCCGTTGCCATTGAGTCGATTCCGACTCACAGCGACCCTGAAGGACAGAGTAGAACTTCCCCCATAGGATTTCCAAGGAGTGCCTGGTGGATTCAAACTCTCAGCCTTTTGGTTAGCAGCCAAGCTCTTAACCACTCCATTCCTGGAGAAAGTTGATTTTCCCTCCACAGCTACATTCGTATAAGATAATGGTCCCAAGCCTTTTAACTCAATAAACCAATCTCGCAAGTTGTTTGGATATGTCTAAGAAGCCTCAGTATGTAAGACAATTTGGAGTTCTCTGGGCATATCAGGTGTTTAGAGATGATTCTTTCTTTCCTGGGACACTTTCTTGGCTCTTTTAGTGTTTTCTGCTGGGCTCTTTGGCCTTTAATTCCTTGATGCTTCTTTCTTCACAGAGGTAGTTCGCAGTGGTTTCTTCTACAGTTTAGGACATCTGGGGGAATAATTCCAGTTGCTTTCTGCTTAGGTCTCCTAGCTTCACCAAGACAACTACATTGGACAGGACTCTGACTCCAGACAGTCTCCAATTGTGCATTCTTCACCCAGTAACCTTTGGGCGTGAAGACCAGTCTAACAATCACACTTTCCTGGCTCTGCCACCAGAGCATATAGGTAGCCTTTCTCTTTTTCTGAAGATTTCCTAGAAAGAAGTCATGTTGTTGTTATTGTGTGTAGTTGAGTCCATTATGACTTGTAACAACATCATGTGACAGAGTAGAACTGTCCTATAGGGTTTTCTGGATTGTAATCTTCATGGAAGCAGATCACCTTGTCTTTCTCCTGCGGAGCGACTGAGGGATTTGAACTACCAAATTTTCAGTTGGCAGCATTGTGCCACCATACTCCAAACCATATTCTATTTTTGATTTCTCTGACAACTCAGACACGAATCATCTGTCTCTACCAACAGTTTAGAGAGCCAAACTCCCTTCCTTTTGATACTCGTAGGACTGTCAAGTGACAGGTTGTCTACAGGTACCAGGTCTGTGAAGGGAAAGCCCACACCCAAGAACACCCCTGAGTTCCTTTTATACGTGGTCCTCTTTACCCAGATCAACCTCTAATTTCCACTTTTCAGTAATAGCCACACTCCAATTCTCTCTCCTTTCCCCCCAGCCCAGCCCTCTCTAATTTCTTTCAGAGGAAAAAATCTTATTCTGCAAACAAAACTTGTCACATATTATTTGAGTGTTTATGTTTGAGATGGGAGCTTGGTTCCTTGAAGCTTTATTTTAGCTTTAAAGTGACTTACAAAGGAAGAGTGTTATTCAGAGTATAAGTAAGAATGTACAGAGTATAAGGAAATGTACAGAGAACAACTATATTAATGTTTAGAGCTATAGCCCTGTTACGCAGCCTCCCCAAGTACATTTTTGCATCCTTCAAAGAGAGTTACTTATTATCTTCAAGCTTTTCCTCTGCAAGAATGTAGGACCCAGGGAATACTATACAAATTTTCTTCATGGTAGGAATTCCTATGAGCCACTGTGGATGAGGCTCTTAATCATGGTTTCCCAAATGAGGATAAACCAAAACACTGGTTGGATTAACTTGCCTTTTCAGTCAGGGAGGGGAACAATTACCCCTTTTGCCAAGTGGATTCTCTTCTAAAAAATTCAGAGTCCTTCACCTTTCTGGTTTCCATTCCACTTCCACTCCAACACATATTTGTAACTTCTACAAACTCCCTTTTTTCTTTTATTTTTATGAATTATTTCAAACATACCAAATTTTGAGGAGGTGGATTAACACAGTGGCTGCAACAATGGGCTCAAGCATAATAACGATTGTAAGGATGGCTCAGGATCAGGCAGTGTTTCATTCTGTTGTGCACAGGGTCGCTATGAGTCGGAACTGACTCGATGGCACCTAAAGACAACAGCAACCCTAAATACTTCAGTTTCACCTCTAAATAGTTGGATGACACTATTTTTTTTTTTTTTAACTTAGATACTATTTAGATCTGTTAGGAAACCCTGGTGGCATAGTGGTTAAGTGCTACGGCTGCTAACCAAAGAGTCGGCAGTTTGAATCCACCAGGCACTCCTTGGAAACTCTATCGGGCAGTTCTACTCTGTCATATAGGGTCACTATGAGTTGGAATCGACTCGATGGCACTGGGTTCTGGGTGGGTTACCTAGTCATGGAAACCCTGATAGCATAGTGGTTAAGAGCTACATCTGCTAACCAAAAGGCTGGTAGTTCAAATCTACCAGGTGC
Organism: Loxodonta africana; assembly: GCF_030014295.1. Classification (NCBI taxonomy): domain Eukaryota; kingdom Metazoa; phylum Chordata; class Mammalia; order Proboscidea; family Elephantidae; genus Loxodonta; species Loxodonta africana. The sequence goes on along the minus strand of NC_087342.1, from coordinate 23,339,205 downwards.
TCCTTGGAAACCTTATAGAGCAGTTCTACTCTGTCCTATAGGGTCACTATGAGTCAGAATCGACTGGATGGCTATAGGTTCCTTTGTTTTTTTACCTAGGTTTTTTTTTTACTATTGCCTATTACTTAGATAACACTCTTACAAATACACATTAACATATTCTAATACCAAGTCCATTTTCAAATTTTCCTAACTGTCCTAAAAATAACTTTTTATCATCGGTTTATTAGCATCAAATTTCCAAAAACTTTCTCTGAGACTATGAATGAGAAGTGTTACTGTTCATGTTTCTTTGTCTGAGTTCTCGTTCCAGCTTTTGGTTTTCCACAATTCGTGATCATCCATCTACAGAACTTACGAGTAGCTTCTTTTGCAGAATAGTAATTCCATATCAAAGGATTTCAATCTCAGATAAAAAGACTGATTAAGAGTCCTATGTACATTTGTGGGATAACCAAGCTCTTCCATTTCACATCCAAGTAGGCAGTCTGGGGGCATGATAACATCCAATTGAGACTAGGGGTATAACGCTTCAGGATTTTTTTTTTTCCAAAATAGAGATTTTTTTCCCTATATAGGAAAGATGAAGACATGATTATGACTGCAAATTTTAGACAAATTAACTCAATGGATATTGCCAGAACTTGCCTAGAGAAAAATTTATTTAGTCTCCTCTGAAATTCCAAAAATAAGAAGTTACTTGATCTCCTCTGGAATTTACTGAATTCGTAATAAACTACTTCATTTCTCTTTTCTTAATTAAGAACAAGTCAAAATACATTTTTCTGTCTTTAAAACTAAGTGCCAAATGTTTCTTTTAAAAGACATCTCCAATTCTGATTACTTACCTTACCGTGTTTATAATACTTCAGTAAAACTACTAAAGTTAGAGAGACACCCAGAAGAATTAATCACCATGATTCCATATGCATGGTTCCAAAAGTTTCATAAACAATAACAACATATTAAAGTTTCTGAAGAACAACACGGTCTCCAAAGTCAAGAGTAGGGAAAAAATGATAATGAAATAAGGCAAAAAAAAAAAAAAAGGCAAGAAGATGCAAAAAAAAAAAAAAGCAACCAGGAGCTCTCTGAATCAGTTCTTGGCAAATCAACTGTGACTCATGGCGACCCCATCTGTTACAGAACAGAACTGCTTCATAGGGATTTCTTAGCTGTAATCTTTATGGAAGCACTTGTCTTCCACGGTGCTGCTGTGTGGGTTTGAACTGCCAACTTTTAGGTTGGTACTGAAGTGCAAACCATTTGCACCACCCAGAGACCTCATGGAAACCATATTTAAAAATTGAGACTCCCTTCTCTTTAGAAGGTGACAGTGTGAGCAAGTCCATGCTCCTGTCCCCCCACAGAATCACCAAGGAAAACAACCAGAAATCAGTAGGCTTAACTTGGTAACAGCTCTGAAAAGCAGTCAAAGGGTTACAGCAACTAAGCGAATGCTGAATCAAGAAAAAGGTGACTTGTAAATGGTAGGAAAACTTTGATTATCTACTGCCTGTTCTCCTCCCTCTCCCCAGCTTGGCGGGGTGGTGGCCAATGGGTATCTCAGAGAAGGGGCTTTATCTCTGGCTCTGGTTACTAGTGGGTTATTGTGTGTGTCTGTTTTGAACTGTCTGAGGGCTGCCTGAAAGACTGAAGTGGGGTGCTCCTCTTGGTTTGGCCTGCCTTGGGGCAGTGCTCAGATGAAAATTTATAGACGTAAATGCCTACATTAAGAAAGAAAAAAAAAATCTCAAATCAACAGCATAACTTACACCTTGAGGAACTGGAAAAAGAAGAGAAAACTAAGTACTAGAAGAAGGAAGGAAATAATAAGATAAGAGCAGAGATAAACGAAATAAAAACTAGAAAATCAACAGAAGCAACGAGAACACAAGCTGGTTCTTTGGGAAAAAAATAATAAAATTGGCAAACATTTAGCTACACTGTAAGCTTACATCTTTGATCATAACCAAATTTAAAAAAAAAGAAAACCCAAACCCGTTGCTGTCGAGTGGATTCAACTCATAGTGACCCTATAGGACAGAGTACAACTGGCCCCACCCACACACAGGACTTCCAAGGAGTGGCTGGTGGATTTGAATTGTCGACCTTTTGATAAGCAGCCGAGCTCTTAACCATTGTTCCACAAGGGTTCCATAACCAAATTATCCAGCTGGAATACCCGCCCCCCGCAAAAAAAACCCCATTGCTGTCAAATCAATTCTGACTCATAGCGACCCTGTAGGAGAAAGCACGACTGCCTCATAGGGTTTCCAAGAAGTGACTTGTGGATTTGAATTGCTGACCTTTTTGGTTAGCAGCCAAGTGCTTACCCACTGCACCACCAGGGCCCCCTACAACTAGAATAGTTATTGTATGTTACCAAGGGTGAAATAGTTTTGTTCTCCTCAGAGTGTTCTTATTCGAAGATTTCTAAATCTTAATGAAAAAAATTTTCATTATGAAATAAGATTGGGAAATATTGGGTTAAATAAATTTAAACAGATTCTCTTTCCTGTAGACTTCAGAGTTTTCAATGTTTTATAAATTATGATTTCTCAAAAATGGAATGTCACATGATCATTTTGAAAGTTATTTGACCACGTTACTCCAGCTTTTTCATCATCTTACATGACTGGTAATATTTGATTATGTACTGGGCATTGTGGATGTTACAGTATAATGATTTTGAATTCTAGCTCTGAAGGGTGTTGAATTTTATAGGTTTAATTCCAGCAGGCAGTTAAATAACTGCCAGATCATTCAGTTTGTGTGAAGGCTTGATTTTAGATATTGTTAGGCTGGATATATTTTGGTTTTGTACTTTGTCCCACTGTGATGGTTAAGGTTATGTGCCTACTTGGCTAGGCCATTATTCTCAGTGGTTCTGCAAATGCAATGTAGTCACCATCCATGATGTGATCTGCTGTGAGCAGCCAATCAGTTGTAAGGGGGCAGCCTGCATCCAATATATATGGATGTTCTAGCAAAACTCGCCCTCTCTCAATCCTCCACCCAACTCTTCACCCTCTGACCCTCTGTTCTTGGGATGTGAGCCAGCAGCCTGCTGTCTAACCTGCTGATTTCAAGTTCGTCAGGCCCTGTAACCATGTAAGTCAGGAGGAGCCTCCAGCCTGTTGCCTGACCCACAGATTTGGGTCTTGCCAAGCCTCCACAACTGTGTGAGCCATTTCCTTGAAATAAATCTCTCTCTCTCCCTCTCTCTATATATACCTCGTTGGTTTTGCTTCTCTAGAGAACCCAGCCTTAGACACCTAGACCATATTCTTTTAATCCTGGGACATTGTTTTTAATCTTAAAGTGTGATTCCTCTGTGGTTTCCTGGAAAGCCTAAGAGATTTACCATGCCCCTCTGACTTGGCAAGACTTGAATTTACAACTCAGGCTCAACAGAATCACACTGTTGCTGATGTCTTTTGTTTTGCTATTTCAGAGGGATAGTTTCTGAGTCAAGGCAAATAAATCGTTAAATATTCTTAAGACTAATAATACATATTAAAAAATACTTCTGATTTATGTATGTGATACCAATATATGAGAATATTCTTTCACTGCACCTTTCTGAAATTTGGGTAGTGTTGTTTTGAAAAAAAAAAAGTATTAACACATTAAGTAATTGAAGTTATTACAATTTTTTATCTGCAATTTTATGATCCTTAGTGAATAAGCACATTTTACATAACTAATATAATCACTGTGTTCGTTACCTTTTAGTTTTTTTCATTAATGAGGTCTTGGTATTATTGTCATCAATTTGTGTGAGATTTTTTAAAGCTAAACCTTAGTTATTTATAAACCAAACAAATAATTTTCACAGTTTTTTATTGCTGAATCATGTTTTTAAGTTGTTGTTGTTAGCTGCTGTCAAGTTGGTCCTGACTCATGGAGACCCCATACACAACAGAACGAAATGTTGTCCAGTTCTGTGCCATCTTGTAATTGATTGCAGATCTGATCATGGTGATCCGGAGGGTTTTCATTGACTGATTTTTGGGAGTAGATTGCCAGGCCCTTCTTCCTAGCCCATCCTAGCCTGGAAGCTCTGCTGAAATCTGTTTAGCATCATAACGACATGCAAACCCTCTGGTGGCTGTGCCTGTTAAGGTGGTACGTATACAGTTAATAATAGCCCATTATCTTTTTTGCTTGAGCTATTTCCTTTTAATTGGTCCTTTTTTTCTTCTCACCTCCTGTCTCTATACTCCACCTTGCCACAGATCTCTATTTAGCAGCCAATGTCGTAATTTTAAAACATGAATTACATCACATCATTTCCTGCTCAGAATCATCCAGTGGCTTCCCACCACATGCCGAAGAAAATCCAAAGTCCTCTACTTAATCTTTAAGGCCCTGTAAAACCTCCCCACTCATCTCCTATAATTCTTTTCTCACACCATCCTCTTGAGCCCCACTGGTCTTACCTTTCCTGGGAAGTTCCAAGCCTACTCCCATTTCAGGGGTCTTATATTTGGTATTCTCTCAAGCTAATACACCTACCCAAATGATCACATGGTTCTATCTCTTTTATTATTCATTTTTCTGCTTAAATGTTAAATCCTTAGAGAAAACGTATCATGGCATCTTCATATCACTCAGTATCCTAACGTTATTTTCCACAATAGCACTCATCAGTAACACACACACACACACATTATTAATTCCCTCACTAGAACATAAGCTCCAAGAAGGTAAGACTTCATAGTTTTTTTTTTTACTGCTGTATGTGTTAGACTGAGAATAATGCCTGCAACACAATACAACAATGAACATTCAGAAGAAATACTGTACCATATTGTATTTTTATGCAAATACCGTGTGTCTTCTAGGTTTGTTTGCCAATTGCACCCACTTCCCACTGCTATACCAATTTTTTTTTTATATGTCGGCAAACAAACATAGAAGGCATGCATTATTTGCATGAAAATACATAACCTAATATCACACACAGGGTCATGTGGTTTTCATTAAGATTCAGCTTAAAAATATTTTATCTTTCCACATTCATAGGCAAAGTTTTCAATGCCATTGCAAATTATTTAAAGTAAATTCATCTTTTTTCTTTAACAATTTATATTTTAAAGCCATTATTTTTTTAAAAGTTATCATTAAGTTGTTTATAAAGTATATAAGATCTTCTGAAGTCCAAGACATCATTAGAGCTCTTTTTTTTTTTTTTGTGAAAGCTCATTTCAATTTTTTCTTGACTGAGTTTTCCAGATATTTTCTAATATTGCTTACTTTCCAAAAATGCAACCTCTGCATTTTTGAATGCTGCTGTGTTTCGTTAATTTATTTAGTTTACTTTTTGTTCTCTACCTTTTGATTTATTCAGCTTAGCTAAATTATCTCTTCTTTATTTCCTGATAATGAAAGCATTTAGTTTTACAAGTTTATCTTTGTTTGAATTCAACTAATTTTTGGTCTCTCTTTATTCTTAAATATTGACTTAACGGTGTATTGAAATTCCATCTTTATGCAATATTTATGTAAGGGAGTACTTTTGAATATTCAACCAGTTGAAAATAATTTTTGGATTATTCAAATTCATTTAATGTCAAGTTCTGTTCGACTTTAATTAGAAAATCTATTCTGAATTAATTCTTTTTTTTTTTTCCTACAGTTTTTAAAAGTTTTTCAAGGAGCCAAGATGTCATTACTTTTTAAATCTTTCCTTTGGCATATTTCTCTGTGTTCTGATACTATTTTATTAGTTATAGTAGAGCTTAGTGTAGTTAATTTTTAATTATTATTTCTTTAAAAAAATAAAAAAAATATTTTTTTAATAAAAAATGAAATCTTTACTTCTTTTTGGTTGTTTCCATCTTACAAGGTATAGTTTTATATTGATATTGATGTATTTTTTTAAATTAGTTGTTTGTTTTTTCTTGATGTATTTATTTAGACCTGTATTTTTAACTTGTCTGTGTCACATTGCGTTTTAAACCACACAATTTATGGATTTAAAAAAAAATACAGAATTAAAAAATGGCTTTCCATAGAAAAGTGTAAATCAATGTCATGCATTTCTTTTACTACTATGCTTCTTCTTCCTTATAATATACTCTAAAAACCAAACACAATGCTGTTGAGTGGATTGCGACTCATAGCGACCCTATACCTATCCTACAGGACAGAGTAGAACCGCCTTATAGGGTTTCTAAGCAGCGGCTGGTTGATTCTAACTGCCGACATTTTGGTTAGCAGCCTGAGCCACCAGGGCTCCTATAACATACTATGTTATGTTTATTTTCTTTGAATTTTTCATTATTTTTGAGATTACCATGTAATTGTATCTGTGATATCTTCTGTTTAATGCCTACAACATTAATTTACATTAAACAACTCCATTTTGTTTTCCACATAAATTTAACCATGATCAGTGATAATTTTGAATACAGTTACCCACTGCCGTCTAGTTGATTCCGATTCAGAGACCCCATAGGGTTTCCGAGGCTGTAAATCTCTGCGGAAGCAGACTGGCAAATATTTTTCCCAAGTAGCCACCAATGATTTCGAACCACCAATCGCTTCAACTACTGCACCGTCAGGGCTCCTTTTGAATACAGTAGCCAACCTTTTTGTTGTTTATTTTTTATACTTAATCCTGACCTTGAGGTGGGGTCTGTGTCTGTTTGTTTTAATATACTCTTGATAATGGTGTTCAGAATAATATTTTAAAATCAGTGCTATAAACTACAAAAAAGGAAGATTCTTCTGTTGATCTCAAGTTGGATTAGGGGCCTGGTATAAATCAGTCGCAAGTATATTCAGCTGAGTGACATATTTGAGTCTCCTTTTGTGAGGGAAATAAATCTAAATTGATATCTTTTTCATTCAGTTCAGGTCTTAAAAAAAAAAAAAAAAAACCAAACCCATTGCCATCAAGCTGATTCCCATTCATAGCAACCCTACAGGACAGAGCAGAGCTGCCCCATAGGGGTTCCAAGGAACAGCTGGTGGATTTCAACTGCCAATCTTTTGGTTAGCAGCTAAGCTCTTAACCACTGCACCACCAAGGCTCCAGTTTGGGTCTATTGAGGAGCAAAAGCCAAGACAAGATTAGAAGTTGGGTTTATTGAGGAAATACCTGTAAGTCCTAAGGAGAAGTAGGCAGTTAGAGGCATCAGACAGATGCAGGTATGACACTACTGAAAGAAAAGAAGAGAGGAAGGCTTGGGCTTTTCCTACCCTCTCAGATCTCAGCACAGTTCTAAGAGTGTTCTGGCTAGGCCAAGAAGAACAAGGATGGCGAAACATCATCTCATATACTTTGGACATGTGATCAGGAGTGACCAGTCCCTGGAGAAGGACATCATGCTTGGTAAAGTAGAGGGTCAACAAAAAAGAGAAAAACCTTAACAAGATGGATTGGCACCGTGGCTGCATCAATAGGCTCAAACATGGCAATGATTGTATGGATGGCACAGGACCAGGCACTGTTTTGTTCCGTTGTACATAGGGTCCTACGAGTCGGAACTGACTTGACAGCACCTAAAAACAACATCAAGAAGAATCCTAAAGCAAAAGCTGCCTATTTAGTCAGGAATGGCCCAGCTAGTACCATCTTCATGACCCATTTGCCTGAGAAAGTATGGCCTCCATTCTCATGCCTAGGTGGATGTAACGGTATGGCAGCTGGGGCTGTCAGTCAACTATAATCCCTGGACCAGTTTCTCTCTCTTTAAATTAATTTTTAAAATTATTATTTTTTGTGAAAATGTACAAAACAAAACATACACCACTTCAACAATTTCCACACGTACAATACAGTGACATTGGTTAAAAAAAATTGTTCCAGCTTTCTAGACAACTTTCCCAAACTATTTCACCATCTGTTATGGATTACATTGTATTCTCCCAAAATGTGTTTCAACTTGGCTGGGCCATGATTCCCAGTATGGCATGATTGTCCACCATTTTGTCATCTGATGTGATTTTCCTGTGTGCTGTGAATCCTATCTCTATGATGTTAATGACACAGGATTAGAGGCAGTTATGTTAATGAGGCAGGACTGAATCTACAAGTTTAGGTTATATCTTGAGTCAATCTCTTTTGAGATATAAAAGAGAGAAGCACCAGAGAGACAGAGGAACCTCATACCACCAAAAAAGCAGTACCAGGAACAGAACACTTCTTTTGGACCCAGGGTATGGCACAGAGAAGCTCCTAGACCAAGCGGAGATTAATGAAAAAAACCTTCCTCCACAGCCAATAGGAAGAGAAAGACAAAGACTTCCCCTGGAGCTGGGACCTTGACTTTGGTGTTCTGGACTATTAGACTGTGAGAGCATAAACTTCTGTTTGTTAAAGCCATCCACTTGTGGTATTTCTGTTATAGTACCACTAGATAACTAAGACACCATCATTAACAAATTCACTGCCTATTCAAATTCCTAAGCATGTCATTTATCCTTTTGAGTTGCTGTTGTCAATGTGATCACATGTAGATAATTCTTTTTGGTTCAAAGATGACTTCAGGGGATAGTTTCAATTCAAGGTTTAAAGATTTCCTCAGGATAAGAGCTTCGTGGGGTCATCTGGCCTCCATGGCTACAGAAGGTCTGCATTCCAAGAAAATTTGAAATGCTGGTCTGCATTTTTCCCCTGTTGATCAGGATTCTTCTATAGAATCCTTTATTTAATTTTTTTACTGTACTTTAGATGAAGGTTTACAGAACAAGCTTCTCATTAAACGCTTAGTACACATATTGTTTTATGACATCGGTTAACAACCCACCCCACAACATGTCAACACTCTCCCTTTTGACTTTGGGTTCCCTGTTACCAGCTTTCGTGTCTCCTCTGACCTTCTATTCCTTGCCCCTAGGCCTTAGTGCCCCTTTAGTCTTGTTTTGTTTTATGGACCTGTCTAATCTTTGTCTGAAGGGTGAACTTCAGGAGTTACTTCATTACTGAGCTAAAAGGGTGTCGGGGGCCATGCTCTCAGGGTTTCTCCAGTCCTGTCAGGCCAGTAAGTCTGGTCTTTTTTTTCCTGTAAGTTAGAGTTTTGTTCTAAATTTTTCTCCAGCTCTTTCTGGGATCCTCTATTGTGATCCCTGTCAGAACAGTCAGTGGTAGTGGCCAGGCACCATCTCATTGTACTGGACTCAGTCTGGAGGATGCCATGGTAGTTGTGGTCCATTAGTCCTTTGGACTAATCTTTGCCTTGTATCTTCATTCTCCCTTGCTCCCAAAGGGTTGAGACCAGTGGAGTATCTTAGATAGCCGCTCACAGGCTTTTAAGATCCCAGATGTTACTCACCAAAGTAGAATGTAGAACATTTTCTTTATAAACTATGTTATTCCAGTTGAGCTTCTTTTGTAGAATTCTTGATCTAAATGTTCAGTAACGGTAGCTGGGCACCATCCAGTTCTTCTGGTCTCATGGGAAAGGAGGCAGTTGTTCATGGAGGCAACTAGCCACATATTACATATCTTCCTCTTCCTATTCCTAACTCTTCTTTCTTCCTCTGGTGCTCCTGGAGCAGCTTCTCTTAAAAAGGATATAGGATAAACACACCTCTATGGCCACACTTTTCATTAGGGTCTGTCATCCCCTACTTAGATGTGTGTAACCCAATTTAATTAAATTTAGAATCTCTTTCCTTTGTCTTCCATCTGGTTGAAAAGCATGTCTCTGCTTTTCGGTGAAAGGATAAAATAAATTTAAGTGGAATTCCCCAAATATTCCTTAGGGAGGAATATTGATATTGAATGACTGTACAAAGCATTTTATGAAATAATTTATATACACCCATTGTAAAGTTTTTGGAGTAATTGTCAATCCTCCAAGTTACTTCAGGTTTACTACAGCTGGCCTGTTACCCCATGCTACCAGTGTTTTGTTCTGGGTCTACTATACCATACTAGTTCCTTCCCTGCTGATTTCTTCTTCCGTCTTTCTCTTCAAACTCCTTTTACTGCATTTCTCACATAAAAACATGAAATTAGTATAGAACTCTTTAAGAATTCCAAGTTGTTGTTGTTAGGTGCCGTCAAGTTGGTTCTGACTCATAGCAACCCTATGTACCACTGAATGAAACACTCCCCAGTCCTGTGCCATCCGCACAATCGTTGTTATGCTTGAGCTCATTGTTGCAGCCACTGTGTCAATCCATCTCATTGAGGATCTTCCTCTTTTTCACTGACCCTGTACTTTACCAAGCATGATGTCCTTCTCCAGGGACTGATCCTTCCTGACAACTTGTGTAAAGTATGTAAGACACAGTCTCGCCATCCTTGCTTCTAAGGAACATTCTGGTTTTACTTCTTCCAAGATAGATTCGTTCATTCTTTTGGCAGTCCATGGTATATTCAAAATTTTTCAGTGAAAAATTCCAAGAGTTACCTGTATTCATAGTAGGACTATGTTTATTTCACATTAAATTACATGAAGAAGTAGAACTCTGTTTTCATGAATAAAATTCTTGTTGCTATATTACTTTATTTATTTCCTAATTTAAAATGTATCTATTAGCTATTCATAAGGCACAGTGTTAGGTAGCTAGAAGATACCAATGTACATAAAGCATATGTCAAAGAAGCTGACACCCAGTAATATGAGATAAGACACACATTTTAACCATAATGTGTGGGAATTGATGATATGTTTAATAATGAAGGGATAGAAAATGTTAGAGAAATTTAAAAGAAGGTTTCCCCTTATTCTGGAATAATCAAGGACGGCATTCAAAAGAAGCTGATAATTGAACTGGACATTTTTTGAAAAAGAAAAAATTTTGGGATGTGAGAAATGGAGGGTGGGTTAGGATGTGTAAAATCTTCCAAAAACACAAACAAACAAAAAACCCAAACCTCTTGCCCCTGAGGAGCTTCCAACTCATAGCAACCCTGTAGGACAGAGTAGCACTGCCCATAGGATTTCCAAGGAGCGAATGGTAGATTCGAACTGCCGACCTTTTGGTTAGCAGCCAAGATCTTAACCACTGTGCCACAATTCAGGAGAAAAAAATTCATCAGATAAAGAATTATTTCCATTATTGAAAGTTATCTGTATCCCCCTTTCAGTGTCCCATTTGGAACTTTGATTAGCCAGTTAACAGAGTAGTAGCAGCTCTTAGACTTGCAATCTTGGTAAAAACTGTACCCAGGTCTACCCCGCCAAGAGTTGCGCAGGATGTATGATTGAAGATACGGTAATTCAGGCCATTTCATTGCAACCTTTAAAAGGTTTTAAAGGAGCAAACCATTAAGCCTAGTTGCAATATATCATAAAAAAAGAGATATTGGTTTTATGAAACATAGTGCCCCTTAGGCAGAGCTAAATTACTCTTTCACGGCTTGGATGAGGGAGGTTATTTGAACTTTTGGGACTCCATTTCAGTGCTAATTTTGAAGTGAATGCATCAGATAATTCCACGTGCTATTTGCGTTTTGCTGGAAGGATACATTTGCAAGTGCTAACACAGAAATCCTCTTTATTTTATGGTTTTAAAAAAGCTTGGCTTAATGCTGTCTTTTTAACATGTTAATTTGTCTGCCAAGTGTGTCTTTTCAGGATGGTTGTTACTGTTTTGCCCGCATCATAAGTGTGCTACTTCCCGGAATATTCCTTTATTACTGAATCTTTGTAGGAGAGCACTTATTGTTGCGTTACTTTTGTGGATGTCTGTTTTCCCCTTTAAAGTTCTTTGTGGTACAGCCTTTGTTTGATTTGTCTTTGTAGCTCAGCAATGTCTAGAATATAACAGGTACTCAAAAATGATTGTCATATTCTACCTTCCATCAATATATCTCAATGAAACGTAAACTACAATGGAATGACCTTTGAATAAGATCATTCTCAAGATGCTTCTAAGCTTCTTCTAAGCATTTCGCATAATACTGCCACATAAGTTCAGGATCAATTTTTAGGTTCTTTCATTTCAGCATCCTTAAGGAGCCCTAAGGAGGCCTGGTAGGATAGTGGCTAAGTAACTGGCTGCTAACCAAAAGGTTGGCGTTTGGTTACACTAGCAACTCCAGGGCAGAAAGATACGGCAGTCTGCTTCTGTAAAGAATTACAGCCTTAGAAACCTTATGGGGCAGTTCTACTCCGCCCTATGGGGTTGCTATGAGTTGGAATCGACTCAGCCAGCAATGGGCGATGAGCCCTGGTGGCACAGTGTTTACAAGCTCAGCTGTTAACCAAAAGGTCAGTGGTTTGAACCCCCCACCCACTCTGGGGGAGAACGGTGTGGCAGTCTGTTTTGCAGTGGGTTTTTTATTGTGCAGACATATGATGTCACTCTTATAAAAGACTCTGAGATATTCATTTGAATAAGATCAAGACCACTGTTCTGGTCATAGAACCCCAAAACCAAACCCATTGGTGTTGAGTTGATTCCTACACATAGGGATCCTGTAGGACAGAGTAGAACTGCCCCACAGGGTTTCCAAAGCTGTACAATCTTTATGGAAGCAGACTGCCACATCTTTGTCCCACAGAGTGGCTGGTGGGTTCCAATAGCCAACCTTTCAGTTTGCAGCTAAGCACTTAACCACTATGCCACAAGGGCTTTTTCTGGTCATGGAGGAAGGATTAAATGGGCATAGGTCCTTCCCTAATTAGCCATAGCACAACTAAGAAAAGGGTGTTACTATTTTTAATCAACTTTATTCTGGTATAATTTGCTTGTGATAAGAAAAATTTTTGATAGATGCACTCATTTTAAGAGTACAGTTAGATAAGATTTGATATCTATATTCACTCATGCAACCACCACCCCAATCAAAATATAGAACATTTTCATCCTAGAATGTTTCCTTGAGTCTCTTTGTAAGGAATCCCTCTCAGCCTTGCTCAGGGGACCTATGGTCTTCTTTCTATAACTATACAATAGTCTTGCTTGGTCTAGAATTCTGTATAAATGGAATCATACAGTATAGACCCTTTTTGAATGGCTACTCATTATGTGGTTTTTGAGATTCATCCTATTGTAGCATGTATCCACAGTTTATTCCTTTTTGTTTCTGGGAATTATTTCATGGTATGAATATGTTAATATCTGCACATCCATTCATCTGTTTATGAACATTTGGGTTATTTCCAGTTTTTGACAATTATTAAGTCTTTCTGTGGCTATAGACTTCAATTTACTTGGGGACAATATCTACTGGTGGAAACTCTGAGTCATGTGGCAGGTGATTAACTATTTTTTCTAGCATTTTTACTTTTTCCCTTTATATTATTTTCATTCTCTTGGTTGTTTTCTTATTAAAATTTCAGTTGAGTCTATTTTCACCCTTCCCGAACTTTAACATGTATCCCCACCTCACACTATGGTGCTAGACTTGTATTCTCCCTTTATGTACTTTAGCTGTTGTTGTTAGTTGCCATGGATTTCATTCCAACTCATGGCGACATCATGTGCCTCAGAGTAGAACTGCTCCATAGGGTTTTCAAGGCTGTGACCTTTCAGAAGCAGATCACTAGGCTTGTCTTCCAAGACAGTTTGTTGTGGGTTCTGTTGTAGAGAACAACTTGGACGCTGTTTCAAGTTAAAACAGAGAGCTTTCTTAAGGATTTAAAACAATTGCAGTTCAGGAACCATGTACCCCATTATAAATGGAACCAGGTATGAATGGAACCAGTTGCGTTATACAAGTGTTCTTAGAGGGTGAAAAGAAGACTCAAGTCATAGCAAACGCAATTACGGGAACATCAATGGACATTGTAATTATCACACTCTGATTGGTTACTGATTATTAACGGTATAATTAGTGACTACAGATAGTTTCACAGGATGCCTACATGCAGTTTCTCTATCTTGCAAAAAGAAAAAATACCTTACTGGCAACAGCACTCAGAAGTCTTCTGGAATACAGGTATTTTGAGGGGTGCAAATGGTCACTTGGTTAAGACCCCCCAGGGCATATGGTTTCGCATTCTGGTTCTGACCACTGAGGAAAAACATATTTTTCTCAAAAAACATGTAGCTGTTAGTCTAAAATCCAGATTAAAGTCAGATAGCATGGTCAGCATCTTAGGCCTCTGTCCCACTGACTGCACTGGAAGTTGTCTTTTCCTGAGACTGTTCTAACTGCCATAACTTTTGGCTAGTAGTTGAGAACCTAACCAATTTTGCTACCCAAGTACTCCCCTTTATGCACTAAACAAAAACACCCATTGCTGTCAAGTTAATTCTGACTCATAGCAATCATCTAAGACAGTGTAGAACTGCCCCATAGGGTTTCCGAGAAGCAGCTGGATTCAAACTGCCAACCTTTTGGTTAACAGGCACAGCTCTTAACCACTGTGCCATCAGGGTTCTTATAAATGCTTCTAAGCAGAAGCCCAGGGTGATTGTAAGACTCACTACTTATTCTTCTTTCATGCACAGTCCTATGCTTTCTCTTTCACAGTGCTTGAAAAGAATTATTTCATATGTTTTGTCCAGTTTCTCCCTTGGTTTTTGATTGGAGTGCTAACTAATCAAGAGCTGCTCTAACAAGACTGGAAGTAGAAGTCAGTTAGGTTGTAGACTCTTATTTTTGATAAACCTTAAAACTTAGGTCATGTGGTAGCTGAAGCAAAGTTTCCAGGTGCTGTTTGAAATCTTTTATCAGGATTTGAGCCTGGTGAACACAACTCCACTTGTGGCCTAGAACAGCTCACATTTCCCTCCACAAAATATCCAGGCTTTTCTCTGACTCAGATTCCTATCAAATTGAGTGTTAGCCAAGACAGTAGGAAATATAAACATGCTCACCAGCCGTCACCACAGGTTGCCTCCATCTTGAATCTTTATGCTCTGACCTTAAGTTACGCTCTTGTCAAGAAGACTGCTTTTTTAAAGGAATACTCATCCCACAATTACAGTGGCTGTGGTCATCACAAGAAAATGCAAATAGACCTTTGTTGATATATTTCCCAAAGTGTGGCTTCTTAAATCTTCTCTAATATATCTTCCTGTGATATCAAGATCTTGATTGTGGTATCTTTGCTTCTTTATTAGTAATTGAGGACACATCCTCAATAAAGATATATTTATATGTTATAAATGTTATGTTCTCCTCATTGTCTGTCTGTCATACTGCAGTGGTTTGCATGTTGCTGTGATGCTGAGAGATATGTCATCAGTATTTTATTATACCAGCAGGGTCACTTTAAGGACTCAGGTGTACCTGATCCAAGTCATGGTGCTTTCAATTGCCTCATATGCATGTGAAAGCTGAACGATGAAAACAGAAGACTGAAGAATTGATGCCTTTGAATTATCATGTTGGTGAAGAATATCGAATATACTATGGACTGCCAGAAAAATGGACAAATCTGTCTTGGAAGACGTACAGCCAGAATTCTTCTTAGAAGCAAGGATGGTGAGACTTCATCTCACATTCTTTGGACATGTTATCAGTTGGGACCAGTCCCTGGAGAAGGACATCATGTTTGGTAAAGTAGACAGAGAAAAAGAGGAAGATCCTCAACGAGATGGATTGACATGGTGGCTGCAACAATGAGCTCAAGCACAACAGTGATTGGGAGGATGGTGCACAACCAGACAGCATTTCATTCCGTTGTACTTAGGGTTGCTATGAGTCAGAACCGACTTGACAGCACCAAACAACACAACAACAAAATGTTATATTCTAATGTACTCCATACATTGTGTAAAATACATTGCGTAGTGTACATTAAATTGGAAAAAAAAAAAAGATATAACAAAAATATACAGTTCTTCTGGTGTCAGGTTAAGGCATAGAAAGCTGGAAAGAGTGCTACTTCAATCCTTACAACAACAACAAAAAATTTAAGACAAAAAAAGTTAAGACAGTTTACCAAATAATAACTCTTCTTAAATGAATCAGAGTTAAGGTTCCAGGTCAATCAACTAGTTTACAGTCTAAGAAAACACACACTTCTCTAAGAAGAGATGGGATGTAAGCACTTGTTTACCTGAGGTGGACGCCAGCTATCATACAAGCTGGTTAGAAGAATTCAAAAAGCCCCATCTCTGAGAGCCAGTAATTCCAACTTTACGAATTATCGCTTCTGACTAAATGTGTCTGTCATATTTTAAGGATTCATTTATGTATAGTTTTTCATTTTCATAATGATGATAGCCTAAAGTATGTAAAAATATGATACAAAAGGGACAAAAAGCACTATTCCTGAGAAGTATATTTGGGGGACAAAAAGAAACTAGCAAATTCTGTGAACATGTCAGATTTGCAAGTTCTCTTTTTCCCCCTTCCCCTACTTGTCAGCAAGGAATCTGAAAAATGGCATAGAGTCCTACTGTGCCAATTTGATTGAAATCTCTTAGTCTATGAAGCTACCCCAGGTCCCAGCGCCAGGATCATTATACTGTTGGTAATAATTGACAATGTTCCACAGATGTTATTGCCCCATTATATCATTTTGGTTTAATTTATTCTTGCTCAATTGCACTGTTCTTTATGCTTCTATGATGCATATTATTTACAATACAAAATGGGGCTCTGTCATTTTGAATGTACCACTGGGGTCCAGCAAGAGTCTTCTACTCTTTCAGTTTGGAGATATTAAAAAAGAGCAAGTACTGTCCCTGATGCCTGACAATTTTAAAGAACCATTATGAGGGCTTTGGGGTGAATTATAATAATGAAAATATGTAAAATAGCTAAACTGTTAATCCCCACCAGAATCGTATTAGTTAAATGATGCTCTTCATTTCACAGATGAGCTTTCTAAATTATAGAAAGTTGAACGACTTGTTCACAATCACACAACAAATAAGATGTTCGAATCTAATCCAGACTAACTTACAAAGACCTGCATCTCGAGTTCTATTTTTTTTTTGCAAAGCGTGCTTGATGATGTGACTAATGGAGAATAATATAAATCATTTTGACTTGCTATCATATTTCAGAATTCCATGGAGTTTTTTATTAAAAAGTACAGATTCCTAGGTCTCATCTTCCTTCCTGTCGCCTACACCTGTTTTTGTTTTGTATTATCGCCAAGTCAATTCCGACACATAGCAACCCTATATGACACAGCAGAATGGGCCGCTGGGTTTCCTAAGCTGTAATCTCTATGGGAGCAGACTGCCAGGTCTTTTCTCCCACAGAGATGCTGGGTGGGCTCAAACTGCCAATCTTTCAGGTAGCAGCTAAGCTCCAGGGCTTCTTCACCTACACCTACTGAGCCAGAATTTCTCAGAGTATAACTGGCATATGCAGAGCCAAAATAACTCCTGTACACAAGCAGTAAATTCCATGGGGAGCTCCTACCATGACTGCCTCCAGTGGATGACAGTCTGTAGCATTTTATTAATGAATTTGTTGGACAGTAGATTTGGGGCAGCTTCTGAGTTGTTGTTCAGGTCCCTTGAGTATGGCAGGTGGTTTTAGAGAAGGATTTTACATTTTCCCTATGTCCATGCTCAAATCTATTAGCTATTACAGGGACCTTCCCCAGCTGATTCTGGCAAGCTCGGCCTTTCCCTATCAGTGGTGTTGGCATCCTTCACCCTTGTGTGGCCTTGAATCACCTCACCTACCAAGAAGGTTTTCTGCATTAGAGAGCATTTAAGCAAGTGTAAAACTAAAGCCTTGTTTACCCAAAGGCAAACCAGGTGGGATGTGGAAGAAGGAAGAACCGAGAGAAAAATGGAATTACTTCGGCTTTTTGGAGAAAATGTCCATAGTAAAAAAAAATGAAATGTTTTGCGTATATTTACTAATTGATAAAGGTCATGGTCAGTGTTTTCACTGAGCATCTGTTACATACATTACTCTCTGCTGGATGACGCAGGCATAAAAAATGCCAGATAAGAACCTGTACTAGTAATTTTAATAGTTTACACTTGAATAGCATTTTCTAGATTTACAAACACTTTGACTTAGGTTATTTCATCTGACCCTCAAAAAACCCTCTTCGTAGGTAGATTAGTAGTTTGTCTCTCCATTTTAGCACACAGTTGGTACTACTGATAAATTTTGAATGAATTCTGAAATGACATGATCAGGGACTAAAATTATTATCCATGGTCACGTGACTATTCAATTATACAAGGAAGTCTTGTACCCGTATCATCTCCTTCCGTTTATATATATGTATATATATACTCTTCAAATTCACCTACACATCTTCCAATTCTTCTATTATTTCATTAGACTCTTCTATGACAGTCCATTCATCTCTGTATTCTTTGCATCTAACTCAGTACCAATTAATCAAAGCTCAATCAATGGACTCAAATCATACCAACGATCACGAAGATGGCACAGGACTAGGAAACGTTTCATTCTGTTATGCATAAGGTCTCTATACGTCAGAGCTGACTCGATGAAAACTATCAACAACAACAACATACCATATTATTTTGCCATTAGAATCCTGCTCTCTTTAATTGCAAATTAGTCTTCATAAAAGAAATATATCAGAATACCAACCAATGTCTGTACAGACCATAGCAGTAAATGCATTAGTTATTTAATATATTAAAAATAATAAAACACTATTGAATAACTGTGATAGGCAGAATTTCTAAAATGGCCCCCCAAATATGTGCCATCAACCCTCAAAATCTGTGAATACGATGAAATATTACTTCCATGATTATGTTATATTACATAACCTTTGAACAGAGAGATTATCCAGGAAGGTCAGATCTAATCACATAAGGCCTTAAAAGCAAAGAATCACTTTGGCTAATAACAGAAGAGGAAGTCAGATTTGAAGCATGAAAAGGATTCAAGGTACGATTGCTGGCTTGAAGGGGGCCACATGAGAAAGAATGCAGGCAGCCTGTAAGACTTAAGAGAGGCCTCTAGCTGAGATCCAGCAAGGAAATAGGATCTGAACTCTGTCAACAACCTAAATGAGCCTGGACATGAATTATACACCAGACCCTCCAGAGAAGAGTCCAGGCTGGCCAACACCTGATTTCAGCCATGTGAGATTCTGAGCATGGAACCCAGTCAGGCCTGCCCATACTTCTGATCTATAGAACTGTGAGCTAATAAATTGGTAGTGTTTTAAGCTACTGTCTTAGTCATCCAATGCTGCCATAACAGAAATATCACAAGTGGATGGCTTTAACAAAGAGAAATTTATTTTCTCACAGTCTAGTTGGTTACAAGTCCAAATTCAGGGTGTTGGTTCCAGAGGAAAAACTTTCTCTGTCAGCTCTGGAGGAAGGTCCTTGTCCTCAATCTTCTCCTGGTTGAGGAGCTTCTGAGGCACAGGTACCCCGTGTCCAAAGGCCGTACTCTGCTCTTGGTGCTGCTTTCTTGGTGGTATGAGGTCCCCAACCCTCTGCTTGCTTCCCTTTATCTCTTGAGAGATAAAAGGTGGTGCAGGCCACACCCCAGGGAAACTCCCTTTACCTTGGTTCAGGGAGGTGACCTAAGTAAGAGTGGTGTTACAATTTCACCCAAATCCTCTTTAACGTAGCACTACAATCACAAAATAGAGGACAACCACAGAATACTGGGAATCATGGTCTAACCAAGTTAACACACACATTTTTTGGGGGACATAATTCAATCTATGACAGCTACTAACGTTTGTGACAAATTGTCATGCAGCATTAGAAAATGAACAGAAAAAATGGCAGCTGGAATTTTCAAAAAAAGACTTGTGAAACTGGTTTTTCTGAGCATGAAAAAGGTATTAATTGTATTAGTTTCCTTTTGTTGCTGTAACAAATTACCTCAAATTGAATGGCTTGAAGAAACATCAATTTATTATCTTAGCTACAGTTCTGGAGGACAGATGTCCAAAGTGGGTGTCACTGAGCTAAAATCAGACAGGGTTGCACTCCTTTCTGGAGGCTGAAGGGGAGAATCTGCTTCCTTGCTGTTTCCAGATTCTAGAGACTGGCTGTGTTCCTTGGCCTTTGGCCCCTTCCAACTTCAAAACCAGCAATGGCCATTATAGTCTTTCTCACATTGCACCACTCTGACACTGACACGTTTGTTTCTCCCTTCCCTTCCACATTTAAGAACTGTTGTGATTACACTGAGCCTACTCAGCTAATACACAGTATTCTTCCCATCGCAAGGTCAGCTGATTGGCAACCTTAAGTTCACACGTTACCTTAATTCTCTTTGCCATTCAACCTAATGCATCCACAGGTTCCAGGATTAAAACATGAGCATCTTTGGAAGGCCATTATTCTGTCTACCAAATAAAAAAACCAAAACCCATTGCCATTGAGTCCATTCCAACTCACAGCAACCATATAGGATAGAGTAGAACTACCCCATAGAGTTTCCAAGGAGTGCCTGGTGGATTCAAACTGCTGACCTTTTGGTTAGCAGCCATAGCCACTTAACCTCTATGCCACCATGGTTTCCATCTACTACATAACACACAGGGAAAAAATTAGATATTTTGATTAGGTGACAGATCATGCAGAAAATAGCCTTGGTAAAATACTAGACAGAGAAACAGGCAAATAAATAAACAGCTGCTGTCAAATCAACTCAGACTCATGGCAACTTAAGGTACAACAGAACAAAACGTTGCCTGGTGCTGTGTCATCCTCACACTTGCCAGCATGTTCCAGTCCATTGCTGTGGATGTTGAGCCAATCCATCTTGCTGAGGGTCTCTCTCACCTTTGTTGGACCTCTGTTTCACCAGCCATTATGGCCTCCTCCAGTTATTTATCCCTCCTGATGACTTGTCCAAAGCAAGCAAGTCAACAATATTCTGTCTGTTATGACCCATAAGGTTTTCACTACTTAATTTTCAGAAATAGATTGCGAGACCTTCCTTCCTAGTCTGTCTTACTCTGGAAGCTCCACTTAAACCTGTTCACAGTGGGTGACCCTGCTGGTATTTGAAACACCAGTGGCATAGCTTCCAGTATCCAGGCAACATGCAAGGCACCACAGTACGACAAACTGACAGGAGTAAACCAAAAAAACTAAACCCATTGTGGTTGAGTTGATCCTGACTCAGTGACCCTATAGGACAGAGTACAACTGCTTCATAGAGTTTCCAAGGAGTAGATTTGAACTGCTGACCTTTTGGTTAGCAATCGTAGCACTTAACCATTATGCCACCAGGGTTTCCGACAAAGGAGTGGTAGTGGAAAATATTAACCATACTTTATTTTCACTTATAGAAGAGATGTTTATTTATGAGTAATTTTTTTTTTTCTAGAAAAAGAAGAGAAATGTTTGAAAAGATGATGAGGCTTAGCAGTCCATGAATTCGAATGCTTACACTGCAAAGTTCTATCATGCTGTTAAATGTCCTATTTACTGAGAATTGAGATGGGGGAATTTATATTTAATTATATATTTTTTAATGGCATAAAGCTTTAGTCTTTGAAAAATAGTTTCTCAGACATTATCCGATTTATTTACAATGACATCTGTGAAGTTCTTGCTGATTCTCCTGGCATGCTTCTTTCCTTTCTGGTAAGCATTTTAAAGATAATTATCTTTTTATTAGATTTATTTATTAGAGCACAACTTGATCATTTATTTAATATTTGTCATTAATGAAGGGGCATCTCTAAATCATCAATGCTAGGGTAGTGTCTGGCACCTACTTATGCTAGTATATATTTACTGAGAATAAATGCACCTTGAGTAAATCATTCACAATAATTTATCGATAAAAGAAGGAATAAATAGACTTGTGATGGGATGTTTGAGGTCAGCATTACTGTGTTCCTCTGATTCTGATCTTCATATCTGAACTGAACATATTTAGTGATCAAGATTTAGCTAAAGTTTAAGAACAGAGCCCTGGTGGCGCAGTGGTTAAGAGCTTGCCTGCTAACCAAAAGGTCAGAAGTTCAAATTCACCAGCTGCTCCTTGGAACCCCATGGGGCAGTTTTACTCTGTCTTATAGGGTCGAAGAACAAACGTTATCAAATAATATGACCTTTTATGTGGTAATGTTTGTGTCAAAACCTAAACTTGTTCAGTCTAAAATAATGCTTAGCTAAATAATATGTATTGGTATATGTTATAGTTGAGTGTTTTATGTTAATTAATGTTATACATATACAAATATCTATGTATATACATGCATGAATGAATATATGTCAATATCTGTCTCGATAAATTTCATTTGTATGGGCAACATATAATTCATTTTAGCAAATCCTACCAACATTTTTGAAGTATAAAACCAAAAAACCAAACCTGTTGCCATCTAGTCGATTCCAACTCATAGCAACCCTATAAGACAGAGTAGAACTTGCCCATAGAGTTTCCAAGGAGAACCTGATGGATTTGAACTGCTGACCTTTTGGTTAGCAACTGCAGCTCTTAATCACTACGCCACCAGGGTAGACTTAATAAATTACCTAATTTCTTACAGCAGCACAAATGAATGCTTTCAACGAGACCTTCGTTATATGTTCTTTACGTATTTTGCTGAGACATCTTTATTATTACCCGTGTGTCCTGTATTCCCCCTTCCTGCTCCCACAGCTCCTGGCAGGTTAGG
The DNA here is from genome assembly GCF_030014295.1 of Loxodonta africana. Classification (NCBI taxonomy): domain Eukaryota; kingdom Metazoa; phylum Chordata; class Mammalia; order Proboscidea; family Elephantidae; genus Loxodonta; species Loxodonta africana. The sequence goes on along the minus strand of NC_087342.1, from coordinate 23,316,775 downwards.
CTTCCATGAGGTTAGCCATTTCATTGTTCTTACAAAACCCAGGCACCAGAAAATGCTGATGTCTGCTCTTTTACCTCTTTCACACATTGTTTTATTTTCCAGAATTTTGCAAGACGAACGACCTCTTCATTGTAAATACCTTTTTTCAGCAACATAAACAATGACTGTACAAATAGCCCTTACCAGGTGGAAAACACAGGAATCAAGTCAACTACATTTGTGGAAAGAGATAATGGAAAAGTGCAATATCATCAGTCAGAACAAGGCTAGGGCCGACCACCAAACAGATCATCAATTGCTCATATGCAAGTCCACGTTGAAGATGAAGAAAATTAAAACAAGTCCATGAGAGCCAAAATACAACCTTGAGTTTATCCCTCCTGAATTTGGAGACCATCTCAAGAATAGATTTGATACTTTGAACACTAATGACTGAAGACCAGATGAATTGTAGGAAGATATCAAGGATATTATACATAAAGAAAGCAAGAGGTCATTAAAAAGACAGGAAAGAATGAAAAGACAAAAACGGATGTCAGAGGAAACTCTGAAACTTGCTCTTGAACATACAATATATATATATTATATATATATATATATACAGTAGCCAAAAAAAAAATGCTGACTTAAAAGAGCTGAACAGAAGATTTCAAAGAACAGCTTGAGAAGATAAAGTAAAAAATTATGATGAATTGTGCAAAGACCTGGAGTTAGAAAACCAAAAGGGAAGAACACGCTTGGCATTTCTCAAGCTGAAAGAACAGCAGAAAAATTCAAGCCTTGAGTTACAATCTCAAAGGATTCTATGGTTCATTGGTAGAATTCTCGCCTGCCACGCTGGGGGCCCGGGTTTGTTTCCCAGTCAATGCAACATTCCGTTGGAAACTCTAGTGGCGTAATGGTTAAGCGTTTGGCTGCTAACCAAAAGGTCAGCAGCTCAAATCCACCAGGTGCTCCTTGGAAACCCTATGGGGCAGTTCTACTCTGTCCTGTAGGGTTGCTGTGAGTCTGAATCTACTCCAGTGGCAACTGGTTTGTTTCAGTATGGGCAAAATATTGAAGGAAGCAGGAAGGATCAAAAGCAGATGGAAGGAGTACAAAGAGTCACTATACCAAAAAGAATTGGTCGGCTTCAACCATTTCAAGTAGTAGCATATGATCAAGAACCAATGGTATTGAAGGAAGAAGCCCAAGGGGCGCTGAAGACACTGGCAAAACTAAGGTTCCAGGAATTGATGGAACACCAATTGAGACATTTCACCAAATGGATGCAACACTGGTGGTGCTCCCTGGTCTATGCCAAGAAATTTGGAAGACAGCTGCCTTGCCAACCAATTGGAAGAGCTCTGTACTTATGCCCATTCCGAAGAAAGGTGAGCCAACATGATGCAGAAATTATCAAACAATATCATTAAAATCACATGCAAATAAAATTTTGCTGAAGATCATTCAAAAGAGGCTGCAGCAGTGCATCAGCAGGGAGCTGCCAGAAATTCAAGCTGGATTCAGAAGAGGATGTGGAATGAGGAATGTCATTGCTGATGTCAGGTGGATCTTGGCTGAAAGCAGAGAATATCAGAAAGATGTTTACCTGTGCTTTATTGACTATGCAGAGGCACTCGACTGTGTGGATTGTAACGAATTATGGATAACATCTCAAAGAATGTGAGTTCCAGAACACTTAATTGTGCTCATGCAAAATCTTTATGTAGACCAAGAGGCAGTTGTTAGAATAGAACAAGGGAATACTGTATGGTTTAAAATCAAGAAAGGTGTGCTTCAGGGTTGCATCCTTTCACCATACTTATTCGATCTGTATGACGAGCAAATAATCTGAGAAGCTGGACTATATGAAGAAGGATGTGGCAACAGGATTTGCGTACAGCTCATTAACAACCTGCATCATACGGATGACACAACCTTGCTGGCTGAAAGGGAAGGGGACTTAAAGTACTTATTGATGAAGATAAAGACCACAGCCTTCAGTATTGATTACATCTCAACATGAAGAAAACAAAAATCCTCACAACTGGACCAATATACAATGTCATGATAAATGGAGAAAAGATGGAAGTTGTTAGGAATTTCATTTTACTTGGATCCACGATCAGCGCCTGTGGAAGCAGCAGTTAAGCCCTGAACACTGAGACTCAGAGAGCTTCCTGGTTGGGGAGAACATTTGCTCTTGGGAGGGTAGCACATTTCTTGAGGCATGGAAGCTTCATGTTGGGAATCCTCTGAGACATTACCTTATGTGTCTCTTTATCTATATCTTTTTGGCTATAATAAATCTGTAGTCCTAAGTATGGTAGGTTCTCCATAAGTTCTGTGAGTTTTTCTAGAGAATTATTAAACCCAAAGGGCATAGGAGCCAGCAGGCCAGGAAGTAAGGGTGTTGTGGGTAGTCCCCAAACTTGCAGCTTGCATCTGCTTATTAGGCAGCCTGAAGGACAGTGTCCTTTTAACTTTTGAGCTCTGACCTAGCTCCAGGTGTAGGGTCAGAGGAAAAGAGAGCACCACAGGGGAGGCTGTTGACGAGATTGGAGAAGTGGATATGTGAGGACTGGATCAGTCTCCATATTTTGGTGATTGGATTTATGCTGATCATCACTGGGTAGGCATCTATTAAGCTTCTTCTTCTTCTCCCCACCACCCCCCTTTGGTTTGTTTGCTCTGGCCCTTAAGTTCTCCTTCTTTCCTCATTTTCCATTTTGATTTTTCTATTGGTGAGTTTTTTCTCCTATTGTTTTATAGATAAATATATGTTCTGAACGGCCAATATTTGATCAATAGTATGCAATATAAATATTTTCTTCCAGTGTGTGGTTTATTGTATTTCCATTTGTCTACAGAGAATTTTGATTCAGTAGAAAGATTTATTATTATTATAATCATATTTATCACTTTCTTTTCTGGATTTGTGTCTAAGAACTCTTGACTATCATAGAGATATTCTACTATATATTTCTCCTAAAATATTCAAAATTTTGTTTTTCACATTAAGTCCTTAATCATCTGAGATGGATTTCTGTGTGTGGTATAAAGCAGAGCTCCTCAGTATTTTTATATGAATAACAAACTGCACCTTTTATTAACTAATCCATCTTTTTCATATTGATTTATTAATCCCTGTAGCATTTCCTTTAGTGAAGTCTTTTGGTGATGAATTTCTGTTTGACTGAAAAAAAAAATCTCTTTAATATCACCTTCGTTTGTTTAAGGATATTTCTATCATGTAGAGAATTATAGTTTGACAGATATTTTATTTTTGCCATGAAAGATATCATTCCATTGTCTTCTGGTGTTCATTGTTTTTCTTTAGAAGTGATTTGTAAATTTCTATTGCTTTTTTGATGGTAGTTTTATTCTTCTCTCTGGTTGCCTTAAGATTTTCTTTTTATATTAGGTTTTCAGAAGTTTTACTGTAGTAAAATTAGATATGACTTTCCTAGTTTTTATCCTGCCTAAGGTCCACTTCTTACAGCTTTGCTTTGATGTATTTTTTGGCTGTTTTGAAAAATTCTTGGCTTTTGACTCATTCTCTCTCTCTCTAAAAACCCTGTTGCCATCGAGTTGATTCTGACTCATAGCAACCCTATAAGACAGGGTAGAATTGGCCCTTAGGGTTTCCACAGAGCTGCTGGTGGATTCGAACTCTTAACCATTGCAGTATCAGGGCTCCTCCCTCCCTAAATACATGAATATTAGATCTTCTCTCCATATCCCCTTTCTCTTTTGATCATTTCTGTGTTTTCCTTTTTTTTTTTTTTGGTCTCTTCATGCTTCAGTTGGGATATTTTCTACTGCTCTATCTTCTATTTCACAAATTATTTTTTCACCTGGGCTTAATAATATTAAATCCATGCATTGAGCTTTGTAATGGCAGTCATATTTTAAATAATGAATAATTTACAATTTCTGAAAATTTTTTTTATAGTTTCCATTTCTCTTACAGCATTAAACATTTTATCATTTAATTTACCAAACGTTAATCACATATCAACCATTTTAAAGTATAGTTTTGAAAAACAATATCTAGATTTCTTATGAATTTCTTTCCATCTTCTGTTTTTTTCTCTTGATTTCCAGTCAATTTTTGTCAGTGGAAGTCTATTTTTGATGGAATGACAGAAACTGTGAAAGAAAATTAAAGAGATATAATTTAATTTTCATTATGAAAGGCAGTTTAAGCCATTCATTAAATGAATGGATTTGTAGCTGGGTTTCAAATATAAGAATCTATTACACAAGGCAGAAGTTTATAGGTGCTCCTAAAAAGTCAGAGTTGAAAGGCAATAAGTATTCAAAGAAAAGATATTTTCATTTTTGGCAGAAGAATCAAGGATATTTTCATGAAAGAAATGGGACTTGAGCAAGATCTCCATAGTTAGGAGCTTGACATACATAGTGTTATGGATTGAATTGTGTTCTCTTAAAATTTGTGTTGTCTATCCTAACCTCTATGTCTGTGGTTATAACCCCATTTAGGAATGGGCTGTCTTTGTATTGTTAATGAGACAGGAACAGTGTAGCCTGTGTTTTGAAGAGATTAAACAAGCATGCAAGAAGCAGAGATGGGGGAAGTGAGATGCCAAGCCACATGAAGATCTCCAAGGAAACAGGAAACAGAACCTGAAGGAACAAGCACCTTCCCCCAGAGCTGACAGAGAGAGAAAGCTTTCCTCTAGACCTTGGACCCTGAATTTGGACTTTTAGCCTCCTAAACTATGAAAAATAAATTTGTTTGTTAAAGCCACCCACTTGTGGTATTTCTGTTATAGCAGTGCTAGATAACTAAGATAGAATTCGGTACCAGAAGAGTAGGGTGCTGCTCTAACGGATACTTAAATGTCGAAGCGGTTTTGGAATTGGTTAATGGATAGAGACTGGAAGAGTTTTAACGTGGCCTAATAGTAAAAGTCTAGATTGCCTTGAAAAGACTATTGGTAGAATTATGGATGTCAGCAGCACTTCTGGTAAGGGCTCAGAAGAAAGTGAGGAGAGCTGTAGAGAATGTCTCTATGGTCTTAGAGAAGACATATGGTGCTAGCTGCAGAACGTTGCTAGAAATGTGACGTTAAATATGCTTCTGATGAGGCTTCAAAAGAAAATGACGAACATGTGATTGGACAATGGAGGAAGGGTGATGCTTTTTATGCAGTGGCAAAAATCTGGTCTGAGTTATGTTCAAATGTTTGGTGGAAGGTAGAACTTGTAAGTTATGAACTTGAACTTGGATATCTGGCTGAGGAGATTTCTAAGCAAAATCTTAAAGGGGCCACGTGATTTTTTTCTTGCTGCTCATAGTAAAATGTGAAAGGAAAGAGATGGACTTAAAAATGAACTGTGCAAAATGAAAACAAAACTTAAAGATTTTGGAACATTCTGCTGTACAAACTAAGAAAACATGTCTTAGAATTTTCACCAAGGATGTGGCTACACAATCTTTTCTTAAAGATATCAAGCTTGTGACTGATGTGTGTTACTAACTACCACAGCAGAAAATCCATCAGCTTGGACAGAAGGGGACAGAGAAAGAACCAAAGGAAAGAACGCTATGTGCCTCTTGGAATCTACAGGCAGGAAACAGACCAAAGGAGCTACATCTGTTATCTTCTAAGAAAAAAAAAAAAAGGACTATCCCTGGAGCAGTGCAGAAATCAGCAGAACGGTTGGAAGGAGCACGGGAAGCAGGGCCTTCTTGGTTTCAACGGATGGGGCTATGGTCTTCCGGATCTCTAAGGGTGGGGCCACAGCCTCCAAGGTTTCAAAGAGCTGAATCTTCACCAACTCTGTTCTGGAGTGTGGGGCTGCCATTAAGATGTGTCATAGAGATGAGGCTACCACCCAAAGCTAAGGGGGGCAGGGCTACCATGCCCATAGTTCAGAAGGATGGGGCCTGCCAGAACTGAGGGGGTCACCATTCAGATGGACTAGGAGAATAGGGCCACCCAAAGCCAAGGTAGCAAGGTCACTGTCCCAGTGGACCTGGAAGGTGGAGTTGAAGCCCAGGGCAGAGGGATCTCCACCTAGAATCCAGAGAAGATGGCCAACATCTAGAGTTTGGAGTGTAGGGGTGTTGCCCAGATGGTCTCAGAGAACAGGGGGTTATTTTCAATCCTTGAGAGATAATGTAAATTGTTCTGCTGGATTTTGGACTTGCTTGGTGCCTATTATCCCTTCTTCTCTTCCAATTTCTCCCATTTGTAATGGAAATTTCTACCTTGTGTCTGTTCCACCATTGTATTTTGGAAACAGATAACTCGTCAAGATTTCCCAGGTTCACAGATGAAGAGGAATTTCGCCTCAGGATGGAATATGCCTAAAGTCTCACCTATATTTGATTTAGATAATTCAGAAGATGAAATTTCAGACTTGGAGTTGACTTAAGACTTTTGGGATGATGTGATGGGGTGAATGTGTTTTGCATATAGCAAGGACATGAATTTTGGGGGGCTGAAGGGTGGAATATTATGGATTGCAATGTGTCCCCCCAAAATATGTACTGTAAATCCTAACCTCTATGCAGTGGTTATAATCTCATTTGGGAATAGGTTGTCTTTGTTATGTTAATGAGAATTGATCAGTGTAGGGTATGTCTTCAGTCTGTATCTTTTGAGATTTAAGAGATTAAACAACCAAGCAAGAGGCAGAGACGTGGGATGTGAGATCCTAAGCCACATGGAGATCTTCAAGGAACCAGAAACAGAAGCTGAGGGAACAAGGACCTTTCCCCAGAGTTCAGAGAGAGAAAGACTTCCTTTAGAACCAGAGCCCTGAATTCAGGATTCTGGCCTCCTAAATTTGAGAAAACAAATTTCTGTTGGTTAAAGCCACCCACTTGTAGTATTTCTGTTACAGCAGCACTAGGTAACTAAGACACACAGCTTAGAGAAATAGACTGAGCAAAAGAAAGAGAGACAGTGTGTCAGAAAAATGACTTTTAAAAAAATCCATTGTTGAGGGTGAACTAATGTATTCAAACACATGCAGAAACATCAGCTTTTTATTGTCATTCTCCTTTTTCTGTAGATAAAATGAGATCCTTCTTGGAAGCAGGCTCATCTTCGCTTTAATCAAGTGAGAAATAAGAACTAGTGGTTCCCTGATTATTCTTTCTCTATGCAGAATATTTTCTGATGTTGCCGCTCTCAATTTGAAGCATATCGATACCATTTGCAAAATAATAACTCATAAAGTGAAAGGATATTTTCCTTTCAATAATGCACATGTGAATGTAAATATTAAATGTTTTAGTCATACCAAAGCTTCATCTCAGAATTGGATAATCGTTTTTGTTTTTTGTTTATTTTTCTGGAATCTAAATCATTAGATCATACTGAGTAAAATAACATTGGGTAACTTTCTCTTCACAGTTCAGAGTCTGATCTATAAAATTGAAATTTAGTGATTCATATATTTTTTCACTCTACTAATATTAACAGAGCACTTTTATGCATCATATAAAAATACTCTGCTATTAATATAATAATACTTTAATGGTAGGGTCAATGTGAGAAGTAAATAACTTACTTATAGCGCTTGCCTCAATAGCTGACATACAATAAAGGCTTATAAATATTTACAATTATTTTCATTATTACCTATTTTTATTTGTAGGTACTTATGGTTTTATTTGATCATCTACTTCCATGTTGATCTTCTTGAAGAATCTGGGGATATTTATGTAGGAAACCCTGTGAGTAGTGGTTTAGTGCTATGGCTGCTAACCAAAAGGTCAGCAGTTCAAATCCACCATGCATTCCTTGGAAGCCCCATGGAGCAGTTCTACTCTATCCTATAGGGTTGCTGTGAGTTAGAATCAACTCAACAGCAATGAGTTTGGTTTGGGTTTTTATGTAGCAAGCCACAGTACCTGTTTACCACATGCTTACGTGTAAACGCACAAACGTACTATTCTATCTGTCTGTCTTCCTCTCACTCACTCTTATCTGAATGCCCAGAATGGCTATTATGCCATGCATTGTACCATAATAAATGGTGCTTTGTAAGAACCATCTCATTTTCCAATTAAATATGAAAAAGTGTTTTATCAGAAGATTTAAAAAAGTGGAGATTTTATTATTTAGATATCTCATTCTTTAGATGATACCACTAATTTTAATTCCACATTACCCATATATTGTCTTCTTATCCCAGCCTATGCCCTGAGACATAAAGTTAATTACGTATCTGGATTCCTAATTAATATATTTTGTCTGCTTTATTCCCTGCTTTGTGTTTCTCATTCTTGTTTGCCCCAAAAGATTTCTTTCGTTTCATTTCAGATATTTTCCCATATTGAAGACAGCCGGTATTTTTTCAGAGTTTCAATGGATTTCAAGTTTACTAAGCACAAGAACTGATGAGATATTGAAATGCCCTTCTAACCTGTTTACCCTGGAGAACTAGGGTATACTTAACACTAGGAAAGGTATGTTGCACTTCTTTCTGGAATGATCTCCTGAAGATACTACAACGGAGAATACAGTAGCGTGTTTTATTTAAAATTCTGAATCCTTGGTGTAAGGACAATCTTAAATCATTCTACATTTTAGTCCTGTGTGGTGATGTAACTTCTATTTTATATTTGGGAAGTTGTTGGCTCAGAAGTAATCAAGAATTCATGTATAATTTGAATAAATGCATATTTACCAAATTCCTACTAGATGAAAAGTATTGTGATATGCTCTGTGGGAGATATAAGGACATGAAGACATGGTTCTGGCCCTCTGGGAACTTGGAGTCTTAAGAAAATATAATGGCTAATAATTACTTGTCTCTAAGTGACAATCCCGCCCTTATATGTTTGGCATCATGGTGCTGGCAATGGGACTCTGAAATCTACGTTCCTGTTTTACTTGTTGGCTCCCTGATTAAAAAAATAGGTTCTGCTAATAAGGAGTGCTAGAGAAAGACTGGAAGGTATGTTCTGTACTGCTTTCTGTTCCTGTCAACACCACCCCAGCAATACTTCTTCACCCTAGCTGTAACAGTTGATAACATTTCCAGTTTTCTCTCCTCATGCCCAGAACCCATGTCAGTGTGCTCCCTGAAAAATACCATCAATAAAAAAAAAAAAAAATTTTTTTTTTTTTTTAATATCACCTTTGTCAGGGGTCTGTGTCCCAGATTTATAGATTTCTCCTCTGATATGCTGAGGTACCAGCACCAGCCGGGCAGCATCCCTCTAAAACATCAACAAAATTGGCAAAACATTAGCAGGACTGATAAAGGAAAAAAAAAAAAAAAGACAGAGAGAGAGAAGAAGCCAATAACTAAAATCAGAAATAAAAGTGGGAATATTATTACTGAACTTAGTAGAAATAAAAAATCGACTTGATAGCACTGTTTTTTTTTTTATAGTACACTACCCAATTATGTAATCTAAATGAGATTGACAAAGCACTAGAAACACTAATTACCAAGTTTGGCTCAAAAAGGAGTAAGAAATATCACCAGTCCTTTGATCAATAAAGACACTGAATCACTAATCAAAATTTCCCAAGAAAGACAAGTCCAAGCCAGATGGCTTCATTGGGTAATTCTACCAAACATTTACAGAAGAATTAACACCAACTCTTCTCACTCAAACACTTCCAAAAAAAAAAAAAAAATAGAAGAGGAGGGAACGCTTCCTAACATATTCTATGAGCCTAGCATTACACTAATACCAGAGCCAGAAAAAGACAACACAAAAAAGGAAAACTATAGACCAGTATCCCTTGTAAACATAGATGCAAATACCCATTGCCTTCGAGTCAATTCCAACTCGTAGTGAACCTATAGGACAGACTAGTACTGCCCCACAGGGTTTCCAAGGAGCACCCGGTGGATTCGAACTGCCAACCTTTTGGTTAGCAGCCGAGCTCTTAACTGCTGCACCACCAGGACTCCTGGATACAAGTATACTCAATAAAATACTGGCAAACTGAATTCAACAACATATTTAAAAATTATACAGCAGGACCAAGGGGGATTTAACTCAAGAATCAAGTGTGATTGGACAAAAGAAAATTAATCAATGTAGTAAATCACATTCATAGAAAACAGGGGAAGAAAACATATGATCAACTCAACTGATGCAGAAAAAAAAACACATCTGACAAAAGTTGAACTTTTCATGATTAAAAAAATCCAAAAAACTAGGAATATAAGGGAAATTTCTCAACATGATAACGGATATTTTTACAAACCTACAGCTAACCTCATACTCAATGGTGAAAGACTGAAAGCCTTCCCTAACACCAGGAATAAGGCAAAAGATTCTCATATCCACCACAGCTATTCAATATATTACTGGAACATCTAGGCAGAGTAATTAGGCAAGAAAAAGAAATAAAAATGTAGCCAGGTTGGAAAATAAGTAAAACTATCTCTGTTCCCAGATGATTTGATCCTATATATCCCCAAATCCACAAAGTCCCAAAGAATCCACAAGAAAGTTATTAGTGCAAATACACAAATTCAGTACAAGGGATCAACACATAAAGAATCAGTTGTGTTTCTATACAACAGTCAGAAAAGGAAATTAAGAGAACAATTCCATTTAGAAGAGCATCCAAAAGAATTAAATACCTAGGGATAGATTTAACCAAGGATGTGAAGGAACTGTACACTGGATACTGTAAAACATTGCTGAAAAAAAAAAAAAAAACCGTTGCCACTGAGTCAATTCTGATTCATAGTGATCCTATAGAACAGGGTAAAACTGTCCTATAGGGTTTCCAAGGCTGTTTGCCACATCTTTCTCCTGTGGAGTGCCTGGTAGTTTCGAAACGCCAACCTTTTGATTAGCAGCCTGGCGCTTACCCATTGAGCCACCAGGGCACCTCTAAAATCAATGAAGACCTAAATAAATGAAAAGACATCCCTTTTTCAATAACTCAAAGACTTTAAAACTGTTAATATGGAAACCTTAATAATCTACAGATTCGATGCAATCCCTCCCCAAAACCCAATGATCTTTTTAGAAGAAGTGGAAAAACCGAAGCTCAAGTTCATATGGAGTTGCTAGGGACTGCAGATTCAGGGTCGCTACGAGTTGGAACAAGCTTGACAGCAATGGGCTTCGTTTTGGAAACTCTGGTGGTGTAGTGGTTAAGTGCTACAACTGCTAACCCAAAGGTTGGCCGTTTGAATCTACCAAGTGCTCCTTGGAAACTCTATGGAGCAGTTCTGCTCTGTCCTACAGGGTCGCTATGAGTCAGAATTGACTCAACAGAAACAGGTTTGATTCTTTTTTTTTTTTTTTTTTTGCAGGTAGTCGAAATGCTACTTCACACCCACTAGGATACCTATATCCAAAAAATGGAAAATGAAAAATATTGGCAAGGATGTGGAGAAATTAGGAATCTCACACATTGCTGGTGGGAACGTAAAATTTTGCAGCCACTGTGGAAAACAGTTTGGAAGCTTCTCAAAAAGTTAAACATAGAATGTAGCAAAACATGATGCAGCAAATCTATTCCTACCTGTATACTCAAGATAATTGAAAATAAATATTCAAACAAATTCTTGTAACACAAATGTTCATAGCAGCACTACTCACAAAAGCCAAAAGATAGAAGCAACCCAAATGTCAGTCAACAGATGAGTGGATAAACAAAACGTAGTACAGCCATACAATGGAATATTATTCAGTCATAAAAAGGAGTGAAGTGCTGTTATATGGTGCAACATGGATGAACCTCAAAAACATTATGTTAAGGGAAAGAAGCCAGACACAAAAGGCCTCGTATTAAATTATTCCATGAATATGAATTATCTAGTATAGGTAAATCCATAGAAATAGAAAGCAAATTGATGGTTGTCAGATACTAAGTGAAGGAGGAAAAGAAGACTGGCTGCTTAATGGGTAGGTTCCTTTTTAGTGTGATGAAAACTACATAGAGATGGTGGTTGCACAACAGTGTGAACGTACTCAACATCAATGAATAAACCAAACCCATTGCTGTCAAGTCCATTCTGACTCATAGTGACCCTATCGGGTTTCCAAGGCTGTAAATCTTTACTGAAGCAGATGGCCACATCTTTCTCCCAAGTGACTGGTGAGTTTGAGCCATCGGCCTTTTGGTTAGCAGCCAACAGCTTTAACCACTGTGCCACCAGTGTTAATTTTATGTTATGTGAAATATGTCTCAATAAGAAAATGAAATATTTGGTATAGTCTGTGTTTTCTTGACTGGCCTCTGGCCCACAGAGAGCCACAGACACTCATATAAATAATTCTCCTAATATAAAGTAACCAATAATCAAACCAGGTGCCATTGAGTCAATTGCTACTCAGGGCAACCCCATGTGTGTCAGAGCAGAATAGTGCTCAGTAGGGTTTTCAGTGGCTGACTTTTTTTTGAAGTAGATTGTCAGGCCCTTCTTCCAATGTACCTCCGGGTGACTGAAACAGCCAAGCTTTCTGTTAGCAGCTAAGCACATTAACCACTCATGGACTTCAATCAATAATAGGTATTATATAATATTGATTATAACATACAATAAATATATGAGAGGAAGATGACTTCATGGCTACTTAATAGTCCAGAGAAGACTTTAAATTTGAGTAGGGCTTGGTGAATAGATACGGAAATGCAGATATGAAGGATGTAGCACGGAGACAGAGTAGTTTTCAGAATCAAGAAAGCATAGGGCTCTTCGTTACTGTAAAGTGCGCCATTATGGCTAGACTATAAAGATATCCCTCGGTAGTACAAACAGTTATTGTGCTCAGCTTCTAAAGGAAAGTTTGAAGGTTCCAATCTACCCAGAGGCACCTCAGAAGAAAGGCCTTGAGATCTACTTGAGAAAAATCAACCATCGAAAACCCTATGGAGTACAGTTCTACTCTGACACACATGAGGTTGCCATGAGTTGAAATGTACTCAACAGCAACTGGTTTATGAAATTATAAGACAATGTGAGAAGTTATTGGATGACAAGATTTTTAAAAGTATTTTGCTATCAATTTGTAGATTGAATTTGTATTTATCTTGTATTCAATGGAAGACCACCCACGCTTCTTGGACAGTCACATATCCCCCTCTATATCTTAGAAGGTTTATCCAGGCAACATTCATGGATGGAACATTGAAGAGCTGGACTTTAGGAATCTCTTCAAGAGAGTGTTGCAATATTTCAGTGGATAGATGAGGATGTACACTAGAAAAGGAGAAGCAGAAATTGAAAACTTTGTATAAATACAGCTGGTAGCATAAAAATAACAATACTAAGTAAGCTCACTGAACTTTAGAAAAATATGAATAAAAACTTTTTGAAGAAGGCTTATAGTGCTCTAGAACAACAAGACCAAGGATGGTGTTATGAACTGAATTGTGTCCTCCCAAAATATGTGTCGAAATCCTAATGCCTATAATTATAAATATGACCCTCTTTGGAAATAAGGTTTTTCTTTTGATAGGAGGAAAGGGTATGTCCTATACCTAGTCACTTCTTGCATTATAAAAAGACCAGAATAGATACAAAGACATACATAGAGGAAGATGTCCTATAAAGACAGATACACGGGGTAGATTCATGTATAAACCAAGGGACTCATGGGGCTACTGACAAGAAAGGACCTCCCCTGAAGCCACGATCTGAATTCAGACTTCTAGCCTCCAGAATGATAATAAATTTCTGTTCTTTAAAGACACCACTTGTGGTATTTTTTGTTACAGCAGCACTAGGTAACTAAGACAGTGTCTTCAATCAATATGCTGTATAGTTCAACGGATATTTTTTTCTTTCTTTCTTTTTTGGGGGGTAAGTACCTATACCTGTTTATTTTCTTTAACTAATAATTTTCTTCCTCTGGACAGTGAAGTGAAAAGTGAGTTTATTTTCGTTTGTTTATTTTAAAGCTTGAAGGCAGTAACTTGGGACTCACAGTGGAATGTCTAAAATAGCACATAACAACTTAAAATTCACATTTGTCACAGGCAGCAGCCTTGAGGGCCCAGGATACAGCACTGGTGGTGGAAGGGGAGTCACTTTACTGCTTTCTCCACTGACTTGGTGTATTGCCCTAGGCAAATCATTTTGTGCCTTAGGTAGTCTGTCTGTAAAGTAGGTATATTAATAACTGTATCACTACTTCGATTGCTTGGGAGTTTTGAGAACTAAATAATGCCTGTAGGAATCTCTCTACTTTTTATAAGACATATATTTCCCTCCTAAAGAGGTAGGGAGTGAGTAATAAAGTTGAATAATCTGATATTATTAATATAGGCTGATTTATGTTGGACCACATTTATACAAACATCTAAAAAAAAAAGGGGGGGGGAGGGAAACACAATGCTGCCATACAACGACAACATATAACCCAGTACCTTGGCATTATTTTTAAGTTCTAGATGAATTTTGGCTTCGTTGTATTCCTGTCATGAAGCGACAATCTTGAGATTGAAGGAACATAAAAGCCATATAGCACTATGACCTCCATCCACCTCCCTTCCTGCCAGTGTTCCTTCCAACTGGTGAACTAGACTCAGTTTGCCATCTTCTAATTAAGAGAAGATCAAGTTTTCTCCTGAGGCTTCTCATTCTATATTGAAGTACCAACAGGAAGTTATTTGTAAAACAATGTGCTTGAGTCCCCAAAGTTTCCATTTCTCCTTGGTGACTCTATCCTTTGCAGACAAGAAAATAAATTTAACTCCTCTCCTATATGGGAGCTTTCAAGTCTTTAAAAACACAATTTACATGTTCTCCTCCATTTCACTTACCAAGAATCCATTATAAGTCCAGTATTGTTTCTTAACTCTTTGATAACTATGTCTTTCACCAAAAGCCAGGTGATTATTTCCATGAGTTTCTTACTGTTTGGTATGAGATACATGTGGCCTACAGCTGGATTGTGTCCTTTATTCTGCCTGCATCATGTCTTGAAAGCAGTCTTGGTCCAGAGTTACAGTCGCACTTTGATTGCATAGTAAAGAATACATTAGAAAGTAAGTCACTTGCTATATATGACTCTAATAAGACTCTTTGCTCTTTGAGATCAAAACCCAGTCCTTCACCTCGTTCATAATGTTGAAAATTTGACAGATGTCCCTTTTTGGGCCTTAATGCCTTTGCAGTTTGTCTACACTGCAGACCTCACATACCAGTGCTCTCTCCAATCCCACAGAGTCTCATGTAGGGGCATTGATGCCTGTTCTTTTGGGGTCTGTACTCACCTGTGGTCCTGGAGGTTATTCAGTGGTATGCTTGTGTATTGCTCTATTATTGTGAAATACCACAGACTCTGATCAGAAGCACAATGCATGTAGGTGTCATAAAATATGAGAGAAACATTATAGTGCCTTTCTTACTATCCTTTCTCTTCCATTGTACCAGCGTTGCAACCTCTCTCCTCCCACCACCTGTATACATTCTCTCCCCAGTATCCCAGGAATTTTAGCTAAAAACAATAGCAACAATAACAACAAAACTTCTTGCCTATCTTGGAGGCTTTTATTTGCCCCCCACCCTGAGGCAGAGACAGTTAGCTCTCCATTAAAATCTGTCACAACCGCCTCCACAGCGTCCAGGCATTTGGATACTGGATATACTCCATCTTCCAGTCTTCAGTGTAATTAGGTTATGCTCCTGTGACTAACTGTTCTCCAATGAAAAGTGAGTGGACATTGTATGTGACTCTGCCTGGCCTGGACCACAAAACCTCCCACAAGCACTTCTCCATGCTCTTTCCCCCTCCTGTTGCCTGGCATGGCAGTTATAATGACCTCAGAGGACTAGGAAGCCACATATTGAAGACAGGAAAACCTCAGTGCGTCTGGGTCCTAATGACTTCATAGAGCAGAGTTTCCTCTTCTCTCTGACCTTGAACAACAACTTTGAGCTATTACAGAAGAGGGAGAGCATTCTATCGTGCTTGAAAGCATTATACCTCTGCTAGAGCATGGTTACCTCTAGCAACAAAGCCAACCCTGAACGGTAGTCCTGGGTCATGCTTATTTCCACGCACATCATCGTTTCCATCGTAGGAAAACTGCCAATAATGTGAAAATATAAATTTTCGCAATTATCTGATTTAACCTTCATATGCTTGAGAAACAATATAGATTGAGAGAAACAATATAGGTTGTTGGTCTGTTTAGTTCTTTCTTAATGTTTTAAGCAGAATTCTTTCTTCAAATGAGGATATGTTGAGTCTTGTATAGGAAATAAACCCATTGCTGTTGAGTTGATTCCGACTCACAGCAACCCTATAGGGCAGAGTAGCACTGCCTCCTAAGATTTCTAAAGAGCAGTTGACGGATTTGAATTGCCAGCCTTTTGGTTAGCAGATAAGCTTTTTACCACTGCATCACCAGAGCTCCTCTTCAGGAAACGGAAAAAGGTAAAGCAAGCACTTCTGTTTGAAGCAGTGGAGGGCTGAGGATGTTGAGTGGGAATAGTGCAGAGTTGAGCCAACAGGTTCTCTCCTTATATACCTCTCACAACCTCCTCTTCCCCTCAGTTTCCATGGACCCTCTAAGCCTCCGAGGACTACTATTTACAACACACAGATGAGCTCACTGAAGCTGTGACACTCAGTTTTATGAGGCAAACCGAACCATTTCACATCACACTTGAATTACTCTGCCTTTTTTTTTTTTTTTGGTATTATTGCTTACACTTTACCCCTTGCCTGGGATGCCCTTCTCTTAGTCTTCTCCTTTGGACTCTGATACATTTCAAAGTCCATATCCTTGGATCTTGTATCAGCCTTCCCCACTGCCATAACAAGTCACCACATACTTAACCATAAAAAATAAACTGTTGCCATCGAGAAGATTCTGACTCATAGCGACCCTACAGGACAGAGTAGAACTTCCCCATACGGTTTCCAAGGTGTGGTTGGTGGATTCAAACTGCCAACCTTTTGGTTAGCAGCCCAGCTCTTAACCACTGTGTCACCAGGGCTCTACCACATATTTAAAATAACCCAAATTTATTATCCATAGTTCCGTAGGTCAGAAATCCAAGTGAGCTTGACTGGGTCCTCTGTTCTAGGTTTTACAAGGTCAAAAATCAGGGTATCAGCAGGAGACCCTGCTGGAGTCTCCACTGGAGACCCTGGGTATGAATCCATTTCCAAGTTTATCCCAGCTGTTGGCAGAATTCATCTCCTTGTGGTTGGAGGACAGAAGCCTACATCTCCTTGCTACCTGTCAGCCTGTTGTTGATCTTTGCTCCTAGACCTCACCTGCCTTCCTTCTCATATTTTCCATGTGGCTCCCACTAACAAGGTTGAGTGAAGTCCTTCTCATGATTTGAATCTCTCTGGCTTCCTCTTCTGCCCTCAGTTGGGAGAAAACTCTGCATTTAAGAGCTCAAGTGATTACATTGGGTCAATTTGAATAATTCAGGATAACCTCCCTAATTTAAAGTCAATTGATCAGCAACTTCAAAGTTCCTTTTGTTCAAGAAATGTGACATATCCACAAGCGTGACATGTAGTGAAGGTCATGGGGGCCAAAATTTTGCGCACCACAAAGCCTTTACTGAAAACCACCTAAAGTGAACTTGCCTGCATTAGAAATCACATATCTCTCTGTTAGTACCCCTTGTAGTGCACTTAACATTATTCCACCATATGCTAAAGTTATTTACATAATTGCCTTAACTTTTTAATTTGATTGTAAGATTCTTCTGATGCCATTTACTCATACAGTTTACCTCTTCAGTGTCCAACTCTAAGGAATTGTCATAAATTGAATTGAATAACCCGAGGTCACATGGTAAGTAAAGGGAGAGACAGGCCTAGACCCAGGGCTATAACAAGACCCTCAGCCTACTGTTTTTTGTTCAATAGTTCTCTCTCTCAAACTTGGGTGTGCCTTGCTCCTTTATTTTAAGGTTAAGAGAGAGACTGTCTGCATAAACAAATGCTGAGCCCAGGGGCTGGGAGTTTCCTTCCATAGATAAGGAGAGACATAATATAATAGGAAACACCGGTAGACTGCACTTTTGCTTTTCCAAAACTCCCACCCCTCACCCTCTATCCAAGAACCAGGCATCATTTATAGAAATAGGTGTTGTTTACTGCATTTTAAGGAAATATCCTTTTTTTTTTTTTCTACATAAAGAAAAAGATACAGGCATATGGGATGCCCTTTTAAAATATCAATTTATCAGTAATCTGAGTTGAACAACCTGGTACTCTCTTCTATTAAATGGTTCAGTGAGCAGCGACACTCACTTTCCAATGAACTTTAATGTGTTTCCTAGATATCATCCTAATTTTCCAACCTGCCTTTAGCCTAAAGGTATCTTTTCTTTTGCTTTCCAGTCACTGTCCTGCTGAGAGCCTATTTGTACACATTAGGGGAGAATTTCTCATTTTGGTGGAGTGATTCTGCTTGCAGGTGTGGCTGATGCTATAAACCTTTCAAAATGTACGAAGCTGGCCTTCTGGAACTGCACAAAAGGAGGGGGCATAGGCGTGAACACCATGGCTTTGCTTAGGCTTTTCCAAGTCTTTTCTTAGGAGAGAGCCGTGTTGCACTATGCCAACCTTGAACTTAGAGTTAGAGGATGTGAATTCAAGCCTCGGCTCTGCAACCCCCAGCTCTGTTGACCTTTGAAAAATTAAATAATCTTTTGGCCTCAGTTACCTTAGTCACAGGGGGGAAAAATATACACCTTACTTAGTTTCAGTATTATTTTGAAAGTAAAATGAATGGACCTAGTGAGTAATAAAGAATAATACAACTTAATAGGAACAGTTCGTAACCCATTTTAAGTGTACATGAATACATAAGCATCATCATTCTTTTTCCTAAGAAAACTGAAGAACGAAAGACCAGACTTGCTGGCCTGCAGAGACTGGAGAAACCGTGAGTGTGTGGCTCCCAGACACGCTGTCAGCTCAGTATTGAGGTCACTCCTGAGGTTCACTCTTCAGCCAAAGATTGGACAGGCCCATCAAACAAAATGAGACTAAAGGGGCATACCAGCCCAGGGGCAGGGACTAGGAGGCAGGAGGGAAGAGGAAAGTATTGAAGACATTTCAAATGCAAAGACAGTGTTTAAAAACCAGGCTAAAGGGGCACACCAGCCCAGGGACAAGGACTAGAAGGCAGGAGGGAACAGGAAAGCTGGTAATAGGGAACCCAAGGTTCAGAAGGGAGAGTATCGACATGTTGTAGGGTTGTTAACCAGTGTCATAGAACGATGTGTGTACTGACTGTTTAATGAGAAACTTGTTCTGTAAACCTTCATCTAAAGTACAATAAAAAAAATTTAAAAAGAAGAAAACTGTGGTCAAACAGCAAGGTTAGAATTCCACAGGCCATGATTCCCATTAGATTCCTAACTTCCTGCTGAGGTCAGAGCCAGAATATTTCTCTATAAAATTACTGTGCATGTTAATTGTAATTTCCCCCTTTTAGAAACTTTTACTCACTTTTTCCATAATACCTAACCTTTTGAGGCACACCCATTTTCATCACATCTTTATATTTTAACACTTACCTTGCACAGCATTCAAGTCTCCTGATGAATCTCTTAGAGCAAGTTCACCTGTCTTTGCTCTAGGGCTGATGTCAAGCATTTGTATTTACTCACCCCCTGGTGGGAAGCAAGAGGCAATTTTGATGGCTGTCGTCTTCATCCAGGCTACGTGTGGTATTGAAGCAGGACAACTGTAAGGCTAGTCTTCATTTCCTATGTAAAGAACACAGATTTAAAAAAATCTGTAACGATCAGACTCATTTATATGACAGCCCTTGTTAAAGGATAACAACATATTCTTTACCAATAAAAAAATAAGCTACGTGCAAAGATTTGCTTCACAATAACCTAGTTGGCAGAGAAGCCTTTAAGAGTGGTGCAAATGGCAAGGTGGGCTAGAGGTGACACAAGATTATCTGGGAGTTAAAAATTGACAAAGCTGGGTTTTGAATATACAGATTTCTCAAAGAATTCCATGTACTTTTTTATGCCTTTGGGATTTTTCATAATAAATGATAAATAAATCTATATTATAATAAAAGTTAAACAACAATAACAAAAAAAGTCAATTTCTACCTGTAGTGACACCTTGTGTTGCAGAGTTGAACTGCCCTCAATAGGGCTTTCGTGGCTGTGACCTTTTATAAACAGATAGCCAGGTCTTTCTTCCCAGGTACCTCTGAGAGGGTTTGAACAGCCAAGCTTTGGTTAGTAGCCATGCACTTAACTGTTTGCACCACCCAGCGGCATACCCAAGTACCCCCAGAAAGTACACTGCTATTATTACACAGTATAAGTACTTGATCTTAAGAATGCCTGTGTCTGTTTATCAACACGAAAATGCTTTTAGCAGTTTTAAATAGCATCCAGTGAGACAGCCACTTAATTTCTGATAGATTTGAAAAATGATAAAGAAAATTGCTCATGAAGAGGAAGTTCAAGTTTGGGAGATCTAACATCTAGTCCTATATCCAGTTCTTTCAGCTCAGTAATCCTCCTGATCTATTACCTATCTTTGTCCTGGTATCTGTAAGGTGGAAAAAAATATACTTTTCTACTTTAAGGCCCATGTGCATAAGGGTCATTACATTACGGACTATTTGGAGGCTTAGAAAAAAAAAATAAGCTACTAATGGCTCAAGATGCTTTGGTACTGGATTCTGTTTTTTTTTTACCTTTAATAAAATCTATTTTGTGTTTTATGACTATATTTCTTTTTGCAAGGATGATCAAGAGAGTCCTAAAAGCATATATTTAACTGTCTGCAGTTTCTTTAATAAAGACGACTTTGGATGTTTTGACAGGTGTTATTTCCTAGTCTCCGTCTCGTAGTCACATTGACCCAGGCTTGTCTGGGTCCTTCCCTCTAACTTTCACGTCCATTCTTTTGCCAGATGTTCGATCACAATCAACTGCTCCTTGTGTGCTGTCATAAATTCTCAAATCAAAGAATAAGCAGAATTGGAAGTATCACTCCTCAGGATAAATATGAAATGTCAGCACTTAACAATCTTGACAGGATATATAAAATGTCTTGGGTTAAGGGTGACCCCAGAAGGAAGGCTAAAATTTGATTATCACGTAATGTACTATACAAGGTTACAGCCAGATAATTTATATAAATACATCAGTGAAATGCTGCTGGTCACACAAAGACACAGATTAAAAATTATCAAATTGGCATGAATAGCAACATTTTTTGCCTGAAGTTTTCTTCAGAGGGAAAATATTAAAAAAAAAAAAAAGTCAAAAAGTTTATAATTAAGACATTTTATTTTATGTGAGAAATTTCCCCATAAAATCTGCCTCATCCCTTTCATACAAAAAGCTGTGATAATAAAAAATTATGCTACATAGATTATTATCCATTTTGTTTATTTTTTGAAATTTCATAAGGAAAAAAACCATCAGAATACTCGAAACTAATTGACTCACCACATAATTGAAATGGCTTTTTATACTATAAACACATCATTTTTTATCAAGAAGATCAAATGCAGTATTTAAAACTTCAAAAACTCTGTACCTACTTGAGGCATACAGCAAGCAGTGACCCAACCCAGCTATGGAAACTAATTCTGGAATTGAAGACAGGACTTGCGAAACGTCCAAGGAATATGTCTTTGTCTAAATTCTGAAAATGTTCAGCTCTGCAGTCTTCCCAAAGAACGGCTTTTCGTGAAGGGGAGAATTTGAATTTAATGGGGATTCAGAGTAGATTGCTTCTCTTCAAACAGAGATTCATATAGCCCTCCCTGGCAATGAGCTCACCATCGATCGAACAAGGTAATTCCAGGTTTCTGTTGTACCAGCAACAAACTAGAAACAAATGTTACTGTTCTCAGCAAGAAGAGATCATCAACTCATGCCTCAAATGATTTCTATAATTTTTCATGTGGAATTTCTGTCACATATCTAATAACTAAAAAATAAACAAAAAAAAGGCAATACAAGTAACAAGATACCATGAGAAAAAACAACAAAACAAAAAACACAGGGAAAAAATAGAAATAGATGCACAGAGACTCCAGGGACACACAGATTTTAAGATAATTATGCTTAATATATTCAAGGAGATCAGAGGCAAGATTGAGACATTTGGCAGAAAATTTAAGATTATTTTAAGAGAATAGAAAAATCCAGATGTGAAAACAAATAATCAGAAGACATAATAGAAACACCAAAATGTATTAGATACAGCTAGATAACCCATGCTTTAAAGAAGAGATCGCAACGGACATTTTGTAATACTTTAAACAGAAACAATAATACAAACATTCTATACCAAAATGTATGGGATGCAGCTGAGAAGGATCTTTCAAAGTCTCAAACATGCATATTAAAAAAAGAAAGGCTGAAAACCATTAAACCGAACAATGATTTCAGGAGCTAGAAAAAGAACATACATACAAAAGAAAGGAGGAGGAAGGAAAAATAAATATAAGAGCAGAAATACAAATAAACAAGCAAATACATAGCTTTTAAAATAGTAAATATTTAAAGTAGTAAAGAAAATATACTAAAAAAAACAAAAAACAAACAAACAAAAAACCACCTTGCCTTGGATAGGCAGCCCTACCCAAATTTTGCCAATTAATCCTCAGCAGAAATATAGTAGAGTCATATCGTACATGTATTTAATTTATGAACTGCCTTTAGAGTTTACAGAAGATGCTACCCCACTATGTGGCTATGAAGATGTTTTCAAGTTTTTTTTCTGCCCAGTTTTTTAACTTTCTAATAGAGAATCTATAATTCATAACTAGTAACTATTTTAAATAAGTTGCACTAATCTACATTGATTACAGTCTTCCAGATTCTGAAAATCTATTAGCTGAATACAAAATTATAAATTGGCTTGTGTATCCCTAAGGGACAGAACTAGCTACAAGTAGAATTTGGTTTAATATGAGGAATAGCCTTCTAAACCAGTTGTTGTCTGGCACAATAATGAACTACCTTGGGAGCTGTGAGACTGCTGTCATTAGAGTCATTTTATAGTCTGAAAATTACTTCCAAGAGTGTCTTGCAGGTGGACTTTCTATAACAGGTACAATAAGTAACTTCCCTCCAAGATGTCTTCAAATCAATAATTTCATGGTTGTACAAAATTCAGAAGAACATAATAACTAAACATCTATTTCAATTTAAAATTTACTACTTTCTCTCTGGTGCTGTACCATCTTATGATATAGCATCCTGCTTGTCAATGAACAAAGAAACACTAACCAAAACCAAACCAAATCCATTCCGTTGAGTTGATTCCGACTCATAGCGACCCTATAGGACAGAATATAACTGCCCATAGTTTCCAAGGAGCACCTGGTGGATTTGAACCACCAACCTTTTGGTTAGCAGCCATAGCACTTAACCACTACACCATTGGGGTTTCCAAAGCAGCACTAAGGCCCTTTAATTTTAACCTACCACCATGACAGCTCAATTTCTTCAGATTTTGAGGACTTGAGGTCCTCAGAGATGATTAGAGAGGTTTGATAATAACTTAAAGGCTATTTTTTTTTTATTAGTCTAAGAATTTCTAACGCCTGAGTAAAAGTTAAAAAGTCCAACTCTTTCTAATTTGTCTTCTAAGAAGCTATGTGATCCACAGTAGTTTTTGCTTGTAAATTGTCATACCAGAGTCCAAGGTCACCAAAAAAGGCACAAACCACAGACTCTGCTTTTGCATAGGAAATGGCTTTACTCACAAGACAAGATACAAAGTGTGACCAGCTTCCATTGTGTGCACTGGTCTCCCATGGCCAGCAAGTCCCCCTTATAGAGGGTGCAGGGCAGATGTCCCACGCATGCCCCTCTCATGCCCTGGTCAAAGGAGAAATCCCATTCCCTCCCTGCAGTGAACAGATACAGAAGTGAGGATGGCCAGGTGCCATATGGTGCCAGCATATAAGTAAGAGACAGAAAAAGTTACTATGAATCTAGGGAAATTGGAAGTTTTCAAAAATGAAACCAATGCTTGAAGATACAAATTTTAGGCATTAGTGAACTGAAATGGACTGGTATTGTCCATTTTGAATCAGACAGTCATATGGTCTACTCTGCTGGAATGACAAATTGATGAAGAATAGTGCCACACTCATTTTCAAAAAGAACATTTCGAGAACTATCCAGAAGTACAATGCTGTGAGTGATAGGATTATATCTATACATCTATAAGGAAGACCAGTTCACACAGCTATTATTCAAATTTATGCACCAACCACTAATGCCAAATATGAAGAAACTGGGGATTTTTACCAACATCTGCTACCTGAAATTGATCATATGTGAATTCAAGATGCACTGGTGATTGGAATGTAAAAGTTGCAAACAGAGAAGGATCGGTAGCTGGAAAATATGGCCTTGGTGATAGATCAACTCCAGAGATTGCATGATCCAATATTGCAAAACCAAGAACTTGTTCATTCCAAATAACGTGTTTCAACAATATATATGGCAACTATACATGTGGGCCTCACCAGATAGAATACACAAGAAACAAATTGACTACCTCTGTGGAAAGAAATGCTGGAGAAACTCAGTATCAACAGTAAGAACAAGGCCAGGGCCAACTGCAGAATAGGTAATCAATTGCTTACATGCAAATTCAAACTGAAACTGAAGATAATTAAAACAAGTCCATGAGAGCCAAAATATGACCTTGAGTACATCCCACCTGAATTTAGAGACCATCTCAAGAGCAGAATTGACGCATTGAACACTAATGGCCAAAGACCAGAGGAGTTGTGGGATGATATCAACGACATCACAAGTGAGGAAAGCAACAGGCCATTAAAAAGACAAGAAAGAAAGAAAAGACCAAAATGGATGTCAGAAGAGATTCTGAAACTTGCTTTTGAACTTCGAGTAGCTGAAGCAAACAGAAGAGTTAATGAAGTAAAAGAGCTGAACGAAAACTTTCAAAAGGTGGCTCAAGAAGACAAAGTATTACAATGAAATGTGCAAGGAGTTAGAAAAACCAAAAGGGAAGAACATGCTTAGCATTTCTCCAGCTGAAAGAAATGAAGAAAAAATTCAAGACTTGAGTTGGAATATTGAAGGATTCTCTGGGAAAAATATTGAAAGACACAGGAAGCATCAAAAGAAGATGGAAAGAATATACACAGTCACTGTACCAAAAAGAATTGGTCGACGTTCAACCATTTCAGGAAGTAGCACATGATCAAGAACAGATGGCACTGAAGGAAAAAATCCAGCCTGCACTGAAGGCTGTAGCTAAAAACAAAGCTCTGGGAATTGACGGAGTACCAACTGAGATGCTTCAACAAACAGATGCAGCTCTGGAGGTGCACAGTGGATTTTGTCAAGAAATTTGGAAGACAGCTTCCTGGCCAATGGACTGGAAGAGATCCATATTTGTGGCCAGTCCAAAGAAAGGTGATCCAATAGGATATGGAGATTATCGAACAATATCATTAATATCCCACACAAGTAAAATTTTGCTGAAGGTCAATCAAAGCAGCTGCAGCAGTACGTTAACAAGGACCTGCCAGAAATTCAAGCTGGATTCAGAAAAGGACGTGTAACAAAGGATATCATTGCTGATGTCAAATGGATCTTGGCTGAAAGCAGAGAATACCAGAAAGGTGTTTACCTGTGTTTTACTGACTATGCAAATGCCTTTGCTTGTGTGGATCCTAACAAATTATGGATAACATGGCGAAGAATGGGAATTCGAGAACACTTAATTGTGCTCATGAGGAACCTGTATGTAGACCAAGAGGCAGAAGCTGGAAGAGAACAAGAGGATAGACACTTTGTGGTTTAAAGTCAAGAAAGTTGTGCGTCAGCATTGTATCCTTTCACCATACTTATTCAATCCATATGCTGTGCTAATAATCTGAGAAGCTGGACTATATGAAGAAGAGTTTGGCATCAGGATTGGTGGAAAACTTATTAACAACCTGCAATATGCAGATGATACAATTTTGCTTGCTGAAAAGGAAGAGGGCTTGAAGCACTTGCCAATGATCGAAGACCACAGCCTTCAGTATGGATTACATCTCAACATAAAGAAAACAAAAATTGTCACAACTCGACCAATAATTATCATCATGATTAATGGAGAAAATATTGAAATTGTCAAGGATTTCATTTTACTTGCATCCGCAATCAATGTCCATGGAAGCAGCAGTCAAGAAATCAAATGATATATTGCACTGGGCAAATCTGCTGCAAAAGATCTCTTTAAAGTGTTAAAAAGCGAGATGCCACTTTGAGGGCTAAGGTGTGCCTGACCCAAGCCATAGTATTTTCAATCATCTCAGATTATATGAAAACTGGACAGTAAATAAAGAAGACCAAAGAAGAATTGATGCTTTTGAGTTACGGTAAAAAATAATTGCCATCGAGTCAATTCTGACTCATAGAGACCATAGTACAGAGTAGAACTGCCCCATAGGGTTTCCAAGGAGTGCCTGGTGGATTCAAACTGCCAACCTTTTGGTTAGCAGCTGAACCCTTAACCACTACATCACCAGGGTTTCCTTGAATTATGATGCTGGTGAGGAATATTGAATATACCATGAACTGCCAGAAGAACAAACAAATCTATCTTGGAAGGAGTACCAAGAGAATGTACCTTAGAAGAGAGGACGGCCAGACGTCATCTCAAGTATTTTGGACATGTTATCAGGAGTGACCAATTCCTGGAGAAGGACAGCATGCTTGGTAAAGTATAGGGTCATCAAAAAAGAGGAAGACCCTCAATGAGATGGATTGACACAGAGGCTGCAACTGTGGGCTCCAACACAGCAATGATTTGTGAAGATGGTACAGGATCAGGCAGGGTCCTGTTCTGTTGCACATCGGGTTGCTATGAATTGGAACCCACTTGGTGGCACCTAACTGCAACAACAATGACTACCAAGCTCTATATTTTATTCCAAAAGATTACATTAATTATGAAAACTAAATCCACTGGAGTCCTTGAAGAAAATATATAGAATCTTATATTGTGCCCTTAAACAAGGTTACAAGGCTTAAAATAGTCAGTGACTACAAAATGGACTGAGTGAAAGCGATCAATATTCAATTTCACAAAGATAATGCAATACCTTGGAAGACAAAAAAAAAAAAAAAAATCATGTTTATCAGAAACTTTCCAGAGTATACGATTTTAGGAGATGGAATCAAACCTTGAAAAATAAAACAGTTAGAAAGATTTTTGGAGGTAGTTGTTGGATGAAACACAACTTCACTGAAAGAACTGATCAACTCAATGCTGCCAGGTCATTCTGAGTTCTGCACCCTCTCCCATAATACTGGAGGCACTAAGTATCCAGCTGAAGAATACTGACAGCCAGCCCACAAATAAATTTCCGATTGAAATGAAACACAGGGCCATCCTATATTATAGGAATATTTTCTGTGATTCCAAATTTAATACTAAAGACAAATGTTTGGCTTATATTTTAAAGTAACTTTAAAACATCTTAAATAAAATTGGACATCTTTATGGTAATATTCTGCTATGTAACAGATGGGGTCACTATGAGTTGGAATCAACTCTAACAGCAATGATTTTTTCTTTTTTTTAAATGTTCATGTGAAGTAAATGGTATAAGGTAGGGTATGATGCATGTTAAACTTTTCAGATATGAGGAGATTGGAAGAAGTGTGCAGAAAGCTTCTTTGGTCAAGGTCCACAATGAAGAACCATACTTTAAAATTAGCCCCAGCATCTAGATATTCAATCTTAAAAGAGACTTTAGTGATTGGCTGGTCCAATTTTCCATTGAGTGCCTAACCTCTCATAGAACCCTGATAAACTAATGACAAATTTCAACCTGCAGTGACGTACAGCACTATACATCCCAAAGCAGCAGTTTGACCTTTATGAATCTTTGATTTTAATGCAACTTTAACAAAATCCATCTTTCTGTAACTCTTATCCATTATTTATAATTTTAGAATTAAAAGCCTCCTGCATTAAATCCAATACCTCTTCCACATGTTGACTTCTCCAATCTTCTTTTCTCACTGCTATGAATCTTTAATCTCCTCAACTTTTCATCATGTATGTTGTATTTTGTATGCCTGTCATCATCCTGGTAAATTTTCTCAGGACCCTTTTTGGGCTGTCAGCATCCCCCTTAAGGAAGGCTAGTCATAACTTTTGACAACTCTCTGACCATAACAAAAATTCATTGCTGTTGAGTCCATTCTGACTCATAGTGACCCTATAGAACACAGTAGAGCTCCCCTACAGAGTTTCCAGGGAGCATCTGGTGAATTCAAATTGCCAATCTTTACATTAGCAGCCAAGCGCTTAACCAGTATGCCACCAGGGCTAACTCCCCGACCAGTACACAGTAAATTATGCCTCACTCCCAGTGTTCTAGATCTCAGAGTTCTATTAAAGTGGCAACATCCCATTTGAGACAGAGACAATACAAAGGATTCACCATGTCCTATTACCTTTTTCTCCCTGGCATATAGCTAGGCTACATTCTTCAGACTCCTCAGCAGTCAGGGCACCATGTGACTGAGTTCTTGCCAATGCAATATATGTGGAAGTCATATACCCACTTCCAGGTCTGGCCCCAAACTATTAAATTCATTAAATTCTCTGTGCACTGTCCTCCTGGTCCTTTCTCTCTGGCTTAATGGGAAGCCAGTGAAACTTCTAAAGGCCCAATAGGATGGCCAAGATATTAAATGGGGTTAACCTAAATCCTTGAATAAAGTAACGGAGAAGAGATTTCCCACCTAGTCACCTACCAACACCTTGTTAAAGAAGGAATGCATCTGTATTGTGTTAAGCCACTGAGAGTTTGAATACGTTTGTGAAATTTGAACTCAGCCTTGCTCCAGAGCCTACACCTTAATACACACAATAGGATAATTATAAAAAAATAAAATTTTCTGCAGATTCGATTCTGAGTCATCGTGACCCAATGTGTGCAGAGTAGGACTGCTCCACAGCGTTTTCAAGGCTATGACCTTCCAGAAGCAGGTTTTCAGGCTTTTCTTCCAGGCAGCTCTGGGTGGATTTGAATCACTAACCTTCTGATGAGTAGTCAAGTGGTTAACTATTTACATCACCCAGGGACTTGGAAACAATTATGACTGACAAGTCTTTTTGTCTTCACCTCTAATGGTTGAATATCTCAAGAGACAAGGGTAAATTATGATTTAGTTTTCAATGTTACCACTATTTTGTGCATCATGACACACTTTCTAATACTAGAATTTGGGGCAGCACATACTTGAAGGCATTGAAAGACCCAAGTCATCACAAAACAAGTCACTATAACAAAACAACAATGTGTGTCAGAGTCTACAAAAGCTGTTCCCATCCCCACACACTTTCCTTAGCTGACCTTCAATACTGTGTCACCATTTGAATGAAACTTATTACTCTCAAGCTCTCCTTTTTACCTACATGTGAAAATTTTTCACATGTTCCAGTAAAGGGCTCTTTAGTACTGGCTTCGCCTATGTTGTATTTCTACACATTATGTGACATAGCCTGCTGAGACTGATGTTCAGTACTGCCACTTATAAGTTGCAAAAAAAAAAAAAAAGAACGAATTTTACTCATTCATCTAAATTTTGCAGAACACTTGACAAGGGTTTGCAGTACAGTAGCACGCCACAACAAATCCGCTGAGAACTAACTGAACTGGTGGGTATCTTTTTCTGTATAATTTTTGCTAATAAGGAGAATAAAACCAGATTTACATTTTCTACCTCTTCATCATCTAAGTCATTTTTCCACTACTAGTTTTGTAGGAATATGAAGCCTGTCTAAATGCAATCAGTATGATCAATTTCAGCAACTGCATATATGTAAGTTTTTATGTATATGTATATGTATGAATGTATACACACCTGTTGTTCAAAGGAGACAAGTAGGATGGCTAGGACATTGAAATTACCTTGTATCACATTTTTTCCAGCTTACTTCTATGTCACATGGATACATTCATGGTCTGCCACACCTTCTCTGAACAACTGAAGAGTTAATTTCAGCCAGCAACCAAGCTTAGCCAGATGCTGTGTCTCATCCACTCCATTCGTAATCTCTCACATGATACCAGCCATTTCAAGAATCCTTCCAACTGTTCACATCCTGGAGAGGTGTCTGACCTATTCAGGCAGTAGTCTGACTTTGATTGATACTAAAATGAAGGTCCTCTAAGATCTCAAATATTATATCACACTACACTTAACTATATTTCATCACCTATCTCATTACTCCACTTAAATAGCCATGCCCAAACCACATCATACCACTCACTCTTCTTTCATTTCACCTCCATGCCTTGGCATCTGCTTATCTCTGCTTAGAATGCCCTTTTCCACTCTGCTTTATAAAACCCCCTTTATTTTTCAGTGCCAGAGCCCAAGTAACCCATGGGCTTCTTTGTGCTTACTCACTAATCTGTAGAACACAATCTCATGTGGGTTTCAACACATCTTTGATGTGGGGAAAAATATCCCTGTCAGGGATTATGAATTTGAAAAGAGGCTTTGATTCTGTAGGAAGGTGCTATGGGATTGGGAGAGACACAGATGCCGGTCATACCTAGAAGCAGAATCTTTGATATGGTGAAAAAATGTGAAATTGTTCACTACAGATGATCTAGTTAGCAAGGTAAGCACAGTGCTTACCTTGCCTAATAAATAATTTGCCCCTGTCAGCACCAGTGCTTCTTCTTTTGTGAATTCTTCTCTCTTCCCCACTTAGAAATAATCCTCACATTGTTCGCACCCCCCTATCTGTTCGTAAGAGCCCTGGTGGTGCAGTGCTTAAGAGCTTGGTTGCTAACCAAGAGGTCAGCAATTCTAATCCACCAGCTGCTCCTTGGAAACTGTAGGGGGGCAGTTCTACTCTGTCCTATTTATTGGGTTGCAATGAGTTGGAATCAACTCGATGCCAATGTATTTTTATTCCATTGTAGGAGTCCTGGCAGTGCAGCAGTTAAGAACTATGGCTGCTAACCTAAAGACTGGCAGTTCAGCTCCACCAGCCACTCCTTGGAAACCCTACGGGACAGTTCCACTGTGTCCTGTAGGGTAGCTGTTAGTCAGAATCAACTCGATGGCAACAGTTTTGGGTATTTTTTGGTATTCCTTTGTAAAGCTCCTATCACAGAACTTTTTGTAGTTTTTCATGAGCAAGGTTATCATTTTTTAAAATTGTACCTTGAAGGCTTACAGAGCAAACTTCTCATGAAACAATTAATACACATATCGTTTTGTGACATTGGTTTCCAAACCCATGACATGTCAGCAGTTTCCCCTTCTTGACCTTGGGTTCCCCATTACCAGCCTTCCTGACCCCTCCAGCCTTCTCGTCCTTGCCCCTGGGCTGCTGTGCTCATTTAGTCCCGTTTTGTTTTATGGGCCTGTCTAATCTTTGAGTGAAGGGTGAACCTCAGGAGTGACTTCATTACTGAGCTATAAGGGTGTCCAGGGGCCAGACTCTCGGGGATTTTCCAGTCTCTGTTGGACTAGTAGGTATGGTTTGTGTGTGTGTGTGTGTGAGTTTGAATTTTGTTCTACATTTTTCTCCATCTGTGTCCAGGACTCTCTATTGTGATCCCTGTCAGAGCAATCGGTGGTGGTAACAAGTCACCATCTAGTTGTGCTGGACTTAGTCTGTTGAAGGCTGCAGTACTTGTGGTCCATTAGTCCTCTGGACTAACCATTCCCTTGTGTCTTTGACTTTCTTCTTTCTCCCTTGCTCCAGGCAGGGTGAGACCATTAGAGCATCTTAGATGGTCACTCACAACAAGTTTATCATTCTTACTGGATCATAACCTTCTCAGAAGCAAGAATCATATTTCATTCATCTTTATATGGCCCCCCAAAAAGTACATAAATGTGTCCAATGTATTTGTAATGAATGTAGGGACCTGCATGCAGGGTTGTTAATACGTCAGAACAGATATTTGGAGGTATCTCCAAATTATATCTTAGAATTATTTTAAAATTTTACGGAGGAGAAAAAAAAAGTCTAAATTGATTTGTAGATTGATTTAGATGAGTTAGAAGGACTGAAAAGAAAAATAAGTCTATACTTTTCATGGCAAACTACTTCATTTAAAAAAAGTAGAGATAAAAGTGTTCGTGTTAGCAGTCATTAAGATCTCAATCTAGAATTCCAAAATTTCCAGGAAAATGTTTAAACTGAGATAGAAACTAAAATAAATAAATCCCTTATTTAGCTTTTCATTAAGGAAAGCTTTCACTGTAACAGCCAATTCTAAGGCAAACATTTAAGACCCAAACTATGTGGTAATACGCCTTCACATTTTTCTCATCCCGTGCATTGTTACAAATTTTGTGTAAACATATTTAAGGAGAGCTCAGCTATTACAATAAGAGGCTAGCATGATCAAAATAGCTGTATTTGCATAAAACTTTGTCATATACCAGAATCGTCAATAGATAATATTGAGAATCTAGTTTGAGACAAGATAATTGAATGTCAAATAAATGACAGATTTATAACAGACGTCTTCTATTTAAAAGTGCTTTTCAAGCTGCAAATGACAGCTTCTATAGCAAATTGCATTCAGGCATCATTTAAAGTTTTTGCTCTAAAGGAAGTAACAAAGTGTATGAAGTGTGAAAATGACCTCTATAAGCCTGAGAATGAAGAAAAATAGTAATAAAATGTTATTATTAAAAACTAAAATTCAAGTATACCATTTATACTTTAGATTGCATGCCTGTTTGTGAGTCTATGTGCATGTGTTTCTCTATTAAGCAGAATAGTTTATATACAGAAACTCAGGATGATACATACTTCATTAGGGAAACAGTCACTCTGTTTCAAAACGAATTAAATATGAGAAACCATTGCACTATCAGGACTCCTTAGACATTATTATAAAGCACTAAAATCTTATCCATATGGTGTTTTCCATCATGAATTTTATCTATGTTGATATATACATGGATCCCTAGTGGCACAGTGGTTAAGTGCACGCCTGCTAAGCCAAAGGTCAGCTCTTTGAACCCAGCAGAACCCACCAGCCACTCCCAGGAGAAAAATTTAACAGTCTGCTTCTATAAAGATTTACAGACTTAGAAACCCTAAAGGTAAGTTTTTACTTTGTCCTATAGAGTAGCTATGAGTTGGAATCCACTCAACAGCAGTGGGTTTGGTTTGACTTGGTAGATATGTATATGCATTTATAAACCCATTGCTGTAGAGTGGATTTCAACTCATAGAGACCCTATAGGACAGAGTAGAACCACCCCACAGGGTTCCCAAGGAGCAGCTGGTGGATTCAAACTGTCGACCTTTTATTTAGCAGGTGAGCTCTTAAGCTCTTAACCACTGCACCACCATAAATATCTGTGTATGTATTATGTATCTACCTAAATTAGTGACTATCTACTTAATACGACAGTTCTGTAGTTTTAAAGGATGAGCATAAAATATAATGAAAGTTTAAAACAACTTCTCGTTCAACCTTCAAGTATAGCACATATGAATAGTTTTTTTTTTTTTTTTTTTTTTTTTGTGGTTGCTAAATTCTTATATTTCCTTTGCAGAGTTAAGACATTTACTCACATGGGTATCTACTTGAGTAAAATAACCCAAATGGGAGAACTACAGGATCAGAACACTGAAGTGAAAGGGTAATTTTTCAATATCCCTACCAATTAAAGAGAAATACGATATTGCTTCTGTGAGAACATCTGATCTACCATATGACAAGCTGTATTGCAAAATTAGGTTTAGGAGCACACTGAGATGAAATATCCATAAATCATGTATTCCTTCATCTTAACCAAGGGAAAATTTCCCATATACACATTCATTTTAGATATATAGTTTTCTGCTTTAGTTGACATGTTACCTATATTTATTTTTCCCTTACTGTCATGGATTGAATTATCCCCCCAAAATATGTGTCAATTTGGTTAGCCCATGATTCCCAGTACTGTGTGGTTGCCCTCCATTTTGTGATGGTAATATTATGTTAAAGAGAATTATGGTGGGATTATAATGCCCTTACTAAGGTCACATCCTTGAGCCAATGTAAAGGGAGATTCCCTGGAGTGTGACCTGCACCACCTTTTATCTTACAAGAGATAAAAGGAAAGGGAAGCAAGCAGAGAGTTGAGGACTTCATGCCACCATGAAGGCAGTGCCGGGAGCAGAGCATGTCCTTTGGACCTGGGGTTCCTGCGTGGAAAAGCTCTTAGTCCAGGAGAATATTGATGACAAGGACCTTCCTCCAGAGCCGATACAGAGAGAAAGACTTCCCTTGGAGTTGATGCCCCGAATTTGGACTTCTAGCCTACTATACTGTGAGAAAATAAATTTCTCTTTGTTAAAACTATCCACTTGTGATATTTCTTTTATAGCACCAAGACACTTACCATCCTTTATTTCAAGAGCATATAATATTTTTGTACACAAATTATTGGAAGTATATTTTATTTATCTAATTCTACAATTATTTATCAGGATTTTCCACATGTCAGGTAATACTTTGTAGGTGCTAGGGATACAAGATAAATACAATCATCATACCTTGTCTTAAGGAATTCACAATTTGTGGGACAGATTGACGTGTAGCAACATTGTAAAATAAAGAAGAACGTGTCATTAGACAAGTGCAGGCAATGTGTCATAGGAACACAGAAGAGGTCTATGTCATCCTGACTGAAGATTAACCAAAAGTACACAAAGGAGGTAGTATTTAATCCGGACCTTGAAGAATAAGTAAAACTTCAATACACAGAGATGAGGTAGAGGGTACATCAAGGAGATGAAATGGCATAATCAAAGGTATGGAGGTGGAACAGTGCAGAGACTTTTTAAGAAAATGGAAAGTCTTACAAATGGTTGGCGTACAGGGGTCTTAGGATGGGGAGATGCTACACCAGAAAGATAGTTTGGGTTTAGAAGGTTGAGAACCTTCCATGGACTTGCAAGAGAGTTGGACTTCATTCTATCAGCTGTTGAGAAAGAAAACGTTTTCAGTAAATAAACCACAGGAACAAAACGATGTTTTATGAAGAGAGGCAGCTGTGTAACTGTTCCCCAGATTCAGCATCATCTTACATATGATGATGTTAAGCAAAATGGATGGGTGATTAGAGAGAAAAAATTGGAAATGTGTAGATTTATCTCCAAAAATTGTATGAGGCTGTAATCGTCCACGTTAGAGGCAAAAGGATCCTGAAGTACAAAAGTGGCCTTGGGAATAAAAAAGCAAAGACATTTCAGAGGTACTGTCGGCATCTTATGACCAGTCAGATTTTGGAGCAGTGAGATTAAGGACAGCCAATGATAGATCTGTGGTTTAGCACACACTGTTGATGCTCTTCCCAGGTTCCCTCAGGCCCCTTTGCCCAGTATTCATGTGCCTTTGCCCTCTTTTCCCTCTTTGCTGGACTTTCCTCCCTTGGTCTAATAGAACTGCTCTGCCTCAATACAGCAAAGAGCCCCAAATGCCTGGAAACATATATCCTTTATATCTTTTAGGAAATAACTGTCTAATTTGAAAGTAGAAAAGCCCAGCTTTCTTCTCTCAAATTGGGACAAATACCAATGAATAATTTACAACAGTCCAGAGCTCCTGCATGGAATCCAGCAGAGGCAGGTACATTACCTACAATTTCATCCTTGCTTGATCCTTCCCTTTCCCTGTATTGTTTTGCCACTCCTTCACTCACTTTTTCCCTGGGGCTAGTTCCGTAAGAAATAACTTGCACATGGAATTCTCATCACATTGGCTGCTTCTAGGATACTCAGCTTAAGATAGGTTTTGAACTAGAAAGTTTTGATGAGATTCACTAAAATAGGAGACAAGGGTTCCAAGTCTTTGGTTTGCTTTATATTGAACTCCAAAGAATATCATTCATTGATCTATTTTACCTTACCCTTAAAAAAAAAAAAAAAAAAAAAGTTGCCATTGAGTCAATTCTGACTCATAGAGGCCCTATAGGACAGAGCAGAATTGCCCCCATAGGGTTTCCAAGGAGGGGCTGGTGGATTCAAACTGCCGACCTTTTGGTTAGCAGCCATAGCTCACCATGACTCTTAACCACTGTGCCACCAGGGCTCCAAATTGGTTCCAGTCCTTATAAACAACCCATTGCCATCAAGTCGATTCCTACTTATAGAGATCCTAAAGGACAGACTAGAACTGTCACTTAGGGATTGCAAAGAATGCCTGGTGGATTTGAACTGCCGACCTTTTTGGTTAGCAGCCGTAGCTCTCAACCACTGTGCCACCAGGGCTCCACCAGTACTTACACTATCACTAAATTTTCTGAGAATCTCACACCTTCCTCCTCTGTGAAATAAGACCATTGTGCATCCCTCTACTGCTTATATGTAGATTCCCAGGGCTTCCCTGAGGAGACTGATTCTGTAGACCTAGGCTGAAATATAAGCACCTGCACTCTGAAGAAGTGCTTATTCATCATTGAGATACTGAAGGGAATAATAATAGGCCAGTGGTTCTCATAGTGTGGTTCCCAGACCAG
Organism: Loxodonta africana; assembly: GCF_030014295.1. Lineage (NCBI taxonomy): Eukaryota > Metazoa > Chordata > Mammalia > Proboscidea > Elephantidae > Loxodonta > Loxodonta africana. The sequence continues at coordinate 23,280,349 of NC_087342.1, read as the reverse complement.
CAGCACCTGGGAATCTGCTAGAAATTTAAATTTTCAGCTCCACCACATAGCTAGTGAGTCAAAAACTTGTGGGGATAGTGTTGTTGTTGTTAGGTGCCATCGAATTTGTGCCAACTTGTAACAACCCTATGTACAACAGAACAAAACACTGCCCGGTCCTGCACCACCCCCACAATCCTTGTTATGCTTAAGCCCACTGCTGCAGCCACTGTGTCAATCCATCTCATTGAGGGCCTTCCTCTTTGTCGATCACCCTCTACTTTACCAAGCATGATGTCCTTCTCTAGGGATTGATCTCTCCTGAAACATGTCGAAAGTATGTGAGATGTAGTCTTGCCATTCTTGCTTCAAAGGCGCATCCTGGTTGTACTTCTTCCAAGGCAGATTTGTTCATTCTTTTGGCAGTCCACGGTATATTCAATATTCTTTGCCAACACTGCAATTCAAAGGCGTCAGTTTTTCTTCGGCCTTCCTCAGTCATTGTCCAGATTTCACATGCATCGGAGGCAACTGAAAACACCATGGCTTGGGTCAGGGGGACCTTAGTACTCAAGGTGACATCTTTGCTTTTCAACACTTTAAAGAGGTCTTTTGCAGCAGATTTACCAATGGGATTTCTATCAGGATTGCACTGTATCTGTAAATCACTTTAGGTAGAATTAACATTTGCAGTACAGGTAATTCCTGACTTACAACATATTTGAGTTATGACAAACCACTCAATCACACTTTTTTTTTTATGCCTTATCATTAGCAACACGTTACAGTGCATAATTTGCTGATATTATCATTCTCAGATGTCTACTCACAGATGTTCAGTTTTTTGATTTACTGTTCGAAACACTGCTGGATTTATAAAGATACTGATAATAAAAGGCAATAATAAAAACTAAAAAAAAAAAAAAAGTGAGGTATTCGACTTATATCAGAACCAGCTTATGATGGAGTCATTAGAATGGAATCCTGTCATAAGTCATGGACTACCTGTATATTATTAAGTCTTCTAGTCCATGAGCACAGAATGTTCTACCATTTACGTTTGTCTGTTTTAGTCTCTTGTAGTAGTGTGGAGAATTTTTTGACAGAACTGAAAGATATTCTTTCAGAGAAGAATCATAATTCTTCAGATATCCAGGACAGTTGGAAAATGAGTTTGACATGATTTTACAGACAGCTCAAGTTTTCTAAGTGACATTACAAAGAAATAAAGGAAAAAGGAAGAAAAAAAAAAAAAAAGAAGAAGAAGAAGAAATTGTAGCCAACAGAAAATTATCTAACATGGATTATTCTATTTTAGATATCTTTGACTCCTTGAAATGATGACTTAGAAACTGGTGAATTTCGGTGGTATTAATCTCATGGCTTTTTAGGGCCTTCCAAGAAATATAGATTAGTTTTTCCCACCTCAAAATGATCCCAATTATTGCAATCTTTGATTTCTTATATCTACCATTTAATTTTTTTTTTTAATTTCTTATCACCTTTGCAATAAAGCTGTCACATTTTATTCATTCTACTATTAGCAATTCCAGTCCAACATTCTGTTTCTAGTTCTTTATGAACTAGGAAACCAAATGACCAAGACTTTTAGCATTGCACACAAAGTAAAAGTGAAATATTTCTAAGCAAGAGTCTAGGAGCTGTCTCTCATGAGTAAAATTTGGCTCCAGTGCATGGACTTTATGAAAACATTTTCAGTTGGATCTAATTAATTTTTAAATATATATTTTTCTAAGTTGTTAATTCTTCTTAATTTATATCTATTAAGTCCAGAACCTAGCATAATGACTTGCATGTAATAGGCAACCTGTAAATATGAGTTGAATGATTAAATTCCATATGGTCAATCTGGAAACTGAGTGCAAAGATGACTAATCGCTAGCCATATAAATGGTAGCTTTTTAGGTAGGAACTGAGACATAAAGTCTACAGTATAAAAAAAAAAAAATGATATCTCCATCCAATGACCTTGCAGTATAGTGTGGAGATGGAGGCATGACATTAACTTAAACCAGTCTAGAAGAATAGCACAGTACAGGGTATTGGTTTTGGAATCAAAAGGTGTTGCTTTGAATCCCAGCTTCTATATTTACTTGGTGGTTCCTTCTGTGCAATGTTTTTACTTCTCTGAATTTATGTTATTGACTGGAAAATTTAACTGTTAATAATAATGTAACTGTCAGAGTTGGGAATATTAAATGAAGATGAGTTGTTGGAAGGTTTTTGGTAAACTGCAAAAGTCCCTATAGTTATTGATTACATTTACAAGAAATGTTGAGTGTGTTTTTTATTGTACTCCCATTCCATCTCCTGTGCCGCACTTTAGTGCTCAGCTCATATGATCACAATATTGGTCTAAGTCCCATCAGTACGGAGAGAGTTCCTTGAGGGAAGAAGTTTTATTAATTTTAGATTTATGGTACCTATTTAATAAATACTGAGGGAAAAGAGAAAGAAGGGAGGGAGAGAGGGAAGGGAAAGGAAAGAGGGAGAGAGAGAGAGAAAAAGAGAAGGAAAATGAATAAATGGTTGTAATAGAGATATAAGCATAACGGAGGGAATAATAAATGTCAGCTTCCAGCTTCCATAGACGGATGGAATAAAGAAGATTTCTCAGGGGTGGCATATTTGACTTAAGTCTTGAAGTTGAATTGGAGTTTGACAGGCAAAGGATAAAAGAAGGTTCTGAGTACAGTAAAGGTGCTTCAGCTGAGCTCAAAAGATAGGATTCTAGGGACTCATAAATTGATTTTATAGTTTGGTGTGTTTATGGATTTGCTCCCAAGGCAAGAGACCATAGTTTTTATCATATTCTCAAAGTTGTCTGTGTCACAATACAAAGTTAACAACCACTGAGTTTGAGAGAAGATGAGCAAAAAGAAAAAGTGAGACAGCCAGAGTGTAATTGGGGTGTAAAAAATTATTTGCTCTAACTGTATGGTGCTCATTCTACAGATTAAAATCTGAAAAAAATCAGGAATTCAATTTTTCTTCTGCAAAATAAGTAATAGAATTTTCTTACCCTTCTGAATCCAGTACTGACTAGCTTTTATAAATTTGTCTAAAGTGTTATTAAATACGGTTTAAGTATATTCCTGAGAAGAGGATCAAAACACAGCTATTCATTCCAAACTGTCCAATTTATTGATTCACAGCAACTCTTTTAAGCCTTCTTGCTTCTCTGATTCTCACTTATTCTTAAAAGGCAGGATTTTACTCTTTGATTGTTTCCAACTGAGTCCTGGCCTCCTTCCCTACAGTAGAGAACAGCTGGTTGCCTACGGTAACCCCAGCAGTAAATGCCAAGCTAAAGATTAAAAAAAAAAAAAAATTTTTTTTTTTTTTTTTTAAAGATGGTCTATAGAACACAGTGTTTGGAGAACAAGTTAGATTCTCATTTTAACAGAGTCAAAATTGTTCCCAGAGTTGAAAGCTGCAATGATTACTATGCTGACTGCGATTCAACACGGCTTTGCTTTTTGTTTGTTTTGTTTTGTTATCCTTACAGTCAAATACCACTCAGAATTCTCTGTTGTGTGATTGATTCATTAACTTGCTCAGAAATGATGTAATCTATCACAATTTTTACAAAGAGGGGCATGTTGTCTAGGGGAAACAGCCTGTTTCATATATGGGTCTCTCCAGGGAGCCGTTTGCCGAGTCATCAGCTGGACCTAGTAGATTCTTTATATAAACCTGAGGCAGGCAACAGTGATCCCAGGGCTTGCTATTTCAGTAATGGGTTCATCAACTGGAAAGTCTACTTCACTTGATGAGTGAAGCTTTGCTTTCAGCCTCATACAGGCGCCACTCATATGAACATGTCTCAGCTAACTCCTGTCTGCTGGGTGAAGATACATTTTTGTATAGAGGTTGACAAAGGGCCGGAAATATTGCACATAGTACCGTTATTCATTGTGGAAAAAGAATAGAATTTGGATTCAGAGAATACTATATCTTAATAGTGCATCCAGTGTTTGCTAGTAAAGTAGTATAATCACCTAAAGTCTTAGTTTCATTGACTCTAAAAAAAAAAAAAAGAAAAGAGATCACATACCTGACTAGCCTACCTCTTAGCATTGTTGGTGGTATTAATCAAAATTAAATGAGACAGAGAAAATGAAAGACACTTGGTAAACTGGTAAACTGTTAATACTGTACTGAGATTAGTCATTAGTATCATCAACATTTCTTTAAAAATGCGTAAAGGAGTACAATTTCTCACTTAATAAAGACGAAAGTCAAAAAGCATTGCAACTGCCCTCTACCCTGACAAGAAAATATTAAATACGTAACTAATTTTTCATGCATTTTGTCCTAAAGACGCATTATAAGGGGGAAATCAGAGAAAAAGATGCATGGTTTTCAGTAAAATAGTGTCTTGGGAAGAAAAACAAACTCAATACCAGAAAAAAAGGAGAATTTACCCTCAATGCGCTAAAATTATACAGGCGTCAAGGCCCAGAGTTACAGAAAGAGTAAGAGAGAACAAGGGGGAGAAAGGAGTAAATAATTTGTAATCCGCAAATATTTCCTGACAACCTCAAGAAATAGGGATTGGAAGAGGCTTCTTTCTAGCTGTTAAGATTTGTGAGAGATCAAACTAGTAGCCTTATTTACCATCCAGGTTTCATCTTCTAATCTCGAATGAAATACTTAAAAATGAGATGTCAAGGATTTGGAAAGAATGAAGAGAAGTAGAATATGGATGATATTTAAGACTATAAACATTTTTACTGAGAAAAATCATTTAAAATTTGGAAACAAGTTCAGGGATGAATGCATGTCTTTCGTTGGAATAGTGAAGCATTGTCTAACTGGCCCACCCAGGGATTATATAATTATCTAGGGGCCTATCCCTTTGATGAGGGTTCAGATTTTGAGAAGTGGGCTACTAGTCTGTAGCTTTTCTAAAGTCAAATAGATATGCAAATAATTTCTATCCAGTCTTTTTTAAGAAAGATAACTCCAAAAGACATGGTTTTACTGTCCTTCAGGGCCCTACCACCACAATTATTTCAGCACATCTTCCCTGACTGACTAAATAAAATCTCTGATCCTCCAGGTGCTTTGAACCATCCTGTGGATTCTTCTATTCATGAATTAAACAATCTGTAACGTGTGGTATTCCATATTTACGTGAGCGTCATCTTTAAACTTTTAAAAAATTATACTTAGACATTTTATTTCAATTTTACATTTGATGTTCTCTGTCTTCCCTCACCAAAAAAAAAAAAAAAAAATCCCACAAATTTGGCAGGTCTGTTTGATGTTAATAGGATTTGATCTGTATTTTGCATTTACATAACACGGCTTTACCATTTTTTTGATCTGAATGTCAATAAGCATTAACATAATTCACATATCTAAATGGGTGAAGTGCTGTAGAAAATGGTTTTAAAATTTTAGTGGTACTAAATTTTAAACATTACAAAGGTATCTGCACTAGAAAAGAAAGCAGTAGGTTTTTGACATGATGGTGAACTAGTAAAAGCTGCAGGCTCCCTTCTCAGATCTCAACCAACTAAGGAAAAATAAATACAATATTTGTTCTTTATCACAATTATAAGAAAGTAAAAATAGAGTTTGTTTCAAACCAATAGAATAATATACAATCTATGCAATAGAAAACAAGAAAAAACGAATAAAAGAAATATAATAATAAAATATAAAGATGGCAGAAATGTGCTTTAATTAAATGTAAATTACTTAAACTACCAATAAAGTATGATTCTCAGATGGATACAGCTATCAAAATCCATTAATATGTGGGTCATAAGAGATAAATTTAAAACAAGTAGCTACAAGGAGTTGAAAAAATGGATAGAAAAATTATACTGTAATTATGATTATGATATATATTGGTTATCACACAAAGTCTCTTTATCCATCTTTGGGTTATGTTCATTTTTCTAGTTGAGTCATATTCCATCATTGAAATTCTATAATTTATATGCTGAGATATAAAGATAACTACCATTAACAAATTTTATGCTAAATGCTGGAGCAGTGGGAGAGGGGAAGATGCAAAAATGTTTATAGTAAGAGAGACGTTCTTACATACTACAGTCCTTGTTCCTACAACCTGTCACATGATAATAGATGGCATTTATAACTACCTCTTCCACTATTTATGCTATATTTCATTTGCCTTTGACAAGAACCTCAGGTAGTCTTTTTCCTTGCCTGATGGAGTGACCAAAACTTTGACTCTTGAGGATCTGGACAATTAACATTTCTTTCTATATTGGGTTGTTGCAGTTTTCCATTGACAGGTCATAGGAGTAATAAGCAGCACCCCAGGGGATCCCCTGCATTCCAGACATACTCCACCTTACGCTCATTGTATAGTAGCAACCCAAGCTGACCTTGGTAATCCAAAAAACCCATTGCTGTTGAGTCGATTCCACCTCATTGCAACCCTATAGGACAGAATAGAGCTGCCCCATAGGGTTACCAAGGAGTGATTGGTGAATTAAACTGCCAACCTTTTGGTTAGCAGCCATAGCTCTTAACCACTATGCCATAAGGGTTTCTGGCTCATCTTGCTAGTCAGCATCAACTACCTCAGTAGGTAGAGGAACTCCATTATTTCCTCTAGATTCCTTAGAATGAAGAGCATTAACTAGCCAGGTAGAAGACTCAATTCCAACTTTGGAATCCACTGCCATGTGTCCTGGTAGAAGGCTTCTTTCTTTGAAAAATTAGACTTCTGGCCATTATAGCCCAAAGTTGCAGTGACAGGAAACCCAGATTTTGCTATTGGGTCACAAGGGTATTAGTGAACGCAGCCTCTCCCATTTCTACTTCTTGATTCCCAGACTCACGAATCGTGGCTATGGAAGAAATGGCACATATATTCATTTCTGATTTAAGTCATATACTACATCTTAGAGAATATTATCCCACCCCACAAGTTAATGTCACCTGGCTGACAATGTAACTATGTCTTCAAAAGGTCATTCAAATACTGTTTCAGGCCAGCTGCTTTCAGAGTGGTGGAAATGTTGTCAAACCAGTAAATTCCATGAACATGAGCTCATCGTCTCACTTAATTTGCTTGCAGATGGGCTTTTTAGTTAGAATCTATGCTGTGTGGAAAAACACGAGAGTGAATAAGATATTCCATATGTTCACAGATAATAGTTTTGGCAGAAGTTTGTGGACAGAAAAGGCAAAAACCATATCCAGACTGTCTATCTTTTTTAGGACCACTGGGATATATGGTTGCCTACCAATATTTTTTGCCTCTCAGGTTCAATGAGAAGTTTCTTTCCCATCGACAGTGCATGCTGTCACAAGGCATGGGCCTTCATGCCTGTTCAAAATGGAAAAAATGGGTAGCTGTCACAAATTACCATTTCTACAGGGTGTTATATGAGGTGTGTGCATTTTTGGTAGGAAAAATAGGAATTTTGAAAAAACTTTTGGGACACATGTGTTCCACTGGACTTGGAGGGGATTCTTGTGGTAGAATTAGTGGGAAAAGGTTTGTCCCTCTGTACTCTAAGAGTAGGCTTCTTGGAAAGGGCAAGAAAAAAAAAATCTATACTACCTACCAAAAATTCAACAACACTCAATGATTCAGTATGCTACCATTAATGAAAACACATGGTATTGACAAAAAATTCAAATTCAGGGCTATTCCTGTAAGAACCAAGACTTCATGTTTCTTGAGGAAAGTGGTCCAATGAAATCAATCTGACACAGGTGGCTGGCTGATCCCCTGGGGAATGGTGCCATATCAGGAGGCTCAGATTAGGTTTCTGTTGTTGACATATGGGGCACACAGTAGTGGCTGAAACCTTGGTGATTGGAATTGTATGTTGTTCAGTCTATGCCTAAACTCCATCTTTTTGTACATGACCACTATATCATGAACCCATTGTGAAGAACAGATTAGATGGGAAAAGAAGTCGACAGATTTCTACAGAATAGGTTGCCCTATCCATCTTATTATCTTCTCCTAAAGTTGCCCTTTGATCAGAATTCACATAGGGCACAAATACCTTCAAACTCTGTGCTAATTTTTTTCACGTTTTAAGTTATTTTTATTAAAATAACAGTAAAATAAAAAAGAACAGTGACCCTTTTAATCAACTTTTTGCTTTAGAAATATAAAAATATAACCAAATATTCAAACAATTTTCTAAAAGCTTAATACCAGAAAAGATCTTGAAGCCACACTATAAACGATGCTCATACATTATGATGTGAACACAGTACCAAAAGTCAGATTTTAAATGCACAATCTTTCCCTCAACAGAACATAGTCAATACCTTTTCCCAACTTATCTCTACTTTTATGAAATAATCCATCACTAAAACACAAAATACATCCAAACTGCCTTAATCTAGACTTATTTAAGTTTTAGTTTTTCACAAAAACAAACTTGAAAATATAATACAAGCACATATTAAAATGTGTTTTATGGCTCAAGTCAAATTACAGTATTATGGTTCTCATATTTTAAACAACAAAGGCAAAATGCGTGAAATGAGTCCAGTTTACCCAAATAATAAGCGATACAAAAAAAGTGGAATAATTATGGGAAAATCAAATCTTATGCTATAAAAGCCAATTTGTATTATAGTAAAAAACCAATACATCTTTCTTTGGCAATGTAACAAATAAAACTGCAAGCTCTCTGAAGCAGTCCCAGTGATCACCACATATTGTTCCAAATGCTCTGAACTAGTAAAAACATTAAGCTTGAGAAACTCAAAAATGTAAAAGCTACTCCAAGAACTTCATCTTGAGTGACTTTGCTGTACTTAAAAAAACAAAATCATTAAAGAGCTGTCTTAGTTATCCAGTGCTGCTATAACAGAAATACCACAAATGGATGGATTTAACAAAAAGAAACTTATCTCTCACAGCCTAGGAGGCGAGATGTTCGAATTCAGGGTGCCAGCTCCAGGGGAAGGCTTTTTCTCTCTGTTGGCTCTAGAGGAACGTCCCTGTCATCAATCTTCCCCGGTTGAGGGGATTTTCAGCACAGGGGCCCTGGGTCAAAGGACAAGCTATTCTCCTGGCTCCTGTTTCTTGGTGGTATGACGTTCCCATGTCTCTCTGCTAGCCTCTCTTTTATATCTCAAAAGAGATTTGCTTAAAATACAACCTAATCTTGTAGATTGAGTCCTGCTTCACTAATATAACCACCTCTAACCCTGCCTCATTAACATCATAGAGGTAGAATTTACAACACATAGGAAAATCTCATCAGACGACAAAATGGTGGACAATCATATGATACCGGGAGTCATGGACCAGCCAAGGTGACACACATTTTTTTGGGGGACATAATTCAATCCATAACAAGACCTGAGAGCATAAGTCACATCACATAAGAAAGGGAATTTTAGATCGCTTACAGGCCTCCTAAATTTGGAGGATCTCTACCTCTTATTTCTGATTAAAAATGGAAGAAAATAGACTGGCTAATTTGGTTACATTTTGTCCAAATACAAAGCCAACTTAATGAACCCTTAAGTAACCAAAATCATAACTGAATTGTATAATATTAGTTACAAGGGAGGACAAAACAGTACAAATTCACAAAGAGAATTATCACAATGCCATTTTAAGTATGAACGTGCTTTTTTAAAAAATCAGTGGTCTTCACCACTTACAAAAATAAACTTCATTTTTCTTCAAAGAAATAAGTCAAGTCTACGTATGATATACAACAATTGAGTACAAATTTTAGTTTTTTCCTCAATCTACTGGACATTTTACAGTGCCATTTAGTAGTTATATAAAGAATATGCACTACTTGGACCACTCAAGGAAAATAACATGGCATGCGTTGTAGTTACATAATGCGAAGGAAGGCAGACATCATCTGTAGACAGCTTTGAACATAGTGGGCACTCAAATATAAGCCTGTTAATCAACAGCTCATCTTGAAACTATTCAGTACTTAGTATGCTGATAATTAGAATGCACAATTTAAGCCCATTAGTTCTTGAAGAAGTGTGGTAAGAACTTACACATCAAAGTTACATCACCAAAAGAGCTTGGTGTTAAACAGTGCCCTTGTATCTTCTAGTGCTGAAGGAACAGAATTGAATTCCCCTAATTCTACCATTTCCATCAGGAAACCCAAAACAAGAAAGTATTAGGTTCCAAGTATACCTGAGGAGTACAAAAACAGTTTTAAAAATGTGTGTGCAGTGTGTGTGTCTTCATTCCAGAAGAGGAAGAGATTATTAATTCAGCTAAAGTGAATGAATTTTTCAGTCAAGACTAGATCTCTTACATCTCAAGTTTGGTCACCTAGCCATGTGGAATCAAAGTTTTTCTCACCTAGGAACTAATATAGGGATGACTGACTCAAGCCCTAATACTGGGAAGAAGTAACAAAGAAAGAACTTCCAGGTGGAAGGTTAAGTTACAAAGGGCATGACTGGCCTCAAATCAGATGACTCTTCAGCACAAACACTCCTTACTGACAGCACTTCATAAATCACCACAAGAAAAGCCCACCTTTTTCTACTCTCCCGCAAATTTCAAGAACTAACACATCTGAAATGTGGTCAGGTAGCTTTTCACTTGGATGCTAGAATCAATGGTAGAAGATACTTCCTCATCCTTCCCTTCCCCAATCTTGCAGGGCTCAGTTAATCAGTGAGCTTGCCAGCAGAATTATACTAAATTGGAAATATGCTAATGTAAACCAGAGGCAGGGCTTTTAACCCTTGAGGGAAGGACTACTCACAGAACCAGTGACTTTTTCAAAGGAAATTACGGGCCATTTTGGGTCATGGAGACTGGTGCTCCCTCCTGCTAAGCACAGGCACAGTTATAGTCACTGTGTGATATACAAGCATGTGAAGGTTTGACATGGCCTCAACTAGATGAACAGGAATGCTTACAAATAGAATTGCTGATTTTCTCAAGTCCAAATAAGGAAGAACATATATCTCTCATACCACCCAATATTCAGGAGATCAGTACTGTCAGCAGTCTCATAAAGGTGTAAGAACTAATCAAAAGTCATTTCTGGCTATTGAAAACTTAACTATACCAATCTTTGTTTTTAAAAGTAGCCACGTCGTACAAAATTGTTTAATATTAAGCCTACAGTCAACAAGTCTGTAATAAGGTATACACAATATACTTTGACCACTAAGCAATGACACAACTAGCAAACACCTTTGCTCTAAAAGTCTTTTTTATTCCCCAAACAAATTTAATCCGAAATTGGCAGTATTTTAAGGTTTTTGAACTTCATTATTTTTCTCTTAGGCTGATAAAAATCTATTCCCTATTCTCTTAGATTTCAGTTGATTTAGACTATTTGAAAATAATTTGAAACATTTTTGTGTCATACGCTAAAACTAAATTTTCATCTCCATGGAGATGAGATAACTAACTTGCAAAGCCTACTAAATATCTAAGTTTAAAACCTGACTGATCTACTTTTAGAAACTTCCTTTATAGATCACTATTTTTACCATGGCCCTAAGAATAACTAAGACAAACAATTTTACAAGAGTATGCTTTACTAATACTTCTGTTATGTGAAGAAGAAAAAAAAGAGTTCTAGAGTAGCCTCCTTTTCCATCAATTCCCATAACTTTCCCAACCTAGACAATTTTAATAGTTTCCCATATGCTTAAGGCCTGTTGCTCGTGAACCAAGCCCTGGACATTTATAAATTGTAGCATTCAGTAATGTATGGGAATTCTGCTGTAATGGAACTCACAGGGTGTAAAATTTGGCACAGAAGTTGCACTTTGAACTCAATCAAGCAAAGTAGGTCCTAAAATAATGTTAAGAGCCTCATCACGAAAATCTCTAACACTGTTTTTGAGTATGACCCCATGAGAGGAAGGGTCCAGTAAACTTGACTGAACCAAATATGTTATTGTTCCTTAACATTCATCAGCCTGGAGGAAAAAATAACAATCCTCACCTGTAAGAATTTTAAAAGTTTAATGTGAAACAAAAAAATAGAAGTCCACTTGTTTAATGTTGCATAAAAAAGTATAAGTAGGACCAAAAGCGAATCAAACATTATCACATTCATTTACATCACTTATCTAGTTATTCATATTAACTTTACTATTCAAACAATAGGAAGTAGGGAGCAATTTAAGGATTGGGAAAGAGATAAAAACAAAAAAACTTGTTTACCAAGTTTATTATTCTACACTGTGGATAGCTATGCTCACAGAGACGGCTTCTTTTACTTTTCCACTGCAGGAATTCAGTTGTATATAAAATTGAACCTTCTCAAGAGCTGAGGGAGACTAGAAATGACGACTACATATCCTGGTGCACTCAAACAATGGTGCAATTCAAACAATGGTGCAGCTACCAGCTTGTAATTTTTGGGGACTGCAAATAAGGTTTTCTCTTGAAGCAGAACCAGAAACAACTTCTTATGTTTCTTAATCCATTGCCATCGAGTCAATTCTGACTCACAGCAACCCTGTAAGACACAGTAGACTGCCCCATAGGGTTTCCAAGGAGCGCCTGGTGGATTTAAACTGCCAACCTTTACTTTAGCAGCCTTAGCCCTTCACCACTATACCACCAGTGTTTCCTTTACATTCCTTAGGCTTTGAGGTAAGTGCAGGAACATGTGGATACAGAGGTGGTTCAAAATTTGGTCTCCACCAGTTAGCAATCCAGTCATCAATGACCCAATCTTGCAGGACTCCATCTTAACAAACTAGTACCTCTGTCATTAAGCATTTTATTCCTTCAACTTCATCTTCTCCTGGATTAAGTTCACCTCCAGGTAATCTGAAGAAACTTGCTCCCAGCTGTAGCAGTAATACATGGGGTAACCAGTGGTCATGTACAATCAGAACTCCTTCTCCAGTTTTCCGTATTACAATTCTATCAAATTCCTCCCTCATGTGTTGAAACCTGGCTGCAACAGAGCTGTCTTCATAAACCCGTTGCCATTGAGTTGATTCCAACACATAGTGACAGTATAGAGCAGAGTGAAATTGCCCCATAGAGTTTCCAAGGAGCAACTGATGGATTTGAAATGCTCACCTTTTGGTTAGCAACCTGAGCTCTCAACCACTGCGCCACCAGGGCCCTATCCTTCTCATAGAGGGGCTCTTTTGTACCTAAAGTATAATTAGTAAGAATGTACAGGCTGATGGTGTGCTCCACGGTGAGTGGCTTGGTCTGCTAGATGTACTTGTTGCCAAGCTGGTTGAGGCCCTGGGCCAGCTGGCCTGTGAGCAATTGGGTGGCACTACGGGCATGCTAGCAAGCTCATACATGTGGTGAGTGGAAAGCAGGATGCAGGGAAGACTTTCCCCACAGGAGCAGCGGTTATCTGCGTCCAGATCAGCAGCCGCTGCCTGCCATTAACAGGAGACTGGCTGCTCATTTAAAAGGTCCATTTATATTCTTCTTTCCCAAATATTTTCACTAATTTTGCCTTCCATCACATTTCTTCCAAGTCCTTGACCCTAGCCAAATCACTAGACACTGCCTACAATTCACAGTGTAAATCCATGTCTCTACCTTTCTTTCCAGGCAAAATGCAAAATCATATGCTGTGCGTAATACTACACGTACTATTCCCAACCTAATTTATGGATTCGAAACCATCCCAATCAAATCCCAAAAGTTATTTGTGGATATTGATGAGCTGGTACTAAAATTTCTTTGGATTAGCAAAAACCATACAGAAGTAGGAGAAAAAAGTCAGAAAACTGACACTACCCAACTTCAACACTTACAATATTTTTACGCAAATAATGCATGCCACCTATGTTTGTTTGCCAACCACATCCTTCCCCTTCAAGGTATTCTCATAAGCACACTGCTGATTTTTTTACAGCAACATACAAAAAAATTGGCATAATGGTGCTTAAGAAAATACCTCGTGGGGGAAGAATGCAGTTAGCAAACATACAAGGCACACGTTATGTGTGTAAAAATATACTACAAAGCTATCGAAATCAATACAGTGTGGTATTAGTGAAAAAATAAACAAATAGGTCACTGGAATAGGATAGAGATCCCAGAAATAGACTACACAAATATAATCAAGTGATCTTGACAAAGGAGCAAAGGCAATGCAATGGAGAAAGGTATCGCCTTTTCAACAAATGGTGCTAGAATAACACTAGCAATGTGGATGGACCTCCACATGCAAAAAGAAAAAGAAAAAAGAATCTAGACACTGACCTCAAACCTTCATAAAAATTAACTCAAAATGAATCATGGACCAAAGTGTAAAATACAAAATTATAAAACCTTTAGATGATAACACAGAGAAAATCTAGGTGATCTTGAGTTTGGTGATGTGTTTTTAGATACAATACCAAAACCACCCTCATGAAAGAACAAAATGATAAGTGGAACTTCACTGAAATTAAAAACTTTGCTGCTTATAGCCTTCACACTAACAGAAATATGCACACCCATGTTCATTGCAGCTCTGTTTACAATAGCAAAAAGCTCGAAGCAACCAAGGTGTCCATCAATGGATGAACGGTTAAATAAATTGTGGTATAGTCACACAATGGAATGCTACGTGTCGATAAAGGACAGTGATGAATCTGTGAAACATTTCATAACATGGAGGAACCTGGAAGGCATTATGCTGAGTAAAATTAGTCAGAGGCAAAAGGACAATATTGTATAAGACCACGATTATAAGATCTTGAGAAATAGTATAAACTGAGAAGAACACATACTTTTGTGGTTACGGGGGGGGAGGAAGGGAGGGTGGGAGAGGATTATTTACTGATTAGTTAGTAGATAAGAACTACTTTAGGCGAAGGGAAGGACAATACTCAATACACGGAAGGTCAGCTCACCTGGACTGGACCAAAAGCAAAGAAGTTTCCGGGATAAACTGAATGCTTCAAAGGTCAGCGGAGCAAGGGCGGGGGTTTGGGGACTATGGCTTAAGCGGACTTCTAAGTCATTTGGCAAAATAATTCTATTATGAAAACACTCTGCATCCCACTTTGAAATGTGGCATCTGGGGTCTTAAATGCGAACAAGCAGCCATCTAAGATGCATCAGTTGGTCTCAACCCACTTGGATCAAAGGAGAATGAAGAACACCAAGGTCACACGAAAACTATGAGCCCAAGAGACAGAAAAGGCCACATGAACCAGAGACTTACATCATCCTGAGACCAGAAGAACTAGTTGGTGCCCGGCCACAATCGATGACTGCCCTGACAGGGAGCACAACAGAGAACCCCTGAGGGAGCAGGAGAGCAGTGAGATGCAGACCCCAAATTCTCATAAAAAGACCAGACTTAATGGTCTGACGGAGACTGGAAGAATCCTGGCGCTCATGGTCCCCAAACCTTCTGTTGGCCCAGGACGGGAACCATCCCCGAAGACAACTCATCAGACATGGAAGGGACTGGACAATGGGTTGGAGAGAGATGCTGATGAAGAGTGGGTTACTTGTATCAAGTGGACACTTGAGACTGTGTTGGCATCTCCTGTCTGGAGGGGAGATAGGAGGGTAGAGAGGGTTAGAAACTGGCAAAATTGTCACGAAAGGAGAGACTGAAAGGGCTGACTCATTAGGGGGAGAGTAAGTGGGAGTATGGAGTAAGGCGTATATAAGCCTATATGTGACAGACTGACTTGATTTGTAAACGTTCACTTAAAGCTCAATAAAAATTATTAAAAACAAAACAAAACAAACTTTTGCTGCTTAAAAGGCACTATTAAAAAAGAAGTCATAGACCGGGGGAAAATATTTGCAAAACACATATCTGATAAAGGACTTGTATCCAAAATATACAGAGAACTCTTAAACTCAACAATAAGAACGCAAACGCCTAATTAAAAAATAGGCAAGATGTAGGAAAGGACACCTCACCAAAGGAGATATACAGAGGGCAAACAAGCATATAAAAAAAAAGCTTAACATAATATGTCATTAACAAATTAAAACAATAATGAAGTATCACTAAGTATTTACAAGATTGGCTAATATCTAAAACACTGACAAAACCAGTGCTGGTGAGGATGTGGAGCGACAAGATCTGTCATTTACTGCTGTGGGAATACTAAATGGCATAGTCACTTAATGGGGCCCTGGTGGTGCAGTGGTTAAGAGCTCAGGCTGCTAACCAAAAGGTCGGCAGTTCAAATCTACCAGCTTTAGAAGCTCTATGGGGCAGTTCTACTCTGTCCTACAGGGTCTCTATGAGTCAGAACTGACTTGACAGCAATGGGTTTGGTTTTGGTTATAGTCACTTTGGATGATAGTTTGGCAGTTTCTTACAAGCTAAACATAGTCTTACCATATGATCCGGCAATCGTATTCCATTTATCCAAGTGAGTTGAAAATTTATGTCCACAAAAAGACCTGCACATGAATATTTATTGCATTTTATTCATATTTACCAAAAACCAGAAGCAACCAAGGTGAGTGGATAAACAAACAGCAGTAATCCAGCAATAAAAAGAAATGAGCTATCAAGCCACAAAAAGACATGGAGGAACCTTAAATACATATAGAGGAGTCCAGGTCCAATCAAAATCCTACGTGTGATCTTTCAGGTCCAGCCACCAGCAATTAGGCTTTTCCTGGCAGATTTCACGAGGGAAAGCTGTCCCTCTCATACCAGACTTGTTGCACAACCACTGCATTCCAGTTTTTGCAGGGAGTTGCAGTCAAGGACTCAGTCCTTTCCACATAGCCATGCCCTTATGTGTAGCTGCATTCCTAGCTAAATGTCCCCATTTGGCTTCCTTATCAGCAGGCCCTTGGCTGAAGTCTTTCTCAGGCAGCTCTGCCAAGACCAACTTATCAGAGGGCCTTGAAGATACTTTTCTCCACTCTGACTCTACTTAGTACTTTTTCCTGCCTAGCCCTTCTCCTTCTACCTCTCCCTGGCTCCTGGATCCATAAAAAAAAGCAGAAGCTATATGTCTCAGTTTTCCTCAGCAATGAGTCAATTCCATAGCCTGCACTGATGGATCCCCACCTGGTGCCGTTTCATGAGGGAAAATGGAACATTAGGGGAACTAACACATTTTTTTCTTTTTGAGTTCTCGCTATATCATCCAGCAAGTGATTAAAGGCTTGACTTTTACTTTAATTTTGGCTTGTTGTCTTAATTGAGGACCTCAACACCTGGCTATTCACCTTTCTCCAGCTCAGCTCTTGATACATATGGATTAGTAAAAGAAGTCTGACTGGAAAGGTTCCCTACACACTGTGCAATTCCAAATATGGGACATTCTGGTAAGACTATAAACCAAACCAAAACCGAACTCGTTGCAGTCGAGTTAAATCCAACTCATGGTGACCCAGTTAAAAAAAAACAATTGCCAGGATTTCAGGAAGGAAGGAAGAGGGATGAATAGGTGGAGCAAAGAGTATGCTTAGGGCAGCAAAACTATTCTACTTGATACTGTAATGGTAGATACATGACATTATGCATTTATCAAAATCCATTGGATGGTACAACACAAAGAGTGAACCTGTTGTAAACTACTGAGTTTTGATAAAAGTAATGCATCGACATTGGTTCATCAGTTGTAACAAATGTACCACACTAATGCAAAAAAAGATGTCAATAATAGGAGAGACTGTGAACAGGGAGAAGGAGGGCATATGGAAACTTTCTATTCTACCTCCTCAATTTTCTATAAACCTAAAATTTCGCTACAAAATATCCTATTAATTAAAAAAAATGTCTATTGGGAAAATTTTCGATTACCACTGTCCTTCAGGGAAACTCTAGTGGGACTATAGAGATGGACATGCTGCCAGGCCCATATTTCTTCTTTCTCAGTCATTGGTCACAGGAATTCCCTTGAGACCATAGATGCAGAGTGAGGGGGAGGAGAAATGTGGCATGAATATGGGCCATGGGCATCTCTGCCATTTACTCATGCAACTTATTTATAACTTCAGGACCTGCACAAACTCTGTCTCATATATACTTGCATTTGATGAATACTGTGCACACTCAAGTTTATGACTAGGTCGGCCAGAAAAAACACAGTTCATAACGGGCAACCCAGGTCACATTGTAACATGATTGTCCATGGTAAAGCGTTCTGTCTTTAGTAGGCCCAGCAGTAAGCCAAAACTTATTTCACAAAAGTAGAAGCATTACCTGCAAAGAGCAGTCTAGCTTTTCTCCAGAATCATAAGAGTATTTCACCTATAAAGGCTTAAGTTCAAGCACAGTTGAAGCACCATCAGATCTGCTGGGTTATATGGCCCAAGTGACAAAGCAACTTGCATGGCAGCCTTGGCATATTGTAGATCTTTCTCTTGTTCCCATCCCTACTCAAAAGTAGCAGCTTTTCAGATTGCATTTATTTGCCAGCCGTGCCTTTCCCCTCAAGATATTTTTGTAAGCTCACCATACTAATATTTTTTTACAGCAACATGTGGAAAAGGATTGGCATGGTGGGGGCTTGTGAGGGTGCCTTGCAGGGGGAGGGTTTGGCCAGCAAACACAGAAGGTGCCCGGTATTTGCATAAAAATATGGCAGTCATTTTATCAGAGTGAAAGAAGCATGCCTTAACGAGATATATTTTGACTCCAAAATCCAATCACAGTCACTAGGTGTTCTTCTTTCTTCTGTTTTAGTGGCCAGATGCAGCAATTTGTCCTTCATTTTGAAGAGATCTCTTCACATGCTCAGATCACTGGGTCCTTACCAGTTTCACCAGTGTGGAAGACTCCTCAGTTTTTGGGGAATTTATTTCAAAGCGGTCAGCTAGTCTCCTGAAGGAATTGTGTCATATCAGGGGCTCAGTGTTGGTCTCTGTTGTTGAAAAGTTGGAAAATCACAGGCCGAAGTACTAGATCTGCCTTGTAAGTGGTGATCTATGCTGTTGGACCCATGTGTAGCATCTGTCTCTGCTAACATGGCCACTCCATCCATGTGACCATATCATGCAAGTTCTAAAATGACCAATGACAAAGGTTGGAAAACATCAATAGACCAAGTATTTTGTCTACTAGATTGTCCAGTGCCTCTTTTTATGGTGAGTATTAACATGTTGTCTGAAAATTTTACTCTTTTTGCCCACTTGCCTAAGTCCATCCACATGGCTTTAACCTAGACTTCCTTACCTGTTATCTTCCAACCTTCTTCCTCCCAGGGCCCTGACCAGATGATTGTATCATTGGCCAGCACCCAGAAACTTAGCATATTATCGCTCCACACTAAAATTCTACTTTTCCTTCTACACAAAGTAATGACCTTGTCAACTGCTTGGAACTGCCCTTTGGAAGCCACCATCTATTTTTGCCTTGCACCCATGTGGAACCAAGTTGGAGTGTTTTCCTCCTTTTTCAGCTGCTCTTATCATGCAGCTACCGATTTTCTGCAAGTCCTGCTGCTATTTCTGGTTTTGCCATACTTATTCTCATTCTGGAGCCCTGGTGGACAAGTGGTTAAGAATTCAGGCTGCTAACCAAAAGGTCAGCAGTTCAAATCTACCAACCACTCCTTGGAAATACTATGGGGCAGTTCTACTCTGTCCTATAGGGTCACTATTAGTCAGAATTGACTCAACAGCAATGGGTTTTTTTGTTTTTGTTTTTTGGTGTTTACTCTCATTCTTGGTTTGGGGGGGATTTTTTTGACTTGTAGACTGTTAAAGACGGTGTCCATAGGATTTTTTTTTTACTATACTATGGACTTCTTGGTTTTCAGGAGGAGTTTAGCTGATGTGAATACTGCAATTATAGCATAATCACATTGCTTTATAGTTTTAGGAGCTTATTTTCTAGAATCCATAAAAAAAGGATGAAGTGGAGACAATGGTTGCTTAATTGGTTTATAGTGTGTATGGAAAGTAATTGTAGTATAAGCAATGACTGTATAAGTCTAGAATTATTGTCGTCATATTTATAACTGCTGTGAGTTATTATGAAGTGTTAGTGTCTCTACTTTTCTATTGAAAATGTTTATCATGTAGACATCATCTAGTGTTTCTTTGTGACCACCCCACCCCCACATAAGTGATCAAATATAAATGACTACTGATATAAAATTATCCATTTAGCACTCTAGGTGGGAGGGCAATTTATTACTGAATTTTTCATTTTACCAGTTTTATAGTATAGGCTCTTTGAGAAAGTTTACATGATTTCTAATATCATTTTACAAAGCAATTATGTGTTGAATGAGATCCAGAAAGCAAACAGAAGTAATGCTTTCCAAATGTCAATATCTCACTTTACTCCGCCACTGACTGATTTTAAATCAGAAAAGATATGCAGTTTCATTTGAAATTTTATAGGAAATCTCTATTATGTTATTTTAAGATGAATGTTACAGGTATTTTACTAGGAGTCATTTGTTTTTGAATCACATCACTTAGAGCAAGTTGCACGGAAAGCCATCTACTCATTCACAGATTCATTCATGCATTAATTCCATAAAACTTGTACAAGTAAAAAAAAAAAAACTGGGGATGCAGAGGCAAGGAAATCATAATTTCAGCTCTCAAGAAATTCAGTCTAGAAGTGAAGTCATGTAAGCAAGTAAACCATTGAAAACAACATGTTAACCACCCTGCTGCGAGTACTCTATTGGTAAGACCTATACTGCCTAACCCTCATAATTTATTTTCTACCCCACTTTACTTATTCATTTGTTCTGA
This sequence comes from Loxodonta africana, assembly GCF_030014295.1. Taxonomy (NCBI): domain Eukaryota; kingdom Metazoa; phylum Chordata; class Mammalia; order Proboscidea; family Elephantidae; genus Loxodonta; species Loxodonta africana. The sequence continues at coordinate 23,259,753 of NC_087342.1, read as the reverse complement.
CATACTAGCCTCCAATACTGGTCCTTGAACAAACCCAGTACACTTTCATTTCAAGGACTTTGCACTAGCATTTAGACATGACTTTCTGGAATTTAGGAAAGAAAAACAGGGATGGTGCTAGAGATTTGGGAGTAGGGAAAGATGTTTGAATGAAAAAAGGATATACATACTATACAAGATTAAATAGGGTTATAGAAAGACCCCTCTGGTAAAATCGCATGTAAAGATCCCAGGGTCAAATATAGAACCCAAGAAAGAGATATCTAAGTGGCTGAAGGCTAACTAGAGGATAGCATTGGTGTGGAAGCAAAGTGAAAAGAACTGTGGTCACACACAATTATAAATGTTAAACAACTAATACTGAGAAGTATCAACTTGATTTGACAATTAAGAAATGGCAAATGACTTTCAGGAACAGGTGCAATGGAGCCGCAGAGGTGGAATCCATTTTATAGTAGTTGAAGAATGAATAGGATGCAAGGAGTTGGAAAGTTCCTTTTAGAAGCTTGGCTCTGAGCAGAGAGACAAAAGCAAGACAGTAGCAAATGCTAACTTTCCATGATGGTAATAAGCTTAAGCTTCAAGGATGCTGATTTTCATGGCTCCTATGAGTATACCTATTATGAGTATACAGAAAACCCTGGTGGTGTAGTGGTTAAGAGCTATGGCTGCCAACAAAAAGGTCAGCAGTTTAAATCCACCAGGTGCTCCTTGGAAACCCTGTGGGGCAGTTCTTCTCTGTCCTGTAGTGTTGCTGTAAGTCGAAATTAACTCAATGGCAACAAGTTTTTTTTGGTTATGCGTATACAGAGTTACCGGGAGGTGTGGAATGTTTTAAGTGGGGGCAGGAAGCCTGGTTGCAACGGACGCATTTCCATGTAAGCATCTCTGTTAAATTCCCAAAGATATCGCAGAAGAAAGGGGCTTCAATCTTCTAGGCTTTGCTAATTTGGGCAATTTCTGTTCCCCACAGTAAATAATACTAAATATTTCATACTAAAGCATCACAACAATTATTTACTATGAAATATATTTGTAATTTTCTAGTTTTTCCTTAATGAGGTCCTACAAATCTTGAGCCATCCTTGGGATGTAGATAAAAGAAAAGAGTCTCCCTGGAGGAATTTTTTTTTTTTTTTTAGAATAATAGAAATGTGATTATTTTATAAGCTGAATAAGCACAAGTATGAGAGTTGCTGATGATGCATAAAAAAGAAAGTGGTGGGTCTTGGACACTGAAGATGTAGGAGAGAATAAAACATGGAATAAAAATAAGGATTAGTGTTTAACAAGAGCAAAGATACGATTTCCTCTAAATCCTACTAGGAGTTAAGGACTAAGGCAAAGGGTAGGTTGTTAATGGGGAGGGTAGATAGGGAAGAGGGGGTTAGAAAATAACATAAGTTGAGGGATTTAGAGGTAAAATGTGTCTGAAAGATCTTTCAATCTACTTTTCATATTTTTTGAAGATAAGACTGAGGAGTGTTAGCTTGCCTACTCCTAGCCAGCCTCAAAGTCGTAACTAAGAAGGAGCCTTTTACTTTAGAGTGTTTGTTTTTTTTTTTCCTTTTAGCTGTAGATGTTGTTGATAGCAGAGATTTTAGTTCTATTTTTTGGCTATGATTACAGAATACGAAAGAATAATTTGGGGCCAGACTTAACTATGAATGTGGAGAATGAGAGAATGAGTTCTCATTCATTTGAACCAAGGCTGTGTTAAAGGTTGGGAACAAAATAACAACAGCCCCTTTCACTACTAAAAAAACTCAAGAGTTAAGCCACTGACTGGGCAATCAATCAGTTCAAAACGTATTAGCTGAGCTCGAAATGGACAAGTGTGTAGTTTTGCAGAAGCTTACTCTTTATTACCGTAAACCTGTTGCCGTTGAGTTGATTCCAATTCATAGTGACCCTATAGAACACAGAAGAACTACCCACCCCACAGAGTTTCCAAGGAGTGGCTGGTGGATTCCAACTGCTGACCTTTTAGGTTAGCAGCTTGAGCTCTTAACTACTATGCCACCATAGATCAGGTAAAACCAAAACAAAACAAAACAAAAAACCCATTGCCTCGGAGCCAAATTATTGACTGAGGATTTGGGTTAGAGGGAAATAGGGAAGGAACTCTGAATAAAGAAAAAATAAACGTTAGTGTAGAGGGTAATAAGAAGTCAGTCTAAAAATTGGAAGCTGTATAGGTGTGTCTGCTAGAATTAAGGAGAAGGATTAAGCTGAGTTAGACCAGTCACTGAAATCAAGCTAGAAGTTTGCATAATACAGTCCTTAAAAAGAGAGCATGTAGTCAGATTCTCAAACCCAAAAATTGTGTCCCCAGATTTTATATATATTTTTTCTTATACACCATATTATTTTATAGACATACAAAGCAATATATAAATCTATATATTTTAATTTTGGAAAGAATTATAGATTATATATCCAAAGCTCTATCCAAATTTAATTTTCAAACTTGTTTAAATTTGTATTCTATGATTTTAAGCTTGCTTAATTTTTTTTTCTTTAATTTCCTCAGGTAATATTGTAGCACATCAACAAAGCCAGGCATTGTGTTTGGAACTGTTTAAATATATGGATCATGGACCTTATACACAAAATTAAAACTACCACAAGATAAGGCACCATAGGGCTTGAGGATTTTTGAGAAAATAAAGGTGCCCTAGAGAGATGGCTGAAAGGATAGTGAGGTCAAAGTTTAAAAAGCTGAGCTATGTAGTTTAAAGAGCTTGGGATTTAGATTCTGAAAACCTGGATTTTAGTTTTGGACAAGTCAATTCTTCAACATTAGTTTTCTAGACTAGACTTTCTTTCTCCAACTGTAAATTTGGAGTTGGGTATACTAAATAATTCCTAAAACCTCTTCTGACTCATAGTGACCCTACTATTTACAATACATAGGCTAATCACATCAGATGGCAAAATGGTGGACAATCACACAATACTGGGAATCAAAAGATTGTTGACACATATTTTGAGGGGACACAATTCAATCCATGACAATATCTATTTGTGAAAATTATTTAATGTCTGGATTGTAAGTGGTCGTGTTTCAGGTCCAAAACTACATGATTCTCAGGTAGTTGATAACTATATGAAAAACAATATGGGTAGATTAGTAGAAAAGAACATTTAGAGACGAAATATATGGATGAATCTCTCACAACAGGCTCAAAACATGAGTAGAGCTGCCCCACAGGGTTTCCTAGGCTGTAAACTTTATGGGAGAAGACTGTCAGCTCTTTTCTCTCACAGAGCTGGTGATGGGCTTGAACCACTGACCTTTTGATTAGCAGCTGAGTGTCTAAGCATTGCACCACCAGGGCTCTTCCAGGGCTGCTAGACCACCACAAATACTGAGTGTACCTGGGCGGTGCAAATGGTTTAAGTGATGGGTTGCTAACTGAAGGGTTGGGGTTCGAGCCCGCCCATAGATGTCTCTTAAGAAAGGCCTTCTGATTTACTTCCAAAAAATCAGCCATTGAAAATTCTATGGAACACAGTTCTACTCCGACACACATGGGCTTGCCATGAGTCAGAATCAACTGTGTGGTAACTAGTATTATGACAATACGGTATCGATATGAAAGAGAAAATGCTGAAGAACCTAGAAACGTCCATAAAGCAAGACTTTATGGAGAAGAAATGGTATTTAGAAAGGTGAAGCATATAATGTAGCTGTTATTAGTTTTTGTTGTCTAACAAAACAACCTCATTATCTCAGTGCCTAAGGCATCAAATATTTTCTTTTTTTCTTTTTCTTACTCATGGGTCTGTGGGGCTGCTCACATTTGCCTAATCACGGCTGGGTTTTATGCATATGTGGTTCCCTTCTGCTCTATGTGTTTCCTAAAACATGCTCTTTTCTAGGTAGATCACAAGCACCAAGGACAAACCAAATCACACAATAGCATTTCAAGACTGACTGTATCACATCTACTTCTATTCCACTGGGCAAAGGAAGTCAATGGCCAGGCTTACAAAGTCAGTAGGCCTGGGAAGAATATTTCCAGGAGGAAGGTGTAAAGGAACGAGTCTAGGCTGAAAAATAATCCAATCTATGACACAGCTGTAGGAACTTACTGCCTGTTTGCCACCAAGAGCTCTTCGATTATAGTTCAGCTCTTAATATTTCTTAGCAGCTCTCTCTGATTCTGTCCCTGTCTCTCTATAGTGTCTCTCTTGTAGCTTCTCCTCCTGGGTCCCAATGACTTGTTCACTTGCATTTCTAAGTTCATGTTTCCCCTAATAGAGACTTTAAAAAGAGATCACATGTCATCATACTTAGCCTTTCTTTAGCTTTTTTTCAGCAGGATACCTCACAACCCATAGACCAGATTATAGATTGGTGATCACTGAATTAAGTGCAAGAACATTTTGATATCACAAGAGGGAAATCCTGGGTTAAATGATGTTTTACTACAGCTAAAATTAATACCTTCTGAATAAAAAAAAAAAACATAAAACAAGCAAAGTGAAAATTTTTTCTGGTACTTGAAAAAATACATTCACATTACATATAACTGACCAGTTAAGGATATATATACTTTATGCACTGAACTCTTGTAAGCGCATAAGGAAATGACAATGCCCTAGATAAATAAGCAAATGATAAATACAGAATTAAAATCTTGCACGAGCAGGCCTCACATATAAAAATAGTTCTCCTCATTGTTAACCAAGAACTTACACATTAAAACCACAAAATGGTTCCACTTATAGCCATCAGATTGACAAGAAAGAAAATGTCTGACCTGCTCAATCACTGGCAAGGGGCCGAAGAATGGCGAACTTTGATATACTACTGGTGGAGCTATAAAGCAGCCCACAGAGATTTGGAGAGCAGTGTGGCAACGTCTTATTAAGCTGAAGATAGGCATGCCCTAAGATATAGCAATTCTCAAATTTAGCAATTTCTCTAACAAAATGTCCAAGAGTATGTGTACAAAAACGGTTCCTAAAATACAGTTTTAAAAAGAAAATAAAAAAGGATACTACATATATGCCCACCAAAAAATGGTCATTTGTGTTACATTCATTGTTGTTGTTGTTGCTGTTAGGTGCCAGCTGAGTTGGTTCTGACTCAGAGCTACCCTATGTACAACAGAATGAAATACTGCTGGGTCCTGCGCCATCCTCATAATCATTGTTATGCTTGAGCCCATTGTTGCAGCCACTGCGTCAATCCATCTCATTGAGGGTCTTCCTCTTTTTCTATGGCCGTCAACTTTACCAAGCATGGTGTCCTTCTTTAGGGACTGGTCCCTCCTGATAACATGTCCAAAGTACGTGAGGTGAAGTCTCACCATCTTTGCTTCTAAGGAGAATTCTGGCTGTACTTCTTCCAGGATACATGGTGCATTCTTCACCAACACCACAATTCAAAGGCGTCATTTCTTTTTTGTGCTTCCTTATTTATTGTCCAACTTTTGCATGCATGTGAGGCAATTGAAAACATGATGGCTTAGGTCAGGCACATCTTAGTCCTTAGTGACATCTTTGCTTTTTAACACTTTAAAGAGGTCTTTTGCAGCAGATTTGCCCAATGCAGTAAGTAGTTTAATTTTAGTTGCCATGAAGTCGGTTCTGACTAATGGTTACCCTATGTGTGCAGAACAGAGCTGCTCCATAGAGTTTTGAAGGCTGTGACCTTTTGGAAGCAGATTGCCAGGCCTGTTTTCAGAGGCATCTCTGGGTGGATTCGAACTGACAACATTTTGGCTAATACTTGAACTCTGTTATATTCATTAAGGTGTTGAAATAAATGGACTAGAGCAACATGAGTCAGTATGGGTATCAAAAACAAAATGGTGAAGAAAAGAAAATTGTAAAATGATATATTCAGCATCTCTTTATATAGTTTATAAAACTGCAAAAAAAAAAAAGCTACATATTACTGAGATACAACAATTACACATTTAGTAAGAATATAAAAACATTCCTGGGGATTATGAGATGAATTCAGATGTTGTTATCTCTTGTATAGAAGGGAGGGAATGTTTTCAGGGAAGAGCAGATACGGAAAACTAGATGGTGGGCATAAAGTTGCTAATTATTAATTTTTTATTATAATATTTTATACATTTGAATGATTTCATTAAAAATATTTCCTTAATTCATCTATTTAAAAAAAAAAAGACAAACCAGTTGCTGCTGAGTCAATTCTGACTCATAGTGATCCTAAAGGACAGAGTAGAACTGCCCCATAGGGTTTCCAAGGAGTGGCTGGTGAATTTGAACTGCCAACCTTTTGGTTAGCAGCCTAGCTCTTAACCACTGCACCATCAGGGCTCTTAATTCATCTATAAAAACCAAGACAAACAAACAAATAAACCCATTGCTGTCCAGTCGAATCCGACTCATAGCAACCCTGAAGGACAGAGTAGAACTGCCCCATAGGGTTTCCAAGGAACACCTTGAGGATTCGAACTGCCAACCTTCTGGCTAGGAGCCATAGCTCTTAACCACCATGCCATCAGGGTTTCAATGATTTGTATAGGACCTGGCATATTGTATAACTTCAATAACTGTAAGGAGTTTTGGTCATATGATGAACAAGAATGGAAAAATATTTTATTGGCTTTTACATTTGCATTTGTCCCACCAATTATAGTAGTGGTTTTATTTAAAATGTTGAAATGGATGCTCAGGGTGAGAGTTCACTCTTTCATCCATCCATTTGTTCATTAAATATTTACCAAGCATACACTTATATGTTGTAGAGTAAATGCTCTAGTTTGTAGTGTTGAAATAATCAAACACAGCCTGTGACTAATAAAATTGAGTTTTTTTTTTTTTTTTTTCTTTACATAAGGAAGATAGTGATATATCAGAACAGGAAGAGGAGGTGTTAGAGGAAACAGACTCAATTTCCAGGTTCTGGAGATGGTGTAATGTGTTGACAGGGATGAAAATTGGTAGATTGAATCCCATCTTACTACCTGAAGAGTAAATAATATTGTGGTGATAGTATGTAATATGTAATATTGTGGTGATAAAAAAAAAAGTGTTAAATATGAAAGTAGTAGTAATGTATGTGTTAGGGGTTGAATTGTGTCACCCTGAAGTATGTGCTATAAATCCTAACCCCTGTAGTGGTTATAACTCATTTGGTAATGAGTTTTAGTTGTTACATTAATGGAGCAGAATTAGTGTAGGGTGTGATTTAAGTCAATCTTCTTTTGAGATATAAAAAAGATTAAACAAGCAAGCCAGCAAGCAGAGATGGGGGAAGACAGATGTCAAACAACATGAAGATCGTCCAGGAGCAGAAGCTCAAACAGACAGGACCTTTCTCCAGGAATTACAGAGAAGGAAAGCCTTCCCCTAGAACCAGCACCCTGAATTCAGACCTCTAGCCTCCTGAACTGTGAAAAAACAAATTTCTATCTGTAAAAGCCACCCATTTTGTGGTAATTCTGTTACAGCAGCACTACGTAACTATGACAGCACGTGATCTATAAAAAATAGTAAATGGACAGTACATTTGATAAAGTAATACAAACAAATAGCCAAAATACAAGACAGTTGTGTCATGGACAGTTTTGATTTCTACGAAAGAGATCTTTAAACTATAAGTATTGTGGAAGCATTTAGGAACTTTTATAATGGTATAATATAGTAAGAGTTATTAGATTAAATCTATATTTAGATGAAGAACCTGTACATAGACCAATAGGTAGTCCTTCAAACAAAACAAGGGAATATTGTGTGGCTTAAAATCAGGAAAAGGGTGCATCGGGGTTGTATCCGTTTGCTATGCTTATTCAATCTCTATGCTGAGAAAATAATTTGAGAAGCTGGGCTATACGAAGAAGAACACAGCATCAGAATTGGAGAATTACACATTAACAACCTGTGATATGCAGATGACACAACCTTGCTTGCTAAAAGGGAAGAAGACTTGAAGTACTTACTGATGAAGATCAAAGACTACCGCCTTAAGTATGGATTACACTTTAACCTAAAAAAAAAAAAAAAAAATCTCACAACTGGACCAATGGGTAACATTATGATAAACAGAGAAAACACTGAAGTTGTCAAGGATTTCATTTTACATGGATCCACAATCAATACCCATTGAAGCCACAGTCAAGAAATCAAATGACATACCGCATTGGGCAAATCTGCTGCAAAAGACCTCTTTAAAGTGCTGAAAAGCAAAGATGAACTAAGGTACGCCTAACCCAAGCCATAATATTTTCAGTTGCCTCATATGCATGTGAAAGCTGGACTATGAAAAAGGAAGACTGAAGAAGAATTGATTGTCTTTGAATTACAGTTTTGGTGAAGAATATTGAATACACAATGGACTACCAGAAGAACAAATAAATCTGTCTTGGAAGAAGTACAGCTGGAATGCACCTTAGAAGTGAGGATGGGAAGATTTCATCTCATGTACTTCAGACATGTCACAGGAGAGACCAGTCCCTGGAGAACAACATCACGCTTGGTAGAGGATCAGCAAAAAAGGGGAAGGCCCTCAACGAGATAGACTGACACAATGGTTGGCTGCAACAATGGGCTCAAACACAGCAACGGCTGTGAGGGTGGTGCAGGACTGGGTAGCATTTCATTCTGTTGTACATAGGGTCACTAAGTTGGGACTGAGTCAATGGCACCTAACAACAATGACATATACACTGTATATGAAATTGTGTGTATATAGCATTAAGCATTTCTCAAAACCCACAGAACTGTACACTACAAAAAGGGAGAAACGATATGCAGGGTGGGGAGAGTATATGGGAACTCTGTATGTACTTCCTACACAATTTTTCTGTAAATCTAAAACATCTCTAAAAATAACATTTATTACAAAAAGATTTGGTATCTCTTTCAGTAACTTCTGAGATGGTAGTCAACCTGGATGATTGTAGATTATGGCCATACAAGCTTGAAGAAGTAGAGTTTCACTTTTTATGTCATTAAATGCTAAATTGTACACACTAGTTTATAAGTGCTATCTGAGTCAGCTATACCACAGAGTGAACACAGGTGAGTGGAGTGCAGATGTAGGGGAATTAACTTTCACATTAAATACAATTAAAAACTGACCAATTGGAGGGGGTGCCAAGATGGGTGACTAGGTAGAAGCTACCTCGGATCCCTCTTGCAACAAAGACTCAGAAAAACAAGTGAATCGATCACATACATGACAATCTACGAACCCTGACCATCAAACACAGATCTAAAGAGTTGACCTGAGTGACACAGACTGAGAACGAACAACCATGGGGAAGCAGCGACTGTTTTTGGAACCTGGAGCAAGCGTTCCAGTCAGGAAACCTTGGCGCTGGGCTTTGGACTGGGCACAGGGGAGTTGAGCACGGCACCCTGAGGTGGCGCAAACATGGGACGCAGCCCTAGCCCCCAGAAGTGACCTCAGGGGAAGCCCAGCCAGTGCATGCAGGCAGCACAGTGACGCGGCTGACAGGAGGAGAAGTCACCGGGAGGCAGTGACTGGTTTTGGAGCTTGGAGTGCTGCATCCCAGCCAGGGAACCTTGGCACTGGGCTTTGGACTGGGAGCAGAGGAACTGACCATGGCTTCTGAGACAGCACAAGCACGGGACACGGGCCTCGGGGGCAATCTCTACCCAGCCAGCACACACAGTTGACGCAACCCTCGGGAATCTCAGATAAAACAGTCATCCCAAGCAAGATAAGTAACTTTGTCTATATTCCGGGGTGCTACTCTCTCCTATTTATCTGAACCCTCCCCTCCCCTTTCCAGGCGGCTTCATTAACATTGGAATTTCCTGAGCCAGAGAGTGAAGTGTGCTGTGGTTTTTCTTTCTTTCTTTCTTTTTTTTTTTTTTGGTCTTTTCCTAACCCATTCTCCTGGCCTGAGAGAAGCAGCTACAAAAAACCCAGGGACCAAAAATCCTTCCCTAATTGGACTAAAAACACAGAACCAGCTCCAGCCAAACATACGTGATCCACAGTCTTGGGCTTTCATCTCTACAGGGAACAAGGTGGCTATTATAATGCAAAGGCAATTCTGATAGGGATCTGACTGTCATTGTTTTAGCGGATTACTAGAAAGACAAGTTTCCCAAGTCTGATATCTCTGCATATTCAACAGAACCCTCACTGACCCACAATGGGGAACTGAGGGCTGAAGCTCCCCCCAGACCACCTAGCCTCTTGCCTTAGTGGTCTAAGGAGGGTGACACCTACCAATCTGTAGAGGTACTTGCACTGGGGGCCTAAGGTACAGCTGCAGAGCCCACCCAACAATGAGCTTTAGGAATAGAGACACACCTACCTCACTGACACTTGGGGGAAGCCTGTCAGCATCCTACCCCCCTGAAGTGTAAAACCCTGCTGCTACTAGAATCTGGTACACACAACTATCACCACTACTTCTCTAGGTGGATAGGTGACAGTCTGAACCACACACTTGATGACCCAAAATCAGATTCTACTCAAGAATAGTGAATGGACTCAGGCATATATATCTGGCAACAGCCCAAACCAGCTGGTAATAGGTCATAAGTAAGTCAAGGGTTACAACAATCAAGACAGCACAATCTAGTAGCCCATCCACGTATATTGAAAGAAAACAAAACAAGATAAGACTCAGTGAGCAAACATAGAATAAATCACTACAATATCTTAGAGATGGCTCGGAGACAGCAGTTGATATCAAGCCACAAAAAGAAGCAGACCATGATTGCTTCTACAACTCCCCAAACTAAAGAATCAAAATGTTTCCCAAATGAAGATACAATCCTGGAATTGCCAGATGCAGAATATAAAAAAACTAATTTTCACAATGCTTCAAGACATCAGGGATGACCTCAGAAATGAAATAAGGCAACATACAGAAAAAGCCAAGGAACACACTCATAAAGCAGTTGAAGAACTCAAAAAGATTATTCAAGAACATACTGGAAAAATTAATAAGCTGCAAGAATCCATAGAGAGACAGCATTCAGAAATCCAAAAGATTAACAGTACAATTACAGAATTAGACAACTCAATAGGAAGTAAGAGGTGCAGATTCAAGCAATTGGAATGCAGGGTGGGAGATCTGGAGGACAAGGGAATTGACACGAATATAGCTGAAAAAAAATCAGATAAGAGAATTAAAAAAAAATGAAGAAACCCTAAGAATCATGTGGGACTCTACCAAGAAGAATAATTTGCGGGTGATTGGAGTTCCAGAAAAGGGAGGGATAACAGAAAATACAGATCTGTTGGCAGAAAACTTCCCTAACATCATGACAGACGAAAGGATATCTATCCAAGATGCTCATCGAACCCCACTTAAGATTGATCCAAAAAGAAAATCACCAAGACATATTATTATCAAACTTGCCAAAACCAAAGATAAAGAGAAAATTTTAAAAGCAGCAAGGGATAAAAGAAAGGTCTCCTTCAAGGGAGAATCAATAAGTTCAGACTACTCAGCAGAAACCATGCAGTCAAGAAGGCAATGGGATGACATATATAGAGCACCGAAGGAGAAAAACTGCCAGCCAAGGATCATATATCCAGCAAAACTCTCTCTCAAATATGACGGTGAAATTAAAACATTTACAGATAAACACAAGCTTAGAGAATTTGCAAAAACCAAACCAAAGCTACAAGAAATACTAAAGGAAATTGTTTGGTCAGAAAATCAATAATATCAGATACCAGCACAACACAAGGTCACAAAACAGAACATCCTGACATCAACTTAAATAGGGAAATCACAAAAACAAATTAATATTAAATTTAAATAGAAAAAAACGCTCAAAACAGGGAATCATTGAAGTCAATATGTACAAGATCACAATAATCAAAAAGAGGGACTAAATACAGGTGGCAAAGAACTGCCATATGGAGAGGGAAACAAGGCGATATAGGACAATACAAGTTAGGTTTTCACTTAGAAAAATAGGGGTAAATATTAAGGCAACCACAAAGAGGTATAACAACTCCATAACTCAAAATAAAAACCAACAAAAACATAACGACTCAGCAAACATAAAGTCAAATACTGTGAAAATGAGGAACACACAATTTACAAAGAAAAACGTCTCAGCACGACAAAGTAAGTGGAAAATGAAATTGTCAACAACACACATAAAAAGGCATCAAAATGACAGCACTAAACACATACTTATCTATAATCACGCTGAACGTAAATGGACTAAATGCACGAATAAAGAGACAGAGAGTCTCAGACTGGATAAAGAAACATGATCTGTCTATATGCTGTCTACAAGAGACACACCTTAGACTTAGAGACACAAACAAACTAAAACTCAAAGGATGGAAAAAATATACATATCAAGCAAACAGCAAGCAAAAAAGAGCCGGAGTAGCAATATTAATTTCTGACAAAATAGACTTTAAAGTTAAATCCACCACAAAGGATAAAGAAGGATACTACATAATGATTAAAGGGACAATTGACCAGGAAGATATAACCATATTAAATATTTATGAACCCAATGACAGGGCTGCAAGATACATAAAACAAACTTTAACAGAACTGAAAAGTGAGATAGACACCTCCACAATTATAGTAGGAGACTTCAACACACCACTTTCAGAGAAGGACAGGACTTCCAGTAAGAAGCTCAATAGAGACACCGAAGACCGAATTACAACAATCAACCAACTTGACCTCATAGACTTATATGGAACACTCCACCCAACTGTTGCAAAGTATACTTTTTTTCTAGCGCACGTGGAACGTTCTCTAGAATAGACCACATATTAGGTCATAAAACAAACCTTTGCAGAATCCAAAACATCGAAATATTACAAAGCATCTTCTCAGACCACAAGGCCATAAAAGTGGAAATTAATAACAGAAAAATTAGGGAAAAGAAATCAAATACTTGGAAACTGAACAATACCCTGCTCAAAAAAGACTGGGTTATAGAAGACATTAAGGAGGGAATAAAGAAATTCATAGAATGTAATGAGAATGAAAACACTTCCTATCAAAACCTCTGGGACACAGAAAAGCAGTGCTCAGAGGTCAATTTATATCGATAAATGCACACATACAAAAAGAAGAAAAAAGCCAAAATCAGAGAACTGTCCCTACAACTTGAACAAATAGAAAAAAAATAGAAAGTGCGCAACAAAAGAACCCATCAGCCACCAGAAGAAAACAAATAATAAAAATTAGAGCTGAACATAATGAATTAGAGAACAGAATAACAATTGAAAGAATTAACAAAGCCAAAAGCTGGTTCTTTGAAAAAATTAACAAAATTGATAAACCATTGGCCAGACTGACTAAAGAAATACAGGAAAGGAAACAAATAACCCGAATAAGAAACGAGATGGGCCACATCACAACAGACCCAACTGAAATTAAAAGAATCATATCAGATTATTACGAAAAATTGTACTCTAACAAATTTGCAAACCTAGAAGAAATGGATGAATTCCTGGAAAAAAACTACCTACCTAAACTAACATGATCAGAAGTAGAACAACTAAATAGACCCATAACAAAAAAAGAGATTGAAACGGTAATTAAAAAACTCCCATCAAAAAAAAGCCCTGGCCCAGACGGCTTTACTGCAGAGTTCTACCAAACCTTCAGAGAAGAGTTAACACCACTACTACTAAGGGTATTTCAAAGCATAGAAAATGATGGAATACTACCTAACTCATTCTATGAAGCCACCATATCCCTGATACCAAAACCGGGTAAAGACATCACAAAAAAAGAAAATTACAGACCTATATCCCTCATAAACATAGATGCAAAAATCCTCAACAAAATTCTAACCAATCGAATTCAACAACATATCAAAAACATAATCCACCACGACCAAGTGGGAATTATACCAGGTATGCAAGGCTGGTTTAATATTACAAAAACCATTAATGTAATCCACCATATAAATAAAAGACAAAAACCACATGATCTTATCAATTGATGCCGAAAAGGCATTTGACAAAGTCCAAAACTCATTTATGATAAAAACTCTCACCAAAATAGGAATTGAAGGAAAATTCCTCAACATAATAAAGGGCATCTATACAAAGCCAGCAGCCAACATCACTCTGAATGGAGAGAGCCTGAAAGCATTTCCCTTGAGAACAGGAACCAGACAAGGATGCCCTTTATCACCGCTCTTATTCAACATTGTGCTAGAGGTCCTAGCCAGAGCAATTAGGCTAGACAAAGAAATAAAGGGCATCCGGATTGGCAAGAAGGAAGTAAAATTATCTCTATTTGCAGATGACATGATCTTATACACAGAAAACCCTAAGGAATCCTCCAGAAAACTACTGAAACTAATAGAAGAGTTTGGCAGAGTCTCAGGTTATAAGATAAACATACAAAAATCACTTGGATTCCTCTACATCAATAAAAAGAACATCGAAGAGGAAATCACCAAATCAATACCATTCACAGTAGCCACCAAGAAGATAAAATAAGGAATAAATCTTACCAAAGATGTTAAAGACCTATACAAAGAAAACTACAAAGTACTACTGCAAGAAACTAAAAAGGACCTACTTAAGTGGAAAAACATACCTTGCTCATGGATAGGAAAACTTAACATAGTAAAAATGTCTATTCTACCAAAAGCCATCTATACATACAATGCACTTTTGATCCAAATTCCAATGATATTTTTTAATGTGATGGAGAAACAAATCACCAACTTCATATGGAAGGGAAAGAAGCCCCGGATAAGTAAAGCACTACTGAAAAAGAAGAAGAAAGTGGGAGGCCTCACTCTACCTGATTTTAGAACCTATTATACAGCCACAGTAGTCAAAACAGCCTGGTACTGGTACAACAACAGGCACATAGACCAATGGAACAGAATTGAGAACCCAGATATAAATCCATCCACGTATGAGCAGCTGATATTTGACAAAGGCCCAGTATCCGTTAACTGGGGAAAAGATAGTCTTTTTAACAAATGGTGCTAGCATAATTGGATACCCATTTGCAAAAAAATGAAACAGGACCCATACCTCACACCATGCACAAAAACTAACTCCAAGTGGATCAAAGACCTAAACATAAAGACTAAAACGATAAAGATCATGGAAGGAAAAATAGGGACAACATTAGGAGCCCTAATACAAGGCATAAACAGAATACAAAACGTTACCAGAAATGACAAAGAGAAACCAGATAACTGGGAGCTCCTAAAAATCAAACACCTATGCTCATCTAAAGACTTCACCAAAAGAGTAAAAAGACCACCTACAGATTGGGAAAGAATTTTCAGCTATGACATCTCTGACCAGCACCTGATCTCTAAAATCTAATTAAAAAAAAAAAAAAAAAATTTTTTTTTACTGGTAAAACTCAACCACAAAAAGACAAACAACGCAATCAAAAAGTGGGCAAAGGAGATGAACACCCACTTCACTAAAGAAGATATTCGGGCAGCTAACAGATACATGAGAAAATGCTCTCAATCATCAGCCATTGGAGAAATGCAAATTAAAAGTACGATGAGATTTCATTTCACTCCAACAAAAAAAAAAAAATTTTTTTTTTTTTGGCTGGCATTAATCCAAAAAACACAAAATAATAAATGTTGGAGAGGCTGCGGAGAGATTGAAACTCTTATACACTGCTGGTGGGAATGTAAAATGGTATAACCACTTTGGAAATCTACCTGGCATTTTCTTAAAAAGTTAGAAATCGAACTACCGTACAACCCAGAAATCCCACTCCTCGGAATATACCCTAGAGAAATAAGAGACTTTACATGAACAGATATATGCACACCCATGTTTATTGCAGCACTGTTTACAATAGCAAAAAGCTGGAAGTAACCAAGGTGTCCATCAAGGGATGAATGGTTAAATAAATTATGGTATATTCACACAATGGAATACTACGCATTGATAAAGAACAGTGAGGAATCTGTGAAACATTTCATAACATGGAGGAACCTGGAAGGCATTATGCTGAGCGAAATTAGTCAGAGGCAAAGGGACAAACATTGTATAAGACCACTATTATAAGATCTTGAGAAATAGTATAAACTGAGAAGAACACATACTTTTGTGGTTACGAGGAGGGGAGGGAGGGAGGGTGGGAGAGGGTTATTTACTGATTAGTTAGTAGATAAGAACTACTTTAGGTGAAGGGAAGGACAATACTCAATACATGGAAGGTCAGCTCAACTGGACTGGACCAAAAGCAAAGATGTTTCCGGGATAAACTGAATGCTTCAAAGGTCAGCGAAGCAAGAGTGGGGGTTTGGGGACTATGGCTTAAGGGGACTTCTAAGTCAATTGGCAAAATAATTCTATTATGAAAACATTCTGCATCCCACTTTGAAATGTGGTGTCTGGGGTCTTAAATACTAACAAGCGGCCATCTAAGATGCATCAATTGGTCTCAACCCACCTGGAGCAAAGGAGAATGAAGAAGACCAAGGTCACATGACAACTATGAGCCCAAGAGACAGAAAGGGCCACTTGAACCAGAGACTTACATCATCCTGAGACCAGAAGAACTAGATGGTGCCTGGCCACAACCAATGGCTGCCCTGACAAGGAGCACAACAGAGAACCCCTGAGGGAGCAGGAGATCAGTGGGATGCAGACCCCAAATTCTCATAAAAAGACCAGACTTAATGGTCTGACGGAGACTAGAGGAATCCCGGCGGTCATGGTCCCCAGACCTTCTGTTGGCCCAGGACAGGAACCATTCCCAAAGACTACTCATCAGACATGGAAGGGACTGGACAATGGGTTGGAGAGAGATGCTGACGAAGAGTGAGCTACTTGTATCAGGTGGACACTTGAGACTGTGTTGGCATCTCCTGTCTGGAGGGGAGATGGGAGGGTAGAGAGGGTTAGAAACTGGCAAAAAGGTCACGAAAGGAGAGACTGGAAGAAGGGAGCGGGCTGACTCACTAGGGGGAGAGTAAGTGGGAGTATGGAGTAAGGTGTATATAAGCTTATATGTGGCAGACTGACTTGATTTGTAAACTTTCACTTAAAGCACAGTAAAAATTATTAAAAAAAAAAACTGACCAATTAAGTACACTGAGGCAATCTTCATTTTTATTGACATTTATTAGAATCATTGAGATGTTGTCTATATATAGACAAACATGAGTACATTAAGTTGAAATCCACAAGATTATTCATTTATTAGTTTCTCCTTTAAAAGGAGATAAAATGATAGAGAATGGGAGAAAAAAGTATTCTCTGAGGCTCAGAGGGTTATTCTAATCTGAATTTCTATTCCTTTTTTTTTTTTTTTTAACCAGAAGGATAGCTTAAGGACAGAATGGCTTTCATTTTGCTAGCTTAAGTGACAAGTGGCCAACTTGGACTCCAATTAGTAGTAAGTGGAAGCTGAGCCGTTTGGAATCACATCTAAGAATTTGCTAACCTTTAAAAATCACTTTCATCTTCAGACATGAGCCGAACAGGAGCATTAAAAAAAAAAAATCCACTTTAATTTGATTTTCAGTTACAGAATTGTCCCTAAGAAGCTGTTAAAAAAAAAAAAAAAAAAAGAAGCTGTTAGTACCTTCAAAAATCAGATATTCTAAAGGCTCCATCTTTCAGCTGCAAAGGGGCTGATTTCATCTGCATTAAAATAATGTATATAATTTTTTAAGTTAAATTATTAAAAAAAAATTCTTGCAATAAGTTGAAACTGTTAAAATAATTCACCAGTGACAAGCTTTAATCAATACAATGTTTAATATTATATATATATGTATATATATACACTCACACACATACATACATGTATATATGAATTATGATGTTGGCAAATAATATTGAATATACCACAGACTGCCAGAAGAACAAACAAATTTGTCTTTGAAGAAGTGCAGCCAGAATGTTCCTTTGAAGTGAGAATCACGACACTTCATCTCACACACTTTGAACATGTTATCAGGAGGGACCAGCCCCTAGAGAAAGACATCATGCTTGGTAAAGTCGAGGGTCAGCAAAAATGGGGAAGTACTCTAAATGAGATAGATTGACACAGTGGCTGCAACAGTGGACTCAAACATAGCAATGACTGTGAGGATGACAAAGGGCAGCGTTTTGTTCTGTTGTACATTAGGTCACTGTGAGTCAGAACTGACTCAATGGCACCTCACAAGAACAACATCAGAGGTGAAAAGATGAATTTGATAGTAATCTCTTTGTAAAAGAAAGGTTTTATTGAAGCAGAACATAAATGCAGGAGAAATACATAAATCATGGGATGAATTTTTATTAGTTTTTCATACCCATGTGGCCACCAGCCAAAGCAGGAAACAGAACGTTGCTAGCATTCCAGTTGCCCCCCAAGAGAGGAACTGAGTTCTGATTTCTATCTCCATAATTTTTTTTTTCTACTTGCTACTGAAAAGAATATAAATTGAATCATACAGCGTATACTCTTATGTATCTGGTTCCTTTTACTCAACACAATGCTTGCAAGACTAATCTGTGTTGTTGTCCATAGCAAATGTCATTCATTTTCATTATTGTATTTTTTTATTCTACATTTGCTTTGTTTCCATTGGAGACTATAACAGTGCTGTTACAAACAATCTAGCACTTCTCTCTTCGTGCACATGTTTACGGGTTTAAAGGAGCCCTTTGGTGCTAAATGGTTGGCTGCTGACAGAAAGGTTGGTGGTTCAAACTCACTAGCCATTCTACTGTAAAAAGTTGGGACAATCTGCTTGCATAAAGATCAAAGCCTTGGAAACACTATGGGTCAGTTCTAATAGGGCTGCTATGAGAGTCAGACTCAATGGCACACAATAACAACGACAACAACATATACAGCTTTACTCAGGTTTTCTCCAAGAGTGCAATTGCTAGTGCAGAGGGTGCATTACCTCAGATTTAGTAGCTTAAAACAACAATAAACGTTTACGACTTCACTGTTTAAATTGGGAATCCAGGAACGATTTGGTTGCATACTCCTGGCTCATGGTCTTTTTTTTTTTTTTTAATAACTTTTATTAAGCTTCAAGTGAACGTTTACAAACCAAATCAGTCTGTCACATATAAGTTTACATACATCTCACTCCCTGCTCCCACTTGCTCTCCCCCTCTTGAGTCAGCCCTTTCAGTCTCTCCTTTCTTGACAATTTTGCCAGCTTCCCTCTCTCTCTATCCTCCCATCCCCCCTCCAGACAAGAGTTGCCAACACAGTCTCAAGTGTCCACCTGATATAATTAGCTCACTCGTCATCAGGGTCTCTCTCCCACCTGCTGACCAGTCCCTTTCATGTCTGATAAGTTGTCTTCGGGGATGGTTCCTGTCCTGGGCCAACAGAAGGTCTGGGGAGCATGGCCGCCGGGATTCCTCTAGTCTCAGTCAGACCATTAAGTTTGGTCTTTTTATCAGAATTTGGGGTCTGCATCCCACTGATCTCCTTCTCCCTCAGGGGTCCTCTGCTGTGCTCCCTGTCAGGGCTGTCATCGATTGTGGCCGGGCACCAACTAGTTCTTCTGGTCTCAGGATGATGTAGGTCTCTGGTTCATGTGGCCCTTTCTGTCTCTTGGGCTCTTAGTTGTCGTATGGCCTTGGTGTTCTTCATTTTCCTTTGCTCCAGGTGGGTTGAGACCAATTGATGCATCTTAGATGGCCGCTTGTTAGCATTTAAGACCCCAGACACCACATTTCAAAGTGGGATGCAGAATGTTTTCATAATAGAATTATTTTGCCAATTGACTTAGAAGTCCCCGCAAACCATGTTCCCCAGACCCCCGAGCTTGCTACGCTGACTTTTGAAGCATTCATTTTATCCCGGAAACTTCTTTGCTTTTGGTCCAGTCCAATTGAGCTGACCTTCCATGTATTGAGTGTTGTCTTTCCCTTTACCTAAAGCAGTTCTTATCTACTGATTAATCAATAAAAAACCTTCTCCCACCCTCCCTCCCTCCCCCCCTCGTAACCACAAAAGTATGTGTTCTTCTCAGGTTTACTATTTCTCAAGATCTTGTAATAGTGGTCTTATACAATATTTGTCCTTTTGCCTCTGACTAATTTCGCTCAGCATAATGCCTTCCAGGTTCCTCCATGTTATGAAATGTTTCACAGATTCGTCACTGTTCTTTATCGATGCGTAGTATTCCATTGTGTGAATATACCACAATTTATTTACCCATTCATCCTTTGATGGACACCTTGGTTGCTTCCAGCTTTTTGCTATTGTAAACAGAGCTGCAATAAACATGGGTGTGCATATATCTTTGTTTGAAGGCTCTTGTATCTCTAGGGTATATTCCCAGGAGTGGGATTTCTGGGTTGTATGGTAGTTCGATTTCTAACTGTTTAAGATAACGCCAGATAGATTTCCAAAGTGGTTGTACCATTTTACATTCCCACCAGCAGTGTATGAGAGTTACAATCTCTCCGCAGCCTCTCCAACATTTATTATTTTGTGTTTTTTGGATTAATGCCAGCCTTGCTGGTGTGAGATGGAATCTCATCGTAGTTTTAATTTGCATTTCTCTAATGGCTAATGATCGAGAGCATTTTCTCATGTATCTGTTGGCTGCCTGAATATCTTCTTTAGTGAAATGTGTGTTCATATCCTTTGCCCACTTCTTGATTGGGTTGTTTGTCTTTTTGTGGTTGAGTTTTGACAGAATCATGTAGATTTTAGAGATCAGGCGCTGGTGGGAGATGTCATAGCTGAAAATTCTTTCCCAATCTGTAGGTGGTCTTTTTACTCTTTTGGAGAAGTCTTTAGATGAGCATAGGTGTTTGATTTTTAGGAGCTCCCAGTTATTGGGTTTCTCTTCATCATTTTTGGTAATGTTTTGTATTCTGTTTATACCTTGTATTAGGGCTCCGAGGGTTGTCCCAATTTTTTCTTCCATGATCTTTATCGTTTTAGTCTTTATGTTTAGGTCTTTGATCCACTTGGAGTTAGTTTTTGTGCATGGTGTGAGGTATGGGTCCTGTTTCATTTTTTTGCAAATGGATATCCAATTATGCCAGCACCATTTGTTAAAAAGGCTATCTTTTCCCCAATTAATTGACACTGGTTCTTTGTCAAATATCAGCTGCTCATAAGTGGATGGATCTATGTCTGGGTTCTCAATTCTGTTCCATTGGTCTATGTGCCTGTTGTTGTACCAGTACCAGGCTGTTTTGACTACTGTGGCTGTATAATAGGTTCTGAAGTCAGGTAAGGTGAGGCCTCCCACTTTCTTCTTCTTTTTCAGTAGTGCTTTGCTTATCCGGGGCTTCTTTCCCTTCCATATGAAATTGGTGATTTGTTTCTCTATCCCCTTAAAATATGACATCGGAATTTGGATCGGAAGTGCGTTAAATGTATAGATGGCTTTTGGTAGAATAGACATTTTTACTATGTTAAGGCTTCCTATCCATGAGCAAGGTATGTTTTTCCACTTAAGTATGTCCTTTTGAATTTCTTGTAGTAGAGCTTTATAGTTTTCTTTGTATAGGTCTTTTACATCCTTGGTAAGATTTATTCCTAAGTATCTTATCTTCTTGGGGGCTACTGTGAATGGTATTGATTTGGTGATTTCCTCTTCGGTGTTCTTTTTGTTGGTGTAGAGGAATCTAAGTGATTTTTGTATGTTTATTTTATAACCTGAGACTCTGCCAAACTCTTCTATTAGTTTCAGTAGTTTTCTGGAGGATTCCTTAGGGTTTTCTGTGTATATAATCATGTCATCTGCAAATAGTGATAACTTTACTTCTTCCTTGCCAATCCGGATACCTTTTGTTTCTTTGTCTAGCCTAATTGCCCTGGCTAGGACTTCTAGCACGATGTTGAATAAGAGTGGTGATAAAGGGCATCCTTGTCTGGTTCCTGTTCTCAAGGGAAATGCTTTCAGGTTCTCTCCATTTAGAGTGATATTGGCTGTTGGCTTTGCATAGATGCCCTTTATTATGTTGAGGAATTTTCCTTCAATTCCTATTTTGGTGAGAGTTTTTATCATAAATGGGTGTTGGACTTTGTCAAATGCCTTTTCGGCATCAATTGATAAGATCATGTGGTTTTTGTCTTTTGTTTTATTTATGTGATGGATTACATTAATGGTTTTTCTGATATTAAACCAGCCTTGCATACCTGGTATAAATCCCACTTGATCAGGGTGAATTATTTTTTTGATGTGTTGTTGAATTCTATTGGCTAGAATTTTGTTGAGGATTTTTGCATCAATGTTCATGAGGGATATAGGTCTATAATTTTCTTTTTTTGTAATGTCTTTCCCTGGTTTTGGTATCAGGGAGATGGTGGCTTCATAGAATGAGTTGGGTAGTATTCCGTCATTTTCTATGCTTTGGAATACCTTTAGTAGTAGTGGTGTTAACTCTTCTCTGAAAGTTTGGTAGAACTCTGCAGTGAAGCCGTCCAGGCCAGGTCTTTTTTTTGTTGGGAGTTTTTTGATTACCGTTTCAATCTCTTTTTTTGTTATGGGTCTATTTAGTTGTTCAACTTCTGAATGTGTTAGTTTAGGTAGGTAGTATTTTTCCAGGAATACATCCATTTCTTCTAGGTTTTCAAATTTGTTAGAGTACAATTTTTCATAATAATCTGAAATGATTCTTTTAATTTCATTTGGTTCTGTTGTGATGTGGTCCTTCTCGTTTCTTATTCAGGTTATTTGTTTCCTTTCCTGTTTTTCTTTAGTCAGTCTAGCCAATGGTTTATCAATTTTGTTAATTTTTTCAAAGAACCAGCTTTTGGCTTTGTTAATTCTTTCAATTGTTTTTCTGTTCTCTAATTCATTTAGTTCAGCTCTAATTTTTATTATTTGTTTTCTTCTGGTGCCTGTTGGATTCTTTTGTTGCTCAGTTTCTATTTGTTCAAGTTGTAGGGACAGTTCTCTGATTTTGGCTCTTTCTTCTTTTTGTATGTGTTCATTTATCGATATAATTTGGCCTCTGAGTACTGCTTTTGCTGTGTCCCAGAGGTTTTGATAGGAAGTATTTTCATTCTCGTTGCTTTCTATGAATTTCCTTATTCCCTCATTGATGTCTTCTATAACCCAGTCTTTTTTCAGGAGAGTATTGTTCATTTTCCAAGCATTTGATTTCTTTTCCCTAGTTTTTCGGTTATTGATCTCTAGTTTTATTGCCTTGTGGTCTGAGAAGATGCTTTGTAATATTTCGATGTTTTGGACTCTGCAAAGGTTTGTTTTATGACCTAATATCTGGTCTATTCTAGAGAATGTTCCATGTGCACTAGAAAAAAAAGTATATTTTTGCAGCAGTTGGGTGGAGAGTTCTGTATAAGTCAATGAGGTCAAGTTGGTTGATTGTTGTAATTAGATCTTCCGTGTCTCTATTGAGCTTCTTACTGGATGTCCTGTCCTTCTCTGAAAGTGGTGTGTTGAAGTCTCCTACTATAATTGTGGAGGTGTCTATCTCACTTTTCAATTCTGTTAAAATTTGATTTATGTATCTTGCAGCCCTGTCATTGGGTGCATAAATATTTAATATGGTTATGTCTTCCTGATTAATTGTTCCTTTTATCATTATATAGTGTCCTTCTTTATCCTTTGTGATGGATTTAAGTCTAAAGTCTATTTTGTCAGAAATTAATATTGCTACTCCTCTTCTTTTTTGCTTATTGTTTGCTTGATATACTTTTTTCCATCCTTTGAGTTTTAGTTTGTTTGTGTCTCTAAGTCTAAGGTGTGTCTCTTGTAGGCAGCATATAGATGGATCATGTTTCTTTATCCAGTCTGTGACTCTCTGTCTCTTTATTGGTGCATTTAGTCCATTTACATTCAGGGTAATTATAGATAAATAAGTTTTTAGTGCTGTCATTTTGATGCCTTTTTATGTGTGTTGTTGACAATTTCATTTTTCCCCATACTTTTTTGTGCTGAGGCGTTTTTCTTAGTAAATTGTGAGATCTTCATTTTCATAGTGTTTGACTTTATGTTAGTTGAGTCGTTACGTTTTTCTTGGCTTTTATCTTGAGTTATAGAGTTGTTATACCTTTTTGTGGTTACCTTATTATTTACCCCTATTTTTCTAAGTAAAAACCTAACTTGTATTGTTCTATATCGCCTTGTATCACTCTCCATATGGCAGTTCAATGCCTCCTGTATTTAGTCCCTCTTTTTGATTATTGTGATCTTTTACCTATTGACTTCCATGATTCCCTGTTATGTGTATTTTTTTTTTTAATTAATCTTAATTTGTTTGTTTTTGTGATTTCCCTATTTGAGTTGATATCAGGACGTTCTGTTTTGTGACCTTGTGTTGTGCTGATATCTGATATTATTGGTTCTCTGACCAAACAATATCCTTTAGTATTTCTTGTAGCTTTGGTTTGGTTTTTGCAAATTCTCTAAACTTGTGTTTGTCTGTAAATATCTTAATTTCGCCTTCATATTTCAGAGAGAGTTTTGCTGGATATGTGATCCTTGGCTGGCAGTTTTTCTCCTTCAGTGTTCTGTATATGTCGTCCCATTCCCTTCTTGCCTGCATGGTTTCTGCTGAGTAGTCTGAACTTATTCTTATTGATTCTCCCTTGAAGGAAACCTTTCTTTTCTCCCTGGCTGCTTTTAAAATTTTCTGTTTATCTTTGGTTTTGGTGAGTTTGATGATAATATGTCTTGGTGTTTTTCTTTTTGGATCAATCTTAAATGGGGTTCGATGAGCATCTTGGATAGATATCCTTTCGTCTTTCATGATGTCAGGGAAGTTTTCTGTCAGGAGTTCTTCAACTATTTTCTCTGTGTTTTCTGTCCCCCCTCCCTGTTCTGGGACTCCAATCACCCGCAGGTTATCCTTCTTGATAGAGTTCCACATAATTCTTAGGGTTTCTTCATTTTTTTAAATTCTTTTATCTGATTTTTTTCCAGCTATGTTGGTGTTGATTCCCTGGTCTTCCAGATGTCCCAGTGTGCATTCTAATTGCTCGAGTCTGCTCCTCTGACTTCCTATTGCGTTGTCTAATTCTGTAATTTCATTTTTAATCTTTTGGATTTCTACATGCTGTCTCTCTATGGATTCTTGCAACTTATTAATTTTTCCACTATGTTCTTGAATAATCTTTTTGAGTTCTTCAACAGTTTTATCAGTGTGTTCCTTGGCTTTTTATGCAGTTATCCTAATTTCATTTGTGATATCTTTAAGCATTCTGTAAATTAGTTTTTTATATTCTGTATCTGATAATTCCAGGATTGTGTCTTCATTTGGGAAAGATTTTGATTCTTTTGTTTGGGGTGTTGGAGAAGCTCTCATGGTCTGCTTCTTTAAGTGGTTTGATATGGATTGTTGTCTCCGAGCCATCACTGGGAAACTAGTTTTTCCAGAAAATCAGCTAAAAAAAAAAATGCAGTCGGACCCCTATCAGAGTTCTCCCTCTGGCTCAGGCTATTCGGATGTTAATGAAGCCGCCTGGGGAGGGTGGGGGAGGGAACAGAGAGATAGGAGAGTAGCACCTCAGAATATAGCCAGAGTTGCTTGTCTTGCTTGGAATGACTATTATATCTGAGATTCCCGCGGGCGCGTCGCCTATGTGTGCTGGCTGTGTGGAGATTGCCCCCGGGGGGTCTGGCCCGCTGGAGTCAGGGTCAGATCCTCCGCTTCCAGCCCCACGCCCAGCGTCAAGGCTCCCCTGCTGGGACGGTGCACTCTCGACTCCAAAATCAGTCGCTGCCTCCCGGGGACTTCTCGTCCCTCCAGCCACGTGGCCGTGCCGCCCCCGCGAACCAGGTGGGCCCCCTCCCGGGGTTAGTTCAGATGGGTGGAGCAGCTCCCCGTGCTTGTGCCGTGACCGAGTGTCCCAGCTGGGATGCTGTTCTGCCTGCTCCAATACCAGTCACTGCCTCCCGGGGACTTCTCCTATCGGCTGCGTCCCACGCCGCCCACGCGACCCGACTGGGCCCCTTCCTGGGGTTAGTTCAGGGGGTGGAGCAGCTCTCCGTGTTTATGCCGTACCTGCATCCAGTCCAAATCCCGGCGAGACGGTTCCCCGGCTGGGACGCTGCTCTTCCTGCTCCAAAACCAGTCACTGCCTCCCGGAGACTTCTCTTACCCGCTGCGTCCCACGCCGCCCGCAGAACTGGCTGGTCTCCCTCCCGGGGTTAGTTCAGGGGGGTGGAGCAGCTCTCTGTGCTTGTGCCGTACCTGACTGGTACGCTGGCTCCAGGCTCTGGAAACAATCGCTGCTTCCCCGTATTAGTTCATTCTCCGTCTCTAAATCTGTGTTTGTTGTTCAGGGTTTGTAGATTGTTATGTATGTGATCGATTCACTTGTTTTTCCGTGTCTTTGTTGTAAGAGGGATCCGAGGTAGCGTCTGCCTAGTCCGCCATCTTGGCTCCGCCCCCCTAATTAAATCGGCTCATGGTCTTTTACAATACTGGAGTTAAGATGTTGACCTTAGCTGCTTCGTCTGAAGGCTTGACAAGTTGGAAGGTCCACTTCCAAGGTGGCTTACTCACATGGCTACTTGCGGGGGGCCTCAGACCCTCCCTGTGTGAACTTCTCCATAAGACTGCTTGAATTCCCTCATGGCATGGCAGCTGGCTTTTCCTAAAGAGAGTGACCAAGAAACAGCAAGGCAGAAGCCACAGTATCTTTTATGACCTAGTTTTGGAAGTCATAAACTGACATTTCCACAATGTCCTGGTGATTACAGAGGTCAGCCATATTCACTGATGGAGAGACAAGCTTGTGTGAAAACCACGAACCATGGGCCATTATGAAGCCTGGCTACAAAAGATGGCATGCACGTATCAACTTTTGTGAATACTTCTAAAAAGTTTTCCAAAGTGGCTACACCAATTTATATTTCCACTAAAAGTGTATTAAGTTCTCGTCTCTCAATATCCTTGCTAATATTTGGTTTTGGCAATCTTGTCATTTTAGCCCTCTGTAATGTGTGCAGTGATATCCCATAATGGTTTAATTTCCATTTTCCAATGAAGCTGAACGTTTTTCTGGGTAATTATTGGCTATTTGGATATCCTTTCTTTCAAGTTTTCCCCATTTTTATACTGAATTTTTATTATTATTTATAGAATTTGTTTATTCATTCTGCACTTACTTGTTAATAGGTTTTATGTGTTACAAACATATTCTCACATTCTGTGGTAAATTATGACTTTTGATGAACAAAATCTCAATTTCAAGGTAGTCCAATTTATCAATGATTATCTTTATAATTAGTGTTTTTCAGTTTTCTGTTTAAAAATGATTTCTTAACTCCAAGGTCATGAAGATTATCACTTATGCTATCTTCTAAGCCTTTACTGTTTTATGTTCTACATAAAGAAACACAAGCTACCTGGAATTAATTTTTAATATACTGTAAAGCAGGGGTCATAATTGATTTTTTTTTTTTACAGACTATCAGATTGACCCCGTTCTATTATTTCCCCACTGATCTGCAGTTTCAATTCTGTCAAAAATCAGGAATCCATATATATACAGGTTGGCTTTAAAAACTGCGTGATCTAGTTATCTATTTGATTATCTTTACACTAAAAATATTGTCTTAATTACTGTAGCTTTATAAGACTCGATATTTAGCAGTGTAAGGTTTTTGTTAATATTAATCATAACTGTTTCACTTGTTTATATCTTTTGCATTTCCACATACATTTTACAATCAGCTTGTAATGTCCCCTGTCCCCCCAAGAAATATGTTAGGTTTTTGGTTGTGATTTCATTGACTATATAGAAAAATTGATACATTAAATGAGTGAATCTTCTATTCCATTAACATGGTTTACCCTTGTATTTATTTAGATTATTTATTAATTTTTCTGAATAACTTATTTTCTGTGGATGTATCTTACATATTTTAACTAAATTAAAAATACAAGTATTTGCTTTTCTGATGCAATTATAAATGGTATCATTTTTTAGAAAACAACTTTCTAGCCATATTTGGCTGGTATATAAAAATGAAATTTGTTTATTCACATTGAACTTGTATCTAAACCCATTAAAAAAAAACCCATTGCCATCTAGTCGATTCCGACTCATAGCGACCCTATAGGACAGAGAAGAACTGTCCTACAGAGTTTCCAAGGAGTGCCTGGTGGATTTGAACTGCTGACCGTTTGGTTAGCAGTCATAGCACTTAACCACTACGCCACCAGGGTTTCTGAACTTGTATCTAGCAACCTTTAAAATTAGCTAATTAATTCTAGTAGTATATCTGGAGGGTTCTTTTTTTTTTTTTTAGGCTTTCTATGTATAAAATTATAGTGAGTTCAAGGGCATTTGGGACTTATAAAGAAAAATATATGACCACAACATATATTTTCATAACAAGCTATTTATTGTGGCCTATCCATTGACAGCCACGTGCAGGGATGTGTGCAAAATTAGAGTTTGGTGCTGGCAGGCATTTTGGGCTAATGGGTCTCAGCTTGCTATGCAGAAGTAAACAACTTGAGGTCAATAAACAGAAACCATCTTTGATTTATTTATATAACACAAATTTTATTATCTGTGAATAATGGTAATTGTACCCCTTTCATATATTTTTGACTATATAGGGTCGCTATGAGTCAAAATCAACTCGATGGCACTGGGTTTGGCTTGTTGCACATACAGTTGCACTGGCTAGAATCTTCAGATAATGTTGTACAGGAACAGTGATGGTAGACATCTCTGTTTTGTCCTAATTTTATGTTTAAGACTTTTGAGATTGTACCATTAAATGGGATATGTACTATAAGTCCATATCATCAGTCAGAACAAGGCTAGGGGCCTACTGAAGAATAAGTAATCAATTCCTCATATGCAAGTCCAAGATGAAGCTGAAGAAAAGTCAAACATGTCCACAAGAGCCAAAATAGGACCTTGAATATATTCCATTTGAATTTAGAGACCATCTCGAGAACAGATTTGAGGCACTGAACACTAACGACAGAAGACCAGAGGAGTTGTGGGATGACATCAAGGACATAATACATGAAGAAAGCAAAAGGTCATTAAAAAGACAGGAAAGAAAGAAAAGACCAAAATGGATGTCAGAAGAGACTCTGAAACTTGGTCTTGAACATACAGAAGCTAAAGGAAATGGAAAAAACAATGAAGTTAAAGAGCTGAACAGAAGATTTCAAAGTTCGGCTCAAGAATGAGAAGTATTATAAGAATTGTAAGTGGGGCAAGAAAGAATATATCTAAAATTTGATCTTTATATCCACTGCCAATTTCTGATGAAGGTAACAAAATCCTTCTAACAGGGCCTTTAACCTCTTGTTCATGATGGAAGGATATAATGTAAACTAACAGACTTCCCACCAGTCAATCAACTTGACAAAAACTAGTTTAATACATAGCTATCAGAAACCTCAACTTGAGAGCAATATCTTGATTTTTACCACTCAGCAGGATATATCTATCCAGATATATTCAAGTTTCTCTCTTATCTAGACTTTCAGTATTCTAATGCCTTTTTCATATTTAAAAAGATGATTAGCCTTACCATCAGCATCTGGTATTAGATAAATGCATCTCTTCAGAAAGAAATTTTCATCATCAATTCACTAAATTATCCCGTAACCTCAGTTTAGTCTGCTCAACGTTCAGGTGTTCTTATTCTTTTGTGTGCCAAGGAACTTCTGGTAGACAGAATAATGGCTTTTGGTGATGTTCACATCCTAAAACCCTGAACCCGTGAATTGTTAACTTACAAGGCAAAATGGGTTTTGCAAGTGTGATTAAATTAGGACCTTGAATGGAAGATTATCCAAGGTTATCTGGATGGGCTTAATAATCACATGTGTCCTTAAGACAGGAAAACCTTTCCTGAAGTCAGAGTCAGAGGGAGATGAGATCATGGAAGAATGGTCAGAGAAATGCAACATGGCTGACTTTGAAAATGGAATGAGGTAGCCACAGGCAATGAATGTGTGTGTGTTGGGGGGGGGGTCTCTAGAAGTTAGAAGAAGCAAGAAAATGATTTTTTCTCTCCTAGAGCCTTTAGAAAGGAACGCAGCTCTGCTGACACCGTGATTTTTAGCCCAATGAAACCTATGTTGACATCTCACCTATACAACTCTAAGATGATAAATTTATGTTGTTTTAAGGCACTAAATTGATGGTAATTTTTACACAGAAGCAATGGAAAACTAATATAGACCTCTTTGGCAATGTGGTGAAGCCTAAAGACACCTTCTTACAATAATATTTTGAAATACATAATATAAAATACAAAGACTTACAAAGGAAACCAAATACAGGGAAAACACTTTTAAAATCGCATTAGCTAGATTCACGAATTAAATTGTGTCCTTCAAAAGATATGTTGAAGTCCTAACCCGTGTGAGCATGACCTTGTTTGGAAATACAGTCTTTGAAGATGTTATCAGTTAAATAGTTAACATGAGGTCATACTGGAGCAACATGGGTCCTAATCCAATATGGGTGGTGTCCTTAGAAAAGAGGAAAAGGGATACAGAGAGACACACAGAGCAAAGAGGGCCATGTGGGGATGGAGGCGGAGAAGAGTCATCTAAAAGTCAAGGAATGCTAAGGATCCTCTGTCATCACTAGAATCTAAGAGAGGGGCTTAGAACAGATTTTCCTGAGTCCTGCAAAAGAATTAATGATGCCTTGATTCTGGACTCCTAGCCTACCAAACAGTGAGGTAATACATTTCTTATAAGTCACATAATCTGGGGTACTTA
The DNA here is from genome assembly GCF_030014295.1 of Loxodonta africana. Lineage (NCBI taxonomy): Eukaryota > Metazoa > Chordata > Mammalia > Proboscidea > Elephantidae > Loxodonta > Loxodonta africana. The sequence goes on along the minus strand of NC_087342.1, from coordinate 23,229,173 downwards.
GTTATGGCAGACCTAGGAAAATAAGACATTGATAAAGTGATAGATATGTTTTTTACCAGGACGTAGCAATGGGCTTAGTAACTACAGTTATTTTGATGTACTGGTAAGTAGAAATGATATTTCAAAATATCTGCAACAACTGTAGCACAATATGACGCTGTCTGTGATTTCCACGGGTGATGAAGTTATAGCTATGTTAGTACTGCAATAATGAATTTCCTATATTCTTAATTGAAGAAAATTATATATTTTTGTTAGAGGTTAATGAAAATAAACATGCATTATTTTATCCCACCCAAGTTTTTAACCCCCTGAATTTTATCCATGTTTATGTTGATTTGTTGCTGGAGATAAAGAGAGAAATCTTGCCTTTGTACCTCAACAGGTTACATAAACAGAAGGATTGCCCTGGTGAAATAAGATGAGGGCTCTGTAATATATTTCATTGAAAAAGAATAACTATGGGTGGGCTATGGTGGTAATAAAGATGAGGACGACATTCATTCTAACCCAAGGGTTCTGAGCAGGTTCCTGAAGGATAGCTATTTTAGCTGTTGCCTTTCTCAAGTCCTGTCTGCTAGAATCTCTGAAGTCTACATCCTATAGGTTCAACTCCATGAAACGGGAAGACTCTCAGAAGACTTAACTTTATTAGTCTGTGAAAAATTATAGCCGATGGGCTGATTGTCTCAATGCAATCAGGATTGCTGTGGGTATGGGCTCGGTTGTAATTTTCATAAGACTCGGTCCAGCTCTCATTCAAAGCCATTTTTTAGAGAGGGTCCTCTTGGATTTTTGATTCGAACCGTAGAAGAACTCTTCTAATCTCTGAAAGATGGGGAGATTTAGTTCTCGTCTCAGAAGTTTTTAGTTTAGCTTTTTAGTCTCTTATGTCACACAGCTCAAGTTTTGTCAGACCTCTTATGGAGAAGACAAACCAAGCATTTGTCCTTCCCCTGGGAAATTTTGTCTCCTAAGTGCCAGTAGACTACCTGAAGGGTGTTCAGAGTTCTTCTCTCCCCAGTCTCTTGTATGTACTAAAAGCTAAATGAATGTGTCAAGGTGAAGACTTGCCATACATTCAAGGTTCCTTCAGGTTCCAACCTGTCACAGCAGCCCAGCATAACCACTGAAAGTTTTCCTAGTTTCTCTTTCATATAGTCAAGCTCTTCTCCCAGAGTCCAGCCCAATCCTTAGCCCTCAACCAGAATCAGAAAATGAACCTTGGGAAGAAAGCAGCTGGACTTCACTCATCTTAGAAGGGCTTTTCTTTTTCTGAAATTTAGTATGTCTAGTCTTTTTTGTTCCGAAAACTCTCCAATGTCCTAAAAACTGTGATTCTTGTAATTTAGTCACCTTTTTCTAGTTTTGCAGTAGGAGTGTTGACCTGCCGTAAACTACCGCATCCTACGTAGAATGGAGGTCTCTCTGCTATGTACTCTTTGCAGGTTTATCTTCATCTCTGTGCTGAACTTTGCCTACTCTTAAGTCTAAGACTTAGGAAAGCAATTTTTTTTAATTAAGTTGTACACAATAGTAGGGCAAGAGGTCCTTAATGCACATAACGTTGAATTAGATGATCGAAGGAGCTCCTGAAAGCAGGCCCTATCCTCAAGTAGATTGTCATCAGAGGAGCATATGTGGACATTTTTATAAGTTTTATAGTAAAAGAGGGATTCTTTTCCTAGTACCTTCTTTGCCACAACTGCCACAGGTTTATGTAGATTTCATATATTCTGTTCTTATACACTGTGTATTTAACACTTGGATCATTTTTTCATTAATATTTTTCTAATTCAGGAACAACTCACTTCTTGGCTGCTTTGAAGCACTAAGAGCTTTACGGTCTTTCTTGTTTATGTGATTTCTTACAGATCTTATCAACTTCATTTCTGGTTATGGGTGAGTTGCCTTCTTGGCTTAAGTGTATTTACATAACTCATTATTCTCAAATAAAATTTGTTAAAGCAATCGAAGTCAAGTTATTGAACTCACTGAAGTCTATCTTCTCTACTGTTTTGTATGACATTCTCCTGTTTAGATAACAGTTTTTATTGGTTGTTCAGTGCTTTCATTTGAATTATTCTGTAATAGAATTCTCCTAGAGATTTCTTTAAGTGGTAAAGTTGTCAGTGAAAGAAAATCTTTTTTTTTTTTAAGCTGTTGAAGTCATCAGAGAGACAGAAAAAATTTAGTTTTAATGTACTTGGATTCTCATATGTTATCAAGGGATTCAATTTTGTCTATGCATACAAAGGGTTTTAGTAGGTAGAATCAGATTTTTTTCAGACACTGTAGTTGATCTTCAGATAAAGGTTGTTTAACGTGCATGTCAATTAATTTTTGGATCATTTGACATAGGGTCACAAACTGAAGCTCATATTGCTGTGAGACAAAGAACCTAAATTAATGACAGGACCAGATAAAATGTCAGAGAAGCATCAATGATTGGAAGGAAATGTGAAAAACCACTGCTTCTATGGAATGCTGGTGGCATACTAGTTGAGAGCTGGGATGCTAACCAAAGCTCGGCAGTTCAAATCCACCAGCCACTCCTATGGGGCAGTTCTATTGTGCCCTATAGATGGCAACAGGTTTTTCTTTTTTTGGAGGGGGGGCGTTGCATCTATGATCTCTTACTGAGGGCAGCATCTTTTCAGTTTCAGTAAACTGTGTCCTTCTGAAAATGAACATCTAATATTTCAAGATCTTTAGATTTTTCTAGAGCAGTCCAACTTTTGTGTGATATCTCCTGAATATCTTCAAGAAATAGGCTCAATTAAAAAAAAAACAACTGCGTATGCTGAGCAAAGCACATCTGCAGGTCTGATACAACCCATAGGGCAACAGCTTGATGCCTGTGGTTTAAAATAGTTAGCTTTATTAGCTTTGATTTTGTACAATTAGAAAAGCAAACCTGGTACAACTAAAAACTCATTCTGCTATATCTGCCTTCATAATGAATCAGAACCTTGGTTTCCAAAGTCTAAAAACCTGGAAATAATTTTGAATTCGTTTTTGTGTGTGTACATGTGTGATGATCACAAATTTTTCACATTATACAGCTAATAGAACTTTTTAGACATTCAGACTTTTCAATCCAATCGTCTTTATTCAGTCAGTAGATATTTATTGAAAGAGCTCTGTGTGTAAGCTACACATTGAATCTACATGATGGGTATATACCATGAACAAAGAGGTCCTAGCTTTAGCAGAACTTACATGTGAGTTTAGTCATTGAAATACACTCTTATCTACGTTATGTGACTAAATTAGCTCTTTTTCCTGAAGGCATTTTTTCAACAAAAATAGATATTAAAAGTCATTGATGTTACACCCATTGAAAAGAAATTGAGAAGAGTTTTTAAGAAAGCTCTCGAGTTAGAAATGAGTAGATAATTGGAAAATGATCTGTGACTTTAATTTTTTAAGCCTAGGACTCTCTACATAATTTACAGGTCTCAGTGCAAGATGAAAATTTAGGGTTCCATGTTACAAAATTATTAAGTTTTTTAAGATGAGCATGGCAGAGCATTAAACTGAGCGTAAGACTCTTCTAAGTGCAGGAACTGATGGAACTGCACAGCTCACATGCCCATGAAGTTGGCCCTGCTTACAGAATATGATCTTTATTTGCTAAATCAAGATGATCTTATATACCCAGCCTGAGCTGTGGAGTTCTTTTGAGGCTCAAAGTGAATGTGGATATGGTTTGTAAATTACTAAGTACAATACTAACAACCGAACAATATGTAAAGAGTTGCCAAGTTTTACTCTTTAGTTTACTTAGGTTAGCTAATGAGTGCAAGTTTTCTCATCTGTGCGAGTTAGATTGTTTCTCATATTTTCTCCCAGCTCTTGGTCTCATGAACTCTGATTAAAGAATCACCACACGGGTTGTTACTAAGATTTGTCTTCCAATCTAACTTTATTAGGAGATGCATAAGGATAGTTGAGTGTGTGTATATAGTCTCAAAGGTCAAAAGAGGTAAAAACTAAAGAGAGAGAGATTTTTGGACAGTGAATGAAAAGTTCATGGTATGGGAAATACTAAGTGAGAGGGTTAAGGAGTGAACGTGTGAGTGAGTGACTGGGAGATGAACAGGTTGTTCCAAATTTTTTCAAGAGAGCTAACATGGAGAAACAGAGTAAACAGGATTGTACTGTGATAACTTCTGCTTTTCTGCGATACGTATGATTATTCTGAAACAATGCCATATGTCTGAAAGGGAAGATGTTCAGATAAAAGAGGGAGTTGGGCAGGGAATCAGGTCATGTGTAAAGACAGGTAATGACATTTGTCTTCCCTTTAACTACCTTGATGGTATATATTTTCCTTCTGTTCTTGATGTCATTAATTACCTAAGATATAGGAGTGTGCAAGAGTCTTTACGTTACTGAGATTAAGATTTAAAAAAAAAAAATCTGATCTTCCTTTAGAAATGACCAAATTCCTGACTGACTTATTCCAGATCCTCAAATTACCTCACCAACTTGTCTCCAGTAAGTTCCCTCCTGCTTCCATTCTCTGCACTGTTCATGGATCCTCCAAACTGCCTCCAGAATCAGCTCTCTACCATCCAGGTCTTCTCAAACCAGCTCAAATTTAAAATGTGCATCACTGACCTACAGATAAACCACAGGCTGCTTTTAAGACCTTTCACTGTATGGACTAGATCACCTTTTCCTTATTGTTTAGTATTTCCACTTAATCCCTTCACTGAACTACTTATAACTTCTCAAATTCATAAATTTCAAAACCCCAAGCCTTTGCATATGAAATCCATCTGCTTATAATATTATGTCTCACTTCTCCATAAAGAAAACTTCCTTTTCCTTAAAGCTTGTACAAATAGTCTCTCCTTTGTAGTTAAGCCCTTGCTGAATTTCTGGAGAGTAATACCTGTGGTTTTTTTTCATGATAGTTATACTAATATCATGTTATTAGTTGTTTGCTCTGGAAACAAACCACTCATTACTTCATTTTTACAAAAACAGAGATTTATTTCTTGCTCATTTTTGTGATAGCTGTGAATTACCTACAACTCTGTAACAGGCAGCACCTGTTGTGGATCTACTCCCCTTGTCTTCTGCATTCAGACTTCAGATGGTGGTACATCAATGAGGGTGTTTAAAATAGGATCAGTAACAGAAAATTAGAGTTGGGTTACTTTTATAATGGGTAGTCAATGAAAGCTTTTCTGAATAAAAAAAAAAAAAAACATTGCCGTCAAGTCAATTCCAACTCATAGTGACCCTATAGGACAGGGTTGAACTGCCCCACAGGGTTTCCAAAGGAGCAGCTGGTGGATTCGAATTGTCAACCTTTTGGTTAGCAGCTTAACTCTTAACCACTACACCACCAGGGCTCTGCTTTTCTGAATAGGTGATGTTCAAAGGCTACTCTGAAGGACAAAGAGGAGCGATCCTTATGAATATGGAGGAGAAAAGCAATTTGTTACGAGGGCTCTAAATTAGGAGCCAGCTTGGGATACTTGATTGGTGAGAAGTAGAAAGGGGAGAATGGTAGAAGATGAGGTAGAACAGGTTATCAGGGGCCATGTCTCTTTTCCTGTTTAAGCCAGAATACAGATGTTTAATTTTATACTAATTGTCATGAAACGCCATTGGATGATTTTAAGCAAGTGTGATACATGTTGTTAAAAGAACACTCTGACTTTTGGGTAGTGACTATACTATAATGGGGTAAGAGAAAAGAAAACATGGATAATCGGGGAGAAAAATGTTTAGGAAGATATTGCACTGGTCCAGACAAGTGATAATCATGGCTTAGATTGAGGTGGGGGCAGCAGATCTAGAGCACACGAGGAAGAGTTGACCCTTGATAAGGACAATGACATTTTATCCTTAATAACAGAGAGAAGGCACTGTGTATTGGTTGTGGTAAGATGAGGGATCGCCCTTATTGATTGCTTCTATTTCTCAATGAAGTATGTGGCAAGGACAGTAGCTGAGTTTTAGTCAGAAGGAAAGTGCTATATAAGGAGTTAGAAGAGGGAGGAAAAGAGACAGCACAGTTTTATTTGGTGGAGTAGGCAAAAAGTTCAGGGAAGTGTGGAAGAGTTGCCAAGTGGTGTTGAAGATTCATCTGAGATTTGTTGTCAAGAATTTGTAGTGAGATAAGTCAAGTTGGCTTTGTATTTTTCAACCATCAATACCCAATTTTCCAGGAAGTGAAGGATAGTTAAATTTAACTACAGTGGGAGGTTTTTCAAGCTAGTACATCAGAGGTAGGGAAAAGCCAGAGAGTTAGGAATGTTTGCAATGTTTGTAATTATGCAAGAAAGGAATTATGGAGGGTGAACAATAGTGAAGGGATGATAGAGTCAATTAATTGGAGGACTCAGTGGAGTTTTTAAAAAGTTGAAGAAATGCTAGAGAGGTGAGCCTGGAAGATAAGATGTGTGGGTCATAGAATAGAAGGTAAGAAGTTTAGATTTTTCCAGTAGTGCAGTTATTGTAAAGCCAATGTTTTGGGTGTCACCAAAAGGATAGATGGCAGAAGGTGTAAAAACTACTACTGATGAAGTTTAGGAACTGAAAGACAAACGTATCTAAATTTCGAAATCATGGTATATGGTGTATGGTATACCATCTACCGTGGTATATAGTAGAAAGGAAGATAATATACCAAGAACTAAGGCTGTTAGTCAATGAAAGGGAGCAATCAGGGATTAGACAGTAGAAAGTAACCGTGGCGGGTATTATGTGGTGAAGTCTGATACATAGTCTTTAAAGGAGTTAAGGGTTTGAAAAAAATAAGAACTTAGACATAATTTGGAAGCTGGAGAGGGAAGGGAAGAGAACAACTCGCTTCTAGACCCTGAGGCACATGAAGTTTAAAAAAAATAATCTCTCCTCCAAAGAACTGTATGGAAAATTGAGACATTAGGGCAAGAAATTTAGGACATGTTTAAATAAATGCAGAGATTTTGCTGATTATAGATCTTGAGTTCAAAACACATGGTGGAGTAGTTTGGGAGGGAGGGAGGGAATCTGTGGGAAACTGAGTCAGGGAAGTCAATGCATAGATAATCTCAAGGTGGGGCCACATGATGATAATTTTTAATGCAGAGATAATGACAAGGATTGTGGTCCTGAGGGATTTGAACGTTTGGCAGTGACTGAGGTAACTGAGGTGACCAGGGCTCTGCAGGATGATGGGAGACAAAACTATCTTTCTAGCCCCCTCAGCCTGTAGGTTTCTAGAATTGGAGAAAGTTTAGATCTTTTATTTTTTTTATCATGCTGGAGAACTTGTCTGGTTCTGTAGCATTCAAATTGTATGTCTAATTGCCTCCAAATGGGAAACGCAGAATACCTCCTGAGGCTTCTTATAGGTCTTTCTGCATATTTTGAAAAAGAGTTTCTATTGAGTTTTTTCACTTTCTTATTAATGCATCTAACCTTTGCATCTCCCATGGAGGTATAATTTTAAATGGCTGAAACCCTCCACATCATCAACCTGGGCTTGGCTGCATCTTAAGTAAAATCTGAACATAGAGACTCATTTAGAAGTAAGTCAAGCAGCCGAATTCAGTAAAACAGCTGGGTCTATTAAACCCTTTCAGTTGAATTTCAGTAGCTATCAATTTTCAAAACATATTGTTTCAATAATTCCACATGGTTTTTAATACATTTTTACTGTAAAAATTATTTTTAATTATTTTATATCTTAAACATGCAGAAAAGCGTAAAAAAAACGACACACAAGAGTCACATATGTGCTTCGTCCTTCGGATTTACCAATTATAAACATTTTACCTTATTTGCTTCAAATGTCTTTTTTTAATCAGGTATTACAGATACAGCTAAATCCTTCCTGTTATTTTTATCTTCTCTCCTGTTATTTGCAGTTTATCTAAAACAGAAATATTAAAAACATATAGTTCCAAACGATATGACTTATGAGTTTCAGTAATTTACATAAATGATACCACATTGTATGACAGGTAATTTAAATGTTTCACTTCATCTTATATTTGAGATGTATTCATGCTTGGATATTTTGATGTGCTTTCTTCGTTCTAACTGCAATGTAATATTTCCATTGCATGAATAAATTGGAATTTGGTTTTCTATTCCCATAATAAGGGAGAGTTCTACTTACTTTGATATTTCAAATCATCAGCAACAAATACCATTGATTCCAGGCTTTAAGACCCGACCATACTATCTAGTCAAACTTCTTTGCTGATACCCCTTCACAACAACTTCAAGCACCTTATTTTTTTCTTTCTTAATAATTAGATCCAATGCACAGAAAATGTTTGTTTAGCTAAACTTTTCCTTGACTATAAATTCTTCAAATGCAAAGAAAATGTGAGAGATTATCTTTGAGATGTAATGAGTGGGTGGAATGTAAAACTGCAAAGTAACAAATCATACAGCAAAAATGTAGTGACACTGATTACATAAAACTTAAAGATTTCTGGTTCGACTAAGGACAGCATGGGCAAAATTAGTAGAGAGATGACAGAATGAGAGTAACTGTTTGTGATGTCTAAAAGTTGCTAAAAAGTTCTGTAAATAAACCAGAAAAGCAATCCAACTTCAGTGGAGAATGAGCAAAGGATATACGCCGACAATTCACAGATGAAGAAACACAAAAACTAGAAAGCTTGAAAGATGCTAAAAAACCAATAGTAATCAGAGAAAAACAAATTAAAAGTACAATCAGATGCCATTTTATCCTTATTAAGCTGATGAAAATTAGAACGCTAGATAACACCAGTATTGTCAGAGGTATAGGGTCCTTCATCCACCATCAGTAGGAGTAGAGACTGGGGCAGCTATTCTCATGGGTAAGCCTGTATGACTCAGGAAAATTAAACATGGTCATATTCATTGACACAGCAATTCTGTTTCTGGGTATATATTCAAAATAAATTCTCACACAGGTCCATAAGGGGACATATACAAAATGTTTATTGTGAGTTTTTCAATGTGGTAGGTTGGGAGGAGGCTTGAGACACTCTTGTTTTCCATCATTCAGGAACTAGATACATAAAGCATGGTGAAAACCTATTCGGGGTATTTTGGAACAATTAAGGGCAATGGATTAGATACATACATAGCAGATAGATATTAAAAACATAATGCTTAAAAAACAGAATTATGTATAATAAAATACTACTTAACATACATTAATCAAGAACAAAAACAGAGAAAAAAAATTCATAGTAAAAGTGATTTGTTATGGGGTAAAGTAAGAGTGGGTTGCATAAAAGGGATAAAGAGGATAGACGAAGAGATAAATTGTTGTCAAACGATGAAAAGGTACCATAAACTGAGTGGCACAATCAACTCAACCCTCTGCAGTTGGAATTTTCCAAATTAAAAAAAAAAAAATCTATGCTCTTCTAACTCTTGGAAACTATAAGTCCAATTCTTCCACATGATCATTCTGCCAGTATTTGGTCTTCTTTTCTTCTTGTAATACAACAATTGCTTCAACTGTTATTCCTATGATATGGTTTCTGGGTTACTCAATATTTTGGAAAGTCTCTGCTCACACAATTATTCAGCATCCCCTTTATCAACTCGCCAGCAACAGGTTTGGTTTTGTAGTTTTGCATTCACAACTGTATACAATTTCCATATGAGGTCAGACCAGCAAGAATCTTCTGGTTTGGACACTTTATTATCTATTGAGGCAACAGTTCTTGCTTTTAGGAGGTCACATCACACAATTTACTCAACCACTTTTACAGCTTTTACTTTCTTTTATTATTAATTATTCTATATATATGAAATTCTTTAATGAAAATTATTCCTTTCCTTCTATTTTCCATACTTTCTTTCCTCCCCAAACCAGTGTGTTCTGAAGCTTTAGAAATGACAGAGGCACAATCTCTTCTCAATGTAGTGTAGAGTGTGTTTCTCTTGCCGGAATGCAGGGATCAGGCTGAACTTGGCTTTAATTGCCTAATCTAATTTCTTATGTTTACTAAGAAGTTACAGCAGTCTCATTGCTCACACCCATGGCTATTCTTAGTCAGTCATTATTCTTTTTTAAAATCTCTATGAAATCAATACTCCTCTCTGAAGGGCCATTGTTCCTGATATGAAAACAAATGCATCTCTACTCTGAAAACGTTAAGATTTATGTCTAGAGAGTTACCTGCCAATATCACTTTCATGTACTAGAGAGGTCTTTCTAAATCAGAAATGATTGGATTTTCGATTCCTTACATTTTATTTGTTAAGGAAAGCAGCTCTGTAAAGACTTAGGAAAAAGTAAAAGGTTAAGTTGTCAGTTTGTGAATTTCTTAATTTGGGTCTAAAATCATAGATAAACAGAGACAGGAATGTACTCTCTAGTAAACAGATACAATGAATGAAGCAATCTTTTTTTAAAAATGTGGTCAACCATAGTTTGCATGTATTTGCTTCTCAAAAAAGCTAATTTTGCATACATGTACAGGCAGGCATAAACAAAAGCTTCTCTTAGCATGTAAACATGTCTGGATACAAACAAACTCATTTGGAATCCCTTGGTTTCCCTTCCAACGTCCCTGGACTTAGCTACACTGGAACCCAACCTTACATCCTTCCCTCCAATCTCAAAGGAAGAAGTGTTTCTCATTATATTAAAGGCAAATTGTAAACACCAGTTGAATGTCCACCTCTCTTGGCACAGCAAGGTCTTTTTTTTTTTTTCCCGCCAGCTATTTCTCCCTCCCTTTATTTCCAAGCTTTTTCTCCATTGGTTTGTTTTCCTTTGGCTATAACAATCTTCCAGTGTTTCTTTCCTCATCCAAAAGCATGAAAATGCTTTTTGAAACTGTATTCTCCTCCCCCTATAGTCACCATCTTTTCTTTCTCTTCACAGCTATGCCTCCACTTTCTATTTTGAATGAGTTTTCCCCCAGTCCTTTGTCTCTACTCCATTGAAATAAATGGCTTCAGTTAAGTCCACAAAGTTATCCCGAGTGCTAAATTGAATGAATACTCGATATTCCTTGTCTAAATTGATAGCACTGGACACTGTTAACAAATCTTTCCCTCCTAAAACTTATTTCTCCATTGAGTTCAATAACACCCCTGTCTTTCCATTTCTTTTCTAATGTGCTCCCCCCTAAGTTCCTGTCACTTAATTTTCTTCCTCTTCCTATCTTTGCTGTTCTTCAGACATTTTCCATTCCCTATGCTCTTCTCACTTCTCTTTCACTTCATAGTTTCTATTAATATCTACATGTAAATGACTCTTGAACCTGTAAATTCACCCCTGACATTTCTCTAAACTTTATGCACATATATCACAGCCTACTGGATATTCTCACCTGAATATCCCAAAGGCATATCAATCTCAGAATGCCGAAATTATTTATACACCCTTTTGTTCTTTTTTAAAACTCATTTTCTACCATAGCTTCTATATGTGTTACTGATACTACCCAATACTCCAAACCCAAAACCTGTACGTTATGTTTTACTATTTACCCTTTCCACCCCAAATCCCTCATGTGTAAACATTAATTCTTGTCAACTTTATGTCCCAAACTTACATTTAATATATTTAAATCTCTCCATTTTTCACTGCCATCACAATTTCTAGTTCCTCTAGAAATGTTTCTACAACTTCACCATTTGTTTTGACGTATTATAATTTTGGGAAACCTTGGTGGCATAGCGGTTAAATGCTACGGCTGCTAACCAAGAGGTCGGCAGTTCAAATCTGCCAGGCGCTCCTTGGAAACTCTATTGGGAAGTTCTACTCTGTCCTGTAGGGTCACTATGAGTTGGAATGACTCGATGGCAGTCAGTATGGTTTGTTGGTTTTTGGTAATCTTGTGTTTGAGTGCCTTTATTGCCTCGTGCTAGCTCTGTTGAAGTATCATTGGAAGGACGTTCTCACAGTCCCTGGAAAACTGTCTCCCAGATCCTCTCCTTCCCCATCCCAAATACTGCCAAGGTCTTAGCACACTCACTGCCAGAATATTTCCCTTTCTGTGATTTAAGTAGCAAATCATAACTTAAAATACACTTTAAGTTAGGTGTTAGGTGAATACAGATAGCATATAAATCGCATTTGTAATTAATAGATTAAAAAAAAAAAAAAACTTACAAAGAAATGTACTAAATCCCCAATTCTAATTACCTCTGACTTCAATTTTGGATAATTTCTATCCTGCTTGTTTTGTTCCTTCTGGGTATTATGAAAGGTTGTTTTGGAACCCTAATTGCTTTCAACTTCAGAAGCAGACCTTCCTGATCCTATCTCTGGGTACATTTTCAGATTGCTTCCACAAAGGGTGTAACCATATGGTGACATAATGAGCTGCCCCTGCTTACAGAAGACACACCTTCTCCAAGCTTCCAAGATGCACGTTCTCGGAAACAATGGGCTGTTGTTCTGACCTAGACAATCTCATATTATCATTTATTCAGAAGAATGCTATCCATGGCAGGAAGAAATTGTGTAAAAAGAACTAATTACAATTGTAAGGCCACATTCTAAAGATAATTAGCACATCCCGGGGGTGTATATTTTACATCAAATACCAGATGGGGTAATGTGAGAAGCCTTGCAGTTTGAGGAAATGGTAAAAATCGTTAAGAGTAAGAAACCATCACTTTCAATGGCTTTGTTTTAGAGAAAAGCTTAAGAGCAAAAAGGAACCGTGAATAAAAGCAAGAAAAATCCCATGGAATCCCTGGGCAGTTCATTTTAACAGGTGAGAAGAAAAGAACGATGAGAAGATCCCTGGCATATTCCAACCTGGTTACAGTATGCTTCGTTTTGCTGAGGTTTCAACTATAAAATAATAGTATGAACTGGGCAATTACTTACATTATATAAAACACTTTCATTTTTTCCCCCTTATGTCATGCTCACAGCAACCCTGCAGACAAAGCAGATAGTAGTTGTTCCCGTACTCAACGGCAGAAACAGGATCTCCAAGAGATTAAATGCCTCGGGTCAAAGTCAAACAGCTTCTAGGTGATAGAGCTACAACCTGATTCAGACTTTCTGACTCCAAACTCTATGCCCTTGTTCTTTCTGTTGAGTAATAGGACTTGAGTAACTGTTCTCCTCTAGGCTTTGCTTGGAAGAGAAAATTTAGCCTCATAAATATTTCCCACTCCAAGGAATAGCAAAGGTCAGCTTACTCAGCATGTTCTGTTGATCTGACCTGTCAACTCACTGCCTCAGTGCCTCCAAACCTAAGGAAGCTTGGCCACCAATAAATAACATCCCAAACAAGGGTTACCCAAGGTTGGCTTCTGGGGAACTCTAATGATGCTGAGGCAGCCAGTTAGGGAAGAAGTCCCTGCTCTGTTGCAACGATGCCCTAGTTTATTCTTATTGAGATAAATCTACATAATTTATTCTAAATAATTTATGCCTCATTGCCACCAACAAAGCAGAACAGTTTACATGCTGCTCACAAAAAAGTTCACAGCAAAGATTTCTTGTCCTTTCTTTTTAAATAAAGTGCTTATTTAACGTGTCTCTATGTTTTGGTTGAAGGGCTTTATGGATAGATTCACGCTGAGTTTTATCTTTCTTTCAGGTGCTCCTCATTTTATCAGTCTCCAAGCCCAAGCTGAGCCCATTGCCGTTGAGTCAATTCTGACTCATAGCGACCCTATAGGACAGAGTAGAACTGTCCCATAGGGTTTCCAAGGTACAGCTAGTGAATTCAAACTGCTGACCTTTTGGTTAGCAGCCGAACTCTTAACCACCATGCCACTGGGGCTCCTATCAGTCTCCAGATGCTGCAATATTTTTCAGCTGTAAAAATCACTTTTTTTAAAACTAGTATATGTAGTTCTGAAGGAGTCACTGGGGTCGCAAACAGGTAAGCACTGACTACTAATCAAAAGGTTGGCCATTTGAACCCACCCAGAGGCATCTAGGAAGAAAGACCTGGTGATTTGCTGCCAAAAGATCACAGCTTTGAAAATCTTATGGGGTGCAGTTCTCCACTGCATGCATGGGGGTCACCATGGTGGGAACTGACTACATCGCATTTGGTTTAGTTTTTTTTTTTTTTTTTGCAATCCTGACAGGCAGGGGAAGCATCCCCCAGATCAAGATGGACCTTCTAGAGTGTTGAACGTATAATACACATTTACAACACTCTTTTTTTTGGAAACCCTGGTGCTATAGTGGCTAAGTGCTAGGCTTCTAACCAAAAGATGGGCGGTTCGAATCCACTAGGTGCTCCTTGGAAACTCTACAGGGCAGTTCTACTTTGTCCTGTAGGGTGGCTACTAGTTGGAACTGACTCAGTTGCAATGGGTTTGTTTGTTTGTTTGGTTGGTTTTTTACTACTTTTGTTTTGATTTCTCTGGTTAAGATTCCCTGCACCCCTCCCTTTCAACTGCTTACCTTTACGTAAAATTTGCCCTGGTGGCTTCCTTCCTCTTGAAGCATGTTGCCCCTGCTGTGAATCATTCTTGGCTCCACTCTCCTACTCAAAGCAAATTCTCTGTGTAAGAAAACATGCTTATTATTGTTGTTCGTGTCTGCCATTTTCTCTACTATATTGCTTCAATTATGTTTGCACCTTCCACAGTAATCAGCCCAATGGCACCCAAACTGTTGATACACAATAAATGCCTATTGTATGAATGAAAATGAGAAATGAAGGCTTACTTCTAAGAAAAATATGATTGTTGCCTTAAACCTTAACCAGCCTGATAGATTTCTCTCTGTTTTTAATGATGAGACTTATGAGGGATTAATGTACATGATGGAGCCCTGGTGGCACCATAGTTAAGAGTTTGACAGCTTGAATCCACCAGTAGCTCCTTGGAAACCCTATGGGGGCAGTTCTACTCTGTCCTATAGGGTTACTATGAATCAGAATCGACTCAATGGCAATGAATTTTTTTGGTTTCAATGGATATGAAAATGGGTGCTTTCTTGTCAGTTAGGGGTTGGTTTTCCGCTCATTAATCCTTATCCTTTGCATCTCCTCCATTGGAGAGGACCACATTGTCAGAAAGGCAAGAATAAAAGGCAAATGTGTTTGAGTGTTGTTGACAAATTCATCTTTTGCAAACCCTCCCCCCGCCAGGTTTACGGAACCTCAGCAAACAAACTCTCATGTCGACTGTCAACTGAGTTCCTTTGTACACGCCATGAACACTGGGTGGCTAACTGAAAGATTAGAGGTTCAAGTCCACCCAGAGGCACTTCAGAGAGGGCAGGCCTGGTGATCTACTTCTGAAAAAATCAGCCACTGAAAACCCTATGAAGCACAGTTCTACTCTGACATATATCTGGTCACCATGAGTCCCAATAGACTCAAGGGCAACTAACAACTACAATAACAACAGATGGTATCGATCACCTTTCTATGCAAAGCACCTCACTAGGCAATGATCAAGGGTAAAAGTGACTCCAACAAAGCCAAGTGGTATAAAAGCTTACGTTAAGGGGATAAGAGGTATGTGGGTAGAAAGAATCATTGGATCGGGAACCTGAACTATGTCTCAGAAAAACGAGAATTTCCAGCAAAGGAAGGGGGGATGGTAGAGCAAGAAAGCCATTCCAGGTGGAGGGAACAGCAGGATATTATAGGAAGCTTTCATGGACTAAGTGAAAGGCAAACTCTATTAAATGTAAATAAAGCTGCATGACTTTACAGTGAACAATGCAAAATGGATTAAAGTGGATTAAAACCAGAGACAACCCTCAGAGAACACAAATGTGCTTAGTGTAGTCTGAAATTAACCTAATGTACCAAAAATTCAGACAAGTTATTGAGAAAAACAGAAATAACCTTGGGGTGGCGTCTGGTAGCCTCCCTTATTTAAAATAAGTATCTGGGAATACAATTACCCTTTAGCACTAATTTATTTATTATTCCCGTAATTCAGAGTCACTATTAGACTGTAAGTGGACTATCTGCTTTGCAAACTGTAATTTACACCTCCCTCAACATTTTAAAGTCTGAGACAGGTGCCTCCGTGAAGAGTAGAATGAAGCCTACCCCTTACTCTGCTGTTTAAGCTGAGTTGAGACTCTTCCAAATGGGATGATGAACACCTGTCTCCCTCAGGGCTCTCCTGAGGACCTGACACGTGATTAATACTCAGTAACTACTTTTTTTTTTTTTAACTACTTAGTAAGGGGTCCCTGGGTGGTGCAAAGGGTTAAAACACCTAAAAACATGAATCCATGCCAAGGTCAAGGAGCATCAGGGGATATAGGTTAAGAAGTGCAGAGCAAAAGGTCAATCTTGGTGGGCCATACAGAAAAATCCAGCTTTCTTCCTCATGTCAGCTCCAGAATGCTTTGCCCAAGTACTTTCATGAAACTTTCATTAAAAGACTCAACAACAACAACAAAAACCAAAAACACAGCTGCTGTCGAGTGGATGCCAACTCATTGTGACCCCACGTGTGTCAGAGTAGAACTGTGCTTCACAGAGTTTTCAGTGGCTGATTTTTCAGAAGTAGATCACCAGGCCCTTCTTCTGAGGTGCCTCCAGGTGAACTCAAACCTCCAACATTTGGGTTGGCAGCCGAACATATTAAACATTCCACCACCCAAGGATACAGACACTGTAGTGCTTCTGGCACATTTGCTGAAATACTATCACTTGGAGCTTTCCAGGAATCAAAGGACACAGGAGCTGTTTCAAAAAGGAAAGAATGAGAGTGTGTAATGGTGGGGATCTACCACCCATCTGTCAGCTTGTTGTACTGGGGCAGCTTGCATGTTGCTATGATCCTGGAAGCTATACCACTGGTATCTCAAATACCAGCAGGGTCACCCATGGTAGACATGTTTCAGCAGAGTTTCCAGACCAAGACAGAGTAGGAAGAAAGGCCTGGAGATCTGCTTTCAAAGATTAGCCAATGAAAATCATATGGATCATAACAGAATATTGTCTGATATGGTGCTGGAAGATGAGCCACCTTGGTTGGAAGGACCATGAAGGTGGCATAGGATCAGGCAATGTCTGGTTCTGTTATACATAAGGTCGCCATGAGTTGGAGCCAACTTGATGGCAGTTAATAACAACAACAGTGGTGAGAGGAGGTGTCTTTGATGGCCAACACATGGATGCATGGCATACTGTTTGGCAGTGATCCAGCAGGGGAACTGCAGATAGAAACAGTGGAGGTTTTGAACACTCTGCACAGGGAAAATATGTGAGGTAGAAGGGCAGGAATCAGAGGAGTAACTGGAGAGGTGAGGCTAGAAAACACTGGAATATTGGATGAAGACAGCAGAAAGGACTAAGTAACTAGAACTGTTCCCCTGGGCCACTTTAGAGAAGCCAGTCATCTCAACCACTGTGTCTAAGAACATTTGGGGTGTTTCAAAATGTGTTACCAACAGGAACATCTAGCTCAATTGGCATAATATAGTTTATAAAGAAAATGTTCTACATTCTACTTTGGTGAGTAGTGTCTGGAGTCTTAAAAGCCTGTGAGCGGCCATCTAGGATACTCCACTAGTCTCACCCCTTCCGGGGCAAAGAAGAATGAAAAAAATTAAAGACACAGAGGCAAGATTAGTCCACAGGACTAATGGGCCACATCTACCACGGTTGCCACCAGACTGAGTCCAGTACAACTAGATGGTGCCCAGCTATCATCACTGACTACCCTGACAGGGAACACAATAGAGGGTCCCAGACAGAGCTGGAGAAAAATGTAGAACAGAATTCTAACTCAAAAAGAAAGACCAGACTTGCCGGCCTGACAGAGACTGAAGAAACCCTGAGAGTATGGCCCCTGGACACCTTTTCAGCTCAGTAATGTAGTCACTCCGGAGGTCCACCCTTCAGCCAAAGATTGGACAGGCCCATAAAACCAAATGAGACTAAAGGGGCACAATAGCCCTGGGGCAAGGACTAGAAGGCAGGAAGGAACAGGAAAGCTGGTAATAGGGAACCCAAAGTTGAGAAGGGAGAGTGTTGACAGTCATGGGGTTGTTAACCGATACCATAAAACAATATGTATGTCAACTGCTTAATGAGAAACTAGTTTGTTCTGTAAACTTTCATCTAAAGCACCAAAAAAAAAAAAATAAAACACGAAGTCTTACCAATAAAATGCCACAATTATTCAATGATAATTTTATAGAGAAAATTGATATACAGTTATTCTTAAAATACCACCATGAAAAAAACTGCATTCCAATAGGCTTTCTGGAATGAAAGAGAGGCTGTGAAGTTATGCCTGGAATATCGCTTTTGTCTTTACCCTTGGCTCTCAATGCGTGATTAGCACCATCATCATCACTTAGGAACTTGTTAGAAATGCAAATTCTCAGGCGGACCTAATGAGTCAGAAATTACAGGGTTGGGGCCCAACAGTCTGTTCTAACCTACCCAGCAGGTGATCATAGTTCATACTATACTGTTTGAGAACCATTACAAGTCTGTTGTGATTGCCTAATATGGATGTACTTTTAATATTTATATGCTTAAAAGTGTTTTATGAGTTCATACCAAAAATTAAAGCATGCAACGCAATTTGTCTCCTCTGAAAAATTGCTTTGTGCTTCTTAAAACTCTGGATAAACCCATTAGATGCCAGCCTCGTTCTGTGTTAATGATGGAAGTCTGCTGTTTTTTTTTCCTTTGCTGAAATGAGCCACTGAAGGATATGACGAGGGACATAGCAATCGTGATTTTCTTGGACAACTATCACACTGAAAACTTGAAAGACAATTTGCCATTAATAAGCCTGATGGCATTAGAGGTTCAGATTTTATGGTTTTTTTTTTCTTAACCACAACCAGGGGATCTGCATTCAATGCTCTGGGGAATATATGGCTAAAAAAAAAAGAGCTCTATATTTCTTTTAATGTAAAACTTTTAATTAAAAGTTTTTTTAAAAACCATCTGATTAAAAAAAAAAACAGATTTCTAGATTTCTGGCAAACTTGTGACTTACTTCAATTATAAAAACATTTTTTCTCCCTACCCAAGCGACTGCATCAAACCAAAGTCTGATGATGAAAACTAAAAAATACTATGGTCTGAAAAACTGAGCTCGCAAGCAAATCTCTGTTTGTGTAAGCAGTAATACACGAGAGCAAACACACTTAAAATGCCACAAAGGTTTCCTGTGGGTATACTGGGCTAAAAGAAGTCAAAGGCTAAATGAATCTAGTTCCCGAGAGTTCCATACAGCTGAAAAAACCTGCAGTGTGTCACTGCATCTAGAAAACTGCTCTTTTAAAATTTGTCTGTTGAAACTCTGCTGACTGTGTGCGTGCAAATTCCATTAAAGTCATAGATGCTGCACATACAATCAGCGAGAGACGTGCAGCCCCCTAATGTTTTCCTTAACGAGCTCTGACTCAGCAGGTAGGGACTAAAAATTACCCAGCACAGCATCTGGATTTGATTGTTTCCACCATTGATGACTATCTGGAAACTGTGTGAAATAGTGTACACCTTCTGTTTCAAGATCAGGACAGGCATCGTTTGTAGACTGAAATTTAAACTTGAAGCTTAATTCCTAACACATTAATGATCAAAGGCTATGAATAGATGATTCCTCCCAAAACACAACAAATGGTAAGTCAATTATTTAAAATAAATTTAAACCAAACTTATCTGTAACAAGGCATGCCTTTTAGTAACAGAAAAAGAAGGTAAGAAAATCAAATATGAGTAAGGCTCCAGAGATACCTACAGTCGCATCATTCATTTTGCTCTGTAAATTTGATAGAAATCTGGCTGTCTTTATCAAGAATGTTCTGGTAATGTTGCAATATAAAAAAATGTTGCAATGCAAGCCACAAAATGCTTTATGTCTTCTCACCTAGAAATTCACTATCAGAAATTTATCCTAAATAAATCATTTGAAACCTAAAAGTTATATGGATAAAGAAATGTGATGTGGAAGCATTTTTGCTGTCTCTTCTTTATTTAACAAGGCCATTTTTCTATGCCGTCCTTATTCCGACCCAAGGGCATTGGGCTGGGCTTCTATTGAATAAAGAATAAAGTCGAAAAATCATAACCATGAAATGCAATTAATTTTCATAAACTGAACTGTAATTTTTATAAACTGTGACCAGCACCCAGGGCAAGACATGCCACATTACAAACATTACAAGCACCTGAGAAATCCCCTTCATGCCCCTCTTCCAGTGACCTCATTGCACAAGGTTAAAAGTCTCACCCGTTTTAAACTTTATATAAATGGAATCATAGAGTACATACTTTTTTGTATCTGATCTTTTATTTTTTTTCAGTGATTTTAGTGATATAACCCAACAAAACATGTAGTAATTCATCATTTTCTAAACGTACAATTCAGTGACATTGACTCCATTCTTCAAATCGCACCACCGTTCTTGCTATCTTATTCCAAATTAGCCCACCACCGTCAACATATATCCAATATAATCTAAGCAAAAATTCCCTCCTGCCCCTGGAACCACTAACTACTTTTGGTTTCAACATATTTAGTTATTTCATATAAATGATATCATGGAGTATTTGGCCTTTTGTGTCTGACTTATTTCGCTCAGTGTGATGTCTTCCAGGTTCATCACTGGTGTGGCAGGCATCAGGTCTTCATTCCTCTTTATGACTGACTAATAAGCCATTGTACGTATATGCCACATTTTGTTTATCCATTCATAAGTTGATGGACATTTGGGTGTTTCAACCTTTTGGCTACTGTGAATAACGCTGCAATGAACATTGATGTGCGTGTATCTGGTCCTGTCGGTGCTTTCTGGTCTTTCGGGTATATACCAAGAGCGGAATTGATGGGTCATATGGTTAGTTCTGGAAACCCTGGTGGTGTAGTGGTTAAGTGCTACAGCTGCTAACCAAAAGGTCGGCAGTTCGAATCCACCAGGTGCTCCTTGAAAATTTTATAGGGCAGTTATACTCTGTTCTATAGGGTCACTGTGAGTTAGAATAGACTCAATGGCAATGGGTTTCATTTTTTTATGGTAGTACTATGTTCAACTTTTTGAGGGTATCTGACTTCTTTTAATCCACAAGTTGTTTGTGAAATCCATCAATATTGTATGTAGTTAAGACCTGTCATTTTCATGACTGTATAGTATTCCATAGCATGAGTACACAACAGTGTTGATGAACATTTTGATAAAAAATGCTATCAGTATTCATGTACATTTTTTAAGTAAACATAAATATGCATTTCTATTGGTTATATACGTAGGCATAGAATTTCTGAATAAGATGGTGTCACACAGCTTTGCAAAATGTTTTACAAATTTACACTTCTAACCAGTGGTGTCAGAAGCAACAGGACAGCTCCTAACAACAACAACCAGCAGTGGACCAGATTTCTAGTTGTTCATATCCTGCCTAACACTTTAAATGCTTTTTTTCTTTTTAAATTAATCCAGTTTGGTAGTTGTGTGATGACATTGCATTTTAGTTTTCAATTTCATTTAGTTTACAGACTAAATGTCAAGCATCTTTTCATATCTATATGGGACATTTGGATATCTGCTTTTGTAAAGTGCCTTCTCAAAGCTTTGCTTATTTTTCTGTTAGCTTGTCTACACTTTTACCATTGTTCTGTTTTTATGTATTCTAGACATGAGATTTTGATACAAACATGTATTACAATTACTTCAGCCACTCCTTAGAAACCATATGGGGCAGTTCTACTCTGTCCTATAGAGTCGCTAAGAGTCGGGATTGGCTTGACGGCAATGGGTTTTCTCTCTATCTCTTTCTTTCTCCTTGTAAAGCTTTTTTTTTTTTTTTAGTAGATGTCAGTTTACATGTTTTATTTCTTCTTTTTAATGACTATGATTATAAATTTTACAGGTTTGAAGGTTAAATATAGTATAGTGTAGTATCTTGCTTTTCAAAATTAAGCATGCCAAAACAGCTGGGTTTAGCAAATATGAGATTCAAAATATAGGGTTTTTTTTTTTTGCCTTAATCTTTAATTTCTAAATTTCTTATATTTACATTTTTAAAATTTTTATTATTGTACTTTAGATGAAAGTTTGCAGAACAAACCAGCTTCTCGTTAAACATTTAGTACATATATTGTTTTGTGACATTGTTTACCAACACCATGGCATGTCAACATTCTCCCTGCTCCATCTTCGGTTCCCTATTACTAGCTTTTCTGTTCCCTCCTGCCTTCTAGTCCTTGCCCCTGGGGTGGTGTGCCCCTATAGTCTCGTTTTGTTTTATTGGCCTTTCTAATCTTTGGCTGAAGGATGAACCTCAGGCATGACTTTATTATTGAGCTAAAAGGGTGTCCGGGGGCCATATTCTCGGGGTTTCTCCAGTTTCTGTCAGGCCAGTACGTCTGGTCTTTTTTTTTTTTTGTGAGTTAGAATTTTGTTCTACATTTTTCTCCAGCTCTGTCCGAGACCTTCTTTTGCCTTCTGTTATGATCCCTGTCAGAGTAGTCGGTGGTGGTAGCCAGGCACCATTTAGTTGTACTGGATTCAGTCTGATGGAGGCCATGGTAGTTGTGGTCCATTAGTCCTTTGGACTAATCTTTCCCATGTGTCTTTAGTTTTCTTCATTCGCCTTTGCTCCTGACAGGGTGAGACTAGTGGAGTATATTAGATGGCTGCTCACAAGCTTTTAAGACCCCAGATGCTACTCACCAAAGTAGAACGTAGAACATTTTCTTTATAAACTGTTATGCCAGTTGTGCTAGATGTTCCCGAGACCACGGTCCCCACAGCCCTTAGCCCAGTAATTCAGTCCCTCAGGAGTTTGGATGTGTCTACTGAGCTTCCATGACCTTGCCTTATAAAAGTTGTACTGGCTTCCCCAGTATTGTGTACTGTTTTACCCTTCACCAAAGTTACCACTTGTCTAATTAGTGTTTTTTCCATCCCCACTCCTCCCCTCCCTCATAACCATCAAAGATTGTTTCTCTTTGTGTGTAAACCTTTTCATGGGTTTTTATAGTAGTGGCATTTGTCCTTTTGTGATTGACTTATTTTACTCAGCATAATGCCCTCCAAATTCATCCACGTTGTGAGATACTTAGCAGATTCATCATTGTTCTTTCTTGTTGCTTGGTACTCTATTGTGTCTAGGTACCATACATTGTTTATCCACTCATCTGTTGAAGGGAAACTAGGTCGTTTCCATCTTTTTGCTATTGTGAACAATGCTGCAATGAACATGGGTGTGCATGTGTCTATTTGTATGACAGCTCTTAATTCTGTAGGATATATTCTTAGAAGTGGGATTGCTGGATCACATGGTATTTCTATTTCTAGCTTTCTAAGGAAGTGCCATATCGTTTTCCAAAATGGTTGTACCATTTTGCATTCCCACCAGCACTGCTTAAGAGTTCCAATCTCCCCGCAGCCCCTCCAACATTTGTTATTTTGTTTTTTTGATTCATGCCAGTAATACAGGGCTGAGATGGTACCTCGCTGCGGTTTTGATTTGCATTTCTCTAATGGCTTTTTTTTTAATGGCTAGTGATCGCGAGCATTTCCTCATGTGTCTGTTAGCTGCTTGAATTGTCTTCTTTGGTGAAATGTCTATTCATTTTCCTGGCCCATTTTTTACTTGGATTATTTGTCTTTTTGTGGTAGAGGTTTTGGATTTTCCTGTAGATATTAGAGATTAGACCTTTGTCGGATTTGCCATAGCCCAAAATTTTTTCTCAGTATGCAGGCCCTCTTTTTACTCTTTTGGTGAAGTCTTTTGATGAGTATAAGTGTTTAACTTTTAGAAGATCCCAGTTATCTGGCTTATCTTCTGGAGTTTGTGTATTGCTAGTTATGGTTTGTATCCTGTTAATGCCATGTGTTAGGGGCTCTAGCTTTGATCGTATTTTTTTCTCTTATGATCTTTATAGTTTTTGGTTTTGTATTTTTTTAATTTTTTTATTTAAATCTTTGGTTCATTTTGGATTAGTAATTGGTCCAATTCATCCAACTCTGGTCTAGTAATCTGTGTGTGTTCTGTTTATGAAAACCTACCTCAATTTATCAACAGATTCTTCTGTTTTTATTTCTAAAAGCTTATGGTTTATATTTTACATTTAGTTCTACAACTTATCTATTAGAAGTTAATATTCATAAATGGCATGGGGTAGAGGTCAAACATATAATTTTACACAAGATTATTCAATCTTTTCAATACTATTCACTGAAGAATCTTCTTTCCCCCACTGCACGGTGGTGTCACTTCTGTCTTAAAGCAGGTGAACACGTATGTATGGACAGAGATGCTGTTATTTTCATTTTGTCTATTCATCTACCCTTGTGTGGATACAACACTATTACTATAGCTCTGTAATAAGCATTGATAGTCCTGAGCGCAATTCCTCCAAATTTGTTTTTCTTCAAAACTGCCTTGCAATTATTTTCTATTTACATTTCCATGTAAATTTAAGCATCAGCTTGAATTTCTATATACATTTAAGAATCAGCTTTTAATGTCCTAGAAAATAACTGCTGGAATTCTGGGATTCTGATTGGCATTGCATTTATAATCTATAATTTGGAGGGAACTGACATTTTTATACATCATGTCTTCCAACCCATGAACATGGCTTTTCACTGCAATTCTTTAGGTCTTCTTTCATTTTTGTCCATAATATCTTGTAGTTTTCTTGTAAAAGTCTTGCACAGGCTTTGTTAGGTGTGTTTCTAAATATTTTTATGCTATGATCAATAGTTTTACCTTTTTTTTTAATTTCATTTTCTATTTGCTTGATGACACTACATTTGTTTAAATTAACTTTCACTGAACCTGTGTCCAGCAATCTTTCTACATTCACTGATTAATTCTAATATTCAGTGTGTAGAGTATTTGGATTTCCTAAATACAAAAAACTATTTCATCTGTAAGTAATGACATTTTTTTTCTATTTTTCTATGCCCATGACTTGTTTTCTTTTGTAGTTGCATTCACTAGAACTCCCAATAAAGTGTGCAAAGTGGTGCTTATAGTAAGAATTTTTGCCTCAGGGGTAAAACTTTTGAAATTCACCATTACGGTATTATGCCTAAGGAGACCTGGCCACGTAACAGCGAAGTACTTGGCTGCTGACTGAAAGGCTACAATTTTAACCCTCCCAGCTTTGCAGGAGAAAGGCCAGGTGATCTGCTCCTGTAAAAACTACAGCCTAGTAAACCCTATGGGGGCAGTTCTACCCTGCCAAATGGGGTTGTTTTGAGTGAAATTGACTCAACTGCACCTAAATGCAACAAAAAAATAATATGATGCCTGCTGTATGATATTTTTAAGATTCCATTTATGAGATTAATAAAATTGTTTTATTTTTAATTTTCTAAAATGATCCACTATGATTAAATAATATATATTTTCACTAACACTTGTAATTGGGAGAATGCTATTGGTGGCAACCTCTTCACTGGCAGATTTCAACAGAAAAAAGTAAAAGTTTCAGTGAGCAAAATTTGTTAATTTACGACCATATGAAGGTAAGGCTCTTTTTTTTTTTTTTTAATTAACTTTTATTAAGCTTCAAGTGAACATTTACAATTCCAATCAGTCTGTCACATGTAAGTTTACATGCATCTTACTCCCTTCTCCCACTTGCTCTCCCCCTATTGAGTCAGCCCTTTCAGTCTCTCATTTCGTGCCAATTTTGCCGTCTTCCCTCTCTCTCTATCTTCCCATCCCCCCTCCAGTCAAGAGTTGCCAACACACTCTCCAGTGTCCACCTGATTTAATTAGCTCACTCTTCATCAGCATCTCTTTCCCCCCAGCTGATCAGTCCCTTTCATGTCCTATGAGTTGTCTTCGGGTATGGTTCCCATCATGTGCCAACAGAAGGTCTGGGGAGCATTGCCACCGGGATTCCTCTAGTCGCAGTCAGACCATTAAGTATGGTCTTTTTATGAGAATTTGGGGTCTGCATCCCACTGATCTCCTGCTCCCTCAGGAGTTCTCTGTTGTGCTTCCTGACAGGGCAGTCATCGATTGTGGCCGGGCACCAACTAGTTCTTCTGGTCTCAGGATGATGTAGGTCTCTGGTTCATGTGGCCCTTTCTGTCTCTTGGGCTCTTAGTTGTCGTGTGACCTTGGTGTTCTTCATTTTCCTTTGCTCCAGGTGGGTTGAGACCAACTGATGCATCTTAGATGGCCGCTTGTTAGCATTTAGGACCCCAGGCGCCACAATTCAAAGTGGGATGCAGAATGTTTTCATAATAGAGTTATTTTGCCAATTGACTTAGAAGTCCCCTCAAACCATGTTCCCCAGACCCCCGCGCTTGCTCCGCTGACCTTTTTTTTTTTTTTTTTTTATAATAACTTTTATTAAGCTTCAAGTGAACGTTTACAAATCCAATCAGTCTGTCACATATAAGTTTACATACATCTCACTCCCTACTCCCACTTACTCTCCCCGTCTTGAGTCAGCCCTTTCAGTCTCTCCTTTCTTGACAATTTTGCCGGCTTCCCTCTCTCTCTATCCTCCCATCCCCCCTCCAGACAAGAGTTGCCAACACAATCTCAAGTGTCCACCTGATATAATTAGCTCACTCTTCATCAGCATCTCTCTCCCACCCGCTGACCAGTCCCTTTCATTTCTGATGAGTTGTCTTCGGGGATGGTTCCTGTCCTGTGTCAACTGAAGGTCTGGGGAGCATGGCCGCCGGGATTCCTCCAGTCTCAGTCAGACCATTAAGTTTGGTCTTCTTATGAGAATTTGGGGTCTGCATCCCACTGATCTCCTGCTCCCTCAGGGGTTCTCTGCTGAGCTCCCTGTCAGGGCAGTCATCAATTGTGGCCGGGCACCAACTAGTTCTTCTGGTCTCAGGATGATGTAGGTCTCTGGTTCATGCGGCCCTTTCTGTCTCTTGGGCTCTTAGTTGTCATGTGGGCTTGGTGTTCTTCATTTTTCTTTGCTCCAGGTGGGTTGAGACCAATTGCTGCATCTTAGATGGCTGCTTGTTAGCATTTAAGACCCCAGACGCCACATTTCAAAGTGGGATGCAGAATGATTTCATAATAGAATTATTTTGCCAATTGACTTAGAAGTCCCCGCAAACCATGCTCCCCAGACCCCCGCGCTTGCTCCGCTGACCTTTGAAGCATTCATTTTATCCCGGAAACTTCTTTGCTTTTGGTCCAGTCCAATTGAGCTGACCTTCCATGTATTGAGTGTTGTCTTTCCCTTCACCTAAAGCAGTTCTTATCTACTGATTAATCAATAAAAAAACCCTCTCCCACCCTCCCTCCCTCCCCCCCTCGTAACCACAAAAGTATGTGTTCTTCTCAGGTTTACTGTTTCTCAAGATCTTATAATAGTGCTCTTATACAATATTTGTCCTTTTGCCTCTGACTAATTTCGCTCAGCATAATGCCTTCCAGGTTCCTCCATGTTATGAAATGTTTCAGAGACTCGTCACTGTTCTTTATCGATGCGTAGTATTCCATTGTGTGAATATACCACAATTTATTTAACCATTCATCCGTTGATGGACACCTTGGTTGCTTCCAACTTTTTGCTATTGTAAACAGAGCTGCAATAAACATGGGTGTGCATATATCTGTTTATATGAAGGCTCTTGTATCTCTAGGGTATATTCCTAGGAGTGGGATTTCTGGGTTGTATGGTAGTTCTATTTCTAACTGTTTAAGATAACGCCAGATAGATTTCCAAAGTGGTTGTACCATTTTACATTCCCACCAGCAGTGTATGAGAGTTCCAATCTCTCCGCAGCCTCTCCAACATTTATTATTTTGTGTTTTTTGGATTAATGCCAGCCTTGCTGGTGTGAGATGGAATCTCATCGTAGTTTTAATTTGCATTTCTCTAATGGCTAATGATCGAGAGCATTTTCTCATGTATCTGTTGGCTGCCTGAATATCTTCTTTAGAGAAATGTGTGTTCATATCCTTTGCCCACTTCTTGATTGGGTTGTTTGTCTTTTTGTGGTTGAGTTTTGACAGAATCATGTAGATTTTAGAGATCAGGCGCTGGTCGGAGATGTCATAGCTGAAAATTCTTTCCCAATCTGTAGGTGGTCTTTTTACTCTTTTGGTGAAGTCTTTAGATGAGCATAGGTGTTTGATTTTTAGGAGCTCCCAGTTATTGGGTTTCTCTTCATCATTTTTGGTAATGTTTTGTATTCTGTTTATACCTTGTATTAGGGCTCCTAGGGTTGTCCCAATTTTTTCTTCCATGATCTTTATCGTTTTAGTCTTTATGTTTAGGTCTTTGATCCACTTGGAGTTAGTTTTTGTGCATGGTGTGAGGTATGGGTCCTGTTTCATTTTTTTGCAAATGGATATCCAGTTATGCCAGCACCATTTGTTAAAAAGGCTGTCTTTTCCCCAGTTAATTGACACAGGTCCTTTGTCAAATATCAGCTGCTCATACGTGGATGGATCTATGTCTGGGTTCTCAATTCTGTTCCATTGGTCTATGTGTCTGTTGTTGTACCAATACCAGGCTGTTTTGACTACTGTGGCTGTATAATAGGTTCTGAAGTCAGGTAAGGTGAGGCCTCCCACTTTCTTCTTCTTTTTCAGTAGTGCTTTGCTTATCCGGGGCTTCTTTCCCTTCCATATGAAATTGGTGATTTGTTTCTCTATCCCCTTAAAATATGACATTGGAATTTGGATCGGAAGTGCATTAAATGTATAGATGGCTTTTGGTAGAATAGACATTTTTACTATGTTAAGTCTTCCTATCCATGAGCAAGGTATGTTTTTCCACTTAAGTATGTCCTTTTGAATTTCTTGTAGTAGAGCTTTGTAGTT
This sequence comes from Loxodonta africana, assembly GCF_030014295.1. Lineage (NCBI taxonomy): Eukaryota > Metazoa > Chordata > Mammalia > Proboscidea > Elephantidae > Loxodonta > Loxodonta africana. The sequence goes on along the minus strand of NC_087342.1, from coordinate 23,200,500 downwards.
TTCTTTGTATAGGTCTTTTACATCCTTGGTAAGATTTATTCCTAAGTATCTTATCTTCTTGGGGGCTACTGTGAATGGTATTGATTTGGTTATTTCCTCTTCGGTGTTCTTTTTGTTGATGTAGAGGAATCCAAGTGATTTTTGTATGTTTATTTTATAACCTGAGACTCTGCCAAACTCTTCTATTAGTTTCAGTAGTTTTCTGGAGGATTCCTTAGGGTTTTCTGTGTATATAATCATGTCATCTGCAAATAGTGATAACTTTACTTCTTCCTTGCCAATCCGGATACCTTTTATTTCTTTGTCTAGCCTGATTGCCCTGGCTAAGACTTCCAACACGATGTTGAATAAGAGTGGTGATAAAGGGCATCCTTGTCTGGTTCCCGTTCTCAAGGGAAATGCTTTCAGGTTCTCTCCATTTAGAGTGATATTGGCTGTTGGCTTTGCATAGATGCCCTTTATTATGTTGAGGAATTTTCCTTCAATTCCTATTTTGGTAAGAGTTTTTATCATGAATGGGTGTTGGACTTTGTCAAATGCCTTTTCTGCATCAATTGATAAGATCATGTGGTTTTTGTCTTTTGTTTTATTTATGTGATGGATTACATTAATGGTTTTTCTGATATTAAACCAGCCTTGCATACCTGGTATAAATCCCACTTGATCAGGGTGAATTATTTTTTTGATGTGTCGTTGGATTCTATTGGCTAGAATTTTGTTGAGGATTTTTGCATCAATGTTCATGAGGGATATAGGTCTATAATTTTCTTTTTTTGTAATGTCTTTACCTGGTTTTGGTATCAGGGAGATGGTGGCTTCATAGAATGAGTTGGGTAGTATTCCGTCATTTTCTATGCTTTGGAATACCTTTAGTAGTAGTGGTGTTAACTCTTCTCTGAAAATTTGGTAGAACTCTGCAGTGAAGCCGTCCGGGCCAGGACTTTTTTTTGTTGGGAGTTTTTTGATTACCGTTTCAATCTCTTTTTTTGTTATGGGTCTATTTAGTTGTTCTACTTCTGAATGTGTTAGTTTAGGTAGGTAGTGTTTTTCCAGGAATTCATCCATTTCTTCTAGGTTTTCAAATTTGTTAGAGTACAATTTTTCATAATAATCTGATATGATTCTTTTAATTTCATTTGGTTCTGTTGTGATGTGGTCCTTCTCATTTCTTATTCGGGTTATTTGTTTCCTTTCCTGTATTTCTTTAGTCAGTCTAGCCAATGGTTTATCAATTTTGTTAATTTTTTCAAAGAACCAACTTTTGGCTTTGTTAATTCTTTCGATTGTTTTTCTGTTCTCTAATTCATTTAGTTCAGCTCTAATTTTTATTATTTGTTTTCTTCTGGAGCCTGATGGATTCTTTTGTTGCTCACTTTCTATTTGTTCAAGTTGTAGGGACAGTTCTCTGATTTTGGCTCTTTCTTCTTTTTGTATGTGTGCATTCATTGATATAAATTGGCCTCTGAGCACTGCTTTTGCTGTGTCCCAGAGGTTTTGATAGGAAGTATTTTCATTCTCGTTGCTTTCTATGAATTTCCTTATTCCCTCCTTGATGTCTTCTATAACCCAGTCTTTTTTCAGGAGGGTATTGTTCATTTTCCAAGTATTTGATTTCTTTTCCCTCGTTTTTCTGTTATTGATCTCTAGTTTTATTGCCTTGTGGTCTGAGAAGATGCTTTGTAATATTTCGATGTTTTGGACTCTGCAAAGGTTTGTTTTATGACCTAATATGTGGTCTATTCTAGAGAATGTTCCATGTGCGCTGGAAAAAAAAGTATATTTTGCAGCAGTTGGGTGGAGAGTTCTGTATAAGTCAATGAGGTCAAGTTGGTTGATTGTTGTAATTAGATCTTCCGTGTCTCTGTTTAGCTTCTTACTGGATGTCCTGTCCTTCTCCGAAAGTGGTGTGTTGAAGTCTCCTACTATAATTGTGGAGGTATCTATCTCGCTTTTCAGTTCTGTTAAAATTTGATTTATGTATCTTGCAGCCCTGTCATTGGGTGCGTAAATATTTAATATGGTTATGTCTTCCTGATCAATTGTCCCTTTTATCATTATATAGTGTCCTTCTTTATCCTTTGTGGTGGATTTAAGTCTAAAGTCTATTTTGTCAGAAATTAATATTGCTACTCCTCTTCTTTTTTGCTTATTGTTTGCTTGATATACTTTTTTCCATCCTTTGAGTTTTAGTTTGTTTGTGTCTCTAAGTCTAAGGTGTGTCTCTTGTAGGCAGCATATAGATGGATCGTGTTTCTTTATCCAGTCTGTGACTCTCTGTCTCTTTATTGGTGCATTTAGTCCATTTACATTCAGGGTAATTATAGATAAATAAGTTTTTAGTGCTGTCATTTTGATGCCTTTTTATGTGTGTTGTTGACAATTTCATTTTTCCACACACTTTTTTGTGCTGAGGCGTTTTTCTTAGTAAATTGTGAGATCCTCATTTTCATAGTGTTTGACTTTATGTTAGTTGAGTCGTTACGTTTTTCTTGGTTTTTGTCTTGAGTTATAGAGTTGTTATGCCTTTTTGTGGTTACCTCATTATATACCCCTATTTTTCTAAGTAAAAACCTAACTTGTATTGTTCTATATCGCCTTGTATCACTCTCCATATGGCAGTTCAATGCCTCCTGTATTTAGTCCCTCTTTTTATTATTGTGATCTTTTACCTATTGACTTCCATAATTCCCTGTTATGTGTATTTTTTTTTTTAATTAATCTTAATTTGTTTGTTTTTGTGATTTCCCTATTTGAGTTGATATCAGGACGTTCTGTTTTGTGACCTTGTGTTGTGCTGATATCTGATATTATTGGTTCTCTGACCAAACAATATCCTTTAGTATTTCTTGTAGCTTTGGTTTGGTTTTTGCAAATTCTCTAAACTTGTGTTTGTCTGTAAATATCTTAATTTCGCCTTCATATTTCAGAGAGAGTTTTGCTGGATATATGATCCTTGGTTGGCAGTTTTTCTCCTTCAGTGTTCTGTATATGTCGTCCCATTCCCTTCTTGCCTGCATGGTTTCTGCTGAGTAGTCAGAACATATTCTTATTGATTCTCCCTTGAAGGAAACCTTTCTTTTCTCCCTGGCTGCTTTTAAAATTTTCTGTTTATCTTTGGTTTTGGTGAGTTTGATGATAATATGTCTTGGTGTTTTTCTTTTTGTATCAATCTTAAATGGGGTTCGATGAGCATCTTGGATAGATATCCTTTCGTCTTTCATGATGTCAGGGAAGTTTTCTGTCAGAAGTTCTTCAACTATTTTCTCTGTGTTTTCTGTCCCCCCTCCCTGTTCTGGGACTCCAATCACCCGCAGGTTATCCTTCTTGATAGAGTCCCACATAATTCTTAGGGTTTCTTCATTTTTTTTAATTCTTTTATCTGATTTTTTTTCAGCTATGTTGGTGTTGATTCCCTGGTCCTCCAGATGTCCCAGTCTGCATTCTAATTGCTCGAGTCTGCTCCTCTGACTTCCTAGTGTGTTGTCTAATTCTGTTATTTTATTGTTAATCTTTTGGATTTCTACATGTTGTCTCTCTATGGATTCTTGCAACTTATTAATTTTTCCAGTATGTTCTTGAATAATCTTTTTGAGTTCTTCAACAGTTTTATCAGTGTGTTCCTTGGCTTTTTCTGCAGATATCCTAATTTCATTTGTGATATCATTAAGCATTCTGTAAATTAGTTTTTTATATTCTGTATCTGATAATTCCAAAATTGTATCTTCATTTGGGAAAGATTTTGATTCTTTTGTTTGGGGGATTGGAGAAGCTGTCACGGTCTGCTTCTTTAAGTGGTTTGATATGGATTGTTGTCTCCGAGCCATCACTGGGAAACTAGTTTTTCCAGAAAATCCGCTAAAAAAAAAACTGCAGTCAGATCCCTATCAGAGTTCTCCCTCTGGCTCAGGCTATTCAGATGTTAATGAAGCCACCTGGGGAGGGTGTGGGAGGGAACAGAGAGATAGGAGAGTAGCACCTCAGAATATAGCCAGAGTTGCTTGTCTTGCTTGGAATGACTGTTATATCTGAGATTCCCGCGGGCGCGTAGCCTATGTGTGCTGGCTGTGTGGAGATTGCCCCCAGGGGGTCTGGCCCGCTGGAGTCACGGTCAGATCCTCCGCTTCCAGCCCCACGCCCAGCGTCAAGGCTCCCCTACTGGGACGGTGCACTCTCAACTCCAAAATCAGTCGCTGCCTCCCGGGGACTTCTCGTCCCTCCAGCCGCGTGGCCGTGCCGCCCCCGTGAACCAGGTGGGCCCCCTCCCGGGGTTAGTTCAGATGGGTGGAGTAGCTCCCCGTGCTTGTGCCGCGACCAAGTGTCCCGGCTGGAACGCTGTTCTCCCCACTCCAATGCCAGTCGCTGCCTCCCGGGGACTTCTCCTATCGGCTGCGTCCCACGCCGCCCGCGCGACCCGGCTGGTCCCCTTCCCGGGGTTAGTTCAAGGGGTGGAGCAACTCTCCGTGTTTATGGCGTACCTGCGAGCAGTCCAAATCCCTGCGGGACGGTTCCCCGGCTCGGATGCTGCTCTTTCTGCTCCAAGATCAGTCACTGCCTCCCGGGGACTTCTCCTACCGGCTGCGTCCCACGCCGCCCGTGGAACCGGCTGGTCCCCCTCCCGGGGTTAGTTCGGGGGGGTGGAGCAGGTCTCTGTGCTTGTGCCGTACCTGACTGGTACGCTGGCTCCAGGCTCTGGAAACTATCGCTGCTTCCCCGTATTAGTTCGTTCTCCGTCTCTAAATCCGTGTTTGTTGTTCAGGGTTCGTAGATTGTTATGTATGTGATCGATTCACTTGTTTTTCCGTGTCTTTGTTGTAAGAGGGATCCGAGGTAACGTCTGCCTAGTCCGCCATCTTGGCTCCGCCCCCAAGGCTCTTTCTTATAACCCATCATCACTATCTTTTAGCAGCCTAGAGAACAAGTGTTCCTCTTTATACTTCTACTAATAATTTTAATTGTGCTTTTTATAGTTTTTCCAATTGTTATTATTGAGATTCTTTAAGTATTTTTTTAACGTGTTTTAGTTTTATCAGTTCTGGAATGATCATACTCCTCAACTGTGTCGTTAATAAAACGTATCCACTCCTCACTTATCGACATGGTTAGGTTCCAAAGACCAGGTCGCTACGCGAAAACTGGCTTTATGCATGTCCTCTCCAAGCCCCTCCTCCACTGCAATCCCAACCCTTTTCCCCTCCTTCTCTTCTCTTGTTCCCAACTCCTCCCCTGCCACCTCTCCCTCCTTCTTTCTACTCTCTGGTTCTCCTCCCTCCACTACCTGGTCCACCAGGTGGGGAGCTAGTTGGAGCACAGGGCCTGGTGCTAGAGCCGGACAAATTAGACATTGGAGGGACCCCATCGCAGTGGGCACAGACACAGGATGGGACTGCACAGGAGTGCCTACCAGGGGCTGAGGAAAGCTCTTGCACAGCTGCTCCATTCCATGTTGGACCACAAGCCCTCCTGACTCACCCCCACCACTCTCTGCTGCCCAGAGCTGGGAACCGCTGCACGCTGCCAGGAGGTGGGCACTTGCACCTGTAGTTGGGAGGTGAGTCCTGGGAACCCAGGGAACTTCCTTTGCATGGGCTGGGGTGTCACTGGGTGACACCAACCCTAGTGACACCACTGTAGCCAGAGTTAGTCTTGCCTCAGCATCCATTACTGCCAGATGTGTGTCATTAATGTGCAAAATAGTCGCATAGTAGATTTTTTACTACTGTGAATGCAAAATAGGAAACCTTACTGGCATGGTGGTTAAGTGCTTCGGCTGCTAACCAAAGAGTTGGCAGTTCGAATCCGCCAGGTGCTCCTTGGAAACTCTGTGGGGCAGTTCTACTCTGTCCTATAGGGTCGCTATGAGTCATAATCAACTCTACAGCACTGGGTTTGGTTCGGTTTGGTTAAATGCAAAATGTCAGATAACGAGATAGTAAGTGGGGAAGAGGTGTAAAATAGCAAAATTTATTTTCCCGACAAATCTGGTGAATAAACCTTCTGGAACAAGGTAAAGGGAGATCTATCCATGCAAGGCATTTAGTCAAAATTTTTGGAGTCATGAAGATAAAACATTTGCGTTAGAGATTTTTATATAACTGATTTAAATAAGCAACTTATTGTCATGTCGTGATACCAGTATAGCTTAAATTCATTATTCCCATGACATGTAAGTTTTTTTTTCTCTAATGTAATTCAAAACTTAGGGTTCACCAGTGATATTAATTCCGTTTTTGTGTACTTTATAATCTATCTTTCAATGTAAATTACTTGAATTTCAGTGAAATTCCAATTTGCTATGACCTTACCCTGGTGATTTTCAAAATTACCTTGGCCTCATGCCAGCCTAAAAGTGCTTATTAAGTGGTAGGCTTTCCTGTTTAGCAACACCAAGGGTAAAAGGAATCATTTGTTGATTGATTTTAGATTAAGAAGGGACAAGAGCTGTTTTTATCTAGTCCAGGTTCCTTCATTTTTTTCTATTTCTTTTTTTTTTTTTAACTTTTATTGAGCTTCAAGTAAACGTTTACAAATCAAGTCAGACTGTCACATATAAGTTTATAAACACCTTACTCCATACTTCCATTTGCTCTCCCAATAATGAGTCAGCCTCTCCTTTCGTGACAATTTTGCCAGCTTCCAACTCTCTCTATCCTCCCATCCCCCCTCCAGACAGGTGATGCCAACACAGTTTCAAGTGTCCACTTGATACAAATAGCTCACTCTTCATCAGCATCCCTCTCCTCCCTACTGTCCAGTCCCTTCCATGTCTGATGAGTTGTTTTCGGGAATGGTTCCTGTCCTGGGCCAACAGAAGGTTTGGGGACCATGACCACCGGGATTCCTCTAGTCTCAGTCAGACCATTAAGTATGGTCTTTTTGTGAGAATCTGGAGTCTGCATCCCACTGATCTCCTGCTCCCTCAGGGGTTCTCTGTTGTGCTCCTTGTCAGGGCAGTCATCGGTTGTGGCCAGGCACCAACTAGGTCTTCTGGTCTCAGGATGATGTAAGTCTCTGGTTCATGAGGCCCTTTCTGTCTCTTGGGCTCATAGTTATCGTGCGACCTTGGTGTTCTTCATTCTCCTTTGATCCAGGTGGGTTGAGACTAATTGATGCTTCTTAGATGGCCGCTTGTTAGCATTTAAGACCCCAGATGCCACATTTCAAAGTGGGATGCAGAATGTTTTCATAATAGAATTATTTTGCCAATTGACTTAGAAGTCCCCTTAAACCATGGTCCCCAAACCCCTGCCCTTACTCCACTGACCTTTGAAGCATTCAGTTTATCCCGGAAACTTCTTTGCTTTTGGTCCAGTCCAGTTGAGCTGACCTTCCATGTATTGAATATTGTCCTTCCCTTCACCTAAAGTAGTTCTTATCTACTAACTAATCAGTAAAAAAAAAAAACCCTCTCCCACCCTCCATCCCTCCCCCCCTCATAACCACAAAAGTATGTGTTCTTCTCAGTTTATACTATTTCTCAAGATCTTATAATAGTGGTCTTATACAATATTTGTCCTTTTGCCTCTGACTAATTTCACTCAGCATAATGCCTTCCAGGTTCCTCCATGTTTTGAAATGTTTCACAGATTCTTCACTATTCCATTGTGTGAATATACCACAATTTATTTATCCATTCATCCGTTGATGGACACCTTGGTTGCTTCCAGCTTTTTGCTATTGTAAACAGAGCTGCAATAAACATGGGTGTGCATATATCTGTTTGTGTGAAGGCTCTTATTTCTCTAGGATATATTCCGATGAGTGGGATTTCTGGGTTGTATGGTAGTTCTATTTCTAACTTTTTAAGAAAACGCCAGAAGATTTCCAAAGTGGTTGTACCATTTTACATTCCCACCAGCAGTGTATAAGAGTTTCAGTCTCTCTGCAGCCTCTCCAACATTTATTATTTTGTGTTTTTGGATTAATGCCATCCTTGTTGGAGTGAGATGGAATCTCATCGTAGTTTTAATTTGCATTTCTCTAATGGCTAGTGATCGAGAGCATTTGCTCATGTATCTGTTAGCTGCCTGAATATCTTCTTTAGTGAAGTGCGTGTTCATATCCTTTGCCCACTTCTTGATTGGGTTGTTTGTCTTTTTGTGGTTGAGTTTGGACAGAATCATATAGATTTTAGAGATCAGGTGCTGGTCGGAGATGTCATAGCTGAAAATTCTTTGCCAGTCTGTAGGTGGTCTTTTTACTCTTTTGGTGAAGTCTTTAGATGAGCATAGGTGTTTGATTTTTAGGAGCTCCCAGTTACCTGGTTTCTCTTCGTCATTTTTGGTAATGTTTTATATTCTGTTTATGCCTTGTATTAGGGCTCCTAATGTCCCTATTTTTTCTTCCATGATCTTTATCATTTTAGTCTTTATGTTTAGGTCTTTGATCCACTTGGAGTTAGTTTTTGTGCATGGTGTGAGGTATGGGTCCTGTTTCATTTTTTTGCAAATGGATATCCAGTTATGCCAGCACCATTTGTTAAAAAGACTATCTTTTCCCCAATTAACTGACACTGGGCCTTTGTCAAATATCAGCTGCTCATATGTGGATGGATTTATATCTGGGTTCTCAATTCTGTTCCATTGGTCTATGTGCCTGTTGTTGTACCAATACCAGGCTGTTTTGACTACTGTGGCTGTATAATAGGTTCTGAAATCAGGTAGAGTGAGGCCTCCCACTTTCTTCTTCTTTTTCAGTAATGCTTTACTTATCCGAGCCTTCCTTCCCTTCCATATGAAGTTGGTGATTTGTTTCTCCATCACATTAAAAAATGACATTGGAATTTGAATCAGAAGTGCATTGTATGTATAGATGGGTTTTGGTAGAATAGACATTTTTACTATGTTAAGTCTTCCTATCCATGAGCAAGGTATGTTTTTCCACTTAAGTATGTCCTTTTGAATTTCTTGTAGTAGAGCTTTGTAGTTTTCTTTGTATAGGTCTTTTACATCTTTGGTAAGATTTATTCCTAAGTATTTTATCTTCTTGGGGGCTACTGTCAATGGTATTGATTGGTTATTTCCTCTTCGATGTTCTTTTTGTTGATGTAGGGGAATCCAAGTGATTTTTGTATGTTTAACTTATAACCTGAGACTCTGCCAAACTCTTCTATTAGTTTCAGTAGTTTTCTGGAGGATTCCTTAGGGTTTTCCATGTATAAGATCATGTCATCTGCAAATAGAGATAATTTTACTTCCTCCTTGCCCATCCGGATGCCCTTTATTTCTTTGTCTAGCCTAATTGCTCTGGCTAGGACCTCTAGCACAATGTTGAATAAGAGCGGTGATAAAGGGCATCCTTGTCTGGTTCCCGTTCTTAAGGGAAATGCTTTCAGGCTCTCTCCATTTAGAGTGATGTTGGCTGTTGATTTTGCATAGATGCCCTTTATTATGTTGAGGAATTTTCCTTCAATTCCTATTTTGGTGAGAGTTTTTGTCATAAATGGGTGTTGGACTTTGTCAAATGCCTTTTCTGCATCAATTGATAAGATCATGTGGTTTTTGTCTTTTTTTTGTTTATATGGTGGATTACATTAATGGTTTTTCTAATATTAAACCAGCCTTGCATACCTGGTATATATCCCACTTGGTCATGGTGGATTAATTTTTTGATATATTGTTGAATTCTATTGGCTAGAATTTTGTTGAGGATTTTTTCATCTATGTTCATGAGGGATATAGGTCTGTAATTTTCTTTTTTTGTGATGTCTTTACCTGGTTTTGGTATCAGGGAAATGGTGGCTTCATAGAATGAGTTAAATAGTATTCCATCATTTTCTATGCTTTGAAATACCTTTAGTAGTAGTGGTGTTAACTCCTCTCTGAAAGTTTGGTAGAACTCTGCAGTAAAGCCATCCAGGCCAGGGCTTTTTTTTGATGGGAGTTTTTTGATTACCGTTTCAATCTCTTTTTTTGTTATGGGTCTATTTTGTTGTTCTACTTCTGAATGTGTTAGTTTAGGTAGGTAGTGTTTTTCCAGGAATTCATCCATTTCTTCTAGGTTTGCAAATTTGTTAGAGTACAATTTTTCGTAATAATCTGATACGATTCTTTTAATTTCAGTTGGGTCTGTTGTCATGTGGCCCATCTCGTTTCTTTTTTGGGTTATTTGTTTCCTTTCCTGTATTTCTTTAGTCAGTCTGGCCAATGGTTTATCAATTTTGTTAATTTTTTCAAAGAACCAGCTTTTGGCTTTGTTAATTCTTTCAATTGTTTTTCTGTTCTCTAATTCATTTAGTTCAGCTCTAATTTTTATTATTTGTTTTCTTCTGGTGTCTGATGGATTCTTTTGTTGCTCACTTTGTATTTGTTTAAGTTGTAGGGACAGTTCTCTGATTTTGGCTCTTTCTTCTTTTTGTATGTGTGCATTTATCGATATAAATTGGCCTCTGAGCACTGCTTTTGCTGTGTTCCAGAGGTTTTGATAGGTAGTATTTTTATTCTCGTTGCATTCTATGAATTTCCTTATTCCCTCCTTAATGTATTCTATAACCCAGTCTTTTTTCAGGAGGGTATTGTTCAGTTTCCAAGTATTTGATTTGTTTTCCCTAATTTTTCTGTTATTGATTTCCACTTCTATGGCCTTGTGGTCTGAGAAGATGCTTTGTAATATTTTGATGTTTTGGATTCTGCAAAGATTTGTTTTATGACCTAATATGTGGTCTATTCTAGAGAATGTTCCATGTGCGCTAGAAAAAAAAGTATACTTTGCAGCAGTTGGGTGGAGAGCTCTGTATAAGTCAATGAGGTCAAGTTGGTTGATTGTTGTAATTAGGTCTTCCGTGTCTCTATTGAGCTTCTTACTGAATGTCCTGTCCTTCTCCGAAAGTGCTGTGTTGAAGTCTCCTACTATAATTGTGGAGGTGTCTATCTCACTTTTCAGATCTGTTAAAATATGATTTATGTATCTTGCAGCCCTGTCATTGGGTGCATAAATATTTAATATGGTTATGTCTTCCTGATCAATTGTCCCTTTTATCATTATGTAGTGTCCTTCTTTATCCTTTGTGGTGGATTTAAGTTTAAAGTCTATTTTGTCAGAAATTAATATTGCTACTCCTCTTCTTTTTTGCTTATTGTTTGCCTGATATATTTTTTTCCATCCTTTGAGTTTTAGTTTGTTTGTGTCTCTAAGTCTAAGGTGTGTCTCTTGTAGGCAGCATATAGACAGATTGTGTTTCTTTATCCAGTCTGAGACTCTCTGTCTCTTTATTGGTGCATTTAGTCCATTTACATTCAGGGTAATTATAGATAAGTATGTTTTTTATGTGTTTAGTGTTGTCATTTTGATGCCTTTTTATGTGTGTTGTTGACAATTTCATTTTTCCACTTACTTTTTTGTGCTGAGACGTTCTTCTTTGTGAATTGTGTGTTCCTCATTTTCATAGTATTTGACTTTATGTTTGCTGAGTCGTTACGTTTTTCTTGGTTTTTATTTTGAGTTATGGAGTTGTTATACCTCCTTGTGGTTACCTTAATATTTACCCTTATTTTTCTAAGTAAAAACCTAACTTGTATTGTCCTATATCGCCTTGTATCCCTCTCCATATGGCAGTTCTTTGCCACCTGTATTTAGTCCCTCTTTTTGATTATTGTGATCTTTTACATATTGACTTCAATGATACCCTGTTTTGAGCATTTTTTTTTTAATTAATCTTAATTTGTTTTTGTGATTTCCCTATTTGAGTTGATATCAGGATGTTCTGTTTTGTGACCTTGTGTTGTGCTGGTATCTGATATTATTGGTTTTCTGGCCAAACGATTTCCTTTAGTATTTCTTGTAGCTTTGGTTTGGTTTTTTCAAATTCTCTAAGCTTGTGTTTATCTGTAAATATCTTAATTTTGCCTTCATATTTCAGAGAGAGTTTTGCTGGATATATGATCCTTGGTTGGCAGTTTTTCTCCTTCAGTGCTCTGTATATGTCATCCCATTGCCTTCTTGCCTGCATGGTTTCTGCTGAGTAGTCTGAACTTATTGATTCTCCCTTGTAGGAGACCTTTCTTTTCTCCCTGGCTGCTTTTAAAATTTTCTCTTTATCTTTGGTTTTGGCAAGTATGATGATAATATGTCTTGGTGATTTTCTTTTTGGATCAATCTTATATGGGGTTCGATGAGCATCTTGGATAGATATCCTTTTGTCTTTCATGTTGTCAGGGGAAGTTTTCTGTCAGCAGATCTTCAACTATTTTTTCTGTGTTTTCTGTCCTCCCTCCCTGTTCTGGGACTCCAATCACACGCAAGATAGAGTCCCACATGATTCTTAGGGTTTCTTCATTTTTTTAAATTCTTTTATCTGTTTTCTTTTTTTCAGCTATGTTGGTGTTAATACGCTGGTCCTCCAGATTTCCCAGTCTGCATTCTAATTGCTCGAGTCTGCTCCTCTGACTTCCTAGTGTATTGTCTAATTCTGTAATTTTATTGTTAATCTTTTGGATTGCTGAATGCTGCTGTCTCTCTATGGATTCTTGCAACTTATTAATTTTTCCACTATATTCTTGAATAGTCTTTTTGAGTTCTTCAACTGTTTTATCAGTGTGTCCCTTGGCTTTTTCTGTAGATTGCCTTATTTCATTTCTGAGGTCATCCCTGATGTCTTGAAGCATTCTGTAAATTAGTTTTTTATATTCTGTATCTGATAATTCCAGGATTGTATCTTCATTTGGGAAAGATTTTGATTCTTTTGTTTGGGGAGTTGTAGAAGCAGTCATGGTCAGCTTCTTTATGTGGTTTGATATCGACTGCTGTCTCTGAGCCATGACTAAGATATTGTAGTGATTTATTCTATATTTGCTCACTGAGTCTTATCTTGTTTTGTTCTCTTTCAATATACGTGGATGGGCTACTAGATTGTGCTGTCTTGATTGTTGTAGCCCTTGACTTACTTATGACCTATTACCAGCTTGTTTGGGTTGTTACCAGATATATATGCCTGAATCCATTCACTATTCTTGAGTAGAATCTGATTTTGGGTCATCAAGTGTGTGATGCACCCTGTCACCTGTCCACCTTGAGAAGTAGTGGTGATAGTGGTGTGCACCAGATTCTAGTAGCAGCTGGGGTTCACACTCCAGGGGGGGCAGGATGCTGACAGGCTTCCCCCAAGTGTCAGTGAGGTAGGTGTGTCTCTATTCCTAAAGAACCTTGGTGGGTGGGCTCTGCAGCTGTTCCTTAGGCCCCCAGTGCAAGTACCTCTACAGATTGGTAGGTGTCACCCTCTGTAGACCCCTAAGGCAGGAGGCTAGGTGGTCTGGGGGGAGCTTTAGCCCTCAGTTCCCTGTTGTGGGTCAGTGAGGGCTCTGTTGATATGCAGAGATATCAGACTTGGGAAACTTATCTTTCCAGTAAATCCACTAAAAAAAAAAAAAAATGCAGTCAGATCCCTATCAGAAATGCCTTTGCATTATAATAGCCACCTTGTTCCCTGTGGGGATGAAAGCCAGAGACTGTGGATCACATATGCTTGGCTGGAGCTGGTTCTGTGTTTTTAGTCCAATTAGGGAAGGATTTTTGGTCCCTGAGTTTTTTGCAGTTGCTTCTCTCAGGCCAGAAGAATGGGTTAGGAAAAGACCAAAAAAAAAAAAAAAGAAAATCCGCGGAGCAGTTTTCCCTCTGGCTCAGGAAATTCCAATGTTAATGAAGCCACCTGGGAAGGGGAGGGGAGCGTTCAGAAAAACAGGAGAGAGTAGCGCCCTGGAATGTAGACAAAGTTACTTATCTTGCTTGGGATGACTGTTTTATCTGAGATTCCTGAGGGGTGCATCGCCTGTGTTTGCTGGCTGGGTAGAAATTGCCCCCGAGGGTCAGGCCTGCGTCCCTTGCTTGAGCTGTCTCAGAAGCCGTGGTCAGTTCCTCCGCTGCCAGTCCAAAGCCTAGCGTCAAGGTTCCCCGGCTGGGACACTGCACTCCCGGCTCCAAAACCAGTCGCTGCCTCCCGGTGACTTCTCTTCCCGCCAGCCGCATTGCTGCGCCGCCGACGCGGACCAGCTGGGCCCCCCCACAGGACAGTTCAGAGGGCTGGGGCAGCACCCCATGTTTGCACCGTTACAGGATGTGGTTCTCAGCTCCCCTGCACCCGGTCCAAAGCCCCGCGCCAAGGTTCCCCGGCTGGGACGCTGCACTCTCGGCTCCAATACCAGTCGCTGCCTCCCAGAGACTTCTCCTCCTGCCAGCCGTGTCGCCGTGCCGCCCGCGCTGACCAGCTGGGGCCCCTCCCGAGGTCAGTTCAGGGGGGTAGGGCTGAGCCCCGTGTTTGCTCCATCACAGGATGCCATGCTCACCTCCCCTGCGTCCAGTCCAAAGCCCGGCACCAAGGTTACCTGACTGGGACGCTGACTCCAGGCTCCGAGAATAGTGGCTGCTTCCCCGTAGTTGTTCGTTCTCGGTCTCTGTCACTCAGGTCAACTCTTTAAATCTGTGTTTGTTGGTCAGGGTTCATAGACTGTCATGTATGTGATCGATTCACTTGTTTTTCTGAGTCTTTGTTGCAAGAGGGATCCGAGGTAGCGTCTACCTAGTCAGCCATCTTGCCCCCCCCCCAGCTTTCTATTTCTTTTATAGATAATATAGAGGAGTAGAAAGATTGACCACTGCAAGGTAGTAAAACTTGTGACAATCTTGATATAAATTAGCCAACCGGTGGCACTGGGATTTGATTTCCAAAGCTGTGTAATATAGTAAGGTCAGAAGGACTCTTTGGCTTTAAATTGCAAAACTGGAGAGCCCTGTGTTAGAGATAAATAACACTATGGAAGTTTACTACCGTTCCAGACTCAGGGCTTGAACTGCAGCTATTGCTTCTACTGACCCTCTTTGGACTTTGACTTTTTGCATGACATAGCCCGCTTTTCCTTTTCATTCTCTCTGAGCGACTTCTCTTCTCCAGGAAGCATAAACAACTTTTATCAAGTGCTCTCTGCAACTAGAAGCATGGCGAGGGATATTTTAAGCCCTTTTGGTAAGAAAATGCATTTTGTAATTGAGATTCAAGTTATTCAGCTCCCTGATGATAACTCACCATGAAGCATCACTCTGGCAGCATAAATATGTATGATCATTGCATGTACAGTATTGTATAGGGGACAGTTACGTATGGTGTAATTTACTAAATTTTATTAATTAATTTTTATTGCATAGTTAAATTATAACTGATGGCACAGTGGTTAAAAGTTCAGCTGCTAACTAGAAGGTTAGCCTTATGAATCTGCCAGCCGCTTCTTAGAAACCCTATATGGGGGCAGTTCTACTCTGTCCTATAGGGTTGCTATGAGTTGGAATTGACTCGATGGCAAGGGGTTTGTTTTGTTGTTGCTGTTAATTAAAAACAAAATTGTCATTCATAAATTAACTACTTTCTAGATATTCTATTGGTGGTGCAAAAGGGCCCTACTGTTAAGCACTCAGTTCAAAACCACCCAAATGCTCTGTGTGAGAAAGACCTGGTAATCTGCGTCTGTAAGATAACAGGCTAGAAAAGCCTATGGGACAATTCTCTGTCACACACACAGTCACAATGAGTCAGAATTCACTTGATTGCACCTAACAATAGATATTCTAAACTAAGGCATCTGAATAAAGATAAGAGTTTTGGAATACACTTTGTATCAGTCATTCTAGGCTCAAATATTAAAATGCAGCATGCGGCATAATCCAAAGAATATAACTGGTTATGTAAATATTTTACTTAATTGACCGTGTTATGTCAAGTTGGCAACTAGTAAAACATATTATAAGACAAACACAATTATACAATTGGCCTAAATGCTGAAAAAAATTAGCCTACCATCAAAATTTCACCACCATCCCTCCATAGAGTACGCCTACAAAGTCCTTATGGAGAGAAAGTGCGACCCAAGAAGGTTATACGCACCCATAATGTTGCTGATATAGGAAACAAGAAAAAATACAAAGGTCCTGAGACATAATTTTCCCTAAGCTCCTCCCATGAAAAATGCTAAGATAGGAACTTAAGTAAAGCAGCAGAAGAATAGAGAAATGACAGAAGCAAACAAACAAAAAAATCTGGCAGTGAGCAGTGAATGACAGTAAGAACTAGACTGTAACAACTGTTGGGGCTTTGACTAAACATGTAACTACATGAAAATGTAAATACAAATAAATATAACTACTAATAGTTGAGGGGGCATGGAAGGGCAAATTTGAAGGTAATGTAAGTTCTCTGATTTACTTCCTTGTTACAGGTAGGGTTCAAAAGCTATAGGCTAACTGGTATAAGAAATCCATGCTTTAACACTGTTGCTGTTGTTAGGTGCCGTCAAGTCGGTTCTGGCTCATAGTGACCCTATAGGACAGAGTAGAACTGCCCCACAGGGTCTCCAAGGAGTGACTGGTGGATTCGAACTGCCAGACTTTTGGTTAGCAGCCGAGCTCTTAACCACTTCGCCACCAGGGCTCCAGTTTAACACTAGATAAACAGCACACGCATACACATACACACATGTATATGAACACATACTTATATAAATTAATTAAAATTCTGAGGTACGGCGGGGAGATGTGAAGAAGGAAACATGGGAAGAAGTGATGTATCTTAAACATACTGAAACAAATGATAAAATCTAAACACCTAAACCCCATTTCTATTCTAATTCAGTGGCATAATTATAAAATTATCTGCCTGGTTTATCTTCTTTCCTTAATTGGTTTTCACAAAATTCTTACCCATCTGTATGGGAACAAAAGCATGTCCAGTCTGTAGCAGCCTACATTTTACTTATGAAGATTTTAAAGATAAACTGTCCTAACTCAACTGGAAAAAGGAATCTTGGAATATTAATTATTTGAGGACCAAAGTGATGGGTTTTGTGGGGGAGAACGAGTTTTGGTGGGACATACCATAATCAGCCAATCAAACATTAATAAGTATTTGAATATTTTAGTACATATTACAATGGAGCATTTCAATAGGATTGTTTTCTGCTATTTCTCTACATTAAACAGGACTAGTTAGTTGATGTAACACTGGAAGTGTTTTCCTACTAGTGTCCAACGTTCCTCATGAGGCATTACACAACACTTATTACGATTAGAGAAATATTCCAAAACATTCCAGGTCATTCCAAGTCTCACACAACCACACTATTCTTACATGTCTCCTTCACCCCGCCCTTGCTCACCATGGTGTTATTTGAGTTATTCTAATTTGAGCGCTGTTTTGCACTTTCTCAAATGAAAGCCATGGTCATAGCCAAGTACTAGAAGAAGCTAGAGTTTCGTCAGTAGAACTAATGATTAAAGTTATACAAGCTCCAAATTTATAATTATAAAAAACTCTTAATTACATTTCTTATCTCCAGATGCTTGGTTATTCTTCAAGCAGTGAGACAGATTTTAATTTAAACAAAATATCTGAGGTTGGTAATTTTTAACTCATTTTCCAAGAAGCTCTAGTGGTGCAGTGGTTAAAACCCTCAGCCGCTCTGGGAGAAAGATGTGGCAGTCTGCTTCTGTAAAGATTTATAGCCTTGGAAACCCAGTGCAGCAGTTCGACCTTGTTCTATTGGTGGCTATGAGTCGGAACTGACTCAACAGTAGTGGGTTTGGTTTTGGGGGAAGCTATTCAAAAGTGATTATAAGAGATTACTTTGGCCATTTGTGTATTCTTAACCTCGAGCATGTCTTAATAGGCAAACACAGACACTTTTGAAATTCTTTACACTTGATAATCTGTTACCTGTGTAAGACTACCTTTTGGACTGCCCAATGTACTTTACAAGGAGCCCTAGTACTACAATGGTTAGAGAGTTCAATTTCTAACTGAAAGGCTGATCGTTGGAAGCCACCAGCCGCTCTGCAGGAAAAAGATGTGACAGTCTGCTTCTGTAAAGATTACAGCCTAGGAAATCCTATGGGGCAGTTCTACTCTGTCCTATAACCCACTGCTGCTGATGCCGGCTCATAGCAACCCTATAGGACAGACAGAGGAGGTGGTGAAATAAGCAAAGGAACTCTTTAGAACATTTCCAGAAAAGATAATTGTTTAATGTTTTATGTGGATATTTAGGTACTTGTAAAAGTCTTCCTATTTGTACTGGATAACTGAAAAAAAGTCACTAAGTAATATTTTTGAATCAGTCATTTACATATACTAAGAATGGGAATTTCAGAACACTTAATTGTACTCCTGAGAAACCTGTATGTAGACCAAGAGGCAGTTGTTCAGGTAGAACAAGGGGATACTGCGTGATTTAAAGTCAGGAAGGGTGTGGATCAGGGTTGTATTCTTTCACTATACTTACTCAGTCTGCATGCTGAGCAAATAATCTGAGAAGCTGGACTGTATGAAGAAAAATGGGGCATCTGGATTGGAAGAAGACTCATTAACAAGCTGCGATATGTAGATGACACAGCCTTGCTTGCTGAAAGTGAAGACGACTTGAAGCAACTGGAGATGAAGATAAAGGAATATAGACTTCAGTATGGATGACACCTCAACATAAAGAAAACAAAAATTCTCATAACTGGACCAATAACCAACATCATGCTAAATGGAGAAATGATTGAAATTGTCAAGGATTTCATTTTACTTGGCTCCACAATCAATGCCCATGGAAGCAGCTGCCAAGAAATGAAACGACATACTGCACTGGGCAAATCTGCTGCAAAAGGCCTCTTTAAAGTGTTAAGAAGCAAAGACGTCATTTTAAGGAATAAGGTGATCTGATCCAAGCCATGGTGCTTTCAGTTGCCTCACATGCATGCAAAAACTGGACAATGGATAAGCAAGATTGAAGAAGAATTGCATTTGAATTATGGTGTTGACAAAGAATATTGAATATACCATGGAATAACGAAAGAACGAACAAATCTGTCTTGGAAGAAATACGGATCTTCCAGACTAAGATGTACTAGAAAGAAAGGCCTGGAAATCTACTTCCAAAAATCAGCCAGTGAAACCTCTTTGGATCACAACAGTCCAGTCTGAAACCAAGCATAAGAATGGTGCCGGACCTGGCAGCATTTGGTTCAGTTGTGCATGGGGTCTCAACGAGTTGGGGGCCAACTTAGTGGCAGCTAACAGTAATAAGAATACTGGGGTGTGGGTCAAAGCCCTAGTTAGTAAGAAATTGTATACTTAATGGCCTTTGTTTCCTTTGTGAATTTTTTTTCTTCTGAGACCTTAAAGGAATAAAGAGTCCTTATATAAAAAAAAAAATAGAAAAGGGTAAAATACAAGTATTCCTAGCACCCCTATCTGTATCATTACACTAGGATATCCTAATCTCACTCAGCCTCTAACACACTGCAACCTTTAGGTTAATGGCTGAGACCAAACCATTTGCACCTCCCAGACACCTTAAAGCCTGCCCAGAAATTTTGGAAGCTGAGACACACTAGTAAACTTATAAGTAAACTTGAATATAAATCTGGTCATTAAAAAAAAAAAAAAATCATAGAAGAAAATATTTGCAAATCATGTATCAGATAAGGTTCCAGTATCTAAATTATATAAATAATTTAACAATTAAAAAATAAATACTCCAATCAAAAAATGGGCAAAGGATTTGAACATTCTCCAAAGAAAATATACAAATGGCCAATACGCACGTGAAAAGATGCTCAACATTAGTCATTGGGGAAATGAAAATCAAAAACACAATGAGCTACAAATTCACATTTTTTTTTTTTAAGATAGCTATTATCAGAAAATAAATGAATAAATGGAAAATCAAAAACATTGCTTAGACTACAGGAGATTGGAACTTTGGTCCATTGATGGTGGGTACATAAATGGTGCGGCCACTGTAAAAAACAGTTTGGTGGGCCCTCAGAAAGTTAAACACATACACCAGTGTTCACTGTAGCATTATTTACAACACCCAAAAGGTGGAAACAACCCAAAAGTCATCGACAGATGGACAGAAAAACAAAATGTGGTACATACAATGGAATATTAATTAACCCCAACAAAAGGAAGTACCGATACACGCTATAACAAGGGTAAACCCCGAAAATACTATACTAATTGAAAGAAGCCAGACACAGAAGACCGCATATTGCATGATTACATTTATTTGAAATTTCCAGAATAGACAAATTCACAGAGCTAGAGTCATTAAGAGGTTTCCAGGGACTGGAGGGAAGGAAAGAATGGGACATAGCTGCTAATGGGTATGGGTTTTCTTTTTGGGGTGATGAAAATGTTCTAGAATTAGTGGTGATTGTACAGTACTAAAAAAGAAAAACTAAATTATATACATTACCAAGGGGGTGAATATTATGTATGAGAAATATATTTCAATAAATAATAATAAAAGTGGATGAGAATTTGACACACCCCCAATACATGAAAATTTATAGCTGAAACTATACTATATGATCTAAGAAATAATGAAAATATTGAAATCAAATCCACATGTAAAGAACAAACGTAAGCCATGAAGCCCGTTGCCACAGAAGAGGTGGTGCAAATCCTGCATCTCAGAGCCCTTGTTGCAGGCGTCCTCTGAAAAGGAAGTGAATCCCCAATTCAGCTTCAGCTTGGCAGGAAGTCCTACTTAACTAAACTGAAATTGGCCATAGGATAGATTCTATTGATCTTTTCTATTGAATATTTATTATATTTTGGTTCTTTGGCAAATAAATAGTGGATTTAGTTTTTCACTGACGCCAACTATAATTTTCAAACTCACTCAAATTGGAAATACTCAGCTAAGTGGTGAGAACAAATCAGATCATGGCCGATTAAATTTTTAAGGCTCTCTGCAAAGTCATCTTTACAGTGAATGTCGATGGGTTTTGCAGCAGTTTAAATTTGTAATGCACTGAATTAGCTGTGGTGTGATGGTCCCCTAGCAATTTATGCTGGCTTTTCCAATATGTTCACGGGGTTGTGTGAGGCTAAAAATACCTACAGACACCAGCCTGTAACATTCTGAACTGGTAGGCAATGTAGTCAATACCCCTGAACAAAAGTACACAGACTCTGATATTGTAGAAAACTTAAATATTTTTACAGAAGTCCTTACTACTTGCTTTTAAAACCATTTAACCTTCACATTGGCACCTGAGTTTTCTTTTTGAATTTCAAATCTGATCATAGCAGAATAAACACAAAACAGACAAAATCCAGAAAAGGTTATTGGCTCTATTGATTTCAGTTCACACCTCAGATTTGGCTACATTAAGGGCCCTGGGCTCCTACCAAACAGGGTTCTCTCTTCTCTGATGGGTTTCTCTTCTTCCTCTTACCCATCCAGGCTTCCTGCTAACTTCCTTGCCTGAAAAGCCCTGTGCCCAGCTCAGTGTTAAACTGTGATCTGTGGGGCTATCTTAGGTCCTATTCTTCCAGTGAAAGCAGGGATGGCTCTTTGTATTATTGAGGGGGTATATTCTGGTTTGATGTTACTGGGAAGAAAAACTGGTTAGGCCTCTGTTATGATTAGCTACCACTGGGTTGGCCCCCAACACACGGTGACCCCATGCACAACAATATGAAATGCTGCCATTCTTGCACCATCCCTATGATCAGTTATAGATCCACCACAGGGTTTTCACTGGCTGATTTTCAGAAGTATAACATCAGGACTTTCTTCCTAGCCCATCTTAGTCTGGCAGCTCTGTGAAAACTGTTCAGCGTCCTGGCAATTTACAACCCTCCACTGACAGACGAGTGGTGACTGCGTATGAGGTGCACTGGTTGGGTATTGAACCCGGGTCTCCTGAGTGGAAGGCTAGACTTCTACCACTGAATCACCAATGGTTCATGGCAAGTCCCCTAGGCCAGATAAAGAACCTCCCTATGTGATAACGGTGATTTTAATAGAGTACTATGGAGGTATTTGTGGTAAACATTTCATCTTCCAAGTAGGAGACTTGGGTTCAATTCCCAGCCAATGCAGTTCATGCGTGGCCACCACCTGTCAACGGAGGCTTGTGTGTTGCTATGATGCTGAGCAGATTTCATGGAGCTTCCAGACTAAGGTGTACTCGAAAGAAGGACCTGACCATCTACTTCCAAAAATTAGCCAGTGAAAACTCCATGGGTCACAACGATTCAATCTGAAACCAAGCATGGGGAAGGTGCAGGACTGGGCAACATTTGGTTCAATCGTTCATGCAGGCTCTGTGAGTTGGGGGCCAACTCAATGGCAGCTAACAATAATAAGAATACTGGGGTGGAGGTCAAAGGCCTGGCTAATAAGAAAGTGTATATTTACTGGCCTTTGTTTCCTTTGTGAATTTTTTTTCTTCAGAGACCTTAAGCGGAAAAAGAGTCCTTACAGAAAAAGGTAGAATACAAGTATTCCTAGCACCCCTACCCATATCATCACAATAAAAAAAAAATAGTATACCCTAATTTGACTCAGCTTCTAACAGATGCCCTTTATAAGGGCTGTGTCAGAATGGTCTTCCTCCTCTTTATCCAGCTAGAAAACTCTTCTCCCTTCTTCAGGCATTAAATCACATGTAACTTTTCAGGGAAATCTCTCAGGAAATAGTTTCTCAGCCATCTACACAAAGCTACATTTTAACTTTTATTAAATTGCATTTTAACTGTTTACTTACATGGTTGTCTGTTGGACTTAACTATAGTTTCCTTGTGGTGCAGTGATTAAGAGCTCAACTGCTAACCAAAATGTCGGCAGTTTGAATTCACCAGCAGCTCCTTGGAAACTCTATGGGCTAGTTCTACTCTGTCCTATAGGGTTGCTATGAGTTGAAATCAACTTTATGGCAATGGGTTTGGCTTTTGACTTTTTCCTTGAAGAACGCATATTGTATTCACCTCTATGTTCTTATAACCTAGCCCAGCGGACTTCACGAAGCACACAATTAAAGCATGCTTATCAAATGACTAAAGCAGGTCTCTGGGTAGTGCAAATAGTTTGTGCTAAACAACAAACCAAAACGTTGAGAATCTGAACCCACCCAGCAGCACCACAGAAGAAAGGCCTGGCGATCTGCTTTCATAGAAATTACAGCCAAGAAAATCCTATGGAGCTTGGTTCTACTCTGTAACACATAGGGTCGCCATGAGTCAGAATCAATGTGACCGCAATGGGGTTGATTTTTCTGGTTATCAAATGAATGAATCCTAGGTAGATCTTAAAAAGATTGATATCAAGAGACATTTTGAATATTAAAGTGAAAACCCAAAGAAAGAACAAAAGAGTTGATGGCATGCTTAAGGGAGATTACTGAGTCCAATTTTTATGCATAGATTGCAATTGGACAGACAGACAGATGTAAGAGAAGGCCTCCTAGAATCCAAATTCTTCAGTTTGCGTCTTCAGATCTACCCCCTGTTTACGGTAATTTCAAAGGCTCCCTCCCTCTATATGTGAGAGTATATATACTTTCCTTCTTCTGTGTATGTCCCAAAGTTTTGCCTCTGCAATTTCACTTGCGCTTTTCCTCAAAGTGACAAAATCTGATGCACTTTTAGGGTATAAATATCGTTCACATGACTTCAAATAACCTATCGTTTATAATTTATGCAAAAATATTTTCCTTACTCTACTTTGTTCTATACCCACTTGTAGTGTTCGCCCTGAAAAGACACCAAAAGTCATTACTGTATGAGGCTTAATTCGCCTACTGAAGATTAAGCTCTAGGGTAAAGGCTATTATCGTTTCATATTTACCTCCCTTATTGGCCTGGGGACATGGCAAGGATTAAGTTATTTATTTACTTGTTAAATTTGATTGACACAGCAGCCTGTGATGTCAATCCCAAATAAAATACAAGTTGGCTATATGACCATGCAAAACCCTGGTGGCATAGTGGTCAAGTGCTACGGCTGCTACCCAAGAGGTCGGCAGTTCGAATCCACTAGGCACTCCTTGGAAACTCTATGGGGTAGTTCTACTTTGTCCTATAGGGTCGCTATGAGTAGGAATAGACTCGATGGCAGTGGGTTTGGTTTGGTTTTTGGATATGACCATGGGTCAACCTTTTTTTTTTTCCTTAGGCGGCTTTGATTATTCTTGTCTGTAAATTAATAGTTTGAGATTAAATTACCTTTAATATATCTTCCTTCTCTAATCTTTGAAGTCTTAAATATTTTCTTTGAAGTGCAAAAACCATTATACATCTTTTTTTTTTTTTAATTCCTAGAGAAAAGCATACTATAGCAGGTTCACTGTCTCCATATTATCTGAAAGAAGCATTGTTTTTGTATGAATGGATTTGCCTTATAAATATAAACCATTATTTGTAACACTCAGCTATAAGACTATAAATAATGTGAAAATTTAGACAGAAATGAATCAGAGGATAGAGAAAACAGGGATAATCAGATTACTCTTAATGAATAATTCTATGCTAATTATGCTTACAGAAAAAAAAAAGAAAAAATCCTTTTTTAATGAGCCTTCTGTTTTCATTAGCATGATGGATTAATGATTCTTCTGGCACTAATATTTAAATAATCTTTATTTTTCACCTAAGATGAGGAAAGGTGGGAAATTTTGCTCTGCATAGAGGTCTAGGAATGATAGAAAGTCATAAATGAATTATTTCAGTCCCATTTTTTGTTGCTGAGTTGGTCTGCGACTCTGAAAACACTTCTCTAATGACCTGATACAAGGAGCCCTGATAGTACTAAATGCTCAGCTGCTAACCAAAAGGTCAGAGGTTTGAACCCACCAGCTGCTCCTTGGGAGAAAGATATGACAGTCTGCTTCTGGAAAGATTTACAGCCTAGGAAATGCTGTGGTGCAGTTCTACTCTGTCCTATAGAGTTGCTATGAGTTGGAATTGACTCAATAGCAATGGATTTGACGGCGTAAATGCTTAAGTGCTCAGCTGCTAATCAAAAGATTGGTCGTTTGAACCCATCCAGTGGCTTCATCGGAGAAAGATCTGGCCATCTGCTTCCATTAAGATTACAGCCTAGAAAACCCTGTGGGGCAGTTCTACTCTGTCACATGGTATCACTGGGAGTCAAAATTGACTCAAAGGCACCTAAGGATTGTATAATAGATGCTATTCTTACGGTCTCTGAATACTAGATTTAGTTGTGTTATGCAAAGAAGAATGAGACTATTCATTCCCAGAAAACCCTGGTGGCTTAGTGGTTATGAGCTATGGCTGCTAACCAAAAGGGCGGTAGTTCGAATTCACCAGGCACTCCTTGGAAACCTTATGGAGCAGCTCTACTCTGTCCTATAGGGTCGCTATGAGTCAGAATCAACTCTACAGCAATGGGTTTAGGTGTGTTTCTTTTTTTTTTTAAATTAATTCCCAGGGAGCTGGGCCCCTAAACAAGCCTGTATGTTTCCTTATTATAATAAACATTAATAAGAGGATGCAGATTGATTCCTATTATTGCCATTTCCCTGCACTTCAATCTTCATTTCAAAATGATTGTGCTCACCCACTCTGTCCAGTGCCATCCTCCAAACGCACCTGGAGAAACACATGCGTTTTACCAGGAAGAGGCGTTGTACTTGGCATCGTCTCATCGATAATCTGTAGTAGTCGACGGCACTGGG
This sequence comes from Loxodonta africana, assembly GCF_030014295.1. Classification (NCBI taxonomy): domain Eukaryota; kingdom Metazoa; phylum Chordata; class Mammalia; order Proboscidea; family Elephantidae; genus Loxodonta; species Loxodonta africana. The sequence continues at coordinate 23,175,048 of NC_087342.1, read as the reverse complement.
TTTGGCTTTTTTTTTTTTTTGCCTAGTCAATGTCTGATGCTTTAGGGAATTCACTAAAAAATATAAACCTTGGTAGGGACCTTTTCTGTTTACCCAAGAACGTTTAGCTAAAACGCTTAGACAGTCTGGAAACTCAGTGCCTGTTTGCTGAATTCAATCACATTTAGATTGATGCTTTTAAATACTGGAAGCTTTTAATTAATGGAAGCCGATTCCTTCTCCTAAATCTGCTCAGTTAGCTGACGAGGCAAAGAAGCTCATTTGGTATTCACAAAGGCTTGAAATCTGCTGCTTATAAATCACTCAAAGTCAGCTGAAGTGTAAAATCCCCTCAGATTTACAGGTGAATAGAAGATGGAGCAAGTAGAACATCATTAGGGAAACCGTTTACCTTCAAAAATGATAATAAAGAGAAGGGAATTCTGGAGCGTTATAAAACAGAAACCAACTCTCAGATAGTTATCTGTGATTTACCCTATGGACGCCCTAAATTGATATTCCTTAATGTGTGGTTCCCGGTACAGCAGCATAACCCCCACCCCAAACCCACAGCATCAGGCACCGTTGGGGCTGAGGTCTAGCAACCTGTTTTAAAAAGCCTTCAGGTCATTCTGATGCATAGTAATGTTGGAGAACCATTATCCAAAGTCATAGAGATAACTAGGGACAGTATTAGTAAATCAAACTAATTAAGACAAACCTAGTTGTCCAATGCCAGCAAATTTCAATCAATAGAGAAAAAATATATACTATGAAATGTTATATTCCACATGAACTTATAATCTCCATGAGTCATTTCTGGTGACATGCATTTTAAAAAGACCTTCTAGAAAAAAGAACACTCTAGAATCTGTAGCCTGGGTGCTCTTGGGCAAGTGACTTCTTTAATTTTCCCAAATTAAGTTATTGGCTCCATTCTTCATGTCTACCTGTATCCACACCTTGCCAGGGCCTTGCTGTTTACAGAGAGTACTGCTCTGCCTTTTGATGGTTGCCTAGGACAATGTGACTCGCTTTAACCAACAGACTATGGGTAGAAGTGAACGTGTGCCGTCTCTGAGCCTAGGTCTTAAGAGGCTTGTGTTTTTGCTTGTGTTTTTCTGCTTCTGCCCTTCTCATAAGAAGAACGTGAGCAGTTAGCGTGTTGGCCAAATGGTACATGTGGAGGACAGCTACCCCAGGTAACTTACTACAAGTAATAAGTAGGGCCATGCTACTTGCTCTATCTCCAACAAAGATGCCCAGCTGAGCCCAGACTATGTCATGCAAGCTTCAACCAATCCAGAGATCTGAGAGTTTTATGTCACTGAGATTTTTGTTATTGTAATGCAAAAAGGCTAGACAATGCTCCCAGTGAGAGAAATTGGGACAGACAACATGACGATTTTCAATATATCTTTCAGCTCTCTAACTCTTGTTGACTGTGACATGGTCTTCAAATGATGAATTCTGACATGGTGTCACAGTGGTTAAACATTTGGCTGCTAAGTGAAAGGTCTGCAGTTCGAATCCACCAGTCACCCCATAGAAGAAAGAAAGACGTGGCAGTCTCCTTTAGTAAAGATCACAGCCTTGGTCCTCTAGGGTGGCTAGGAGTTGGAATCAACTCAACAGCAATGGGTTTGGTTTAGGAGAAGATAAATACAATGGCTAGTCTGTAAGATAGCTATTTCAGGGCAGGTCAAACCACACGGTCACTGTCAGAATATGCTATCAAGTTGGCTTTTGATTTTCCCAAGAGTAAAAATGAAGTCTAACTTCAAATACTATTAATGTGGATTCCACTTTCGAATTCAGGTGTATCAGCAGATCTGAAAGATTATACTAGAATTCTCTGAGAGGAAAAAAAAATGTATATACCAAGCACATTCACTGATCTTCACAATCATTTAATTCTACATTATAACAATAGATCTAGAATTTCATGGTATATGCCCAAGGCAATCAACAGATGACTATATTAGAGGAAAAATATATTATGCTAACAACCTCTCTGGCTTAGCTCCTATTTATCTTCCCTGAACATGTTAACACTTTTATGTTGCTTGTATTTAAATTAACTGCTTCTTGAACTTTAGTGAAGAAAGGATGGTTAAGAGTAATTTTTCTAGCTCTGCAGCTCTAGAGTTCATGAAAAGATTAAAAAGAAAAAAAGTCCTCCTATTTTATGAGATTTGACTGTTGTGTGTACTTTCCCTGCTTTTATCTCTATCTATTCATTTTATCATACAATTTTTCTCATTTGGTCAGTTACTAAGCTGATTGGGTTGTTTGATTATCCGATGTTATTTCAATTTTGCTTTCCTGGGATGAATTATAGAAGCCCTGGTGGCACGGTGGTTAAGAGCTATGGCTGCTAACCAAAAGGTCAGCAGTTAGAATTCACCAGCTGCTCCTTGGAAACTCTACGGGACAGTTCTACTATGTCCTATAGGGTTGCTGTAAGTCAGAATCGACTGAATGACAACAGGTTTGGTTTGGTTTGGAATAAATTACATATGGTCATAATGTGTGACTGCTTTTTATCATTTTCTGGATCAAATTTTCAGTATTTTATTGGAGATTTTAAATATCTAAGTTTCTGAATGACACTGGGCTATAATCTTTTCTTGAAACATCTGACTCAGATTGCATTAAGCCCCTGAGATTTTTGGGTTTATTTTTTGCTTCAGCATAACTCTGTCTCAACAATTCAGCATGTAGAATGAAAACCAGATATACTATTGTATTTTTACATACAATCGATCTTCTGTGACTAAAACAATGTTATTACTTGAAACTCATAATTTTCATAATGAACCCTGAATGTAATATCTTTACTCATTTTTCGTCATTGCATCTGGACCACTAGTAGACAAAGTTATGTGGAGATCCCATTATATCCTATTTGTTTGAAACAATTTAGTTATCACTTTGAATTTTCTATCCTCATTGGTTTACTTTGTTGGTTGGCTGGTGGTATGGATTGAATTGTGTCCCCCCAAAATGTGTGTCAACTTGGCTAGGCCATGATTCCCAGACTTATATGATTGTCCACCATTTTGTCATTTGATGTGATTTTTCTATGTGTTATAAATCCTACCTCTATGATGGTAATGAGACAGGATAGTTGTTGTTGTTAGGTGCCATCGAGTTGCTTCTGACTTATAATGACCCCATGTACAACAGAACAAAACACTGCTCGGTCCAGCAACATCCTAACAATTGTTGTTATGCTTGAGCCCATTGTTGCAGCCACTGTGTCGATCCATCTCTTTGAGGACCCTCCTCTTTTTCACTTACCCTCTGCCAAGCATGATGTCCTTCTCTGGGGACTGATCCTACCTGATAACATGTCCAAAGTATGTGAGATTTAGTCTTGCCATCTGTGCTTCTAAGGAACATTCTGGCTGTACTTCTGAGACAGGTTTATTCTTTTGAAAGTCTACAGTATATTCAATATTCTCCGCCAACACCACAATTTAAAGGTGTCAAGTCTTCAGTCTTCCTTATTCATTGCTCACCTTTTGCATCCATATGAGGCGACTGAAAACACCATGGCTTGGGTCAGGAGCGCCTCAGTCTTCAAGGTGGCAAGGCAGGATTAGAAGCAGTTATGTTAATGTGGCAGGACTCAATCTACAAGATCAGGTTGTACCTTGGGTCAGTTTCTTTTGAGATACAAAAGAGAGAAGCAAGCAAAAAGCTAGAGGGAACTCATACCGTCAAGAAAGCAATGCCAGGAGCACCGTGCATTCTTCGGGCCTAGAGTTCCTGAGTGGAGAAGCTCCTAGACCAGGAGAAGAATAATGACAAGGACCTTCCCCCAGAGCCCACAGAGACAGAAAGTATTCCTCTGGAGCTGGTGCACTGAATTTGGACTTCTAGCCTCCTAGACTGTGGGAGAACAAAATTCTGTTTGTTAAAGCCATCCTCTTGTGGTATTTCTGTTATAGCAGCACTTGCTATCTAAGACAGTTGACATTCCTTAGCAGAGATAATAATATTTTTTCAAGTATCATTCTGCAGGTTTTCTAACTAGCACTATGAACCAAGCAGTGTTAGTAATGCCTATGATTCATCTCACTGCATTTAAAATGTCTTTGACTATATAAAAAAGAGAGATCTAAGACACAAATTAGTCTCTCTGTGGATTATATTTAGGTCCTGTTTTAAAAGACAATGATAAGAGGGCATTTTTATAAGAACTAAAAAAGAACTAGGGAAGGTTAATATGAAATGTTTACAGTCAACCATATTAAAGAATTATTGTTAACATTATGGTTACATATAAAGAATTGTCATATTTTCAGAGATATATCTACAGTGTTTAGGGAGAAAATGTCATTTGGCTTGGATCTGATTAAATTACAGATTTACACACACACAACAACAACAACCACCAAATATGGCTAAATGATAATAATTCTTAAATCTAAATCTTATATATATGCTATGTCACTAAACTCTTCTTTTTTTGGTATGTTTGTAGTTTTTTTTCCATCATAAAATGTTTAAAATGTTGCTGTCATAGCATGTTTGCTTTGTAAAAGAAAAAATAACTCCCTGGTATGGGGACTTTTCAATAAAATTCTACAAGGGGTGCAAGGTCTTAGGTTATATGTGAATTAATAAAAATACCATGAAAGATATTATTTATAGCCATTGCTAAGGAACTGATTGCTGTATAAGCATTTCTTAAGTTTCATTAAGAAGAAACATAATAGTAAAATTTTAGAGACAATCACATTTGAGCAATAATTTTTTAAAATGCCCAATCTAACCATTACTAATCTTTTACTACTTAATTATGCATAGTACTTGGGAGTTCTGGGACTGTAATAACACATAAAACCAAGGAACTGCTATTAAAAAGGAGAAGTTAGAACTTTATCAATTTGCATGTGAACACCCTAAAGAATCCACTACGATGCCTTATTAAAAGTGAAGTTTCCTGGATGCTAGATGAATACACAAAATTGATAGCTTGCTTGCATATCAGCAATAATAATCAGAACACCTCATTACAAAAGAACAAAATGATGTCTTATTTTAGAATATCTTTAAAATGAAGTTTGTAAGACTTATATGAGGAAGTGGAGCCCTGTTGGTGAAGTGGTTAAAAGCTCAGGCTACTAACCAAAAGGTCGGCAGTTGGGATCCACCGGCCGTTGTTCCTCGCAAAACCTTTGCAGCAATTCTACTCTGTCTTATAGGGTTGCTATGAGTAGGAATCGACTCAACGGCCATGGTTTTTCTTTTGGTTTATATGAAGAAATTATGAAATTTCACAGTTTATTTTTATACACAGTGATAAACAATATGACTGAAATTAATGAGGATGTGTTCTCATATTTCTCATGAGGACTAATATGAAAAATTGAATGTTGATTATATTTTGGTTATACTCAAACATAGTGACTCTATAGGACAGAGTAGAACGGCCCCATAGGGTTTTCAAGGAGTGGCTGGTGGATTCGAACTGCCAACTGTTTGGTTAGCACTGGAGCTCTTAACCATTGTTCCACCAGGGCTCTCAAATTAATTTGTAGAAGTAATAAATTTTTTTATAAAAATTGCAATATAATCATTTTGTAATGTACCCATCTCTCTAAAGGAAAATAAACAAAATAATACCAAAAATTTTGATAAAAATCAGAAGCAGCAAAATTATTTTATAAAAAATAAATTAGTGTGCAACTTTTGCAAGGTGGACAGACATCAATGGAGCAAAGAAGATAATACAGAAGCATAGGCTTACATAAAAGTCATTTGAGAGTAAGGGAGCATAAGGTAAAGAAATTGGTTTCATGGATGAATATTCTAACCCAAGAACTTGTTTCTTGGACCTGAACATTCTATACAAGTTGTGCTTCAATTAGGTTGTCATGGTCTAGAATCTACTGCTTTTTAATCATTTCCAGAGAGTTATAAGGAGATTAACACTGAGTCCAGAATGCAATATCAATTTAACATAAACTTTTTTACGAATATGCTCAGCACCTTCTCTTTACATGGTCAGGCTGTATTGTTGTTCTTAGGTACCACCCACACGGTTCTGAATAGGGATCCTATTTACAACAGAATGAAACGCTGCCCGGACCTGCACAATCCTCACAACCATTGCTAAGTTTAAGCCCATTGTGATAGCCATTGTGTCAATCCATCTCCTTCAGATTCTTCCTCTTTTTCGCTGACCCTCTACTTTACCAAGCACGATGTCCTTCTTCAGGGACTGATCCAAAGTACGTGAAATAAAGTCCAAAGTACATAAAATAAAGTCTCCCCATCCTCACTTCTAAGGAACATTCTGTCTGTACTTCTTCCAAGACAGATTTGTTCATTCTTCTGGCAGTCCAAGGTGTATTCAATAATCTTTGCCAGCATCATATTTCAAAGGCATCAATTCTTCTTTGGCCTTACTTACTCATGGTCAAGCTTTCACATGCATATGAGATGATTGAAAATACCATGTCTTGGGTGAGGTGCACCTTGGTCCTCAAAGAGAAATATTTGCTTTTCAACACCCTAAAGGTCTTTTGCAGCAGATAAGGCCAATGCAGAAAAGTGGAAGACCCTAAATGAGATAGGTTGACATAGTGGTTGCAACAGTGGGCTCATGCATAACAATGATCATGAGAATGTTGCAGGATTGGGCAGTGTTTTGTTCCTTTGTATATACGGTCACAATGAGCCAGAACTGAATGGACAGCACCTAACAACATGATTTGTGGTGTCTCCAGATGCTGATACTCTTTGCAATTTAGTGGTTGCCTTTGAGCTATTGACTGTCACATGAAAACACAATAAAAATTCACTGCAGACCTGCATATAAGCCTTCTTATCTTGACCCAGACAAGAATTGCTTTTACCTCCGCTGACTTGGCTTAAATTGATTAAGATTCTTTTAATCTTGGGCTTATCCCAAAACAAGACTGGCATATGCCAACTTTTGGGTGTTCATTAGAAAAACAATTTTAGCTGTTTTAATTGTATTCCTCAGCCACATCTACAATCACAACTCTAAGTGTCAGACACAGCAAAGTTCCACGCCCATTACACAGCACCAGTGTGTTAGTTTGGTGCCAGGCCTCAGTAGGTAGTGCTTGATGAGTGGTCCTAAATTATATTTCTCTCTATGCTGTTTTCAGTTGCATTTATGGCCAAGGACTAAACTAAGAAACAGTAGAGGAATTAGTCATTAGGTGTAATGATTACACACACACACACACACACACGATCTTTAGTTGTTTTTTTTTTAATTTACCTAAGCATTATGTAACTGATTTTGGCTTTATAGTACATACAAAATAGTAATAAGATTTTCCCTGAAGAAATTGCACCCATAAGTTATAGGTGCCTGGTATGATTGCAGAGCCCTGGTGGCACAGTGGTTAAGAGCTCAGCTGCTAAGGAAAAGTTCAGCAGTTCAAATCCACCAGCCACTCCTTGGGAATCCTATGGGGCAGTTCTACTTTCTACTACAGGGTAGCTATGCGTCAGAGTTGACTTGATGGCAACAGGTTTGGTTTGACTGGCATCTATTGGTGATTCTGAAACAAACATTTGTTTAGTCAGTAATCATTCTACAGTTAACACTGAATCTCTGCTTTAATATGTGGCAAAAATAGCATAGGTCTAAATTGCATTGTGCTCTTTCTTCTGTGAACAACATTTTGCTTTGAAATATTACTCTAAGATTTAGACCTTGGTTTGTTTCTAAAATTTTATAGTTTGTGGTTGATAATGATAAAATATTATGTGTTCTCTTAACTTTTTGGGTTCCTTAAAAGTAGGACATACAGATTAAATCGATTCATCAGGGCCTACATTATTAAAAATATAGTAGAATATAGTCAGGTTTTAATGACAAAGGGGATCGAACTTTGAGTAGGCATCAGAGAAAGATGATTCTGATTTCAACTGAATAAAGTAGGTTTGAAAGCAATTTATTTTCCTTGAGATTTTAATTTATAAAAGCAAGGTTTAAAAGGTTTTAAAGACTGTCTTTAAAATTTTTGAACTTTGATTCCTTTGGACTTTTAAGCATAAAGTCAAGCTTATTTAATTTTGTTGTTACTTTAAATTCTCCTTGGGGGTTTGATAATGGTAGTAGTTTATATTTATAATCAAGGAGCCCTCATTGAGGTAGATTGTTATGCCTTTGTATTTTTCCATTCAGCGATGACTGGGCTTGCCTAGGTGGCTTGCTTTGGTCAACTGGGTATTTGCAAATGTGACATAATCACAGGCTGGAAAAGCACTTGCACATTGGGGCTTGCTTCCCCTCTCCAGCCAGAGCCCTGGTGGCACTGTGGTTAGGCGTCCTGCTGCTAACTAAAATGCCAGCAGTTCGAATCCACCAGACGCTCCTTGGAAAACCTACGGGGCAATTCTATTCTGTTCTATATAGTCACTATAAGTCAGAATCAACTCAGTGGCAATGGGTTTTCCCTCTCTGGGATAGACTGCTGGAGACATATGGCCCAGCTGAGAGCCGGCACCAACTGCCATGTGTGTGAATAATGTTTGAAGATAAATGGCCCACTAGTTGATCCAGAGAAAATGCAGAGTCCAGTGGCTAGTGTTTAGAGAAACGTTTCTCCCACCTGCTGATGGTTGATGGTTCTTTCCACTTAGAGTAACCTCAATTTAGCATAATTCCTGGCCTCTCTCTGCATTTTTCTGTACTTTAATTAGTGAAGGTGAGTGACTAACATGACTAGTAAATATGAAAAAAACTAGAAAGGGCATGCTGGACTTATGTTTAACCTTTCTCTTGCTGAGGTGCCAGCCTGCCACAAAGAACACAAGTTCCACTTTGCTCCATCACAGGAAGTTATACTACACACTCCCAGTTCACCTCGGCACATTACCTGTGACTGGGTGGCGATTTCTTGCTTTATTCTGGCATTCCGATAGCAGGGCCATTTAGCTTTCACATTAAATTATGTGTATCCTCCAATAATTAGCAAACAAAATTGTTTTGATTAATAGAGATACTTCAAAAAAAATTAGGAAACGTTTATTATATGGGACTGGATGTAAAAGGTGAAAATGGCCTCAAAAACTCACATTATTTCAGAGGCCAAGATCAAAATGGAAAGTGTTAAGTGAAGGGATAAAAACATGAGAACACCATGACATTTTGCTAAGAGACCGAAACTTTAGGATAGAATGCAAAATAAAGGACTGTGACAAGACAATATCTCTTGCTTTAGCTATTAAACAAGAGAATAATACAAATAGACCAGATTTACTGTATTTTTACGCAAATAACAAGCACCTTCTGAGTTTGTTTGCTGGCCACACCCTCCCCCCATAAGGCACCCTCACAAGAGCTGCCATGCCAATCCTCTTCCACGTGGTGCTGTAAAAAAAATTAGCATAGCGTACTGACAAAATAGCTCACAGGGTGGAGGGTACGGCCAGCAAGCAAAGACAAAAGGTGCATGCTATTTGTGTAGAAAATACTGTAGGTTTTGTTGAAAAAGAAAAATACTATATCCCTAAACTCAAATTTGAGTCTGTATTAATATTTTAAATGTTTATAATTTTGACTGAAAAAATCTACTACAGAAATATCATCTGCACAATAACCACAATGCACAGAAAAATATATAAATGAGTGTTATTTTAACAAAACTTACAATAGTGAAAAAATTAGAAACCATTAAAATGTACATATTTAAAGAAATGTACAAATAAATTACAGTGCATAAGTTAGAGTCCATCTATATCATGAACTCCATGAAGTGATTTAAAATGAGCTAAATCTATATGTATCAAAATTTTAAAAAACAGATTAAGTTAAAAAAAATCATGATTTTAAAAAAGTATGGTCTGATATATATATAGCAAATGATCTGCGAACTAGATAGCAATTCCTTAACAGTGAATAACTTTCAGCAGAGAAGTGAAATACAGAATACATGAGGTGAAATTGAGACTTCCAATTTTGGTTCCTATCTTTTTTTATTTTTTAATATTTTGCAAAAACTTTTTTTTGGGCAATTAATGTGTGATTAGTTGCATTCAATTAGCTGTATGCCAACTAATAAAAAGACAGAACATGTGTCACATCTGGGAACATATCTGTCATTTCCATAATATGACAACTTGTCTCAACATCCTAATTAAATACTTCACTTAAAGAGGAATATTTCAGCAATGAGACATATTTGGCCAACCCATTTTTAGTGCTGAAACTGAATCTACAGCACACAAGAAATGTAAATACTCAAAAATCATCATATAGTGAATGTTTCTGAAGTTCTGTTCACAAAACCATGGGCATGTTTTTATTGTTTATTCCTTTAAAACATTTAGCATCGAATCAAGTAAAAATCAACCTTCCACTTATTGTAGAGTCTCTCTTTTCTCTCTCTCTCTGCATGCACACACACATGAACAATGCATCACACATCCTTCAGAAGAGTCTTCTGAAAGGTAATTATTGCAGTTATACTACCACTGTTGAGTGCATTTCTTGATTTCTGTCTGGGGATTCTCTTCAGAAATTCTGAGCCACAAGATGAAAAACAGTCAGTCCTGTCCTCACCCTTCCCCCCGCCACCCCAAAAGGAATAGAAAAAGCTATTGTTCTGTTTGATTGTCACCTTGAACACCACACGGATGCTGAGTCATTTACCATTCTTCAAGATCAAATCTACCCTTAAAATAACAATACTTCACCACTGAGGCAATACAGAGCATGACATGTGCTCTGGATGCTCTAAAAACAGATTCCCAGTTTTAGATAGTCAACAAATATTTATGCATCCCTATTTATAGAACACCAAGCATACACCAGGCATGAGGAATTGCACTAAAAAAAGCCAAAACAATACTTATGTTATGTCCTTTAGGAGCTTACATTCTACTTAGGTAGAAAATCTTGAGTTTGATTTTGTACAAATCAATTTAGTAGTGTGTTTGAGACATCAAAAATGAGGCATCACGAGAGGTGGAGCCAAGATGGTGGAATAGACAGACTCTTCCGTCAAGCCCTCTTTACAACAAAGACCTGAAAAAACAAGTGAAACGAGTATATTTGTGACAAGCTGGGAGCCCTGTGCATCAAAGGCAAGCGTAGACAACAAACTGAGGGGCAGGGGAAGGAAGAGACCGTTCAGAAGCGGAGAGGAGTTGCCAGACCTGAATCATAGGGAGCCCTCAGACACCATTCCCGGAGTGGCTGCGGCAGCAGCAGCAGTGGCGGCGGGCTGGTCCTAGCGTTCGGCCGCAGTTTCCTCAGGGAGAAGCAGCCAGCCACACAGCACACTCACATCTCCGGAACCTGAGGAGAAGGGCGCTCTTGGCAAAAGCTAAGTACCTGTGTATATTTTACTGTGCCCCCACCCCCACCCCCAAGCCAGCTTCAGCGGCTGAATCCCTAGGCCTGAGATAGACCCTGGTGAGCACCTAGAGCCATCCTCTCAGCCTTGGGGAAGGAAAAAATTTGCAACTGGGGGGAAAAGATAATTTGCTAGCTCCATTAACTGGGAGAGCTCAGGACAGAAGCGGCTCCTGTCCAGGCATAAACTGTCTGTGGAGTTTGAGCACCCTTCCCTTCAGCATGGACCTGTGTGTGCCTCTTTCGGGAGAATAGGCCCTTGTTGGTAAACTCCAACCATTTCAGCTGTGTGGTGGAGAGGTGGGTGTTTGGCATTTGACATTGCTTTGCCTATTAAACACGGTCCTCACCTACCCACAACAGGGACCTAAGGACTGGTGGCTCCACTTGGGTTGCCCAGCCACCCATGACAGGGGTCCAGGGATAACTAGTACCTCCCAGTCCTTACAACAAAAACTTTGGGTGCCCACGGTCCCTCTGGAGAGCCCACCCACCAGCATGCTGTAGGGAACAGAAACGTATTTTCCTCAGAGACACCTGGGGGTCAGTCCTCAGCCCCCTGCCTTGTTCAGAGCATGACCCCCTGCTGCAATCAGATATGGGTATATACGCCAAACACCCCTGCCCCTCTAAGACTGTAGAACAGAGCCTGTACCACACACTTGATGTCAGCTACCTGGAAACCTGAGCTGAATTCATACAAGAAAACTGAATGGACTCCTAGACTGATATACCTGATAACAGCTCTAGCCAGCTGGGGAGAGGACACTAGAGCTCCAAAGGTAAAATAATCAAGCTAGCTCACTCAAGCAACCCATAGGGGTATACCAAAACAAAACAAAGCAAGCAGCTATGACACAGTAAGCAAGCATAAACTAATACAATAACTTATAGGTGGCTCGGAGACAATAGTCAATATCAAGTCACATAAAGAAACAGGCTATGATCACCTCAATAAGCTCTCAAAACAAAGAATCCAGGGATCTTTTAGATGAAAGTGCATTCCTGGAATTACCAGATGAAGAATACAAAAGTTTAATATACATAATCCTTCAAGACATCAGGAAGGAAATGAGGCAATACGCAGAACAAGCCAAGGAACACAGATAAAGCAACTGAAGAAATCAGAAAGATTATTCAGGAACATAATGAAAAGTTTAATAAGCTGGAAAAATCCATAGACAGACAGCAATCAGAAATTCAGAAGACTAACAACAAAATTACAGAATTAGATAACTCAATAGAAACTCAGAGGAGCAGAATTGAGCAAGTAGAAGCTAGAATTTCTGAACTTGAAGGTAAATCACTTGGCACTAATATATTTGAAGAAAAATCAGATAAAAGAATTAAAAAAAATGAAGAAACCTTAAGAATTATGTGGGACTCTATCAAGAGAAATAACCTACGAGTGATTGGAGTACCAGAACACGGAGGGATAACAGAAAATACAGAGAAAATTGTTGACGATTTGTTGGCGGAAAACTTCCCTGATATTGTGAAAGATGAGAAGATATCTATCGAATTCCACATAAGGTAGATCTTAAAAGAAAGTCACCAAGACATATTATAATCAACCTTGTCAAAACCAAAGATAAAGAGAGAATTATAAGAGCAGCGAGGGATAAAAGAAAAGTCACCTACAAGGGAGAGCCAATAAGAATAAGCTCGGACTACTCAGCAGAAACCATGCAGGCAAGAAGGCAATGGGATGACATATTTAAAAAATTGAAGGAAAAAAATTGCTGCCAAGAATCATATATCCATCAAAACTGTCTCTTAAATATGAAGGTGAAATTAAGACATTTCCAGATAAACACAAGTTGAGGGAATTTGTAAAAACCAAACCAAAACTACAAGAAATACTAGAGGGAGTTCTTTGGTTAGAAAATCAAAACAAACGAAGATTAAAAAAAAAAAAAAAAAAAAGCCCAACACAGGGTAACGGCGATGTTATTTTGTAAAAGAGGATAACACTAAAATAATAAAGAGGGACTAAGAAATGTAATCATACACCTTCCATATGGAGAGGAAGATACGGCGATACAAAGAAATAAAAGTTAGTTTTAAATTTAGAAAAATAGGGGTAGATAATAAGGTAACCACAAAGGAGACAAACTATCCTATTCATCAAAATAAAATACAAGGGAAAAATACAGACTCAGCAGAAACAAAATCAACAACAACAAATATGAGGAAAGGACAATATATACAGAAAATCTACTCAGCACATAAAATCAAGTGGGAAAATGAAGCTGTCAACACACAAAAAAAGACATCAAAATGATAGCACTAAATTCATACCTATTCATAATTACTCTGAATGTAAATGGACTAAATGCACCAAGAAAGAGACAGAGAGTGACAGAATGGATTAAAAAAATAAGATCCATCTATATGCTGCCTACAAGAGACACACCTTAGACTTACACACACAAACTAAAACTCAAAGGATGGAAAAAAATGTATCAGGCAAACAACAATCAAAAAAGAGCAGGAGTGGCAATATTAATTTCTGACAAAATAGACTTTAAAGTTAAATCCATCAGAAAGAATAAGGAAGGACACTATATAATGGTTAAAGGGACAATACACTAAGAAGATATAACCATACTAAATATTTATGCACCCAATGACAGGGCTGCAAGATACATAAAACAAACTCTATCGGCATTGAAAAGTGAGATAGACAGCTCCACAATAATAATAGGAGGCTTCAACACACCACTTTTGGTGAAGGACAGGACATCCAGAAAGAAGCTCAGGAAACACACAGAAGATCTAAATACCACAATCAACCAACTTGACCTCGTAGACATATACAGAACACTCCACCGAACAGCAACCAAGTATACTTTCTTTTCTAGTGTGCATGGAACATTCTCTAGAATAGACCACATATTAGGTCATAAAGCAAGCCTTAGCAGAATCCAAAACACTGAAATATTACAAAGCAACTTTTCTGACCATAAGGCCATAAAAGTGGAAATCAATAACAGGAAAAGCAGGGAAAAGAAATCACACACTTGGAAACTGAACAATACCCTGCTCAAAAAAGACTGGATTATAGAAGACATTAAGGATGGAATAAAGAAATTCATACGATCCAGTGAGAATGAAAACACTTTCCATCAGAACCTTTGGGACACAGCGAAAGTGGTGCTCGAAGGCCAATTTATATCAATAAATGCACATATCCAAAAAGAAGAAAAGGCCAAAATCAAAGAACTATCCCTACAACTTGAACAAATAGAGAGTAACAAAAGAAACACCCAGTTACCAGAAGAAAACAAATAATAAAAATTAGAGCTGAACTAAATGACATAGAACACAGAAAAACAATTGAAAGAATTAACAAGACCAAAAGCTGTTTTTTTGAAAAACTCAACAAAATTGATAAACCATTGGCCAAACTGACAAAAAAAAAAAAAAAAAAAACAACCGGAAGAGGAAGCAAACAACCCGAATAAGAAATGAGATGGGCGATATTACAACAGACCCAACTGAAATTAAAAAGAATCATATCAGATTACGATGAAAAACTATACTCAAATTTGGAAACCTAGAAGAAATGGTTGAATTCCTAGAAACACACTACCTACCTAAAATAACACAAACAGAGGTAGAACAACTAAATAGACCCATAACAAAGGAAGAGATTGAAAAGGTAATCAAAAAACTCCCAACAAAAAAAAAAGCCCTGGTCCGGAGAGCTTCACTGCAGAGTTCTACCAAACTTTCAGACAAGAGTTAACACCACTACTACTAAACGTTTTTCAGAGCATAGAAAAGGACGAATACTACCAAACTCATTCTATGAAGCCAGCATATCCCTGATACCAAAACCAGGTAAAGACACCACAAGAAAAGAAAATTACAGACCTATATCCCTCATGAATGTAGGTGCAAAAATCCTCAACAAAATTCTAGCCAATAGAATCCAACAACATATCAAAAAACTAATTCACCATGACCAAGTAGGATTCATACCAGGTATGCAGGGATGGTTCAACATTAGAAAAACAATTAATGTAATCCAGCACATAAATAAAACAAAACACAAGAATCACATGATTTTTTCAATTGATGCAGAAAAGGCATTTGACAAAGTTCAACACTCATTCATGATAAAAACTCTCAGCAAAATAGGAATAGAAGGAAAATTCCTCAACATAATAAAGGGCATTTGTACAAAGCCAATAGCCAACATCACCCTAAATGGAGAGAGCCTGAAAACATTCCCATTGAGATCGGGAACCAGACAAAGATGCCCTTTATCACCACTCTTAGTCAACGTTGTGCTGGAAGTCCTAGCCAGAGGAATTAGGCTAGATAAAGAAATAAAGGGCATCCAGATTGGCAAGGAAGAAGTAAAAGTATCTCTATTTGCAGATGACATGATCTTATACACAGAAAAGCCTAAGGAATCTTCCACAAAACTACTGAAACTAATAGAAGAGTTCAGCAGAGTATCGAGATACAAGATAAACATACAAAAATCAGTTGGATTCCTCTACACCAACAAAAAGAACAACGAAGAGGAAATCATCAAATCAAAGCCATTTACAGTAGCCCCCAAGAAGATAAAATACTTAGGAATAAATCCTACCAGAGATGTAAAAGACTTATACAAAGAAAACTACAGTACACTTCTGCAAGAAACCAAAAGAGACTTACATAAGTAGAAGAACTTACCTTGCTCATGGATAGGAAGACTTAACATTATAAAAATGTCAGTTCTACCAAAAGAGATCTATACATTTAATGCAATTCTGATCCAAATCCCAAGGACATTCTTTAATGAGATGGAGAAACAAATCACCAACTTCATATGGAAGGGAAAGAGGCCCCGGATAAATAAGGCATTACTGAAAAAGAAGAACAAAGTGGGAGGCCTTACTTTACCTGATTTTAGAACCTATTATACCGCCACAGTAGTCAAAACAGCCTGGTGCTGGTACAACAACAGACACATGGACCAATGAAACAGAATTGAGAATCCAGACATAAATCCATCCACATATGAGCAGTTGATATTTGACAAAGGCCCCAAAACAGTTAAATGGGGAAAAGACAGTCTTTTTAACAAATGGTGCTGGCATAACTGGATATCCATCTGCAAAAAAATGAAACAAGACCCATACCTCACTCCATGTACAAAAACTAACTCAAAATGGATCAAAGACCTAAATATAAAATCTAAAACAATAAAGATCATGGAAGAAAAAATAGGGACAATGTTAGGAGCCCTAATACATGGCATAAACAGTATACAAAGCATTATAAAGAATGTAGAAGAAAAATTAGATAACTGGGAGTTCCTAAAAATCAAACACTTATGCTCATCCAGACTTCACCAAAAGAGTAAAAAGACTACCTACAGACTAGGAAAAAGTTTTTAGCTATGACATTTCTGATCAGCGCCTGATCTCTAAAATCTACACGATACTGCAAACACTCAACTGCAAAAAGACAAATAACCCAATTAAAAAATGGGCAAAAAATATGAATAGACTCTTCACTAAAGAAGACATTTAGGTAGCTAACAGATATGAGGAAATGTTCACGATCATTAGCCATTAGAGAAATGCAGATCAAAACTACAATGAGATTTCATCTCACTCCAACAAGGCTGGCATTAATCCAAAAAACACAAAATAATAAATGTTGGAGAGGCTGTGGAGAGATTGGAACACTTCTACACTGCTGGTGGGAATGTCAAATGGTACAAACACTTTGGAAATCGATTTGGTGCTTCCTTAAAAAGTTAGAAATAGAACTACCATACGAACCAGCAATCACACTCCTTGGAATATATCCTAGAGAAATAAGAGCCTTTACACGAACAGATATATACACACCCATGTTTATTGCGGCACTGTTTACAACAGCAAAAAGCTGGAAGCAACCAAGGTACCCATTAATGGATGAATGGATAAATAAATTATGGTATATTCACACAATGGAAAACTATGCATCAATAAAGAACAGTGACGAATCTGTGAAACATTTCATAACATGGAGGAACCTGGAAGGCATTATGCTGAGTGAAATTAGTCAGTTGCAAAAGGACAAATATTGTATAAGATCACTATTATAAGAACTTGAGAAATAGTTTAAACTGAGAAGAAAACATTCTTTTGTGGTTACGAGAGGGGGGAGGGAGGGAGGGTGGGAGAGGGGCATTCAATAATTAGATAGTAGATAAGAACTACTTTAGGTGAAGGGAAAGAGAGCACACAATACAGGGGAGGTCAGCAACAATTGGACTAAACTAAAAGCAAAGAAGTTTCCTGAATAAACTGAATGCTTCGAAGGCCAGCGTAGCAGGGGCAGGGGTCTGGGGACCATGGTTTCAGGGGACATCTAAGTCAATTGGCATAATAAAATCTAGTAACAAAACATTCTGCATCCCACTTTGAAGACTCGCGTCTGGGGTCTTAAACGCTAGCAAGCAGCCATCTAAGATGTATCAATTGGTCTCGACCCACCTGGATCAAAGGAGAATGAAGAACACCAAGGACACAAGGCAATTACGAGCCCAAGAGACAGAAAGGGCCACATGAACCAGAGACTACATCATCCTGAGACCAGAAGAACTAGATGGTGCCCGGCTACAACCGATGACTGCCCTGACAGGGAACACAACAGAGAACCCCTGAGAGAGCAGGAGAGCAGTGGGATGCAGACCCCAAATTCTCATAAGACCAGACTTAGTGGTCTGACTGAGACTAGAAGGACCCTGGTGGTCATGGCCCCCAGATCTTCTGTTGCCCCAGGACAGGAACCATTCCCAAAACCAACTCTTCAGACATGGATTGGACTGGACAATGGGTTGGAGAGGGATGCTGGTGAGGAGTGAGCTTCTTGGATCAGGTGGACACTTGAGACTATGCTGGCATCTCCTGCCTGGAGGGGAGATGAGAGGGTGGAGGGGGTTAGAGGCTGGCGAAATGGACACGAAAAGAGAGAGTGGAGGGAGAGAGCAGGCTGTCTCATTAGGGAGAGAGTAATTGGGAGTGTGTAACAAGGTGTATATGGGTTTTTGTGTGAGAGACTGACTTGATTTGTAAACTTTCACTTAAAGCACAGTAAAAATTATTTAAAAAAATGAGGCATCACAAGACTTATGTAAGAAAAACTACACAATTTCTATGAATAAAATTAAAGAAGATCTAAGTAAATAGACAGTGCATGCTTGTAGTTAGGAAGATTCAATGTTGTTCAGTTCTGTTCTTAACTTGGACCTACAGATTCAATGCCATCCCAGTCAAAATCCCAGCAAGTTGTTTTGCAGATATCAACAAACTGATTCTAAAGTTTATATGCAAAGGCAAAAGACCCAGAATAATGGTATAAATCAATGAAGCAGAATAGAGAGTCCAGAAATAGACCTATATAAATATGGTCAATTGGTCTCTGACACAACAGAAAGAACAAAGTTGGAGGACAGATAGGAACTACCTGACTTCATGACTTATTATAAAGCTGCAGTAATTAAGACAAAACAAAACAAAAACCAAACTTGTTGCCATCGAGTCGATTCTGACTCATAGAGACCCTATAGGACAGAGTAGAACTGCCCCACAGGGTTTCCAAGGAGCACCTGGTAGATTCAAACTGCGGACCTTTGGATTAGCAGCTGAACTCTTTAACTCCTGCACCACCAGTCATTTTGGTATAAATCAATGAAACATAATAGAGAGTCCAGAAATAGGCCTATATAAATATGGTCAGTTGGTCTCTGACAAAAGAAAAAACATCATTAATGGAGAAAGGACAGTAATGTCAACCAATGGTGTTGTATCATTTGGATACCCTCATGCTGCAACAGGAATTACCTGGTAAAAACCAAAACAAACAAACAAAAAAAACCCATTGCTTTTAAGTTGATTTTAAGAGACCCTATACAGAGTATAGGGCTTCCAAGGAGCAGCTGGTGCATTCGAACTGCTGACCTTTTAGTTAGCAGCCATAACTCTTAACCACTGCTATAAAACAGGTTTTGCCAAATATTTGCACCTTTATCTCATCTCCATTTCTAATCACTATTTTACAGGGAAATTCTGGGTACAAAGGAACACCTTAAATTATGCCATAGGGATTCAATCTGCAAAAACTCAGATTCTCAAAACCTCTGCAGGACAAATGACCTGGTTCCTTCAGTAAGTAAATTGCAAGGAAAGATAAAAAAGGAAGAGAAAATTACATATTAGAAGAGGCTCAAGGGATATATCACCCAAAGGCAATATCTGTATCTAGTTTGAAACCAGACTCTGACAATAAAATGATTAAAAATTTATATGAAAAAAATAATGAATAATTAAGCATTGTCAGCATTTTTGTTGCTGTATTAAGTATTGTTAAATTTTTAAGTTTAGGTTGTGTATTGTGGTTCTGTGTTTAAAAGTCTCTTATAGGATGCATACTAAAATACATTCTGATGAATCACTATGATGCTTGAGTTTTTTCTCTAAACAACCAAGGGGAAGGGTAGGAGGTCAAGGATGAAACACTGAAGCTGATAGATGAGCTCATGTCTCCTTCTGAGTACACTGACATTTTTTTCATTGAAAGAGACATGAACTTCACAAAGATTTAGATATGCTATCTTTAGGAATCCTATTTTGGGGAATTTCCATGAAGCAGATGAAGAGTAACTAGCAAAAAGAGGAGGAAAGATGAAGGTCTGAGACCAAGAAAGAGAAAATTTAACGAGGAGCAGTTAGAGGAAATCCTAAAGCCTTAAAATGTGATAAGGATTGATAAAGGCAAATAGTGCAAATATTAAAGAAAGGCAAATAGGAATATCAAGAAAAAAAAATTCAAAATGGTATAAGAAAAGAATTGTAAAATTGAAGTACACTAAAATATGGCAAATTTTTAAGAAATTGATAAGAGTAATAAAAGTCACTTGAATGTATGTGAGAAATAATATTTCCCTTGTCCCAGAAATGTACGTAATGTTGAAAAAAAAAAATAACTCCAAAGTTATTATCAATAGAAAATTAAAAAATAAAAATGGCAATATCAAACTTTAGTAGGAATTAAGGAGTGATCCAAGTGATCTATAAACCCGTATTTCATATAGGGAAGGTGCTCAGGAGACGTTGTCTAATGTTGATACGTCCAGACAGAGGCATGATGAGATGTAAAACTGTTGCTAGTTGTCCTCTAGTGGGCTCCGACTCATGGCTACCTTATGTGTAACGGAACAAAACATTGCTGGGTTCTGTACCATCTTCACAATCATTGGTATGTTGAGCCCTTTGTTGCAGCTATTGTGTCAATCCATCTCACTGAGGTTTTCCTCATTTACTCTGACCTTCTACAAAATGTAGTGTCCTTTTCTAGCAATTGATCTTTTCAGATGATGTGTCCAAAGTAAGCAAGACAAAGGTCTCATCATTCTCACTTCTAAGAACCATTCTAGCTGTACTTTCTCCAAGATGGATTTGTTCATTCTTCTTGTAGTATCCAGTATATTGAATATCCTTTGCCAATACCACAATTCAAATGCATCAATTCTTCTTCCATCTTCCTTGTTATATGAGGTGATTGAAATCACCACGGCTTGGGTCAGGTGCACCTTAGTCATCAAAGTGACATCTTTGCTTTTTAACACTTCAAGGAGGTCTTTTGCAGCAGATTTGCCCAAAGCAATATGGTGTTTGACTTCTTGACTGCTGCTTCCATGCCAGTGATTGTTGATTGTATGCTGTAGAACGAAATCCTTGACCACTTCAATTTCTTTGTCATTTATCATGATGTTATTTACTGAACCAGTTGTGAGAATTTTCATTTTCTTTATGTTCAGGTGTAATCCATATTGAAGCTGCAGTCTTTGACTTTTATCAGTAAGTGCTACCAGTTGTTTTCAACTTCAGAACCTAAGTTGTGTCATCTGCATATCGCAGGCTGTTAATAAGTCTGTTAGTTTGTTGTACTGTGGTGGCTTGTCTCTTGCTGTGATGCTGGAAGTTATGTAACCAGTATTTCAAATACTAATAGAATCATCCATGGTGGACATGTTTCAGTGGAGTTTCCAGACTAGAGTAGGAAGCAGTGCTTGGCAAACTACTTCTGAAAATTAGGCAATGAAAGTATTATTTATGTAACACTATTGTTGTTTCTGTATGCTGTTGAGTCAATTTTTTACTCATAGTAATCCCATAGGACAGAGTAGAACTGTTCCATAGGGCTTTCTAGGCTGTAAGCATTACTGAAGCAGATTGCCAGGTCTTTCTCCCACTAAGTCACTGAGTGGGTTTGAACCACCAACCTTTCAGTTAACAGTCAAGTGCTTAACCATTATGCCACCAGGGCTCCTAGATATAACACTAGAGATAAGTAAAACAGTCTGATTTGAGGAAATGAGTCTCACAGTAAGGAGTAATCAGCCAGAGGACTGACTTTCTACAACAATTTCTTTATTTCTATTTGATTTGTTACTACAGTGGATACTAATCCATCCCTCCATTTTCCTTTATAACAGACCCTGATTCTGTTCTAGTATCTACCACTTACCCACATAAATTAGAAATCTCATTTGATTCATGTCAACCAAGCGTAATAACCTTCTTCTAGTTAGTGATGCTTAGAAATGAGCAAGGAACAACCAAAAAAAAAAAAAAAAATCCCTGGAACAGATGGCTTCCCTGGAGAATTTTACCAAACATTCAGAGAAGAGTTTACATCAGTACTTCTCAGACTATTTCAGAACGTAGAAAAGGAAGTGATACTTCCAAATTCATTCTATGAAGCCAGCATAACCCTGATACCAAAACCAGGGAAAGACACCACAAAAAAAGAAAATTACTGAACAATATCTCTCATGAATATAGATGCAAAAATTCTAGCCAATAGACTTTAGCATCATATCAAAACAATAATACACCATGACCAAGTAGGAGCCATACCAGGTACGCAAGGATAGCTCAACATTAGAAAATCAATCAACGTAATCCATCACATAAATAAAAGGAAGGAAATGAATCACATGATCATCTCAATTAACGCAGAAAAGGCATTTGACAAAGTCCAACACCCATTCCTGATAAAAACTTTCAATAAAATATGTATAGAAGGGAAATGTCTCAGCATACTAAAGGGCATCTTTGCAAAACCAAGAGCCAACATCATTCTTAATGGAGAGAAGCTGAAAACGTTCCCCTTGAGAACAGGAACAAGACGAGGATGCGCTTTATCATCACTCCTATTTAACATAGTGTTGGAAGTCCCAGCTAGAGCAATAAGGCAAGAAACAGAAATAAAGGGCATCCAAATGAAGAAGTTGAACTGTCCCTATTTGCAGATGATATGATACTGTACACAGAAAACCCAAAAGACGCCATGAGAAAACTACTGGAACTAATAGAAAGATTCAGCAGAGTAGCAGGATATAAGATAAACATACATAAACCAGTTGGATTCCTATACACCAATAAAGAGAAAAAAAAGAAATAAGCATGCAACAAAAATCTAGACTATGTGGCCTGAACTCATGTCACCATGTTCACAAGAGATACAAATCTTTGGTATCCAGAAATGAGATATGGGAATTCTTAGAGATTATCAGAATTATAAATTACTCTTTAAATATTCCCAGCATTCTTTATACTTTTTAATCATTATTATGAGTATCTAAAAATTATGTTTAACAAGTAAAAATGTTAAATTTAGCAGCATCTCAAAAAAAATTGTAGCCTGTAACAAATACTCTAACACTGGAAAACACCAGTGAGCATTATTGGGTAATATTTTAATAACCTGGCACTCAGATCTCCTAGCAAGTTAGACAGCATTACAAAGTAATACATGTTTAAATTGCCAATTTGAGGGCTTACTTTGATCACAAGACTTGTTATTTCTTGTAACATCATTCATAGGATTTCTATAAAGTTTACTAGTCATATAAACTATTAATATTTATTTTTAAGAACGACACACTGTTAGTAGCACACGGGGCCAAAAGCAGACACTTATACCAATAGGAACCAACAAGACTAATTAGATTGTAATCACTTCTGTCCTATTTGCTCCTGTCCCAGATCCTAGAAATGTTGCCTTAACCTTGGACGCTGCACATCAGCATTTTTTTCTCTTGCTTTTGATTTGCCATCAATGGATTCCTTTTAACCAGTAACATCTCTATGTTTATTATTAGCTTTATTCTTGCAGAGAAATTACTTTTTTTCCCATTTTCCCAATTTTGCAACTGATACTTCCTGTGATTCAGGATTTAAAAATCATGTTTCTCTTTGTCTTTTATTAAAGAAAACAAGAAAAAAATGCTTCTCTTAACTATGTCATGGTTCATGAGACACCAGACAGTTGTTACCTACCGATGAAGCCAACACCAAGGATAGAAAAGAGATGAAAACAACCTGAATCCATAATGACCTTTCCTAAACATGTATCATTTTATAAGACTCCAAGACTATTAGTCTTTAAACTACATCGACCAACCCTGAAGCTTTTCTCCTTGATTTCAGACATGAGAGTGTATTGGCTAGCTATTGCTGCATAACAAGCCTTCCCAAAACTTAATGGATTAAATATAAGGCCATTTATTTAGTTCATAATTCTATTGCCAGCAATATGCTAGGCACAGTTGGGTGGTTCTTCTGTTCTCCTTCAGCAGTTATCTGCGGTTTGCAGTAGACCAGTTTTTGCTGATCTTCACTAAGCTCTTTTAGACTTTGGGGACCTTGATGAGGACATGGGATGATCTGGCTCTGTCCACATAGCCTCCTGTCCCCTAGCAGTCAAATCTGAGCTTGTTCACATGGCAGAGGCAGGATTCCCAAGAAAGTGAGCAGAAGATTTCAAAGCCTAGGCTTGGAACTGGCACAATTTCAAATCTGCTGCATTAATTTTGTTTTTGGTCAAAGAAAGAGAGATTTGAGAGGTAGGAAAATAGATTTTACCTGCTTATGAGAACAATTGTAAATTAAAATTGCATCGAAAATGGATATAGGAAGTGGAATATTTTGTTTATTTTTGTAACCTATGTAAATAACAATGAGATCATAAATCGCTTTATAGTTTAAACTAGATTGACCAAGAATTTTTTATTATTTATTTCATTTTACTTAGGATAAAATCTTAACTGACTTGGTTACTATGAGCGTATGTTACTTTGATAAAATTAAAACAACATTAACTGGAATGTTAGAAATCACCCCCAGTCAATTCAAATATACATGTTGTTGAAAATAATGAGTTTTGAAACAATGGTATTAATATTTAAAGGGTTGAAACACTAATATTCTTTAGCTTAGTTTGTGAATTTGCTATTTTGAACTAAATGAAAGTTTCCATTGAAAACAAAACATTATTTTCAGGCATTCTCTACACTTGAGCAGGTTTTAGGATGAGCAATTTACCATAAGGACATATTTAACAAATGGTCTGGAAGATAGACTAGGACAGTTTGTTATCTTTGTGAAATTGTGGTTGTTTTCTAGCAGATAAGATCTATCAAGTGCTAAAATTTTGTAAATTATATGTAATTTATAGTCCACTTCAAGAAAATACAATAAATTCCTACAATAGCAGTCATTAATGCAATCTCGTAAAATCAGAATACCACAAATCAAATACCATGAATCATCACTCCTTAAATTAGACATCCAAAAGTAAAATAAAATGACTTTCTGCTTTTCCTGTGCTCCCCCAAACATACATCATTACATAAAATTTGCTAATTGCTTTACTAATGTTATGATTAATTGGTCATCATTTTACTGATCATCTTATTTCCGGAATATGCTAAGACCATATGGAATGGCACAACGTGTTGGAAACTCTTCTGTAATATGGAAATAATAAAAGTCACCAGTCTCATAATTCTTTCAGAGGGTTAAATATCTGTAAAGACATTTTGTAAAGGGTGGCATTTTATGTTCCTTTTTAAAATTCCATCTGCTTGGTCACAGACAGCAAAAATAACGAGCCTACGTTCTCAAATCTTGACCACCTCTGCTCACAATGCTTAATTCCCATTTTTTTTCTTGTGCTTTTGCACTTTAGTGCTCTGTCAAAAAACAACCGATTTTGACATTTTTTCCTGTGTAAAATAAGGTGGTCATACAATGGAGAGTCTATCTTTAGTCCAGCTGAGATTTTAGTGACACACTTAAGTTCCAGCCACTTGAAAGATCAACTAACTCATGCCTATTGTTTTTTAACTAAGAGCACAACTTTTTTTCTATTTATACAGGCTCAAATGAGAAGTTCTTTAAGAGTAGTCCATCCTTAAGATAAAAACTGCCCTGGCAAGAACTCAGGAAACTTATGTTACTATTTTACAGAGATTTCTAGAATTATATATGGAGAATCGGTAAATATACATCAGTGAAACCTTGGGACATTCTCTAAAATTTTATAATTTCTTTTTTTAAAAAAATTTATTGTGTTGTAGGTGAAAGTTTACAGCACAATTAGTTGTTCATTCAAAAATTTCAAAAATTTATACACAAATTGTTTTGTGACATTGGTTACAATTCCTTCAATGTATCAGCACTCTTCTCCCGTTCCCTTTCCACCCCGGGTTCTCTGTGTCCATTGACGCAGTTTTCCTGTCTCTTCCTGCCTTCTTGTCTCTGCTTTTGGGCAGATATTGGTCTCTAACACTTGACTGAACTAAGAAGCATGTTCCTCATGTGTGTTGTTTGTTTCATAGGCCTGTTTACTCTTTGGCTGATGGGACTTTAGAAGCGGCTTCAGTTCTGAGTTATCAGGGTGCTTGAGGGTTCCTCCAGCCTCTGTCAGAAGAGAAAGTCTGGTCTTTTTTTATGAATTTGAATTTTGTTCTACATTTTTCTCCCATTCTGTCTGGGACTGAGATTTTATAATTTCTCATTTCACCTAAACATCTACTCATTATACAATTGTCTATTAAAGGCCTAATATGTACCAATCATGAAGGTGCATAAAAAAGGTGATTTCAGCCTAGGTGGTACAGTGGTTAAAGCCATCAAGTGCTAACCAAAAGGTTGGTGGTTCAAAACCACCAGCAGGTCTGTGGGAGAAAGATGTGGCAGTCTGCTTCTGTAGTGATTTACAGCCTTGGAAACTCTATGGGTCACTATGAGTCAGAATCCACTCCACGGCAGTGGGTTTTTTTTTTTTTTTTTCAATGCCACTAAGGAGCTTTCAGTTAAGTGAGGGTGAGGTGAGACAAAATATATTTACATAATTAACTATAACTGCACACTTAAATAAACTGCATTATAAGGAAGAATTAAATATATCGTGTAATTGGGTATAGGAATCATGCTGCGGTATTAAAGAGAAAGCTCTTCTGATTCCTGGAGCTACAAATAGCATGTAAGCTAACTTGGCTTCTAAATGTCTTGGCATCACGCTGCCGGAATGTGAGATGGTCATGGGATTCCTTGTTGAACTGAGGCCATTCCACATTTGCATTTTCTAAGGCTACACCAAACCTAGTATAAACTCAAAAACTCAAACCCATTGACCTCGAGTCAATTCCAACTCATGGTGACCCTATAGGACAGAGTAGAACTGCCCCACAGAGTTTCAAAGGACCACCTGGTGGATTTGAACTGCTGACCTTTTCGGTTAGCAGCCGTAGCTCTTAACCACTATGCTACCAGGGTTTCCAAACTTGTAAAGCTCTATTATTTAGTATACTATAAATGGATGATAATACCAATGATAATGTAACTTTAATAAGGATAATGATGGCTAATATTTGTTAATCTCTAAGAAAGCTACAGGCACTGTGCTAAGCATTCTATATATTTTATCTCATTTGTGCCTCACAATAGCTTTTTGGTATAGTTATTAATATTATTACCTCATGTTTACAGAAGATAAAATGAGGTTTAAGTGGGTTAAGTCACTTGCCAAAAATCACACTAGAATAAAAAGTGTGGCAAGAATTCACCCCAGGCAGTCAGCTTCCAGAATCCCTTTCTTAACAACCAAAGTGGATCCTCTCCATTAGTGGACTCCAGGGTAGGGCTCACATGCTTATGCTGGATACACTGCCCCACATTCCAGCCACTCCCCATGCCACCCCTTTTATCCCATAGACACAGTCCATGGTACTGGTAATAGCATTGACTTTGAAGGTGGATACACTTGGGTTCAAATTCCCTGCTGTCTCATCCTGGCAGTGTCATTTCATCTTATTTTGAGTAATAGAGATAAATAATCCTTACTTAGCAGAATGTTGTGAGGCTTAAATTAAATAACACTCAAAACAGGCTTGTAATCACGAGGACCACATTAGCTCCGTGTCTTCTATATGCCTAGATCTCTCCAGTTAGAAGTCTTATTATCTTTCTTCTGTCTCGAAGGTCTTCCAAAAGAGATTGTTTCCTGAAATATTCCCCACGTAAAAGCTTTTTAAGCTGAAAAATTCCTAACGATCCTTGAAATTTCAATTTATGTTTCACTCTGTCTCTGACCCTGTGACCCTTCTCTATGCCACTGAGAATAAACCCCCCTCACAAAGCCATGAGTACCTATTATAAGCACTTACCATAATCTGCCTTGTAGGAAATGTATGAGTGCACACAGGGCACAGCCCATGGCTTTTGACCCTTGACCCTCCACCCAAGCCTAACATAGCAATTGATTTAGAACAGGTGTTTGTCTTAGTTATCTAGTGCTGCTATAACAGAAATACCACAATCAGATGGTTTTAGCAAAAAAGATATTTATTCTCTCACAGTTTAGGAAGCTAGAAGTCTGAATTCAGGGAGCCAACTCCAGGAGAAGGCTTTTTCTTTCTGTTGGTTCTAGGGGAAGATCCTTGTCATGAATCTCCCCTGGTCTAGTAGCATCTCAGTGCAGGGACTCCAGGTTCAAAGGACACACTCTAGTATCAGCTGTTTTCATGGTAGTATGAGGTCTTGCTGCCTCTCTGCTCACTTCTCTCTTTTATATCTCAATTGAGATCGACTCAAGATACTACCTAATCTTATAGATTGAGTCCTGCCTCATTAACATAACTGCCTCTTAGACATAGGATTTACAACACATAGGAAAATCACTTCAGATGACAAAATGGTAGACAATCACACAATACTGGGAATCATGGCCTAGCCACGTTGACACACACTTTGGGAGGACACAGTCCAGTCCATAACAATATTCTACAAAGGCTTATTAAAGTGAATTGTTTAAACCACTGAAAGCTGGATATTCCAGGCAGATGCATACAAATTAGGATGTTCCTATCTCCTGCAGAGACTAGCTGACAGAATCAATTGTTAGAAGACAGCTCTTTACTTTGCTGTCTCTCTTACTTTTTGGACTTTAATAGCACAAAGGAACACTGTCTACATTACCCTGTTATCCATTTTACTGCTGTTTATACTTGGCGCAGAGAGGAAAGGGCAAATCAACAGTAAAGCCTTCTACACAGAACAAAGCAAAACCTTGACATAACCCATTGACTCCATCATTATTCTGAGTTTTCAGTAGTCCTTCTTCCCTTTGACAAAACGTGGGTTGTGCAGCCTATTGTTTTCATAAGCAGTATTTGCTAAATAATGCTACTAGATGTTTGCTTTGAAATATACGAGTGTGTGTGGCTGCAGGGTGCTAATATGACAGTTTCTGAGTTTTGTGTAAAAAACGAAACAAAAACCCTCATTGCAGTTGACTCGATTCTGACTCATGCCAGCCCTATGTGTACAAAGTAGAACGGTTCCATAGAGTTACCCGGCTGTGGTCTTTACCAAAGTAGATCACCTGCCTTTCTTCTGCAGTGTCACTGGATGGGTTCACACTACCAACTTTTAGGTTCGTGTTGTTGTTATTGTTGGGTGCCATTGAGTCAGTTCCAGCTCATAGTGACCCTATAGTGCAGAGTAGAATTGTCCTATATGGTTATCCAGGCTGTAAATTTTGAGGGAGCAGATCATCAGATCTTATCTCCTGCAGAGCTGCTGGGGGTAGGTTCAAACCATTGACCTTTGAATTAGCAGCTGAGTGCTTTAACCATTGCATCACCAGGGCTTCTTTTCAGGTTACTAGTAGAGCGCTGGTGATGCAGTGGTTAAAACTTGGCTGCTAACGAAAAGGCCAGCAGTTCGAATCCACCAGCCATTCCTGGAAAACTCTATGGAGCAGTTCTCTGTCTATAGGGCCACTAGGATTTGGAATTGACTTGCTAGCAATCCCTTTGGTTTGGGTTTTTTGAGTCCAGCATAAACCATTCACACCACCCATACTACTTAATAGGGCTTTAGACTTGTTAACTAACAACGACGACAAGGTCTTCTCAATATTGTGAAGGTTATATGATTGGACAGCATATGGCAAACTGCTTAAAATCATCAGTGAAAACAACTCAGTGTCTAAGAAATAGCCACATGTATTAATTAGGCTTTACAACAGATTGATAGATAAGACCTTCCACATCCTGGCCCTTACCTACATTTTTCAGCCCCATTTCTTAGTATTTCCTCGCATGAACCCCATATTTCAAGCAAATACAATCTTGAATGCCAGCTCGTTTGCCTCCAAGCCCTTGAACATATTGCCTGGAATGACTGCCTGCACCTGTCGAAAATTAAAACTCCTATGGCCCAATTCAACTGCTAGCTCCTGAATCCCTAGACAGTAATTACGATATTTTGATACTCTTCCTGTAGCACTTTAAACCTCACTTATAATAATATCTCTCCTGATAATACTAGCAAAGTGCTAGGCGTCTTAAACAGCTTTTCTCATTTAGTACTTGCACTGACCCTAAAAGGAAGGTATTAATATTCTGTTCATTTACAATGAAGACACTAAGGATTAACTAAGGATTAGAAAGGTGAAATAAGTTGCCTAGTAGAACTCATCTTGTAATTGGCAGAGCTGGGATCCAAACCTGAACCATCTGTCTCTAGACACTAAATTGTTACCACTGTCCACATTACTCAAGCTGAAAGAACTGAAGAAAAAATTCAAGCCTTGACCTGCAATACTGAAGGATTCTACTGGGAAAATACTAAACAATACAGGAAGCATCAAAAGAAGATGGAAGGAATGCACAGAGTCACTGTACCAAAAAGAAATGGTCGATGTTCAACCATTTCAGGACGTAGCATATGATCAAGAACCAACAGTACTGAAGGAAGTGGTCCAAAGACTGGCAAAAAAACAAGGCTCTAGGAACTGAGGGGATGCCAACTGAGATGTTTCAACAAATGGGTGTAGTGCTGGAAGTGCTCACTTGTCTACGCCAGGAAATTTGGAAGACAGCTACCTGGCCAAAAAAGAGGAAAAGATCTGTATTTATGCCTATTCTAAAGACAGGTGATTCAACCAAATGTGGAAACTATTGAGCAATATCATTAATATCAAAAGCAAGTAAAATTTCGTGAAGATCATTCAAAAGCGGCTGCAGCAGTACATCAACAGGGAACTGCCAGAAATTCAAGCCTGATTCAGAAGAGGATGCAGAACCAGGATATCATGGCTGATGTCAGATGGATCCTGGCTGAAAGAGAAAATACCAGAAAGATGTTTACCTGTTCTATTGATTATGCAAAGGCATTTGACTGTGTGGATCATAAAAAATTATAGATAACATTGTGAAGAACGGGAATTCCAGAACACTTAATTGTGCTCATGAGGAACCTATATGCAGACCAAGAGACAGCCATTAGAACAGAACAAGAGGATCCCATGTAGTTTACAATCTGGAATGGTGTGTGTCCGGGTTGTATCCTTTCACCATATTTATTCAATCTGTATGCTGAGTAAATAATCTGAGAAGCTGGACTATATGAAGAACATGGCATCAGAGTTGGTGGAAGACTCATTAACAACCTGTGATATCCAGATGACACAACTGTGCTTGCTGAAAGCAAAGAGGATACGAAGCACTTACTGATGAAGATCAAACACCACAGCCTTCAGTAAGAATTACACCTTAACATAAAAAAAAAAAAAAAGGAAACAAAAACAACTGGGCCAATAAGCAACATCATGATAAACGGAGAGAAGATTGAAGTTGTCAAGGATTTCATTTTATTTGGGTCCACAATCAACACCCATGGGAGCAGCAGCCAAGAAATTAAATGATGCATTGCATTGGAAATCTGCTGCAAAAGATTAAAAAACAGTGTTAAAAAACAGAGGTGTCACTTTAAGGAGTAAGGTGCACCTGACCCAAACTCTGGTGTTTTCAATCACCCCATATGCATGTGAAAGTTGGGCGATGAATAAGGAAAACCAAAGAAGAACTGATGCCTTTGAACTATGGTGTTGGTGAATATTGAATATGCCATGGTCTGTCTTGGAGGAAGTACAGCCAGAATGCTCATTAGAGGCGAGGATGGCCAGACTTCTTACATACTTTGGACATGTTACCAGGATGGACCAGTCCCTGCAGAAGGACATCATGCTTGGTAGAGTAGAGGGTAAGCAAAAAAAAGGAAGATCCTCAAGGAGATGGATTGATACAGTGGCTGCAACAATGTGCTCAAGCCTAACGATTGTTGAGAATGTTGCAGGACTGGGCAGTGTTTCGTTCTGCTGTACATGGGGTTGCTATAAGTCGGAATTGAATCAACAGCACATAATAACAACATGCTCTACTCAGAGCCCTGGTATGGTTAAAAGGTTGGCTACTAACGAAAAGGTCAGCAGTTCAAATCCACTAGCCATTCCTTGGAAATGCTATGGGGCAGTTCTGTCTTATAGGATTGCTATGAGTCAGAATCAACTTGACAGCAATGGGTTTAGTTAGGTTTTATTTTTTTTCATACTCTCCTAACATCATTATCATGAGTATTACTGCGATCTGTATATTTTACCTCTGCTGCTAGACTCTGTGTTCCTCCACAGCAGAATCTGTATGTAATTTATTCTTATTTATATAAAAATAAGAAGTTCTTAATCACGGATTTGCCACCTTAAATTGTAACTCTTTAGAACTTCCTCTTATCTGTAAAAGGCTACAAGGTGAAATGAGGTCAAAGAAAAGGAAATATTTGTTAATTAAACTGTTAGATCATAGGGCATAAAGTCTCCTAAAATTGTTGGAGGAAAGCATAGTTATTGCTATGCATTTTTATATTAAATGTATATTAGCATAATTAGAAATTTAATTTTCCTAAAAAATTAAATTTAGCAGAAAATAACTTGAAAAACAGATTCAGAACATACTAGCTAAACCTTGTTGAAGCCAAACTTCATTAACATGGGTACCAATATTAAAGCTATGTAAATACATATGTTTATTGTATTCTACCAATATTCAAATAACTTGGAAATATTTTGTACAGAATTTTAATTTGAAAAATTATGAAAAATATCCTTTTTTTAAAATTAAGGAATCTTTTTATATAATGACATTTGTATAAATAATTTGAAGAAAAGCTTTTTCAAAAGACATAAGCAATAAAAATATTAAAAGAGAAATAGAAAATAAGAGCCAATACAAACAGAAAGAAACCAATATTGTCATTTACAAGCCATCCTCTGAAGATCCTGGTGTTCTGTGCAAAAATGAAAAGATGGCAAGCTAGATAGATTTTTATCACAGAAGAGGTAACTTACCATTGCATCAGGGAAGGTGAAGAACTTACTAGAACTAAATACTAAAACACATTTTTCATTTGGCATGCTATATATTTAATTTTTGAGAGTAAAATTTCTCAACTACAAATTTACAACAAATGCAAAATCTAATTTATATAAGAGGTTTCACTGATTTATATAAGGCTGAAGAATATGGTCAACATGTCGTGGAGGTGTTACTACAAGAAATAGGAGCTTAGACTAAGAAGCCAATGTGTCCCAAATATGTCAATATACAGGATGTTATCAATCATTTGAATCAAGTTAAAACTTACAATGTATAGAAAGGAAAAGAACCATTAGACAATTTTCTCTGAATATCATAGCTCTTGTTTCAACTTTATTAAATGCTTACCAATTTATACTCTACCAATTTATGCTATATTTGCAGCTCTCTAAATACATGGGTTATTTCTTGCCTTTATGCACTTTTACACATTTGTTTGCCTTTTTCTGGAAGAAATATCCATTCTTCACTATTGCCATCCTATGGAGTATCTATCCACAGTCTCTTTGAGAATGTCTCTGTTCTGCAGGATGAAAATCAATTCGTTTCTCTCTTCTACTTGTCTATATATTTTAACAAAAGTAGTTAAGGTAATTGCTTTCATGTTGACTTTTTTGAAATGACCTATAAACTCAGGGCATATGTTTTATTCACTTTAGAAGAGTATTTTACTTATAGAAGATATTCATAAATTCACATTGAATAAATGAATCAATTTCAATCAACTAATAACTGAACAAATAACAATGAATTACTAAAGAGGTCTTGACATGAAGTTAAATTTTTCAAGTAAAACGGTCCAGCAAAATGGGCAAGCTAATTTCTTTTAATATTTCATTTAGCATAAGTCTGTTAAATTTCTATTACCCCTCATATGCTCTACTTGCAGAAACTTCTCATCCCCAGGACATAGTGTGGGTGAAAGATAATTTTATAATCCTCCGTACATAGGGAATATGGTCATTACAGCTTGCTGATTATCTAGTCTAATTATGGCCCTGATTAAAAATTCTTTGTCTATTTTTCCCAAAGAACTGAAAATAATTAGAATATCAGCATTATACTTTGAAGTCTGTTAAAGAATGGTCTCTATAGAACCTCCATATGCACTCAAGGACGAAAACACAATTGAGAAATCCAAAGGCTCATGCAAGACAGAGTATTAGAAGCAAACAACATCTCCTATCTCCCCAGGTTCTTGCCTCTAAGTACTACAAGGAAGGCAGAACAAAGGAAGTGAAACTAGGAGATGGGGGAAGAAAAGAGATTCTTCACGTTGCTGGAAAACAGTTTATCTGTTTAGTTATTCCCTTTGCTTTTCTGACCTTCACCTTTAGAAACATTTCTCTCTGAGTCAGGCTCTGAAAAAGCTACTTCCTAAGGGTCAGCATTTATGCAAGGCAGGACAAAGCTCTACTGCATATAGAGATTAGTAGGTTTTACCTCTCACTTTTTCCATGGGGTGTCCTGATGATTAGGGGGTGTCGGTTAACTAATACGAGAGTAATAAAGCACTTTTTAGAAATGAGTGATATTCTTACACAGCAGATACTCCATAAATGTTTTAATGTACGGACAGGTTGAAGGGCAAGACTCAGAAACATATTTGTTTCTTCAGATTATTCTGAAGGTCATATCTGAAAAGACACTATTTAGAAAAGAAAAAAAAAAAGAAGAGGACCCCTTAAATAAAACGGATGCAACTGACATTTTAAGATGACATTTTGGAATAAGAAGTCAATAATAAAATGGATTATGTTGATATAACCTTTTTTTTTTTAACAAGTATTGAAAACAATTGGTTAAAATTTTATGAATTTCCAAAGCTCATTACTTGTCATTTAAGCATAGTTAAAATATAAATATAGTTAAATAAATTGCTACAATTCACACTAAATGCCAACATATTACCACATTCCAAGTGCATGTAAAATTTGTACATACATATTGTAATAATTATTTATAAATATATTTCAAATAATAGTATATATAAGTACTCAATGATATAAATAAATAGGCCTTGCAGATAAAAAAAAAATAAGGGGGCCAGAAAAGAAAATGGACCCCATGGTAGAGAATCTAGTTAGTATGGACAAATTTTCTTTAATTTACTGTTGTTATAGATTTCTAGAATGTTATGCTGGAAGGGTCACTCAGAGTTCTCTTTTCCAAGCATTTAATAGTTAAAATGGATAGCGTGAGGCCCCAAATGACAACGTCTGAGTGTTACTCAGTTGTCAGGTCCAGCTCCAACGAAATCGATGCTTTACATCGACTGCTAACTCAAAAGTTGGCAGTTTGAATCCACCAGCAGCTCCTTGGAAATCCCCTGGGGCAGTTTTACTCTGTCCTAGAGGGTCACTGTGAGTGGGAATCAACTCGATGGCAATGGGTTTGTCTTTTGTTTTGTTTTTATACGGTATGTATGCCACTGTTTACTTTCCTAAACCCTTCTCAATATACAACAAACTTGTACCTTTTTATTTTATCATTGTGTATAATTTCTTTCATTTATGCCCCAAAAGAAAAAATACAAAACATACCTACACACAGGAAATGACAGCATAACTCTCCCACAGATATTTTTCTCCAATTTCATAAAGTATTCAAAGCATATCCTAAGCCATCTAATTTACACAATTTAAAGGTATCTTAATTTATGAGTGTGTTCTAATCGCCAGATGCTTATGAATATAGTTAAGGGTAATGAATAGCTCCATTAGTCTTAATCTTACTGTGAGCATGCCTAAAAAAAACAGTCAACATTCTTTTGTCACTTCTTCACGTGGTCTGAGAACAGTTGACAGACTAAACTTCCTTCTTCGCTAGGCTCTTCCCTAACTTTGGTATCCTAACAAATGTCACAGGAGATTGGGAAGGCAAGTTGTCTTAGTCATGTAGTGCTGCTATAACAGAAATACTACATACGGATGGCTTTAACAAAGAGAAATTTATTTTCTCACAGTCTAGAAGACCAAATTCAGGGCACTAGCTACAGGGAAAGGCTTTCTCTCTCTGCCTGCTCTGGAGGAAGGTCCTAGCCATCAATCTTCCCCTGGTCTAGGAGCTTCTCAGTGCAGGAACCCTGGGTCCAAAGGACACGCTATTCTCCTGGCTCCTGTCTCTTAGTCATATGAGGTCCCCCTGTCTCTCTGCTCACTTCTTTTATATCTCAAAAGAAACTGATTTAAGACAAAACCTCATCTTGTAGATTGAGTCTTGCCTCATTAACATAACTGCCACTAATTCCACCTCATTAACATCACAGAGGTAGGATTTACAACACATAGGAAAATCGTACGTATCCAATGACAAAATGGTGGACAATCTCACAATACTGGAAATCATGACCCAGCCAAGATGACAGGTATTTTGGGGGACACAATTCAATCCCTGACACAAGTGTTTTGTCTATTACTTTGAAGTCAAACTGTTAACAGTTCTGTGTTCCTCTCCCCTCAGCTGCCTGCTATCCTGAGGCAGTCTGTGAACCAGAAGCGACAAATAAACAGGCAGGCAAGTGAGGTAACATCATTAGAATTTTCACATATGTTTTAACGCCACCGTGACAATGCTCTGAAAAGCAAGACCATTCCAAAAGTAGCAGCAGGCTTTCCAACCTTCATCTGCTTCCCCAAAATGCACTGACTACAATTTTACAAGAACTCATTTTGATACTCAGAGGAAGGCTGGGTAACAAGCGCCTGTAACTGAGGATCAGACCTGGAGCCAGAAGATCCACATTTATACATTTATTGACCATGAACATTTTGAAAGCTGCAGACTCAATTTAAAGGTATCTTAATTTATGAGTTTTTTTTTTTTTTTTTAATTTATGAGTGTGTTCTAATGACATAACAGTTCCTTGGCTCTTTCTCACTGTGGGTGTTGCTAGAGGCTGCTGTGATAAGACTTTTTATAGAACCTCAAAACAAAATTCCAATCAAATACAACACTGTTTAGGGGTTCCTG
This sequence comes from Loxodonta africana, assembly GCF_030014295.1. Classification (NCBI taxonomy): domain Eukaryota; kingdom Metazoa; phylum Chordata; class Mammalia; order Proboscidea; family Elephantidae; genus Loxodonta; species Loxodonta africana. Next base: position 23,138,176 of record NC_087342.1, on the reverse strand, counting down.
TGTTACTGTCATCTGCCCACTCCTTTTTGAAATGGAATTAAAAAAAAAAATGTACGTGGTTTCTTATACGCCTGTCTCCCTCCATATTCTACACATTTAAATTTCCAGATTTCTTTGCTAGACTTTGAAACTTCCACTTACTGCCCTAGTTCTTTTCTGTAAATACATTTTCGAGCAGTAACTTTCAGATAGCTATTCCACTGAGATCTCAGATTATCAGAGGGTCAAATCTGGACGGCTATTACCGCTGCTAATCTTCCTCTCTCGCGGACAGTATTCCTTCTGGCAGTCGCTGAGTCTGGCAGGTGCTTTGTAGTTCAGCCGCCCAGAGGGAGTCTCAACTTTAAAAATACATATATTTTTAATGCAGTGGAAGAAAGTACTGTAATTAGGGTGAAGGAGTGCAAGCCATTTTCTATAAGGTTATTTCAAATGGAGATCACTGTGAAGCTGATGAGTTTTTTTTTTTTTTTCAGTCGAAAGAACCAACTTTATTTTTATGGGTACAGTATGTTCCTTTTTTAAAATTCATTTGACAAGTTTTATTGTAATACGAAAGGCAAGCAAGTCATCCTCAAATTATAGAATACAAACTGCATTGGGAAAGGAAACCACTTGGCCTCAAAGTCTTTAGTCATCTCCTATTTCCCGGTGTTTTGTTATTTACTTGTTCATTTTATTGTAAAGGAATTTGTCAGAGAAAAATTCTTCATAGCACACTAGACTGGAAAGCAATATAGACACCATCATACCACAGATGAGGAAACTGAAACATAAAGACTCGGAACAATTTAGCCAAGGCCAGACTGAAAAGTAATAGCAGAGCTTAGTATTTTTCTCGGTGTTGGTACTTTCTGTCCTTAAATGATATAACACATATAGCTGTGCTCAGAATAATGTCTAGATTTTTAAAAAATGTAAATATGTTATTATGCAACCAGCAAAAGTACCCAACCTTAAGCCATTTTATTTTCTCAATGTTAAACACTTTTCCTAAATTATATACCTAGTTTTTTTTTTATACCCTTAGTGGAAACCCTGGTGGTATAATGGTTAATGCTACAGCTGCTAACCAAAGGGTCAGCAGTTTGAATCCACCAGGCACTCCTTAGAAACTCTATGGGACAGTTCTACTCTGTTCTATAGGGTTGCTATGAGTCGGAATCAACTTGTCAGCAAAGGGTAAGGGTTATTCTCTTAGTGGGGCCCTGGTGGCATAGTCATTAAGAGTTTGACGGCTAACCAAAAGGTTGGCAGTTCAAGTCCACCAGCTGCTCCTTGGAAATCTTGTGGCGCGGTTCTACTATGTCCTATAGGGTTGTTATGAGTTAAAATCGACTCTATTGCAATGGGTTTAGTTTTTCTTGTTTTTATACCCTTAGTAATTCTAAATATCTAAGCATTTTATGCTCTATGTCACTTTTGAATTTCAAAAGCTGGTACTTTTTAGAAAATGGTATCATGAGAAATGAAGAGGTGTTTCCTTTTATCTCTTTTACTAGAGAAAGAAAAGAGGTTCAGTGATATTACGGCACGTTAGTAATCATGATACCTGAATTCCAGTTCTAGTTCAGGTACTTTTTAACATCTTCAAAATGGGGCAAGAATAATATAGGAAACAAACTTGAGAACATGCCTCTTAAAATTATTGTTCATTTTTAATATCTAATTTTTATTCAGCACTTTCTACATCTTAGATACAATGGTAATTATTTAACATGTAGCACCTCTCAATAATGATTCCTATTTTACAAAATAGGAGGCCAAAGCCCAACCATATAAAATTTAGTTCCCATCAAGAGTTTATAGAACTTGCCTAAGGCCATACAGCAATTGTACAGCAGAGGTAAAATTGAAATGAGCATAGCCTTGTCCAAAAGGCTACATTCACAGCTTTCTTAATTAAAAGACTTTTTGGACTAGTACACAGGAAATTTTTGGTGAGCTTCGCTACTTACATTTTCTAGCCCCTGTCTCTTAAACATTTACTCATACACTGTTAGAGTGATCAACATTTACCTTCCACTTTGGAAGCATTTGGAATCTTCCATGATTTGACTACAGACTGATTCCAAAATCTGAAAACCAAAAAAAGACATCTACGTTTTATGGTAATATAAATGTATTTCAATAGGAAGGCAAGATGCGTGCTAGAATTTTCCTTCTTTTCTTTGGAGTCAAAGTCATAGTTGCTATGCTTCTGGGTAGTGACTGTCCTTACCATCAAATTTCCTAAAATTTTTATGATATGTACTGCCCAAGTTGCCTGGAACTCATTCCCAATCTCCCCATGTTAGTTCAAGGGCTTTCTGAGTATAAGGAAAAGAGAAAGAAAACTGCTTACATTTTTTAGACTTTCAGTGAAACCACCTGTTTTTGTTACAACATTGTACTAGCGTGAACTAGCTAGTCGGCCTTCTCTGAGTGCAAAAGCCTCACCAAGTTTCAATGGACCAGAGATTCTCTCCCAGGCTTCAGTTCCCTCTGGGCATAGACCAGCTTTCAGCTTTCTCCGCTGTTCATCAATCAGCTTTTTCTACCTTCATTCTGTCTACTACAAATATATTAAAATCCTTCGTTTACCATTTCTTTCACTATTGTTAATTTATTTCTTTAAAATTATTTTTCTATTATTCTAAAGCAAGAGCAATAATACGTGTACTCCCCTCACCATAATGAATAAGAACAGGTGTGAATACTTTGATTAACTGAAGATAATGCTCTAGGTCCTCCCTTTTGCATCTACCTATTACCCACTCCCTTGCTTATCCTATGTCAATTTATGTGAGTGAAAACAATACACAGAATTTGAAGATTAATTCAAATAATAGTGCATAAAAAAGGGAAGACAAGAAATGTCTTCTGTTTTCCAATGCTTCTCGGTGTGAAACAGTGTTCTGCTTTCCACCATCCTACCTTCTCTTCTTCCTTCATGACCTTTCAGAGGAAGAGTCAAACGTGTCATAAGGCTTATAATTTTTGTAATTTTTTTCTTTGACAAAAGTTATTCAATATGTGAATACTTATTTGTGGGAGAAAATGTGTCCAGGCTCTGAAAATATAAACCCATAATGCTGACACATATCTTCTGGAGAACCATGAGCTGGAAATATCCAACAAGTAAAAATCTAGGTATTTTCAACCTCTAGATATTCTCAGAAGAGCCTGGGTGGCTATCTTAGGTGGATTCTCTAGAGAAGCAAGATGCATGAAGTGTGTGTGTGTGTATATATATATGTATACACACACATACACACACACAGAGACAGATTTATATAGAGGAATGGCTCATGTGGTTGTTGAAGCTAGAAAGTCCCAAGGCCGTGGGTCAGGCTGGAGCCGTCTCCTGACTCACACAGCTGAGGGCTGTTGAACCCAAGAACAGCAGGTCAGATGGCATGCTGCTGGCTCACAGGCTGTAGAGGCTGATGAATCACAAGATCAGCAGGTAAGCTCCTAGGTCAAGTCCAAAGAACCAGAGGTCAGATGATGATCCAGATGCAGGATCCAGACTGAGCAAAAGCCAGTGAGTTTTGCCAGAAAGTCCACATGTATTGGATATAGGCCACACCCCCAAAGGAACTCCCTTTCAACTAACTGGCTGCCCATAGAAGATCCCATCATGGAGATGATTACATCATATCACGTGGAGGTGATTACATCATTACATAGCTGCCAGACTACATCATAACTCTCAAACCACTGAGAATCATGGCCCAGCCAAGCTGACATATAACCTTAACCATCACAGTGGCACAAGTTTTTTTGTGATCGGCTGCTAACCTAAAGTTGACATTCAGAATCCACCCAACTGCTCCACAGGAGAAAAGGCCTGGTGAACTGCTTTCATAGAGATTACAACCAAGAAAATTCTATGGATCAGTTCTATTTTGTAACGCATGGGGTCGCCATGAATCAGACAGTGACTCAACAGCAACTAACAACAAATATTCTCAGGGCCTCCCTCAGCCATGGAGTGAAATTTTTTCAAATTTCACTATCTAGTAAGACTATCTAGTAAGGGACTATCTAGTAAGAGAGTTCAAAGTTGTATGCACAAAGCCCATAAATACCACTGGAAAACAATCAAAGTAATTGTCTTCTTGTTAAAAAGGCTGGACCCCACCTAAATTGGATAACAAGTGTAATAGTTTAATTTGTGAATTACGATAATTGTATGGAAAAACTCAAGGTAGGCTGTCTCTCCTTTAAGGTCTCTCTGATTGCACTCTGCTAGCCATTCAGCCATTTGATCAATGCTTCAGCTATAGACTGACAATTTCGTTTCACACTTTCATCCACCATCCTTGGCCCATTTCCTCTGTGTTTTGAGACCCCAACATACAATCACTAACCAACTGGGGCACTGCCATTCCCTAGTGTATATGGACAAGTGATTTGCTTCCATAATTCAGCCATTATGTACGTAGAATTTGTATATCTTTACATATCTGCTTCTATATAGAATACACAAAAGATTATCAAGTCTGAAATCTAGCATTTGCCTATTATCTTTAAATTCCTCAAAATAGTTGTGTAGTGGTCCTCCCTTGTCCTATAGGAATATATATAACTCCTAATTGGTTATGTCACTCCACGTCACTCCCTGCAGGCCTCCCTGTATAATTTGTTGTGGGAAACACATGTTTAAGATCCATGCTTCAACATTCAAGACTCACCATAAATATCAATGGCCGTCCACTGAGAAGCACCTGAGTATTTTACTACTATATATTTTTATGATTCTGCCAATTCTTCCTCTTTGCATCGTCTACAGATATTTATAAAATAAAAGGATACATAATTAGTTTCCATTTCTCTTTCAAACATGGAAGACCTAGGTTTGTAATCTTACATCTAATGCTGCTTCCTTGTTGGCCAGTAACTACCAGATATGTCATTCAGAACTCTATCCATGAAATCTAGCTCTTTTGCATGACTTTGAGCTAAAGGAGTAGTTGTGATACTGTGAAAAAGAAAGGGGGTCTGTAACCTCAGCCCTTGGTTTTTTCCCTCCCCCTTTTTAAAAATTGTGGTAAATACATAACAAAACATTTGCCATTTCATCAATCTTCACATGTATAGTTCAGTGACATAATAATGTTCATCAAATCATTCAACCATCACCCTCATCCTTTTAATCACATTTAGCTTCTCTCAAAATACTACTGGAGTCAGGCTAGGAGACCTTGTGATTACAGAGGTTCCTTTCAGCTCAAGAACAAACTAGGTTGCAATTGAAACAGTGAGTTTCCAGACCAAAGCAAGTCACGCTTCACTGAATGCAAGTCAGCTCCTCATGGGTACTCTTGAGAAAGGCTTCTAAAATCTGCCACCAAACCAAACCTGTTGCCATTGAGTTGATTGCACTCATAGAAACCCTACAGGACAGAGTAGAACCGCCCCATAGAGTTTCCAAGGAGCACCTGGTGGATCCGAACTGCCAATATTTTGGTTAGCAGCCACAGCTCTTAACCAATATGCCACCTGGGTTTCCAAAAAAAAAAAAAATCTGCCACAGGTGGTTGCATATAATTTCCATAATACAGACAGATTGAGGTGTTGATATCTATTCAAGAAAAAATATATAGAAAGAGACAATCCCCCAAACAGAATACTTCCATCCAGGAACAATGGAGGACCTACACTGAATAGGCTTATAAGACTGAATATTTTAATAAGCAAAAACAGCATTTTTAAGGGTGGAGGTATTGGCTATACTTTTGTTCCAGTTTTAATATCTTCTTACTCTATAATAAATGTTCCAGTTCCTTTAAGATTATTTGTTAAAACACACTTGGGTGCTAGGAGTGGCTATCACATAGAGAAACAATTTTCACATTCAATATTGTTGATAACATAATTGTCTTGACTGGTGTTGAGGAGCATTGCAAATAAACCATAAATTAAAAAAAATAATTTTTAAAATATTCAAATTATCTCTACAATAATTTTATTCCACTTGCATTCCCATCTACTTGAGTGGGAGACAAAGGTTCGAAGCTACGCTATAGCCAGTAGTGGTAACTGTGGTCCCTGTATGTTGCTTGGGTTTTATTGTTCTTTAAAACTTCGGGTTTGATTTTGATTGTTTACTCAAACTGTGGATATACTCATGGGAATGTGCTTACCATGTGATGCCATCTGTCATATTTGTTCTTCACCCCTCTTTGCTTCAGAATATCACTCCCTTGTGCTTTCTCAGGAAACTCACACACTATCGCTTCTTTACACATTCAACAGGATCCTTCTCACAGACTTTGAAACATGCTCAGGTCTCTCCCATAAAAAAAAAGGAAAAAAAAAAAACCCCAGCAACAACAAAAGGATCTTCCCTTGAATCCACATCCTCTCTCTTCCTCTTTCTTCTCCTCTTTTCAACACCATTTTAAGAGACCTTGTGTCTATTTTCTCACCTCCTACTGAATGCTCAATACATTCCAGACTGGCTTCTGTTAAGCTGTTGAAATAGTTCTCCCTGAGGTCACTAACGACCTCCACATCACTAAATAAAGCAGACATACTTCAGTCCATGTATAACTTGATTCTTGGTAGCATTTGATACAGGTGACCACTCCCTCATTTTAGAAACTCTCGTTTCCCTTGGCTTTGATGACCCAATGCTTTCCTGAATTATTTCTTTCCTTTCTGGCTATACGCTTCCTGTCACGTTTGCTCAATCCTTCCATTAAATTTTTGGAGTTCTTCAAGGCTTATTTATAGATATATTTTTTCTTCTCATATTAAAACTTTTCCCCAAGAAATTTTATTTAGCTACTACGTACACGCAGATCAAATTGATGTTTCCATCCTAGATCTCTCCACATCGTGGGTATCTTCACTGAGATGTTGCTGAAACCAAAATTGTAATCTTGCTCCCTCTTTACCACTCACCTGGTCTTATCCTACTCTCTCCTATCTCAAAGAAGATTCTACCACCCATTCAGTCATACAAGCTGGGAACCTTAATATCTCCCTTTTCTTCAACCGTCATACACCATCTGCAGTTTGTCATCAATTCCTGTTTGTTCTACCTTATAAGTTGTTCGTGAATCTATCCTTTATTCTCTATCTTCAAGGACACCGATCCAGCCTATACCACCCAAATCTCTGCAAAAAACCTGATTTCTCTATGATCCCTGTGGTTCTCATCTGATGAATTCTTCTCATTGCAGAGAGTGTTAACTTTCAATCACAAATATTATCACCTTATGTGTATTCTTAAGGTAATCCAATACCTTTCTATTGCATTCAGGATAAATGAATTGAGGGAACTACACGGTCTGGCCCCAACCTACCTTTTCAGCCTCAGCCTATACCTTTTTGCCCTTTTGTCAGTCACACTGCACACAGCACACATGCATTCCTCTTTTCTGAAAACGCTAATTCATAGAATCTTGCTTGTTTTCCCCTTGTAGAGTATGAAATCATCCCACACTTGATTGTAATGATCAGTACTGTATCGTGCACAAACTGCAGAACTACTTTCATCTTCATGTGTTGAGACTGATCATCTTGCAACTTAAGCACCTCTTCCAGATCTCTACACTGTAGTCTATGCAGCTAGTTAGGCTTTTCCCATCATTGATTAATTTATTTATTAAACCCACTTATTTAACAGGCATCTATTAACGACCAACCAGTTCATGTGTTTTTGAGGTTCTGACTTCAAGGGGTGGAGCCAGGCTGAGAAACTGATCTACTAATGGGCTGGAGATGGTGAAGGCCTATAATATCCCACCCTGCCCCACCCCACCCCTGTGCTCTCTTTCTTCTGCATGTATCAGGGCCTGCCCACTTGTGTTTCAATCACATCCTAACAGAAAGACCTTCACTTTCACATTGTTTCCCCTACTATGTTTTCATCAGACTTAACCCTTGTCCATCAGCATATCGTCTTAAAAATCTTGGGGAAATGTTGCTTTTGGAGAACGTGATTATGGGGAAGAGAGGATTTGCCTCTCCCATACAGGGCTTTGAACCAGTCCCTTCACATTGGAAACCCTGCTGAGGATTTACATTTTGAACAAGTTTCCTGCTAAGAATTTGCATTTCCACCCCAGATACACTGAATCAGAATCTACATTTTAACAAGATCCCCAGGTGATTCTTATGTATACCTTCCTGAGAACTTTGTTAGAAATGCAAATTCTCAGCAGGAGTTTCAACTGGAACAACCTGGTTCTAAGCCCTGCTCTCATAGTAGCCAGCAACTAGTGGATTCGAACTGCTGACCTGTTGGTTAGTATCCAAGATCTTAACCACTGTACCACCAGGGCTCCACCAACACCATAAAAATAAATAAATAAATAAATAACATGGAATCCCTGCCCCCCCCAAAAAAGCACTCACAAATCTATACCAAAATCAACTCTTTTAAGACGATTATAAAATCTTTTAAGTTATACTGCAGAAAATTTCTTTATACCTTTCTGCTCTTCTATTAAATGAGGGCTACTGCCTCATTCCAAACCCTTATCCACTCTTGCCTGCATTTATCTATGACCTGATCTCACGGCCTATTTTCTTCTCTCCTCTAATATATCCTGCTAACCTGGACACTGCTGGAGCTTTCAGCATTTTCTTGCTCTTAAAACACACACACACTCCTTGACTGTTCTATCAGTGTACCAGGTCTCCTAACAACTTGATAACTCTGAACATGATGTTCCCTTTGTCTGAAAATTCTTTCTCTCTTTCTGCTTCAATTATTAAACTCCTACCCAGTCTTCAAGACCAAAACCAAATGTCACCACCTGTGTGATGCCTTCCCTGTATCCTCTAGGCACAGTTTGTCCTTGGTTCATGATAGTTCCCACTGCCACAGAGTACTGTGTATTTCTTCATCAGGGTGATTGTGCAGAGCACTGTCATTTAGCTTTTAGTGTTTTTTCCTTATGCTGTGAGCTCTTCAAGGACAAGAACTGTGTCTTATGCATCTTCACACACAAGGTATATTGCCGTGCACAGAGCAGATACTTTATATACACTGACTAAATACAAAAAGGAAGGCCCTTGGACACCCTTTTAACTCAGTACTAAAGTCACTCCCGAAGTCCACTCTCTAGCCAAAGATTAGACAGGACTGTAAAACAAAACACATAGTTCAAGTTCAGCCATGTATATAAGACTAAATGGGCACACCAGGCCAAAAGCAGAGATGAGAAGGCAGGAAGAGATGGGAAAACTGGATGAATGGAAATGGGGAAACTAAGGTCGAGAAGGGAAAAGTATTGACACATCGGGGGGTTGGCAACCAATGTCATGAAACAATTTGTGTATTAGTTGTTTAACGAGAAACTAATTTGCACTGTAAACTTTCACCTAAAGCACAATTTAAAAAATAAATAAGGGATATATAAAATGATTTTAAAAACAACATTAAAAAATCCTATCTAACTTTATTAAAGGGAAAATGATTCTTTCTAAAATGGAAACCTAAATAACAAAAAAGTTTCAGATAAAAAGCACAAAGTACCCATCCACAGAGAGCTGCTATCAGTATTGATTATTGGTCCACTATCTGAAGAGAAAGAAACCACACAAGATGCTCCCTGAGGAATATCTGGTGAAATTTGGCTGGTTGGACAAACATCTGTCAAAATGCCTGAACCAGTTTTCTCTTGCAGAAAAATGAAAAGTAAACATCATGGGCTCCTTCAGACACCATTTGAGCCCTGAATAATAAAGCTAACCAACACCACAATTTCTCTACCTGTTTTCTTATTAGCAAATACAGGTTTTCCTTTTTAAAAATAACTAAATAATTAAATAAAAAAGCATTAGATATTTTCAACTAAAGCAGAACAAATGACTCAGCAGCAAATATGACAATTCTTCCTAAAATGACACGACATCCACGCTGAAATAATTGTACTTTGAGAGAGAATAGTACAAATGTATAAAATTGTGTAGCATTATATACATTGATTTCATATTCTGAGTCCTATTTGTGGATAACAAAGGGTTTAAAGTGATTTCTTTCAAGGTCACCCTTCTACATGGATTGAGGATCTGTTGCTCTTAATTTTATGCCTAGTGCCTCTCCTCTAGATATTTGAAGTTATCCCCTAAAACATGGAAGACTGATATTGCAATGGCTAGAGTTAGAATACCATTCATATACTTTTTTTTTAAATACAGAAATTCAGATCATATATAAATGCCAGATTTTTCATAAACTGTTTTAATTTGGAACTATTATTTATAACTGCATAAAAACATTTTTTTTATAAAAGTAGGGGTGCAATTTAATTAGAACATTATGAAGTGAGTTGTTCCAAGAAATTATTTCCAATAAAGTATTTTTTTTAACAACAGCATAAAAATTATCCTTGATCTTAAATACTCCATTATCTTAAGCTCAAAATAATATACAAAGGATCATTATTCCATTTATTATATTTCTGGAGGTCATTTTTTTGAGAGAAGTGGGTAGTTTAATTAACCCCTTGGTACTTCCGTGAGGCAATATACAGGATTTGGTTCCAACGCAAAATATTTTGGGAAAAGTTAGAATGACAATTCTGGGCCTGTTACAAATTATGAAATCAACACAGATAGGAGCTGCTAATTCTTCAAATTTACTGACTTCATTTGATGTTTATACCTTGAAAATTAGATCCCTTCTCCTTTTATCCTTCTTGATATGAAGCCATTGGTCCAATAACATGCCCCTCCCCAAAATCATCTTGAGGACGGGAATTTCTACTTAGTTTTTACTTACTAAAGGTAGTGAGAGCAAACATAGGTATGAAATAATTATATAAATTTCTTTGGAGCCTGTTATGGATCGAATTGTGTCTCCCAAAAATGTGTGTCAACTTGGCTAGGCCATGATTCCCAGTATTGTGTGGTTGTCCTCCATTTTGTAATCTGTTGTAATTTTCCTATATGGTGTAAATCCTAACCTCCATGATGTTAATGAGGCAGGACACAATCTACAGGATTAGGTTGTATCTCGAGTCAATCTCTTTTAAGATAACAAAAGAGAGAAGCAAGCAGAAAGGAGGGAGACCTCATACCACCAAGAAAGAAGAGCTGAGAGTGGAGTGTGCCCTTTGGACCTGGGGCCCTGCACTGAGAAACACCTAGATCCAGGGAAAGATTCATGACAAGGACCTTCCCCCAGAACTGACAGAAAGAGAAAGCCTTTCCTGGGAGCTGGAACCCTGAATTCAGACTTCTAGCCTCCTAGACTGTGAGAGAATAAGTTTCTCTTTGTTAAAGTCATCCACTTGTGGTATTTCTATTATAACAGCACTAGCTAAGACAGAGCCCCAAAGAGAGATTTATCCATCTTTGGAGATGTCCACCATCAGGGCAAAGTGACCCAGCTTACCAGGAAGAACCCATGCCTTCTCAGGTGATTGAGCAGTATCTTATTTAGAGGGTTTCTGTCTTCTTTCAAACCAGATGTTTGTCTTTCCTCCCAAACCCAAAAAACAAAAGCAAAAAACCAAACCTGTTGCCATCAAGTCAATTCTGACTCATAGTGACCCTAAAAACAGTACAACTGGCCAACGGGGTTTCCAATGAGCTGCTGGTGGGTTCGAACTGCCAACTTTTTGTTAGCAGCCAAGCTCTTAACCACTGCCTTTCCTCCCAAAAACTATGAATTTGATTATTTTCTCTTCAACAGAATGCTAATATTACAAATTTCCTTCAGGGACACATGAAGATAATTTTTATTTATTCAACTCAGACTATGTCCTTTTACCACTGTAAGCACAGATGAGCTACACGCACACACATATTATAATGGTTTCCTTACTGATTTGCTTTCCCTCCAGTCTCTTCTTTAGCTAATCCATCCTAGACTTCCTAAAATAACATTTTGCACGTTGATAAAACCCTGACACAAAACTTTATTTGCTGCACCCATAACAAACAAACAAAAAAAAAACCCACTGCCATCTAGTCGATTGTGACTCATAGCACCAAACCAAAAACCAAACCCACTGCCGTCGAGTCGATTCTGACCCATAGCAACCCTATAGGACAGAGTAGAACTGCCCCACAGAGTTTCCAAGGAGCACCTGGTGGATTCGAACTGCCACCCTGTTGGTTAGCAGCCATAGCACTTAACCACTATGCCACCAGGGTTTCCACTCATAGCACCAAAAAACCAAAAACCAAACTCAGTGCCCTCAAGTCGATTCCGACTCAGAGCGACTCTACAGGACAGAGTAGAACTGCCCCGTAGAGTTTCCAAGGAGCACCTGGTGGATTTGAGCTGCCAACCTCTGGGTTAGCAGCCATTAGCACTTAACCACTACGCCACCAGGGTTTCCCACTCATAAAAAAACCAAAAAAAACCCATAGCACAGTATATATTAAATCAAGTCCAAACTCTAAGCTTAGGTTTGTGGTCTCTCCATAGTGTGCATGGACTCACACACATTGACCCATTCATATCTAAATGCCTCAAGGACAGAAATGGTAAATTTAAAACCTGGTGATTATTATTCATGCAGAGATGCTTAAATAAAGAGTGTGGACTACAGATGACAATGCTCTATATTTACTATTCCTATATAAATATAACCCAATTTCCTGCTTTAAGCAATGATAATGCCTATGAATTAGACATGATACTCACTCTGAACTAACTTAAGATAGTAATCCTCTAGTCTAACAGCTCAGAAATAGCTACCCTTCGGAATGAATTGTATAGCAAGAAAAAATGGTCAAAGATATGATCTACTTTTACAAATTTTCTGAGTAACTTAAACAGAATGCAGTGCTTCCATGTAATGTCATGCTTTTGGTTTATTGTTCAATGGCAGGGGAACGTCATATTTATTCAATGAATGTGCCTCTACTAAAGTGATGTGATAAGTTATCTGCACAACTCTATGTGGTGGTCCCTGTATTTGAAAGTGGTTGTGTGCAGAATCTAATATGTAATCATTAAGTCCAATTTATTGATCATGATATTAACAATGTGAGTATCCTTCTCGAAATTTTTGTTTATTTTATCAATTAAAATAACATATTCATTGCTGTTTTTTTGGTTCATTGCAAATACCTTTCTTCAGTACATAAACGGTGACTATACACTTAGAACTTACTGGATGAAAACACAGGAATCAAATTGACTATATTTGTGGAAAGAGACAATAGAAAAGCTCAATATTATCAGCCAGAACAAGGCCAGGGGCTGACTGTGGAACAGACTTTCAATTGCTCACATGCAAGTTCAAGTTGAAGCTGAAGAAAATTAAAACAAGTCCACAAGAGCCAAAATACAACCTTGATTATATCCCATCTGAGTTGGGAGACCATCTCAAGAATATATTTGATGCATTGAACACTAATAACAAAAGACCACATGAGTTGTGGAATGACATCAAGGACATCATATAAGAAGAAAGAAAAAGGTTGTTAAAAAAGACAGGAAAGAAAGAAAAGATCAAAATACATGTCAGAAGAGACTCTGAAACTTGCTCTTGAACACAGAGTAACTAAAGTAAATGGAAGAAATGATGAAGTAAAAGAGTTGAACAGAAGATTTCAAAGGGCAGCTTGAGAAGACAAAGTATTATAATGAAATGTGCAAACACCTGGAATTAGAAAAGCCAGAAGGGAAGAATGCTCAGGGCTTTTCTCATGCTGAAAGAATAGAAGAAAAAATTCAAGCCTTGAGTTGCAATTTTGAAGGATTCTATGGACAGAATATTGAATGACACAGAAAGCATCAAAAGAAGATGAAAGAGGAATACATAGAGTTAATGTACCATGAAGAAATGGTCAACATTCAACCATTTCAGGAGGTAGCATATTATCAAGAACCAAGAGTATTGAAGGAAGAAGTCCAAGCTGCACTGAAGGCACTGGTGAAAAGCAAGGCCACAGGAACTGACAGAATACCAGCTGAGATGTTTCAACAAATGGATGTAGCACTGGAGGTGCTCACCCATCTATGTCAAGAAATTTGGAAGACAGCTTTCTGGCCAGCCAGCTGGAAGAGATCCATATTTGCGTCCATTCCAAAGAAAGGTGATCCAAAGAATGCAGAAATTATGGAATAATATCACATGCAAGTAAAATTTTGCTGAAGATAATTCAAAAGCAGTTGCGGCAGTATATCGACAGGGAACTGCCAGAAATTCAAGCCAGATTCAAAAGAAGACATGGAACAAGGGATATTATTGCTGATGTCAGATGGATCTTGGCTGAAAGCAGAGAATACCAGAAAGATGTTTACCTGTGTTTTGTTGACTGCACAAAGATATTCGACTATGTGGATCATGACAAATTATGGATAACACTGTAAAGAATGGGAATTCCAAAACACTTAATTGTGCTCATGTGGAAACTGTACATAGACCAAGAGGCAGTCGTTTGAGTAGAACAAGGAGATACCGCCATGGCTTAAAATCAGAAAAGGTATGCGTCAGGACTGTATCCTTTCACCGTACTAATTCAGTATGTATGCTGAGCAAGTAATCTGAGACGCAGGACCCTATGAAGAAGAATGTGGCATCAGGATTGGTGGAAGATGCATTAACAACCTGTGATATGCAGATGACACAACCTTCTTTGCTGAAAGCAAAGAGGATTTGAAGCACATGGTTTTATGTAGTCAAAGCGCATATTGTTTTATCCACATAGTTGTCATTTTATTTGCATTTCATTTCGTCTTAGACCTCAGACCTGTTTTGTGCTGTCATTTTTCTTGTGAATGAATTGTATCTTTTAAAATCTCATATAGTGTCTTTAGTGGTGAGATTTTTCAGTTTTTGTTTGGCTGCAGTTGTGTTTATTTTTCCTTTCAAATGATTTACTGTTAAGGCATATAATCCTAAATTGTCAATTACTTTTTCTCTCAAACCTGGGAGATTTTATTACATTGCATTCTAACATCTATTACTTTGGAAATCGGCTGTAAATCTGATTGAGGGTCCTTTAAAGGAAAGCTCTTCTGCTCTGAAGATTTTAAAGAACTTTTTCCAATATTCAGAAATTTCACTGCGAGGTTTCTAGATGTATAGAGTGTTTTATGTGTTTTTGTATGGGATTGGTTAGAATTCCCCAACCTGTGAATTAGATTCTTTAATCAGTTATTAAAAATTCTTAGCCATTATTTCTTGCCTCTGGCCCAATCTCTATCTTCTTTCCTTCTGAGACTCCAATAAAAATATGTTAGTGTTTCATACTTGACCTCTCACATCTTTTATTTTATTGTCTATTCCACATTCTACTTCTTTTAAAAAAACCAGTTCACTAGTTCCTTCTTTATCTGTGTCTAATCTGCTGTTTATGTACTTCTACCAAGAGTTTAAAGGAGCCTGGGTAGCACAAATGGTGGGCAATGAGCTGCTAACATAAAGTTTGATTGTCTGAACCCACCCAGAGTCTCTGCAGAAGAAAGGCCTGGTGAACTTTTGTAAAGATTACAGCCACAAAAACCCAATGGAGCAGCTCTACTGTGTTACACAAGGGATCACCATGAGTCATAATCGGCTCAGTAGCAATGGTTTTATTATTTTTTTTTTAATCAAGATTTTATTTAGGGTACTTGATGTTTGTTTTTTTTTTCTGAAAATTCTTCTGGTTTTTTTATTTTTAAAAATAATTTCATATTAACTTATTATTGCTTCTATATTTTAAACTTAGTAAGCACAGTCATACCATGATATACACTTAACTGTAAGAATCACTTATGGTCTGTTTCTGCTTGTTTTACTCATGGCATGTGTTTTTTCCTATGCTTTATTGTTTTACTGTAAGACGCTTACATTGTTTTAGCATATTTGTCCAACTACTTGGAGACTATGTAAGAATCAGAGATGATTTATGTTTGCTTTTTCAAATTGCCTACAGGCACCAGCAGTCCCTCCATCATCTTAAACAGAGAGTTTTTTGTTTTGTTTTATTTTGACCACTCAGGTCATAGGAATTTGAGTTGTAATTCAGCTTAATGATTGGCTTATGTGTGCAACATCTTAAAGATAGGCATGTTGTTTTTGTCCTTTCCCCCTTGCTCTAATGGGTACCAAGGCAATTTTTCTTGTATTCAATGATGACTGGATTGGGAGAGGGTGATAGGTGACTAAATTAATACTCTTTTGGAGCATCAGCTTTATATAACAAGTATATTTTGGGACTTCTCATGTTGGACTAGCCATCCAAAGGGTTAAGTTTACACTCTTTTGAAAAAGGCCCGAATTGAGAAGCATTTTCAGTATTCTGCTTACCTACAGCTTTTTATCTTCACTTACATTTGTACATAATAATTCCCATACTAATTTAAAAGAGTTTCCTGCATGAAAATCTATACACCCACTCCTCACTTATCGACGGGGTTAGGTTTCCAAGAAAATAGGCATTATATAAAGATGAAGGATGATTACATTAGATCACAAGATGAAGGATGACTACGTCATTATATAACTGCCAAACCACTGAGACTCATGGCTCATCCAAGTTGACCCATAACCTTAACCATCACAACCAGAGTTACTCTCACCTCACACCTTGGTGCTCGTTACTGCCAGACGTACATCATTAATGCACAAAATAGTTGGATAGTAGATTTTTTATTATTGTCATAAATATGAAATGTCAAATAATATAGTCGATAAATGAGTAGAGGGTGTTCTGTTGTTCTACAATTAACAATAAACTCTACTATGAATCTCTAACTTTTAAAAGAATGGAAAATTGAAATCTAAGAGTTGCAGGGTACTTTACAGTTCTTTTATTAGAATGACAATTTTGCATTTATTTAATGTTTCAGGCATACATATCTTTAATTCTCCACATAGGTCACACGCACCTCAGAGATTGTTTCTCTTTCATCTCTATTTTCTATGTGGTGCCTAGCAGTACATGCTTTGATTTATTGAAAACTGGTAGAGTTTCCTAAAGGTATATTTTTATGTCTTGAGAAAGTGAAAACATCAGAGTAAATTTCAAAAGGCCTGAATCAGTTACCTTTTAAGAAGCTTGTTTTAATTAGCAAAAAATGCAAAGGTACTCGGCATTTACTTTCATCAGAGAAAATGGTACTCTTTTAAAGGTGATTCTGTATTTTTTTTCTATTACTTGTGAAAAGTTCATCAGAATATTTCTAAGTTTTCATGTGTAATCACAAATTATGCCTGTATTTACATGTCCTGCTCCTTTTTACCCATTCCCACAGTCCTTATGTGACATAGATGCCAAAAATCCATTCATACATGCACACACACACACACACACACACACATACACAAATACACACAAACCCAAAACCAGACTGTTTTCTGCTTTAAATCAAGGAAACAATTCTATCTGGGTCAAATTTGTTATTTCAGAGAAAATGAAAATTTCCAGAATATGAAACTGTAAATAAGAGACATCACAGGTAGCAGACTAGAGTTCAGAGACAAAATTGCAATACCAGTTATTTGTATCCCCTAAGATAAATGACTAATCTGCCTCTACAAGCAGGGAATTGGAAAACCAGGGGGTGTTTTAGGAATAATGAATAATAATTGGGAAGTAATTTATGTTTGCAATGTATTATGTAAATGCTGAAATATGTGGATCACTGTAGAAAATACTTAATATATGTATAATATGCCCTATATTTTTTTGCCAATTTATGAATTTTGCCTCCTAGCCAAATAAAATATAATAAAAATTTCCACCAAGTACCTGGCCCACTTGAGAGGAAGAGACTTGCAGCAAAGAATATTTGTGGAAATTACCAGTATGAATTATATTGACTTTCAGAGATTGGGAGCAAAGTTTGACCTTTGAAGAACTTAAAAGAATGTTTAAGGGGGTTGCTCCACTGAATGCAGTAAAAATCAAAACCAAACTCCATCACAGTTTCTTTTCTCCCCAGTGGCAACCTATTTCTAAATGTAAGAGGAAAATAAAATAATGTCCAGCCTCCCAATGATTACACTAATTTTAGTTCTTAACATACACTTCAAATCTTTCTTTACCTTGATTTACAGCTTTTTATTAACCCACCATGAGCACTGGTCAGAAGGTGAATCATCTGGTCTTCTTCATAACGAAGGGTTGCTAGTAAACTCAGTCTTTAAAAGAAACTTGTCTGTATTTTGTGAGAAATAAAAAAGGTCTGTTAAACCCACTTAAAAAAATCTTTGATTAAATCTAAATTAATTTATGTGCCTTATCTGTCACTGTTTAGTGAAATGTTTTGTTTCCAGGGCTCACAAAGTAATGATAATAAAACATCTTAAAATCTGATAGCCAAGTTCATAAAAATGAACTCAAAATGTATCACAGATCTAAATGTAAGATGCAATACTATGTAACTTCTAGAAGATTATATTGGAAAAAAATCTAATTGATATTGGGTTTGGAAATTACTTTTTGGATACAACATGAGAAGCAGAATCCATAAAAAAACTGATAAATTAGCCTTCACTAAAAGTAAAACATCAACTCTGGGAAAGGCAGTTAAGAGATTAAAAAAGAGAAGTCATGGACTATGAGAAAATACTTGCAAAACACACGTTTGATAACAGACTTGTATCCAAAATATACAAAGAACTCTAAAATCTCAACACTAAGACAATAAACAGCTCAACTACAATATGGGGAAAAGATCTAAACAGAAACCTCATTGAGGAAGATATACAGATAAAAAATAAGTATCTGAAAAGATGTTCAACATCACATGTTATTAGGCAATTACATATTAAAACAACAATAAAATACTACTACACACCTACTATAATAGCTAAAATCCAAAGCACTGACATCAAATTCTGAGGAGGATGTGGAGCAACAGGAATGCTCATTCATTTTTGGTGGAAATGTGAAATGGTACAACTACTTTGGAAGATAGTCTGGCAGTTTCTTACAAAGTTACACATAGGCTTACAATACTGTGATCATTAAGATTGCATGTCAACTTGGCTTGGCCATGATTCTCAGTGGTTTGGCAGTTACAATATAGTTTGGCAAGCTTACAATGTAGTCACCACTTCCATGATGAGATTTGATATAATGTGATCGTCTCCGTGATGGGATCTGCTGTGAATAGCCAATCAGTCAAAACAGAGTTTTCTTGGGGGCGTGGCCTGGATCAAATACAAGTGCACTTTCTGGTAAGGCTCCCTAGGTTTTGCTCACTCTGGATCCTGCAGCTTGCTCCTGTTCATCTGACCTCCAGTTCTTGGGACTTGAGCTAGCAGCTTACCTGCTGTCTTGCCTGATGATTGAAGATTTTGTCAATCTTCCTGGCCTGTGAGCAAGAGCCGTGCTCTCCGACCTGCCAATACTGGGTTTGCTAGCCCCTTCATCTATCTGAATCAGGAGAAGCCTCTATCCTGGCCCACAAACTTGGAATATTCCAGCCTCTACAACTGCCTGAGACATTTCCTTTATATAAATCTCTCTATATAGATATTTATACACTTTACTTGTTTTGATTCTTTAGAGAACCCAGCCTAAGACAAATACCATCTAGTAATTGTGCTCCTAGGCATTTACCCAAATGAGTTGAAAACTTAGGCCCACCCAAAAAATTCCACACGAATATTTACAATAGCTTTATTTATAATTGTCAAAAATTGCAAGCAACTAAGATGTCCTTCATGGGTGAATGGATAAACAAATTGTGGTATATCCATATGATGGAATATTATTCAGCAGTAAGAAGAAATGAGCTATCAAGCCATGGAAAGACATGGAGAAACCTTAACTACACACTGCTAAGTGAAAGATGCCAGTCTGGAAAAGCTACATACTATATAATTTCCACTATAAGACATTCTAGAAAAGGCACAACTACAGAGACAGTAAAAAGATGAGTGGTTCCCAGGGACTCAGGAAAGTGAAGGAGGGATGAACAAGAGGAGCACAGGACTTTTTTAGCGCCGTGAAACTATGCTGTTTGATACTATAATTGAGGACACATGCCATTATACATATGCCAAAACCCACAGGACTGTACATCACAAAGAGTGAACCCACC
Source organism: Loxodonta africana (assembly GCF_030014295.1). Taxonomy (NCBI): domain Eukaryota; kingdom Metazoa; phylum Chordata; class Mammalia; order Proboscidea; family Elephantidae; genus Loxodonta; species Loxodonta africana. The sequence continues at coordinate 23,118,228 of NC_087342.1, read as the reverse complement.
CACATACTATTGATTTGTTAGCAATAATATATCAGTATTGGTTCACCAATTGTAATAAATCTGCTACAGGAATGCAAGATGTTAATAAGAGGTAAAACAGTGTGAACTGGGGAGAAAGAACATGGTAACTCTCTGTGCTTCCTGCATAATTTTTCTATAAACCTAAAACTGCTCTAAAAATTAGTCTATGAAAATATGGGGGGAAAATTCTATGTCCACAGTAACCAGCTGGTCTTCAGATAATCAAACCCAAACAAACTCACTGGCGTAGAGTCAATTCTGACTCATAGCGACCCTATAGGTCAGGGTAGAACTGCCCCATAGAGTTTCCAAGGAGTGCCTGGCGGACTTGAACTGCTGACCTTTTGGTTAGCAGTCGTAGCACTTAACCACTACACCACCAGGGTTTCCCTTCAGCTAACAGATAAACGGTAATAGTAATACATAAAGTAATATTGCCAATGAAAATATAGAATTTAATTCTGTGTTTGATTTTCATCTAGAGTAGTCCAACCTGTATCAGTAAATGTCTGAAATCACACTCCACTTGGATCCAACAGATTGAATGTGGCTTTGCACAAAGCACTGGCAGGGAATACCCAGAAAAATTCTGTCCTTGAGGAAAAATGTCCTTGAGGAGCTCTGTCTAATACGGGGCGGCGGGGGGGGGGGGGGGGTGCTGTGTGCAATGACTGTAACACAAGGAAGAAAGTGATAATGATCACCAAAAAGATTATGTAAACGTTTTGAGAGTTCAGAGATGATCGCTTGTTTCTAGGGGTACCTTAAAGATGGGTAAGTTTCAAACATTTAAAAAGAGAGAGAATAGAAAGTACATTGTAAATAAAAGAAGTAACATGAAAAATCCACAGAACTGGAAAAATGCAACACATATCCTTAGGGTTTGGATGGAGTGTGGTGTCCAGAAGGAAATGGTAGGAAACTGGGCCAGTAAGGGATCTTCTCTGTTTCTTTGATAAGTTAATGAATGTTATTTATCTTCTGTACTTCACACTCCGGTTCTCAATTTTTAAAGAAAGAAATACTTTGGACTCTGACTCAACCGAAGTCAAGATGGCAAATTATAATAGGTTTTCCTTTCCTTGTTCTTAAGCATGGCCCTGATAGAGAATACAATTCGTTATTTTTCATGTCTGCGTTCTCAAGGCTTTCTTCAACCAAAGTAGGACAGAGCTTATTGTAGTATCAGTCACAATAAATACAAATGGTCAGTATTGTGGAGCTCAGGGATCTCCCACGACAAGACCATTGTGAACGGACAGAGCCTGAGAATGTTTGCTGTAGGGTTCAAGTTAGGCCTTAGCATAAAAGAGCACAAGATTTGAAACTGACTTCCATGGGGCCGATGGTTGAAAAATACCCTATATCTGGGATATAATAATGTCACAGTTGACTGGCTTTTGATTTGCTACAGATAACCCAACGCAGGCTGAGGAATCAATATGTCTATTATTTCCTCAAGGGATATGGTAGCATTATGTGGGGTATATTGCATAGCATGAAGAGATAACAGGATGGTTGCAGGTAGGTAATTGTCAGCAACAAACTGCATGCTGCTACTGTGAATATAATGCAAAGACTTGGAATAATAATAATAAAAAAAAATCGACAACCTATACTTAAGTTAGAATGGTAGGTTCATCACCAGCTCGGTGGTCTTGAGCAAAATCCACGAGTCTTCTGGGCTTCAGTTTCCTCATCTTTCTAAAAAAAATAAAGGGGATACTAATTCCTGGCCTATCTATTTCAAAGGGTGATCTGAGGGTCAAAGAAGATAATGGATTTAGAGCAGTTTGGAAATTGCCAGCTACTAGACTGAGTAATTATGTTGGAGCTATTTTAATGTAGTCATATATATAAATCTGAAGATTTGTTTTTAAGACACATCTGGACAAATTCCTTAAATTCTCTGTGCTTCAGTTTTCTCCACTGTAAAATGGGGATAGTAACGGTGTCTATGTCTAGAGTTGTTACGAGGATTATATTAGAAAATGCAAAGTGATTGGGATAGTGCTAAGCACAGAGTAAGTACCATTTAAGTACCTGCTAAACAAACAAATCATCACTCTGCGTATACAAAGAGACATTGATTGAAGACCCAATAAACTAAAAGAATAATTTTCAAAATATACTTCAGGTTACAGTTCAGGTTATTTGGATCAAAACCACCTGGGATTTTTTTTTCAAATGCAAATTTCTGAGATGGTCCCTTGACCAACTGAGTCAGATTTCCTGAGGAGAGGGCCTCTGGAATCTTCTTCTAAAATTATATTCCTCAATTGATTCTTATTTCCTACAAAGTTAGATGCTTTTTAACTTTCATCCATTGCCAATCCCCATTCGTTTTCTGCCAAAAATGCATTGGATTTATTTATTTTTAAAATGTGCTTATTATATGACAACCACTCTTCAAACCATGTCAGATATTTTATTTTATTCATTCTTTTTTCCCCTGCATTCATTTCTTAAGCCATTTAGTTATACTTTCACGTACTAATTAATTAGCCTATATGAGAAAGAGATAGAGGTTGTACAAGATTGGGTTTGGGTATATTGGGGACAGAGAAGGGTAGAATATGAGGCAAGTCTGGGCTAAGGAGTAAGAGTAATAAAAAAAAAAAAATTTTTTTTTTTTTTTTTTTTTTTATATAAAGTGGAATAATGCAATGGTGTGCTGGGAAAGTGGCCCTCCAAAAACAAAAGTCCTGATGTGTCATGCTTGCCAAATTTGTAAGATAAAAACTCCCCCAGTTTCAAGCACCAAAGGTTTAACAACCAAATGGAACCATATCTGAATATTTAACAATTGTCTCTCACCAGTTGATCCCTGGTTTCTTGTAACACATCTTCACAAATGAAAACGTTACATTAATATACGTGGAGGACTGAGATAATTATTGTAAGGGATATTACAATAAAATGCTCTAAGGTGTAGAGGTGAGAGCCTTTAGTTACAATTGAAGGGTTCATAGCATAAGGCAGAAATTACAGGATTTGCCTCTCTTCTCTCTGGGCTTCCTCTTTTACATAACTATCTATCTTTTGGTTCCTAATTACCTTAATTTCATCTTTTCATTTATTACTTTTCTAGACTTTTGTGCTTTTCTTTTTTTCATCTCCTGGAGGTAACCCCATTAAAATCAGTGGCTATCAAAAAGAATTTAATGCTGGATAATGGGAGTACACATTCAATCGATCTTTAGTAACCAAAGCGATTTGATGAATTTCCATTTGACAACGTTCACCGTAAATTTTTTCTAGGTGCAACAACCAGTAATCACTGTAGCAAAATGCCTCAGAAATCAAGAATTTCTGGGCCAACAACATGAAGGTGCTCTCTTTCTTGCTAAAACGCAAGAAAAGAACCATCTCCCTGGCCAGTTCATACAAAAGCATTCCTACAGAGGTTTCACCAAATTCCAGTCACATCACCAAAAGTAAGAACTGAACATAGGACAGTGTTCCCAGCAGTAGTCAAATTTCTCAGTAAGAGTTCAAGACATTTTATTTCGTCGCTCTTGTTTCTGTAATGACTTGATAGTCTCTTTTTATGGGTCCAATATTTTTTTTTAGATGTACAAAAGCATCTGATGTTTTAGCACTGAAAGAATATTCTCATTCTTTGCTCTTCTGCTCTGCCCTTAATGACCAATTTTATGCATCAAAATCAGTACTTTTAAGTAATGAAGACTCATCCCCAATTAGAATGTTTCCCATTTTAAATCTGGGAAATATGTAGAAAGTAGAAGAAAGTTAGCAAAATTTCATTTCCCAAATTTATCCTTTAGAACCATCAACAAAGCAGTAAATTTTAAATTAGTGTTCTGGGCAAATTCTCTTCATGCTTTTACAACAAATATTTTGTGTAAGGCATTTGGAGAACTTCCAGTCCATCTGCTTCTACTCAGTTGTTATCAACCATGATCTTCTATAAAATTTATCACAAGCCTGACTCTCTGAAATGAGCATATTTTGATGTAAATACCACATAATACAGAAAGAAATACTTTCAATTGTCTTTTTAGTTAATTAAAAATGACTTAATGTCTTATTTATCGAGACAAGCAACACATTGATTTGTCTGTCTTTGTTTTTTTAGAAGTTTTGTTAGGTATTAGAGAACACTCACCTTCGAGACAGAATACTTCAGAAAAGAAACTCACAGTTTGACATGATTAAATGAACAATATTGACTCTTTCAGCCTAATACATGAATTTTTATATCCTTGGTCAGAAACCAAGTTTATATAATGAATTGCACGTGATACCACTCCAAGATTTAGCTATAAAAGTTGACATTAAGATAGTAAAGTAAAATTTTTCATAATCTCTCCTAATTATCTAGGTTTCCTTTCTGCCATATGTATCACCATTTCTCAGGTTCACGCTTCAAATTCTTCTCATGTCACTGTTTGAGACTGTTTTTTAAGCAGAGTCTGTCTCCGTATTCTCCCCCTCTTCAGCCCACACAATTTACACCTGCTAGTAAACTTCCTAAACACAGCCTCCGGGCATGTCCCCCAGGTACAAAGGAGTTCAATCTCTTCTATTTGTCAAAAGAACAAGATCCAATTTCCCTGACCTGATTATAAAGTTACTGCTTTATTGCAAATGGTTGGACAGCACTATTCATACATTTTTAAACATTTTTGTTACTTTTGTGTTTTGGGGCCTTTCCTTAGTTAGAAATGCTTGCTGTTTACCTTCCTTACCTTCCCAAACCCACCATTTATATATGGTGAAATCCTGCCTGATTATCAACTCATTATTCAGGTACCATTTCTGATAACTTCTCAGCTGCTCCCCATCTTTCACGGCCTATGTTACACTGTTTTAATCTTACATCACATAATTACGTGGATGGAGTATTTTGTATTAACAGCTATTAGAGTTGTAGACTGAAATTTTAAAAGTCAAAGACCTATCTTAATTTTCATTGTTTCAAACATAATATCATAAAGCATAGTACTCATTTATGTATTTGTTTGTTACAGATATATTGAGAAACTTTTGCACCATCTGTTGTGCCAGGCCCTGGGAATATACAAGTCTTCCTCTTTTTCGCTGACCCACTAGTTTAGATGAGACAACTTGCTTGGTGAAAGTGAAGAGGACTTGAAGCAGTTACTGAAGAAGATCAGAGACTACAGCCTTCAGTACGAATTACATTTCAACATAAAGAAAACAAAAACCCTCCTAACTGGACAAATAAGCAACATCATGATAAATGGAGAATATATTGAAGTTGTCAAGAATTTCATTTTATTTGGCTCCATAATCAATACCCATGGAAGGGCCAGTCAAAAAATAAAACTATGGATTGTATTGAGCAAATCTGCTGCAAAAGACTTATTTAAAGTGTTAAAAAGCAAAGATGTCACTTTGAGGACTAGGGTACACCTGACCCAAGCCACGGCATTTTCAATTTCCTCATAAGCATGCAAAAGCTGGACAATGAATAAGCAAGACTGAGGAAGAACTCAATTATGGCGTTGGATTGCCAGAAGAATGAACAAATCTGTCTTGGAAGAAGTACAGCCAGAATGATTCTTAGAGGCGAGTATAGCAACGCATTGTTTCACGCACTTTGGACATGGAGAAGGAAAGGTTTACTGGCGTGAATTCCCTTAGTTTTTGTTTGTTTGAAAGTCTATATTTCTCTTTAATTTTTGAAAGATAATTTTGCTGTACATAGAATTCTAGGCTGGTGGTTCTTTCCACCCTAAATATTTCACTTCCCTTTCTTCCTTCTTGCATGGTTTCTGATGAAAAGTTTGAGCTAATTCTTATTCTTGTTATTCTGTAGGTAAGGTGCTCTTGCCTCCTTGGCTTTTAAGACTTCTCTTTGTCTTTGAGAAACCCTGGTGGCATAGTGGTTAAGTGCTACAGCTGCTAACGAAAGGGTCGGCAGTTTGATTCCACCAGTTCCTCCTCAGAACCCTATGGGGCAGTTCTACTCTGTCCTATAAGGTCACTATGAGTCCAAGTCAATTCAACAGCAATGGGACAGGTTTTCTTTGTCTTTGGTGCTCTTCAGCTTCAATACGATATGCCTAGGTATAGATTTTTGGTATTTACCTTTTTTGGTGTTTTCTGAGGTTCCATGACCTGTGATTTGGTGTCTGTCATTAATTTTAGAAAATTGTTATCCTGTATTATTTCATACATTTCTTCCTTTTGTTCTTTCTTCTGGTATTCCCAGAACATGTATGTTTTTTACACCTTTTGCAATTTTCCCATAGTTCTTGAATATTCTGTATTTTTTTTTTTTTGCTCTCACTCTCTTTTCTTTTGGCTTTTTAATTTGAAAAATTTCTATTGACGTATCTTCAAGCTCACTGATTCTTTCCTTAACAACATCCAGTCTAGTGATGAGACCATCAAGGACATTCTTTGTTACACTGTTTTCTAGCATTTCCTTTTGACTCTTCCTTAGAGCATTCTCCTGTTTTCATAACCCACTGTTTCTGCATATTGTCTACTTTTTTCCACTATAGGCTGTAACATATTTATCATAATTATTTTAAATTCTGTAAAATTCCAACATCTCTCCCACATTTGAGTATGGTTATGATGATTACTTTGTCTCTTCACGGTATGTTTTCTCTTGCCTTTTAGCATGCATTATAATTCTCGTTGAAAGACAGACATGTTGTATCAGGTAAAAGGAGTGGAAATAAGTAGGCTTTTAGTGTAATTTTTATGTTAATGTAGCCAGAATATGGGCTGGGCTTAATGCTTGTTAATTGTTATTTGCTTGATATTATTGTTGTTGTTTAATTCTCCTTCCTGTTTTTGGGTTTCCCTAAGAACTCTTTAAGTATAATTTGAGTTTTGCAGTCCTGTCATTTGTAGTCCATTGTTATTTTCTTGTATACCTGTAAATGAGGGGGTGAATTCTTGGAGAGGGAGAGTATGCTATAATCTTAGTGTTGAATAACTGTTTTTTTTTTTTAGTGGGCCGTGACCTTCAGAAGCACTTTTTAGCCTTTTTTCTTTTTTTCTCCCTCACATTAGGCTAGGGGGTATAAGGTTGCCTAATTGCCCTTTTCTTGTGTCAGATAATGCTTTGGTAATGTGGTTTCACTGGAGATCAGGCCTTTTTTATGGAGAACCCCCCTTGGTATATCTTACAGTAATCACTTTTCTTCTAGGCCTATTTCAAAACTATTAAGTTTTCCTTCTCCTTTCCCAAAGTGTTTTCTGTTTTTTGTTTTTTTTCCGGGCTTCCTCATGAGAACCTGGTGGTTTCCTAAAGTTTAAGCCCATAAAAGTATAGGAAGTCTCCTAATTTTGGGCTCCCATCAGTTTTTAACTCTTGATCTAATCCACATTCAGCCTCCAGCAATACATTAAATTTATCATTTAAGTGTTTTTTTTTTTTTTAGCAGTTACGGGCTCCCATGGCTTTTGCTTTAGGAAAAGTAATCTTGGCTGTGATTTTCTGTATTTACCTGTCTCTCCAGATTTCAGGTGGCAATTTGCCCTGTGATTTCATTTATCTGATGGATCTAAGAAAAGTTGTTGATTTTCAGTTTGTTCAGCTTTTTTTCCTGTTGCAAGGGTGGGAGTGATGACTTTCAAGCTCTTTACATGCCACAGGTGAAACTCAAATTCTATCTCATTCATTTTTCACCCATCAAAAATCATTAAAAAATAGCACATTAAATATTTTACTTTTTGTCTCGTAACCAATCATGAGATATTAAATACATCTAATATTTCATTTATTCCTATCATTTAAGCCTTGTATATATGTGATCTCACATTCATTCATTCAAATATTCTACCATAGTCTTAAGAGCTTTGAGGGACATGAAGATGAACAAAGTTGTTTCCTTATGATAACAAAAAGAATGTGTGCATTATTTCTATTAGTATGGAATTTGTCATCTGGTACCTTCCAGGTATATGGCTCCTATCTCATTTTAGAAATAAAAGAAATTGTAGCCTATTTAGCTGCACATACTATGTCTTTGTTGACTGCCCTTTTCTTCTGAGATGAAGGGAGAATTGCCTCTTGCAATTATAGAAATAACAATTTTAAATTTTAAGAAATATTTATATTAATTTTCAGAGTATTACCAAACATGGTAGAGGCTCTCAAATTTTAATATGAATCAAAATCACTTAAGAAACATAATATATATAAATACATATATTTCAGTAAAGACATGGAAACATTCAGGGTTACTATAAAATTCTTCACTTTGAAATTGAAAATAACAAATATTTACAACAATTTTGAAGAAAAATTGAATTAAAATTGAAAATATCTAGATCCCAATTAGGGCCCTAGAAGTTTCTCTATATGAGAATATCTAAATTGTAGTTTGCTAAAATATGGAACAGTGATAAACAAACCAATAAATAAACAAACTAGCCCTCTAGAAATCTCAGGGTTGCCTGAAGGGTAAAATGTGATAATAGGTAAGAAAGCTTATTATCAATATAAACACTGCTTTTAAGTAAGTTAATTTTATTATGTTAAGTTCCTAAAGCTATTGCATGCATAAGAATGAGAACAAAAGAGAGCGTGAAAAAGAAAGGGAAAAAGAAAGAGTGGAAAAAAGTGAATAGCCATTTTGCCTGTTTTTTAATGAACAACACGATTTGTACTGAATTCCTCACCACATAAATCCCTGCAGTGTTACGAAATGGCTCCCAGTTGATTCCATTTTAAATCCCAGCTGTGTACCTTATCTAGGATAAAGGTTATTCCAGGGAACAAATATATTCATCTTCAATCAGCTCTGAGTTTTGGACACTGTACTAGAAGGGCATTTGTCTTAAATGAATTTTTAATGAGGTCACAAAATGATTATATTTGTCCAAATAATTCTAGATTTAAACTGAACAAATCTAATGTTATTTTGTGTGATAAATAGCAAACTGGCTTCACAGAGATTCTAGGCTATGTAGCAGGGGAATTTGGTAAAAGTTTGCCCTCAATTCCATCAAAATGCATATGAAGAGAAACAAAAGAGAGAAAATAACAATAGGATTATAAACTAAACATGGAGGAAAACATTCACTGAAATCCTGACTACGTTACCCTAACTACATTAATTATGAGGAAAAGTTTAGAAACACTGCTATAAACTTCTAACCATATGTTCCATCTTCTGATAGAAAATAATATGGATAGTATCAAAGAAGTTATTAAAAAAAAAAAAAACACTCATTAAACCTTACTGTTTCTGTAATTCTGAGATGGAAAGGCTTAACTAACCTCAGAAACAAGCTTCAGCGTTCTAGTTGCACAGGAACTCTGTAATGAGCTAATGCTGGCATCTCATTTACCTATCTCCCTTTTCACCCATCAGCCTCTCCTCCAAAACCCCAGTAGAAATTAAAAAAATCTGATATGCCTTGAATTGTGTTCTCTAAAAGATATGTTGAAGTCCTAACCCCTGGTACCTAAGAACATGAACTTGCTTGGAAATACGGTCTTTGAAAATGTTATAAGTTAAGTTAACATGAGGTCATACTGTAGTAGGGTAAGACTTAACCCAGTATGAATACCAAAACCCACACCTATTGCTATCGGGTCAATTTCAACTCACAGCAACCCTATAGGACAGTGTAACACTGCCCCATAGGGTTTCCAAGGAGAGGCTAGTGGATTAGAACTGCTGACTTTTGTATAGCGGCTGAGCTCTTAATCACTATGCCACCAGGGCTCTCCAATACATACAGTGTCCTTACAAAAAAAAGGAAAAGAGACATACACTCAGACACAGGGAAGGCATCCATGTGAAGATGAAAGTAGAGATTGGAGTTATGCTTCCAAGAGCCAAGGAATGACTAGGGATATGAGAAGCTGAAAGATACAAGGAAGGATCTTCCCCTAGAGCCTTCAGAGAGAACATGGACCTGCTGACACATTGATTTTGGACTTCTGTTCTCCAGAACTGTGACAAAATAAATTTCAGTTGTTTTAAAACACCTGGTTTGTGGTATTTTGTTACAGCAGCCCTAAGAAATGAATATGCTATCCAAAACAATGCTGTACATAGAAGAATATGGTGGATGGTACAACAGATCTTGGGACATAGAGATCAGAAGAAAGTAACATCTTGTAAACTGGGCCATTGACAGGAAGAATTATAAAAGCCAGGCATATCAAAAAGTAAAGGCCAGGGTCTTCAGTCTAAGTTCCAACAGTCTGCTCTTACATTTCAACTCCATGTACAAGCTACATGTTTTTGGTGTTTCTTAACCTCTCTGTTTCACTGTTTCATTTATTAGAATGATTAAATGAAATAAAATGTATGAAAAGTTTAGCACAAGAGGCGTTATATAATAAACATTTGTCACTGTTGTTATTGTTAGCTGCCGTTTGGCAATTCATGGACAATGGCCAGACCCATGCACAAAAGAACAAAAAACTGCCTGGCCCTGCTACCTGGCTCTGTGCCATCCCCATGACTGGTCGAGGATAGGACCGTTGTGATCTCTGGGGTTTTCATTGGCTGATTTTTGGAAGTAGACTGCCACATCTTTCTTTCTACTCCATCTTAGTTTGGAAGTTTTGTTAAAACCTGTTCAACATCATAAAAAAACCTGTTGCCGTTGAGTCAATTCCAACTCATAGCAACCGTATAGAACAGAGTAGAACTGCACCATAGGGTTTCCAATGAGCAGCTGGTGGATTCGAACTGCTGACCTTTTGGTTAGCAGCCAAGCTGTTAACCACTGTGCCACCAGGGCTCCATAGCAACATGCAAACTACCACTGGACAGATGGGTGGTGGCTACACTTCAGGTGTATTGGCCAGGAATCAAACCCAGGTCAGAATTCTACCACAGAACCACCAATGTCTTCTACCAATGTCCTCTAGAAAACATTTATTAAGTTTTGGTTATAGAAACCGTCATCATTATCATTGTCATCATTTCCATGATGTTATTCCATAGCAAGAATTTAGCTTAGTAACAGAAAGAGCATCATAGAAGCTAAAACATGGAAGGTCAGAATTCTACCACAGAACCACCAATGTCTTCTAGAAAACATTTATTAAGTTTTGGTTATACAAACCATCATCATTATCATTGTCATCATTTCCATGATGTTATTCCATAGCAAGAATTTAGCTTAGTAACAGAAAGAGCATCATAGAAGCTAAAACATAGGGTTTTAGGTTTCAAATCCTTTGATGATGATACAGAATGTGTTTAGCTAGACTGGTTGTTGTTGCCCTCCCCAGAAACTCGCCATGGTCTTAATACCTCCTCCAGGATGATACAGCTAATAATGACATAATGTAATTTCTTAAAATTTAACAACCATTCTGCATTAAAATGATGAGTGAATTGAAATCAGAATCCTTTTTTTTATGAGATAAAGAATGTATATCATCTCCAAAACCAGTAGCCAATATTATACTCAACAGAGAAACACTGTGGCGTATCCCGCAATAGCCTTCAGTTAACAATTTTTGAGACATTCTGGTTCATGCAATAAGGACTATAAACTAAACATGGAGGAAAACATTCACTGAAATCCTGACTATGTTACCCTAACTATACCTATTGGAAAAGGAGACACCATCATGATTTTCCAACAACAATTTATTTTTCTATAAAACCCAAGAATTTCTACTGAGAAACTCTTAGAATTAATGAGGGACATAAATAATAAAATAAATCCCTGATGTATTTGAGTTAACTTTGGAAATAAAAATGCTTAACTGAAAGAAAATATAGATTAATTTTTCTCAAGATGAGGAAACATATTTTTAAACATAAAGTCAATGGGGGAAGTCACCAATGATATGATTCAAATATTTTATTATATTTACTTTTTTTAATTTGTACCCAAAACAAAATGACACAGCATAAAATTGGAGAAACAGTTAAGAAACTTACTGTATAACTGGGCTAAATTCCTTGATAATTAGAGAGTTAATACAAATTCAGAAGACTGTAAATATCCATCTGTATCAGTGGGCAAGGCATTCCTTCCTGGTTTGCAAAATAAGAAAAAAAGAAATGAACTATTAATACATATAGGAAAACAAATAGCAAACAAAGTAATGGACACTGAAATAATATAACTTTTATTTAGGAAGTTAATGAATATTTCATAAAATAGATACATATTAATGTTTGCAGGGGTATTCTTTTAATGCATATATTATTGTTACTAATATTTATCAAGCAATTATTGCATCAAATATTTTGCATTGAGCTTATTTATGTAAAGTATATTATTTCATTAAATATTGACGACATCCCTATGAAATAGGTGCTTATTAGTGCCACTTTACAAGGAAATGAGGCACAGAGAGTAAGAACGTGGCCAAGCACACAGTTAGCTAGAGGTAATTGGAACTTTTAGCTCACGTGGTCTGATTAAATATTCCACCTAGTTAATGACTGCACCATGCTGAAAAATCAGTACAAACATTTCTGAAAAGTGATTGAAATATGTTTTACCAAAGAGGTTTTACAAATACCTTATTCGTTAACCCCTTAATTTCATTTCTGGAATGATATCCTAAGTATTTAAACATTATGTACAAAGGCGTATGTATAAAAAAGAGTAATACAGCGCCACTTATTTTAAAAAAGTGAACCTGAACTAAATGTCTAACTGATGAATAGTTAGGTAAATTATGACACATACAATGTATAAAATATCATATTATTAATATGTGTTAATAGAAATGCTAAGTATTATGGAAAATGTTTATGACAAAATAAAAAATAAAAGCGATGTAAGAAAGCAAGGGAATAATGCAAACAGAGAGAAAAGGGATAAAAAAGATAAATATTATCTCTGTGATTTAAGAAGGAATATATAATATTTGATTAAAGTGGGCTGTCAGGTACAGATTATTCATTTCATATTATTGTTTACATTTTTCCCCATGTCACAAATATTCATTTGTATTTATTAAATATTGTATAAAAAATTTAAGAACCAGAAATGTAATATAAACAATTATTCAGTACGATTAAAAACAGTCATTATTTTTAAATGCCACTTTAAAAACCGAAAAGCAATAACCCAAAACATTTATGATTGTTCTTGGTAGTAACATTATAGTGCTTTCTATTGTTCTATGACTCAGTTTACTTACCCAATTATTTATATTGGGTGTAGCAGATTTTCAGTTTATGGTGATAGCAACTAACCTGTCATTCAAAAAACAAAAAGCTCTGGAAAAAGAACACACAAAGAGCTGAAAATACCAAAAAGAATGACCAGGCTAGAAGCTAAGAGAAAGAGAGAAACCAAAACAGCTGGCTGAGGCTGGAGGCTGCTCTTGCGTTGATGACACTTAATTAATCTGAGGGGAAACTGTCTTGGGGACTGAGAGGACACAGGTCAAAGCACAAGGGCTGTCAAAGTTGGGAGGTCTAATAGGAGATTCCCTAAATCACATGGAGTTAGGCCTTCAAGACAAATGCGAATCAGAAAAAAAAAAAATCCACCTCTTCTAATCAACTATACAGCACCGTGGAGAATTGCTTTGACTCCGTGTAATTTTCTTCTCTCTAGAAAGATGAAATGACTTTTTCAAGCTAAGGAAGCAAGTCAAAACAAAAATAGGCCTCCTACCCAAGTCTGAGTATTTGAATCCCAATTCTATTCGCACTAACCCAAATTGTGGAAAACTGTAGGCTACTGGATGTCTTTTCATTTTATTTACTCATTCATTCATTTCTTTGTATTTCATATCTTCTACAACGGCATTTCTGCCTGTTCCTGATAGAGATAGGTATGGTGCAATGCTGAAATAATACCTCCAGAACCAAAACCCAAACCCGTTGCCATCAAGTTGATTCCGACTCACAGTGACCCTAGAGGACAGAGTAGAACTGCCCCCATAGAGTTTCCAAGGAGCGCCTGGTGGATTAGAACTGCAGACCTTTGGGTTAGCAGCCGTAGCACTTAACCACTACACCACCAGGGTTTTCAGTACCTCCAGAGAACACATAATTAGTGCCTGTGAAAGAACAGCAATCATGACAAAGATGTTATTAATCATAGTGGCACCTGGATGTCGCTTCGCTTTTACCCACTGCTTTGTATAATAAGTGTGGTCTTCTATCCCTGACAAAGACAATCTTAAAAGCATTTTACAGGCTGAAGAATATCCAACCAAACTAGGAATGTATTCTATAATGAATTCCCACTAGTGCTCTCCCATCTATCTACAGCTGTCAATTTCTCTCGTAAAATTTCAGGTCTAATGTAAATATTTCCTCACAGTGAGAGACATGATCTTGAGAACCTCAAAAAAAAAAAAAAAAAAAAAAGCTAAGGTAAGACATTTGCAGATACTCATTCACAATTAACTTAGAAAACTGAAAATCAATCTCTGAGGAAGACAAAGAATGAACAGGGCAGGTGCAGGAATGACTAGATGACCAGGAAGCAACGGTTTCTAACCTTCTCTGTTTATACCAATGATTCTCAGTGATTCTTTGGGAAAGCGGTTTTGCTCCCCAGAGAAAATTTGGCAACGTGTGGACACATTTTTTGGTTGTCAAAACTGGGGAGGTGACATTGGCATTCAGTGGGTAGAGACCAAGGATATTGCTTAACATCCTACAATGCACAGGATAGCCCTCTACAACAAAAATTCATCTAGCGAAAAACGTCATCGGAGCTGAGGGTTTCTCAAAACTCTACTTGAAGCTGAGGTAATCTCTGATTGTTTTTTTCAGACAAAGCAAAACAGAAGTCATTGAAGGGTGATTTTTGTCAGGTCTTTCATTTTTTCCCAAATTCTCATGTTTCCGTGTGAAAGAATGTCCCTAGAATAATTCTTGGTCACCTCTTAATTTCTTCCCTTTACTATCTTTTCCTTATAGGGGAGAAATGACTTTCAGATTAGCAAATTTGGAAGAAGGAACTGAGCCCCTTCCCATCTTTCTTCTTTTTCAGAAACAGACTGCCCATAAAAGAATACGTTCTTGGCATTCCTTGTATCTCTGATCCCGGCAGCCCACCATAGGGGCACCTACAGTTATCCAGTTGTTCCGGGGACTCAATGACCCTATGTACAACAGAACAAAATATTGCCCTGTCCTGAGTAAGGCGTTTTAATTCAAGTGTAGCAAGCTAATTTGCTAGAGTCTGGCTAAGTTATGGGTCCCCATCATCAAGCACACTTATTTATCTACATCTTTCCAACTCCTGTGTCTTATCTCACAATTAGTTCAGAACTCAGGAAAAGAAGTTTAATCATTATATCATCTCTAATCTCTGTAATCCGTACATTCTCAAATCTTCTGGATCCCTAGCTTTTGCTATATTCTCATTGCTCCTTTAACAGTAGGGTTCATCATTGCCTTTTATATGAACTATAACAACTGGTCACATAGCCACTGCCTTTTTTCCTATGAATCTCCAGTCTACCCTAATGACGACCAGCTTAATCTTTATAGCACAGTTCTGATGGGCAGTCTCTTGTTTAATACCATTCAATGTCTTTTTCCAATTCTATATATACAAATACCCACATTTTTTGGCATTGAATTCAAGTGTCCTTTTAACCTGCTCCAACCACCATCTCAAATCCACACTCCAATTAAGTTGGAACGATCACAATTTCACTTACATGTTCTATACGTGCCCACCGCTAGAATGAAAATAGCGTGCACTTAGACTCTTTCGTGTGGACCTTAGGCCAGTGATTTAAACTTGTTGAACCTCTATTTTCTCATTTATAATAATGGACAAATAGTCCCTGGTTTTCCTTCTTATGAGAATCAAAAATATATATGAATATCCTCTGTCAAGTTGCATACAAATGTAAGATGCTAATATATTAATAAGGAAATTCCAAACTCACCATCGAGTGGATTCTGACTCATAGGGCCCCAACAGGACAGAGTAGGACTGCCCCATAGGGTTTTCAAGTCTGTAAATTTTTACAAAAGCACACCGCCACATCTTTCTCCACAAGAGTGGCTGGTGGGTTTTCACCACCGACCTATCGGTTAGTAGCTGAGCACTTAACCACTGTATCACCAAGTCTCCTTAATAAGGACATTACATAGTTCAAATGTATATTGATGAGATTTCGAATGTAGGTAACCAGCAAGGTCCCTAGTTATAATTTCCTACATTCGATTTGTAGAAAGTTAATACTAAGTGAAAATTTGAATTTTTGCCTTTTATAATTATGTCATAAATTGTGTTATATTAACTTTTTGTCTTTGCTTTTACTTTTAACAGAAAATTAAAAAAAAAAAATTGTCAGCGTCTATTTGGTGTGCATTTATAGCATTCGTATAGACTTTGAAGTTCATACCTCCTTTAAGATGAATGGATCTGGGGACCTTGAGCATTTACATATCAGCACAGTGAATAATCATTTCCTTTATTTGCATAACACATTTTTCTTGGAGAGCGTAAAGCACCTTACATATTAGAAAACTGTGTAAATTAATAACTATGTCTAAACTCAGAAACCTAATGGAATCAAGAAAAATGTTAACTTAAAGACAAAAGTGGGTCTGACAAAATTATCAGGAATTCCTCAGTGATAGTGATAGCTAACGATCATAAAGAAATTGCTATAAATCATGTGTTACCTTTTTTGTTATTGTTGTTAACTTAGATTACCTCCACTTACACATGAAGGAACTAAGAATCTGAGAGGTTGTGCGATACGTTCAAGGTCTTCTAGCTACCATATAGTAATCCTAGAACTGATCCAGTTTTCCCACCATAGTCCTCACCCGTGTCTGTAGTCCAGCTAACTCTGTAAAATTGCACGTGAAACTCTCCAAACCTACTCCTAGAATGCACCCGAAGCATCAATTCAGCTTTGTAACCTCGATAAGGAAAGTTTCAACAATACTTTGCAAATGCCTCCATATACTTGAAGTGACTAAACCAAACCAAACCTGTTGCTGCCGAGTTGATTTCACCTTACAGTGATCCTACAGGACAGAGAAGAACTTCCCCATAGGGTTTCCAAGGAGCAGCTGGTGGACTCAAACTGCGGACCTTTTGGTTAGCAGCTAAACTCTTAACCATTGTACCACTAGGGCTCCAGAAGTGACTAAGTGTCAAATTGCAAGTTTGTAGCATAGCAAATACTTGGACCAAAGTATCATGAGTCTAAGGTCAGTGATCATTGCCATTCTGGTAGAAACCTGTCTACCTACCTATCTACTTACCTACCTACCGATCTATCAGTCTATCAGTCTATCTCTCAATCTGTATGTCTGTCTGTCTATTTACCTACCTATCTTATATATATCTATATACATATCACAAATATTTATATTTATACCAAAAATAGAAACATATGCTTATACTTATATAAATATATATATTTATAACAAAAATAAGGAGAATTTGAATATAGCTCTCACAAATCTAAGCACAGGGCTTTAATCATAACCTGAGGTCAAAGTGATCATCAAAAATGAATCTACACTGTTGTGATAGTTGTGAATTATTTGTAGTTTGATCTGTTATAGTTGCATGTAATGTGCTGTCATTTGCTTAAATATCATCTATAGTCCATCTCTGTTCTTTTGATAGGTTTATAAAAAAATATAGATGTTTAAGGGGAGAAAATGCGACAATCAAAGCCAAGGCTTTAGTCAAAACCATGGTACCTAGATGAAGTATGCCTTAGGAGCTGCACCCTTGGTTTTCTGGAAGCAGATGCTGAGTCAGAGTTTGGGGTTCAAGAGGTTTTTAAGAATTGACACCTGTGAAGGCAAGTGGCAGGAGCAGGATTGGGTAGTGGAAGAAGTAGAACTGTCATGCAGGTGAGACAAAGCCTGAACAACCAGCAGGACATTTGGGAGAGAGTGGTGCTTTAGACTTGTCCTGGATCAGGCCAAAATGGCTGGGCCTCTACCCTTGCCTCGCGCAGTCACGCATGTAAGTGCCCTGGAAGGGTGGGACTGGAGGTAAGACAAGGCTGTGAAGCTGAGGCAGACGCTAAAGTATCTGACCTCACCCCCTACAGCTGGGCGGCAAGGATTCTCTCTCTTTGCAGTGTCATGCCGAGAGCCTGAGGCAGAAAGAAAAATCAGTAGTACTGACCTTGCCTTCATTTTAAATGTTGACATTTGGCTCATCTGTTGATATTTGGTTCACGTGTTAATATTTCGTTATGGATTTTTTTGCATTAATTTTGATTTTTAAAAATGTTGTATTAAAATATATTTATCTTGATTACTGAGTATTGGCACCCCCTTAAATATTGCATGTCTCCTCCCAGCCTTATCACTTCATCTACCAAGTTCCTTAAGAGAAGCGACTAGCAAAAGCTATCTATCTTTCCATGTGTCTCCTTTCCCAGAAGGTACGTTGTTTTCCAGAACTTTCAGTCCAGTAGGGATATAATAGATGACTTTTTATAGCAGAAAACTATGTTGAATAGAAGCTCAGAAGAAATGACTTCATGCCCTATTTCTACAAGTGATGAAGAATAAATGATTCTACTTCCTCAGTAGATTTCCTATGATACCTAGCCTCCCAGTAGTCACATGACTTGAAGTAATTTAAAAGAGGTAGATGCCATGTGGCTTAAAGCATATTAGGGAATTTTATTGGCCACATAGCATCCACAGTATAAATGGGTGTCAGGTAAAGTGTTGATATAAGCCTGAGAAATAAAAAAATTTGCACAATGATTTTAGAAGAACCAATATTAGAATATTTTCTAGATGCCTTCAAATTCCATTTGATTCATCGTCAAGCCAACTCACATTAAGTAGCAAGAGCAGAATTTTCTGATGCCATCTATTCAAGTCCTTTCTTTCTTTTATATAATATTATTTTCAAAGTCACAATAAAGCGAACATGATAATCCAAAGCATAGGATATGTGTTAATTCCATTGAGGATGAATGGACAATATTTGAGATAAAATAATTTTGAAACACTTCCCAGTTCAGAGTCCCTTATGAGAAAGGCTATCTCTTTCTCTTGCTCCTCAGCCTCTAATAAGGCTTACCCGTAAGGCTACAGTCAGAAAGAAAGACATACCTTGTGTATATAGTAAGAGAAAAGACAAGACAAATGCATCTTTTCTACCTAACAGATCTGGGGAGAAGATTCCATTTAGCTAGGAAAGCAGAAGGTAAGGCATGTCTGCCCGCCTTCCATCTCCAGACCAAGACTCCAGAGGAGAGAGATGTGTTGGAGATCTTAAAGGAAGTACTAAAGGTAGACAGCACACTGAGGGGAGACCACTGTGTGTATCAGTCCCTTACCAGCCTGGAGCAACACCAGCCAAGTGTACCTACAGTGTAGCCCTGTTAGAAAAGCAAGAGTTTCTGTTGGCTTTCTCAATAGGGTGAGCATCTGTCCTGGTTCTCTCTGAGCTTTCCTGTTTTCAGCACTGAAATTCCCACTGTCTAGGAAACCCCTCAGCCCCAGGCAAAGCAAGATGGTTCATAGAGGGGTAGGGCAGATTGTTGTTGTTGTTAGGTGCTGTCCAGTCGGTTCCAACTCATAGTGACCCTATGCACAACAGGTCGAAACACTGCCCGGTCCTGAGCCATCCTCACAATAGTTGTTATGCTTCAGCTCCTTGCTGCAGCCACTGTGTCAATCCACCTCGCTGAGGGTCTTCCTTTTTCCGCTGACCCTGTACTCTGCCAAGCATCATGTCCTTCTCCAGGGACTGATTCCTCCTGAAAACATATCCAAAGTATGTAAGATGCAGTCTCACCATCCTTGCCTCTAAGGAGCATTCTGGCTGTACTTCTTCTAAGACAGATAGGTTCGTTCTTTTGGCAGTCCATGGTATATGCAATATTCTTTGCCAACACCACAATTCAAAGGTGTCAATTCTACTTCGGTCTTCCTTAATCATTGTCCAGCTTTCACATGAATATGATGCGATTGAAAATACCATGGCTTGGGTCAGACGCACCTTAGTCTTCAAGGTGACATCTTTGCTCTTCAACACTTTAAAGAGGTCCTTTGCAGCAGATTCACCCAATGCAATGCGTCTTTTGATTTCTTGACTGCTGCTTCTATGGCTGTTGATTGTGGATCCATGTAAAATGAAATCCTTGACAACTTCAGTCTTTTCTCCGTTCATCATGATGTTGCTCATTGGTCCAGTTGCGAGGATTTTTGTTTTCTTTATGTTGAGAGAAAACCCTGGTGGCATAGTGGTTAAGTGCTATTTAACCAAGAGGTCGACAATTCAAATCTGCCAGGCACTCCTTGGAAACTCCATGGGGCAGTTCTACTCTGTCCTATAGGGTCACTATGAGTCGGAATAGACTCAACAGTAGTGGATTTGGTTTGGTTTTATGTTGAGGTGCAATCCATACTGAAGGCTGTGGTCTTTGATCTTCATTAGTAAGTGCTTGAAGTCCTCTTCACTTTCAGCAAGCAAGGTTGTGTCATCTGCATAATGCAGGTTGTTAATGAGTCTTCTTCCAATCCTGATGCCCCATTCTTCTTCTCGTATTATTTGCTCAGCGTACAGATTGAATAGGTATGGTGAAAGAATACAACCCTGACGCACACCTTTCCTGACTTTAAACCATGCAGTATCCCCTTGTTCTGTCCCAACAACTGACCCTTGATCTATGTACAGCTTCCTCATGAGCACAATTAAGTGCTCTGGAATTCCCATTCTTTGCAACGTTATCCATAATTTGTTACGATCCACACAGTCGAATGCCTTTGCATAGTCAATAAAACACAGGTAAACATCCTTCTGGTAGTCTCTGCTTTCAGCCAGGATCCATCTGACATCAGCAATGATGTCCCTGGTTCCACGTCCTCTTCTGAAACCTGCCTGAATTTCTGCCAGTTCCCTGTCAATATACTGCTGCAGCCGCTTTTGAATGATCTTCAGCAAAATTTTGCTTGCGTGTGATATTAGTGATATTGCTTGATAATTTCCACATTTGTTTGGATCACCTTTCTTGGGAATAGGCATAAATATGGATCTCTTCCAGTCAGTTGGCCAGGAAGCCGTCTTCCATGTTTCTTGGCATAGATGAATGAGCACCTCCAGCACTGCATCTGTTTGTTGAAACATCTCAATTGATATTCCATCAATTACTGGAGCTTTGTTTTTCACCAATGCCTTCATAGCAGCTTGGACCTCTTCCTTCAGTACCATCGGTTCCCGATCATATGCCACCTCTTGAAATGGTTGAACATCGACTAATTCTTTTTGGTATAATGACTCTGTGTATTCCTTCCATCTTCTTTTGATGCTTCCTGCGTCATTTAATATTTTCCCCATAGACTCCTTCACTATTGCAACTCAAGGCTTGAATTTTTTCTTCAGTTCTTTCAGCTTGAGAAACGTCAAGCATCCTTTTGGTTTTCCATCTCCAGCTCTTAATGCAGATTACAGCTGACTTAAAAGCTTTTGTCTTTCCATGGTATAGACCATAATTGTGTTGAGAGGAAACCTCATGGCAGTTTCTCTGTCATGGACAGCTGAGACCAGGGGCAATACAAGGATGTGGCAGATTTCAGAAGTTATGTGGAACCAAATAAAATCTCAGGTGAGAGAGTCAGGTAAGTAGCGGTACCAGGCCCTGTCTAATATGAAAAAGAATGGATCAAAAGTTATACCACTGAGAACAGCCATCTAAGATACTCCACTGATCTCACCCTTCAGGTGAAAGGAAGAATGAAGAAAATTAAAGATATAAGGGAAAGATTAGTCCAAAGGACTAATGGACCACATCTACCATGGCCTCCACCAAACTGGGTCCAGTACAACTAGATGGTGCCCAGCTACCACCACTGACTGCTCTGACAGGGATCACAACAGAGTTGGAGAAAAATGTAGAACAAAATTCTAACTCACAAAAACAGACCAGACTTACTGGCCTGATAGACGGGAGAAACCCTGAGAGTATGGCTCCCGGACACCCTTTTAGCTCACTAATGAAATCACTCCCAAGATTTACCCTTCACCCAAAGATTAGAAAGGCCCATAAAATAAAATGAGACTGAAGGGGCACAACAGCCCAGGGACAAGGACTAGAAGGCAGGAAGGGACAGGAAAACTGGTAATAGGGAACCTAAGGTCGAGAAGGGAAAGTGTTGACATGTCGTGGGATTGTTAACCAATGTCATAAAATGTGTACTTAAAAAAAAAAAAAAATTGTACCAGTGAAAGCCTTTAGCAAGTAACACCACAGACTAAGCTGTGAGCCTGCTGATGAAAGACACCCCCAATCAAGAGGACTCGCAGATTGCGTACGGATTTGATGTCCCCTAAGGAGTCTTTTTTTTTTTTTTTTTTTAAGGAGTCTCTGGAGCCCTGGTGATGCAGTGGTTAAGGGCTTGGCTGCTAACCAAAAGGTCAGCAGTTAGAATCCACCAGCCACTCCTTGGAAACCCCATGAGGGAGTTCTACTCTGTATTACAGGGTCACTATGATTTGGAATCAACTCAATTGCAATAGGTTTGGATTTTTGGGGGCGGGGGGAAGGAGTCTCTAAAGAGCCCCTGTGGCACAGTGGTTAAGCACTCAGCTACTAACAGAAAGGTTGGTAGTTAGAACCCACCAGCCACTCCATGGGAGAACGATGTGGCAGTCTGCTTCTGTACAGCCTAGGAAACCCTACGGGACAGTTCTATTTTGTCCTATAATGTTGCTATGAGTCAGAATCGACTTGACAACAATGGGTTTGGTTTTTGGTTATGAAATCCCTGCCACTTGACAAGTAACCCACAGGTTGGAGGTTCAAACCCAACCAGAAGTACCACAGAAGAAAGGGCTGGCTATCTGCTTCTGAAAAGCCACAGCCTTGAAAACACTACGGCATACAGGTCTGCTCTACACACACGGGGTTGTCATGAGTTGGAACTGGCTAGACAGCAATTAAAAACAACAACAAAAACATTTTGATTATATAGAATCAGCATCTTGCCAAGTTTGCTTTATCTTTCTTTCTTGCTGTAGCATTTTAAAGTTAATTAAAAACATCATTACATTTTACCACTAAATATTTTTTATGCATCTCTAAAAATCAGGACACTTTCTATGCATCTTTTGTATAATTATTATACCGTAAAAGCTAATGATACTTTAGTAGCACCTAATACTTAGCCTATTTTTTATTCCTGAATTGTCCCCAATGTGTATGTGTATCAGGTTGTTCAAACCAGAATCAAATCAAGAACATCATCAACTACGTTTTGTTATTCTTCAAAGGTCTTTATAAATTAAAAGAATCCCACCAGCCATTTCCTTTTATACCTTTAACTTGTTGAAGAAACCAGGGGTTTTCCTGTAGAATGATCCAACATTTAGGTTGAACCCCTTGTCTTAGTTATCTAGTGTTTCTATAACAGAAATACCACAAGCGGATGACTTTAACAAACAAATTTATTCCCTCACATTTTAGGATGCTAGAAGTTCAAATTCAAGGTGCCAGTTCCAGGGGAAGGCTGTTTCTGTCAGCTCTGAGGAAAGGTTTTTGTCATCAATCTTCCGCTGATCTAGGAGCTTCTTAGCGCAGGGATCCAGGGTCCAAAGGACATGCTCGCTCCTCGCTCTACTTTCATGGTGGTATGAGGTCCCCGTCCCCCTGCCTGCTTCTCTCTTTTATATCTCAAAAGAGATTGACTCAAAATACAACCTAATCTTGAAGATTGAGTCCTGCTTCATTAATGTAACCACCTCTAATCCTGCCTCATTAGCATCATAGAGGTAGAATTTACAACACATAGAAAAATTATATCAGATGACGAAATAGTGGACAATCATACAGTACTGGGAATCAAGGCCTAGCCAAGTTGATGCACATTTTTGGGAGACATGATTCAATCCATAACACCCCTTTAACAAGAATACTTTGTAGCTAATGCTGTGTGTTTTATATTGTATTATATCAGAAGGTACATGTATTTTGTTTGTCCTATTACAAGTGATACTAAAATTGATTACCATGCTAAAGAGTTTGAAAAGTTACTCTTTGTCTTAGCAGCCAGATACTCTATGGGTTGATTTTCTGTATCCATGCAAATATCTAGTTCTTCAAATTTCACTTCATTGTTTTAGTACCCATTGATGATCCTTGCCTAAATAAAATATGTTATTAGGATTGTAAGTCATTCAATCTCTTTTGGGTAAAGACAAATCTTACAAAACTTTCTCCCTTCATACACACATAAGCCTGTTGCTATCAAGTCAATTTTAATACATAGTGGATCTACGGGACAGACCAGAAGTGCCCTACAGTGTTTTCAAGGCTGTAGTCTTTTTTTTTTTTTTTTTAAGTCTTTACAGAAGCAGACTACCAAATCTTTCTCCCAAGGAGTGGCTGGTACATTTGAACCACCAACCTTTCAGTTAGCAGCCGAGCCCTTAGCCACTGCACCACCAGGGCTCCTTCATACACACACATATTTTTTCCCCAAAATGATATGTAAGTACATGAGAAAGCTTACCATGTTCTTGAAGTAAAAAACAATTCAAAAAGTCAAACCAGTTGCCGAGTCAATTCTGACTCATGGCAACCCCAAATGTGTCAGAGTAGAAATGCGTTCCATAGGGTTTTCAATTGCTGTTATCTTTTAGAAGTAGATCTCCTGGCCTTCCTTTTGAGGTGTCTTTGGGTGGATTTGAGCTGTCACCCTTTTAGTTAGTAGCCAGTTATTTAACCCTTTATACCACCCGAGGATCCCTAACCAAAATACTGAAGAAGAAAATACAGACTAACCCATTTACCAATCATATAATTTAGTAATCATTAATAATTAATAATCTTTAGTGATCAAAATGCTAATAATAACTTTTAATGATTATCAAAGTGTGTTTTTTCTATAAAGTTGAAGTTTCTCATAACAAAAGGCCAAATAACTTGCAGATTTGACTTGAATTTTAAGAATGGTTTAAAATTAGTTTGTGTGCGTTTGTGTGTGTGCTTGGTATTTTGATTGTTTAGTGAGTGAGGGTTCATGAGATAGATCAGTTAGATGAAAGAAAGGAAGAAAGGGGAGAGAGGGAGGGAGGGAGAGAGAGAAAAAGAAAGAGAGAAAGAACATCTTATTTTGGGTGCAGTGTGAGTTCTTCTGAAGCTATACTACTTAAAAATAATTATAAAACTGAAGTTACACACACACACACACATATGCTGTGGTTAAGTGCCATTGAGTCAGTTCCCATTCATAGCAACCCTATACACAACACAATGAAACACTGTGCGGTCCTGTGCCATCCTCACAATCTTTGCTATGTTTCGGGCATCTTATCAGGAGAGACCAGTCCCTGGTGAAGGACATCATGCTTGGTAAAGTAGAGGCTCAGCAAAAGAGAAGAGGACACTCAACAAGATGGACTGGTACAGTGGCTGCCATGATGGGCTCAAGCATAGCAACATAAATACCATGGAAACTCCATGTTTTCTGAGCCTTCTGCTTCTCCTGAGAAGGGAACCACCTTCCAGGCTCCTCTCGGATACATTCAGCATCAGTCACTGCCATCTGCATTCCTTACAGATATCTCAACAGTTAGAATGTCCTTTGGGCACTGGAAACCCCCATGAGTTTAAAATTAAATTCAACCTAATTATCTCTACTGATAAAATCCTGTTAATTTGTAAGTTATTGTGTTAAATGACTAGCACAGCGTTGGAAACACAGTAGATTTTTAACAATAGTAGTTATTACATTATTATAACTATTAATATCCTTTTTGTTATTGACTCACACCTTTAATTTATACTATTTCTCTCCATACTTAATTCAACGATTCTCTAGTGTCTGCCACACATATATCCCAGGCTATCTAGCCTTTTTTTCATTTCTACTGCCATCACACCTTCGTTAATTCTAACCTATTATTTCTGAGTTTTCCCAACAATATTTTACCTTGGATTCATACTCTATATATGGCTTTGTGCCTTGCCACTTCATGCCAAGGTAGAATGTAGCTTAGCACAGTGCTTAAGAGCTTGGGCTGTGAAGTTAGACTGTCTCAGTTAACCCTTTGTTGACCCGATTATTTTCTACTTTGAATTTTTTGTGGATGCCATGTGTTTTCATTAATGGGAGCATGCTGAATCATTGAGTGTGTCTGAATTTTTGGTGGGTAACATGGATTTTTTTTTCTTGCCCTCTCCCACAAGCCTACCCTAAGTGTTTAGTGGTACACATGAAGTACCACTAATTATACCCCAGAGTCCTCACTGGGGTCTATATATGTGTAACATAAAAATTTTCAAAATTTCTAATTTCCCTACCAAAAATTTAGACACTTCATACAATACCCTGTTGTGTTGTTAGGTTGTTGGGTGCCATTGAGTCGGTTCCAAATCATAGCTACCCTATAGGACAGAGAAGAACTGCCCCATAGAATTTCCAAGAAGTAGCTGGTGGATTCGAGCTACCAACGTTTTAGTTAGCAGCCGAGCTCTTACCCACTATGCCACCAGGGCTCCAATACCCTGTAAAAACATTAATTTGTGGCACATGCCCATTTCTTTGGTTTCAAACAGTCGTAAAGTCTCCTGTATCACTGCCAGTACATGTCAGTGGTCCAAGAGCTTCCTAATAAACCTCAGAGGCTGAAGACATTCATGGTCTCTATATGTACCACCAGGCACGAAAGGGTTAAAATGTGTGTGTGTTTTTTTTTTTTTTTGTGCCATGCATTAAGTTAGTCATTTAACTATGACCTCATTTGCAGTGTGGTTGTACTAATACATTTTTGGCTTAAGAATTTAATTAGGTTATGCATATACATCACTTGCAACAGAGTCTGACATTAACTCAAGACCTTTAAATGGCTCCCACGGATAGACTCAATGGTTGGGATGGACCTTAAAATAATCTGCTCTCAATGCTGGGTCTCTATGGAGTTTTTTTTTTTTTTTTTTTTTAAATATGCTGTAATGAAAACTCTTTTAAGTTTGGATTGCATGGTCCCCTCAAATTTTTAAATCTTATAGATTATACCAATTTACATATCTGCTTGCAGTTTATAAGAAAGTTCACTTCACAAGAAATTGGTCAACTGAAAGCTGTGATTTATTCAATATTTGCAAAATCAATGGACAAAAAACATTTTGTTGTTTAAATTTTACTTTCCTTAATTTACAGAAGCTTGTATATGTGAGAAGAAAGCTAATTTTGTATTTGTATAATCCAAATTTCTTATCTTACAAATAAGAAACCACGTTCCAGAAAGGTGAAGTTACATGCTTAAGGTTACATAGTCATTTAATGTTCAAGCCAGGAAGGAAAATACAGGTCTTCCTTTGGTTGCATCTGGAGTTCTTTAAATGTCATGATGCTGTTTTAATCATACTTGCATTAAATTATTTTTAGGGAGCTCTGGGGGCACAATGGTCAAGCACTCGGCTGCTAACCAAAAGGTCGTGGGTTCAAACCCACCAACTGCTCCAGAGGAGAAAGATGTGGCAGTCTGGTTCCATAAAGATTTACAGCCTAGGAAACCCTATGGGGCAGTTCTACTCTGTCCTATAGGGTCGTTAAATGTTGAAATCAACACGATGGCAGTGGGCTTGGGGTTTAGTTATTTTTATATCCCTTATTTTATGCTGGACGATTTCAGAGAAGGATGAGACTATATCTCCTCCTACAGTACTTTGCAAAGAGCATCTTTCAAGTACATATCTATTGCATGATTGAATAAATATATGAATCACATGCCAAATAAACAGTACCAAAATAAATTATTTAGAAGTATTGAACAAGCCAGAAGCTTCTCACTATATGTTTTTCAAAATGAAGTCACAACATTAAATTGAAGATATATAGCCCAGATTGCTATAGAAAAATAAAACAGGAAGGGATATTTTAAAGATTAATCTGCAGGAGGAAATAAAAAAATTAAGAGTCTTACACCAGGACCTCCATCAAATGAATGCATGAGAATAGGTCAAACATGAAAAAAATGAGGAACGTATCTTCAGATTTGGGGGATTCGTGTTTCAATTTAAGCTATCTTCATACCTTGTTACGGCATAATTGTTCTTTTCTGGAAAATTACATTTAGGGCTGAGGTGCGAGGCTCCCAATTTTTCCTCTTCCCAATGCATAGAGTCATGCAGAGAGGCAGATTGAGCTTGTGAATCTTCGCGGTATGGGCAGCCTTCCTCAGTTCATTCAGCCATATTTATGGAACAGCCGTTACGTAACAGAAACTGTACTAACAAGTCCCAGGGACAATATTCCTCCCTCAAAGAGCACACTTCTCATATGAGAGACTAACATTGTACAAGGAAACAATCAAGAAGGCAGTGACAGGGTGATGCCCTAGAGGGAAACCAGTGGGAGCAGGCTCCTTAAGGTAAAAAAGGCCTCTCTGAAGAGGTAATATTTCTGCTGAACTCATAAAACACCATGTATCGCCCTCGTGAAGAGCCTGGAGAAAGAGCTTCAGGGAGAAGGAACATCAGTGCTTAAGACAATGGAGCATTTGAGAAAGGAGACCAGTATGGCTGAGTTGGGATGAGTTATTACCTGGCATAAGCGGAGATTATTGTAGTAAGTAGGGTTCACCTCATATAGGGCCCTGTAAGCTATGGAAAGGTGTTCAGAATTTATTCTAGGAGTGATGAGAAACAGCCTAAGGTTTTCAAGAAGAAGCATGGCAGTAATAAGATTTTAAAGATGTCACTCTCAAAGGTTTGTGGAGAAGAGATTGTAAAAGGATTAGAGAGGAAGCAGAGAGACCACTTAGGAGGCAAGAGAGGATGATTAAGAACCAAGAAATGACTGGAGGCATGTTCTTCTGAGGATAAAGTAATTATTGTCATAGGAATATAGGCTCTCCTCCTTCAGCTTCTATGTCATTTTTTTAAATCTAACTTTCCTCTGTCTCTCTCTACTTCCTATCTTTCATTGTTTTGCTTTCCCTCTCTAGTCAGTTTCCCCCAGTCATCTCCACATTATCATTCACCTCAGCTTGTCACTTTTTATCGGCACACCTAGGGTAGCTCTCTTTCTGGAATTCATCTGCACCCAGAGCTTCGTGTACCACATTATGTGACTCAATCCCAGATCTCTGTAATCATATCAAAAGTCCCATCTGCTGGTCAGTACTGTGCAGTCAACACCCCGATGTCATTTCTTCTTGAATCATCTCTCTGTACTTCAACACATCTGATATAAACTTACCATCTTCATCCTTCTTTTTGCCCAGCTGTGACAAATACACTTCCACGTACAGAATTACCAGTATTAAAAATGGCAGAGTCAACTTGAACTTTCTTTTCCCTCAAGCTCCCTATTCAACATGATGCTCAGTATTTTCTCTTTCCTTAATATTCCCTTAATAGTTCTCCTCTCTTCCTTTTTCAAGTTTGCTGTCAGTATCTCAGATTTGTCCTGATCATTTCTTAAAGGAATTAACATAGTTGCCCCGTTACTTCTCTCTCAGGCTCTAGTGTCTCTTACCTCCAATATAGCCTTCACTTGACTGATGCATGATTTTAATAAAATGCAAATCTGACCCTTTATTCGCATGTCTACAAATCCTTCAACAGCTTCTCAATGTCAGCAAGATAAATTCCAAGCTCCTTAGCTTAGCACACCCTCTCCTGGTCTGGCCTCTGTCTAGCTCATTAATCTCATCTTCATTTCCTCTTCTAGAAGATTGTTTAGTTCCAGCTTTATTTATTTATTTTTTTATTGAACTAGTTCTGGGTTTCCAAATCTGGCAGGTTATTTCACCTACATGGGCCTCATGCTAGTCCCCTTTATGTGGAATGTCCAACTCTCTCCTTTATTTAAGTCAGTTCTTTAAAATGCAGCTCAAGTGCGCACTGGGACAGCTTCCCTGAGTTTTCAATGTGATTTAGTTAACACCCAAGAACACCTTGTCCATGTCTCCGTTATAGCCATGACTAAATTGTTCTGAGATCGTGCTTTTATTGCCTGTCTTCCTCATCAGAACACAAGCTCTTTTAGGCTGATGTTCTTATCCCATGCTGTGTTTGTAGTGATTTCAAATTGTCTGCCACATTTAAGTTGTACCATTACTTTTTATGCGTGTTAGAAAAACGAATAAACGCTTGAAATAATTTCATAATTTTACACAGTGCCTCGTATGATACGTAGAGCTACTCCATTTTCAGATGGGAGAAGTGAGGTTGACATGGGGACGGGACAGTCTTCTTACTCTCTCTTCATGGGCCATTTTTTCTTTGCACATCACCAAAATAACTTGTCAGAAAGGGAAAGAACATTCAAGCAGTGATGGTCATTCATAGTTTACACTCTTTCCCATTTCTTCCAGCTCTCATTAACTTGTCATGGTAGGGTTATCAGATGAGCTTAACTTTTTAAGGGATGGCTTTCTGTCATTTTCACAGAAATAAGGAAAACACAAGCAAAATGAAAGTGGTTCTACTTTTTCATTTCATTTTGAGCTCAAGTAGATGAGACAGTTTAGCAAATATCTCCTTTTGAACTAAAGATCATATTCAACTGAAGGCTCTCTTAAGTTATTCAGTGGCATGAACACTGACTGTCATTATAAAACTAGCATTTTGTACATCAACTATTAAAACCAGTTTTAGTTATTTTGAGAGCACACATCTGATGTCCTACACCTGATATCCTACATATGCTGGATCTATGTAATTTTTTTTTCCTGAGATATATACACATAGTTTCAAATAAAAAGTGGAAGTTTTTAATGACAGTATTTGAGTAAGGTGGTATAAGATGTATAGCATATAGTTACATTTATACCCTTTCCCTTGGGGTATTTTAATATAATATAGTAGTAAACAACTTAGTAGTGGGCATTTTGGTTTCCTTTCTTTTTTTTAATTCTCCTGGTACACACACTGCAGCCCTGGTGGTACAGTAGTTAAGAGGTCAGCCACTAACCAAAAGGTTGGCAGTTCGAATCCACCAGCTGCTCCTTGGAAACCCTATGGAGCAGTTCTACTCTTTCTTACAGGGTCGCTATGAGTTGGAATTGACACGACAGCAACAAGTTTTTCAGTTTTGAGCACACATTGTTTGTTGAATAACCGAAAGTCACTGAATAACCAATAACCAAATCCTCCTCTTGTTTTCCTTCCTTTATTGCAGTGGTGGTTAAGCATGCATTCGAGTCATCTGGAAAGCCTATTAACTCAGCTTCCGGGTTCAGTGGGTCTGAAGTGTGGCTGAGAATTTACATTTCTAACAAGATCCCAAGCACTGTTGGTGCTGCTGGTCCAGGGACTATGAATTGAGAAACACTGCTCTAGAACAAAAGCTGAAAAGCCAAAGAATTTACCTTCCTGAGTTACCTCTCAAGAGGGGCTGCATTATGTTGCAATAACATACAACTGTCAAATATAGGTTGTTTAAAAGATCAAAGACATATTTCTCAACTCAAGTTTCATGTACAAGGAAGGCTGGTTATGATCTTCACACGTCACTCTGGGACCTAGGCATGTATTACAGTCGTTAATTGGAAATGTTGCTGGAGACAGTGACAGGTGGAAAAAGGTATAACAACATGTGCATTGGGCTGTTAAGTGGTACCACAATGGTAATGATAACATACGTCATTTTTATTTACATTCCACTGACTGATAGATGTAATTTGCTACTCCTAATTTCTAGAGCGCTTGGAAGTGCCATATTGCCATGTGCTTGGAAGGAGATGAACCTGAATATTTGTGAACAGTTATAATGGCCATCACAATAATAAAGAGCATGGATATGCGAAAGTGCAAAGTCTAGGGAATATATAAGGCGGGAATGCAGCAAATTATGTATTGAGAGTTTACCTTCTGGCACAGTTTTTCACAGAGAAGCTATATTAAATTTTGACAACAGCTCTGCGATATTTTTACGTCCTTATACGTCATGCTCTTTGTATTGACTCCGTGGTACATTATTGTCATTTTCAGGGTGAATTTGACCTTGAAGAATAGCAAATGATTCGGCACCCATGTGGTGCCCAAGCTGATGATCAAACTGAATAATAGCTTTTTCTATTCTTTTTTGGAAGGGTGAGAACAGGACTATTTTTCATTTTGTGACTCAGAATTTGGGACGATTATTCCCAGAGAGAAATCAAAAATGCATTTGACAGTGGTAGTCTAACTGGAATAATGAACTATCTTCGTGAAGACTCTTCCGAAGGATGTCTGATGTACGTGTATGTGTGTTCACATGTGTGCACAGAGAGAGAGAGGAGAGAGATAGAAGAGATAATCTACAATAAATGGAAAACTTACTATTTGAATCGATGCTAAATGTTTAAAGGAATAAACAATAAATTATGCCCATGGTTTTGTAAGCAACAGTTCAAAAACATTCCATATGCAATGATTTATGAGTATTTACATTTCTTGTGTGCTACAGATTCAGTTTCAGCAATAAAAATGGGTCGCTCAAATATTTCTCCTTACCAAAATGTTCCTTTTTAAGAGAAGCATTTCATTAGGATTTTTGAAACATGTAGGGATATTATTTTATGGAAATAACAGATATGTTTCCAGAAGCTACACACGTCTTGGGTTTTTATTAGTTGGGATATAGTTAATTTAATATATTTAAAAAAAAAATTTAATATATTTAACCATGTATTAATTGGAGCCCTGGTGGCGTAGTGGTTAAGAGTTTGGCTGCTAACCATAAGATCAACAGTTTGAATCCACTAGCTGCTCCTTGGAAACCCTATGGAGTTCTACTCTGTCCTATAGGGTCACTAGAGTCAGAATTGACTTGACAGTAATGAGTTTGTTTTTTTTTTTCTTTTTTATGGGTAGCCTACTTTGTTGGAGTGGTGGGACAAATTAAGTTAGAAATGTTTCCTGAGGGAAGGAGAGAGACAGAATAAACAAAGCTGGAATTTTTGTAATTCTGTGTTTTCTTTACTAAAAGTACAAAAGTTTTAACAGGCTACGTCTAGGGTTCCGCGTTTTTATAATCTTTTAAAAATAAAATTCTATGAAGAAGTCTATTTAACTTAGGGAGAATTTTTATACCTTTTTAATTTCATTTTTTTTTCAACTGTAAAATACAGATGTTATAAAACTACTGATAGGGAGGCGGGGCCAAGATGGCAGACTATGTGGATGCTACCGCGGATCCCTCTTGCAACAAAGACTCGGAAAAACAAGGGAATCGATCACATACATAACAATCTATGAACTCTGAACAACAAGCACAGACTTAGAGACGGAAAACGAACAAATACGGGCAGACAGCGACCGTTTTCAGAACCAGGAGCCAGCGTACCAGCCGACTACCTGGAAAATCTAGTTTCCCAGTGATGGCTCGGAGACAGCAGTCCATGTCAAACCACATAAAGAAACAGACCATGACAGCTTCTCCAACCCCACAAACAAAAGAATCAAAATCTTTCCCAAATGAAGATACAATCCTGGAATTATCAGATACAGAATATAAAAAACTAATTTACAGAATGCTTAAAGATATCACAAATGAAATTAGGATAAATGCAGAAAAAGCCAAGGAACACACTGATAAAACTGTTGAAGAACTCAAAAAGATTATTCAAGAACATAGTGGAAAAATTAACAAGTTGCAAGAAACCATAGAGAGACAGCATGTAGAAATCCAAAAGATTAACAACAAAATTACAGAATTTGACAACGCAATAGAAAGTCAGAGGAGCAGACTCGAGCAATTAGAATGTAGACTGGGACTTCTGGAGGACCAGGGAAACAACACCAACATAGCTGAAAAAAAAATCAGATAAAAGAATTAAAAAAAATGAAGAAACCCTAAGAATCATGTGGGACTCTATCAAGAAGGATAACTTGCAAGTGATTGGAGTCCCAGAACAGGGAGGGGGGACAGAAAACACAGAGAAAATAGTTGAAGAAATCCTGACACAAAACTTCCCTGACATCATGAAAGACGAAAGGATATCTATCCAAGATGCTCATCGAACCCCATTTAAGATTGATCCAAAAAGAAAAACACCAAGACATATTATCATCAAACTTGCCAAAACCAAAGACAAACAGAAAATTTTAAAAGCAGCCAGGGAGAAAAGAAAGGTTTCCTTCAAGGGAGAATCAATAAGAATAAGTTCAGACTACTCAGCAGAAACCATGCAGGCAAGAAGGGAATGGGACGACATATACAGAACACTGAAGGAGAAAAACTGCCAGCCAAGGATCATATATCCAGCAAAACTCTCTCTGAAATATGAAGGAGAAATTAAGATATTTACAGATAAACACAAGTTTAGAGAATTCGCAAAAACTAAACCAAGACTGCAAGAAATGCTAAAGGAGATTGTTTGGCCGGATGACCAATAATATCAGGTACCAGCACAATACAAGGTCACAAAACAGAACGTCCTGATATCAACGCAACTCAAAGAGGGAAAGCACAAAAACAAACAAATTAAGACTAATTCTAAAAAATAAATAAACAAAATAATACACACAACAGGAAATCATGGAAATCAATAGATAAACGATCACAATAATCAAAAAGAGGGACTAAATATAGGAGGCATTGAACTGCCAGATGGAGAGTGATACAAGGCGATATAGAAGGATACAAGTTAGGTTTTTACTTAGAAAAATAGGGGTAAATAAAAAGGTAACCACAAAAAGGAATATCAATTCCATAACTCAAGAAAAAAGCTAAGAAAAACGTAACGACTCAATAAACACAAAGTTAAACATTATGAAAATGAGGATCTCACAAGCTACTAAGAAAAACGTCTCAGCACAAAAAAGCATGTGGAAAAATGAAATGGCCAACAACACACATGAAAAGACATCAAAATGACAGCACTAAAAACTTACTTATCTATAATTATGCTGAATGTAAATGGACTAAATGCACCAATAAAGAGACAGAGAGTCACGGACTGGATAAAAAAACACGATCCATCTATATGCTGCCTACAAGAGACACACCTTAGACTTAGAGACACAAACAAACTAAAACTCAAAGGATGGAAAAAAATATATCAAGCAAACAATAAGCAAAAAAGAAGAGGAGTAGCAATATTAATTTCTGACAAAATAGACTTTAGACTTAAATCCATCACAAAGGATTAAGAAGGACACTATATAATGATAAAAGGGACAATTGATCAGGAAGACATAACCATATCAAATATTTACGCACCTAATGACAGGGCTGCAAGATACATAAATCAAATTTTAACAGAATTGAAAAGTGAGATGGACACCTCCACATATATAGTAGGAGACTTCAACACACCACTTTCGGAGAAGGACAGGACATCCAGTAAGAAGCTCAATAGAGACACGGAAGACCTACTTACAACAATCAACCAACTTGACCTCATTGACTTATACAGAACTCTCCACCCAACTGCTGCAAAATATACTTTTTTTTCTAGTGCACATGGAATATTCTCCAGAATAGACCACATATTAGGTCATAAAACAAATCTTTCCAGAATCCAAAACATCGAAATATTACAAAGCATCTTCTCAGACCACAAGGCAATGAAGCTAGAAATCAATAACAGAAAAACTAGGGAAAAGAAATCAAATACTTGGAAAATGAACAATACCCTCCCGAAAAAAGACTGGGTTATAGAAGACATCAAGGAGGGAATAAGGAAATTCTTAGAAAGCAACGAGAATGAAAATACTTCCTATCAAAACCTCTGGGACACAGCAAAAGCAGTGCTCAGAGGCCAATTTATATCGATAAAGGCACACATACAAAAAGAAGAAAGAGCCAAAATCAGAGAACTGTCCCGACAACTTGAACAAATAGAAAAAAAATAGAAAGTGAGCAACAAAAGAACCCATCAGCCACCAGAAGAAAACAAATAATAAAAATTAGAGCTGAACTAAATGAATTAGAGAACAGAAAAACAATTGAAAGAATTAACAAAGCCAAAAGCTGGTTCTTTGAAAAAATTAACAAAATTGATAAACCATTGGCTAGACTGACTAAAGAAATACAGGAAAGGAAACAGATAACCCGAATAAGAAACGAGAAGGACCACATCACAACAGAACCAAATGAAATCGAAAGAATCATATCAGATTACTACATAAAATTGTACTCTAACAAATTTGAAAACCTAGAAGAAATGGATAAATTCTTGGAACAATACTACCTACCTAAACTAACACATTCAGAAGTTGAACAACTAAATAGACCCATAACAAAAAAAGAGATTGAAACGGTAATCAAAAAACTTCCAACAAAAAAAAGTCCTGGCCCAGATGGCTTCACTGCAGAATTCTACCAAACCTTCAGAGAAGACTTAACACCATTACTATTGAAGGTATTTCAAAGTATAGAAAAAGACAGAATACTACCCAACTCATTCTATGAAGCTACCATCTCCCTGATACCAAAACCAGGTAAAGACATTACAAAAAAAGAAAATTTTAGACCTATATCCCTCATGAACATAGATGCAAAAATCCTCAACAAAATTCTAGCCAATAGAATCCAACAACACATCAAAAAAATAATACACCCTGATCAAGTGGGATTTATACCGGGTATGCAAGGCTGGTTTAATATCAGAAAAACCATTAATGTAATCCATCACATAAATAAAACAAAAGATAAAAACCACATGATCTTATCAATAGATGCAGAAAAGGCATTTGACAAAGTTCAACACCCATTTATGATAAAAACTCTTACCAAAATAGGAATTGAAGGAAAATTCCTCAACATAATAAAGGGCATCTATGCAAAGCCAACGGCCAATATCACTCTAAATGGAGAGAACCTGAAAGCATTTCCCTTGAGAACGGGAACCAGACAAGGATGCCCTTTATCACCGCTCTTATTCAACATCGTACTTGAAGTCCTAGCCAGGGCAATTAGGCTAGACAAAGAAATAAAGGGTATCTAGATTGCTAAGGAGGAAGTAAAGCTATCACTATTTGCAGATGACATGATCGTGTACATGGAAAACCCTAAGGAATCCTCCAGAAAACTACTGAAACTAATAGAAGAGTTTGGAAGAGTCTCAGGATATAAAATAAACATACAAAAATCACTTGGATTCCTCTACATCAACAAAAAGAACATCGAAGAGGAAATAACCAAATCAATACCACTCACAGTAGCCCCCAAGAAGATAAAATACTTAGGAATAAATCTTACCAAGGATGTAAAAGACCTATACAAAGAAAACTATAAAACTCTGCTACAAGAAATTCAAAAGGACATACTTAAGTGGAAAAACATACCTTGCTCATGGATAGGAAGACTTAACATAGTAAAAATGTCTATTCTACCAAAAGCCATTTATACATATAACGCACTTCCAATCCAAATACCAATGTCATACTTTAAGGGGATAGAGAAACAAATCACTAATTTCATATGGAAAGGAAAGAACCCCCGGATAAGCAAAACAATACTGAAAAAGAAGAAGAAAGTGGGAGGCCTCACCCTACCTGATTTCAGAACCTATTATATAGCTACAGTAGTCAAAACAGCCTGGTACTGGTACAACAACAGGCACATAGACCAATGGAACAGAATTGAGAACCCAGATATAAATCCATCCACGTATGAGCAGCTGATATTTGACAAAGGCCCAGTGTCAGTCAATTGGGGAAATAATAGTCTTTTTAACAAATGGTGCTGGCATAACTGGATATCCATTTGCAAAAGAATGAAACAGGACCCATACCTCACACCATGCACAAAAACTAACTCCAAGTGGATCAAAGACCTAAACATAAAGACTAAAACGATAAAAATCATGGAAGAAAAAATAGGATCTACCCTAGGAGCCCTAATACAGGGCATAAACAGAATACAAAACATTACCAAAAATGATGAAGAGAAACCAGATAACTGGGAGCTCCTAAAAATCAAACACCTATGCTCATCTAAAGACTTCACCAAAAGAGTAAAAAGACCACCTACAGACTGGGAAAGAATATTCAGCTATGACATCTCAGACCAGCACCTGATCTCTAAAATCTACATGATTCTGTTAAAACTCAACCACAAAAAGACAAACAACCCAATCAAGAAGTGGGCAAAGGATATGAACACACATTTCACTAAGGAAGATATTCAGGCAGCCAACAGATACATGAGAAAATGCTCTCGATCATTAGCCATTAGAGAAATGCAAATTAAAACTACGATGAGATTCCATCTCACACCAACTAGACTGGCATTAATTCAAAAAACACAAAATAATAAATGTTGGAGAGGCTGCAGAGAGATTGGAACTATCTTACACCGCTGGTGGGATTGTAAAATGGTACAACCACTTTGGAAATCCATCTGGCGTTATCTTAAACAGTTAGAAATAGAACTACCATACAACCCAGAAATCCCACTCCTCGGAATATACCCTAAAGATACAAGAGCCTTCACACAAACAGATATATGCATACCCATGTTTATTGCAGCTCTGTTTACAATAGCAAAAAGCTGGAAGCAACCAAGATGTCCATCAACGGACGAATGGGTAAATAAATTGTGGTATATTCACACAAGGGAATACTATGCATCGATAAAGAACAGTGACGGATCTCTGAAACATTTCATAACGTGGAGGAATCTGGAAGGCATTATGCTGAGCGAAATGAGTCAGTTGCAAAAGGACAAATATTGTATAAGACCACTATTATAAGATCTTGAGAAATAGAAAAAACGGAGAAGAACACAGACTTATGTGGTTACAAAGGGGGGAGAGAGGGAGGGAGGGAGAGGGCTTTTTACTGATCAATCTGTAGATAAGAACTGCTTTGGGTGAAGGGAAAGACAACACTCAATACAAGGAAGATCAGCCTAATTGGACTGGATTAAAAGTAAAGAGGTTTCCAGGATAAAATGAAAGCTTCAAAGGTCAGCGAAGCAGGGGCTGGGGTCTGGGGAACTTGGTTTGAGGGGACTTCTAAGTCAATGGGCAAAACAATTCTATTATGAAAACACTCTGCATCCCACTTTGAATTGTGGCGCCTGGGGTCCTAAATGCCAACAAGCGGCCATCTAAAATACATTAATTGGTCTCAACCCACCTGGAGCAAAGGCAAAGGAAAAACACCAAGGTCACACGACAACTAAGAACCCAAGAGACAGAAAGGGCCACATGAACCAGAGACCTACATTATCCTGAGACCAGAAGAACTAGTTGGTGCCCAGCCACAATCGATGTCTGTCCTGTCAGGGAGCACAACAGACAACTCCTGAGGGAGCAGGAGACCAATGAGATACAGACCCCAAATTCTCATTAAAAGACCACACCTAATGGTATGATTGCGACTAGAGGAATCCCAGAGACAACGTTCCCCAGAACTTCTGATGGCACAGGACAGGAACCATCCCCGAAGACAAATCATGAGGCATGAAAAGGACTGGTCAGTGGCGGGGAGAGAGATGCTGATGAAGAGTGAGCTAATTAAATCAGGTGGACATGGGAGAATGTGTTGGCAACTCTTGACTGGAGGGGGGATGGGAAGATAGAGAGAGAGGGAAGATGGCAAAATTGGCACGAAACGAGAGACTGTAAGGGCTGACTCAATAGGGGGAGAGCAAGTGGGAGAAGGGAGTAAGATGTATGTAAACCTACATGTGACAGACTGATTGGAATGGTAAATGTTCACTTGAAGCTTAATAAAAATTAAAAAAAAAAAACTACTGATAGGGTTGTTGTGTGTATTAAATGTGACAATCCAGTTAAAACACACAGCACATAGCTTGAGACACAGTTGACACTTAATAAATGTTAGCTGTAATTATTCCATATTATTATTACTAGGAGTTCCTCGGCG
Organism: Loxodonta africana; assembly: GCF_030014295.1. NCBI lineage: Eukaryota > Metazoa > Chordata > Mammalia > Proboscidea > Elephantidae > Loxodonta > Loxodonta africana. Next base: position 23,078,564 of record NC_087342.1, on the reverse strand, counting down.
GCGCAATGGTTAAGTGTTTAACTATTAACCAAAAGGTCTGCTGTTTGAACTCACCCAGAGGCACCTTGGAAGAAAGGTCTAGCAATCTGCTTCTGAAAGGTCACAGCCTTGAAAACCCTATGGACTGTAGATCCACTCTGGACACGTGGGGCTGCTATGAGTTGGGAATCAACTCAGGGCAATTAATTTTGGTTTTATTAATATTATCACGATTATTTGAAGTATTCTTTCCTGGTTTCAGTCATTTGTAGGGCATTGGTTTATTCACTGGCTGTATCAACTATTTCCTTCATCTTTGATATCAATTTGCCTTTTTTCTTCTGTGCTCTGAGAGTTTCAAGTTCATCCGCTATATTGCTGAATCGATGCTTTCGATGAAGATTCATATCCTGCTGCTTTGTTTTTCGTTTTCTTTCAATCTTGGCTCTACTCATCCATCCCCATTTTCATCAAAGTCTGATTTCACCCAATGACTTTCAGATTTTCATAGAAGCCACGTCTTCTTTGATGCCAACGAAGATCTCAGAACAAATTCCCGAAACTTCCTTTTGGATCCTCCAGTAGCACATTTTCAGAAGTTAGGCTATTTCTCTGAGTCTCCTGGATGCTGCTTTTACTCTCTTATTTTGCAGAATTTTCCCTTAAGGCACTTGCTGCTTTCTTTTTACTTTTTTCCCTTACCTTCAAAAACCAAACCAAGCCTTTATCAGGGCCAGCCCTTGGTATCAGTCTAAGTACATCTTAAACCAATGAACCAAACCCATTGCCTTCAAGTCGATTCTGACTCAGAGTGACCCTAGGAAGCAGTATAGTCCTCAACTAGGAGCAGACTGATACACACAGCTCTCTGCATCTAATACTGGGTTGGCTTCCACCCACGTGGCGCTGCACTACTGAGGGAACATCTCCCTCCTCATCTGGCTGGTTGGTTCTTCAATCATCCAAGTCGATGTTACACATGAAAAACACAATTGCTAGTATAGTGGGTTGAACAGGGTTGTTGTTGTGTGCTGTCGAGTCCATCCCAACTCACGGAGACCCTATAGGACAGAGTAGAATGGTCTCACAGGGTTTCCAAGGTTGTAACCTTATGGTAGCAGACTGCCACATCTTTCTCCCACGGAATGGCTGGTGGATTCCAACCACCAGCCTTTCTGTTAGCAGCCAAGAACTTAAGCACTGCACCACCAGGGCTCCCCAAAATTCAGATCCATGCGGAACCTCAGAACATGACCTTATTTAGAAATAGGGTCTTTGAGGAGATTAATAACTTAAGATGAGGTCCTATTAGATTAAGGAGGGACCTATATCCAATGACAACTGTCCTCGTTAGAGAAAGGAAAGGGAGATTCAGACACAGAGAAGAAAGCTATGTGACGTCCAGACAGAGATTGGAGTCATCCTGTCACAGGTCAAGGACCACCAAGGATTAGCTGCAAACATGAGATGTTAGGGAGAGGCAGGGAAAGATTCTTTATTGGAGACTTTCAACGGAACATGGTGTGCCCATCCCTTGATTTCAGATTCTTGGCTCCAAAACTATGAGAAAATCAATTTCTGTTGCTTTAATAAATTAGTTTCTAGGATACTAATACAGCCAGCCAGCACTGTTACCGATGTCCCACCCATTTCTTTCACTGTCTGTGGTCCTTTTCTGACCAGAATTATCCCTCTCATTGTATCAGGTCACTGCCAGATTGCAATACCACTGCCCTGTTGAATTCTGGACCACAAGCCTCTGCCTAGATAAGTAATTTTTCAACTTATATTATTGGGAATTAAATATGGGTGTATCTTGCTTTCTTTCATTGTAAGCTAAAAGTTGGATTTTTAAAAACTCATTTTCATCTGCTTCATAATTATGGCATCCATTTTTCATTCATTTTTCATGTTGTTATAGGTGTTCTTTGGATTCTGGCTTCATGGATATTTTAGTGAAAGTTGTGAGAGGGAGCCTAGTGCTGTCATCTTATATCAGAAGTACCCATGCTATTCTTTACAGGTATATTCTATCATGACACAGGCTCTGATGCCCTAAACTCAGGGTTAATAGTGTGTTTCTAGGTCTGACGACTGACTCTATCTTCTATACAAACACAAATATACACGCAGTTCCAGTGATTAATGAATCCCACTACCCAGCTAATTTTTTTTTTTTTTCAATTTTGCCCTCAAAAGGATCCATATTTTAGGTGATGGCATTATTTTCTCTCAATGAGCCATAAGGTGATTCACCAAGCCACCCGGCTGTCTAATAAATCTTCTAATTAATAGGATGCCTGCTAAGCGAAAGAAAAAAAAATGTTTATTTTCTACATTGTGCTGTTAAGGCTCTGGGGCTTTTGTAAGTAGTGAGAACGTGGCAGTCACACACGCATCTTGAAGAGAAGCAAGGCACTGGTTACTGCATGCGTAGTGTGGTTTTTCTTTTGTCTTCTTTTCACCTCTGCATGCAGAAGTGTGTCCTTCAGATACAAAGTAATTGAGAGTGGCTCTTTGCTATTCCTGGAGTTCAGCCTTGCTCTTCTGGTGCACACTCTGAAGTTCCGCCTAAGACATTTATCCTGCTTAATCATGACAATGTAGATGCCAGGTGGAACTGGACAAAGTGGCAGAGCAGTGAGGATCGGGGCTTTAGTGGGGAGGAATCCTGGCTCCTTCCTTTTCCCTGATAACTTTTTTTGCAATATGTCTCTTTCGATATGTTTATAACATTTCCTTCACAGTTGTTTACTGGCTCAAGTTTTCAATTCACATTTTCTGTCACAATCTAAAGTTATTTTTCTTTTTAGGCAAATCTTACAGATTTATCATACATACATATATATATAAAAAATATATATATGTATGTATATATATGTATGATTCAAACTGCTGACCTTTTGCTTAGCAGGCATAGCTCTTAACCACTGTGCCACCAAGGCTATATATATATTTACATACATATGTATGTATGTATGTGTGTGTATATATATATAGTTCTTGTTAGCTACTGACAAGTCGATCCTGACTCGTGGTGACCCCACGTGTACAGAGCAGAACTGTGCTCCACAGGGTTTTCAAGGCCGTGGCCTTTCGGAATCATATCTTTGAAGGCACCTGTGGGTGGGTGAGTTCAAATCACCAGTTTTTTGGTTAGTAGTCAAGGGCTTAAGTGTGCCACCCAGGGAACCTATTACATACATTAGTGAAATTAAGGGGATAATTATTACATCTCCGAAGCTATATAGATAAATTCTGTGTTTACTTAAATCAATCTGACGACTTTAGTGTGTTCTATGAGGCACTTGACTTTAATGATCCCACTGCGATCTATCTTCTTATTTGAGTTCACATTCACCCTTACTCAGACAACTGCCCTTTTTAAGACACATAACTAGTTGGAGGTCAGCTAGCTGAGCATTTTGCTAAGGAGCCCTTGGGGCAGTAGTTAGGAGCTTGGCTGCTAAGGAAAAGGTTAGCAGTTTGAATCCACCAGCCACTCCTGGGAAATGCTATGGGGCAGTTCTACTCTGTTCAATAAGGTTGCCATGAGTTGGAATCAACTCAACAGCAATGGGTTTAGTTTTGTATATCACTTTATTTCTTTCTTAGTATTCTTTTTTCTACCACACGAAGGTAAAAAACAGAAGTACGTAGTTGACTAAGCAATTCCAGTTGACTTGACCACTGTTACCAAAAAACAAACCCACTGCCATCTAGTCAATTCCAACTCACAATGACCTCATATCTTATGTTAAGAAGTTTATCTCTCACAGCAATGTCATGAGGCAAGTACCATTATTATCTTCATTTCACAGAAGAAAAGACTGGATCTTCTAATAGTTTTGGAATTTGATCACACAGTTTTCACTCCTAGTTCTTATTTTGAATAGGTTATTTCCTTGCAAATTGTTTTAAAAAAAAAAACTGACTAGGCATAAATCTCATGTAAGTTGTATTTTCTAAAAATTTTGTTTCTTAAATTCAAGGATTGAAAAATACAGCTGAGAAAGATACAAGAGAAGACCATTTCATGGCACTCACGGACTTACTCTTTTTAAAGAAATCCCTTTGATATCAACTCTGATACTGCTCTGTGGAAAGGATTGAAATGTGAATTGTAAAACATGTCACAATTCAGATCAGGCTACTATAGGAACCAAGGTTGCCTGGCTCCAGGATCAGTTTTCTTAATACTCTGTATTGGTTCCCTAACATTTTAGCTCTCTGACTTATTACCTCCCCTTCCTGGGGTAAGTTATTTCATTTCCAAAAGCCTCAGTTTCTTCATCTGTTAGATGGAAACAATGTCGTTGTTGTGTGAGGACTAAAATAAGATCATGGCTGAAAAGTGCTTAGCAAAGTGTCCAGCACCTACTAAGCCTTCCATAAACAGTAGCTACGGTCGGCAGTTCGAATCCACCATCCGCTCTTTGGAAGCCCTATGGGGCAGTTCTACTTTGTCCTATACGGTCGCTATGGGCTGGAACCAACTCGACGGCAGTGGGTTTGGTTTTTTGGATCTGCTATCAAAGGACATCAGAATATGGAATTTTCCTCCCATCTGCAGCCCATTCCTTTGCAAGCTCTCTAGCGGTTGACTTCTCCTCTGTCACAATTCTCTTGGGCAAGGGAGATGAGAATCCATGTTGACATCTAGCATGGATAACATAAAGAACACAAGAATGAAGGAGACATGACCTGACTCTCACCCCTGATCTTCCACTCCTACACTAACACCGGGAACATCACCAAGCCTCCCTGAGCCCAAGTTCACCCTTACAGAAAAATAAGATAGGTGATACAAAATCTTCTCTCTAGGTGCGCCCAGATTCTATTTCCTAACGTACATATGTGATCCTGAAATACGTAGTTATGGTATTTTTAGAAAACAATCAAAGAATTAGTAAGTGGAAAAACAAAGGAAGTGTGTAAGAAGGAAAAGTTCTCTCTTCCAGGCTTCTCAAAGTAGGCACTGAGGGAAGAGATGATCCTAGTAGCAGAAATAAACAACAGCTGGAGGAAAAACAAAAAGTAGTAGATAGGAAAGGCAGTAGTGAATGAATATGCCCAATATCCCATTGGTCTATTATCGAAAGCTACAGCTACATTTCATTTGCAGCTCTTTAATGCATTGTGCTGAGTCTCATATCCTGGGAACCTTTTAGATGTGGTCCCTGATTTACAGCGTATTCGAGTTACAACAAACCACACTTACAACTGTCTTCTTTTTCTTACGTCTTATCATTAGTAATACGTACTACATATGATGTTGCAGCGTGCAATTCGCTGATGTTATCATTCTCTGGTGTTCACTCGCAGATGTTCAGTTTTATGATTTACTGTTCAAAACACTGCCATGTAGATTTTGTTTTCTAAACGAAATCAGAGGCTTCAGTTGCTTGAAAACATGGACCCCAACGCTGATCGCTTTGCTGAAGTCCATAGCCAGATTCAGGAAGCACTGGTACTTTACCATGAAATATAATTTTTTTAAAAAAGGACCATACAGATAACTCTCACCAATTTTTTCTTACTAGCAATGCCATGCTTACTCCCAAGGATAATCCAGATGATCCAGAACCTTCCACCAGTGAAGCTATTCTTGCAACTGACAAAATTTCAACATCCGTCCAACTCTGCCTTATTGTCGGAATAAATTTATTATGATTTATGTATTTTTTTTTAAATATATCTTTAAGTTGATATGTAATGTTTCTAACCCCAACAACAAAGACTGGATTTATAAAGGTATTGATAATAAAAGGCAATAATAATTAAAACAAAACAAAAAAAACTGAAGTAGTTGACTTATGTCAGACTAATTTATGACAAGGTCATCAGAATGAAGCTCCATCATGAGTCAGGGACTACCTTTATACGAAAGATTTTAGAATTAGAATAGATTGTGAGACTTGTTTTCCCACGCCTTCATTCCTAAATTTATGATCTGACCATTTGTGGATCACTTCGTGGATCGTAATCAACATGAATCCAGTCTCCAAAATGGGAGGACTGAACCAGTCACCAATTTCTACTTCTCAATAGTGCCTGAAACCAGCCATTGTCTGGTTCTGTTTCTCCAGCAGAAATTTGGCATATACAACTGGGCTAGTTGGTTTAAATGTAATGCTTTCACATAAGTAATATTGTATGTTGTTGTTTGTACAGAGTTAGAAGTGAATAAAGAAATGTTCTCTGTCCTAGTTCTTGTGATTGAATGATCTTTGAATAGTACATATTCAGAACCTTTTTTTAAATTCTAGTTTGCAGTTCAATGGACTTGGGAAACTGTTAACATATAACGCAGAATCAAACTAAGAATGAATCGTCAGGCTCCCTTTATCAGTCATTTATTTAGCCAATATGAAGCCAGGCTAAAGAAGGCTCCCAAAAACCAGTCCTGTCAAATCGACTCTTACTCATGACGACCCAATGTGTGTCAGATTAGAACTGTGTTCCGCAGGGCTTTCGATGATTGATATTTTGGAAGTAGATCACCAGGCCTGTCATCTGAAGTGCATCTAGATGGTCCTAGCAACAGAGAGATGTGTTATGCCTTGCTCTACAAAAAGTAGACATATAAGTCAATAATCACAATACAATGTGTTATTGAGGTATGTAATAAAGAATGTTCTAAAAGCTTTGGGTGTACTGAGAGACTTATTCTACCTACCTGCTGCAGAACATCCTCCACAACAAAGTGCTATTTGAGATGACTCTGGAAGGATGAGTAGTACCTGCCCTAGCCAAGCAACGGATGAAGGGAATGCCGGTGAGAGGTAACACGTATGCAGCACAAGCAGGAAACACCAACAGATAAACTAGACCTGGTTGGCATCCCCCTTCTTCATTCTGCCCTCTTCAGCTTCTACTTTTTTTCTAACTGGAATGTGATGTGATTTCAAGAGGTACAGAGCCCTTATAGTGCAGTGGTTAAGGGCTACAGCTGCTAACCAAAAGGTCAGCAGTTCAAATCCACCACCCGCTCCTTGGAAACCCTATGGGGCAGTTCTACTCTGTCCTATAGGGTCACTATGAGTCCAAATTGACTCAACAGCACTGGGTTTCATTTTGTTTTTGGTTTGGCAGCCATCTTAAGGTAACAGGAATAAAGTGACATTCTAACGGGTTGGCAAACTAGAGCCTGTCAGTTAAATCTGGCCCTTTGCGTGATTCTATAAATAAAGTTTTACTGGCAAACAGCCATGCCCATTATATTGCAGATTGTTTGTGGCTGTTTTCACACTACAAACGTAGAGTTAACTAGTTGAAACAGAGACCTGGTGACCCATAAAGCTTTAAAATAGAATAGTCACCTGAAGAAAAATGTAAGAATGGAAAGGATACCTCTGATATAGTGAAGTCTCTGCTTGCTACTAATTAGATGCAAGACCAAAGGTCGGGGCTTGTTCAGTGCTTCCAACTCTGGTCTGCAGGCTCAGGCCCCTTGATGAGCTTGCTCTGGAGTTTCCAAGTGTGTGGTCTCTAACAGCCATGCAATGAGTTCACCCTACGTCTCACCTTTTCTCCCTGTTCTGCAGCCTCAGTCAATGACTTTATGTATCTCCAAGCTTGCTTTGAACTTTCCTGCTTCCTAACACAATTTGTTCTCCTTCATCACGTTTTGCTCATCTCCTATCTCAAGATCACTTTTCCCAATCCTAGCTCTCTTTAAAACCTTTCCAAACCACCAAAGCAAGGATTCATCTTTCTTTGTCTTTTGATAAAAGCCTCATACATCTATTTTAATCCATCACTGTGAGCCTTTTGGTACCGTTAGCATGTTTTCCCCATAGAGGATAAACCCTTCAGGAGCAATAACATGTTATTCATGTCTAGATTCTCTATTTTCCCTAGGACCATGTCTTGCAGATAATAAATGCACAATATATATATTTGGTCAATAGGATATAAACTGCAGAATGTCTTTAATAAAATTGTCAGTGCAGAAATAAGGCCTCAATAATAATTTTTGTTGTTGCTGTTCTTGTTGTTACAGCTACGACAGCCTTTTTTAATATACTTTAAGCTTTATTCTAGACTTTCACCTAAAAGAGAAGACATATTATCAGGTAATTGGAGACAAAATATTTAGGTACAGGTTTATCATTTTGGCACTTCAAACCATAAATTTCACTTTCCATTTTCAAAGCTATAAACTATGTTCTTTGATAGCCAGTCCAACCAGAAGGTTTTACTATACGACTTTATGTTCCTTTTGTTGATGTAACCAGATAAGTTATTACTTTGTGAGCTACGGCCTATTAGCAGGCATTCAGAGGGAGCAACTTTTGCATAAAACATTTCTGGGGAGATATAGATGCTGCGACATTATTATTAAAGCCAGAAGGAAATATATCACTTCAAAAAGGACAATCACACTATACCAACCACGTCTGTTTTGTTCCTAGTATTAAATACCTTTAACCAGTTAATAGTTCTTCTCCAGCAAACATATTTGCCCTCTGTTTTGTCTCTTCTTAGAAGTCAATTTTAAAAGCTCTACCACCCTTGCTTGCTATTTCTTACTTTGCATTATAAAGTCTAAAGGTATACCTGATTTTTCAGTCTCCTGGTCCTCTTATTCAATGCAGTGAAGTGATACTTCGCCTTGTTATTTGGTTTAGTGATTGAATAGCAGGCACACTCTTTGGAGACGAAAAGAGACTGCTTTTTAAATCAAAATTGGAAGCATCGATGACGCAGTAAATTCTCAATCAACCAAATTAAAATTTTCTTTATAATAATGCATTTCCCCACCCTAGCATCAATATGACTAGCTTTAATATTAGAATTTAATATATTTTACCTTCTAATAGCCATATTTGAGATAACCTCCTAAAAATGAGACTCACGAAAAGGGGAAAAAAATTGAGCAAAGAGTCAGAGTTTGCTACTTCTGTTCAGAATTTACTAGTGCCAAATTAACTTTCCTCTCTTTTTTTAGTCTCCTTACCCTAAAATTAGGTCAGATCTGATATTTAAAGTTCTTTGCTTCTTGAATGTCCGATGATTTCTCGTTGACTACTCTGTCTTTTGGAGCCCTGGTGGGTGCAGTGGTTAAGGGCTATGGCTACTAACCAAAAGGCTGGCAGTTCGAATCCGCCAGCTGCTCCTTGGAAACCCTAACTATAGGGTCGCTATGAGTTGGAATCGACTTGACAGCAACGGGTTATGTCCGGAGATTTATAAAATATTTTTTGAAAGTAGATTCTTCAGCTTCAAAGTGAACCTTTTTTCTTTCTAGGGTCTTAAATCCACCCTGAGTGGGAATGAGAAGCTATGTCAACCCTCCCATTATTCTCAGCTCTCCTTCCTTTTTTAGTGCCACAAGGTCAGATGCCAGTGGGGAAGGTGGAAGTCTGCCCCTTGCTGAGTTTTTAATTCCCAAAATCCTAATCCCTGCCGGGCACCAATTCAGGTTGTGCTCAGCCAGGAGTTTCCGCTACTGGAAGTTCTTATTGTTTTCAGTATTTGTTTATCAGAAAGAATTTCTTAACTGTCCCCATGAACGTGACACTGGTGGACTCTAAGCCCATGAGCACATTCCACACTAGGAATTTACTATATCTGATAGTCAAGATATTCAGAATTATATCTTACCACTCATAGCAATTCTATAGGATAGAGTAGAACTGCCTTCATGAGGTTTCCAAAGAGTACCTGGTAGATTTGAACTGCTGACCTTTTGGTTAGCAGCCAAGCTCTTAACCACTACGCCACCAGGGTTTCCATCTTACCACTTTTGCTAGATAAAAACAGACAGTAACCATCCATCTAAAAAAAAAAAAAAACCCATTGCCATCGAGTTGATTCCAACTCATAGTGACCCTACAGGACAGAGTACAACTGCCCCATAGGGTTTCCAAAGAGCAGCTGGTGGATTCGAACTGCCAACCTTTGGGTTATCAGCCAAATGCTTAACCACTGTACCACAAGTACCACCAGAACTCCAACTAGTCAGTGACTTTTTTTTCTAGAGGCTTCATCCCTCTTTAAAATAACTGAACCCAAGTAAAAACTATCTAAGGCTATTGAGGACCAAAAGTTGCTGTCATAAATTCCAGCCTACTACTTCTTGAGCTCTACTGTGCTAGAATGCAAAATATATTCAACATGTAGTCAAACGGTTTGGGTTAAGTTCCGCAGTTAGAAAGTACTGGCTATGTGGATTTATGAAATGTGATTTCCTTCCCTGAGCACCCTTATTTATCTGTAAAATATAGATAATGATAGCTATCACTCAGATTTGCTACGATGGTTAAGCAAAATAATGTACATCAAAGTGTTTTATAAACTGTGAACTGCCATAAAAATGTATCTTGTCCATCTCCCATGATACACAATTCTTGATTATTTTGGCTGCCTGTTTTCTAGCTCACAAAGGATAAAAGCAAGAATCAAGAAACAACGAGAGCAAGATGAATATTCTTAATGAAAGCAAAATTATTATGAAAGAAATGCCAGCTGGCCACCGTACATTGGAGAGGAACTTATTAAAGATACTGAGGATAAAATATATTGTTCCATAATAACATAAAAGGCATTATAATGATCACTTCCCGATGTTAACTAGAACTGGACCAATGCTCTGTACTGCAGAAAACAATGGAGAGGGTTGTGCATTTTTGAAAGAAAACTTTAAAAGGTAAATTCAAATTTTCTGAAAAAATTCAATTATGTGGGACACCTCATTCCCAAAGCTTATGAATAAATGAGATACTATGGGATCTAGTTCCCAATGATGGGTTGCCTTTAAAAACCCTCATGAGAACAGTTTGACTGTCATCAAAAATCAGAATAATTTATGGAATACGTATTCATTGATATTTTCCGTTCTTGTTAGAATTTTTTCTCATTGTGGTAGACAAAAGTAAATGCATTGAAGAGATATGAAGGCCCAGTTGAGTGGAAAAAAAAGCAGCTGAAAATAGAAATATGATCCCACTCTATTTCTCACTTTGGTTAATGGGGCTTATTCACTTCCATCAGATATATTTAATTGAAACATGATGGCTCTTTCTTGGCCAGAAGAAATACCCTCATTAGAGAAGACATCTTGGAAAGGAGTTAGAATTTGGTTTACCCACCAGAGACAAATTAACAAGTCACTACAGAGTTTGTTTTCTTCTAACATGAGCAAACACTTGCCAGAGTTGAAATAATCTCCCTTAGTTCCTGGAAGTTGACAATGTGTATGTGTGTGTGTGTGTGTGTGTGTGTGTGTGTACAAATGGTTAGAATCCTTTGTCTAGTATTTAGACATGTTGTTTTTCAAGGTTGTTTTCAAGGGAGATAGGTTAAAATTATTCTGATAAAAGACCTCAATAAAAAATGGTACATATTTTAAAAGTCTTACAGATTTAGGGGAGCTGAACACAAAGAATATGAATGGAGTGATATATAACACACACACCAAGTTGGAAAAGAAAAGCTTGGGGAAAGATCATGAGGGGACTTGAATAGCAGGCTAAAGAAGTTCAATTATATTATTAAAAGAAAATGTCAACTACTGGGGGCTCTTGAACAAAGCCAGAACAGGATCCTGTCAGTATTGTTGAAAAGTTAACTGAGAGACATAAAATAGGTTCGATTAAGGAGAGCCTGGGGAAACAGAAATCGGGATAGAGCTCTCACAATTACCTCAAGAAGCAATAACAGTACCTCCTTTAAAGTAATAGCTGAGCAAACAAAGAGCAAGTGATAAAACTTTCTTTCTCCCATTTCCACTTCTACTGTCAAATCAACCAGATTTGGCTATTGATTAGATATAGAGCTCTAGGGAGATGACGAAGTCAAAGATTATACCAATATTTCAAGAATGGGTGACTGGAAATGGTAAGTTTATCGCAATTTATGTTTACCCCGTTAAAAACCTTATGATTTATACAGAAGATATGATTTCTAAGGAGCTACAAAGTAAATGGTATCTCTGTGGGGTGACCATATTGATTCTAAGGCATATACGTGTATGTATGCATTACAGTACAAATTTGCTTCAGTCTGTTAACCTCTACTGGCTGTTAGCTTAAAATGTAAAATGACGTTTGAAGTTTATGTATTAATTATATCTAGAAAGCTCTACGCGATCCTAGTCAGCTAAAACAGTACAATCTTAATCACGCAAATTCATTTTTAGAAATATTTATATTTACTGTTATTGTTTATACTATGCTTATAAGTGTTTATATGAAGCATGAAAGATTTTACGGCATTGCTTAAAATAGCAATTGTAGGTTATTTAAAATATCGTATTTCTAAGTTATTTTTTTTCCAAAACTTAAGTGCTTATTTAATACACAGTCACAAGATTGTACAATGCTCTCTTGTGACACCTTGCTCTGCTGTTATCTTCTTTCCTTTGCAATTGAGTAGATTAAAAAATCAGACTTGAGGGCAAAGCAAAAAAAAGGAGGTTTTTTTGTGAGGCACGAGTCGTCAATTCTCATAAAAACAGTTACCCTAAGAAGTCTGTTCTATAGTTCTGTAGTTTCATGATGAAGAGCTTCAGACTCGTGGAAGCTTTTGGAACAATTAGGTCACTATCTAGAACAATAATTAGAACTGTCGAAAAAATTGAATAGCCTGCATTTTGAGGAAGTAAATTGCAGAAGAGTTTGGAAAAAAAAAAAAAAACATTTTGGTGGATGTGCTTCATCTATTATTTAGAGGCAACTGTTAATGGGAAGCACTTAGGCACATCAGCAGAATGGAAGGCTCTTGGTTTGCATTCTGCTCCAACACCAATTAATTGTGTAATCTTCGGGAAGTCACTGCCACTCACAGAGTCCCAGTTTTCCCAAAATGTAACTTTAAAAAATATTAAATACATTAATAAACATTAAATTTTTAAATCGTTATGGGGTATAGAGGTATGAAGTGTTAAAAGGGTATTATTCCAAACACAAAAGGCATTGGGTTGGTTTTTCCAATGGATATAAAAGTGAACACTATAGAAGAGGGGTTATACATGCACATATACACACACAAACACACACACGCTCCACATATTTGCACGTACATGCAAATATTAATTATCAAAAGTAAAATAGTGTTATTTCATCAAAAGCCTTCATAAAGAGAATGAAGGGCACGTAACAAATTGGAAAAACACCTGCAATACAAATGTCTGAAAAATACTTATTTCAAGTATATACACTAAAACCTGTAAAAGCTAGAACTTACGTAAAGCAGAAACCTGCCAGAGAAGGCTAACTCAGGTATTTTTCACTAAAACGAATATTAGAAAAGTGGTAAGATGGCACCCTGTCAAAGGTGGGAAACTTGCAAGACCTGGAAAACAAGCTGGTCCTGTCAAGTTCTGGCTCTCACAGGTTTCACCGTATGAAAAGCTCTTTTCACATCATTGATTATACAGCAAACAATCCAATTTATAAAATGTACGAAGGATCTGAATATTTCATAAAAGAGGATATTCGAGTAGTCAATAAGTATATGACAAAGTACTCAACATTAATATTTATTAGGAAAATGCAAATTTAAATTACAATGAGTTGCCGACACACGCCCATGAGAATGACCAATAAAAAAGAACTCACAATACTAATTGTTGGTAAAGAAGTAGAGCACGGGGAACTCTCATACATGGCTGGGGGAGATGTATATGGATACAAACGTATTGGAATATTGTTTGGCAATATCTACGAAATTCTATCACATGACCCACCATTTCCACTTGGGTGTACATCTCCAGAGAAGAGTATATACAGTCACCAAAAGACAAGAAAAAGACACTACTGAAAGTTTTCAGTATAATTGCCTCAAAGTGATCCAAATGTCTGCCTGAAAACACTGAATATAATCATACACTGGAATACTATGCAATAAAAAAAGAAATATTGCTAACTGCAACAAAGGGATTAATCTCACAGACTAAGAAGGAGAAAATGAAGCTGAACACAAAATGCTATATTTTGTATGATTCTGTTCGTACGACAACCAAGGACAGATAAAATGAGGCTTTCCACTAGTCATTTATAAAGTACAAAACTGTGAGGGACAGTTATTCACACCACAACAGTAAGAGTAGGCCAGACATACTACAAAATCATCACTTCTTTTTGTTGTTGTTTTGTTTTGTTCTTAAATCTGCAAGAGAACTGAGGATGCAAAAAAGCCTAAATGCATGGAACCCCAAAATGGAAAAAGCACTGTCTAGGAGCAAAGAAACCTGTGACTGTTTTCATCCCTGACTGAGCAGAGAGAGGACAAACCCCCAAAGATAAGTAAAAAACTAACCAAAATGTAAGCAACCTTTTAAATGGGCAGGTAGAGTCCGATATGGCCAATTAGAAACCCAAGGAGGTCCAGCCACTATGTTAATCTCATGGATCTGCCACTCTTTTGAACAGGTCTTTGCTGAGTGCATGAGTTATAGGCTGGGACGGGGGGCAAGAGAACTAAGAGCCATCTCACCAAAGCGTACAGTTTCATTAGCATGTTCAAATAGCTTGTTGAAGATTCAGGGCAGGACAAGTGAGCTGACAGAAATCTCTCTGAGGCACTCTGGGTCTTCACTGACTATGCTGTAACTACCCTAACAAAGGCTAAGGTGGTGCAGAAACCCTGAGAAAAATCCATCTGAGGCACACTGGGCCTTCTTTTAGCATACTAAAGTGGCCCTATGAAGGCTGGTGGAAGGAGAACACGAACACTGTATGAGAATATCAGCAAAAGTCCAGCGAGCTGGAGGCAGGCCTGGAGAAAAAAAGAAAAGCCCACAGAGACCAGAGAAGTTGGCACCCAGGCTTTAGTACAGAGGTAACTCCACAGTTTAGAAAGGTGGCACCTTGGATGTAAATCAAAAAGAGATTTCCAGGCTTCACTAGTGTTCATATTCCAAACCCTGTTGAAAGGAAATTTCTGGACTTATTCTCAAAATATTTGAAACCAGTTGTAAATTGGATGTAAGAACAGCTGTGACAAAGAGCTGTGACTAAGCTTAGAATAGATGAACTAAAGATTGGATTTATTTAAATCATACACCAGCCCCATAATAGAATAAGGGTCACTATCCTACCCCCCTTCCCCGGGGTGGGGGGGGATTATTTACTTTTAACTCTACAAATTTCTTACCCAAAATGTTCAACATAAAATTTAAAAAATTATGCAACATAGCAAGAAACACGGAAATGTGTCCATGGTCAAGAGAGGAACAATCAATTGAAGCAAACTCAGAAACGGTCCAGTAATGTTGCCAGTCACAGGAGCCTACAGGAGTCAAAAGTCTGAGGCAGGGGAACCTTCCTCTCTTTGAAGAGGATAGGACCTAACCCATTGCTTAGTATTCTCTCTCTTTCTTTTTCTCTCTGTGCTTCCACCACTTAGTCCCCAGTGTGGCAAAATCATAGAACTGGATGGTTTCTGACCAAAGTACCAAAAGAAGGGAATCCCAGTGTGTCAAAGGTCCCAGAAACCATAGCCAGATTTGATGATTCACTAGGAGGAGTCACAGAGTTCAGGGTACAGTTGTGTTCATGGCTATGAATTTTATAGCAAACGTATGGAAAGCAAAGTCAGCAAAGGGCAAGATACACGGGGTGAAGTGTGGAGGAAACCAGATGTAACGTTCCAAGAGTTCCCTCCCAGTGGAGTTATGGACCAACCAAACCCACTGCCGTCGAGTTGATTCCGACTCATAGCAACCCTGTAGGACAGAGTAGAACTGCCCCCATAGAGTTTCCAAGGAGTACCTGGTAGATTCGAACTGTCGACCTTTTGGTTAGCAGCCGTAGCTCTTAACCACTACGCCACCAGGGTTTCCACGGACTTACAGAGGACATGCTTAACTCCCACAGCAATGAGTTGTAACAACAGGTGTGAAATGCTGTCTACCAGGGAGGTTCTTAGAGACTCATTGCCCATGGTTTTGGTTGGGGGTTGGTCAGGTAAGCACACTCTGGCTCACATGAACCAAAAGTCCAGAGGGGAAGCAGATATTTAGCATGAATCACATTGTTTTTCACAAATAGCTTAGGCACACTGAGCCATTCTTCTCAGGGGATGGTGGAAATCCTTCCAAAATTGAAGTCCCTGCCAAGGGCCAATCATGAAAGCAGGTCTCCCTAACCATAACAGTCTCAGGCCTGCTACGTTAACTATTTTCTGCGTACCCAGGGACTACAGAATACTGAGAACATTGCAAAGAAAGAGAACATTTG
Source organism: Loxodonta africana (assembly GCF_030014295.1). Classification (NCBI taxonomy): domain Eukaryota; kingdom Metazoa; phylum Chordata; class Mammalia; order Proboscidea; family Elephantidae; genus Loxodonta; species Loxodonta africana. The sequence goes on along the minus strand of NC_087342.1, from coordinate 23,062,398 downwards.
GAAAACAACCCCATAAAGTTGTTTATGAGCTCCTAGTCTCACTTCTTATCCGTACCTGTGTGGGTCTGATTCTAAGTAACATGCCAAAGACTTTGAGAAAAGAGCTTGTGGGCCCAGACTGATTCCTGAGATGTATGCACTCAGGAAAGATACAAAAAAGATTGCAAAGACTTTTAAAATTGAACTGACACTGGAAGCAGCCAAGAGAAGGCAGGCTGGATCATGTTACTTGAAGCTAACCAGGTCAAGTGCTTGCTAATACAAAAATATCAACATTCTCCATAGAATTTAAACAAGATCACCCAGAGTCATATTAGTTAATACTGGAAAAGTCCAGGATAGAGTAAAAAAGTACTCAGCAAATAAATAACCACTAAAAAGCTCAACTTAAATGGGAAAATACAATCAACAAACACTAACAATGAGATGACACAGATGTTGGATGAATATTTTAAAGCTTTCTTTAAGGTCTCTGATGAAGACATTAAACTAACTGCTAAAAAAAGTATTCAAACAAGCAATTGCAAATACTCTTGAAACAAAAGTTAAAATAGGAACTATCATCAAATAAATAGAAGATATAAAGAACTAAATGAAAATTTCGAATGGAAAAATGCAATGACCAAGATATCAAAACTTCCTAGAGGACTAAATAGCAGAATGGCGATGTTAGAATATGATAAACAAACCTGAACATGGATCAATGGAAATTATCCAATTAGAACAAAGAGAAAAGGCAGAAAAAAAAAATGAACAGATGAATTTTCTGGAAAATGATGGAGTAAGGTCCCCCAAAAGACCTCTCCTCCAATAAAAAAATAAACATAAGAATAGATGCATAAGAAAATTCTTCAGGAAGATAGTTAACACACATAATTATTTTGCTTATGTTTTTCTTTAATGCTCAGGTAATTCACATAAACAGGTTTTGTTTTGTTCTTTTGGCTTTAATGCACACAAGTACATACTATTTTTTAGAAATTATTTTATTTTTGAAAATAATGTTGGGCAGAATTTTTATATTCATCAATATAATAAGCCAATTTTTCATGTATAATTTTATAAATCATATATTTTCTATTATTTTGGCACTCTTTTTCACTCTCAAACATCTCTGGATAGAAAAATAGTCATCTACTTGCTTGGTAGTCAGAAGTTTTAAAATTCTCTAGATGCTCTTTTTGCATGTCATGTCAATTATTACATCCTCTACTTCCATAATTTTCTTCATGCTACGTGACAAAGTATAAATTGGAACATTATTACCCAGTGCTGGTGATTGTGTGGGAAGATTGACAAAATTATTTATGCATTGTGAGTAGCAGTATCAGCTATAGAATCTTTTTGAAATACAATTTATCAATATGTATGAAGAACCTTAAAAATGTTCATATCTTTTGGCCATCTGAGAAACGAAGGTAGACAGACAAATCTTAAATATGATAAATTAATGCAAATATATGTTAATCACTGCAAAAATGATCTCGATGAACAACAATAAAGATATGATTAAATAAATTAATACATTAGAATATAAATAATTCACTAAAATTATTAGAAAAACCTCGGCATATCAAACTTAGTACCTCCAAAACTGGACTTCTGATCTACCCATAATATCTGCTCTTCCTGAAGTTTATCCCAACTTAATTAACTAAGGCAACCCCAGGTCTACAATCTCCTTAGATCAGAAAACTTGCCTTCATCCTTGGCACCATACAAATTCCACACACGGTTTCTCACCAAATATTGCTGGACATAACTTTCGTAAAAGGTCCAGAACCCGCACTGCTTCCACTGTGGTCCAGGCTACATCACCTCTTGCCTGGAGTATTGAAATTTTCTCCTAAGTGATCATCATGCCCTTTGTCCCTCTCTAGGCTATTCTCAGGGCAGAAGCCATAGTAATCCTGTTAAAAGATAAATCCAGTCATGTAACTCTTTGACTCAAAACCTTCCAAAGACTCCCCAGTTCAAAAGTGCAAAAGTTAAAATCTTTACAATAGCCTATAACAACACTCTGCCATAGAAATAGAAAGTTAGCCACCAATTTTCTTATGAGTGCCTTAAAAAAAGGGTTAAAAGAAACAGGTCAATTAACTTTTAAATATAACCTATTAATTCAATGGGGCCCTGGTGGTGCAGCAGTTAAGAGCTCAGCTGCTAACCAAAAGACTGACACTTCGAATCCACCAGCTGCTCCTTGGAAACCCTAGGAGGCAGTTCTACTCTGTCCTACAGGGTCGCTATGAGTTGGAATTGACTCAATGGCAACAGTTAGGTTTTTAGTTTTATTAACTCAGTATGTCCAATATATTATCATGTTAACATATAATCCATGTAAAATTTATTAATGAGGTATGTATTAGTTTCCTAGGGCCCATCTAACAAAGTACCACACACTGGGTGGCTTATAAGAACAGAAATGTATTGTCTCACACTTCTCTAGACTACTAATCTGGACTTAAGGAGTCCAGTGAGCCACATCCTCTCAGAAGATGCTAAGGGAAAATCCTTTCTTGTCTTCCCCACCCTCTGGCAGCCCCAGGCATTCCTAAACTTGTAGATGCATCTTCTATGGCCATCCTTTCTTTGTCTGTCCATGTCTCTCTCTTTTTATAAGAACACCAAACCAAAACCAAACCCATTGGCATCAAGTCAATTCCCACTTACAGCGACCGTATAGGGCAGGATAGGGTTTCCAAAGTACAGCCGGTAGAGTCGAACTGTCAACTTCTTGGTTAGGAGTTGAACTCTTAACCACTGTACAACCAGGGCTCCATGAGGACACCACTCATACTAAATTAGGACCCATCCTGCTTCAGCATGATCTCGTGCTAACTTAGCTGATAACATCTTCAAAGACGCTATTTCCAAATTAAATCATATTCACAGCTACCAGGGTCAAGGCTTCAGTATAACTTTTTGGGGGACATAGTTCAATCTATAACAGATCTATTTTACATTCTTTTTCTTTATACCAAGTCTTCAGAATCTAACATTTGTTTCACATTTATAGCGCACCTCAATTCAGATCAGCATGTCCAGTGTGATTACTGGCTACCCTATTGAAAGCATAGAACTACAAAGTCCTATTTGATCTACCACCTGCCCTCAGCTGTGTCCTCATCTTCTAATAACCATTTTCTCACTCATTCCCCTGAAGTCCCACCAGCCTTCTTGCTATTCCTGGTACACACCAGCCTTCACACTCACTGCTACTCTGCCCAGCTATACACATGACTCATTTCCTTACCTTTTTAAGGTTTATGCTAAAATGTCACTTTCTCAGCGAGTTTTCTCTGACTACTCTCATTATCCAGACTTCTGGCTCCATGGAGGGTGGGTGAGTCCCTCTGAAAATATTGCCCTGAGATAATCCTTAAACCCTGGACCAAAAGTATCCCTTGAAATGTTCTGAAAAACAAACAATAGCTTAGCTTGCCTAGTAAAGAATGTCTGCCTTGAGAATTGTGCTCTTTTAAGAATCACCTATATGGGATCGAATTGACAACAGCAACTCAAAAGATTAGACCAAAAACTTATGGGGCAGTGAGTTTATATTAATGGGGGAAGAACAATTTGAAAAAGGAGGGTGAGGATGGTTGTACAACTTGAAGAATGTAGTCAATGTCACTCAATTATACATGTAGAAATTGTTGAATTTGTGTCTATTTTACTGTGCATATTCTCAACAACAGAAAATTTAACCTAAAAAATAAAAAATTGAACCTGAGTCTCCAGCACTCTTTGCCTTACTTGCTTTATTTTTTCTATAACATTTATCAACTTCTAATATATGATATGATATGATAAGATCCCCAGGGGACACAAGCCGTTTGTGATCAGCTGCTAACCTAAAGATAGGCAGTTGAAACCCATCCAGCAGCACTATGGGAGAAAGGCAGGGTGATCTGCTTCCTTAAAGATTAGAGCCAATAAAACCCTATAGAGCAGTTCTGCTCAGCAACACATGCAGTTGCCATGGATCAGAACTGACTAGACAGCAATGTGTTCAGTTTCTGTTTTAATATATCATGGACTTTTTGTTCTGTGTTGTCTATAATCGGTTTATCCAGGACCAATTTTTTCCCCCTTTTGGTGGTGGTATTATTTTCATTCAAGTCACTTTATTTTGTACTGTTGATTTTTCTTAACTATCTGCCAAATGACCCATGGTTGTCCATATATTTTTAAATGACAGATTCAGTTAAATCGCTTATGTAGCTGATGTGAGTTTCCCCTTCCTCCTTTTTCATCTACCCTGAGGAAGAATCTTGAGTATAAACACTGTCTGTGTGGTGGGGGAAATGGAGTGATATCCATCACTTTACCGAGGAGCTATACACAAGATAGGCTAGGCACTTTACCCACACATCCCCAATGCCAAAATAAAATGGCCATATTCTGGGATCCAAAACCCAATCTGAAAATACTACTCCACCCTAGACAGATCCCTCCACCTCTTTACAGATTAATTTTTCTGCTTCGGAGAGTGGGCAAGTGACCAAATTAAAAATCACTGCATCTAAATCTTTCCGTTTTGCTTCTACTGCAATATACCAACTTTCCTAAGAAATGAATAATTTGAAAAATTAAAGCAAAATCAGATATGCCATTTTCTAAGTATTTAAATTCATGACAACAAAATTCTGTCCTCTTCTACAAACAAGTTTGAGCCCTGGAATAAATATTCACATAGATATAGTATAATTACCCTGCTGTTTATGGCAGGAATGAAGGAAAGAAGGAAGACAAGAAAAACACCGCATGAATCCATTGTAAGCTTTTCAGTAGTTGGCTCCAGAGAGAAGGCCTGGCTGCAAATAGTAAAAGTGTGTAAGGCACAGTGCTTCCTTAGGCACATGGTGCATGGTACCTAACCCAAAATGCACAGTGTAGCCCACCTGAAATTTGAGCACTATGTCTGTGAAATGTCATGCCAGGCTACTGTCCTAGACCAGATCTCAGTTTTGTGAGAGGGCCTTTTGAAAATTGCGTTAAGACAATGTGTTTCAATAAATGTTGAAAACAATATGAATCATTTGCTGGATCGACCTTCTATGATAAATACTACCCCAATAATTCCTTACATTTCTTTAGAGCTTTGTGAGTTACCAAGGCCTTCATCATCCTTTATCTTACTTGTGCCTCACAATAGTCCTGTGAGATATAAAGGTTGAGATTGTCTAATCTGTTCTATTGAAAAGGAAAAGAGACAAACTAGGAAAACTAAGAGATTTGGCCAAAGTTACAAAGTTAGGTAGTGTTGAAGTCATAATCAAAACTCATGTCTATAAATTCCTGGTTCAATATTCTCTCAATAGTGCAGTGAAGGATAGCTCAACAGTCCCTCAAACACACAAGACAACAAGAGTGGAAATAATCCAATCAAAGTCTTGAGATTTTCATTTGCCCTCTCAAAACTCTCCGTGGTCACAATAAACCTTAGGTCATTTTTTTTTTTTTTTCCTCCTGTCCCACTTGCCCGTTCTAAAATACACAGTGCCATTTCTCTCTGCCAGCAGAGAACTAACACATTCCCAGCACCTAGCTATGATGTATTCAGCCTAGGGCTTGTACCTGAGCACCAGAAACCACAGCTCTGTCTTTCAGCAAGTCAGCAGGTGTCATCTTTCATCTCAGTCTATCTGTCCAAAACCCTAGAAACTACAGCTCAAGGATAAAAGGACTGATGAAATGTAATCTCTCCTTCTATTTTTTGTCACCCCTGGTAACAGTTTTCTGATTCGTTTCAATCCCTTTGAGATACATAAAGGGATAGAAACTTCAACAAGACACACAGTAGTAATAGTGGAGCAGCAGGAACTTTTAAGCTTTATGATTTGTGCTGGTTTGGTATTTCCCAAGGGCATTCCCTTGGGGATTGAAATACTTACCACAAAGCCTCAATGCTCCCCAGGAAAATCAGATGATTGAGCAGAGCAGAGGCGTTTCAAACGCTCATTGGGAATCACATTGGGAAAATCAAAGATTCTCATGAAACTCCGGATCTCAGCATTTTTGACAAGTCATTCAAACCCTACATTAAAATACCCACCCCTTTGGAACTGCAGTTAGTTTTAATGTTTCTGGGTAAATAAAATGTTGTTCAACAATGTGGAAACAAGCCATTTCCAAAACCAGTCTTTGGAAATCAAGCTGGAACTTCATGAGACTTTTCATGTTTATGGCAAGACAAATTCAATTATAAAGCCACAGCTCTCAGTGGCAGAAAGTGCAGAGTTGGTATATACTCTTCCACAAATACTTTCCTCAATTCTAATTCATTGACTGCAGCCTGGGGCCATTTCATCTTTCGAGGAGAATATCAGAAAGAAAAAAACACACAAAAAGCAAGTGAAGGCAGGAAAGTGAGTCAGTGATAACTAAATTATATTCACAAGGACTGTTCCAATTCTTAAATTGCATTACTTTGTGAAATGAAAGGTGTTAAATGGGGGTATATATGGTATTGAAGAAATAAAAGATAATCTGTGCTCTACAATAAATTATTTCAGATCAAATTCATCATCAAGTAGATGTATGATTTTTATAGGCCAAAACACAACTCTGATTTCTATTTTCCTCATCTGAAAAATTATACTTAAATGTGATTACAGTGTAAAATCCTCAAAAGCTTATCGTAAGAACCAAATGAGATAATAGCTATGAAGCATCTTCAAAATGGTAAAGTACTGTTCAATGGGTAGAATAGTTACTTGTTAGTTTAAGGCCCAAGGCCATGAAGGATTAGAACTTGAGTACCTAAGGGGTAAAGAGGAGAGAGTAGTAGAGCTTCTGGCTGATGGAACAGCATGAGCCTGCGTGTCCAAATTTAGTAAAAGTGCTTGGGAGGTGGTGAAACAGTGAATAGTCCTATGCAGTATGAATGTGTGGGGTTAATTTTACTCAAAGAATTTGTTATTTTTCTTGATTCCTGAGGGATAATCTACGAAGCCTTGAAAATTCCCCAGTGACTGAAGTGTATCTGAGAAGGGTTAGGCTGATAAAGTGCCTCCTGGGTGGGGGCTGGCCAGGCCAGAAAGACCACTGAGTGTCATGACATCAAAATGGTGGTATTGACCAACCTCGGTGGCAAGGGGCTAGAGTTGGAATTATGTCAATGAGACCCCCCAGTAGAAACCCTGGAGACAGAAATGACATGGACTTCCTGGTAGGTGAAAAGCAAATACACATGAATGGTATCACGTCCATTTTTAGGACATGAAAGCTCCGTGTTGGGAAACTCCCAGACCCCACTCTGTGAGTCTCTTTATTTGTATCAATTTTGCAATAATAAAGTTGTAATCATGATATAGCACTTTCTGTGAAATCTAGCAAATTATAGGAGCTGGTAAGTCAAAAGTGAAGGGAGCCCTGGGGACTCCTGAGCTTGTGGCTATTACGCTGAAGTGACAGAACCGCAAAGTTGTAATCAGCAGATCAGAAGTGAGGGTGTCACAGGGATTCCCAAGCTTGTGGTTGGTGTTTCAGGTCTTCAGCCAATTCAGCAGTCTGAAAGGCTGGGCCCGTGACCTTGTGAAATCTGACCTAGCTCTGGTGATTAGGGTCAGAGGAAGAAGTGCTACGTGGGCAGCTCATGTCAGAAGAGAGGGGGACAGCACTGATAAACTCATTTGGTTTGACCAGCACATTGGGAAACAGAGAACTGCGTTTTTTTGACTTGTCGATGCAGAACGTTAAGATCAAGTGTGATGAAATGCAGATAAAATGACTAGTGACAAACAAAATTGAAATTTGGTATCAGACAGGCGGCCTCAGATGTATCAGCCAACCAAGAAGTTTTATATTATACAGCCCTGGAGTCACTTCATAACCTATGAAGGTTTTTTATCTTGTACGCAGGCTTAGGGAATCAGACTGCTCTCAGGACAGCTGCTAACATACATGCAGTCCCCGAATTATGAACAAGTTCCGATCTGAAATCTGTCTTTAAGCTGAATTTGTATGTAAGTTGGTACAGTTAGGTACAATTCGTATCTAACATCAGTTAGTCAAATGTTTGTCTTAGTATATACTATGCAGTATACTTTTCTATGCATAAATATTAAAGAAACACTTCTAGACATGCTTAAACATCTTTAGCATAATACTACAGTAATAATATTGATGTTTTGATGTACATCGTAAAGTAGCACCCATTTGTTATTACGAACCATTCCACATACCTCGAATTTTTAAGATAATAGGCTTTACAGAATTTGGTTTGTAACTACAGTTTGTACATAAGTCCATTGCTCTTAACCTGAAGACTGCTTGTATGTTGTTGCTGTTGTTGTTAGGTGCCATCGAGTTGGTTCCGACTCATAGCGACACTATGTACCACGGAACGAAACATTGCCTGGTCCTGTGCCATCCTCACCATCGTTGTTATGCTTAAGCCCCTTGTTTCAGCCACTGTGTCAACCCATCTCATTGAGGATCTTCCTCTTTTCTGGTGGCCCTGTAATTTACCAAGCATGATGTCCTTCTCCAGGGACTGAACCCTCCTGACAACATGTCCAAAGTATGTAAGACACAGTCTTGCCATTCTTGCTTCTAAGGAGCATTCTGGCTGTGCTTCCTCTAAGACAGATTTGTTCATTTTTTTGGCAGTCGATGGCATGTTCGATACTCTTCACCAACACCACGATTCAAAGGCATCAATTCTTTTTCAGTCTTCCTTATTCATTGTCCAGCTTTCACATGCATATGATGTAACTGAAAATACCACGGCTTGGGTCAGGTATACCTTAGCCTTCAAAGGTGACATCTTTGCTTTTGAACACTTTAAAGAGGTCCTTCGCAGCAGATTTATCCGATGCAATACATCTTTTGATTTCTTGACTGCTGCTTCCATGGGTGTTGAGACTGCCTGTATAGCTAATTCTATTTCATTTAGGCTGACCATAGCTGGATCCTCTACTGCTTTCTGTCACAAAGAGAAGCCTATAGGTAAAAATCCTAGCATACTCTCAAACAGGCACAAATGAATAGAAACTTTCTTTCTTATTTTTTTTAATAAGGAAAGTTATAAAACATTACCTAAAAAACTTGTTGCCATCGAGTCGATTCTGACTCATAGCAACTCTACAGGACAGAGTAGAGCTGCCCCATAGGGTTTCCAAGGAGCAGCTGGTGGAGTCAAACTGCTAACCTTTTGGTTGGCAGGCAAACGCTTAATTAACCACTGTACCACCAGAGCTCCAACAAAACATTAACTAGTGAATAATTAAATTCTACATTTGACCAAAATGGAAATACTGTAAATTATAAACAACACCATTAAAACTTACCTGTTGAACAAGTCTGCTAAGTTATGGAAGTGTGGGTTGAACAATTATTTTGCGCACTAAAGTAGGTGCAGTGCAATAGGTTTCTCTTTATGTATGGTCTTTTTGGCCTCAGATTTATAATTCTGGTCACTATCTTGCAAGAGATTTGTTGTTTACTATCCAAATACGGTACCTAAAACCACTAATAAGGATTAGGTGACCTTGCAGGGATTGCTCAGATTGTGGACCAGCTGGGAGGGCTGTCCCTTGAAATTGAAATTGAATCAAGGGCCAATCCCACAGAGGTTGAAGGAGGACCTCACTACCAAGAAGAAGAGTCTGGAGTTGAGCACGTCTTTTGGACCCAGGGTCACTGGGCTGAGAACCTACTAGACCCAGAAGAGCGAGCTGTAACACTGAAGGTGGCAAGAAGCAGCAGCAAGCACAGCAGAACCCAGTGGCAGAGAAACCGCTGTATGAGTGAAGGGAACCAGGAGACTGGTAGGAGATGGCGAGAAAAAGAACTGAGTGCCCTCGGGCAGGACGCCTGTTAGAGGAGCAAAAGAGTTGTAACATTTGCCTGAGCAGGGCAGTGGCCAAGAGGTACCCCATAGCAGAGGCCATCTGCTAGTACAGCCTAGAAGGAGCTGAGAGCTGTCTTGGTCGGAAGCTGTCCTGACTGATGAAGTTGATTCTGTCTCCTGAGTTGTATCCTACTACTTCCAAGTTGATCCTGTTCCTGAGTTGTAGCCTGTTACTTCTCTAATAAACCACGGAATTGTATGATCTGTGTGCTCTGTGTGGCCATTGCAATGAATTATTGAATCCAGCAGAGAAGTAGAGAGAGTCGTGACTGGCTGGTGTCAGAAATGATGAAAAAATTGGAGAGTGAAGGTATGTTTGATCTCTACCTCATAGAAATCAGCTTTGTTCTGATGGTAATTCTCATCTCTCAAAGTTAAATGAGTTCAAGTGCTAGATTAATAACTCTCTAGGATGGTAAAATGTTATATCAAGTAATTAGGTTCATATTAACATTTAAGAAATTAGTATACTAGTATATTTGAAAAAAGGAGAAAATATTTCTGGCAAATAGTTTAAGATTCAAATGTTTAACTCTATATTAACATATTTGGCAAATATCGGTAATTCATAGCAAAGCTAATGCTAATAAGCAAAAGCTCTGTGAAAATTTTTAAATTTTACAGATAAACTATTGGCTTTTCAGATTTAAAAATACATATTTGGTAGAACAGGGCAATAAAAAAAATCTTAAAATATTTCTTTAATATCAAACTATAGCAACAAATGATTGTCCTTTTCTTACAGAGAAATTAGTATCATTGTTAGAAAAAATACTGTCCATTCTTAAATACAGAATAATAGAATCAGATAAGAAAATAATTTCCTTTAATTAAGATGGCAGATTTTGATTTTTATATTATAGGAGAAGAGCTGATGTGTTTCTACAATCTTCTTAAAATTAAATATGTCTCCTTGTGAGTTCTAGATTAATGTTAAGAAGAAAATCCTGTAAGTCTTTTAACAAAATGAAACATATGTGTAGTTTTCAACATTGCATCTTACAAACTATAATGCTTAATTCATATTAACATCAAATATAAAAGGGATAAAAATTTCATGAATATTAAAATGAGATGCTCCTCGTATTTGTGAAATATTAAAAACCATCAGGATCGAGCATCACATTAAAAGCAAAAATTAGTTGATAATTTTGTTTATAATATATTTTACTGATAATTTTAAAATACTATTTTATATATATATATATACTGTGATACATACATATAGCTTATTGTAATACCATTTTTAACTTTCTATAAATTTCTGTTGTTTTTAAACTACATTTAACTTCTTCAAGTGGACTACCAGAACGTCTAGCAGTTGAATGCAAAAATATTGAGAAGTACCCTGGTAGACAGATTTGAGTAAGAGATACTTCCAGGATAAGGTATGACCATTAGTTGAAAACATTCTATATAGTATCGGTTAGCCCAAGCCCAGATAAACTAAAATCCCAGTGGCTTAACACAGAAATATTTATTCTCACTGATTCAAAGTCCTCTGAGGGTCAAGTGTCTCTCAAGGGCAGCTCCCTTCCAAAGGTGATTCAGGAATCCAACCTACTTCCATCTTGTGTCTGAAACATCATGTGTTCCAGGATGCCACAGTAGGGGAAGAAGAGCTGGAGGGTTGTATAGCGTTTCCTACTCTCAGTTCGGAAGTGATACACACCCCTTCTGCTCATGGTCCATTAATCAGATGCAATCACATGGCCCACCAAAACAAGAGGGCTAGGAAGAAGTCTTTTTGTTTGGTCAGGACAGGAAAAAAAAGTGACATTAATGACCATTAGTCATATCTAACATATCTCCCAACATACTCATTCCTCTGGTTATGCCCTAAGTATTAATTTCTGTTCCCTGCTGTTACCCAAAACAACCCTCTCTTACTATTAGATAATGTCTCATGTTTTGGTTCATTCACTGCCCTAAAGAGTAACACAAGAATAGAAAGAATTTCTCATGACTAAATTCCCCTATACCCATAAATGATGACATGTGCTTCGATGTGTGATTAATAATATTAGCACCAACAGCCTGGTTTTTCTATTTATTGAGTTCTTACCAAACACCAGGCTTTCAGCTAAGGACCATTATTTAATTTGTAAGGCATACCTGTGACATAGATATTATTATCCCTATTTTGGAAATTAAAAAAAAAAAAAACTAATTCAGAGAGTACTACAGCAACCAATGTCACATAGCCAAAAAGTAGTCAAACTGTGATTTAATCTTAGGTCTATATGACCAAAGGCTGTGCTCCTTTGTTACAGTGCTCTGCCCACCCTTTGCTTGGATGCTAACCAGAAGGTTAGTGGTTTGAATCTGCCAGCCACTCCACATGAGAAAGATGTGGCAGTCTGTTTCCACAAAGATTACAGCCTTGGAAACCCCATGGGGTAGTTTTATCCTGTCCTATAGGGTTGCTATGAGTTGGAATTGACTTGAGGCCAGGGGGTTCATGGCCTTCCTAAGAGACCCTGGGGGCTCAGTGGTTAAGCCCTTGCCTGCTAACCAAAAGATTGGCTATTGAAACCCACCAGTCGCTCCTCAGAAGAAAGATATGGCCATCTGCTTCTATAAAGATTAGAGCTTTGGAAACCCTATGGGGTAGTTCTACTTTGTCCTGTAGGGTCGCTATGAATCGGAATTGACTCAGTGGCAGTAGTTATGCCCTTCCTCCCCCTACCAAATGAGCATAGAGTATCAATTCTTCTGGCAATTTGACAAAAAAAACTGGATTCAGCCAGGCCATAAAAAAAAAGTGATAGGAGAAATTTTCAAGACCTAAGGCTAGACCAAGAATTCTTACACTTGATACCAAAAGCACAATCTCTAAAAGGAAAATCAGACCTCAACAAATTGAAAACAACAACACCTTGCTCTGTGACAGACGATGAAAAAGTATAGAAACGATCTACAAACTGGGAGAAAATATTTGCACACCACATATCTAACCAAGGACTTGTATCTAGCATATAGAAAGTACTCTCAAAATTCAACATTTTATAACAACAACAACAACAAAAATTCCAGATATAAAATGGGCAGAAGACATGAGCAGACATTTAAACAAAAGAGGATATACAGGTTTCAAATGAGCAGATGAAAAGATGCAGGGATATTAAAAACACAATGAGATATCACAACATACACACCAGAATGGCTAAAATAAACAACCGTGACACCACCTAATGCCAGTGGGGAAGTGGAGAAACGGAATCGCTCATACATTACCGGTAAGAATACACAGTGATATAGCCACTCGGGAAAACAGTTCAGCAACTTTTAAAAAAATACTAAGTATTCAACTACTCTATGACCCAACAGTTGTATCCTTGAGAATTTATCCCCCCAAAATAAAAACTTAGATTTATACAAAAACTGTACAGAAAGGCTCATAACAGCTTTATTCACAATAGACAAAAACTGGAAGCAATGCAGATATCCTTCAACAGGTGAATGGTTGAATGAACTATGCCCAACAACATAGCTAGAGGCATAGAGGTACTGATTCTTTGGAAACCACCAGTGGTTTGATCCAACGGTCAGAGACGTGGAAGGAATAAGAGTGGAAGATTGTTGACAAAGAACATTGGAGAAGAGGTATGAGTCAAAGGTGAGAATATTTATGTCTCATGTGAATGCTTACCGAAGAGAATTCTTCTGCAATTGAGTCACTCAGTGATAAGATGTAATATACCATTGATACACACAACAACTTCAATCTCCATGGAATTACTGGGAGTGGAAAAAAAAAGGGGGGGGCAATCCCAAAGGTGATGCATAACATTTCTGATATGACAAAATTTTAGAAATAGAGAACAAATCAGTGGTTGCCAGGGGCTAGGGACAGGGTAAGGGTGGGGAGAGAGTGGCTCTGTGATTATAGGAAGGAAATGAGAGATCCTTTTGACGAGGGAACTATTCTACATGTTATGATTGTGGATACATGAACCTACACATGTGATAAAATTGTATATAACTAAATATACACACACACTCACACATACACAAATGAGTACACACATAACTAAGGAAATCTGAAATGACTGGTGGGTTTTATCACTGTCAGTATCCTGGTTGTGATGTTATACAAGTTTTGCATGATGTTATCGATGAGAAAGAGTGAACGAGTTTCTCTCTGTTATTTTTTACAACTACATTGACCACTCATCTGCAATTGTCTCAATAATAATTTAAATTTTTAAAATAGGAAAATAACTGACACTGCATGACTCCCGCGGGTCAAAGTGCTGGGCCACATATTTTATAACCGGAACTGAATAAATATTCATAGCAATCCTTCAAAGCAGATATTTCTAGGCCCATTTTACAAATGAGAAAGCCCAAGACACAAATATATCAAGTGACTCTGCCTTCTCAGAGGCAGATTCCTGAGCAATTCTTTTGACTCAGAAGCTTAAGTCAAAGAGTGTATATTGGTGCTAAAAGTAAAAGATAAGAAAGCACACCCCCTATCTTCTACCACTAAGAAAGAGAATCCAGGTTTGGAGGAACTTTCTGCATTAGGGTGTCAATATATACTACATTGAGCTATACTAACCTGACCCGCTTACACAGTAATCGCCCATAAGGCTGCCAGCTTTGAGTGATATGGAAAGTTCTCTAGCCCTCCACGCTACAGGGAAAGCGGCTCTGCCATTTAGCAAATGACCCAGCAGATCCGATAGTGATTAATACATCTGATCTTGATAGGGAACTGTGACATACCCTGAAAGGAGAAGTACCATGGCAGCCTGCACAATTTTGGAACAAAACTTATACTCTTTAGAAAATATTTGCCTTTTAGGAAACAGCTTTTGACTTGCTACGCACATTGCCTACCAATGCAATTCCAAGCTTTCATGTGACCTGAACTGATTTCATGAACTAATTGTAATCGGACAGTATGCCATCATCAAGCAGAAATGTCATATATCAGATCAGGTTGTTAGTGAGTGGAAACCCCAGGTTTTGCTCGGTGTGACTTGTATTGGCCAATAAACTAGAGACTGAGGTGGGAGAATGTAAAAGTGCCCTTTATTTCATTGCACAAGGAAGGAAGCATCAGGGCAGCTGCCTCCAAAGACTGCTTCACGTGGGCGAGAAAAAAAGGGGTTTACAAGTAGGGAGTTCATACAAGTTACATGAGCAACATTCTTAATCATACTACGCAGGCGCCAGGATTTTCATGGGGCAGGCCAAGCAAAAACAAACTGCAAATCTGATGCAGGTTGCCAAGCAGTGGCACTGAAATTGGTGAGGCCAGTGGAGCAAAGGAACTGCAATTCTAATGCAGACTGAGAGGCAGGCCAAGCAATGGAACCGGAAGTGGTGAGGCCCCAGCCAAGCAAGCTCCTGTGGAATTTTCTGCAGCTTGGGGACCTCTGTATTAAGGATTCCAGTGGGTCCTGAAGGCACATATATAATTTCATGAATATGAGGCTGGTCCACTGTTACCTCTTCCTCAATCCACACCTATATCCTTATATGAAGTAACATACAATATGTTGGTGGGGGGAAATTCAGCCTGGTTTATAGATAGCTCTTCACAATATGCTGGTTCCAGTAAAAAAATTAGACAGCTACATTTTAGTCCCACACAGGGTATAAAAAACAAAGGGGAAGATGAATTTTCCCAGCGAACAGAACTTCAAGTAACATAGTACACGATGAATTTTATTTAAAAAGAGGAATAGCCAAAGGTACATATCTACTGGTTCATTGGAAGTGGCTATTGGGTTAACCCAATGGCCAGGGATAAGGAAAGAGTAAGATTGGAGGATTGCTGACAAAGAAGATTGGAGCTATGAGCAAAAGATGAAAATATTTGTGTCTTTTGTGAATATTCAACAAAAGGGCCCATCTTCAAAAGAAAGTCACAAAAATGTGATAAAATCTTGCAGATACAGTTAGTCCTTTATAAATGAAGTAGTTACGATGCCAAAACCAACAAAAAAACCAAATCCGTGGCCGTTGAGTCAATTCCAACTCATAGCGACACTATAGGCCAGAGTAGAACTGCCGCATAGGGTTTCCAAGGAGTGGCCGGTAGATTTGAACCACCAACCTTTTGGTCAGCAGCCCTAGCTCTTAACCACTACACCACCAGGGTTTCCAGGCTACCAAGGAGTGAAGTTATATACAAGCTCAAAAAGGTAGACTTCGCCTCTCAAAGGTGAAGATACAACTGTGTCCAATCTGCCAGAATTGGAGAAAAATGACTAACCCACGATATTGGACAATAACCAGGGGGCCCAGAAATCTACCTAGTTTGAAGTGAAGCATATTAGACTACTTCCATTATGAAAGGGGCAATGTTTGTTTTTTTTTTATTGGAATAGATACTGATACCGGGTTTGATTTTTCCCTTTCTGCCCTTAATGCTTATGACATCAACACCATCTGTGGACTATTCCTATTCACAGTTATGAGAGCACTCATAACATTGCTTCTGAACACGTTTTATGTCAGAAATAAGACAACAGGCTTATGTTCATGAGAGTGGCTATCCAATCACACATATCCACTCACACAGAAGCAGCTGGCATTAGAGATTGTGGAATATCCTTCTGAAGACAAAATTAGAACCCCAGCTGGAAGACATCACCATACAACATTGGAGCATCTTCTGTCAGAATATAGCCCACTCACTGAACTACTGACCACTGTAGATTCTGCTTATGTCTCCCCATGACCAGGGTATATAGGTCCAGGGAGCAAACAGTTGAAATCGAAGTCACAGTCATTAATTTTCTTCCTCCTTGACTGTGGGCTTTTCTGGTTTACAGATCTTAGTACCCAAGGCAGGAGTGCTTTTCATCAGAGTTCACAATAATGGTTTCAATTAATTCCAAGTTGATACAGACACCTAATCATTTCAGGGGCCACATGGCACTGAATGTACTGGCAAAGCACAATAAGAGGTTGAATCTACATAATGCAGGCAGGAAGGAGTTTGTCTGAAACTCAAATGATCAACTGAGAGACCTCATTTTTTTCTATGCTGAGGAATAAAATTGAATGCAAGGTGACAGCAACCCCAAACAGGCAGGAGCCATGGGTTTGGACCTTCAAAGTAAAAGTCAAGGAAGCTTCCATAGGCAAAGTACCCTACCTAGTAAAGATGGGAGTCCCTAGTTGCGTAAATGGTTAACGTACTTGGCTGCTAACTGAAAGGTTTGAGGTCCGAGTCCATCAAGAGGCACATTGAGAGAAAGGCCTGGTGATCTACTTCTGAAAAATCAGAACATGAATTGTCTACAGCCAGGCACATTAGCTTAAAAATCCCAATCTCTTAGTTTATATCTTAATGACTTCTCAATGGCCCTCTCAAGTCAGAGGCACCAATCTCATTAGTCATTGCTCTATAATCCCCCAATTACATAGACCAAAAACCAAACCTGTTGCCACTGAGTCGATTCTGACTCATAGTGACCCTATGGATGGAACAGAACTGCCCCATAGAGTTTCCAAGGAGCACCTGGTGGATTCAATCTGCCGACCTTTTGTTTAGCAGCCATAGCTCTTAAACACTACGCCACCAGGGATTCCCCAATTATATATATCGTATCATAATCCGTATTCTCTCAAAAACACAGACCCTAACGTTAATAATTAATCCCAAGTTGAACACTCCCATGCTAAAAAGCTGTTATATCAAATAGTTGCTAAAATACAACCCCCTGAAACGCTTTATCACATTTAGGCTCAGGATTCTGAATGCCCTTCACCTCACCAGCTCTCCTCTTCATATACTCTTTTTTCCTTGCATCCTCTATGCCATAATTAAATGTATCATGTCTATGAAGAAGCAAGCTTTCCCACAAAATTAATTAGTCCCTATGTTTTTATAAACACTGTTAATTTATTCCTGAGAGTGACTTTGGTTTTACTTTGCTGGCAGGCATCAGAGTCTATCACGTATAGCTATTTCCAGAGAGATATTAATTATCCCACTTAAGTAGCATGCCCAGATACACCAATATTTCTTTCCTCAGAAAATTCCCATTTTCACGGAAGCTATTTGCTAGTATGCTTTTCCTCAGAACAGACCAGGCTTCTTGCCCTGGTCTTATGCATTGAGAATTGAGTGACACAACTTACTGCATTTCAATATGAATAAAAGTAATAGAGGTAAAAGTTTACCACATTGAAATGTGGTTAGAGCCCTTTAGAAGAACAAAAACCAGGTCAAAAGACAGATGAATAATTAATAACAGCCAATCTTTCATCAGGAGAGTCAGTGCCATGTACCAATCTCGTTGTATTCTTTTTTGTTCCCAAAATGCTTTGGCTTTGTGCGTTAAAACTGTCTTCAAATGAAAATAAGCTGCAAACCCCAGTAGGTAAAAGAGGTAAAAAGTTTCTTTGGTTGAAGGACCAACCACAGCACTCTCCTCAATGTTCCTGGCTGGACCCTGACATAACTGAAGGAACACAGCTCTTAAGAGCACAGTTTCAACACCCAAAAAACTTGAGACTGAAAGCCATCTTAGAGATAACCTTGTCTAGACATTTCAGAAAAATAAGGAATCCCATTTAGCTTTAATTAAGAGTAAACCAAGGAGGCCAAGGACAAGAACGTACCTCATCAGAGAGGGTAGCAGCCCCTCCTGGGACCTTCTGGAGCATTAAAGAAATTCCTGACCACATGCTATAGAGCTTTATTAATTACTGTGCATGAAACATTTGAATACATGCCCCAGTATACCTGGAATTTATATGGAAACATTATAACTTGGGGTTTCACTTCATCACTCCTCTATTAAGTATTTACTGAGCAGTGGAGTAAGACATTAGATTAGGGAGAGAATTACTCACCAACTAAGGTTGAACAGGGTTTTAAGTCTAACTGCTTCTAGAAAGTCGGTCTTTGTTGCTCCTGGAATGGGAAATGCTAAACACCAGGGGGGAAAAAAATGATCACGGGAACAAATTGTCTTGTGGTCCTTCCTTGGTTTTGTTGTGGTTGTAAATGGCTGTCAAGCCGGCTCCAACTCATGGTGACCTTCACGTAGAACAGAATGAAATGTTCTCCAGTCCACCACCATCTCACGATCATTGGTATCTTTGAGTTCACTGTTGCGGCCGCTGTGTATTTTGCGTGCCTTCCAATTTAGAGGGCGCATCTTTCAGCACTACATCAGAAGACATTCTTTTGTGATCTGTAGGGTTTTTTATTGCCTAATTTTTAGAAGAAGATCACCAGATCTTTCTTCCCAGTCTATCTTATCTGGAAGCTCTGATGAAACCTGACTACCACGGGCGACCCCGCTGGTATCTGAAGTATCAGTGGCAGTTTTCAGCATCACAGCAACACACAAGCCACACAGTACACAAAACTGACACAAGTGATGGTGTTAGGGGACCGTGAAGGCTGAATACACTGAAGACCCCTAATTAATTGTCAGGCCACTCCCAGTCACCTCCCCACCACATCACTCACTTCCTCTAAGTTGTTTTTCAGACCCTCCGGAGAGCCCAAAAGAGTCCAGGTCTAACCTGCTCGCAGTAGCCTGACGTGCACAGAGCAGACCCTGGTGACCGACAAACTACCCTGGGCTGCCACGCATGCTCAGTAACACAGAGAACGTACCTCAGGGAATAAAAGACTCACGCAAAGGAACCAGAATCACCGGAAATGCATCATGGACAATAGCAGAGCCCGTTTTAAAAGCATCTCGTCAGTCAGCCACTTCTGTGCGGAGTCTTAGCCCCGCCTTTTAATAAATAATCAGTAGGAATTTTTTAGGAACTATGCATAGGTAAAACCTCTGATCCCGCCTACCATTTCCCTCCACCCCTAACGAATATGTGTTAAGTATAAAATGCACACTGCCTGTGCAGATCAGGGAATTCAGTCTGGCGTTGACACACCTGGGTTCCCACTTGCTAGCCTGCGAAATAAACTCTTCCTTCCTCTCGAAACCAGCATCTGAGAGCTTGGCTTCTTGCACTCTGGGCTGGGACCCACTGGTCCGGTTTCAGTGGGGATCTTGTCTTATGTTTATGTTATTTTGTGTTTAAAAAATGTTTGCCAATTAATAATTGTCACTGAAATTTATGGCTACATCAGTCCAATAGGAGCCCTGGTGGCACAGTGGTTAAAGTGATTGCTGCTAACCCTAAGGTTGGCAGTTTGAAACCACCAGCAGCTCCATGGGAGGAAGATGTGGTGGTCTGCTTCCATAGAGATTTACAGTCTTGGAAACCCTCTGGGGTTGCTATGAGTCAGAATCAACTAGACAGTTGTGGGTTTGGCTTTTTTTGTTTGTTTAGTTCAGTAAGTCATTGGAACCAGTCAGGTAAGTATCAGCTTGAATGCTTTGGTGAACTGACTAGTTCTTTTGGATTTCTGCTGCCTCAGCAACATAGAAACCCAAAGTGGCTTTCCTCCTAGATCATCCTGCTAAGAACCACTTCGTCCTTCGCTTCAGAATTTGTCCTGCCCCAGACTTGGTTTACAATTCAGACTTTGGTCTAAAGAAATGTGAGTAGGTTTGGATCAGTACTAAGGGGACTCATGATTAAGCCAACTTGAATGCTAGCTCTTACAGCTCCATTTTAGTAAAATAATTGCTTCCTGGCTGAAGAACACTAACTCAGATAACTGGATTATTAATTTGTTTCCCTCTGTCTGGATCTCTGAGACAAAAATCCTTCATTCCCAAATACTACCTTAGGATTTTGGACCCTGTGCCCAGCTGAAAACACATGCCAGGTACTGAGGCTATTCCCTGTATAAAAGGTCAATGTTCAGAGCTAGACAGTTTATAAAGAAAACTCCTCAGCACCAAGTTCTTACGAGAAAAATAATAAAATTAATGTTCTTCTGGTAGAGAATTTAAACTAAATCCAGTCATTCATTCAACATAACAATTCATTAAATAGTTATTGAACACCTATTATCTTGGTTATCTAGGATAGCCATAACAGAAAATACCACAAGTCGATGGCTTTAATGAACAGAAATTTATTTTCTCAGTTCAGGAGGCTAAAATCCAGGATTCAGGATGTCGCTTAAGGGGAACTTGCTTCTTTATATATTTCAGTTTGTAGTAGCCAATAATCCTTGATTTCCTGGCCTTGTAGATGCATCTACCTTATGTGTCTGTCTTCATATGGCATGTGTGTCTCTGCTTTTTTTTTTTTTTAACTCAGACGTGATTAAGTTTAGGATCAATACTCCTCTGGTATGACCTTATTAACATAATGAAGAAAAACCCTATTTCCAAACAGGAGCACCTCCACAGGTATAAAGGTCAGTACTTCAATATTTATTTTTGAGGGACAGAATTTAATCCGTAACACCTATCGTGTATCAGAAATTGTTCTGGACACTAGGGATACAGTAGTAACAAAACAGGAAGTCTCTTCCCTCAGAACACTTACATTCAAATGGGGTACCCAAAAAACCAAACCAAATCCATTGCCCTCGAGTTGATCCTGACTCATAGCAATGCTAAAGGACAGAGCAGAACTGCCCCATAGGGTTTCCAAAGAGCACCTGGTGGATTCGAACTGTTAATCTTTTGGGTAGCAGCTGTAGCTCATAACTACTATGCCACCAGGGTTTCCTCAAATGGGGTAGGCAAACAATAAATAAAAAGCAGAATGGATACACAAAATAATGACAGACAACAACATGAGCTCTAAAGAAAAATAAAGCAGAGTAAGACGTTCAGAGGGATGGCTGCTAGCTTAGAAAGAAAGCTATTTCTGAGGAAATGGAATTTGAACAGCAAATTGGTTTATCCAAACATGTCTTTCATTTTTAACTAAGCTTTGAAAACATAGGGCTTAAATACGGAGACTGACATAGCCCAATCATACCCCAAAAACTGTTCAAGATGAAACAAGATGGGCAGGGATGACGAGGAAAGGATTACAAAAGGATAGGAGAAAGCTTAAGTGGCGATAGATATGTTCATTTTCTTGATTTTGATGTTGGTTCAATGGTTTTATTCTCATGCCAAAAGTTTACAATGCAACATGGAAAATTGATTTTATTTATTACATCTCTATAGAAGAAAAAGTAATCCAGTAGCCAATCTGTATTTATATTTTCAAACAAGATAGAAGATTGATTTTATTATCATTCAAGGCTGTGGAGATTTGTTTGTTTGCTTGTTCATTTGCTTCTTGTAAATCTTCTCATGAAGCCCATCATTTCTACTCTATCATTATTGCTGAGGGAAAGTTGAGAGGACACCATGGCTGGAATATTTCCTTCACATTGCAGCATAGTAATCTGATAAGGTGTCATTATGTTTACTATATTCATTTGCGGCTGTATAAAAATACAGTTTTATAAACATGTTCCATTCATTCATTCTGTTTTTCTTCCCCAGATACCACAGTAGGGAATGGATTTTAAAAAGATCAGCTTTATTCAGGGAACCACAGTGTTTGATTTTTACAAGGGTGAAAACTTGGCTTAATGGATTCTTGCCTGCCACATTTAAGAATGAGTATGACCTGCAGGGAAACCCTGGTGGTGTAGCGATTAAGTGCTATGGCTGCTAACCAAGAGGTCGGCAGTTCAAATCTGCCAGGTGCTCCTTGGAAACTCCACGGGGCAGTTCTAATCCATCTTATAGGGTCACTATGAGTTGGAATTGACTCAACGGCAGTGGGTTTGGTTTTGGTTTTTTATGACCTGTAGGGACATGGCAAATGGAAATAGGAAAGGCGATAAATACATTTTGCAATAACCTTCCGAATAAGGAAAACAGATCAATCCAGGTTTTTCGAATGAGGCATTTTAAACGCAGAAAAGACCAATATAGAGAACCCCATCCTTTGTACGTGAAAAACAAAGAGACATTAAGAAATACAATTCAGACTTCATGGGCACACATTTCCCTTCAGAAAATAATTCAGTAGACGTAACAGAATATCGAAAATGTTTTATCTGATTCTCCATCACAGATGATTTTTGATCTGCTTTTAAAAATAAAGTTCATTTGCATCAATCTATTTTTTAAAAACCTGACTGATAAAACACATGTTAATATTTGTATCACAAAGTTTCCAGGACACAGTTATCCCTGATTGATATTCGGCTTTACTTTAAAAAAAAAAAAAAAACAGGGAATCTAAGTCATGTCTTCCGTAGCTGGTCCCAGTTAAAACTATGAAGTTCATTGCCTCGTCTCTCCAATTTCTGCATAATGTATCCTTTTAATCCTTTCCACCTATCAAAAGTATAACTAAAGGTAAGGAATCCAGGGGCTAGTAGGTTACTTATGCTGATCCTACATACTCCAGTTACTGGATGATCAACTTAAGGCAAATCTTTCTCTGCCTCAATTAGCTTATCTATAACTCTCTGATACAGTTGTCATAGAGTAAATATGAGAAAGAATACATTTATACAGATAAATCACTTACATTATGCAGTCCACAGTAAGCTGTCAATAAATAAATGCTAATATCATTATTGTTATTGTTATTTTTATATTTTCTTTACCCATCTGTCATGGATTGAATTACGTCCCCCCACAAATGTATGTATCAACTTGGTTATGTCACAATTTCCAGTATTCTGTGGTTGCCCTCCATTTTGTGATTGTAGTTTTATATGAAAGAGGATTAGGGTGGGATTGTAACATCCTTACCAGGTCACATCTCTGATCCAATGTGAAGGGAATTTCCCTGGGGTGTGGCCTGCACCACCTTTTATCTCTTAAGAGATAAAACGAAAGGGAAGCAAGCAGAGAACGGGAACCTCATACCACCAAGAAAGCAGCACCAGGAGCAGAGCACCTCTTTTGGACCCGGGTTCCCTGCACCTGAGAAGCTCTTCAGTCAGGGGAGGATTGAGGACAAGGACGTTCTTCCAGAGCCAACAGAGAGAGAAAGCTTTCCCTGGGAGCCGATGCCCTAAATTTGGACTTTTAGCCTACTTTACTATGAGGAAACAAACTTCTTGTTGTTAAAGACATCCACTTGTGGTATTTCTGTTATAGCAGCACTAGATGACTAAGACACTGTCTATGAGAAAGAAAGCAGTTTTAAAGTCCAAGGTAACTAATTGGGCTTCTGGCCTCCTCTCTGCCACTCTCTACCCCTAAGCCAAGTTTGTTCTTCTTGCCACTCTTATATTAATATTTCCTCAAGATGTTTGCATTTATGTTATTCCCCAAAACTAGAATTAACTGAGAATAAATGTGCTATTTGAAGGAAGTTAGGTCATTTCACCTAATAAGGCCTTATTCGATGCTAGACAGTGACAGTATTGGGCAAAGTGAGACAACATCTCTCTAGGATCCTGCACAACAAATCCTAAGAGAGTGGAGACCGCATTTGTCTTTTTCACAGCTGTGATAAAGAGCCTGACTCAGAACTTGGCAAAAATAGACATTCAAATATTTCTTAAATGAACGAATGAATGCTATGGTAGTGGGATTAATGTAAAACTCCTTCCAGAGAGGTTAATGACAAAGTTGCAAGTTCAGGTAGTGGGTGTGTGTTCTGGACACACTGCCTGTAAGTATTCTTCTTTCTTTTGATAAAGCACCTTGGTTTTCATTTGGGGAAATACCTCCACCACATTACACGTGATCTCTGTGGCTGTGTGAACAAATGCGCCCCCTTCAGTATGAAAGGAAACCCTGGTGGCATAGTGGTTAAGAGCTACAGCTGCTAACCAAAAGATCTGCAGTTCGAATCTACCACGTGCTCCTTGGAAACACTATGGGGCAATTCTACTCTGTCCTTTAGGGTTGCTATGAGTCAGAATCGACTCGACAGCAATGGGTTTTCAGTATGAAAAGGGGGACATCTGAAAAAGCTTGATCGGTTAGCTATTCTAAAGGACTCCTCTGGCTTTGGTCCCTTTTGAGTATTGGTTATTCAATATTTCCTTTTTTTCTTTAAATGCTGTCCCCACATATTTCCAATAAATTCTCTTTTTAGCCTCTGTTAACTACAATAAGCTTCTGTTTCTTACAGACAATCTAGGTGACATATGACTGATTTAGTCAGAAAACTAGTCATATCAGTATGACACAAATTAACTATGAGATTATCGATACCATGCTGGTGAGATGAAACTCTTTTTATCAGTCATATTGAAAGGAAATGATAAAGTCCTCATTATGGTTAAAAATTCCTGGAGCTCAATCCAATTTAAATAACAGTTACAACTTTAGAAATATATCAAGGATGAAGACTCTGACCATTGAACCATACTGCTCCCTGGCAGACATAACAGACGCCTGTCACTGAAACTCTTACAACAGCTCCTATTCCTAGCCAAGAGGTCCTGAATTCTCTGTGGTTGGTTCACAAGCCAAAAATCTGTCTGGAGATTAATGACTCAGCTTTGGCACTGAGCTTCCTATCTCTGCAAATACCTTGACAAATCCCTCTGCACAAATCCCCCAAACACTAGTCTGCAGGCTGAAGTGTGTTTTGTGGAGTTCAAAGTAATTCATAACCAAATATTGTCATAAAAAAAGGTTATTTAGAGCAAAAAGTAATCTTATCAAGCAAATTATACCACTAAACTGTTCAAACTATCGGTATAAGTTTTTCACACAAAGGTGGAGGCGAATGGTTTGACGAAGTTTGTAAGGATCTTCCCAGTGGCACCATGAAAGAGAGGCATGGCGATCTACTTTCATAAAATTACAGCCATTGAACACACTGTGGAGTTCAGTTCTACTCTAAAACATATGGCATCACCATGAGTAGAAATCTACTCAATGACAAATTTTTTGTTGTTGTTGTTATAAGAATTCCAAATAAAAGATACTCAAAGTCAATTCCCATAGTTCCCCAGTTCTCATTTTTCTCAATTTTCTTTAGAAACTCTTGAGTTTAAGCTCTATAAATTCTGGGATTCTTCTGATACTTCAGGTACTCAGAGTTTCAACCTAAGACGAGGCAGCAGGAAGGAAACCAGGAATATAGAGACACTTCTGGGTTCCACCCCCACTTCTGATCTCTTTTCATGGGCTCAATGTCTTCCTCTGTCAGATTAGCTCATATTTTTGTTCTTTTTGCCTTGATGAGCATTTATTGATTACAGGCAAGAAAGAAAGACCTTGCTTAGTTAGAACTTCCCTTATTAACAGTTCCAGGAGGGTCCCACATATAGCACAGAAAGTCTTATGAATACCACTATTATGCTTCCAAAGTTTGTTCTACAATTGGCACACAACTAACATTTTTTTCCTATGAAAACTCAGCTGATGATATTTGGGCAACTTTGTGGCAGAATAGAGGACAAAGCAAGCATTTCAATCTTCCAAATGGAACACAAAGAAAAACAAAGTGAAAGTATAATAGAGGAA
The DNA here is from genome assembly GCF_030014295.1 of Loxodonta africana. Taxonomy (NCBI): domain Eukaryota; kingdom Metazoa; phylum Chordata; class Mammalia; order Proboscidea; family Elephantidae; genus Loxodonta; species Loxodonta africana. Next base: position 23,036,229 of record NC_087342.1, on the reverse strand, counting down.
AATTGCCCTAACCTTTAAATATATATATATATATATGAAGAAAAAAAAACTCGGCAAATTTTAAAACACTTGGATTGTCACAAATATGAAGAAATGTTATATTTATAGTATTGACAACTCATTCAGGTCGATAAGAAAAGCAAAATCCTCTAACAGTCCAGAACGTGAAACTTCTGCAGGCATACATTTTCAAATGGGCTAAATATGAGATCCGTCCAGTCTGTATGATAAGGGCTGAACAAGGAAGAGTTCTATTAAACTTTAAGAATTTTTACCACGTGTTTCAATTTTAGTTATAAACCTACAGATTTATAAACCTAGGGATATGATTTATAACCATTCAGCAGTTATAACCATTCAGACTTTATACAATTTTTTTTTAAGCTGATATCAAAGCAAGAGCAAATGGTTCTTGGTCCTAGACTCCCCCTAGCCTCTTTGAATGGAAGCAGCAGATGGACAAGGGAAGAACTGGAGCAGTAAGGCATTGCTCTCAGCAAGCTATACACGTCATTACAAATCTAGTGGGCAGCTCATGAACAATTTCTAACAAGGATGGGCAAAGGCTGATATAACCAAGAACATTTCTATTATGGTTATTTACCCAACAGTGCTTTCCTGGGAATCAACACCCTCTTTCACTCACTCAAGTCTGTCCAGGAATGAGGTACCATTCCAACTCGTCCTATACCTACAGTTTCTTGATACATTTTACTAGTAAGAAGTGGGGAAGGAACTTGGGGCTCCATGGTACACTTGAATTATAATCTGTTTTATAGCCATGCTAGCCTCTGAAATATGTGGGTGGTAGGCCTCCTTTCCTTTTCCCTTAGGCCTTTGAACATGGTGGGACATAATATTCTCTCTACAGTGAACCTCCACAATGGCATTCATGAACATATCGGAGCAGTTCTGGAATCGTGTGCAATTCCTCGAATTCTCATAGCTCTGCTACACATATCACACTCTATTGTATTGGTGCTCTGGAGGTTTTTAATTTCTCCTACACCTATCTTTGCCCTTCTCAAAGTTTCTTCCCTTTGTCTGGTATTTTCCTCCTTTGGGAGTACCTAAGCCTTTGGTTCAAAAGAGTGTCCTGAAATAACAACATTATGTATTTTTAGGAAGCACAAAGGCTGTCCTAAAGAATACTGTCAGGACACTCTATGCTATCTCGTCTTGCTAAATGTAAGATCACATAAGACCCTGAGAAGATTCCTGAGTCCAAGTAGAGATTTAATTAAGTAACTTCAAGGCTGCTTCCCATTCAGAGATCCCATGCCTTTATAAACATCCTCCTAGTCATCTCCTGCAAGGTCAACTAACTTCACCTTTTTCTGTTTGTCAGCTAGCAACAAAGTGTGTGACCTTGATCGCAATGGGCCTGGCTGAGGAGTATAAAGAGATCAGCATTGCCAAGGCTGGAAAAATAATTGACAGTGCATAGCCTTTTGAAGCTGAAGGAGCAGTGTCATTTCTGTCTGTGAGGGCAGGCACATTAAAACATAAAGGCTAATCTGTGGGCTCAGAAAGCCCCACTAATCCTTGCAAACCATAAGCTGATTTGCAAATTTTAACATGAACTTGCAAAGCTTATTAAAGCTTTTTGCGTCTCTCTAAAAATCACAGAATCAATGAAATAGATGGTTGGAGGATCCAGTTAAGGTCATCCAATATCCGATAGGCTAGCACCATTCATTAACCTGTCTCTACTCAGTCTCTCTCAAAGCATTCCTGACAAAGGAAGAGATTCCTTTCGCGTCCAATTCCTCAGGAGAAAGACAGTCCATATCTCTTTTGTATTTCTCTTCTGCTCTCAAACACCTCAAAGCAATTTGTTCTTATTGTTAAGCAATACCTCTATTAATGAATGAACTTCTTAAAAATAAGGCAACCACTCACTGGCATCAAAGGAAAAAATAAATGCCAGAAGGAAAATTACTCTGAAGAGATATATTGAATAATATCTACCACTTTTTCCTAAACTCCTGTTTTATTTGATGGTGCTTTTGGCGTGATAGAGTTTTATTCATATAGCACATAAATGTCTTTATTATTTGGCCCTTGTGGCCTCCCACCACCCCACTGTTTTTTTCCTAATTATTGAATTTCAAACTAGCCTATTGTTGCACATAACTACATTATCATCTTTATTTCCTTAATCTGAAACATTTGCTTTATTCCTCACGATACATTTCCTTCCTTGTGAGGCTTCTCTGACCTCCCTTCAATCCTCTTTGCTTAAATTACCTCCACACACAGTTCTTTTTATTTACGTCTGGAATAGATTATATCATAATACACGATTAGTTAATATATATTTATCCCATTTTAGGTCTAATCTCCTTCAAGTTTGTAATCAGGTCTCGTTTTCTCTTGTATCATTCAAAAAAAAAAAAAAACAGACCTGTTGCCATTGAGTCAATTCCAACTCATAGTGACCCTATAGGACAGAGTAGAACTGCCCCCACAGGGTTTCCAAGGAGCAGCTGCTGGATTCAAGCTGCTGACATTTTGGTTAGCAGCTGAGCTCTTAATCACGGTACCACCAGGGCTCTTTTGTATCATTAGTGTCTGGCAGACCATTTGCCCTCAATAACATTGACTAAATTGCATTTGAGTTGTGTGCATTTTAGTTATGGAGACACACAAGCATTGTTTCAGTTTTATACATTATAAGCTTTATTCCAAAAATATTCCAGTATCATCCAAGTTTCACTAAAGCATCAAAATCAATGCTGATGCCATGATAAGAAACATGTATAGGAAGGAACAGAGCACTAGTAAAGAAATGTTGAGTTCTTGCCTTCTCTCTGATGGACATACATAAAGAAAAACAGGTGGCTAGATAGAAAAGAACAATTAACATTAAGTGATTAAAAGAACTCTATGGTTAAAATTACAATGGTTAACTTTGACATGACACTGTAATACCTAGAAAAAACTTCCTTACTATACATGTTATATTAATTATATTTGTAAAGGGTTTTAGAAGGAGAATTTAATTATGTTTTTTTTTTAATTCTGGGAAATATTTTTATCCTGTATAATATCTGAAATGTCTAAAAATTGGTGGAGGATGTGCAGAGGAATATCTTATGCAGGCATCAATTTTTTAAAATGTCATGTAGATCATGATCTTCTTATTGGATGGATAGGATTTCAGAGCCCAGTATTTCTTTGATACATAACGAACTAAGAATAATTTTTTAAGTCCTCAGAGGTTAAAATTATCATAAAATTTCAGGTTCCATACTGAATAAATAAAAATGTGATATTATTTTATACTCTCTATAGTTTTTTTTTTTTTTCCCTTTAAACCAAAGTGAGTTGGTCTTCTCCTAAGATTTGTATAAGAAAATGACCAATCTAGGCAAAGGTGGGTGAATTTGCAGAAAAGAGAGCTGAAGTTTAAGGAGAGGTTATATCATTCATTCATGGATCAGTCTGATAATGCATAGAGCTATGATCTGAAATTAGTTCTCCTAACTCCCTATCTCATGCACTTTCCACCATGTATTATTCCTACCACCACAAGCTGAGATGCAAAGTCAGGGTTTGATTTCAGCAATAGACAAAGAAGACTGGACTTCTGGTTTCAGCTCTAACATATAAAGAGCTTGGAAGTTATTATACCCACACTTACAAAAAGAAAAATTTGGACAAGCAGATAATCAATGACTTTTCTGGAAGCCATTAGCTAATTGAGGTCACAGGACATACCACCCACCAAAGAATCTTGAAAGGCAGGCACATACAGAGAGACACAGTGAGATTTGCACAATTGGAGCAAAAGCTTCTGAAGCTATAAACTGTTAAGAACACAAAAATGGTAATTGTGATGAATTGCCAGAGACTGATTGTAAATTATCTTATGAGTGAGAAACTCTTAGGAACCACAACTTAAGGTGGCCCCCACACTTTCTTGGATTTACCACTAGTAATCCCATCAGGTTCTCGCAGTAAAGAGTGAAGAAAAATTCTCTCATGTGTTTTGTAGGGGAAGGGGGAAAGTAATCATTTTGAAATACATCCAAAGCATTCTCCATAGCAGTGGCCTATACTCCAATGGAAAGACTTTACTAGAGCCTTATCCGACCTGAGGTAATGGTCATTAACCCACTCCAGGCCCCTCTAGCCTTCCTGTGTCACCTAATGGGAAGAAAAAAAAAGGTTAAGAAACATTTTTTAAGTTAACAGCCCAGGGACACAGGCCCATAAAAAGACTGAGATTTAATAATACAATTATAGAGTACTTCCCCTAGTTCATACCTTACCACCACAAAAATAGGGTTCTAACTCAGTAGTAATGTGTTAGAGATGAAAGAGCTGCAAGACACAAACGCTATTTAAGAAGGAGTTCTTAGGGAGATCAAACGACAACGGTGGAGATGAAAAAGATACTGAGTAAATTGAAATCTTTGGGACCCACAGCTACAACAAATATAACACACAGCCTAGCTTCTAGCTAGATTAGCATAAAATCTCAGAAGAAAGGCCTAGTTGCTTCCGTTCCTAACACCCACTCAATATATCATATCTAGATTTCAACAAAAAATTACAAGACATGAGAAAAGGAAAGAAAAAACACCATCTTAATATACAAGCACTAAATCCACATTTAAAAATGACACAGATTCTGGAATTATCATAAAGGGAATTTAAAATAACTATAATTAATATTCTAGGAATTTAATCTAAAAAGTAGAAAACATGCTAACAGATGGGTATTGTACACGTAGAGATGGAAATTTTGAGGAGGAGTCAAAAGGAAATGCTAGATTTCAAAAACACTGTAACAGAAATGAAGAATGCCATTGATGGGCAGAGACAAGGGAAGAACCAGGGAAATTGAAGCTATCAATAAAAACTTCCCCAACTTAAATGCAATAAGAAAAAATAATGAAAAAAAGCATACCAGAATATCGAAAAGCTGTGAGAAAATCCAAAATGTGTAATACACAAATAATTAAAATAATCCAAGGGGGAAAAAAAAAGAACAGAGCAGAAGAAATATTTGAAATACTAATGACCAAGAATTTTCTAAAATTAATGACGGATGTGAAACAATAGATTCATGAAGCTGAAAGGACACTGAGGAGGATAAATAACAAAAAAGTATATACCTAGGCATATCATATTCAAACTTCAGAAAACCAAAAATAAGGAGAAAACCTTGAAAGAAGCCAGAGGGGGAAAGAAAACTTACCTATACGGAAACAAGGATAAGAATTACAATGGACTTCTTGTAAGAAACCATGCAAGCAAGAAGAGAGTGAAATTCAATATTGAAAGTGTTAAAAGAACCTCCTCCAATTTAGAATTTTGTATCCAGTGAAATTACCCTTCAAAAATGAAGGAGAAATAAAGACTTTCTCAGAGAAATGCAAACTGAGGGAATTTGTCACTAGCTATTCCTGTTAAAAGAAGTCCTTCAAGGAGAAGGAAAATGATATAGGTTAGATATTCAGACCTACAAAAGAAAGAAAGAGTTAATAAAATCCATTCATTTTTCTTATTCTTAATTTGTCTAATAGATAACTATTTATTCAAAAATATAATAGTACAATATATTGAGTGATTATAGTTTATGGATAATTGAAATGAATGACAGCAATGTTATAAGGGACAGGAGGGAGGAATTGAGAATGCTCTGTTATAAGGTACCTGCCCTGCCTGTGAAGCTACATAGTGTTATTTGAAAGGAAGCTTCAGTTGGTTTTAAACATATATTGCAAACCCTAAGGTAATCACTATTTTTTTTAAAGAAGAAAAAAAAATGTAACTGAAAGGATTAAAAAGCAAGATCTAATTATATGTTGTCTACAAGAAACCTACTTTAAAGACCCAGATAAATTACAAATAAAGGAATGGAGAAAGATACATCATGCTAACACCAAATAAAAGAAAGCTGAATAGTTACATTAATTTCAGACAAATCAGACTCCTAAAAAAGAAAATTATCAGAGATAACGGCATTATACAGTGAAAAAGGTGTCAATTCTCCAAGAAGACATAACAACCCATAGCGTGCACAATATCAAAATATATCAGGCAAAAACCGATAGAACTGGAAGGAGAAATAACATATCCACTATTATAGTGAGAGACTTCAACACACCTCTGTCAGCAAGATAAGCACCGGCTTACATTAAGCAAGGTATGCCTGGACGGACCGGTGTTTACTTATTAATATGCAGTGAACAATTTCACATGGGTTTTGCCACGTCTTTGATAAGTTCATGTGTACCTTGCACCTTGCTTATTGGGTAATCCCGGCCCTGCTCATCACGCAGAAAACCAGTAAAGAGATAGTTGAGCTGAGTAGCACCATCAATCACCTTGATTTAACTGACATTTATAGAGAAATAAGCCTTAGCAATCCAAATGAAGGTATGAAGTTGGAGTACCTCCTACCCACCCCCTTGCTGTTACAAGGACATAGCAAGGAGGGTGTGTGTGTGAGTGTGTATTCTCTACCTAGTGTGCCCATTTGTATACCTAGCACAATGCTAAAACAGGTATGGCTTCAGTGAACATTTGCTGACCCTGAATTTTTGAAATATTCTGGTGCCCATATGCATTTAACCATTGAAAATATCCTCCTTCTACTCTCCATCACTTTGGAAAGTAATCTTGAGCCTCAGCCTATTTTCTGGTGCCATGATACCTACTGGCAGGACTCCCTCCTCTTTACATGTCTGCTTTTTAAAAGACCCACTGCTTCATTCAAAGGGTGCTAGTAAACCCCACTTATACTTACAGAAGCTCCCCATTCTTGCCCAGGCCTTTGCATGGTTGCTCTCAAAGTTCAGAAGGACCTCTCCATTTGTTTACAATGATCAAGTGGATGTATCCAGGTCCAAAATCTCTTCTGCCTTTGTCCATGCCACCTCAGCCTGCCATACTTTGTTTTTTCATTCATAATACTTACTGAGTACTACTTTAGGCAGAAACTGTGTGGCCCAATAATTAGTGACCACAGTGGAGAGAGAACTATACACACCACTGGAAATCGAGACTAGTTGGTCAATTCACTAAAGTTTTCAGTCTCATAATGGAACCCTTTCACTAAGAAAGTACATAATCAAGTTTCTCCATTTTGTGCCATTTCCAACAGCGAGAGAAAATCAAGCAGTGAACTTTTTAGTCCAACTATCAAATACTTAAGACATTCTCAAGTTTTATTAGAACCATATGGAACAACAGTTAAAATCTGGGTTATTAAGAGAAATCTGGAATATACTGCCATATACTTAAAACCTGTAACTGTTAGCAGTGAAGACATGAGCTGGATAACTGATTGCGTGAACTGGCCTGAAAAGAGAATCAACTGTTCCCTTTTTTTTTTTTTTACTTCCTTAACCAGCATATAAAGTGAATGTTAGGTTTATGGGATTTGGAATAAGACAGACTTAGAATCTCAAGTTTCTTATCCTCTCTAAGCCTCAATTTTCTCATCTATGACTTAGGAATCATATTATTTTTATTACAGTGGTCTTGTGAGGAATAAGTGAAATAGCTCTTGTAAAGTATTGAGCTCAGTACCAAGCACACAATAATCTCTTAACAGATGTTAGCTGTCTCATCATGTTCCACTCAGGAACTCAAGGCCAAGGACATAGCTCAAGGCATATCTAGCTTACAGGAGCTACTGCATGTTGTCATGTTTGCATTGAATCAGTCTACATCTTTCCCTCCTTCAGTGTCAGTCACCAGGCCCTGCGACTGCTCCACTGTGGTATGAATTCCCACTTGATGGCAGCTAAGACACTCCTGCCATCCCAGCAGGACCAGAGACAGCAACTTACTGCACCACTGGATTTTGTGTCTGTCTCTGGTTTCCAGGCTCTGGGGACCAGGACAAGCCACTTTGGTAAGTCACCAGATGCCCTTCCTCCTTCCTTGCTTCTCATCACGGAATGGTTAACACTCTCCAAATGTGAGTAAGGATTTTCTCACAAATTTGATTTAACTTGATGTTAGAATCTTAAAGTTTTTCATTTGGAAACTGGAGGAAAGACATGGCATAGTCCTTCTGTGAATCCGGAAGGAACAACTGCAATAAAAAGAATCAGTTCTTTGCTAATGGCAAGGGGCATGCTGTTGGATTTCCATAAGGCTGTAGGGGACTCTGGAAAAAGAAAACCATTGCTACAGTTGCCAGACCTAAAATTAGCCATGATGAATCTTGATGCATCTTCATCCCATTATCCAGAAAACTTTTAAACCTCGAGCTGTGTATTTCAAAATTTAGCATGCATAAGAGTCACCTGGCTTTTTTTTTTTTTTTTAAGTGTATTCGATAAAAATGTATTTATTGCCTACAATTTGCCAGGTGCAGAACAGGGTCAGTTCTCAACAAATGCTTTCTAACTGATTGAACCACATTACTACTGACTTGCTGAAAGATCTGTTTTTTTTTGTTGTTGTTGTTATGCTGTAAATACTGTATTAGGTCCTTTAAAAAACACAAGAAAGATTAAGGGTCTGTTCTCACAACTCCGGCAAGCCTGGGTTCAACCCTCAGATCCAAAACTAGCCACATATACTCATTTTGATTTTCTCATTGGGGCTTGCTGTAAGTCCACACGGCATCTTTTTTTCACCATACATATCTCTACTGCTACTGGAGCTGCTTACATTGTAGCCTGCAGCCCTCCATGTCATCAGGTCGATGGGGCAGACAGAGCAGCACACACAAGTGTCTGCTACCTGCAGAACCCAAAAAGGACTATCAAAGGCTGTGCTTCCTTCTTAGTGGTGGAAGCTTTACTTTGGAGGGCTGTCCCATTATGCATTAGGCAACAGGGTTTGAGAAACTATAGGCCACAGGCCATATCCAGACTGTTGCTTGTTTTTTGTAAGCTTTAGTTTTACACAGTTATGCCCATTCATGTACGGATTATCTATAACTACTTTTGTCCTATGTTGACAAAGTGGAGTAGTTATGAGAGACCACTGACCCGCGAAATCTAAAACATTTGCTATCCGATCCTTTTCAGAATAAGTTTGCCCAACTCTGCCTTAAACCAGTGACTTAAAAACGTGTCTAATTGGCAGAAATCTGACTCTCCGTAGGGATTATCTCCCATCTTCTGTATCCCAGGTATTTAACCAAAATCTCTAAGATAGTGGTTCAATCCTATTAATCCATTTTGATAGAACAAGTTTAAAAGCTGGCAAGGAGGCCCTCTGACTTCTAATTTTACCCTAAACTGGTGATTAATCACCCTTTGTGTTTTATTGTCTTTCTCCAATGAGTCAATAGCATCCAACAGCGGTCATCCATTGCCTTAGTTCTTTTACTGATTACATTTCCCATACCTCTCAATCACCATGAGAGTATTCTCATCCATGGGCATACCTTCCCAGCTCCCTATCAGTGAAACTGAATAATTACACTGCTTTAGAATGCCAGAGCCATCACTTCTCCTCCAAACACCAGAAAAGCGATGCCACTTCCAAATCCCACTTTAGCGTCTGCCTCCTTATACCACCACTGGTACCAATTATCTTTGGTTGGGTTCCTTAGAAAAGGAGACAATTTTTCATGCAGGAGGTTTTTTGGGGTGTGTGCTAAAGATAAACTGCTGGAAGAATTTAAGAAAAAGTAGGACAGGAGCCCTGGGGGTGCAGTAGTTAAGACCTTGGCTGCTATCCAGAAGGTCCTCAGTTCAAATTCCCCAGTCACTCCTTGAAAACCCTATAGGGCTTCTACTCTGTCCTATAGGATTGCTATGAGTTGGAATCAGCTCAACAGCAACGAGGTGGGGTTGGGTAGGTTAGGGTTGGGTTGGGTTGGTTTGGGTTTTAGGATTCAACAGAGGGAGAAGTTAAACTGCGATGCAGTTGCAACCTGCAGGTGTCTATGTTGTTGTTAGTGGTGGTGTTTGCTTGTTTAATTTAACTGCTATTAGGTCAGGTGTACACTCCCAAGAGCTGTTCTAGGGTTAAGTATGGAACAGGGACTCACCTCTTGATTGGACAGAGGAGTTAAGACCAAGATCTTAAGTGTTTTTAATAAAAATGTTGAATCTTGAGAGGCATGGGAGAGCAGGAAGAATCAGTCTTGCATCCCTGTATCAGCTTCTTTATCTCTTTAGAGTTTTTCTCAAAGTAAGCAAACAAAACAAATAATGTAAAATGAAATAAACCAGTTGTCATCAAGTTAATTCCAACTCATGGCGACCCCATGTGCTTCAGAGTAGAACTGTGCTCCACAGGGTTTTCAAGGCTGCCAACCTTAACCACTGCACCACGAGGGCTCCTAACCTTTTGGTTAGTTGTCGAGCACTTAGCCAATTGTGCCACCCAGGGATTCCATCTTCTTCATGTTTTTCTCAAAGAAAGAAAAAGTCTTTGAAAATTCTTATGTCTGGGCACAAGTTGAATTCTAAAGTTACAAATGTTACTTTGGAAATGTAGATCATTCCCATGAAATAGAAATATAGATACTGTAGTACCTTCAAGAGAAGGGCAGATGGTGCCTGTCAAAATGTAATCCACTCTGAATATGAGAGGGAGCTAATAATTCATTTATTCTGTAAAAGGAAAGTCATCAGGAAAAAGAGGATTGAATTTGTTTTATATGTTCTCAGGGTTCAGAATGAGAACTTCCAGGAGGCAATTAGGAGTATTTCAGCTCAGTATGAGGAAGAACTGACTGCCCAATTCAAAACAATTATTACTTCTCAATGATGGAATAAGCTGCCTCAGTTGCTGGTGGGTTTCTCATCTCCAGATGGATTCAAGCAGGAAATGGGTAGCTATCAAAGAAGCTGAATGAGAGCTCTATTTAATAAATTTCCCTTTAAGACTTGAGATTCTAGAAAGTGTGAGCCACTTTTTAGTTCATAATGTATTTAAGATAAATGAAGAAAATAATTTAAATGAGAAGGCTTTGCTTCAAATTCTTAAAATAGATAGAAAAAAATTTTGGGCACAAATTTCAAGTGGCAGTATTGTACATGACGGCCAAGAAGATAGATAACCTCTTTTGCAGTGATGCAACTCCCACCTCTACCCCCAGGAAAACAATTTGTTACCTCCAGTTGTTTTTGTTTGTCTGTTTGTTCCGTTTTGTATGTTGGATGAACGTTATCTTCTAAGAGAATGGAAAGAAAAATTTGAGCTTTAAAGAAAAAAAAACAGCCCTTAAATTCAGAATAATAAATAGAATAATTTCCCTATTTTCCACTCTTTTCTTCAAAACGTCATAGCAACTTCATTTAACACACTAACATATAATCTCACCATTGTGCTTCAAATTGTCATTTTATTCAGTTGTCTTCTCTTTAGGAAGAAAGGCTGTTTACCCTAAAATATTTTGGGGCAACTTTGTTTTGAAAGGTAGAGCTGATGTGGATTTGGTTGATGGAAATAATATTTCCAATAATTATAAATCTCCAAAGAGAATATGATACAAGAGAAAACTTTAAAGGAAAATGTTACCGACATTAGTATTATAACTGGAGCAACATGACATCTTTCACACAATATGCAACTCCCTTTCCCTTGTGTTGGAGCCCTGGTGGGACAGTGGTTAAGAGCTCAGCTGCTAACCAAAAGGTCGGCACTTCAAACCCACCAGCCATTCCTTGGAAACTCTATGCGGCAGTTCTACTCTGTCCTATAGGGTCACTATGAGTCGGAATTGACTCAACGGCAACAGGTTTGGTTTTTGGTTTTCCCTTGTGTTATATGTTGATGTATACTGGAGTTAGGAGGGCAGGTATGTTCAAAAGTAATCAGAATAAGTCTTACACTGTGAGCTGTACAGATCAAAATTTGCACTAATTCTAGGGTCACTGAAGACCATGTCTTTTTTAAAGGATCTCTTTAGCGATTCTTTATGGTATTTAAAAATGTGCATAGGAAGTCCTGTGTAGTAACTACCCAGGTTAAGAAATAAAATATTACCGATACAGTTGAAGGCCACCCACAACCTTGCCATTCCACATGACTATCACCACTCACCCTCTCAATGAGAAGAGCTACCCTCATGAACATGGCATTCATGATACCCATGCCTTTTGTACCATTTCTTTCCAAACCCTTCTAGGAACATTTAGGAACTTTCAGGTACATTTTAAAAATACATGTTGAAATAAATATAGTTCCAAAAACCAAAACAAAGCCCAGCGCCATCAAGTCAATTCCAACTCATAGCGACCACATAGGACAAAGTAGAACTGCCCCATAGAGTTCTGGCGGATTCAAACTGCCGACCCTTTGGTTAGCAGCCATAGCACTTAACTACTACTCCACCAGGGTTTCCCAAATGTAGTTAAATAACGTATTTATTACTCATTATAGATTGAATTGTGTCCCCTGGAAAGATGCATTAAAGTCTTAATCCTTCTACCTGTGAATGTGACCCTGTTAGGAAATAAGGTCTTTTTAAAGATATTATCAGCTAAATTAACGAGGTCGTATCAGAGTAGGAGTAGGGTAGTTTCTAATCCCTTCTGAGTGGTGTCTTCTGAAAGGGGAGAACAAATATGGAGACAGAGTTCCACAGAAGGAGATCCTACGTGAAGACACATGTGAACACCAAGGAATGCTAAGAAATGCTCAGGGCTGTACCAGAAGCTGGAAAAGACAAGGAAGGGTCTTATACTAGAGAGAACATGGACCTAGAGATGCCTTGAATTCAGACTTCTAGCCTCCAGAACTGGGAGACAATCAATTTCTGCTTTTTAAAGCCATTTACTTTGTGGGAGTTTGTTACGGCAGCCCTGGGGAACAAACCAGACATACAAACTACACTCTACTGTGGAAAGATCCCTAGACTGAAATTGGAGAGAATTAGTTCTGGTTTGGGTTCTGCCACTAACTAGCAAGTCACTCACCCATGGGCATCTTTTTCCTAACGTCTAAAATAAAAACCAAATCAAACCCATTGCCATGGGGTTGATTCTGACTAATAGCAACCTTACAGGACAGAGTAGAGCTGCCTCTTAGGGTTTCCAAGGAGCAGCAGTGGATTCCAACTGCCAACCTTTTGGTTAGCAGCCCTAGGGGTTGAATTAGATGAGTGGTTCCCAGCTTTTCACCAAAACAAAATGCTTTTCTGTTGTTGTGGGTTTTGCAATTTGAGTTCTGGAATCTGTGGCACCAGTAAAAATACCTGGTCTACCTTGCTATTTCACAAATTTACATGAAGTCATTAACAGATTTTCTGATCTGTATAAGGTACTCAATGTTGTTCCACAAAGTCACTTTAATTCTAAGATAGATGACATATATATGTTGTTTAATATTCCTGTGCATTCTTGTTCTGAGTATGTATCCTGTGTGTATGTGTATATGTGTATGTGTATATGTATTATAAGGGCTTTTTTTTTTTTTTAAGATAGATATTTTTCAAATATTGAAACTACCTTCTGGTTCCATACTGGTTTGTGGAACCCATAAACTGAATAATCTCATTTGTAAGAAGTCAGATTGAGAAAAATACATTAGAGGTTATCTGGTCTAACACTTTTACATAAGGATCATTAAACTAGGTCTAGAAGAGAGACACACTTTCCTGTGGCCAGTGGTTGAGCTGCAGCTGGAAACCATGTCTTCATTCCTACTCTCAAAGACCCCATTCAGCTCCAAAATTCACTTCATACTTTCTCAGGGTTTCTTCTATTCCAAACTTTTTACTCACACTGAAATTTCAAGAGATAGATAATTTTTATTAATGTTTCATTCTTATAATTATTTTCAAATCACCATATTAGTAACTATTGAAAGGCACATTCAGTTACATCAAAATTTTATAATTAATTCTAGGCCGTTAGTTTGACTATTGCTTCGTTTTCTTTCCACCGCACTGCATTTCATCAGAGAGCTTGGAACTTACATTAATATGGCACATTGGCTTCCAAAGGATCCTCATGTGCTCTGTTATCTTAAAACACATAGTGTGTTCAGAAGCCATTTTGCTCATCCCAGGAATTTTAGGCAGGCATAATGCATATGCTCAAGTGGAAGTATTACTGTGTTTCATCCTAATTAAATTTAAGAATAATAAGAAAGCTTTCGAGGAGATTTAACCAGTAGCAAATGTTGAAATGACAGTTTCATCACCTCTAGAAAGTATAAAGGAACCTTTTAGCAAGCTTGAGTGGGTCAAGGTATATAATTTGAAATATCTTTCATGTACGGAGCAGATAGGGTACTCTTCACTAGAGAACCATGAAGGGTGTGTGTGTGTGTCTGTGTGTGTGTGTGTGTCTGTGTGTGTGTGTATGTGTGTGTTTCAAGGCAACATCTGGAGTGTGATCCTAAGTAGCCAGAGTAAAGTAGGTCAAAAATTTACTTTGGATTCAGGTGAAAATTTAGTTTTTTTTTTATTTCTTTACATATCCAGCAGTCCTTTGCTATCAATAAGTCACATCAATGTACAAGGCAGGCTTCATTTTCACCTTTTGAGAGAATGATTGGTATATGTCCAGGTATAACACAGCGGCTACAACAATGGGCTCAAATGTACCTACTATGGCAAAGATGGTGCAGGACCAGGCAATATTTTGTTGTTACACATACGGTTGCCATGCGTTAGAGCTGACTGGAAAAAAAAAAAACTGGAAGTCACCTAAAAATACCAATACCCTAAACATAGACTTGTCTTAAGTTTATCTACACTTGAAATTTCACTACAAATACCAGTACACTACCTACATGACTAGAGTTTCTGCTAATCTAGACAGACATATTTTCAGAAGTTGACTTTGATATTTGATTCAAGAGCAAGTGTAGTTTAGAATAATTAAATGATTAGTGAAGTGTTTTATCCTGCACAGGTGCATCAGAATCACATCAGATGCTTATTAAAATTTGAGTTTTGGAGATTATACCAAGACCTCATGAATCAGAATACCAGGGATTAGGGATTTAAGATGGAAGAGAGTGAGAACTCAGAACTACATTTCAGACAAGTTCCCCAACTGCTTATTTTGCTTCCAACTCCATCTAATAGAAACCTCCCCCACCTCTTTAACTCAGTCAGAGCCTCTGGGATCTGACTTATTATCAGGAGGAAAAGGAGGAGGAAGAAGGAGAAGAAGAAATAGTTCTAGAGCCTGAATTGTCATAAGCCTTCAGTTCTTCATGAGAAAGACAACTTGTAACTCAATGACTCAGCATTTGTAAGGGACCCAGATCCTCTACTAACAAGAGTCTGACTGGAAGATGTACTTAAGTAGGTAGTTAGAATCACTGCTAATTACAAGAAAGGTTTGGTGATATTCATTGTTTGTGTTCAGAAAAGTTTTCAGCTTCAAGAATAGAGCATAATTACCAACGTGAAAATGGAAAAATTCCTCCAAGAAGTAATCCATTAATTCAGTCAGCAACACATTGCCTTAGCATTTTGACTATGATTATTTTGAGGGAAATCATGTGTGTGTGCTGGGGGAGTCTGTATAACATCTCTTTCCAGCTCATTGGCTTTGAGGTGGGGACCAGCTGTCCAAATTAATATGAGTTTCATAGGTCCAGGACGTGACATAAATTAGGCTGAAGGGAAGTAAAAATTTTAATGGAAATTGAAAATAAATCCCATAGCACCTGTACTGAGCTTTTTCATACCATCTTTACTCCCAGCTGCATCATTATGGTAACTTTCTAAAGAGTGGTCTTGGTACCTTGGGGTCCTCTTGTGGGAAAAGGGAAGAAGCTGGTTGAGACCATGCAATCATAATTTCTATTGACAGGAGACCACTTCAGTCAATTGGTTAAAAAAAAAATAAATAAATCAGTAAATGCTGAAAACGGTTTAATTTTGAATGCAAGCAACACAGTTAGATGGCTAACTGAAACTATTCTAAAATTATTCAGTTTAATTTGATGTTAGCTGAAAAAAACAATTAAAGTTTAAAATAAAACATTGGGCCATCATAATTGTTTCTGTATGTTTGAGAGAGACTATGTGTGTGAGAAGGAGCCCTGGGGGTACAGTGGTTAAGAGCTTGGCTTTGAACCAAAAGGTTGGTGGTTTGAACCTACCAGCCACTCCATAGGATAATGATGTGGCAATATGATTCTTAAATATTATACCCTTGGAAACCCTATAGAGCAGTTCTACCCTGTCCTATATGGTCACTATGAGTTGGAATCAACTTGACGGCAATGAGATGTGTGTAAGCGTATCTCTAATATCTGGGAGCTTCAAAATTACTTAGGTTCTGAGCTATTTAAGTCCTTGATAATCAAAACGTAGTCCATGGACCAGCAGCATCGGCATCTCCTAGGAGCTTGTTAGAAATGCAGAATCTCAGGCCAGAGCCAGATCTAAGGAATCAGAATTTGCATTTTAACAAGGTCCTCAAATGATTCAAATGGACATTAATATTGAAAAACACAGATTTAGGCTATTAAGTCAACTGCCTCTCTTTAATTCATTTGGGAAATTATGTTTTTAATAAGATTTTATTTTGCTGGGCCCTAGACAATTGAACAACTTACTGTTCCACAGAGGTGAAAGGGTCTTTGAAACCACCTTATCCAGTCCTTCTTTTAATAGATGAAGAATCCAAGGGGGCTTGAAAGAGGGAATGACAATCTCAAGATCACACAGGTATTTAATCGCACAGGTAGAATGGAAGCTTGGATATCTTGGTTTCCAACTCAACTGAGAAAGAAAAGCTAGGCTCATCTGAAAATCTGAACCATTTTTACAGATATTTCATATAAGAAAAAAAAATGTAATTTTCCTTCACTTCTACCTCACAAAAATATACGCATTTGTTTTCTCATTTTCTAAAAACAGTTGTGGCAAGTTGTCAGTTTTGTCTAGGGAGAGAATTTGAAATTAATTTCCTCTGAACTCTAGAGCTTCTCTTTTGCAAAGTCTACTCACTGGGGGTGGGGTGGGGGACTCATCTGGACCTCTTGTCTTCTACCGCGTCAGTCCTTTTAAAGCCAGTGTGTTTGCCTCTAATGACAAATGTGCTCACCGATGTGGAAGCAATAAGTTACCAGGAATTGAGGAGGAAGGCCCTTTTCAAGGTAAGAGAGCATGAAGAGTGGGGATTTTCCTTTTTTTCAATTAGTGGGCAGCTTGTAGTTTAACAGTGCTGAGTCAGAGGCAAATCCAGTAAGCCCAGAACCCTCTCTACAGTTAAAGCTACACTCTGTTGAGAGATTGGTAATCTAACACTAAGAAGTCACAGTTAGTGTGCTGCCAAAGGAATTTCTGTTTTTGCCACCCATGGTATTTTAAAAGCTAATTGTGATGGCTAAGGTTGTGTGTCACCTTGGCTAAGTTATGATTCTCAGTGGCTTGGCGGATATTACGTAATCATTCTCTATTTTGTGATCCGATGTGAGCAGCCAATCAGTTGAAAGGCCAATCAGTTGACAGGCCAATCAGCTGAAAGGCGAATCAGTTGAGAGCCAATCAGTTTCCTTAGGGGTGTGGCCTACAACTAATATATATGGATGTTCTGGCAAAGTTCTCTCTGTATTCTGCATCTGACTCATCATCCTCTGACCTCTGGTTCCTGGAACCGTGAGCCAGCAGCCTTCTACCTGATCTTGGAATTCACAAACTCCCACAGCCCCATGAAACAACAGCCTCTGCTTGACTTGCCAATTTTGACTTCATCAGCCCCTACAATCACGTGAACCAGGAGAAACCTGTAGCCTGACGCCCGACCCACAGATCTGGGACTTGCTACCACCTAACAACTGCGTGAACCATTTCCTTGAGATAAATCTCTCTCTATATGTTTATATATATACGCTTTCACTGATTTTGCTCCTCTAGAGAACCCAGTCTAAGACACTAATCTTATACAATGTTGATCAAGCATTACAAGTAGCAGAAATTTCCAGAGGAAGAAAGAATCTTAGAGGAGTAGATTAAAATTAAGAGAATATTTAAAAAATATATTTAAAATGCTTACCAATATAAAAAATAGACACAATTTTTAAAATTATAAATTTGTTATAGATTTAATTTTTAAAATAGGTTTTGCTAGAATTTTTAAATTCACTTTAGCATATAAATCACTCCTTAAAAGTTAGGCATTAATGAAAATGATGAAGTTGCACCCTAATATCTGAGCAAGCTATGCTGCATCTTTTCTGGAGTTTCACCATCCTGTCCACTTGACCACATTGCCTCCCAAGAGATTTTGGTATTGGGCGATATAGAGCCTAGCATAGTATAAGTGAGCTTACAAATATTTTTTGCGTGATGGCTTTAAAATTCCCTTCAGTCTTTTACATTGCATTTAAAAAGAAGCAGAAAGAAAGAGACTTTTTCAGAGGTAAAAACAGTTGGACTATTTTTCACAGTGGAATATCCTACGCTCAGGCATCATATTCCCTTCCCTTTTCTACCTGCCTTCATGCCCTTGGTTTCTTCTCACCCTTCTTACCTGTACCACTGGAAGTATTCCCCATCTCAGTAAAGGCATCCTCATCCTTTCATTGGCTGAGGCCAAAACAAACTTGAGGTCATCCTTGACACCTCACTTTCTCTCAGATTCCACATCCTATCTCTCACCAAATGGTGTCAGCTCTACTTTCAAGATACATCCATAATCTGCCTATTTACCACACCTGTCCAAGCTATCTTCTACTAATCCTGGAATGAGGTCATTGGCCATTTAATGGGTCTTCTTGCTTGTTCTCCCCCTCCTCACAGGTCACTCAATCCAATCCTTGCTAAAAAAAAAAAAAAAAAAGCCCAAAGGATGCCCATCTCTATCAGGTAAAAGAAAAAGTCCTTCATCAGCTTAAACAAGACCCTACCTCTTACCTGTCTGGCCTCCTGTTTCCTCTCTGGCTCCCCTCCAGCCATACTGCCTTCTCTAACACACCAGGTACACCAAGGTCTCTGGGTGTTTTCACTTGTTCTTGCTGCCTACACTATTCAAATGGCTTGCTCCTCCATCTCTTACAGGTCTTTGCTCAAATTTCACTTTCCCAGTGAGGCTTCACTTAAAAATTCAATTAAAAATTGTACCCCTACATACACATTTCGAAGTCCCTTTCACTGCTTAATTTTTAATCTAGACCATTTGTTGTCGTTTAACATACTACACATGTTGAGTATTTACCCACCCCCATTAACATAACGAGGCCCAGAACTGAGGTCTAGTTTCTTTGAAGTTTTATGTCAGCCACCTAGAATAATACCTGGTATACAGTATATGTTCAATAGACACTAGCTGAATTCATGAATGATCTATTATTTCTTGTGAAAGAAGAGGAAGAAAGGAAAGGAAAGAGAAACAGGATAAAAGAGAGAAAGACAGGGACAGAGGAAGAGCAAGAGACGGAGAAATGAGAATGAAAGCCAGAAGCTATGGCCTGATTTTTTAAATTTAAATAAATATGCAGATATGCAGTTAAATTATTTCCCTGATGTTTTTCTAAAATTGAATTTGTTTAAGTGATGTGTCATACTCTATGCATTTTTTAAAATGATTAGTGAGTATTACATTCCTCTTTCCCAGCACTCCAGATAATATCCAAAATAAAAGAGCCCAGTTGCTACAAAGGGGGCTTAGTGCTATTGACCACATTTGTAAGTTAGTAAATGTATGTACGGCAAACAAACCACAGTCAAAAGTCTTAGGCAACCACAGTGTGCAATATGCACACAAACACCAGAAACAATTGTTCAGATGGGGATATAGGAGCTCCAGGTAGGCCAGCTCTGTGAGCAGCCTTTAGTATGTCCCTGAGTGCCTCTGTATGCCCTGAATCTTAGAAACTGGTGGTATGAATTCTCTTTCCATCAGAGCTCCGTCTCTTTTCTCATCCTTACTCTCCAGCCCTGGGAAGCTCCCAGCCTGGGAGTGGCAGCTGCTGGCAGGGATATTGAATCACTCTGGAATAAACCAAGAAGAAGGAAATATAAACCCCTTCCATGGATACTATTTTATGTTACTTTTCTTTTTGTTGCTGTTATTCTGGGTCCATTGATTCATTGTTTTCTCTAGGATGCAGAGGACAACGTGCTTTTCGGAATTGAGCTTCGTAATATTAGTGAAAATAAAGGAGTACAGAAGACAGCTTTTTCTAGAAATGAGGAAGCAAAAAACATAAATGCTCTACAAGCAATCAAGATATGTGCTATAAATACAACAAACATCCATCTATATGCACAGCTGAGTCTGCAGGATGGAAAGGGAAATCCCCCATGGGAGGTGATACAGGGACAACTAAACACGAAAGCAGTGAACTAATGGGTTGAAGCTGCATTGCCCAGAGAGAGGCTGTGGCTATATAGCACCAGGGTTCGTGCACTCTGATGTTCAAGGGTGGACAGCCAAGGAGGCCTTAATCCCTGGAGAATTAGAAATGAGATCCCCACATAATTTCTGGATTCATACTTGGCTGGTCATTTTGTAGCAATGTGGCCGGGGAAATGTTACCTGTCTCTTTTTCGATTTGGAGTGAGGAAAAAATATCTTAAGACTTTGAAACCAAAGGCTTGTACTTTGTGCTTGTTTAAAGCACGTGCATACACACACACACGCACACACACGAATGATATATTCAGGCCAATGATTACCTCAAAATAGAAAGGGAAAGACAAGGAAGTGAGAAATATAGTTGAATCTGTACTTTGTAAATATTTTTTAAAGAACTAAGTATAAGTTAAAAAGGGAGTTAAAGAATATTTCAGGCAGAAAGAAAGAAAGTGTATGCAAAGGTCCTGTGGTAGAAGGAAGCAGGCCACAGTTGAGGACAGTCCGGTGGAAAGGGTTGCAAGAAAGTAAGAGAAGACCAGAAATGGAGATGCTGTAAGTAGACCAAGTATGAGACCAGGCATATACACAGCTACAAATAAGCAGAGTTGCACATAATATTTGGGAATTGACACATTTCTCTATGGCTAATTACTAAAGGGAGTTTCTGGGTAGTGCGAATGATTAAAGCACTTGACTTCTAACTGAAAGTTTGGAGGCTTGAGTCTACCCAGAGGTACATCCAAAGAAAAGCCTGGTGACCTCCCCAAAAACCAACTATTGAGAACTCTTTGGAGCATAATTCTACTCTGACACTCATGGGGTTGCCATGAATCAGGGTCAACTCAACAGCAACTGGTAATTATTAAAAGCTTTTTGATGGTTTACTGCATTTCCCAAAGTAAAGAAAAATAAAGTCAGCTTCTTAATGCTTTAGATATTCCTATGGAAGAGGACTACATTCATACTGTAGTCATTATTTGAAGTCAAACACTAGGTCCTTGAGGACTGGGTCTTTAATCTTGCCTTGAGCAGATCGGGTACCACGGTTAGTACAATGCCTCCCCAAAGATGTCCATTTCCTAATCCCCCAAACCTGTGAATGTGTAAATTTACATGACAAAAGGGATTTTGTAGATGAGATTAATTCAAGAATTTTGAGATGGCAAAGATTATTCTAGAGTACCTGGGTGGGTCCAATGTAATCACAAGGGTTCTTATAAGAAGGAGGCGCAAAATGAGATGTGACTATGGAAGTAGAAATAAGAGTGACATGGCTATATGCCAAGGAATGTGGACAGCATCTGTCCTTATCGTTGTTAGGTGCTGTCATGGACTGAATTATATCCACCAAAAAATGTGTGTATCAGTTTGGCTGGGCCATGACTCCCAGTATTGTGTGGTTGTCCTCCATTTTGTGACTGTAATTTTATGTTAAAGAGGAGTAGGGTGGGATTGTAACACCCTGACAAAGATCACTTCACTGATCCAACATAATTCCTGGGGTGTGGCCTGCAGCAGCTTTTATCTTACAAGAAATAAAAAGAAAGGGAAGCAAGCGGAGAGTTGGGGACCTCATACCACCAAGGAAGAAGTACTGAGAACAGAGCGCATCCTTTAGACCCGGGTCCCTGAGCTGAGAAGCTCCTAATCCAGGTGCAGATTGAAGAGAAAGAGATTCCTTTAGAGCCAACAGAGAGAGAAAGTCTTCCCCTGGAGCTGACGCCCTGAATTTGGACTTCTAGCCTACTTAGACTGTGAGAAAATAAATCTCTCTTTGCTAAAGCCATCCATTTGTGATATTTCTGTTATAGCAGCACTAGATGGCTAAGACCGGGGCTGCTGAGTTGGTTCCAACTCATAGTGGACAGCTTCTAGAAGCTACCAAAGGAAGGGCACAGCTTCTTCCCTAGAGCCTCCAGAAAGAATAGAGCCCTGAACCATTTTAGGCTTCCATCTCCAGAACTGTAAAATAATGAATGTGTGTTGTTTTAAGGCACTAAATTTGTGGCAATTTGTTACAACAGCGCAAGGACACTAATAGAGGTATCTAGCACAAACCCAATGAAGGGATAAGGGTAAGGTAACTGCAAAGCTATTTTCTAATGGATAATATAAATAAGGACATGTAAGACTCCACAATTTATACAATTCAGCCATATAGAAGCTGTGTTGTTCAATACAGTAGCCACTAGCGACATATGGCTTTTGAGCACTTAAAATGTGACTAGTCCTAGTTGAAAGGGGCCCAAAGTGCAAAACATACAGTGGATTTAAACAATGGTATGAAAAAAAGAATGTAAAATATCTCGTTAATAATTGTATATTGATTATATATTGAAACAATGACATTATGGATAGATTCAAGTTAAATAAACTATACTATTACAATGAGTTTCACCTGTTCTTTTTTTACTAGAAAACTTAAAACTGCATATGTAGCTAGCATTATTTTTCTATTGAACGATATTGATATATGCACTTCCATCCATAAAAAAAAAAAAAAAAAAAAATTGCCATTGAGTCAACTCCGACTCACAGTAACCCTATAGGACAAGTAGAACTGCCCCTAGGGTTTGCCAAGAGTGGCTGGTGAATTCGAACTGCCTACATTTTGGTTAGCTGATGAGCTCTTAACCACTACACCACTGGGACTCCATAGCAGGTCCAAAATTTACACAATTCCACAGCATTTAGCAATTCTATAAACCCAGAGTCAAACTGAAAAGGAGATATTGTAGATACTTAGCAAACGGTGTTATAAAAAAAAGAGCTAACGAACAAATACATCAATATGTGCTAGCTCACAATATACAGACAGGCATTTTTCTCATATATTAAAACCATCGAAGTAACCTTCAATGTTTTCTGGGGTACTCCCATCAGTGTCCATTTTGAAGTCTTTGAAATTTTATTGTAAAGCCTGGTTTTTCATGGTTTCTTCATTTTTTATTTTGCTTCTCTGGATACGGCATAATATTTGTTTTCAAGGCTAAACAAACCTCCATGGGATTGGAATAACATATCTGAAAGAATAAACGATGGTTTTGTTCATCCTGGCAAATACTTTGCACTGATTTTAATACAGTTCTCTACCACATACATGGCAAGAGAATAAACTGGAAACTAGCACAAATCAATGAAATAAATCTGTTAACTGGATACCGGAAATAATTAATGGATATGAATTTTTACACATCCCTTAAAATCCCCAGCTTTGGAACCACTGCCGATTAGAATATTTCTAAATACATATTTCAAAATCATCTAAAAGCTTACATTATCCTTGCTGCTTAGTACATTCTGTTATTCACTTGATGAGGTAAAGTGTAAATGACCCCCCAAATACCACGTATTGGTGATAATGTTGTATAACTACATAATTTTTGACTTCGAATCATAAAGAAGAAATGAAGCAGTATCAGAGGTGAAACAAGAAATTATGGTTGCAATCATAGTTATAACCTTGGATAAATGAGAGGTGGGTTTGAAAGTCATTTCCATGGCAGCCCATGTGTCGAAAGTGTAGGACCACAATCGTCATTATTCATGTAATGCATGGGGATTCATTCTAAGTACCAGGTCTGTCTCCTGTCTGAATTTATTCCACATGCATTTAAAGGGCAATCATTTTTAAAGAATAACGTAAAAATCAGCTTTCAAGTTCGATTTTCATTTGGGAAATCAAGATTCGAATCAAATTACCTTTTGTTTACAAAATAAATCCAGCAAAGATAATTAAACCGTGCCACACTGAAAGTGTCTAAGTCTTAACGGAAATAATTATAAAACTTGGCCCTTTTTCAGTGCAATAAAAATCACTTTCTTCTCTATCAAAGGCCCTAGGTATTCTTGTTTACTTCTATCATGAAACCGAAAGCCAAGCCCACTGCCATGGAGTCCATTCTGACCTGCCCCTTAGGGTTTCCAAGGCTGTAAATCCTTACAGAAGCAGACCGCCACATCTTTCTCCCATGGAGTGGCTGGTGGGTCCGAACTGCTGACCTTTCAGTGAACAGCTGAGCGCTTTACCACTGTACCACCAGGGCTCGCACTTCTATCATAACTACCAGTAAACAGCTATAGAACTTAAACTAGACCACAGATCAGAAGATGAATTTTGAAATGACTAGGAAGTCCTACTTTTATTTATGTTAGGTAAGTAAGCCATAGATTGTAACTGTCTTATATCGGGTCATGTAAATAGAAAAATTATATTCATAAGGTGAGTGGAACTCATATATTGAGAAGGATAGGGGCACAATGGATGAATTTTGGAGCATCGCGGTTTTAATGGGGTGACAGAAAAAGAGGGATTCAGGCAGGAAATGAAGAAAAAGCAGCCGAAGGAGTAGAGAGAAGCCCAGGAAAGAAGAGTTGTGCTACAGAAGCCAAAGAATTGTCACAGCATACCTGTTACTATAAGAAATCGAGTAACATCAGGATTAAAAAAGGGCCATTAGATATAGAAATTGAGTGGCTAAGAACTTGGCTGCTAACCAAGAAGTCATCTGTTCAGATCCACCAGCTGTTCCTTGGAAACCCTATGGGGCAGTTCTACCCTGACCTACAGGGTCACTGTGAGTTGGAATCGGCTTGATGGCAACGGCCTTCTTTTGTGGCCTTAAAAAAAAAAACCCGTTGTCATTGAATCAATTCCAACTCATAGCGACCTTATAGAGCAACGTAGAACGGCCCCATAGAGTTTCCAAGAAGCAGCTGCTGGACTTGAACTGCCAACCTTTTGGTTAGCAGCCAAACTCTTAACCACTGCACCACCAGAGCTCCTTTGTGGCCTTAGTGAGAGAAATTTTTGCTGGAAGTGAAAAGCGAGCATGTCAGGTCATAACTAATATATAGAAAACCTTATAAAGTTTCAGAAGGATGTTACCTATTTATATAAAGCATATGTTTATTTATATAAAGTTTGGTTAAATTTCAAAATTACAGCAGAAACAGAAAGAAATAACAAATAAATAGAACTGTTGTTCCTATTTTATTCTCTACTTCTACTGCATTTTTCCTGCAAAAATTCATTCTGAAAAAATGCCAGTCAGTTAGCAATATCTCACTATATTGCAATTTGTTTTATACTATTTCTTTCTCCATCAGCCTCCTCTGACAGAAGACAGCAATGCAAACATGGCATGGGAGAGTTGAGATAGCTCTATATAGTTACATATGTCACTTGGTGGTAGGCAATATTTTCCAAGAACATTGTAGGTTGTACGAAGCGTTATGAAAACTTAATAGCTTTCTAGCAGTTAAGAGAATTCATGTGAAATTGAATTGGAATTGAATGTCAATTGGAAATGCACTTTTTTTAAAATGAATTTTTAATTTTATCTACCGAAAAGACCTACAAACAAAGACATCAGTAAATAAGCATATTTAGAGACAGACTCTTTTTATTAAATACCATTCTCCATGTTGAACAGCCAGGGATTCTCGAAGGAATGGATAAATCCGTGTCTGCCAGAGCAACGTATAAGTTGATGCTGGGACTTCTTATTTTTTCCAGAAAGCAAGGGAATTGTCAAGACAAATTGGGGTGTATTCAAGGGAAATGAAGGCCAGCTTCAAGAAGTTTTTTTAGGGTAAATTGTGGAAACTTTGAATAGAAAAAAAAATGAATAATTCTGATTGTAAAATATTAAATAAATAAAAACCTAACAATAGATAGAAATACTTAAAAAACAAGGAAGGGAATTCATTTGCCAGCATTAGAATTGACTTTCTAACCAAGACTTTTATCTGCAAATTAGTATTTCACGTAAAAGCATTAACCTTGTCCTTTATGCTAAAAATTGAGTTTGTTTTTATTTGATGAGGAAAAGCTCTTTAAAGAAGAATACTAGCAAATATACGTTATATATGATACGACGATTTTAAAAATCACAGTTTTGCAATCCATGGTGAAGTAATTGATTCTATTGCTACAATCATTAGGAAAAAAGGTACGTGGAGAAAAGATATTTACACAAAGCAAAAAATTATTCCTACTTTTTTACAACCAATATACACACTGATATACACACATGCAGCAACTCACTTTTATGTGTATACGTGTGTATGTGTCTGTATGTTTTTACAGTGGAGATATGTTTGTAACCTCTTAGATGAGTGATCAAACTTAGCACCACCAATAGTAGGACAAACTGAAGTTATACGCTTCCTAATTATGATGCAATATGAAGTACATGATATAATCAATGACGTTTTCTTGCCAAATATGTTAAACCCAAATATAATTAGGACATTAGACTTAACTTTCAGTTTACTGAAAACACAGGGAATATAAAATCAAGTTTATGACATAATGAAGAAACAATTAGACAAACATCAAACGTGAAATATACTACAAGAAAGCTGTCTCTTTTTTTTAGAGTCACCGTCATGGAGAAAAATGTGAAAGGGCTCTTCTTGATTAAAAGCTACAAAACAACCAAGTACAGTGTTCGAATCTTGACTATATTCTTGTTTGGAGAAAAAAATTAATAAAAGACATATTTGGGATAATTGGGAAAATCTGAATATTGTCTAGATAATAAACATTATCAGAGGATGTTAATTTTCTTAGGTGTGATGATGATATTATAACTTTGTAGTAGAATCTTATTCCATTTAGGAAATTCATGTTGATGCACTAAGGACAAATTGTCTTAACATCCGCAACAACTTTTTTGTATACTGGAAAAATTCTATAGTGGTGGCACAGTAGTTAAATGTTCAGCTGCCAACCAAAAGGTTGGCAGTTCAAATCCACCAGCCACTCTTTGGAAACCCTATGGGGCAGTTTTCTTCTGCCCTATAGTGTCACTATGAGTCGGAATCAACTCAAGGGCAACGGGTTTGGTTTTGGTTTTTGGCTACCAATTCCTAATTCCTATGCTCTGCCCAGATTGTTCTCTGAATTTGAAATGCACGTTGTCAATGGCCTTTTCAAAAATCTCCATTTAGATATCCAGTAAGCACCTTTTAACTTCCCATGGCATGAATTCCTGATTTTTCCTTTCAAAACTATCTCCCTGCCATCTTCCACATCTCAGTTGATGGAAACTTCACCCTTTCAGTCATTCAGAATAAAATCTCATAGAACTCCATTGACATCTCTGCTTCTTTCACAACATATTCAGTATGTCAGGAGGCCCTGTTGGTTCTAAAATCAAAATCTATTCAGATCTGACCACTTCACATCACCTCCATTGTTACCACTCCTGTTCAAGCCACTGTCTTAATGTCTTCTTCAAATTCCTGGAATAGACTCCTAATCGCCTTGCTTCCATCCTTTCCAAGTTTCAGTCTATTCTTAACCCAGGGTTCAGAATGATCCATACCAAAGTTCAATGATCCAGAGCTGACAACACAATTCTGACATCTTTAGCATAAAGCCTCCATAGTATGACCAGTTTTTACTATTCCATAGTTTAATAGATTGAATTGTATCCCCCCAAAATATGTGTCAACTTGGCTAGGCCATGATTCCTAGTATTGTGTGATTGTCCACCGTTTTGTCATCTGATGCGATTTTCCTATCAGTTGGAAATCCTATCACTATGATGTTAATGAGATGGGATTAGTGGCAGTTATGTTAATGGACCAAGACTCAATCTAGAAGATTAGGTTGCATTTTAATCCAATATTTTTTGAGATATAAAAGAGACAAGTGAACAGAGAGGCAGGGACACCACACACCACCAAGAAACAAGAGCAAGGAGAATAGCACATCTTTTGGACTCGTGTTCCCCACACTAAGGAGCTCCTAATGCAGGGGAAGATTGATGACAAGGATCTTCCCCCAGAGTCCACAAAGAGAGAAGGCCTTCCCCTGGAGCTGATGCCCTGAATTTGGACTTCTACCCTACTAGACTGTGAAAGAATATACTTCTGTTTGTTGAAGCCATTCACTTGTGGTATTTCTGTTACAGCAGCACTGGATGACTAAGACACATAGTCAATGAAAACTGGGAAAAAGTACAGTAAACGCATCTTTAAGGAAATCACCTAAAAGTTGTGTACATCAAATCTTCTCAGAGTTCATTGGCCAAATCTAGACACAAAGCTTACAGCTTACACAAAATTAAACTCAAAATGGATCTTAAACCTAAATGTAGGATGTAAAACTATACAACTTTTAGATAAAAATGTAGGAGACATAGGAGAAAATCTGATTGACTTTAGGTTTGACGGTGACTTTAGATACAACACCAAAAGCACAATCCATGAAAGAAAAAATTTATAATTTGGACTTCATTAAAATTAAAAACTATTCTATGAAAAACCCAGTGCCGTCGAGTTGATTCCGACTCATAGCGACCCTATAGGACAGAGTGCTAAAAGAAAAGAAAAATCACAGACTTGGAGAAAATATTTGTAAAACACATATCCAATAAATGACTTACATCCAAAATATACAAAGAACTCTTAAAACTCAGCAAATAAGAAAATAAAAATACCCAATTAAAAAATGGGCAAAAGATCTGAACAGAAACCTCACCAAAGAAGGTATAATATGGCAATAAGTATATAAAAAGACACTCAGTATCATATGTCATTAGGGAATTGCAAATTAAAATAACAATGCAATATCAA
The DNA here is from genome assembly GCF_030014295.1 of Loxodonta africana. Classification (NCBI taxonomy): domain Eukaryota; kingdom Metazoa; phylum Chordata; class Mammalia; order Proboscidea; family Elephantidae; genus Loxodonta; species Loxodonta africana. Next base: position 23,007,433 of record NC_087342.1, on the reverse strand, counting down.
TACAGACCTATTAAAACACCGCACATCAGTTGCCATGGAGACGATTCCTACTCATGTCCACCCCATGAGTGTCAGAGAAGATCGATGCTCCATAGGGTTTTCAATGGCTGATTTTTCAATAGATCGTCACGCCTTTCTTCCAAGGCACCTCTGGGTGGACGGGGACCTCCAGCCTTTTCTTTGGCAGTCAAGTACGTTAACCATTTATACCACCGTGGGACACCAGGCTTACAACGCCAAAAGAAAAAAAACATTACTATCTAGCCAGTTCTGACTCTTAGTGACCCTATAGGACAGAGTAGAACTTCTCCACACAGTATTTAAGGAGTGGCTGGTGGATTCAAACTGCTGACTTTTTGGTTAGCAGCTGAGCTCTTGACCACTATGCCACCAGGGCTCCTACCAGGTCCAGCAACTGTGCTTCTGGTTATTTACCCAAATGAGATAAAAAAACATATGTCCACTTAAAAACCTGAATGATAATATTAATAGTTATTGTTATGTGCCGTCGAGTCGGTTCCAACTCATAGCAACCCTATGCACAACAGAACAAAACACTGCCGGGTCCTGCACCATCCTTACAATCGTTGTTATGCTTGAGCTCATTGTTGCAGCCACTGTGTCAATCCACTCTTTGAGAGTCTTCCACTTTTCCGCTGACCCTGTACTCTGCCAAGCATGATGTCCTCCTCCAGGGACTGATCCCTCCTGACAACATGTCCACAGTATGTAAGACACAGTCTCGCCATCCTTGCTTCTAAGGAGCGTTCTGGTTGCACTTCTTCTAATACAGATTTGTTCGTTCTTTTGGCAGTCCATGGTACATTCAATATTCTTTGCCAACACCATAATTCAAAGGCATCAACTCTTCTTCGGTCTTCCTTATTCATTGTCCAGCTTTCACATGCATATGATGCGACTGAAAATACCATGGCTTGGGCCAGGGACACCTTAGTCTTCAGGGTGACATCTTTGCTCTTCAAGACTTTGAAGAAGTCCTTTGCAGCAGATTTGCCCAATGCAATGCGTCTTTTGATATCTTAACTGCCACTTCCATGGCTGTTGATTGTGGATCCAAGTAAAATGAAAACCTTCACAACTTCAATCTTTTCTCCGTTTATCATGATAGTAGCTTTATTAATAATTGCCAAATCTTAGAAGAAAAGAAGTAGTCCTTCAATAGGTGAATAAATAAAAAAAAAACTATGGTGCATCCACACAATGGAGTATTATTTAACAATAAAAATAAATGAGCTATCAAGCCATGAAAAGACAGGGAAGAACCTTAAACGCGTATTGATAGTGAAAGAAGCCAGTCTGAAAAGGTTTACAGTATGATCCTAGCTCTATGACATCCTGAAAGAGGCAAAACTAGAGAGTCAGTGAAGAGATCAGTGGTAGTCAGGGGCCTGGGATAGAGGGATATGTAGGTGAAGCACAGGGGATTTTTAGGGTGGTGAAAGTATTGTGTATGCTACTTCAATGGTGAATACATGATATTATGCACTTGTCAAAACCCACAAGATCATAGAAGACAAATTGTGAACCTTGATGTAAACTATAGTTAACAATAACATGTCAATATTGGTTCAATTAATTGTATCACACGTACCACAGGAATGCAAGATGTAAATAACTGGAGGAACCTTCCACAGGGGACCAAGGGATATATGGGGACGCTATACTTTTTTTTTTTTATACTTTCTGTACAATTTTTTCTGTAAACCTAAAATTGCTCTAAAAATATAATCTATTAAATGTAATAATTCAGTAGGAGAGTACTTACATATTCACCCCAATCTCTCGAGTTATATTATTAAAAGATGGGGCAACACATACTGTTTTTTATCACAACTACCTTTGTGCCAGTCACTCTACTGGACACAGGAGACATAACAGGCAAATAAAACTTGAGCAAGATACAACCCTTAGTGAACAGGGAGTCACCTCTAATTTCTGTTCAAAATTACTTGAAACACTACCTGTCATGTAAAGTCATTGCCAGCCTTACAAAGAGAGATGAATAAAAGACGGTTTCCTGGGAATAAGGGGAGAAATCAACCCTGGACAAAAAAATGTAGAGAAACAAAGGATTGCCAGAAAGGAGGCAGGAGAGCATACGAAAGAAGATGCATTTGCCTGAAGAACAAATTGATAAGTGAACAAACATATCTCAATGCCTAGGAGAAGGAGATAAATTCAGAAGGGATAATTACTATGGCTGTATAAAGGCGTCTGGTGGAGTAGTGTTTAAGTGCTACAGCTGCTAACCAAAAGGTCGGCAGTTTGAATCCACCAGGTGCTCCTTGGAAACTCTACAGAGCAGCTCTACTCTGTAGGGTCGCTATGAGTCAGAATCAACTCGACGGCAATGGGGTACAGGTATAAAGGTGCAATGGACAGGGGATATGTTCAGGCATTGGGGAAGGATGAATTGAAATGGGACTGCTAGTGAAGGCTTTAAGAAGCCCTGGTGGCACAACGGTTAAGCACTTGGCTGCTAATTAAAAGGTCAAGGATTCCAATACATCAAGGGCTCCACTGGAGAAAAGACTTAGCTATCTGCACCTGTAAGATTCCCTAAAAACCCATTGCCAACAAATTGATTCCAACTCACAGTGACCCTATAGGACAGAGTAGAACTGCCCTATAGGGTTTCCAAGGCTGGAAATTTTTATGGAAGCAGACTGCCACATCTTTCTCCCACAAAGTGGCTGATAGATTCGAACAGCCAACCTTTCTGTTAGCAGTCAAGTACTTAACCACTGTACCACCAGGGCTCCTCTAGAAAGACTACAGCGTGGTAAGCCCTGAAGAGCAGTTCTACTCTGTGCTATAGGGTCACTCGCTATGAGCTGGAATCAACTTGACAGCATACAACAACAGTGGGGGCTGCATTGTTTGGGCTTAACTAGCTTTGTCTTCTGTCTAGATGCTGCGTTGTCTCATCCAGGCATCCCCTTCAGGGTCTAGCAGTCAATCTTCCATCTGCTGGTTGTGCTGATTGCTGGTAGCTCATGGCTGCGTCCCTGTCCAGCTTGTCCTCAGTCTAAGGGAACAGCTTCAGTTACATTTACAAGCCTAACCTGAAAATAGCGCACTTCCAATAACTAGTGGATGCCAGAGTACAAAGGCCAGGCTCAATGTGGGGCAACACTTAAGAGCCATATGAGCTCTAGGGCCAGTTCCCCCAGAGCTTGGCTGAGACTCTTGTTTTATTCACATTATGCGTTAAATTGTCTTTGTCTAGTCAGCTCGGCTTTCCTTACTCCCTTACAGTTGTTGTTCCTGAGTGTATTCTCCTATAAACCTCCTGCAGACAATCTCCGTCTGTTTCTAGGGAACCTGAACTAAGACACCTTGGCTTACCCAACCAGTCAGTGAGCCGATGTAGCATAACTCATTATACATGAATTTTTTCAGCTCTTTTTTAAGTTGCATACTGGAATATTTATCACATGTTATATAGTCCTGAAAATGGGTCATCTTTTTAGGTGGTACTCCAGCAATAGAGTCCCTTAGGGTCTCACATTACTCTATGGCCTAATAACTGTTGAAGACCCCAGTTCATCAAGAAATTATAGTCTGGCAGTAATTATTCTTTGGCAGTTTGCAAAGATTTGCAGAATTCTAGAACATTAGATCTATAATATACTTTTGCAATCATCTAAATTTTACAGTTGACAGATGAAGATTCAGCTCACTTGTGTAATACCTAGCGTATAACATCACTTATTTCCTTCTCTCTCTGTCTTTCTCTCTGCTCTGCTCTGCTCTGCTCTGCTCTGCTCTCTTCTCAGCAGACAGCAATCATATCTGAATCACAGTCACATTCCCAGATTCCAGTCAGCACTTTGCCTGTCACAGTTGCTTAGAAAGTGTGTGTTTGTGAAACTTAGAATGAGGACGGTCTATAACGAACACGTTAAACTTGGGGAGCCATTCTAGACTCCTCCTTTTACGTTACTTCCAATATTCAGTTAGTCATTAGCATCTGAAATTCTAAGGCCTACGTGTCCTTATAATTTGTACTTACTTCTTCCTTTACATCTCTACTGCTTTGGTAATGACCTTCATCATTTAATACTAAAAATATTAAAATAGGCTACTAACTGTTCTTCATGATGCTATGTTTTTACCTCACTCAATTAATTCTTCACTATGTAACTAGAGAAGTTCTAAAATAAATAAGTAAGCAAACAAACAAGAAAAATGCAACGTTGGATCTATATTCTTTCAGTGAGATCCGAACTCCTTGTCCAATGGTCAAGCTCCTCAATGCAATGAGCTCCACGTCATCTGCTGCCACATCGTCTCATATATGGGTTCTGTAGTCACAGCTATCTTCACCCCAAATGTGCCTTCTCTACTCAAATATCATTCCCTTTGCTTGGAATTCCTCCAGCTTCATTTTTCACTTGCTTAATCCCTACTCATGCTTAAAGTAAATTGTCATCTGCTCTAAGTAGTATTCCATGAGTTTTTCCCTTTGCCAAACAGTTTTAAAATGCCTTTCATAATCCTTTGCTTCCTGAAAGATTAAATTAAGTGTTTCATAGTTCAAAAAGTCACTATGAATCAGAATTGACTCAAAGGCAAAGAGATTGGTTTGTTTTAGTTCAATAAGTAGCAACACCCTCAAATTTGGAAAATGGAAAAATAAAGTAGGGAAAAGAGAAAATCTAGTTTTACTTAAAGGTGCATTCATCTGGGTGAGGGAGCAGAGGCTGAATTAACTCAGGGGGAACTCAGAACTTTTAGAACAAAACAAACAGATGTACACTACAGGAAAAATATTTGGTGTAGTATAGATACTATGGGCTTCAGTTTAGTTTACTGACTTCCGGCTCCTTATGTATATATTGAACTGTAGTTTTGACATATCCAGGAGAGAAATGGATAGTTGTCCTGTCTTCTCGTAGCAGTGTTTTTTCCAGTCTATAAAAGGTATTATTTCACCATTTTTTTGTTTGTTTGTTTTCTGAAAAAATGAGGTGTTTTATGTAGAGATTATCTGAATCAGGACAAGAAAGATCACAAGAAGAATAAAAATTAGTGGAGACAAATCAGGAGATTAGTTGTCCTCAGGAGTAGATTATCCAACAGGCAAGGTAAGCACTGTGCTTACCTTGCTTACAAGATCACCTAAAGTAAACAAATTCACATTTTTCACATCAAAGATTCTGCTTCTAGGTATGGCTGGCATCTTTCTCTCTCCCAACCCCACAGCACCTTCCTGCAGAATCAAATTTATAATCCTTGACGGGGCGGATGAACCAGTAAGCAAGGTAAGCAGGGGTTTACTTGCGCTTACTTACTAATCTGTAGTGAATAATTTCACCCACGTGAAAGCACATAGAAGACTTTGAACCAATTGCTACGCTGACATTTGAAATTACAATAGCTGCTGCTGCCTGGATTTCCTCGTATAAAAGCAATTCCTCTTTTATTTTTTTCTAAGCCCCTTTGAGAAATATCCTTTCCTTCTATGGCTAAAATGTTGTTTTGTTTTTGTTTTTAATTCAAGCCAGTCTGAAAGAAATACTTTTTATGTCCTCTGTAACAAGGTAACATGAAATTAAGACTATCAGTCCAGGATTCTCATTTGCAAAAAAAAAAAAATTTCTTTTTTCTTTATGAGTTCCGCATAGTGACAAGAAATGGTAGTTACTTAGTGACTGCCCTTCAGTTCAGGATTTATGACAATAACAGAAGGCCATTTCTTCCCTGAGACTGAGAACTTCTCTCCAGTGTATTGGAAAGGACCTTTCTCCATGTCCTCAATGGATTTTCCTGTGCAGTGCTTAGCCTAGCAGAACCAAAGCCCAATGCTATTAACCAGATGCTCTGCAGAGAGTCAGAAAGCCTGAAATAATGGACAGCCAGGCCCCCGTAGAACGGAGCATTCATGCAGACTGATTTGCTGTCTACTTTAAATCCTAGTAGCATGAGGTAATTTGCAACCTGCCATTTCCTGGCTGAGTGGGAGGAATTCTTCACATATTATCAATGAAGACACAATATAATTTATTCTTCTACTCTCTAACTTTTTGGTTTCAGTTTCCTACATCTACATCTTTGGAAGGAAAATGGCAATGCCTAAATAACAACTGGGCAAAGGCTGTAGAGAGGGAGGCAGGGAGGGAGAGAGGGACAGGAAGATAAAAAATCAACTAGACAACAGGAGCAGGTGGTCAGTAGTGACAAATATGACTAAAAAATAAGGGCAACATGGAGCGAAAAACAGGACTTTTGATTTGAAAACTAGGTTATTCAGAAGCAAGGTTGTGCATAAGCAAGGATTAACAGTAGAGCTGAGAGCCAGTGGCCAGCCTGCAAACCTTAAAAAGTGAATGATCTGTCAACAAAAGCACCAGCAGCAAAAGACAAAATAAATGGGACCATATAAAAATTAATGACTTTATTTGTAAACTTTCACTTAAACCACAATAAAAATTATTTTTTTAAAAAATTAAATACCTTTGTTCATCAAAGGACTTTACCAACAAAGTGAGAATACAGCTTACAGACTGGGAAACCATTTTTGAGAACCATATATCCGATAAGGGTCTAATCTCCAATACGTATAAAAACCTTCTACAGCTTAACAACAATAACAACAACAAAAAAAAAAAAAACCATCAAAAAATGGATAAAAGACTTTGTCTTGAGAATAATCAACGTAAGACTAAGTCCCAAAATGCAAAGACAATTCATAACCCCTCTTTTCCACTTCTCCATTATCCTGACACTAGCCATCATGTAACACTTTCTCTGCCCCTGGTGGGTTGGGTAATATGCAAGAAGAACTAACAGAACTCACAAAGACTACCTATACTTACAATTACCCATTTATTATAACCAGAAAGGGTACAAATAAAGAGATCCCTCATAGGTAGTCTGAAAGAGGTCACAGCAGGAGACTTCTGCTGTCCCCAGGGACATGCCACATTCTCCCATGCATAGATGTTCTCACCAGTTGTCTTAGGCTGGGTTCTGTAGAGGAGGAAAACCAGTGAAGCATATAAATGTATATAGAGAGATTTATATCAAATAAATGGCTCACGTGATTGTAGAGACTGGAACGTCCCAAGTGCATGGGTCAGGATAAAGACTTCTCCTGATTCGTGTAGTCACAGGCGCGGCGAATCCTCTTGCTCACAGCCTGCAAAGATCAACAAATCCCAAGATCAAGATCGGCAGGCAAGACCACAGGTAAGATGCTAGCTCAGGACCCAAGAACTGGAAGTCAGACAAACAGGACCCAGCTGCAGGATCTAGAGCAAGCAAAAGCCACGAGCCTTGCCAGAATGTCCTTATATCCAATGCAGGCCACACATCCAAGGAAACTCCCTTTCGACTGATTGGCTGCTCATAGCAAATCCCGTCATGGGGGTGATCACAATATAATATGACTGCCAAACCACCGAGAATCATGGCCTCGCCAGGTTGACATACAATCTTAACCATCACGCATGTCCAGGAAGCCCAGTTGCTTCTGTGTTCAGGACCTCTTATTGGCTCATTGACAGTCAATGATTAGGCCCTCAGTACGTAATCAATAATTAATCACTGAATATGCATGACTGCTTACATTATGCCTCCTTGCATTCCTGAAGAAGGAGGACCTGGTGGCACAGTGGTTATGTGCTCAGTTGCTAACTGGAAGGTCAGTGGTTCGAACCCACCAGCTGTTCTCAGGAAGAAGATCTAGCAGTGTACTTCCATAAAGATTTATAGCCTTGGAAATCCTATGGAGAAGCTCTATTCTGTCCTACAAGGTCACTATGAATTGGTATTGACTGGACAGCAACAGCTCAGTAATACCTAGGATATTGGTCTTCAAGGATTCCAGTTCATTTTTGACAACCTTTGGTTTTCCTTGATTCATACTTCATAAATGGGAATGTTCCAGTAAGATGGTGGCTTGAACAAATATATCTGATTTAATCCTTCCTGAAACCCCACTAAAACCAAAATCCTCTAAAATATCAAGTAGTTTTTAAGTCATAAATCTACAAAAATATGGAGACGAGGAGCAGAGACAACAGTAACAAAATTTAGGAAGCTAGAAAACAGAATAGAGAACACTGACTTAGTAGTACTGACAAGGCCAAATTCTAGTGCTGCAAGAGGAAGAGCCAGAAGCCCACCTGACAACTCTGGAAGTGGCGATGAAGTACCATAGGGGTGGAAAATGAAAAACCCAAACTCATTGCTGTCGAGTTGATTTCTACTTATAGCAACCCTACATGACAGAGTAGAACTGCACCATAGGGTTTCCAAGGCTGTACATTTTTACAGAAGCAGACTGCCTCAACTTTCTCCCACAGAGAGGCTAAATGGCTTCAAACAGCCGATCACTGTGCTACCAGAGCTCCTACCACAGAGATGGGGGTAGGGGATAATCCCTTTTCTAATTTCACAGATTCCATGAAGGACCCCAGCTGTTTCTAAAACAATATAGAGTCATTTCCTCTATTTTAGCACACCTCCCAATAGAAGACAGCAGGTTTATCCTCTGAAGAGGATAAAGTAGACGATGTATCAGTCAAGGTTCAGACTGTGGAGAAGAGTGTCTATGAGTATCATGTGATAAGGTGTTTACTATAAGAATTAGACTTTACACAATCCAAGAAGTCTGTCCAACATCTAAGTGGGACAGCGGAGAAGAAGCTCATGAAAGGTCTATGAGAAGCTGTTGCTTCTTTGTAACTACTGCCCCAGTAGATCTTCACAGAGCCTCTAGTGTTGGGCCTGAGGTCCCTGTGGTCAACATGGTGAGCACTCAGGAAGAAAAACTGATTGTGGAGCTCCAAAGAGTGACAATAAATGGGAACCTACTGGCTCCTCAATGTGTGTCTGACTTATTTGATCACAACAAAAAGCTTACGTGAGTAATGAGTGGTGCTTTGGTTCTCTCTACTAAATCTTACCAAAGTTTCTCTTTTGGCCAATTTTAGCCTGGAACAATACAGGGAAAGGGATTCTGGAAAATGTATTTCCCATCTTAATCAATTTACCACAGACAGTCTCTGGAACGAGGCATTACAAAAACTATCCAAGGCAGATGTAGCTTATGAGAACAGGGGATTTAAGTAAATTAAAGCACACACATAAACTGATGACTCCCCAGCCTTCTTTTCCCACTTCTCTCACTCCCGGAATACCTTCAAATAGGCCTTACTCTCCAGACTAGAAATCGGAGGGTCCCCAAAGTAAGAACCACCTTAGTATTTTGACATCAGGTGTCCCCTAACAAATGACTTAGCCCAATGATTCTACAATGAAACTGCCAGCCAATAACAACATGCTCAGAGTTGGCAGTCAGCCTTGTGGTCCATGACATTCTCAAATATGAAGAGACAATCAAGGATGACTAGACATCTGAGGAGAGACTCTAACACAGAAGAGAGAGTCTAAAATAACAGACAGAAACCAAACAACTTGGGAAAGCTGAGACTGTGCGGTAAAAGGAAAACTTAAGTATACGTATCATTGATATTTTCAAAGAGTTAAGATATGGCATTCATCCAACAGCACTAGGATATTATTAAAAAGAATTATTCAGAGAACAAAAACAGATATCCTACAAAAATTTAAATGAGAAAAAAAATAAAATTCAATAGTTTGTAAGATAAAGTTGAAGAAAACTCAAAAGTGTAGTCCAGGAAGATGAATAATATAGAGGAAAAAAAAAAACAGTAAAATCATTTAAGAAAATTTTCCAAGTCTAACTATTGCTCTATTCAAACTTACAATAAAGCTCTACTAGGAAACTATAGAGATAGAAATTTGCACATTATCTTTGGGGATGTGAAGTGAGAAGAGACACAAATTCTCATCTTTCATAGTGGGAAGTCAGCTGTTGGGTTCAAATATTTAAAAAAAAATCAAGAATTAGCAGTGGTATTTAGAGATATGAAGGCATATACAAAAATAGCTGAATTAGTTGAAAGTGATTATGAAAAAGGGAGAAAAGACTGGAGATCACTATTTATCTTAACAAGCGTGGTAGAATTAGTAACTCTTTGAATTGAGTACATGCTTAACTTACAGAAAGTGAAATTTTAAAAAGTGAATAAGCAGTGAGGAAATAAAGCCAGTCAGACTTAGTAAATGTGACATAAATAGAAAAACGTACACGGAAGTCAATATACTGGCATAGGAGGTGGGGCGAAGAAGGGTGTGTGAGATACTGTGAGGTGACTGGTGGGTGGGTGACTCTTGGTAAGTGGTAGGAGAGCAACCAATAGAAATGAAGAGAATGAAGACACAGAAGAGATAAGTGATGGATTGATGGACTCACCAATTTTGAGGAAATCAAAGCACACATAAAAGCTTATCTTTGTGAAAGACGAGAGGCACAATATTCTAAACAAAGAAAAAGAAGAGCATATAAGGTAAACTTAAAAATCGGACATAGAGAAGTGGGTATTGCTAAAGAAAGACCTTCAGCAGCCATGCAAAAGGGCAAAGAAGCATGGTATTTCACAACCGAAAGCATAGTCTTTGAGGACTGTAATCACAAGGCTTATATGGTCATACGTGGTGGCAGAGAAATTTGGAAAGACGAGTTGAGATTAAAATATCAACAATGAGTAGGTCCTCATTTTCCACGATTGTCCACAGAAACAATACTTTCTCGCCTCGATATTTTAAAGCAGCAATATCATCTTAAAAGGAATAATTTCTCATACCTTTAAAAATTAATACAAGAGTTTATATGATCCATCTTCCTTCTGATGCTGTTTTTTTTGTTGTTGTTAATGTCCTTCAGCCCTAAGTCTCGGTCTTGGTTGAAAGTATCCACTCTTCAGTACAAGAATCGGAAAAAAATTACTCTTGACTCAGTTAGATGAGAGTTAACTGACCACACAGGAAACCTTTGGTTTTCTAATTAGGCAACTATATTCAATTCTGCTCACCTTCACTGTTCATCACAGTGGGGGAGTCATTTTGATCAATAGGCAACAACAGGAGAAAATTTTCAAATATATGTATTACCAAAACTATTTTATATACGGTGTATGCCTTAACAGAATTTCATAGACTATAGAAATATTTAAGATATCATTTCTGACATGCTAATTTTTTAAAAAATCTCCTTTAACAACCTTTTGCTCAAAAAAAAAAAGCTACTTATTCTTAAAAGAAAACCTTGTCTTACTCTTTAGAATAAATGCTCATGGACTATATACAGGATTAATACTAGCTGTGTATTTATTTGTACCTGAATGCAAAGGGAGCATGAATAATTTTATAAATGTGGCAGAATTCCCATAAACCACAGAAACCACATCAATCAAACAGCTAGAGCTCAGTGGGCTGTGCAAAAGGACAGTTCGTGTCAAGGAAGGTCAGAATGACCTTGCCAATTGCTGAGTCTGTAAATAAGTGATTACTGCATTCACAAAAGCAAAGAGACGCCACAGTTTGCCTAGGTTGAAGACAACCTTAGCATAGAAGAAAATCTGTTTCTTGTCTGCATGTGCATTGTCTCCTGATCCCAAAAAAAACCACACCCAGCACCATCTAGTCGATTCTAACTCATAGTGGCCCTATAGACGGAGTAGAACTGCCCCGTAGAGTTTCCAAGGAGTGCCTGGTGGATTCGAACTGCTGACCCTTTGGTTAGCAGCCGTAGCACTTAACCACTACACCACCAGGGTTTCCCTTGAAGTGCAAGCAAGAGGAAAAGTACCACCACTTGCTGAGTACCTACTATGCGCCTGGCACTTAATGGATAACGATGCAAATCCCCGTGTCTCATCAATACTAAAGAGAATGGGGATTGCTGCCAGGAAGGAATTAATCACAACCATTATAATTAGCATGTATGGCTGTGATGAGGATTAAATGCATGGTGGGCTTGGACCCACGCAAGAAGAGAGGCAGGAACACAGAGAAGGCCACACATCCAAGTCCCAGGGGCACAGTGCCTGCCCAGACTGACACTTAATCATAAATACAGAGAACACTCCCCACTCCCCCTCCAGGCTTGCAAGTGGCAAGTAACAAGTAACTTCCAAGAGACAGATTCTCTTGTGAGGTGCAGCAAAAAGGGAAAGGAAGCACCGAACACACTCAAATATACAATGCACATACACACCCGTGTACAAACACAAATAAATATACACATGTGCACACGTACACACGTACACATACACACAAATGCTCATGCGAACACCTCATATATTGTTTTTGAATGACTGAAAACAAAAACAGAGGAACCTTGAAAGTATCCACAGAAGATACAATACATAACACACAGAGAACCAAAGATTAGAATTACAGTGGATTTCTTCTTCAGAAATCATGTGAACTACAAGATGGAGGAACATCTTTAAAGTGCTGAAGAAAACGAAATCTGTCAAACCAGAATTCTATACCAAAAACATCATTTACAAAAATGATGAATTACTTTCTTCAGGAAGATGATAACTCCAGGAATTTATTGCCAGTAGACATAATCTAAGGAGCCCTGGTGATACAGTGGTTAACACTTGGTCAGCGGTTTCAACCCATCAGTCACTCTGAGGAAAAAGATGTGGCAGTCTGCTTTGGTAAAGATCACAGCCTTGGAAACCCTATGGGGTAGTTCTACCCTGTCCTATAGGATCGCTATGAGTTAGGGTCAACTGGAAGACAGTGGGTTTGATTTTTGCCCATAAAATGGTTGCCATCCAGTTGATTCCAACTCATAGCGATAGTATAGGTCAGAGTAGAACTTCCCCATAGGGTTTCTGAGGTTGCATGTCTTTACCAAAGTAGACTGCCACATCTTTCTCCCAAGGAGCAGCTGCTGAGCACTTAACCACTGAGCCTTTAAGGCTCCTTTAATGTATTGACAGAGGACTTGAAATCATAGGCTATTGGAGCTATAAGGAATTTAGAAATCATGTAGTTCAGTCATTTTCCAACCTTTCATGTTTGAAAGCAGACTGCCCTTCCTTTCAACAAAATTTTACCCAGAAGACCTGCAGGTTAAACAGATAAAAATAAGCTGCAGTGGCTGCAGTGACCCAACCAAAAACCCACTGCCATCGAGTCGATTCTGACTCATAGCCACCCTATAGGACAGAGTAGAACTGCCCTGTAGATTTTCCAAGGAGTGCCTGGTAGATTCAAACTGCAGACCTTTTTGTTAGCAGCCGTAGCACTTAACCACTACGCCACCAGGGTTTCCAGCTGCAATAAAGTGGGGTCTAAAACATAACTGCTCAGGTCCTTTTTCCAGTCTCTCTTCCTACCAACATGGCATTGGTGTGCCTGTGCAGAACCTAGAGCTTCTGAACAATAGGATGGGGGGAAGGGAACTTTCCTAAACCTTTCATTTTCTGGAGAGGGGATCGAAAGTCCGAGATTATACAGAAATTCAGTGATCGTACTAGAAAATGAGGGAACTCAGTCCAAAACAGAGACATTGCAATAGAACAGAAGACAGAAAAAATACTGACCGGTACCCCATCAAAACCCCAGGTAACTTGAGTCCAGGTCTCAGTGGTAGTTCTTTAGAAATGCTACAGCTTGTAAAATAAATTCTTCCCTTGCCTATCCAAGTTTATTTAGAAGATAAACTGCAGGACCCCTTGGTAAGATAGGAAGAGTGATGAATGGACAAGTAGTTAGCCACAGTCTACACCACTCCCTATTACCTTGCATTAGGGACATTTTACCAATTCGCATTTCTTGCCTACTCTTTATAGCTGGTCTTTTATAGGTGGTCAGAGGACAGTTGCTGGTTTAGTCCCTCTAGATCCCAGGTCCTTTATATGCATAAAAGGGTTAATAATCCCTGCCCCATCAAACTCAGAGGGCTGCTTCTAGATATTAGATAGGACAGCATTTTTTAATCTGTAAAATTTTAGAAAAGAATAGTTTGGATTATTAATTTTTTTAATGGCAAAATTCTGCCGTTTGACAATGCACCGTTTGCATCACTTTGCAGTGTGCTGAGCATGCTGAATAAATATTATGTCCTCATCTCGGGCTTTTAATTTTCAGCCTCCATGGTTGGTGGCTCCTTTTTCAAATGTTAATGATAAAATTAAGTGGTCAGAACTCTTGCCACACCATGTTATTCTTTGAAAGACTTCAGAGTTTCTCCTACCTTGAAAAATGCATTTTCAGTTTCTTAAAATCCTAGCCTGGCCAGCTCTTCCCCTACTCCTCCCATTACTCTGTGGGTATTCCTTGGAACTGTTTGATGCTTCCAGCCGCAGCCTGGCACTTTGCAGCAGAGACGTGCATGTCAGCCTCACTCCCCTTGGCTCTGCTCCAGCCAGTGAACCCTCTCCACCACCCCCTCCACTTCCTGGCAGCTGGAACTGGGACGCTGGAAGCCACGAGAAAACTGTGGCACCCAGCTGTTTGGTCTGCCACTAATGACAGTCCCCGCTGAATCCTGACTTAACAGCTGTACTTTTCCTTCCGATGAGTCCAAGTGGGAGAAAAGAAAAGGCCAATCTGACCTCTGCTGGACATTCCCCTGGTGTAGAATGCTCCTTTGGACTATTTCCCTGTTTAATAAGTGGAAGCTTACTGTAAGTGCCCAAGGATGCGAGTATCTTCAGGCCTGTTAATGTGACGCTGGAAATTTAGAAAATGCCTTTGCTACTCTGAGGAAGTCAAGGAGAATGGGAAGAAATTTTAGCTTGGTTGCTGCTACGTAGTAGTAAGCATATAATCTGAATGTTTGAAGGAAAAATGGAAGGCAACGTCAGCACTGGTTGCCTAGCAACATGGCGGTGGTGGGCAATATAATCCCGTGATAGGAGATTGATGGTGGCATTAACAGCCTCCTCCCCCGGCTCTCCCTCACCCCCGCACTCCTGCTTTTTTTCCCCATGGTAACTACTTGGAAACTACTAATACCAATACATTGGTTAGCATGACTGGAGACAAGTATATAGTGTGGCTGGCTGTGCTAAGACGGCTTGGTCCAACTCATCAAGGACTTCCCAGGCTAGGAGCAAGTAGCATTTAGGGAACGGCTGCCGAGGTTAAGTGCCCAGGGCAGAGCTGGCAGCAGGTGCTGGGAAGCACAGCTTTTTCTTCTTGCCTATCAGGCTCCGAGAGTCACCATCACCATCACCTTTGGGTTCACTTCCCTTAGAAGAGTACTAGCAACTGGTAGATAGCTGGGTTTCCTCTTCCCACCTTTTATTGCCTCCCATACTGTTTGTTCCCTTCTTTTTCTCTCACACTATGTGTTCTCTGGACACCTCCTTAATTTATCTCCACTCTTCCTTTTAGGTGGAGCCCTGGGAACGGGGTCGTTAAAGCGCTGGGCAGCTCACCCAAATGTTGACAGTCCGAACTCATCAAGGGAGCCGCAGGAGAAGCTGTGGCAATCTGCTTTTGGAAGATTACAGCCTTGGAAACTCCATGGGGCAGTTCAGCTCTGCACTATAAGGTCACTGTGAGTTGTAATCCACTCAGTAGCAGTGCGTTGGGTTTTTTTGTTTTTTCTTTTACTTCAACTAACTTTTCATTCCTTTTTTTTTTTTTGGTCAAGAAAATGTGTGTCTTCTTCCCAGGTACACCCTTCTCCATTCAATCTTCCTTCTTCTATTTTCTTTATGCGTGGACATCTTAGTTCTTGATTGTTTTTCCTTAGAGTTTATTTAATGAATGTATTTTTTCTACAAGCTTATAAAAATTTTTTTTTTTTTTTTTTTATATTTGCTTTCAGTGGCTCCAGTTTTTGCCTTTGTCTCCAACGTGGATGTTCACAAACGCCAAGTAGATTTGGAAATATAAAACACATTACCAACTGTTTCACAACAAAGAAATAATAGATTGCTGTAGCTGGTAAGCGTAAGCTTCAGAGACAGTGGCCCTGCTTGTAGCATTCTCTCGGCAGTCCTCATCTTTTCTGATAAGACTGCCTTACAGGAAGACAGAAATCAAAAGCTGCTTTTTCCCAAGTACTTTTGAAGTCAGCTAGTGCAGCTCCTGGGTAGGTGCCATTTTAACTCACTTCCGGATAAAAAGTCTGAGCCTCAAAATCAAATATTTCCTCACTATTCCCTCAGGCTCCCTTGTCAAACTATCTGACTGACCCAAAACACTGAGTGTGAACCCTAAAACGAAATCTTTTAACCACTGAAGGATCAGTGAACATTTTACCTGGTGCGTAGGTATAGTTTGGTGGATTTAAACAACTAACATAGCCAAGCCAGCTTGAATTCACTTTTTGCGTTGTGTGGCTGCAAAAGATTTATGAATGTGAATATTTATGGAGTAAATTATATTTCCTCATAGGGTTGCACTGTAACTATGGAAGCCTAATACAAAGGTGGAAGAGGATTACAGGCCAAATTTAAAATCGTAGCATGCAATTTAAGAAAGGACCTTGCTTTGGAAATTTGCAATCAATGTATATTTCTGTCATTGGAAAGCCCACAAAAAGCAATCACAGACCATCTGCATATTCTTTGGGTATTCCTTAAAAAATTTATAATAAAATCATTTTATTACTTACTTCTTCATCAAGAATTCCTTCTAACATCAGGAAACAAGGAAAGTTTAAATAGTAATTCATGGACATTCAATAGTTTGTCAAGTATACAATATGAATATTCTGTATTATTTATTTTCAGTGCACAGAATAAGCCATATTGGTAAAGTCAATCACCTGACGAACTTCAGAAGAAAGTTCTCACAAGGGATTATATTGTCAAGATGTCAGTACTACCAAAAGCAATCTATACAGTCAATACAATACTCAAACATTCCAACAGCCTTATTTGCAAATATGAAAAAGCCAATCCTCAAATTTATGTGGAAATACAAAGGGCCCCAAATAGCCAAAGCAATCTTGAAAATGAAGAACAGAGTAAGAGGACTACTCATACTTCCCAATCATAAAACATGTTATAAAGCTATAGTAATCAAAACAGTCTAGAACTGGTATAATGATACATATATATATTTTTTATAGACCAATCTAATAGAATTGAGATTCCAAAGACATGTGCTCATATTTATGATCAATTAATCTTCATCGAGAGTGCTAAATCCATCATATGGTTAAGGAATAATCTCTTTAATAATTTGTGCTGGGACAACTGAATTACCACATGTAAAATAATAAAGTTAGACCCATGTCTTATACCGTATACAAAAATTCCAACTGGATCAAAAATTCCCTTAGTTTTTAATCTATTGTCCTTTTTTTGTTTCAGGATCCCATTTGGTATTCAACATTACAATCAGTTGTCACGTGTCCCTTTACTACTTTTGACTATTAACAGGTTTTCAGACTTTCCTTGTTTTTGGTAACTTTGACAGTTTTGAGACATAATGTGGTCAGGTGTTTTGCAGAATTCCCTCAGATGGGATTTGTCTGATGTTCTTCTCATAATTTGACTGGTGTTGTGGGATTTTGGTAGCTTTGGTGGTGCATCGGTTAAGAGCTTGCCTTCTAACCAAAAGATCAGCAGTACTAATCCACCAGCTGCTCCTTAGAAACCCTATGGGTCCCTATGAGCCCAAATTGACTCTACAGGAACGGGTTGGATTTTGTGGGGGGGTTTTAAATAGGATTCTGAGAGAATGACCACTGAAGTAAAGTAACATTTACATCACAAAATATCAAGGGTATGTTTATGGGTTGTTTTGTATCCTCCAAAAAGATAAGTTAAAGTTCTAACTGTGGTTACCTGTGAACGTGACCTTATTTGAAAGTAGTGTTTTTGCATATACAATCAGTTTAGTTAAGAAGAGGTCATACAGGAGTAAAGTGGGCACTAATCGAATAAAAACATTGTCGTCATAAAAAGATAAGAGACAGCGAAAGGCAGAAGGGGAATTGCCTGTGCTTACAATGGAATGACCCTGGAGAAGAGCATCGTGCTTGGTAAAGTAGAGGGTTGGCGAAAAAGAGGAAGATCCTCAATAAGATGGATTAACATAGTGGCTACAACAATGGGCTCAAGCACAACAATGCTTGTAAGGATGGTGCAGGACTGGGCACTGTTTCATTCTGTTGTACACCGGGTTGCTAAGAATCAGAACCAACTTGACAGCACTAACAACAACAGCACAGGCTGCCAGAAGAACAAATCTGTCTTGGAAGAAGCACAGACAGAACACTCCTTGAAAGGGAGGATGGCGAGACTTCGTTTCACATATGTTCAACATATCAGAACAGACCAGTCCCTAGAGAAGGAAATCATGCTTAGTAAAGTAGAGGGTCAGCGAAAAAAGAGAAAGATCCTCAAGGAGATGGATTGACAACCTATGGCTACAACAAAGGGCTCAAACATTGCAACAATTGTGAAGATGGCTCAGGACCGGGCAGCATTTCATTCTGTTGTACATAGACTCTCTAAGAGTTGGAACTGAATGGAGGGCACCTAACAACGACATTCTCATGAATGACTTTCTACACTCCCTATTCGGTTCCGAAATTCTGTTCCAAATGTGTTTGTTCCTTTACCTTTACCATGCTATCTCGATTACTATAGCTTTTTAGTAAGTTTTGAAATTGGGTAGTATGAATCCTCCTATTTTATTCTTCTTTAGTATTGTGTTGGCTACTATGGGTCTTTTGTCTTTTGGTATAAACTTTAGAATAAGATTGCAAATTTGTTGAAAATAGTTTGCTGAGATTTTGATCGATACTGTGTAGAATCTATAGATCAAGATGGGAAAAATTGATATTTTTTCAATTTAAAGTTCCAATTTATGAATGCAGAATATTTGCTTAATTTCTTTTATCAGAGTGTTGTACTTTTTGAATATATATCCTATACATGACTTTTAGTTTTGTACCTAAGTATTTAATTTATGTTGGTGCACCTGTAAATATTTTTATTTCAAACTCCAATTTTTCATTGGTGGTAAATAAGAAAGCAATTGACTTTTTTTTAATGTTAACCTTGTGTCTTGTGGCCTTGCCATACTTGCTTATTAGTTCCAGAAGGTTTTTATTTGTTTGGTTAGTTGGTTAGATTGTTTTTGTTTGTTTGTTCATTTTGTAGATTCTTGGGGTTTTCTACATAAACAATCATTTCTTCTCTAAATGAAGACAGTTGTATTTCTTCTTTCCCAATCTTTATATCCTTTATTTCTTTTTGTTCTCTTATACCATTAGTGGAAACCCTGGTGGCGTAGTGGTTAAGTGCTACAGCTGCTAACCAAGAGGTCAGCAGTTTGAATCTGCCAGGCGCTCCTCGGAAACTCTATAGGGCAGTTCTACTCTGTCCTATAGGGTCACTATGAGTCGGAATTGACTCGATGGCAATGGGTACTGGGTTTATACCATTAGTTAGGACTTCTAATATGATGTTTAATAGGAGTGATGACAGTGGATATCTTTGTCCTGCTGAATATCTTTAGGGGGAAAATGTCCAATATCACATCAATAAGAATGATGTTCACCATATGATTTATTGTAGATATTATTTTATCAACTTAAAAAAATTTTCCCCTATTTCTATTTTGCTTATAGCTTTTATCATGAATTGACATTGAATATTGTCAAGTGCTTTTTCTGCATCTATTGATTTAAAGAGGTAATTTTTTTCTATCGATATAATAGATTGCATCGATTGATTTTCAAATGTGAACCCAGTCTTGCATACCTAGAATATATCCCAGTTGGTCCTGGTTTATAATTCTTTTTGTACGTTGTTGAATTCAATCTGTGAACATTTAGTTGATGATGTTTGTTTCTGTATTCATGAGAGATACTGTTCTGGAGTTTTCTTTTCTTGTAATGTTTCTACCTGATTTTGGTATTAGGGTAATGCTGGCCTCACAGAATTAGTTGGGAAGTGCTCCTTCTGTTTATATTGTCTGGAAGAGGTTGCGAGGAATTGGTATCATATCTTCCTTAAATGTTTGGTAGAATTAACTAGTGAAGCCATTTGGGCCTGGTGCTTTCTTTTTTGGAAAGTTGTTAGTCATTCAATTTCTTTATTATAGCCTATTCAGATAATATATTTTTCCTTGTATAGATTTTGGCAGTTTGAGTTTTTCAAGAAATTGATCCATTTCATGTAAGTTTACAAATGTGTGGACATGTAATTGTTCACATTATTCCTTAATTATTTTTTTGATTTCTATAGAATTGAGTAATGAGCACCTCTCTTTAAATTCGATTTTTAAGTCATTTCTGGTTTTCCTTTTTTTATCCCCCCTTGGTTAGCCTGTCTATAGGTTTATCAGTTTTACTGACTTGGTCAAAGAACCAGCATTGTTTTTTCTTTATTGTTTTCTCTTTTTAATTTCACTGATTTCTGCTATTTCTTTTGTTCTGCTTGTTTTAGCTTTAAATTTCTCTTCTTTCCCGATTTTCCTGCAGTACAAGATTATTAATTTAAGATCTTTTTTTATTTATCCAATACTTTAAAAACCCTCTGAACACTGCTTTTGCTGCATGCATCCCAAAGATTTTGATAAGTTATATTTTCATTTTCACCTAGTTTGAAATATTTCAAAATTATTTTAGGAACTTCTCTGACCCATCTGTTACTTAAAAATGTTTAATTTCCAAATATTTTGGAATTTTTCAGCTATCTTTGTTATTGATTTCTAGTTTAATTCACTGTGACCTGAGAAGATATGCTTCTTCTAAATTTGTTAATGTGTGTTTTATCACCCGGAATATGGTCTATCTTGGTGAACGTTCCATGTGAGCTATAGAAGAATATGTATTGTGCTGTTATTAGATGGAGTATTCTATAAGTGTCAATTATATCACGTTGCTTGATTTTGCTCTTCAGATCAATTATATTCTTATTGTTGGGTTTCTAGGAGTTGGAATCAACTCGACGGCAGTGGGTTTGGTTTTTTGGGGTTTTATCTAGCAATTATTAAAAGGGCAGTGTTAAACTCTCTGCCTGTAATAGTAGATTGGTCTATTTCTTCTGTCAGTTCTATTGGTTTGCCTCAAGTATTTTGACACTGTTGTTAGAAGGATAAAGGTTTAGAATTGTTATGACTTCTTGAATAATTGACCTTTTTTTATTTTGTAATGCTCCTCTTTAACTCTGATCATTTTCCATATTCCTAAGTCTGATACATCTGAAATTAATATGGTGGTATCAAGCTTTCTTTTGCTTAGTGTCAGCATGGTGTATCTTTATTCCTTGACTTTTAACTTGTTTGAATCTTTTTTTAAGGTAGGTATTTTGTAGACAACATACAGCTGAATCTTCTTTTTCTTTTTATCTTCTCTAACAATCTCTTTTAGTTGATGTTTATCCCATTTGTATTTAAAGTTATTATTAGTATAACCAAAAAACCCAAACCAAACCCATTGCCATCGAGTCGATTCCAACTCATAGTGACCCTATAGGACAGAGTAGAACTGACCCATAGAGTTTCCAAGGAGCGCCTGGTGGATTTGAACTGCCAACTTCTTGGTTAACAGCTGTAGTAATTAACCACTATGCTGAATTAATATCCACCATCTTTGTAAGTGATTTCTATTTGTTGCATTTGTTCTTTGTTTCTTTTTTACCCCCTGCTTTTCTGCCTTCACTGGCTTCAATTGAGCATTTTATGTGATTCTGTTTTATCTTCTTAGTATATGGATTATACTTATTCTTTTGAATTTCTTATTGGTTGTCTTAGAGTTTACAATATGTTTCTAACTCATATAAGTCCACAGTCACATAATGCTATACAAATTTGCATGTAGTGTTGGTACCTAATAACAAAGCATTCCTAATTCCTCTCTCTCATCCCTTGTGATATTGCTGTCATTCATTTCACTGGTCTATATGCTATAATCACCCAATACATTGTTACTATTACTACTATAAACAAATAATTATCTTTTAGATACATTAAGAATAACAAAAGATTGTATTTTACCTTCATTTATTCCTCTCTGGTGCTCTCCCTTTTTTTATGTAGATACATGTTTCTGACATGTATCATTTTCATCTCCCTGAAGAACTTCTTTTGCCATTTCTTGCATGTCCAGTAGTAACAAATCCTCCCAGTTTTTGTTTGGTGGAGAAAGTCTTTATTTCTCCTTCACTTTTAAAGGATAATCTCACTAGATGTAGAATTCTAGTTTGATGTTTTGCTTTCTTCTTTTAAACCAAGAAAACCAAACTCATTACTGTCAAGTCGATTCCGACCCATAGTGACCCTATAGGACACAGTAGAACTGCTCCATAGGGTTTCCAAGGATCACCAAGTGGATTCAAACCACCGACCTCTTGGTTAGCAGCCACAGCTCTTAACCACTATTCCACCAGGGTTTCCAAATTTATCATATAGAATCAATAAAATCCCAATCGAAATCTCAGTAGATTTATTTTTTTTTTTTAGAAATTGGCAAGCTGGCTACAAGATTTATTTAAAAAACCAAATAAAACCCAGTGCCGTCGAATCGATTCCGACTCATAGCGACCCTATAGGACAGAGTAGAACTACCCTGTAGAGTTTCCAAGGAGCGCCTGGCAGATCTGAACTGCCAGCCCTTTGGTTAACAGCCATAGCACTTAACCGCTACGCCTCCAGGGACTCCACAAGATTTATTAGGAAATAAAAATATTCTTGTGTGGTCAAAATAATTTTTCAAAGAAAAGAGTTGGGAAATTTGCGCCGCTTCATTACAAGACTCACTATAAAGCTATAGCCATCGAGCCTGTGCAGTATTGGAAAGAAAGACTTAAATACTAATGAACAGAGAGTTCACATATATGGTGAAAAGAAACTACACAAATGTCCAAGAATCACGCAAAAACATGTTCAATATTGTTAGACATTAGGGAAATATGAATCAAAACCTCAGTGTGATAGCACTACATAAATGGTTAAAATAAGGTGACTAACAATATAAAATGTTGGCAAGGATGTGGAGCAACTGGAACTCAGATACATAATCTTATAGCCACTCTGGCAATTATTTGGAAGTTTCTAGTAAATTATAAACTTACTATAAAACCAAGCAATTCCACATCTAGGTATTTAATCAAGAGAAATGGAATCAAATGTCCATGTGGAGGCTTGAATTAAAATATGTAAAGTAGTTTTATTCACAATAGCCAAAACTTGCAAAGATATCATTCATCAACAAATAAATGGATAAAAAAAAATAGTACATCTATACTCGGTAATAAATAAAAAGGAATAAGCTATTGATATGCAGAACAACATGGATAGATCTCAAAACCATTACACTAAGAAGCCAACTCCATACTGTATGATTCCATTCATGTGACAATCTAGAAAAGGTAAAGTTATAAGGTTGTCAACAGCTAAAGGTTGGGGAGGAGATTGCCTGAAAAGAGGCAAGAAGAAACATATGGGGATGTTGGAGATGTTCTATCGGAATCACCATTGTGGTGGTAGTTACACTACTGTGTACATTTATCAAAACTCATCATGCTATGCACCGAAATGGGAAAAATTTATTGTTTGTAAAGTATACCTAAATATAAATGATTTTAAAGTTATAAAATGATAATTTCAGATTTCTAATCTCACTTTTTAGCAAAGATGCATGGTGTGCCAGAAAGAATCGTTCATAACCAGAGGGGAGGGAAAAGAGAATATGGTAAAAAGAAAGAAGGAAATTAACATATGAACCCCACCCCCACAAAAAAAATAAACAAAAAACAGTTGCTAAAGAGTCAATTCCAACTCATAATAACCCCATGTGTTTCAAATTAGAGCTCTGTTGTATAGGATTTTTAATAGCTGTGATCTTTCAGAAGTAAGAAGTAGGCTTTCCTTCCCAGGTGTCTACTGGGTAGATTCACACTGCTAACCTTTCGGTTAATAACTAGACACTTAACCTTTTATACCACTCAGAGAGTCCTAACATACATGAAAGCCCTACTATCTATAAGATATCGTGAGATTTTTCATATACATTTTCTCATTAATCTCTCAAAATATTTTTATGAATAAGAAATAATAACTTTTGGATTAATTTACATAAAGTCATTGCATTTTTTTCCATAATGTCAAGTCAGGAGTTTAAAGTCAAATCTAGGCTGTTTTAAAGCTTGTGTAACAGCTCACCCTGTTTCTCTTAACTTATAGAAGAGACTTTGAAGCCCAGCTCTAACCCTTACCCTCTGCACAAATTTTCACATGTTGCATAATCTCCCTGGGCATATCTTAAAAAAAAAAAAAATCATCTGTAATTTGAGGACAAAGTTTACTAAACTTGAAAGATCGTTATAAGGAGCAAATAAACAATGTATGTGGTAGTGCTTTATAACTGTGAGGTATTAAACACAATTCCTATGGTTGCTATTTTTAATTTTCTCACTATTTTGAATTATTAGAATTTAAACTCTGAATCTCATTATTCTCTAAATCAATAAGTGCCCAGGTCATTGACTGTATCAGAGAATACTGTAGAGATTTAACATTTTGACTTGGTCAGAGAACAACCCTTTCATATTAAACAAGCTCTATTTAGCAACTCTAAGTTTAGTCATGTAATCAAAATGCAAGGCCACTGGGGAAAAAAAAAATAAAAGATTAGGAAGGTCAAATACCTCCCCACACGAAACCATAGAACAAGAAAGGACCTAAAAAAAATTAAGCTGTCCAGAGGCACGCGACTCCATTGCATAATAGTCCATTTCTAATAGCAATGCCTAGAGAAATTTGTCAGTACCATGTATTTCCCTTGCGCCATATTTTATTTACCTGAATCAAAGGATAAAGCCTGGATATATTTATCACCGTGAAGTTCATCTGGGTACAAACTTCAACGGATCTCGGGGGGGGGGGGGGGGGGCGGGGAATAAAGCCTCACTGCAAAAATTTTTGTCATTTCATTATTAAGCATTTGCCTGTCATTGATTTTGCATGGAAAATGTTAGATCTCTATAGCTGCTATGATAAACAAATTTTAGAATATATAGGCAATGCTGGTTGGATGTTAGTCAGCTGTAAACAGAAACAAAGAACAAAAGGTAGATTTGTGACTGCTTATTTAGCTGTGTGTTTTTTGCCTAAGGAGTTTTACTATCTTGACACACATGCATGTGCGGACTACTTATGTGCATAGAAAAATGTACAAGTATGCAGTGCATATCTGTTTGAGATCAGATTTTGGCCTAGTGTATTACTTGCTCTAGCACCACAAGACAGAGATGATGTCCCTGTGTTCAAGATAATGAGCCTAATGTGTAGAGAAATGTCTACTTGCTTAAGATTGCAGTTATTAAGAGAGGGATTTAAAACTTGAACCCAGGGCATTTATACCCAAATCCATGACTCTTCCAAACACATCTCACTAACAGCTTTGTGCTAAGAAACAGCTCAACAAAGTTCTGGAAAAATATCCAGCTCTTTAACAACATTACTGAGTTAGCAAGACTTCCTAAGGGAAGATCAAATTAACTTTGGAATCTCCTGAGAGCAAACTCATTTGGCGGTCTAAGGCCATGGCTGAACAGAAAAGCAGACAACATGGTATACTTACCATAACAATGTTAAAACCAAGAGATCATATTTATTTTGCTATGTTAACATTTGCAAATGTATTCTATGATATTCATTGTATATACTTCTTTCTCACCCTCATGAAGCTGTTAGAGAAAGATATTGCCCTTATATCCAGCCATAGTAGAACCCGTTGCAGTTGAGTTGATTTTGACTCATAGCTACCCTTTAGTAGAGCTCAGGCTTAATTATGTATATTTTCATTTAAAATGTTTAAACAGTATACCATAGTCCTTTCCTTATGCAATACCTTTGTCACTATTCCTTGAATAATAAGAAGCAAAACAGTTTTTTTTTAATGTAACTTACTTTGTTCTATCTCCTCCATCCCTCCCTAAAGAACCCTCAAAGTAGAATTAGTTAGAACATGGTTTTCTTGGGAATCTCTAATCTTGATTAAAAAAAAATGTCTGTGGAACTGCTGAGGCATGGCGTGCTTGTCTTTATCTTGCTCCATGTGCAGTACCAGAACTATTTGAATAATTACAAGAATATCTCCCCGTTTATGAAGAGGACCAGGAGACAGACATAAAAAAAAAGTGGGCTATATGATCAGCATCTGTAACTAAGTGAAGTCTCTTTCACATCTCTTCTCTCTGGCTTGAATGCTGGACTTTCAGACAGTGGAATAATGAAAAGTTCAATCAAAACCTTCATTTTTTATAATTTTTATGTTTTCAACCCTGGTGGTGCTGTGGTTGAGAGCTATGGCTAATAACTAAAACGTCAGCAGTTTGAACCCACCAGCCACTCCTTGGAAACCCTACGGGGTAGTTCTACTCTGTTCTATAGGGGCACTATGACTCGGAATAGACTCGACAGCACTTGACAACAACAACATGCTGAAAAATGTACCAACAATTTGGAAAAAATGCAAACACAGCCCGTACAAAAAATTAAGTTGCCTTCACACGTATTCCAAGAATTGAATTTTAAGTCCAATCAAGTATTCTGGTTACTTGACAGGAATCGTATACATGAGAGCTAGGTGGCCATCTTTAAAACAAAAGTACATTTCATTATGATTTTGAACTTATTTTTCATTCTTTTTGTCCATTAGAACCTCCTTTAAGGCCTCTCAGTGCCACAACATTAATATCCAAAGCATTGGTCATTGCTCTGTAAGAGGGCAAAAATAAACATCAAAATATGTATTTATACCTAAAAGATTGTTTATGACATAAAATTTAAGTCTTGCTACATGGCATCTAGTTATCGTAATTCGTAAACCCATTTTTTTCCAAAGATCATGGTGAAATGCTAAAAAAAAAGATCGAGATGAATTACTTTTAATTTCCTTTAACAGAGTACTTTCAGAAGTCCTGGGGAGGCAGGGCACTTTGGCAGAGAGGCTGCCAATTCAGAGATAACAGCTTCTTGAGAGCATGACTCTTATCTTATTTATCTCTTTATTCCCCAAATTGCCTATCACGAGGCTTTGTACAAAGTAAATGGCCAGTAAGTGTTAAGTTGGTAGTGTTAGTCTTTTAAGGAGCTAGGATTTTTAATGTAAATATGAGTTATTGAAGTGTTGAGTAAGCCTGGTATTGGGTTTTTGGTTGTTACGGAATAAAAGTCCATTTAGATTGCATTTCCTTAGGTAACTCCAATCGGTTCATTCCCATATACTGAAATCCCTACAGCAGCTGGGCTTCTTTTGTGTATCAAATATTTAGTAGATTCAGAACTTCATCTATGGTACTTACTGAAGGTATTTAGTGTGTTGCTTTAACGCCCTCCATGACCAGAGCAAAGCTAACTCTTGGGCGCCATTACCAAAATATCAACACAGAGAAAAAACCACACAGAGAAAGCAGATTAGAATCTGTCATCCTCTAAGTCAGTCTCCCTGATCAAAGCAGGTGCCTTTGCTGTCTACCTGTAACAAACAGTAATCCTTCATGAGCAAGGAAACTGAGGATATCCAAGTGGCTTTCTAAAATGAGTATTTTGGGGGCCTCAAGAGGACATAAATTCCACAATAAACTCCTGCAAAGTAAGGAGGAAAAGTGACTAAATTTCTCCAGCTGAAGACAATGGATGCGCAAAGCTAGCTGAGAAAAAGCCTGACCGTTATCCGCAAGGCCTTTAGGGCAAATCGCATTTTCTCAGACACCTGTCAGAAAAGCACCAAATGTCTCTCAAGTCAGTGATTCTGTAGGAATCATCCTTCTTGGGCCTCTTGACATTTCTCTCCTGGCCAGGACCTCAGAGTGCAAAAGCTTTTGAAAAGGAAGAAAAGGAAAACGAATCAACTGCCAGGATAAATTAGGAGAGTTTGGGGGAAACATGGAGTGATTGCCTCATTTTTTATTTATAAACTTCTCTCCTTTATGAACATGATGTGAAAATTTTGGGGAAAAAAATGTAGTTCTTAACCAGCTAGGGAAGCTCTTATTTTAATCAGTGACCATACTGACAGATGCTGGTGTTCTCTGTCCTCATCTAAAGGAACAATTTGGAACATCAGTGGGAGAAGCCCTAACTCAATGATGTCCTGAATGATTACTGACCATCAGGCATACCAGCTGTGCTAAACAACCTTTTCTTTTGCTGGGACCATTTATTTCCTCCAGGTCACTGCCTCCTGCAGTTTAAGAGAATATATATTGTGCTTCCAAGGATAAAATAGAAGGGAAAAAAATCTAAAGATACACAGACTTTCAAATATCACTCCTTTAAGGGCAATAAAAAAATCTATTAGAAAATGTCAACTCTATTAACATAGTCACATTTGAATCATCACAGGAATGTAAATAAAGCAGAAAGGAGTGTTACCATGTGAAACCTGTTTTTAACACCTGGCTTGGAAAACAGAATGAAGTTGGAAAAGAATAAAATAAGCACAAGAACTCAGTAAACAACAGAAGATAGGAGCAAACATTGATACTAACATCTTCCACTTATTTTTGTATCAATTTAGAGTTTGATCTACATAACATTTGTATGACACTGTCATGGTTGGATGCTATAAGGTCCTTCTTTCTGATAATGGAATTTATAACGCATAGAAATGGAGTGAGGAACCCTTCCCCAATCATAAATATCCCTGGCTAACTTCATTCGTTAGTGATTGATTCTTAAATTCTCTAATTTCACTTAGAAGATATAATTTAAGAATATTTACACTTATAGTATTCACCTGACACTCTGAGAGCATTGAAGGTGAACCCAACACGATCCTGCCAGCAGCCATGAAGGAGATGAAACAGGTGTCATGTCAAACGTAAGAGCCACACCCATTTAGATTTTATGAATCAAATGTGGAGGAAGCCTCAAAACAGGCAGGAGGGTGTCACCTCCAGTTTCTGGAGGATGGCAGCAGAGGGAAAATCAGAAAAGATTACATTTACTCTGTGCTTTTGGAAGATGAGTCTGCATATATGTGAAGATGGGTCTTTGGCTTGAAAAAAACAAAACATAGACAGTGGGGGAAGTGACGATACGAGATTTTTGCATTCAGCGTGTACAACATCCAGCTGTGAGGGGCAGAAAAGAAAGGGATCAGGGCACAAGCTTTGGAAACTTGATTCTGCCTCTTCTGAGGTGTGTGAGTCTTAGCGAGTCACTTTGCCATTCTAAATTTGTTTCATCATCTGTAAAAGCCTCAGAGGATGGTTGTTAGAATTTTATTCATCTAAAGCATTTAGCACCTGGAACATGATCAACGCACAGCAAGTGTGAGTTCTTGTAATTATTTAAAAATGATGAAGTGAATGATGTCAAAATACCTCCCAGAAAAAAATAAACTTATAAAAGCAGAAACTTATTAGAAGTTTGGTTAATATGAAAAACCTCTGGCTTGATCTTGGCTCTGACAGATTTTCTCCTTGGTCAGCTCACTGATGAATCTCTAACTAACTTCAATTGAGTTACCAAGAAGAAAGAGGAGGAGGTAAGCTTCAAGTACACAGAACTTTTGCTGGTGTATACACAGACTCACGTTTGCTGGAATCAGGAATTACCCACAATCCTTTATAAATCCAGAGATTCATGTGATACTAAGACTGCAGAGTTGCACATCCCCAGTATAATTATTGGTGGTCTCTCCCTGTTTCTCTCACCTACTTCCAACATCCTTAAGATCTAGTCAGGTGGCAACAACAAAAAGGTTTTCAGTGCTATACAAAGCCAAAAACGTGTTGCCACGGAGATGATTCCAACTCACTGCAACCCTACAGGACAGACTAGAACTGCCCCACAGAGTTTGCAAGGAGTGGCTAGTAGATTTGAACC
The DNA here is from genome assembly GCF_030014295.1 of Loxodonta africana. Lineage (NCBI taxonomy): Eukaryota > Metazoa > Chordata > Mammalia > Proboscidea > Elephantidae > Loxodonta > Loxodonta africana. The sequence continues at coordinate 22,977,757 of NC_087342.1, read as the reverse complement.
CGACATTTTGGTTAGCAGCCAAATGCTTAACCACTGCACCACCAGGGCTCCTTTATTGCTATAGGTTACAATAATTCTATGATTTTTGTCTTCCTATTTAGAAAGAACGGTAGTAAAACCTAGACATCTCCTTCTTGTCTCCCTAGGGCTATGAAGATTAATGAAATAATTTGAAGCATGCAGCCCATTTGTTTTCAGCTCCAGGGTTCATTTTTTGAAAGATGCGTACATGTCTTTGACAGTTTCTCTGTTCACTTTCTACTGCTCCCGCTGGGAACAGTGCCAAATCAAACCAGACTCCACGCTATGCCCACGGAGGGGCCTTTCGTTCCTGCCTCTGAGAACTTCCTCACGCCAGTTCTGTTTTCTAGAACGTCCTATTGCAGTCTTTGGAAATCTCAGCCCAAATGAATGCAGACTGAATGATTAGTATTTGATAATTATGTAAAGGAGTTTTACAAAGTATAACACTAACACAAACATTAGATATTATTATGTTATTAGGTGCCGTCGAGTCGGTTCTGACTACTAGTGACCCTATGCACAACAGGATAAAACACTGCCCGGTCCTGCGCCGTCCTTACAATCGTTGTTGCAGCCACTGTGTCAATCCACCTTGTTGAGGGTCTTCCTCCTTTCCGCCGACCCTGTACTCTGCCAAGCATGATGTCCTTCTCCAGGGACTGATCCCTCCTGACAACATGTCCAAAGTATGTAAGACGCAGCCTCGCCATCCTTGCCTCTAAGGAGCATTCTGGTTGTACTTCTTCTAAGACAGATTTGTTAGCATATGTATCTTTATTCCTAACATTGCTCAGAATAATGCTTCCCGTATAGTAGGATTTTACAATGTATATTGATTTGAATTTAATTGACTTTTATCTCCATGGTGGCATAAGCTTCATTATATTTCCCTGATAACAGTATAGAATAAAGCTCTTAAGTTAAAAAGATATCTGGCCCTAGAGATGACTACAATTATCTAATAGGATGAAAGGTGTTTTTCTGGAATATATTAGTTAATTTCCTTTTAAGTTGTGTATAAATTGCTGGAGTCAGGAAATCCTAGATTAAATTTCTGGCATTTTTCTTTAGTTCCCCAAATCACTCTTTCACCTCTAAAGGCTCTATTGAATTTCTTTGCTGGGTCACGGGTTTTGGAAACAGGAGTTTGCTAGTTACTTGTAAAAAGTCACTTATGTAGCCAACTGGGGAACAGATGACATGGATGTGAGTCCCAGCTCAGCCAACTATATAGATGCTGGGTTTTGGAGAACCATCTTCAGGAAGGATTGCCTGACCATTTCTGACCCTCTTTTTCCCCTTTAGTTAAATGAAGAAATTGGAAATATAGTACCTAAAAATTCCCTTCCATCTCCCAATCATTTTTGCTTTTCATGACATTTCCAGGCCATCACATAGCATTTTGCCACATATTTGGAAAAAATGGATAATGATGTTATCGAGTATGCTTTGCAAGGGTAGTCTTTGCCTCATCTGTGACTTTGGCAAACACGTTGGAAGAATATGTGTTTCACCACTAGCTCCAGTTATTCTTAAATCTTAAATTTCAGGAATACATGTAAATCTTAAATTGCATGGATACCTGTAATACACGTATACATGAGGAGTGAACGTTAGATTTTTTTTTTTTTTTTATGTCTGTATGTACAAATATCCTGGCTTATGTCTCAGGACGGTGTAATGATACTGATATTTGTAATTACGGTCTTGCTGAATAACTAAAGAAATTTAGTTATGTCTACAATTTGGGTAGTCAGACCTAGAATCTGGGAACTCTGATTCCCAGGCCTGGAACTCTTGATAAGGCTCCATACGGAGGCTTAGCTTTCAGCTTCAGTACCGTGTGTACACTTATCGTGTCTCCATTATTTTAAAATTGTAATCATGTTTATAGATACTACTTCTCAGTTAGCTAGAGGAGCCATCTCCCTTGGACCACTGGAAGTCACCATATTCATCTCATTCAACGCCTATATCTCAGTGAAGCATAAATGTTTTTCAAAGTAAGACTCCCGACTTTTATAAATTTTACTTAATAAACCAATTAAGCTGTATTCACTATAATCCCTGGAGAGTTATCCACCAAGACAGTGTTCTTGCAACTAAATTGTCTCATTGAAATATGCTCAATCTGTCTAAAATTGCAATTGAAGCATTTTAGTGTTGTGGACCAGCAAAACTTGGATGGGCTTGGATTCATCTAACAACTTAGGAGACAGATGGTGCTAAAAAGATACAGATGTAGCAGCTTCCATTGACTCTTAATGTGCCCCTTTTCTGTTGTCTTAAGCATTTTTATCAGCAAATGAAATACTTGTTTTGCTAAAGTCATTGAATTGAATATTAAGTTGGAAGAAAGAAACATAAGGCGGTAACTAAAAACTTGGGCCATTACCCCATAGGGAAGAAATTCTCCTCACCACCCCCTGAAAATCTTAATTTTAGAAAGATCTGAGTCTATCATTACTCATTAATTCATTCACACATTTATTTATCCGATAGATAATTTTGGGTACCTGTCAGAGTAGGCACCACGCTAGCCATTTGGGGATAGGTATGAACATAATTAAGCTATGACTCTTGTTCCTAAATTACCTTTGAAGGAGAAAATGGATAATGAATGAAAAAGCTCCAAACAAGTTGTGAAATGGTGAGTGCCATAAGAGATAAAGGACTGTTAAAATTCAGACTTGGGAGAGGCTATGGGTGGACAAATTTATGGGGGAAAATAACATTTATGAGAGAACTTGAATAGTAGGTTAGTTTCAGTAAACGCAGACAGATGAGGCAGTACTTAAAATCCTGTGAAGACCAAAGGTAACAAAGTGAGTGGAAGGAAAACAACTCTCATGGACTAGTCAATGATAAAATTGGAAAGAAAGGTAGTTTTGAACAATGATTAAAGAGTTTGAACTCTACTTAGTGAGCAATAAACCCGTTCCACTGAATGGATGCTGACTCATGGAGACCCCATGTGTTTCAAAGTGGACTTGCACTCCATATAGGGTTTTGAACTGCCGTAACCTTATGAGAGATTGGCAAACCTTCTTTCATAGCACTGCCAGGTGGATTCAAACAGTCAACCTTACAATTAGCAGTCAAGCACAAACCTTTTGCAATAAAGTACCAATTTAATTTTTTTTTTTTTTCAGTAGAAGAGGGTCGTGTTTCATCTGCTTCACTTGGTGATTGTGTATAGGATAGTCTGAAGGAGCAAACAGCTTGAGACTGAGCGATTAGCTTCTCCAAGTCTCTAGATGGCAGTTCGAATCTACCAGCTGCTCCTTGAAAACCATATGGGGTAGTTCTACTCTGTCCTATAGGGTCACTATAAGTCGGACAGCAATGGGTTTGGTTTTTTGGTTGGGTTTAAGTATCTAGGTGGAAACCTTGGTGGCATAGTGATTAAGTGCTATGGCTAATTTTCTAGGCCAGAACAGTGAGACTATAAACTAAATAAAGATGAAGACAAGATAAATTTTTTAAAAATTATAAGGCTTGATAATTAATTAGATGAAGATAAGGTTAGAATAACAGTATGTGGTGAAGAAGGACTGCGAGACAGAAATGTCAAAGAAAACCTAGAACTAAAGAAAAGACAGGAAAAAGACTGCTAAACAAGACAAAAAACCAAACCCAGGGCCATAGAGTCGATTCCGACTCATAGCGACCCTATAGGACTTACTAGAACTGCCCCATAGAGTTTCCAAGGAGTGCCTGGCGGATTCGAACTGCTGACCCTTTGGTTAGCAGCCGTAGCACTTAACCACTACATAACCAGGGTTTCCAAAAAAAAAAACAAAGACTGCTGCCCCATCCAAAATCAAATTTATATGGAGGCACTGGTTTGGGAGGAAATAAGGAAAAAAAACTATCACATTTTGCATTATTTCAAACAGGACTATCCAACAGAATATAATGTGAGTCCATGTTAACTTTAAATTTTACAGCAGCCACATTTAAAAAAGTAAAAAGAAGCAGGCAACATTAATTTTAATAACACTTTATGTAATCCAAAATATTATCATGTCAACATGTAATCAATACAAATAATTAGATATTTTACATTAGGTTTCGTACTAAGTATTAGAAATTTGATGTGCGTTTAGTAATTACCAAAATCGAAAACCATACCCATTGCCGTCAAGTTGATTCCGATCCATAGTGACCCCATAGGACAGAATAGAACTGACCCGTAGGGTTTCCAAGGAGCAGCTAGTGGATATGAACTGCCAATCTTTTGGTTAGCAGCCAAACGTTTAACCACACTCAATTCAGACTAGCCACATTTCATGCTCAAAAACAACATATGGTTACTGGCTAACATTTTGGACAGAGCAGTTTAAGAAATGTTATGCAAAAATACCCAAGAAGTTGAATGGAAATTTGTCACTGTCAGATTGAATGATTCATGTTTATGGTGGTGATTGAAAAGATAGAAGTAGATTAGATTATTAAGAGTGTGAAGAGAAATATAAGAAGTAGACCATGGGCAGATTCTTTGTAAATATCCATACTTATATGGCAAGATATATATATATCAACGGCACTGGGTTTTGTTATATGGCAAGAGGGGTAACAAGAGTCAGTGGAGAATAAAAGAGTAATTATCAGAGGGCAGGAGGAAGATCAACACAAGGAGAGACCATGGAAGCCAATAGAGGTAGGATGCTTAAGAATTGAAAAGAACAAGACGGTCAACTGACAACATCACAAAGAATAAAATGAATGAAGATTAAAAATAAAGAAAACTAATTTAACTGTATATTAGTGTAGTTGGTAAAAGCAAGTTTAACAGCAACCTCCAGCCACCTGACAGCAGTGTTTTGCAGGAATATAGTGAAAAAGGTCATATTACCCGACTTCCAAAACTCAGTCTGTGAATATAGAGTACCAAAAGGGGAAGGCAGGATGCAAGAGCCGAAGGCCTGAGAGTGAGCTGAGGTCATAGAGATAAGAAGTCTTCAATGTCCTTCCAAGTTGTTTAGTGCTGAAAACAAGAGGTACCCTAATACTGTAAGCATCTGTAAGGGATGAGTTTTGTTGTACACCTGTTTGTTTAAGACTATCAGTCAATAGTCTAAGGAATCAGAGGGGAATACAGACACAAAGAAAAGAATAACAAAAGGAGATTCCCAAAATAAAAAAAAAGCAGGTTTTTCAAGATATGGAAGAAAAAATTAGTGGAAGTGTAAAAATATGAGGCAAATATAATGAAAAGACATAGCTAGAATAAGTTCGAATTGCCTCGAGCTTCCCCTAATACAGGGGAGAAAAGCACCTGCACAAGATTGAAGGGATAGCAATAAGAACCTCAAGAGATTGGGGGAAAAAATTTTTTCCTTAGACTAGAGAGTCAACTGGAAAAAAAAAACAAACATTTGGAAAGAAGCTAATATTGTGAGCTTGCGGTAAACTCAATTAGCAGTTTTATGAATTTCTTCATTTCCTTTTAACTTTGGAGTGGGACATAGCTAAGTTTAGGAATTGGCGTGGCAGAAATTCAAGGGAGCAAGGGGTTGATTCTTATTTTTTTTTTTAATTCGATGCAAATATTCCATGCAACTACTATGCTCAAGGCACTATGCTGGGTGTTTGCAGTCTAGCATGTTGGTTAAGCACTACAATAGAGCATGCCCACAATCGCTGGACTGCATAGGAGACCCTCGCCGCCATGAAAGCTGGCATGAAGGATTCCCCAGGGACAATGCAAATGTGATTGAACTAGGAATGGAGATGTGTGTAGGAAGAGTCCAAAATACTGTGAGGACAAAGTATTCAATATGACATCAAAATATGAGTGGGGCTCATGTTATTTATTGCGGGTTTATTTTGACCCAGTACTGTGTACCATATTATGTCTGAAAATTCTATTTCTCTTGAGCTCGGAATATCAACGTCCATGCTTTTCAAAACAAGGTATGTATCAAGTAACAAAGTTATATATAACTATGTGATTCAAACTGCAATTTATCAAAATCTACAATAACCCACAAGACAGTATGTCATGGATTGAATTGTGTCCTCCAAAAATATCTATCACTTCAGCTAGGTCATGATTCCCTTGTATGATTTTATGATTGTCTACCATTTTATCTTATGATGCGATTTCCCTATATATTGTAAATCTTATCACTATGATGTAATAAGATGGATTAGCAGCACTTACATTGATGAGATCTGCAAGATTAGGTAGTGTCTTAAGCCAATCCCTTTTGAGATATAAAAGAGAAAAGCCAGCAGAGAGACTTGGGGACTTCGTACCACCAAGAAAACAACACTGGGAGCAGAGTGAGTCCTTTGGACCTGAGGTTCCTGTGCTGAGGTGCTCCCAGATCAAGGGAAGACTGATGACAAGGACCTTCCTCCAGAGCTGACAGAGAAAGTCTTCCCCTGGAGCCAGTGTCTTGAATTCGGACTTCTAGCCTACTGAACTGTGAGAGAATAAAATTCTCTTTGTTAAAGACATCCACTTGTGGTATTTCTGTTATAGCTGCAGTAGATGACTAAGACACAGTGCTTAGTAATTTTTAGGTGGAAGTATGTGTCGTTGACTTCTCTCTCATACACCACACTTCCAATCCATCAGCAAATTCTGTTGGATCTACCTTCAAACATATCTAGAAGCCTACCATTTATCTCCATTCCTACCAACCTGGTCCATGGCATCATCATCTCTCACCTTAATATGTAATAGATGTCTATTGGTGTCCATGTTGTAAACCTTGCTCTCCCCTTAACTCAATGAACACAGTGATCCTTGGAAAATGTGTCAGTCTGGCTAGTCATTCCTCTACTTAAAGTCCTCTAGTGGTGACCCATTTCGCTCATTGTGAAAAACTCTTGCAAAGGCCCACCAGGCTCGAAGGGATCTGCCCTTACCTGTCTGACTTCATCTCCTCTTAACACTCCTCTCTCCTGCTCCAATTCCCCCTCACCCAGTGCTAAGAGACTTTTTGCTGTTCTATAAATTTGCATGGGTGTGCTCTGTCTGTTCTCTTTGGTGGAACACCCTTCCTCCCAAGGTCTTCTTGGCTAGTTCCCACCTCTCTCCAAGGCCTTGCTTATATATCATCCTTTCTATGATGCCTACGCTAACCGCTCTTACCTCACACTGCCTCCAAACCCTTTCCCTCATCCACATACCAGAACCCAGTCTCCCTGCTCTATTTTACCCAATTATTACCTTCTTATGCACTTCACAGTTAACCTCTTCATTGCATTTGTTATTGATTGTCTGTCTTCCCTTATTAGAAGGTAACCTTCACAAAGTCAGGTATATAATCTCACATGCCTAGAGAAATGACTGTACACAGTAGGTATTCCATAAGTATATATTGAATGAAATAACATGTCTTCTCAGCTGAATGCTAACCCTTTCACCATAGACATGTTCACAATTTCAAGTGTGTGATGACGTCTCGTTGATAGCGAGTTCTGTACTATTTCTCTGCATGAACATATCAATGATCTTAAGTACTGTCACCAACATATGGTAGAGCTTTAAAAATTATTATGTTGAGAGTGTAGGCAGGAGGTTATGATCTTTTTTTAAATAAGAGCAAAACCTGTCTGTATATAAATTACCACAATAAGTTACGTTGCAAAGAAAAGGTAGGCGTGTACAATATTAAGACGAGGGATTTGATCTGAATTTGCATATTGTGATTCACTCAGCAAATTCGCCAAGCACCTCTTCTGTGCCAAGAACCATGTTTGAAAATAAGATGATGAAGTGAACAAAATATTGACTCTAACTTCAGAGGAACTTGTGTTCCAAAAGGTAGATTGAGAGAGAGCCGTCTGAAGAGCAGGGCCAATGGAAACAAGAAGAGAAAGAGATTAAGCTAACAATGAAAAATCCATAGAAACAGCAAATTTAAAAACTGTATCAAGGCTGAGCATCTTAGAAAATTTACCTACTTGTGGGGAGTATATACAGTTTTATTATGCATTAAAAGAAAAGATAAGTGGGCAAAGAAAGATCAATCACTCTCTAAATTACCGGGTAGCCTGCCTAGAATGTTACTTTATCGATCCCTTGGCAATTACAATGCATGTTCTAGAAGGAGACACTTTTTTTTCCCCCTTCCTGGAGACCTACAGCTTCTCTATACTGGGACCGTTCTGTATTCACCTCACTCCAATATTAGTAAAATACTTAATAATGTAATAATAATAATGTGATTTATAAACATCTGTATTTTCTTTTTTTCTAGAAAGAAAGTTTTAAGTTATATTGTCAATGTCAACAAACCTGTCATCTTTTATGCTATCTTCTGGTCACTTTCTGTAACATTCCATTACCACCATTCTACTATGACTTTATTTGGTGTTTCTCTTTTTCCCTCCAATATATCTACTTTATCATATATTTATATATATATACATATATATAGTTTTTCTATATTTAACTACTGCCTATTTTATCTGTTTAAATCTATCTACACATTGCAAACTAAATTACCTTGCTAAATACTTAATTTGCAATTTACCTCTAATCTTAGCTATTTATATATGAAGTTTCAGAAGTCTAAATGTCATTTAATCTAACCCTCTCTGTTTACAAATGAGCAAACAAAAATGCAGAATGTTATGTAATTCACCTAAAATCATTCAGCCTATTTATCAAAAAGTCAGGTTAAGAAATCAAATATATTTATGATTATTATTTTTTGGTGTATCTTTGATCTCTTTAGAATTCAGAATTCACCTTGAACAGAGCATAGAAAATGGGATGTAAATTTAACAGCATGGGAAATATTTCCTTCAAATAACCAAAACTACTTAGGATTTGGGGGGCTGATTTTCTAGAATTGAGAACCCAGATATAAATTCATCCACATATGAGCAGTTGATATTTGACAAAGGCCCAGTGTCAGTTAATTGGGGAAAAGATAGTCTTTTTAACAAATGGTGCTGGCATAACTGGATATCCATTTGCAAAAAAATGAAACAGGACCCATACCTCACACCAAGCACAAAAACTAACTCCAAGTGGATCAAAGACCTAACATAAAGACTAAAACGATAAAGATCATGGAAGAAAAAATAGGGACAACCTTAGGAGCCCTAATACAAGGCATAAACAGAATACAAAACATTACCAAAAATGACGAAGAGAAACCAGATAACTGGGAGCTCCTAAAAATCAAACACCTATGCTCATCTAAAGACTTCACCAAAAGAGTAAAAAGACCACCTACAGACTGGGAAAGAATTTTCAGCTATGACATCTCCGACCAGCACCTGATCTCTAAAATCTACATGATTCTGTCCAGACTCAACCACAAAAAGACAAACAACCCAACCAAGAAGTGGGCAAAGGATATGAACACACACTTCACTAAAGAACATATTCAGGCAGCCAACAGATACATGAGAAAATGCTCTCGATCATTAGCCATTAGAGAAATGCAAATTAAAACCATGATGAGATTCCATCTCACTCCAACAAGGCTGGCATTAATCCAAAAAACACAAAAGAATAAATGTTGGAGAGGCTGCGGAGAGATTGAAACTCTTATACACTGCTGGTGGGAATGTAAAATGGTACATCCACTTTGGAAATCTATCTGGCGTTATCTTAAACAGTTAGAAATAGAACTACCATACAACCCCGAAATCCCACTCCTCGGAATATACCCTAGAGAAACAAGAGCCTTCACACAAACAGATATATGCACACCCATGTTTATTGCAGCTCTGTTTACAATAGCAAAAAGCTGGAAGCAACCAAGGTGTCCATCAACGGATGAATGGGTAAATAAATTGTGGTATATTCACACAATGGAATACTACGCATCGATAAAGAACAGTGACGAATCTGTGAAACATTTCATAACATGAAGGAACCTGGAAGGCATTATGCTGAGCGAAATCAGTCAGAGGCAAAAGGACAAATATTGTATAAGACCACTATTATAAGGTCTTGAGAAATAGTATAAACTGAGAAGAACACATACTTTTGTGGTTATGAGGGGGGGAGGGAGGGAGGGAGGGAGAGGGTTTTTTTACTGATTAATTAGTAGATAAGAACTGCTTTAGGTGAAGGGAAGGACAACACTCAATACATGGAAGGTCAGCTCAATTGGACTGGACCAAAAGCAAAGAAGTTTCCGGGATAAAATGAATGCTTCAAAGGTCAGGGGAGCAAGGGCGGGGGTTTGGGAACCACGGTTTAAGGGGACTTCTAAGTCAATTGGCAAAATAATTCTATTATGAAAACATTCTGCATCCCACTTTGAAATGTGGTGTCTGGGGTCTTAAATGCTAACAAGCAGCCATCTAAGATGCATCAATTGGTCTCAACCCACCTGGAGCAAAGGAAAATGAAGAACACCAAGGTCACACGACAACTAAGAGCCCAAGAGACAGAAAGGGCCACATGAACCAGAGACCTACATCATCCTGAGACCAGAAGAACTAGTTGGTGCCCGGCCACAATCGATGACAGCCCTGACAGGGAGCACAATACAGAACCCCTGAGGGAGCAGGAGATCAGTGGGATGCAGACCCCAAATTCTCATAAAAAGACCATACTTAATGGTCTGACTGAGACTAGAGGAATCCCGGCGGTCATGGTCCCCAAACCTTCTGTTGGCACAGGACAGGAACAATCCCCGAAGACAACTCATCAGACATGAAAGGGACTGGACAGTGGGTAGGAGAGAGATGCTGATGAAGAGTGAGCTAATTAGATCAGGTGGACACTTGAGACTGTGTTGGCATCTCCTGTCTGGAGGGGGGATGGGAGGATAGAGAGAGTTGGAGGCTGGCAAAGTTTTCACGAAAGGAGAGACTGGAAGGGCTGACTAATTAGGGGGAGAGCAAGTGGGAGTACGGAGTAAGATGTATATAAACTTATATGTGACAGTCTGACTTGATTTGTAAACATTCACTTGAAGCTCCATAAAAGTTAATAAAAAAAAAAATTTTTTTTGTACATTTACAGGCAAACCTAAGGTTATTCTGCAATTTTGCAAGAATACGTGATTGTAGTGTTCCTCAGAAATACCCATTATTCCTGTGGAAAGAACAGATTTCAAAACAACTTATATGCAAAATAATGATCTCTTTACCAAATCTTCTTCACCCTTTTTTTTTTTTTTTTTGCAAGTAAGTGGATTTCAAGAGACCCTTGAAAAGTGTTTTTCCCAGTGACAAGAATTCTTCAAACACATCTTAAAAGAGCAATTGATATTCATCACTCAAAATCAGAATTATTTAACCTTTACATGATGAATCTAATCCCCCTTCCACCTTGGTTTTTTTCATTTGTAAAATGCTGCAGTGGTGTTGCACTTTGTGAAAATAAATTTGAAAAGGAGGTAACTTGCAAAATGTATCAAGAAGAAGAAGATAAATGCACATTGCCACATTATGGAATGAAAATCCATGACCAACCTCTGCATATGACACAGATTAGTTGACCGGAAAGCTATGATTGCAGGTTCAATGGTATGTTACAATCTAGGTTGTATATTTATAGCTTCGTCTTTAGCTAGAAACCACAACTTAACTTTAGACAAATTTTCAAAAATTAGTGCCTTTTCTATAGGTTCCACTGTGAGCAAAGATGAGAATTTCATGAATTAGGATCATTTGGGGACAATAGAAATAAGGGTCGTTGGAATCAGGAGAGTCTTCTTCCAAGCTTCACTTAACAGCTAATTAGCCAGGAGGGCTTCACAGAAGCTTATCAATGTATACAGTCACTCTATCATGTATTCATCGAGTTCCTAAGTAGCATGAATGGTTAGGTGCTCAGCTGTCAAAGGAAAGGTTGGTGGTTCTTGTCCACCCAGAGGTGCCTCAGGCCTAAGAAAGGCCTATCAAACTACTTCCAAAAAATCAGCTATTGAAAAACCCTATGGAGCACAGTTCTACTCCGACACACATGGGATCACCATGAGTTGAAATTTGATTTGACAACAACTGTTTTTGTTGTTTCTTTGTCTAATCTTTTCTAAATTATACATTCTTATATTCAATAAATTCTTACTGATCATGTCGTATGTGCCAGGATTAGCACTAGACATTGGCAATATAGTGGTAAACACATAGAAGCCACATAATGTGCAAGGGTTCTGCCAATTGTCCCAGGAAGCTGTTTGAATTTTAAACGAGATAGGAAATAATTGAAACTTTTCATGAGAGAGGGACATAATTCAGTTTGTTTTATAAAATATCACACTTTGATCACTTTGTGCATGATCAGCTATTGTGAATACAAGAGTGGACCAATTTCAAAACCACTTAACCGTCATTACCTCATTGAAATATGCAAAGAGGACAGGAAAGTAATTTTTACTTACTGAAAGAACCACAATACACTGAGATACAGAAAGTGCTCAAGTGACACAGCCAAAAGTAAAGAGCGGTTTATTGGTGGAAAACCACAACATGGCATCATCTGAATAGACAACCATGCATATATTCAATCAGCCACCATGTGCATTAAACCCCGTGCTCATAGTTAATCTCAAAAACACACAGAAGGGTCTTACCATTTTATCGGAGTGAAGCTACACAGTTGGTTCGTAGACTGCCATTTCCAGGTGGATGGATTTGTACTTGAAATATTATTCTTCCTCTATGTTCCTCAGCTTAGTTAATGATCCCGTAAAACATCTGGCTTCTATCTTTTTTCTAGTCATATCATTGTGAGCCTGTCTCTTAAAAATCTCTGCAATTTATTCTCTCCTACTTTAGACCCGTCATTAGTTATTTTTTTAATTACTATAGCGGGTTGTATCTATTTTCCTTATGATCTGTCTTTCTTTCAATTTCCAAAACTAGCTCTCTGTAGCTTTTATCTACTCCAGGGCTTTAGGACTTACTGAAGAATACAAATTTAAGAAATTCACAGAAGAGCGAGATAGGTATGGATAAAGAACTAGATTCAATGCGGATTAATATACTTACGATGCAGCGTAGATTAATTATCACCTACAATTTACTAAGCCCCTGGGAAGTCAAGGCACATTTCATAAAAAGTAACGTTTTAGTTAGCTCTCGTTATTATCGTTGGCTGCCGTGGAGTTGATTTTGACTCATAGTGACCCCATGTGACAGAGTAGGACTGCCCCATAGGGTTTTCTTACCTTTAATCTTTACAGAAGCAGATGTCTTTCTCCCGGGGAGCAGCTGTGTAGGTTCCAACCACCAACCCTTTGACAACCAGTGGAGCACTTAACCATTGCGTTTCCAGGGCTCCACAGTAGTTGGCTCTCAAAGAATGGATAAGCCTTTGCTTTATCTAATCCTCGCTTCCTTCTTCACCTCTTAATACCAGTGCTTCTAGAATTCAATCTCCGAAGCACAAATTCTGATCGTTGCAAAAATTCTTACAAATCCCTGTCATACCTGAGCATAAAGTAGTCTATACTATAAAATTCAAAAATTCTTCTTGAAATGATCCTGTCCTTTTGTTCCTGCCTGATCTTACATGCTGTAGTTTCCTAGTGTACAATGAACCTGCTACTGTTGATGCTCCAGTTTATTTTAGAGTGATAGACATTTTCAATATAAATAGTTTTAAATATACCTAATGTTTGCTAGAAAAAAAATAATGTCACTAGTATATAAGGCCAAGTGCTTAGAACACCTTTAACTAAAAAGTAATCAAGGTAAAATAAAAAGTAAATAGTATGTTGGTGTACCTATCAAAAATGTCTGAATAGAACGAAAGCATGAATACCACTATTAAGTTGCTGAAGTTTAGAACACATCCTTGTAATGGACTGTCCTGAATAATTCACCATCCAGCATCATTCAACATCCAATAACCTAGTAACTCTGAACATATCCTACATTTTCATAACATTATGTCTTTGCTCAGGCCATTTCTCTTGTCTGTAATGCTGGTTTCCTCCACTCAATTACCACCTCCTCTCTAACATTTGTTTCTATCTTTATTGTAACACTCAGCATATATTCTATCATGCATTAAAACCACATTTCATGTTGTTATCTTCCTTGCAATGCTGAGAACTCCATGAAAGGAGGGCTTGTGTTAGATGGGTCTCTTGATTTTCTCTTCCAAGCAGAGTACCTAGCTCATGCTTATCGAAGAGTGAATGGGCACGAACGCAAAATGCAGGTGTTTAGTTACAATTGGCTGGATTGAACTGATTAGGCCACTGAAATATCTAACTCGCTCAAGGTCTCCATTGTTAAATGTCACTTTTGACTTAGACAGCAATGATGAATCACTGCATCTGAAAGACCACATTTAAAATAAGAATCTGTTGCCTGGTAACAGAACAAGTCCTGCTGGTAGAGTTTTATGGATTGTCTTATCAAATTAGCTTATATCAGTAAGAAATCCAGTAAGTGTATGGAATTAGCTCATATCAGTAAGAAATCCAGTAAGAGTATGGAATAGGAAAAGAGAGGAAAAGGGAGGGGGAAATCATTATCACCACGATGATACTTTGTATAGAATTTTATCATTTCAATTTCCTGGAGCCCTGATGGTACAATGGTTAAGAGCTTGTCTGCTCACCAAAAGGCTGGCAGTCCAAATCCACCAGCTGCTCCTTGGAAGCCCCATGGGGCAATCCTACTCTGTCCTATAGGGTCTTTATGAGTCAGAATCGACTCCATGGCAACTGGTTTGGTTTTTTGTGGTTTATACAATTTCCTGACCTTGGGCTCATTTTATGAGATAGATGGATATGAGACAGATATTATTACTGCTGAAACAAAGTACTAGCTGCTGTGGGGTCAGCTCCAACTCACAGCCACCCCACGTGTGTCAGAGTAGAACTGAGCTCCATAGGATTTTCAGCGGCTAATTTTTCTAGACCACCAAGCCTTTCTTCTGAAGTGCTTCTAGGTGAACTTGAACCTCCAACCTTTCAGCTATTAGCCAAGTGTGTTAACTATTTGCACTATCCACCAAAATAATACAAATAAAAGTAGAGAATACAGTTCTGGCTTGTCTTCTTGCCTCCCTTCCTTCCTGTTTTTTGAGGGGGGTGGGAAGGAAGGTTTACTTTGTAACCTACTCTCATTAATGCATAACTTCTTATTTTCTTCAAGTCAAATGATATATTAAGATGAAGACCAGTCTTAAACACGGGTGAGATAGCCCCTCTATTCACTGGCCTTCTCTTATCAGCTATTTCCTTTGTCTAGACATTTATATAATTCACTAGAAGAAATTAGCTGTTGTAAAATCATTCTCTTTAAATATGTTTCAAATACATACTCATATTTGCACAAACCAGCTTTCATAAACAGATTTGAACATGAGTTGGAAGATTGTTTTGATGACTAAAGAATAATTCTAAGCATTGATATATATTAGTGCCTACGGTTTTGTTGTTGGTGTTTTCATTTCAAAGATAGTGAGGAAAATTTTCAGAACATCTCATAGGGTATTTGTTTAATGTTTTCCCATTCTGCTTCTCAGAGAAAAGCATAGATGAAGTAAATTTTCATGAAACGACATCAGTTTCTTCTAAGCCAAAACTATAAAGGGACTTGTGAGTCAAAGGAAGACTCCATTAGCCAAAAGGAAAGTGCTCAGGATTAAAACGATTGCCTTTTCTCTGCTAAGAATTAGAATGAAATTACCCATAAGTTAGAATGAAATTCTGTATTAGTCAGAATTCAGTCAAGCAAGTAAAATGGCTATGTGTATTATGGAATTAGGGACTTATTATAGGAGTTGGGTGTTAAACAATTGTGGGAAGAACTAGGGGTTAAGGTTTAGAAAGCAGGAGCTGGACGATCAGAGTAAAGTTGCCAAGCTGCCCTCCTGAAGCACTGGCACGGATGGGCAAGTTGCCCCTGGCATGGGAATCTGGAAAGCCAGCCATGTCCCTCTTTTGGTGAGTGACCGTGAAGGGGAGCTGATTGGGGAAAGTCTAGAGGACAGTAGTGTCTGCATCTTGGGGTCAACCTAGGGTTGCACTTGATCATCAGGGCCAGCAGTCAGAAGGAACTAGAACATGAAGCAGTTGTAAAGGAGGACATGGTGAAACCTGCCAGCCCCTGTAGGTCTATCTCTGAATACCATCTAACCACTCCTTCAGAGAGGACTGACTCTTGCTTCACTTCTCCCTTCCACCTCATGCACACTCCTCTTCTGGTCAACTCTGACTTGCAACCATACAGGAAAGAATCCGAAAAAAAAGTTCCAACTTAGCCAAGTTGACTCAGAAAAATCAGTGCAAAGACTGTTTACGTTCAAGTTTCTTTGAAGTGCCATTGAGTCAAAGTCAGGTAAATAGAACGTATATAGAGAAACTCTGATTCTAAAACATTTTGGGGTGGAATTTCTACCTAGGACCAGGAGAAAGTTTAATTAAATATTGAATATATTTGACAATATTTAGTAATCAGAGAGTAAGATTGATACCAACATCTCGTATTTATACCAAGGTAGCAAGAATCCTAAATAAGGTACAATGATTATTTGTTTGAATCATATAGGATGTTGACTTTCTCATTTTGTTGCATTTGGACTGATCCTATCTGATTGTTCAATTTATCTAAAAGCAAGAACCACCCTTCACCAGGCAATAGGCTTCAGAGATTTCTGCATGGGAATAGAAACAAATGGCCCCTAAATAGCCAGAATTTCAAGGTAACACTTATCCAAGAGCAGTGAATGGCAATGTCAACTTATCTAGATTAATGCCACATCCTGAGTGATTTTTATTCACTAATATTAGTATCTAAATTAAAATGCTCTTTAAGCCAGTCCTCAGGTCACTGAATATAGAAATACGAAATAGAGTTATTCAGGAAAAAATTATCAAGAAATCACAGTGAACATAGGCAGGGCACTACCAAGGAAAGCTTCAGACAGCTTGACAGAAGAAGGGGGCTAATCATTCTTTTCTTTCCAGGAAAAGGGAATCAAGATTATGACAACAAACCTCAATTATATAACAATATTATCTAAAGGAGGCTTTGGTCAGGATCAAAATGCTGTACAGTATAGTGTTCAATTTCTTCTATAGCAATGCTTTGATGAAGTGTGTTAATCAGTTGTGAATGGCGCAATATTCCTATTTTTCTCTTACCGTTAGCAAACCTATCATCACCTGTTGTACATCTATTATGGATCCATGTTATTCACTCTGTCATCAATGTCCTTCCAAGATGTATCCTTAGCTAACTCTCCAGCCTCTTTACTGTCCTTCACACACCTTAGTTCAGTCACGAGAAAGTCTACTGCTTTTCACATCTTCCTTATGCCTTCTGAGCTCTAGTCTATTGGGCGTGTCTCTTCTGACCAATTTCTGATTCAAATGCCACTTCTCCATGAAACAGTCCCTCCTGCCTGAAACAGAATGTGTGCCTGTTTTGGATCTATACCTCAGATTATTTGTATTGCAACTAAGTCACTTTTTTTCATCTCTGTCTTATATTTTCATTACCTTTATGTATGTTCCTAACATCTACTAGATTATTTTCTCATTAAAGGGGAGGGGGTATCTTAATTATTCCCCTCCATCTTGAAGACGTGGTACATAAATGGCACTCCTCTG
The DNA here is from genome assembly GCF_030014295.1 of Loxodonta africana. Classification (NCBI taxonomy): domain Eukaryota; kingdom Metazoa; phylum Chordata; class Mammalia; order Proboscidea; family Elephantidae; genus Loxodonta; species Loxodonta africana. The sequence continues at coordinate 22,960,223 of NC_087342.1, read as the reverse complement.
AAGAATCTAATTGTTGGTGGTCTGTTTTTAGTTCTTTGCTGTGGTACCTAGCTGTGAATTGGACTTCAGTATATGAAACATGAAATTTATGGTCAAAATGGCTTATGTCAAAATGAGTACAACACAGTATCATGTAACCAAGCTTATAAATCACAGTTATAAATGAAACCACCAATTTTATGTCTCTCCACTAGAATGGGGTGTTCCAGAATTCAGGAACTATATCATATCAATCTTCATCTGACCCTTACCCAGCATGGTACCTACTGGGTTTATTCAAGGAGTAATGTGCTATTTCCCACAGCATCTAACAAAGTAGGATTGAATAAACCCTTGAAAGGAAATTAATTGACAATGGAGAGCTGGGAAATGAGGTGAGAAGGAGAGGGATACAGAGTGGGAGGAGGGCAGGGAAGGGGAAGCTAAGAGAGGGGAGGAGAGAAAGGGAAGGGAAAGGAAGAATAGAGATGGGAGAAGAGAGAGGAAGACAGGGGAGAGGTGGGGAGAGGAGGAAAGGAAAGAAAGGAGAAAAAGGAGGGTGACATATTTTCAAATATATGAGAAGAAGAGTATGAGTGAATTAAATACAAATATTTTAAATATGTGTAAGCTATCTATTTATATCTATTGAAACCCTGGTGGCATAGTGGTTAAGAGCTATGTCTGCTAGCCAGAAGGTTGGCAATTGAAATCCACCAGCCACTCCTTGGAAACTCTATGGGGGCAGTTCTACTCTGCCCTAGAGGGCCCGCTATGAGTCAGAATCGACTCTATGGCAATATTTTTTTTTTAATTTATATCCATACATATATACATAAAAATCTTCCTTTATTTTATTTTGCTTCTAATTTTGGAATCTCAAGCTCTGAGGGTTAAGTTAATCATATTTTTCAGTTCAGGACCCATTACCATCAATGACTTATACAAGATAATTCTTTTATTTTCTTTTATCCCTATTCTTCACTGCCATTTCTCTCCCTGTTTCATATATATTCTTATATTTGTATTTTCTTTTAAAAAGTGTTTCTTTGCTTTGTGTTTATGTACGCGTTATTAAATTATCTAAATGATGCCTTACATGAATATCTCATTTTGTTCCTGGCTGTTTCATTAGGGTTATCCTTTTAAGATCCACTTTGTCACTATGTGTACCTCTAGTCTGTTGCAGCCAACTGCTGTTTAATACTCGCTGGTGCGTGTCTACCATATTTTTCCCAACCACTCACCCAGTAAAGGACACCAGGTTGCCTATAGTTCTTTGACAACACAAACAACACTGTGATACGTATCTTCATACCTATCCCCTGATGAACCTGTATTAGAATGTGAGGTATGTATCTGAAAGTGACTTCACTGGGTCATGGGAATTGTCTAGGTACCGACACATTGCTTTCCAAGACATCTGCCCCAGTTACATTCCCGTTAGCAGTGCATAAGCCATGCTGTTTCAAAAAATGAGAAACTTACCAGGACCAGAATTTCCAGAATGCATGGGTATGTGTCAGTCTCCTGTCTCTACTATAATGACTGCACGGCCATAAATATTTGAACTATGTGCATTCCATTGGCCTAGTGTGATCTTTAACAAGTCACTTTCTCTTTCTGATCTTTCCAGTTTTTTCGCTAAGTTAATGCCATGCATTCATTCAAGCAATACTATCTGAGCACCTACTACATACTTAGTGACTGTATCACCTACTGTATATATCTCTTCACTAGAATGGGAATTTCCGTAAATTTGTATCACTGTAGTGATACAAAGACTGCAGTAAATATGATGGATTGTCCTTGCCCTTAGAGAGCTCTTGGAAAGTCAGGCAAGTGTTTCTTGAGAAAGAGACACTTCATTTGAGACCCAAAAGGAATTGGCTAGTCAAAGGAGGGAAAGGAGAGAGTTGTTGGGTTGAAAATGGCAAGAATGAAGCTTATTCTGCATACAGCAAACTATGATTGCGACAGACCTAGGGAAGATCTTTCACCAAGCTGAGATCCAGTGAAGGAAAGCAGTACCCTGAGGCTAGAGGCAAGTGGGAGGCAATGGCATAGCAGAAGGCTTGGGGAGACAGACAGGTGGTAGCAGACCACATGGGGCACTGTAAGACGTGGAAGAGATTTTGAATTAGGGGAAATTTTCTAAGGATAGTAAAAACCAACCAACCAAACTCACTGTCATTGGGTTGATTCCAACTCATGCCAACCTGAAGGGACAGAGTAGAACTGCTCCACAGGGTTTCCAAGGAGGGGCTGGTGGGTTCGAACTGCTGACCTTTTGGTTAGCAGCCAAACACTTAACCACTGCACCACCAGGGCTCCACAGATAGTAAAGGAGAATGCAAATATCATATAAAAGGCAGGGTGAGGACTTCAATGATCCCTTCCAGTCATTTTATTCAGTGTTTCTAAACCTGTGCTTCTAGAAAGACAGCCATCAGCCACATGTGGCTATTGAGCACTGGGAACGGAGGTAGTCTGAATTGAGAGGTGCTGTAAGTATAAGGAGAGTCTGGTGGAATAGTGGCTAAGTGCTACGGGTGGTAACTAAACGGTCAGCAGTTCAAATCCACCAGGCGCTCATTGGCATCTCTATAGGGCAGTTCTCCTCTGTCCTCCAGGGTCTCTATGAGTCGGAATCGACTTGAAGGCAATAGGTAATGGGTATAAGTATAAGATACATACCAGATTTTGAGGCCTTTGTATGAAAAAAAAAGGTAAAATATTTTATTAATAATTTTATATTGATTATGTGTTGAAACGAATGTTTCAGATATATTGGGCTAAATGTATTGTGAACATTAATTTCACCTGTTTATTTTTCCTTTTTTTTAATGTGGCTACTAGAAAGCTTTAAATTGTATCTGAGGCTTTTATTATACATTTTGGTCAATGCTGTTCAAAATCGCTTACTTCATGGGCAATCATAGAATGCTCAAGATCCACCTGGAATGAAGGTTTTGCTGATCGAAGTGGGGAATTTTCTCCGCATTAAAACTGAACCCTACAGAGGGTTACATCCAGCCCTGAGGTGCTTTCACCCAGAATCCCAGGCACGAAGCCACCTAACTAGATTATACGCTGTACAGACTTCAGGAGAGCAGTTTAAGAGATTATGTGGGAGTTAAAATACATGCACATATTCCATTATATATTAACAAGATATGTGCTCAAGAGAAGACTCCCACACACCACTTAGAATACTGGCTTAAATTTTTCCACCAGCAAAGTGACTTTTGAATAAGGGAGGGAAAAAAAAAAAAAAAGGAAACAGTAGCAATACAGTGAATGCCCCAGCCCCATACTGTAGTTAAATGACAAGGATTGTTTTGCAGAAAATAAATTTTTCATGAATGATCTTTAAAAAGTGTCCTGTCAGGATTTTTTTTTTCCCCCCAATTTTACATGGCCAGCTAACTCATTATTTCATGATGAAATTTTCTGATTGATCTTTTGCCTATCTGAAGCAATTTGTCAAGCATTTATTAAATTCTGTTTTGTGCCAACCTGGTTCAATAAACTACTTCTGGCCTTGAAGGAGCTCACCGTCTGTTATGGATTGACCTCTATCCCCGAAAAATACGTGTTGTAAATTCTAACATGGATGCCTGTGGTTATAATCCCGTTTGGGAATAGGCTATGTTATGTTAATGAGACAGGATTAGTGTAGGGTGTATTTTGAGTCAATCTCTTATGCGACATAAAAGAGATTAAATGCAATCTAGCAAGCAGACATGGGGAGAGAGATGCCAAGCTACATGAAGACTGCCCAGAAGCAGCAGCTCAGAAAAGAGAGAAAGCCGTCCCCTAAGAGCCTGCACCCTGAATTCAGGCTTCTAGACTCCTAAACTGTGAGAAAATAAATTTCTATTTCTTAAAGCCATCCACTTATGGTACTTCTGTTAGTGACACTAGATAGCGACACCAAAGGGAAGAGTAGAACTGCCCCATAGGGTCTCCAAGGCTGTAATCTTTACGAAGCAGCCTGCCATGTCTTTCTCCCATGGAGCAGCTGATGGATTCAAACCACCAATCTTTCAGTTAGCAACTGACTGCTTGAACCACTGCAGCACCAGGGCTCCTGGATAACTAAGACACGGCCCAACAGAAGATATTGGTGCCAAAAGAAATAGAATAGTGTGAAAAGTTGAACAGCCAAATTACATCTAGAGGTAAAAACATAATATGTTTCTACCTGGAAGGAGGCGTATCAGTTTTACCAACCTACGTTTTCTATATTTTTAAAAAATCAGGTGATTACATACAGTCCACAAATCTTTGAGCTACTTTTAAAATGTCACAGGTACAATGTGACCTACATATTGACCTACATATTGCGTATATATATACGTACACACACACGTGCGTACACACAATCACGTGCACGTACACACACACGAGCCCACGTACACACACACACATGTATATACACACACATATGTTCTGTTTCGTTTTTGACAGATTCTCCAAAGAAAAGATTGATTCAATTAAGGGTCATTTCCAACATGTAGGTCATATTGTACCTGAGACATTTTAAAAATAGCTCAAAGATTTCTGGACTGTATGTAATCACCTGATTTTAAAAAATATAGACAACGTAGGTTGGTAAAACTGATACGCCTCCTCCCAGATAGAAACATGATATACATACATGTATACCTATTATATGTATATATATGTATGTATTTATACTGGCGTTTTATATTTTATAATTGCTACCATGTAGGTATCAGAGAAATATTGTTCGATCTCTTTGAACATTCTGTAAAAGGATTTTACAAATTTACGTGGTCAGTGTGGCTCTGACATGACCATGATAAACAGCGCACACTGGTTTACAGAACAAAGGCGCCATGATGGCAGCCGCCATACTTATTCCGCTCCATGCCCCGCTTACTTTAAGCCCTGCTGTAGATGTTCCTAGGAGAAAAAAAAAAAAGCCCAGTGTTTTGACTCTGCGCATTTCCTGCAGATGACCTGCTTTTATACTTCATTTGAAGCACTAGCTTCGAAAAGACTGTACCTATGGCTTATCAGATGACCCTATAACCATCATCAAACTTTTCCAATTAAGGACTTTTTTTTTTGTCAAATTTCTCAATCTGAAGCACTGAACTAAACCGAGAGGCTAGAATTTGCTATTCAGATCTTCTTTACTTTTTAAAATATTTCAAAAACCATATCTTACAAGACATGAAATATCACATTTTATATTCAGGTGGGGACTGAGTTGGATGGGGACAGTTCATTTTTCTCCAAATCATACAGGGTTGGTAGAGTACTGAAATATTTGACACTTTATTTCTGTGTCTTCTGGGTTTTACATTTTCATTTGGTACCTTGCCTTTGAGGGGAAAAGGGAGAGACCTACATTCAGAAACCTGACTACTTTGGATAATAAAAATATAAATGGACATCATTAAATTTTTGGAGTTTTAAAAATATTAAGAGTTCTTGTCTGGATTAGAGTAAGTACACTTCACTCAGTCTGTTGCACTGAATAAAACCTAGGGAAAATGAATACGGCAGCTCGTTGAAGATTCTGAAAGAAGAAGGTAAATTGGGGAAGAGGCCCAGAATCCAATTCCCACTGAATCAGTGGCGACTTCGCCATTTTCCTCCTCCCGTATCCCCCAACCAACACAGTAGTCACAAGGGAGTAGGCAGAGCTCAGGGGAAGTTCTCTAGTTCTGGTTCAAGGAACAGGAAAGGCAACTCAATATTCAGAGGGAGATTGTCAAAATCCCCGTTTTATCCTTCTTTATCTGTTCTCCCATGGCCCAGTTCTCAAGCAATGCTGTGGTCGTAGAGGCAGCAGCTAGTAAAGGAGGCCACAGGAGCCAAAACTGAGATAGAAGAAGTTTTAGTTCCAAGAGGATAGGGGTAACGTCCCTGTCTTTATCATGCTCCCATTGTTTGGCCCTGGGTGAGATACACTTGGGGGGTTGCACAGCAGGGTAGGATAACTAAAACCCCAGCTTTCTAGCTTGAAGACAATATAGGAGCCCAAGAAAACAAAGTATGAGGAGGTTGTAGAGAGGAAGGACCTTAGAAAATAAGCTCCAAATCGTTCTTTATAAACTCCTGGACTCATTCCTAGGCTGTGCACGTGTGACTCTGATCCTATTAGCATACAAAAGACTTTGAAAACTGGACTAACAGATACACTGCTGCCCACTTCCCAGACTGGCTTCTAGGAGACACATACACTGGACCAATCCAAAGGGCACTCCCAAGGCTTTGGTAACTATACTCAGAGAAACACTTCTGTGCACGTCCCAGTTTGGCCACTAGGGGGCACATGTACTGGGCAGCTCCAAATAGCACTCAAAAGGATTTGAAAATTAAACTGACCTTGAAACCACAGCACACAGAATGGAGATTGGAATTTAAGACCTGAACTTAACCAGGTTCCCATTAACTAAAACAAAAATATCAGCACTCCATTGGATTTAAACAAGGCCCAGCATCTCATAATGTAGTATTCCAAATGTTCAAGATACAATAAAAAATTACATGGCATTTGAAAATCCAATTTACATGGGAAAAAATAATCCATGAACACCAATGATGAGATGACAAAGATGCTGAAATTATCTGACTCTTAAAACAAACAAACAAACAAACAAAAGATAGTCTCAGCAAATAGAAGATATGAAGAGTCAAATGGAAATTTTAGAACTAAGAACAAAAATCAAAACTTAAAAAAAAAGCTTTAATGAGCTCAATAGCAGAATAAAGGTGATAGAAGAGTAAACTTCTATATAGATTAATAAAAAATTATCCAATTTGAAGAACAGAGAGAAAACAACATTGAAAAAAAATGAAAGGAGCCCTAGAGATCTGTAGGACAATTAATGATACATCTAACATTCATATCACTGGAGTCCCAGAAAGAAAGGAGAAAAAGTTCAGTGCCAGAAAAAAAAATTGAAGAATAATGTCTGAAATGTCCCAAATTTGACAAAAGACCTAAACTACTGAGTCAAGAAGCTCAGTGAACCCCAAACAGAAGAATCCCAAATTAATTCACACCCAGAGCCATAATAATGAAACTGTTGAAAATCAAAGAAAAAGAAAAAAAAAATCCTGAAAGCAGCCAAAGAAAAATGATGCAGTATCTACAGGGAACAATAGCAGAGGCCAGAAGTAGCACAACATTATAACAATTGCTAAACGAAAACTGTCAACGAAATATCCTATATCCAAAGAATATATCTTTCAGGAATGAAGATGAAATAAAAATATTTTCAGATGAAGGCAAATTAAGGGAATATATTGCCAGCTGACCTGTTCAAAGGAACCACTAAAGGAACTTTTCCAGACTGAATAGAAATGATATCAGAAGGAAACCTGGGACGTCAGGCATGAAGGAAGAGCAACAGAAATGTAAACATCTGGGTAATGATCCACTTCTGAAAAAACTCAGTCGGTAAATACCCCGTGGAGCACAGTTCTACTCTAACACACAGAGTTACCATGAGTGGAGTCAACTCAGCAACAACTGGTACTGGTAAATATAATAGGATTATTCTTCTCTTCTTGAGTTCTTTAAAATATGTTTGAGAGTTGAAAGCAGAAGTTATAACATTGTCTGAGAGGATTTTCAATGTATATAGACAAACGTAACATAAAGAAAGAGGTTCAGGTGGCCTATATGGTGGTAAGGCTTCTACATTCCACTTGAAGTGCAAAACTATTAATTTTAAATAGACTGTGGAAAGTTAAATATGTATATTGTGTATGTAATATGTACATCTATAAAGACAAATTGTACACAAAGAGACATAAGGAAAAACACAATAAATAAAATGGAACAGAGGAAAAAATGTTCACATCACCCTAAAGAAGTCAGGAAAGGGGAAACAGAAAAACGTAAAACAGGGAACAAGCAGAAAATAAATAAAATGGTAAATCTAAACTCAAATGTATCAATAATTATATTAAATGCAAATGGTCTAAACACCTCTATTAAAAGTCACAGATTTTAGGATAAAGTATATATTAAACAATGGAACTTAATCACTAATCTGCAAACTCTCTTCATTTTACAGTGAGGAGTTCGATTCAGAGGTGTATAAATGTGCCCCAGATCATTCAGAAACTAGATCTAGATGAAAGTTTTCCTGACTCCCTATGTGCTGTAACCTACTGCTTTATCAAGTCCTCTACTCCAGACCTATAGGGAGATAAAAAAATAGGTGAGTGGGACAGCTAGGCTACATTCTGCCAGGACTGAATTCAGAATTCACTGGCGTGGTAGTTCTGAGCCTGTGCCAGGGATTGTGTTTCTAGGAGATCCATTGAGAACCCCACTAACCATAAAATGGTAAACCTATATCCACACATCAATAATTATACAAAATGCAAATGGTCCAAACATACTTGGTAAAAGCCACAAATTTTAGGAGAAAGTATACTAAACAGTATACATACAAGGAGTCAGTCAAAAATGGAGAGAGTAGCATCAAACCCTATTGAAGGATCATGGCCATATCTTGATCCTGCACAATGTGACATTACTTGCTTTTCTGTGTCAGAGATTTGGCCCTATAGAGATCATAATAGAACAGACCCTATTCTCAGTCTCCTCCTATTAAAAGAACAGTTACCATGAAGTCAATTCCAACTCATAGAGACCCTATAGGACAGATTAGAACTGCCTCTCAGGGTTTCCAAGGAACAGCTGGTGGATTTCAACTGCTGACCTTTTGGTTAGCAGCTGAGCTCTTAACCACTGGGGTTTAGAGAAGAAAGGACTTTCCTTGCATATGACAGTCAGAAAACCAGTCCTGCCAGGACCAGTTCCCAGGTACATTCTTTGGAGGTACACTGCTTGCATTCACTGGCCTACACTGAATTCTCACTCCTTCTCCACAATCAGTGGGGCAACTCCAGGGGCTTAGGAGGCAAGCTATGATTCAGTCAGAGAAGGTAAAGACAAGGAGTGGAGAAACATAGGCAGATGGATGGACTTCAAAGGTAAGATCTAGTAACAAACCCTGCTGAATGACAGCTTTCTGGAATAAAGCCAGAATTGTCATTTCTTGCTGGTGACAGGGTTAGTCAGTGCCATGCAATAGAGGAAGTGTCACAGGCTACCTCTTACTTGGCTTCTAGAATGTAGTGCTGGACAGAGAAGAAAATAGCAGGGGTGAAAAGTATGGTTGCAGGGGACAGTGTGTTCTGCGTGAAAAGTGTGGGGAAAGCTATTATACATTAATTCTGTCATTGGAATGGGTGGTTTGATACAAGACTATAAATCAGACAGACCGTGTTGCTGCTAGTAGACCTCTCATAGCCAGAAGTGCACTGTCAGGGGACACATGAACTCTCTTACAAATAATAGAAAGGACTGTCTTAGCATATTCACCCTAAAAATATCATTGTGAACCACAGCAGCAGAGTCAAGAAATAAAGCCAGCTTTCTCTAAAGGTCTGTATACGTTCTGGATCTCCTTGACTTTGCGAGCTACTCTTCTAAGACAGCAGCCAGGCTTATTAACATCATCCAAATCCAAATATCGTGTGTGGAAAGCAAGCACCCACATCATGGGGCTTCTTAATCAAACATATCCCTGGATTCAGACAAAATTGTCCTTGAGTCAGCTCCAGGTATCCAAACAAGATGCAGTGGGTAAGAGCTTGGCTGCTAACCAGAAGGTCACAGTTCAAATCCACCAGTTGCTCCTTAGAAACCTTCTGGGGCAGTTCTACTCTGTGCTATAGGGTAACTATGAGTCAGAATTGACTGCATGGCAACAGGAGTTCTTTATCGAAAAATCTCTACCCCTGAGCCCGTGGCCCCTGGACACCCTGCTAATTCAGAACGGAAGCAACTCTCGAAGTCCACCTTTCAGCCATAGACAGGCCTATAAAACAAACAACACACTTGAAGAACATGCTTCTTAGTTCCGTCAATTGAGTGACCTCTGCCCAAGAGCAAAAGCAAGAAGTCAGAAATGGACAGAAAAACTGCACAAATGGACACAAGGAACCCAGGGTGGAAAGGAGGATAGTGCTGACACATTGCGTGGATTGCAACCAGTGTCACAAAACACTTTATGTATACCTTTTTAAATAAGAAACTGATTTGCACTGTAAACTTTTACCTATAAAGCACAATAAAATTTTTTAAAACCTCTAAATGTACTACTGTACCATCTCAGGGTGATTAGGCAGGATGTCAGAATCTGCCAGGGATATCGCAGACGCTTAACATCTAATAAAAACTAACCAAAACCAAACCTGTTGCTGTCAAGTCTATTCCGACACATAGTGACCCCTGGTGGCTTAGTGGTTAAGTGCTACGGCTGCTAACCAAAGGGTCAGCAGTTCCAATCCACCAGGCGCTCCTTGGAAACTCTATGGGGCAGTTCTACTCTGTCTGATAGGGTTGCTATGAGTGTGAGTAACATCTAATATCACCTGCTATTTAGATTGTCTAAGACTTGTTGTAGAGTCTTCTAAAGATAACCCTCATGGGCATTTTCAACTTACAAATTCTCTGGAATGCCAGCTTCATTCCAGCCCTGAAGCAACACTTAATAAACATTAGCTACTCTCAGTGAGATGGTTGGATACAATAACCACGACAATGAACTCAAACATACCAGAGATCATGGAGATCGTGCAAGACCAGGTAACATTTCATTCTGTGGTCTGTAAAGTCACCAGAAGTCAGAGCCGACTAGACGGCAACACCAACAATGGTGCCTTAGGAATTCCTTTAGTACCCCCATCCCCCAAAAAAAACCAAGCACGGTGGGTCTCAAACCCTGCAGATGAGAATCACCTGACATCACTCCAAACCAATTACCACAGGGCTTCTAGGCGTGGGACCTGAGCCTGGGTGTAGTTTTTTGAAGTTCTCAGGTAATTCTAATCTGTAGTCAGTGTTTAGAACCACTGAAAATCTCCTAAGCACGACAGAAATTAAGCATACATCGTAACTCTAGCAACTATATTCAGGCGGCAATAATCTTTTTTAAAGAAAGAGAAAAGACCTGAAGATGAAATCACCCTATGGGTTCTCACTAATGATTTGCTTTTTGGAGTCCGTTGTCCTCCAACTGGAAAGTCAATACTTACGGTTGACTAGAACCTAGGGCCACATTGTAAAGGCAATGAAGTGGTGCTAATTATGGATGGGGAAAGCAGTCAGAAACAGGGGGGAGCTAACCCCTCAGATTCCTGCTTTTAGAGCAAGTCCCAGATAAGTACCCACTCTGTATCAGAGAAGTGGACCACCACCTGTGAAGTCCACAGACAATTACATTAAATGCGTCCTAACAGGTCACAGTCGGGGCAGATTAACCACTAACCATGGTATGCACAGGTCCACCTTGAGCAAGGTACACACAGGCTTAATTGTATTTACTTGCTAATCTGTTGTGAGCAACTTTACATGGGTTTCACCACGTCTTTGCCGTGGTGGTGGACAGATGAAATTACACACTGCAGATTGGTGGGAAGGCACAGTTGGGCCCTGTGCATACTTTGCTTTTTGGGCAATCCGGCTCCCGGTCACAGTCATTTCTTTTGAGCTCTAGCATTTAAGATGGACAGTGGGTTAGTCAAGCAAGTCAATGTCACCCTTGTCCATAGGTTTGCCTGTGTGTTGGGATGTGCCAGCACAGGCTTTCTGCCTATACTGTGAGTGATAGGAGTGTTTTGATTGCCATTCTCCTATTTAACCAGATGTGTTAAGCAAAAGGGGTCTCTGCTTGCTCATTCCAGGGTGATCTGGCCAAGATTTCTTCGTTCTCGATTCAGAGTAGAGTCATTCTAATCCATAGTAACTGAAAGCAACACATCTCCTTATGATTCCAGTGTGCCCCTCATTGTTACTCTATAGGAGACACCCAGAGAGCATATGGCATATAATCGATCAATTTGCTTCCCTTGTCATCCAGGACATCAGTGATGACAGTGGCTCAACTTGTCAGAGAAACAAGTAGCCTGAAGAGCGATCCAATTCTAAGCTGTCCTTATGGTGAAGACAGTATCCGCAGCAGCGGGATGTACCCAGTGGGAGGCGGTCTGGTTATGCCCAGTACAAACCTCAAGGGAAGTTTATATTTTATGTAACAAACAAAAAAACCCACTGCTATCAAGTCGATTCTGACTCATAGCACCCTATAGGACAGAGTAGAACTGCCCCATAGGATTTCCAAGGCTGTAAATCTTTACAGAAGCAGACTGCCACATCTTTCTCCCACAGAGCGGCTGGTGGGTTTGAACTGCCAAGCTTTTGGTTTGCAGCCAAGGGTTTTGACCGCTGCACCACCAGGGTTCCATATTCTAGTTGCTTACCCAATATCAAATTTCTCTTTCTTCCTTATTGATGAGATCTCGGTTCTGGCCAAGGAGATGTAAGCTGAGGATTTCTGAAAGAGGGGCCTCTCTGGTACAGAAACCACTTCTTCCTATTTCCCTCTTTCCTTCTTCTGCCCTGAAATGTGGACATGATGCCTAGAACTCAAAAAGTCATTTTGGAACTTTGAAGGAAGGCTACTTTGAAGGAAAACATATAGAGAATTGCAGAGACTTTGATCCCGATGTCTTTGAATGGTCCAAATAATACCAGCCACATCTGCATCCAGACTTATCATTGTATTGGGGGGGAAAAAAAAACATTTAATTTACTTAAGCCATCACTTCATCGTGGTAAGGGTAATGGGCCAAGCAGACCTATTATAGGAGTATATGTCTGAGGTGATGCTTGCCAGCACAGGAACTAACTACTCAAATATTTAGGGAAAAAAGTAAGCTAGTTCAGAGCTAAGTTGCTTACCAAGCAGTGTGAAAATCTGTAAAAACAGAGAAGTAGCAAAAAGAGGAAGAAAGGGATGAAAATGAGGTTGACCAAAGGAAGCAAACCTAGGCCAATGTGCAGTTCATGTGTTACAGACCCTCTTGCTATGTTCTTCTTGTGTGTAGCTTTGTGTGCTTCTCTGGGCCAGGGACATATTTTTAGAGATAGAAAATTGCAATGATGAGCAGGGCTAATCCATGAGTATGCATATAAAAAACATAGCACAGTGATTAAGATATGTTGCCTTTTAGATAAGCTTGTTAAAAAAGGTTCTGAAGTAACATGACAACCCTGATAATATTTTAAACTCCTAAGAAAAATAACTGAAAGCTTATGCTCAGAGAATGCATATTACTTTCATATAAGGTGAGGTGATGCTTGCTACCACAGGAATTAACTACTTAAAATTTAGGAAAAAAAAAAAAAAAGTAAGCTAGTTCAGAGCTAAGTCAGTCAATGAAGTAGCGTGAAAGTCTATAAATGCAGAGAAGTAGGTTGGCTCAGAGAAGGAAATTTGAATAGGAATTTGAAGAGATCTGGCAATGGTTATTGCTATAAACAAACACCAATTTTAAATTAGGTAATAAATGAAGGGATCACTGCAAAAACAAGTAATGATTCAGATAAATCCAATGAATGTAATTCTTGGAAGAGATTGTTAGAGTAACAAAATGAAGAAAGGAGAGAGAATTTAAACTGGAGCAAAACCATGTGTCCTTTTTAAGGGCACATATTTCCTGAAGATACAGGCCTTCCACCTGAATGATCACCTCATACACATCACCCCAAGTAACCAAGGTGAGAAAATGAAGTGTGTTACTGTTAATCCCTGCAAATGGATTTCCAGAAGGATCACAAAGTTAGGTAGCAGATTCATGACTCATCATTGAATGAGAATTTGGTAGGACATCTGGAAAATTCCACACATATGTCTAATGAGGCTTATTCCTCTCAAAGACTTAATCAGACTGGAATTATTCACATCATTCTCTTAACAAACCTCCATCTTAATTTCAGCCCTAGAGATTCAAAGTTGAAAAAATATTTCGGTGTTTTAATAGAAACGAAACTAAGTGTTTAAAGTTTTAGTGAGGTTGTCAAAAAAGTGAATGCAATCTTAACATAATATAGTCATAATATTGAGAATGAGGGAGCTTCTCTGGACTGGTTAAATTATACCAGAAATATCATATTATATGATACACTTGAAGTTATTAGAGTTTGTTCAGAATAAAATAAACAGGTTGATAAACAAGCACAAAATATTTAAAAGTTCTGAAAATATTCCACATGAGTAGAGAAGATTTGAAGTGAAAAGTGAGGAGGAAATGACAATCATCTTCAAATATCTATACGACCTTTCCCATTGGTGGAGGATTAAACTGACATTGAGTAGGGAGTAAAACCCCAAGGAGTAAAACCGAAACAATGGCTAGAAGCTGCAGAAAAGCAAGTTATTTCATATAAGGAAGAAATTTATAAAACCAGTACTGGCCACAAGTGGAAAAGGCTGCTTTGGAAGGTAATGTGTTTATAGTCATCCCAAGTTTTAAAACATCTGCTACAATCTGCAGAGGAGATTCAAGAATATACGTAAGGCTGTCCCAGGTGATTTTGAAGTCCCAAACAGCCCTGAGGTTAGGACCTGAAATGACTGCTTGAAGTGACATTTTAAGAAGCATTTAGTAATGACCTAGTCCTAGCAGGGATTTTATGGGGATGAAAAAGTAGATATGGTATAAACCACTGATCTAGAAGACCTGATCTGTATTTTCTAGCCCCTTGTGTGACAGTCACCTAAAAGCACTTGAAACACCAGACAGATTGAGTTGTCAAATATACCTGTCCTCTCTAAAACTGCAGCAGTTTCTCTCTTCCACAGCGACCCCTACGAAGCCTCTTGCATAAAAAAAAAAAAAAAAACGTTGTCGTCTAGTCGATCTGGCTCACAGTGACCCTATAGCAAAAAGTAGGACTGCCCCATAGGGTTTCCAAGGAGCGCCTGGTGGATTCAAACTGCCAACCTTGTGGTTAACAGCTGTAGCTCTTAACCACTACACCACAAGGGTTTCCAGCCTTGTGCGTTTAATGAATGCTTGGAGAGTTGAATTTCAATGCCTTTTATTTGCCTCTCCTCCCTATCACCCCAAGATTTATGCCGGTAGCTTTAGTTCATCAATACTTACATTGCTCTGCAGGTTTTTCAGCTATCCAATGAACTGTGATAGGATAGGACATGCTTTTACTAATAGGTAATAGTGATTTGCTAATGTTTTCCTACTCAGTATTCGTTTCCATTTCCTCTTGATAAACATACTGTGAGTTTCACTCAAATATTCACCCCTTACCTATGCAGACCTATATCTTTGGGGAAGACCATCTAACTTCCAGGTCTAGGAAAAGGCCCTGGTTGGCTTAAACTAATCAAGACATCTCAAATTCTTGGCCACAGTGATTCATTAAAGCATTGACACCTGACCCTAACTAGGCCAATGAGATGTGAGGAGATGTTTTCTGGGGACTTCTAAGAATAAGCAGAAATTAAATTTATTGCTGTCTGGTTTGTTTTGACTCATAGCAACCCTGTAGGACATAGTTGAATTGTTCCCATAGGGTTTCCAAGGCTGTAATCTTGACGGGAGCAGACTGCTATATCCTTCTGCCGACTTTTTGGTTAGCAGCCAAGTGTTTAACCACAGCGCCACCAGGGTTCCTCCTCAGAGAGAATAAAAACCCACTGCCATTAAGTCAATAAGAGAGAATAGAGGATGTAAAAATGTGTTGTCTGCTACTGCTAATGTCATTTCTGATTCCAAGAGGGAAGTTATTATACATGGAGGTGGGCAGGGATGGGGGAACCACAGACATATTAAGTGTCAAATGGTGCTGCTGGGAACTTGTACCGGAAGCTTCAGTTTGGGTCAGGGAGTCTATTAAGAGCAATCAGTAGCATCCCAACAGATAGAGACACTCAAACAAACCTAGAGTGAATTGGCAAAACTTGAATAACTTTTCATTTTTATTAATATTAACTCAGTTTTTTTCCCCACCTCCTCTTCTGGACATGCTCTTTTTTCCCTCAACAACTGCTTCCCAAATAGCAATTGTTTTGCTTTCTGCATACCTTATATTCAAACAATGTCCCCCACTTAAGGGGGCCCTCGTTGTCTTTTTTTAACTCAGTAAATTTCCCTTTTCAATGCCCGTCTTTCCTAGGGGCTTCGTAGTTTCATCATCAGTGCTATAGAAAATCTTAATCACATACCTATTAGGACACATACCCTCAGGTATTACATTGTTCATTATACATCTTCCTTGCTCAAATTTTTTGAGACTGTGACTTAATTTATGATCCCTAAACTCACCGCAGCCTCTAGTTAGTAACTTGTGAATGAAAGAATGGATGAATGTGTTCAAGTTCTTAATCCTGGAAAAGCCAAGATATCAACTATACCACAAAATGAGATATTTATATCGTTCAAGTAGCTTCATAATTAGAAAGTCATTTTTACTTTGTAGTGTCCGATAACAAACTATGACTTATTCTACATCCATAAACCCATCTTTGATCATTTTACATGATACAGCACTTTCTCAGGGACACAGTATAGGATAGACACACTAAGAAAAGAGACTTCCCAAAAAAGTTTAATGTAAAAAAAAAAAAAAAGTGCCAGTATTTTGTCTACATGCCTAAGCATCTCAAGATTTTTAATTGCTTTTCACTTCAGGAAGATTGTGGTGTACAAACATTTTACAAACCTGATCTTGAAAAACAATGAAAAGAATATTCTGTGCTTTAATGCAAAGAGGAAACATTAATTTGTCCAGTTTCTCATACAACATGTTTATTAAACATTTCAGTGTCAATAATTTCTTAAGATGGTAACATTTAACCTTGTAATGTAGCTAATACCAGTTCTACTCATGGGAGTCTATTTTGAACTTTTGGAAGAACTTTCAGTAAAATGAATGCCACCGTCCTCAGATTGTGCTTGGAGCAAAGACGAACATCAGCTCATTCTTTCCAACTAATAAAACATCTAATGATGCAATTTTTATGATAACATTAATTTACAGCTTTATGTAACATTAAGGATTTTTATTTTTGCTTCTGTTTTTTACTGAAGCTCAATGTATCAACTCTGAATATTAGAAATGTTCACTGAATTTAGATTTTAAATATTGAATTTTAAACTTGGGTTCCAGGAAAAATCCTGAAAAATAAAGTTTGATATTTTCCACCTTTTTCCTGCCCTCAACCATAAAATTTCAATCTGATATAACTTTTCATGGAATCTGTGTCTGTAAGTAGAGCTTCTTAAAACACCTTGTTAAAAATAAAATTTTTTTCTTTCCACCAAAAGGGGATTCAGAATCACAGACGTTCCGAAGGAGCGTGTGCTTTAATGATTATTCCCACCTGTTTTTTATTATGAAGTGGCATTTCGTACTATCATTAGAAATATACATTTATAGATAAAGTTTTGCATTCAGGTCTCTTTATTGTTTGATCACCTATGACTAAAGACCACAAATCAAATAAAAACTATATAATATATTCTTATTTCAGAGGCATATGTATATATACACATATATATTTGTAGAACAATCCACTGTTTTCAATGTGATTCTGGTTTTAAAAAAATGCTATTTACAATTTTCTGACAGAGAAATAACCTCAGCCTTTTATGGTATGAAAATGAGCAGGGACTTTTTATATTTGAATGCATTTCACCTTGGGCAGATGAAATTAAGCAACATTATGGAAAATCTTCTCAGAGTGAGGCCTGTAGACTAAGCCATGGGGGCAGAACAGTAGATTTGCTATTTCTGGGTCTGTGTTTAAAAAAAAAAAAAAAAATTACTGTTGCTGTAGTCATGCTTCTTCACCAAGAAATTAGCGTTCCAAAACCAGGACTTCCAAATTTTTCGATAGACAAGAAATTAGGTCATTCTTCACCATTTAACGCTCTCATCGTTGGCTAGTGGTACCCCACGTCTACCAATCTAGATATATGCTTACAGTGCTGCCATTTTCTTAAACAGGTGAGTTCCTCTAAACCAGCTGTCTGGATTCAACAAGGCTCCATAAGCATCACATTGCATCACATTTATATTTCTTTACTGTGCCAATCTATAGCAGTTAAAAATGTGCTATGAAATTGATATATAAAATTCAAAGCCCAAACTATTGCTGTAACCAAGAGTTAGTCAGTGTGTTGTCCTCCAGTTTCTGGAAGCATGGGAATCTCTGAAATAGCAAACGGAACTTCAGCACCATTTTGTATCTAAACTCCAAACTTCTAGCTTAAAAATCAACCAAGGTATATTGGCCAGAAAACTATTTTCTGGGACTCTCATAGATTTTTTTTTCACTCTTAAGCCATGGATTTTGAAACACGTTGCAATAAACTCATAAAATAAGCATGTCTTAACTTATGTCTACATAGCCAGTTA
This sequence comes from Loxodonta africana, assembly GCF_030014295.1. NCBI lineage: Eukaryota > Metazoa > Chordata > Mammalia > Proboscidea > Elephantidae > Loxodonta > Loxodonta africana. The sequence continues at coordinate 22,941,955 of NC_087342.1, read as the reverse complement.
CAAAGTTTTACTAAAATCCATATTTGTTCCTGAGAATATCCGAGTGCTTTGAGAAAAGAAAAAAAAAAAAAGCTTATTTCACTTATAGGAAAATAATGAATGAACTGGAGACCCAGAAGTGGGAACAACGAAAATCAAAGTAGACAATCATTTACTTGGGATAAAACTGGACAATAAAGTATTTAAATTGACTCATACTTTTGGAAGAAATAGGACAATTATTTATTTATATGTATTAATATTCTTAAAACCTAGACAGTGAATACTGGCTTTTTCTATTAAAGGTTTTATGTACTTCAAAAGGAAGCAGCAGTTAAGCAAATATTCACACTTCGCTCTAAACCACAATGTTTATCAGCTTAGTGTGTGAGAGAAGTAACGGCATTTCCATTTCCTTTTCTGAAATGAATTGGAAATAAGACAAAGCTAATTTACAAAATGTTTTACTGGGGTGGATATTTATATAACATAATATGGAGAAAAAAACACAAATTCTCTGTCTCGCAACTGTTCTCAGGAAGAAGACAAAGGGAAGTCTAGATGCCAAAGATGGACAGCCACTGAAAACAGGGTGAGGAGTTTGGTTAAGATGTATAACTCTATCATATTTTTTCATGATTAACTGGATTAATATATTCTCTTATGAATTCATCCATGTAATTGATAACACTTTTTGAAACTATTGATTGTGTTTTTCATGAGTGTGTGACTGCGTGTATCACCACAAAAGCTCAAGTCACACCATGCTAAAAGATCCTGTGACCCATTTTGTAGAAACCTCTTTTTAATTTTTTCAGCAAAAATAAGCCTTCATGCTTGGAATGTGTTTGGTCCTGGGAGTGACAGGTGCATTTATAATCTAGTGGAATCAAGAGTAACAAGGAGAAATACAGCCAGATTGGTACTTTTGTTTTCACAACGGTAGTCTTTTCCTTGAAGAGCAAAATTCCTGTTTTAAAAATTTAAATGTTAGTTTATTAAAATTATTTGTTAGCTTCCAAAACTTTGACTCGACAAATATCTCGTGCAACTCCGTGTTCAAAATCCTTGTCTAGGTGCATAACTTTTGTTCTTAGCGACTGCTTAGGCAAATTCTTTCTATTTTATTTTCTACTAACCTCCAATAACATAAATAGGATACTTGGTGAAGGATACGAACCACTGTTGAAGAATAATGATTGTGTAGGAGTGAGGGAAATGGTGACCTTGAAAGATACAACAACCAATGACAAGGTCATTGAGGTGAGGATTTAGAGCTTTTGCAAAGTGTATATATTTTAGGGAGTCATATTTGGAACAATACATGCTGGGCAGTAGAGTTATAGGAGAAGTTACATGCTAGCTTATTGATAGTACCCATAAATCTGCATACATTTTTTTTAGCATTCTGTTGTGTTTGGTTTGGTTTTAATTTGGATGTCTCTACACCATTTCTGATTTGTAGGACTAAGGAAATCTATTTTTTCCAAGGCAATTCATATCTTCCCTAATATTTTTCTAATGCTTCAGCATTCCTAACTATTCACTGGCTGCTCTTATGCCCAGTTCTTTTTTGTTACTTTAAGCCACTTACTCAATTCTGTCTGTTGGAGCCATAGCTGTTAGTTAATTCCATATCACTTCTCTATGTCCTTTGAAAATTCAGTGCATGACTAGTAACTTCCGGTGTTCTAGAAGACAGACTTATTGCCAACTAGATTCATAAATGAGGATATACAGCAACAAGCAAGCCACTGGCTTCATAAGGAATTTCACAGTCATGCCTCCCCATTTCTTGGCAGAGTTTGGAAAATGCTATAGACATAAATAAACCTTTTAAGCTAGAATTTTTTTTTTTTTAAGCTAGAAAGGCAAACGCAATTTGCTTTCCTCAATTTTCTTGAACTTATTACCTTACGTAAAACCCTCCTTCCTTCTTTCCTGCTACAAGAGACAAAACGAAACCCTCTAAGACAGCTAGACATGTCCCTATACTCTCAAAGTTGTCCACAAAACAAAAGGTCAGACTAAATGGTACGAGCAAGTAGCTCATACGTCACTGCCTGGACCTGGCAATGACACAGAACCCCAAAAGTTACTTCACCCTTAACAACAGAACTCTTTTTCCTGAATTGGTAAAAAGGAAAGAAAAAAGAGATCCTAGATTAAAAGCTTTGATGAAAATATTTTACCAGGAGGATCTAAAACTCTTTTTATGAAGGAATAAAGTCTGCTAATACCATTAGATTCAATACGAGACTATCCTTTTGCATACAACAAAAATAACAGCTTCAAGAATAATTTTTTTTAAACTTTTCTTGGTGTTAAATGGTTCCGGGTTATATATAAGCCTTAAAGGCATTATGAGATTCTACAATTCATACACATCCAATTTTAAGGAAAAAAAAATCCTAGACACAGGATATAATTGTGTGTCAATTTGCAGATGCCCAAAGGAAATACAAAGTAAAACAAAGCCACACATCACAGCATTATCGAGAATTTAAGCTCTTTAGGGTATTACATCGATTGGTAAGTTCAATTCTCCAAAACCCTTTCATTGAAGATACTAACTTTATTTCATCATTGTTATAGTTATATCTTTGTTACAGTTAGCCCTCAGTTAATAACAGACCAGTTTACTTGAAAATACTTGTGGAGTCCTATTTATTTATTTTTTTGCCTTTGCTTTTTGTGTGCTAATTTTTGGGCAGGTACGCTTCTACCACATTGCAACAGGCAAGCTTGGGTTCCATCTTCTTGTCCTGCACAAAGGAAATTTTGAGAGCAGAATCTTAGCCACTAGGTCCTGCGTTGCCATTTTCTTTTCCTCTCGTGGGTGGATTTATTGGAAGGGAATGGGTAAAGGGGAGGGAAAGACAGGGAAGGGATGAGAAAGGGAAGAAGGAAAGAGTTCTCAGCTATGCTGAATCTTGATTCACGACTTTGCCTCCATTCATGGTTGGTGTTCCAGAACTTTTCCTCGAGCGCCCTTGTTTTTCTCCAATTTCATGGAGTGATGGCTCTCTGTACATACACACTGAAAAGCAAAATCATAACAATTAATTAGTATGATAGTGGACAACTGATTTGACCTTAATAAATCTCTCAAATTTGACTTGATAACATTTCTCACTCTCATCGTCCAGCTCTTCTCCCCCATTGCAAAAGAGTTTTAACTTGACAATATAGTCCGTGGATACCCACGGTTCTCTTCCAGTTCTGTCAATCACAACCTTTTAAGTCTCCTTGAACTGCAGACATGTGAGTAGCTTCTGTTCTCTTATAGATAAGACTTGCGTCTTTACAGTCTCCTAACCTATATAACAGGATTTTCATCCAGAGTTAGAGGAGACAGTGGATGTATAACATTCAAGGGATAAAAAGAGCTATTCTGTTTTTCAGTTCTTAATATGAGATCTAGTCTGGGTAGGGAAAAAAATCTTTATGTGGTCCTAATTTTTAACCCACTAGAAGAAATATGACGTTGTTGCATCAAATTGAAATATTGTCAATTTTCAGGGCATCCTACGTAAAATGATAACGGGAGGAAGGGCAGAAAAAGGAGGGGGGGGAGATAAAGTAATTTCTCCAATTGCTTCAGATTTCCCTCATTTGAAGAAATAGGCACACCCATGGCTTCTCAGTTATTCATCAATAGGGAAAGGGATTATGCAACTGTGAGATTCAGTTGACGTCTATACGAGTAGCCCTTTTTCTCTATTTTGTCTGGCTCTAAAGCTCAGTCTTTTGTGGCTTATCACGGTTACTGATGCATCATTGCTGAGAGAGAATAGTGCTTTTCATTCATATGTCTTCTTTTAAGATAGACTCAATTGGCATATTTAAACATTAATACAGCTTCATTATACTATTGTGAGATCGACAAGTATGACTGTGTTAAGAGCACGTGAAATATTTCACTTAAATATCAGGAGATATTTTCATCCTTGGCTTAGGAACATTTAAGTACCTCCCTCTATTAAGCCATGACTACAGTGACTAATAATCTGAACCTTATTTCCAACATCAAGTAGCTTTTTCCCTTGGGCTTTGTCCTGGTCTTGGAGACCTGAGCATAGTATGACTGAGCAGTTGCCATATGGTGGGAGCCACGTTGCCTGGGTCAGGTTCTGGCTCAAGCATTTACTAGTTCTGTCAACTTGGCCACATTTACATAACTGGACAGTAGCATTTTTATGAGGATTAAATGCCTGGCATATAGTACGCTCTGAAAGATGTTAAAGTAAAGAAGCTGATCTTGTCCTAAGAGTTCTGGATAACAGTATCAGAGAATGTAGGGATAAATTGCTTTGACTAAACCAACCAACACAACCCATTGCCGTCAAGTCGATTCCAACTCATAGTGACTCATAGCAACCCTATAGGACAGAGTAGAACTGCCCCATAGAGTTTCCGAGGAGCGCCTGGTAGATTTGAACTGCCATTCTCTTAGTTAGTAGCCATAGCACTTGACCGCTACGCCACCAGGGTTTCCCCTTTAAGACTGAAGGTATTCTAAATCTGAAACTAGACTAACAGAGAGTTGATACATGAGTAAGATTCTCCTAAACTAGTTCAGTGATGAAGAGACTGGTTTCCTGCAGCACACTCAGGAATAGAATTTCTTAAACATTAACATATATTTGAATCAGCTGGTGGAGCAGTGGTTAAGCGTTCAGCTGCGAACCAAAAAGTCGGCAGTTCAAATCCATCAGCTACTCCTTGGAAACCCTATGGGGCAGTTCTACTCTGTCCTGTAGGGTCATTATTAGTCGGAATCCACTCTATGGAAACCGGTTTTGGTTTAAGGCTACTGGTGGTGGAATGGTCAAGCAATCAGCTGCTAATCGAAAGGTTAGCAGTTCGAACCTACCCAGCGCCTGCGTGGGAGAAAAGACCTGGTGATCTGTTTCCATAAAGACCACATACAACAACACAAGGCTATGGTCGAATTACAGGCTCTGATTCAGAAGGTCTACAATGGGCCTGAGATTCTGCATTTTTAATACGCTCCCAGGTGATATTCCTGAAACCCAACCACACTCTGAATAGCACAAGATATATACACTATGTATGCATGTTATGTGTTTTACATAAAATTATTATACACCTATATTTGAAAATTAGATCATGAAATATTTCAATTATATCACTGAAGGCCTTCTCCCATATCCTCGAAGGACTGATGGTCTTTGGCGTAAGAAAGCATACAAAAGACACCAGCTCAGATTGAGTTTATCCTGCAATTTTCAGACAGCTCCCGTAGCAAATTTAAGACTCTGCCTTTTTTTTTTTCTTTAAACAAAAGACAATCCCTGAAGATCTTTGCAGAAAATCCTATTGAACTGTTTAAAATCCTCCAGTCTAACAGTTCTTTCCGGTATTTCTGTTATGTGCAAAGTGTCAAAATATCTAAAATAAGAGCATATGTTTCTATGTGCAAAATATAGCCATTTATGTATAATTGTTTAACGCAGTCTTCCCCAGCTCCTTCCTCAGCCTCCACCACAGAGTCCTAAATCAGAGTCTGAATGATGGATACACAATATCATCTTTTTTTTTTTAACATAGATTTTTAACCCCAAATTTCTTAAACTTCAACTTGGAAGTACTTGAAGAATTGCTCTTTTCTAATTCCCTTTAAATCATGCATTTTTATAATTTTTGTGGCTGAATTTCTTAGAGTGACAACTCCTTTTTAATTTTCTTATGTCATAAATTCTACCGAAGACACTCATTTTTACCTTTATAAGTTTTGCTCTTTCCCGTGCATAAAATACTTCAGTTGTGACAACATGAAACATTACCATTATAATTACTACTCCAGATAACTTTTCACTTTCCAAATAACCCTGCTGGCCCTTCCTGGGAAACAAGTATCAAATCTACAGAGGGTTTCCAAATTGACAGCTGAAAATTTACCATTTTCAAAAAAAAAAAAAAAACCACTCACCATGCCATATCAAGGTGTGCAACTTGCTCTTCTCTTAGGACAACTCAGTCACTAACTTCTAGATATTTTTCATTAAATGAAAAAACCCATTGCCGTTGAGTCGATTCTGATTCATAGCGACTCCTATGGCACAGTGTAGAACTGCCCCATTTGGGTTTCCAAGGAGTGGCTGGTGGATTCGAACTACCGACCTTTTGGTTAGCCACCAAGCTCTTTACCACTGCACCACCAGGATTCCTTCATTAAATGCAGAAATAAAATTTAGAGTTTGGAAAAACTGTGGCTCATTTCAGTCAGAGAAGGAAGGGTAATAGATGGGCTTTCCAGTTCACTGAAAACAACTTTTGTTCCCCAATAAATCAAAAGGCATTTGAATTTCTATATTCCAGCTTCCAGAAGGAACACTACACTTGGATTCCAGCTTCCAGAATGAACTCTATACTTAGAGAAAGCAAACTAAGGTCATTCTTTGAGTTGCATGGAAATTAAACAAAAAGCGAGAGAGCAGAATCTTTATCAAATCTATTGATTAATTTTAATCTCTTGAGCTTTAATTTTCATTATTATTTGCAGACTCCAGGATGTCAGTTATGCTGTCTAATTTAAGAAGCTGACAAACTAAGGGGTATGAATCTCCACCAAGTTTTAGAATTAAAATGTAATTGAAAGGTCATGATCCAGTTAGAAAGCACAATGTACTTCTTTTCAGTAGTATCTCTGGCTCCAATAGTTGTATTAACACTCCATGACTGGACCATTCTAACTACATATACTAATATGATAAAACAAAATCCCCCAAACAGAAGGCATAAGTGTTCCTATAGTGCATTGTAAGTTCAAAATGGAAACCAAATTCACCATGATGTATAAAACAACCACCATAATACTACCCTAAATAAATCTACTATTTCAGAGTGTTCAAAGCCAGTTTAAATTCCTTAACTCATTTATTTGATCATTATAATAACCCTGTGAATAAAGATGGCCAGGAATTATTATCTCCATTTAAAAAATGTAAAACAACCTAAGTGATGTCCCTAAAGTCAAATGGTCAGTAATGCAGAACCAGGATGAGACTGTAGGGATTCAAAGTCATAGTCATGGGTTTTTAATAAAAGCAGAAAAGCAAACAAACATGAAACAAATGATGGTCTTAGACAATATTTCAGTTATTATACCTGTATATTATTTAATGTTTGAGTCGGTCTTGCCTCTACTAAATATATTCCAAATGTCATGTAGAAATGGTAATAAAAACGAATGCCCAGAATGTAAGCTATAAGCAAAGAAGTGACTATGAAAGCTAGAGTTGTCCCATTTACATAGGATGAGCCAACAATTCCCAACAGTCCAAAACATCAGTTTTAAGATTGTGTTAAAGAAGAGGGAGCTGAGCTATAACCAAGGGTGTGTAAGACTGGAGAGAGAACATGAGAAATTGAAGAGGATATCCGAGAACTGCACTGTCCAGTGTAAGGGCCATTTGGCCACATGTGACCATTGAACCTCTCAAATGTGGCTACTCCAACTGATGTGCTGTAAGTATAAAATATGTACTAAACTTCAAAGATTTGGTACAAAAATAGAGAATAAAACATCTCATTAATGATGTCTTATATTCATTACATATGGAAATTAAAATATTTTGGATATATTGGGTTAAATAAAAAAACCCAAGGCCATTGAGTAGATTCTGACTCAAGGTGACCCCATGTGACAGACTAGAACTGCTCCATAGGGTTTTTTGGTTGTAATCTTTACAAGAGCAGATTGCCAGGCCTTTCTTCTGCCGGGGCACTGTCTGGGACAAATTGCCAACAGTCAGGTTAGTAGTCGAACACAAAATATTTTTGCCGCCCAGGGACCTATTTGGGTTAAATATATTATTCAAATGTATTTCACATGTGTGTGTTTGTTTAAACGTGATTAGTAGGAAATTCAAAATTACATACATGTTGTTGTTGCTAGGTGCCGTCAAGTCAGCTCTGATTTATAGCAACTCTATAAGACAGAGTAGAACTCCCCAGCTCATGTTATATTTCTGTTACAGTGATGTCTTAGAAGTTTGCTATCCTCTAGAAGTTTTTTTTTTTAAAGATTTACAATCTTTTCAAAGAATTTTTATTTACTTATTTATTTATTGGAAACCCTGGTGGCATAGTGGTTAAGTGTTATGGCTGCTAACCAAAGTGTCGGCAGTTTGAATCCGCCAGGCGCTCCTTGGAAACTCTATGGGGCAGTTCTACTCTGTCCTATAGGGTCGCTATGAGTCGGAATCGACTCGACGCCACTGGGTTTGGTTTTTGGTATTTATTTATTGTGCTTTTGGTGGAAGTTTACAGCTCAAGTTAATTTCTCATTCAAAAACTTATACACATATTGTTTTGTGACATTGGCTGCAATCCCCACAATGTGACAGAACTCTCCCCCTTTCCACCCTGGGTTCCCTGTGTCCTTTCATCCAGTTCCTGTCCCTTCCTGCCTTCTCTTCCTGCTTTTGGACAGGAGCTGCCCATTTGGTCTCATATATTTGACTGAACTAAAAAGAGAAGTGTTTTGATTAGAGCTAAAGCTATAAATTGGAGCCCTGGTGATGCAGTGGTTAAGAGCTATGGCTGCTAACCAAAAGGCCGTCAGTTCAAATCCACCAGCTGCTACTTGGAAACATTATGGAGAAGTTCTACTCTGTTCCACACGGTCGCTATGAATCAGAACCAACTTGATGGCACCCAACAACAACCACAAAGCTATAAATTACTGTATGTTGGGGAGTACAGTTAAGAAAACTTCCTGCCTTGAAAGGAGACTCTATCTGAAGACTTAGGAAATGCAGAATATCTTGGTTTCCTCTGACAGGAGAAACAGGTTCACAAAGTATTTATGAACCCTTGCAACTTGGTTTAACTAATACTGCATTACTTTTATCCTATTATTGACATCATTCCCTTTTTTCTCCTCAAATTTCAACTTCTCTTTTGCTAACTAACACCCAAAGATCCATTTGTTCCGGCATTCATTTGTTCATTTATTCCATAAGCAGAAGCGTATTTACTTTCTGCCAGGCACTCTGCTAGGTTCTGCAGCAAATGTGAGAAACGAAGCTTGACTCCTGCCCTCAAAGAGCTAGAGGCTAAATGAGAACAGACATACACACAAATGGTGTAGACAGGCGCCATAATACAGAGTTGAATGTAAATTCATACATTAAAACAGTTACATAATATTGATTTAGTCTTGAAGGATGCAGCAGAGGATTTTAAAAAATGGAGATAAATGGGATAGCAAACAAGGGTGAAGAGAAGAAATGTAGGGTGTATAAGGAAAACAGTAACTAAATGAATCTGTTAAACGAAAACCAAAGCCACTGCTGTCAAGTCGATTCCAACTCATAGCGACCCTATAGGACAGAGTAGAACTGCCCAACAGGGTTTCCAAGGCTGTAAATCTTTACTGAAACAGACTGCCACATCTTTCTGCCAGGGAGCAACTGGTGGATTCAAACCGCCATCTTTCTGGTTAGCAGCTGAATGCTTTAACCACTACGACCCCAGGGCTCCTTAAGTAAGAAAAAAATTTTTTTTTTTTTTTTTTTTTTTAAATATGGGGTAAAGAAGGGAGGTGGTGAGGGATGATAAGGCTGGCAGAGTTAACTCGTGTCAGACCTTGCGGAACTTTTCAAATAACTTTTCAATACATTTTCAGAAAAATTTATTCCATGCTCCTGGTATTTCAGCTATGAGAGAACAGTTTAATATTCTAGTTCTTTTCGCGAAGAGTAATTTCCAGACCAGAGTCCAGTGGTGGTGGAAATGGCTGATGTGCTTGGCTGCTAACCAAAAGTTTGGAGATTGGAGTGTATCTAGAGGTACCTCAGAGGAAAGGCCTGGCAATCAATGTTCAAAAAAAAAGTCAGCCACTGAAAACTCTATGGAGTTTTCTACTCTGACACCCATGGGGTCTCCGTGATTCAAAACTGACTTGACAGCAACTTGGGTCTCCTGGAATTTCCAGATTGGAAATAAGTAGGAAAAAAAAACACCTATCTTTCCTGCCCTACTCGCTGCCCAATCACGTTTCACAGGCACTCAGACTCACTGGTACTTCCTAGAGGACACTTGGAAGCGAACCCTCTGACTGAGGTAATTTGGGTTGTTACTATTTCATCCTGTCTCATCTAGGACCTTGTGGGCTACATCTGTGATACAGATGTCCTTTTCAGCAGGCAGCATTTGGTAGACAAGCATTTGGTACAGAACTGGTTTCTAACTGTGTTTCTTACTCATTTCATACTCTTTTGCCAAGAAAACTGCAATATCCAAAGTTCAAGGATGTTCAGCGCCCTGATGATGCCGTACCTGAATGATTAACGATATCCCCCTTTTCATCTAGTTCTTCTCGGTTGTCCTTGATCGAGCCGTTTGCCCTCTTTCTGTTCCCTTGTCAGGTACATGAAGTAGGAAAAGAAATATTTGCTCTTCTTTCACCTCATAGGATATTTTTGAGATAAATATCACCGTGCCTCTAACACATGCTGTATTGTAATATTTTCAGATAAACGCTAAGAGAATGACATTCTGAAAAGGAAAGCATAGTTATTTGGTTCTTTAATATCCCTTCTTCAAGCATGCTCTTCCCTCAGATCTTTTCTTCTGTTTTTCCTGGGTTCTGATTTCTGTTTCAATTTCTCCTTTTTTTTTTTTTTTTAATATTTCCTTCTATGCATGTTTTTGACTTTTCTAGAGCTATAGTAGCATGGGGAAAACCTGGTGACATAGTGGTTAAGAACTACAGCTGCTAACCAAAAGGTCAGCAGTTCGAATCCACTGGGCACTCCTGGAAACTCTATGGGGCAGTTCTATTCTGTCCTATAGGGTCGCTATGAGTTGGAATCAACTCGAAGGCAACGGGTTTGGTTTTTTTCTTTTTAATAGCAGAGTGGGGAGCTCTGATGGCGCAGTGGTTGAGAGCTACTGGCTGCTAACCAGAAGGTCAGCAGTTTGAATCCACCAGCTGCCCCCTGCATGCCCTATGGGGCAGTTCTACTCCATCCTACAGGGTTACTATGAGTCAGAATCGACTTGACGGCAATATTTTATTTTTTGTAGTCGATTGGAATCGAAGAAACCTACCTTTCTAAGTTGAAATGCTTTAGAATTGTTGAGAGTACTTCATTTCCAGACCCTAGGACAAGCACGGAAACCCTGCTGGGCCAGTGGTTAAGAGTTCGGCTGCTAACCAACAGGTCAGCAGTTCAAACCCACCAGGCGCCCCCTATGGGGCAGTTCCACTCTGTCCTCTAGGGGCACTATGAGTCAGGTTTCTAATAACACAACTCACAAGCCACACCATGTGCTACCTTAAACTACAGCATTAGCTAGGAATCCCCGGTTTCACCTTTAATGTAAGTATAACCTGCCTGTATGTTAAACACAACTCACCTTGTGACTTGGCACAGTGAAGGCTGACTTGTTCGCAGCTGCCTGACCCTGTATCTGTGGTGGACCCTGGTGTCTCTGGAATCACAACAAAATGCTACCCTTGGCCATAACAAGACCGTAAGCCAACAACCTGGTAACAATATAGACTATTTGCTTTATTTTTAGATGAAATTTTTTCTTTTTCTTAGAAAGAAGAAGGACCAAATAAATATCACTGGGCTGTGAAACCTTGTCAAAACTCTAAAAACCCACTTTCTCTTTGTAGAATCAGGAACAGGTTTTGTCAGGACAGACTTTCCATTTAATATTTTTTATTATGTTATTTTCAATGGCACCTCGGTTGCAAATGCAGTTATCAGAATATGCAGGTTTTTTCTGCCATTACGGTATCTCAGACCCCCTAAGTGCAACTTTTAACATTCAACAGTCATTTTTATTTCAGCATCATAAATTTCTCCTGGAAAACTTGGAATAAAATAACACCGTTTCTAAAAGTATGAAACAAAATAAAACAACTCAGAGGTTGCTGTTATGTACAAAGCAGACAGTTATAATAACCCAGGTACCCGGTACCATCCCATGAATATTTTCCTGCTAAGTGGTAGTTTTTTTTTTTTCTTAAGCGGTAGTAGTCAGCATAATCGTAGGTAACATTAATTCAGCACTTACTGTATACCTGCACTTTCCATATGGTAACACGACCCTAAAATGTAGATGATTTTACTGGCCACTTTTGCAGTTGAGGAAACTAAGGAACGGAGAGAGTGGGTGATTGTTCAAAGTCCTACAGAGATATAGGGCTGACTCAGCATTCATATCCATGTGTGATTAACCCCAGAGGTGCTGTTCTAAGCTTACGCTCAAGCAGCTGGACGTGACTGGAGAAAAAAAGAACTGGGCTGACTGGTCTCATGTTAAAAACCATCACCCAGACCTCGGCACTGTGCTCAATACTGCCTGGAATCTAGTGACATTTCCCCAGCCAATTCCCTCGCTCATTCTTACTAAATAACTATTCCACATCTTCCGCTTTCTCCTCAGACTTCTACCACCTGCCTCTACCCTTCCTCAGACTCAAATAATAGACTCTCTCGCCTTCTCTTTCCCTTAAACCTCTCATCCCTTTCTTCTTCCTTCCTCCCTCTCTCCTCTTCCTTTCTTCCTCCCTCTCTCCTCTTCCTTTCTTCCTCCCTCCCTCCCTCCCTCCCTTTCCTTCTTCCTTCCTCCCTCCCTTTCCTTCTTCCTTCCTCCCTCTCTCCTCTTTCTTCCTTCCTCCCTTCCTTCCTTCCTCCCTCTCTTCTCTTCCTCCCTCCCTCCCTCCCTCCCTGACTTCCTCTCTTCCTTCCTTTTGTTATATCAGTAAACTGCCTTATTTTGCACGTCACTAAGAAAGGCATAAGAAAACATCTTTATATTTCTACCACAAAAGTTACCAACCTATACACATGTGCCACCGTGTGAGAATCACTGCATCCAGTGATTCTCTAACTTAGTGGTTCTCAGTGTGGGCCCCCAACCACCAACAGCAGCACCTGGAACTTTAATAAATGCAGGTTCATGGGCCAGCCCAGACATACGGAATTAGCAAAGCGGATTGGCCCCAGCAATCTATGTTTTAACAGGATCTCTAGGTAATTCTGATGTACACTCAACCTGTAGACTCACGGTCCTTAACTCTTATGTAAGAATCATCTGGGTAGCTTTCTGGACAATAACACATTTATCTGTTTTACCTCTACAGATCCTAATTCATAAGAAGAAGAAGAAAACACAATAGCTGATAAATAAAAAGAATAGTTTTAAGGAATGATAAAGCCAACTAATTTACACGCACACATACGCCAAACCCCAAAAAACCAAACTCATTGCTGTCAAGTCAATTCCGTCCCATAACGGCCCTACAAGACAGAGTAGAGCTGTCCCATTGGGTTTCCAAGGAGCAACCAGCCAGTGGATTCCAACTGCTGACCTTTCAGTTAGCAGCTAAACACTTAACCACTGCACCACCACATCATATTTTTGTAGTAGAGAAAGGATAAGATCTAAAGTTAAAAGATGGCAGCTCTGGTCATGGCTTTGCCTCTTTCCAGTCTTGTGAATCTGATAAGTTACTTAACTGCTCTTAAACTCAGTTTCCTCATGTTTAAAATAAGGGTGATAAATCTGAACCTGCATACCCCAGGGTTTTAGTGACTATCAAAGGACACTTTAGTTAGGGAAGCATGTGGAAAACAACAATGTGCCATGCAAATGAAGCTAAAGTAGTACAGCTGCTACTAATTATTACTTATAGAGTGCTGCTGGGTTCTTGGCAGATCATTTAAACACTGAAAGTTCGGGTAGTTATGGGAAGGACTGGGTGTACGTCTTTCAGCATCAGTGTTACTCTGTAATGGAGAGTTGGGCCATCTGTGTGGACGGCAATTACAGTTGTTGCTGACGAATCTCACTTTCCAAGTAGAGGCAATATAACTTCTGTTTCTGATAAACCAGTAGTTGACACTCTCTAAAGAACCCCCATCCTCTATCAGCCTCCATCAAAGAAGGAAATATGACTTCTTTTTATTACTACCCATTTAATTAAATTTTCCTTGGTCCTCTATCATTTCTAAGAAATGGAAAGGTTAAATTGCTCTGTTAGTTAATGTTCCATTAAAGATGTTTAATTGTCTTAATAGCAGATCATGGAAGGGTGTGAGCAATTAACATGACGGAATTTCACACCTTAATTAATGTCACATAGAATCCCTTTGGAACTGTGGGATAATTATAGGTGCTGGTTTGAATTATAAAGGGTTAAGAGATCTTGTAAACAGAAAAAGACCTATACTTTCATTTAGAAAGAGAGCTGATGCAATACTTTTGTGTAAGAGAGATAGATATAGAAGAAAGAAGGATGTGTAGGATAGAGGATGAGTGGTTTATTAAAGACTAAATTCAGAAGCCAGAAAAAAACTGCTCTGAATGAGTTACAATGGTTACGGAGAGAAAGGTGTCAGAGGTCTGCAGAAATCTAAAACTCCAAAGAGGGGAGAGAGAGGTGCAACTTTTTTGCCTTCATTTTGCTTTTAGTATTGTTGGCTCCAAATTGTTGGCTCCAAGAGAGGATTTTGAAAAACTAAATGTTAGTTGTACTGGACTCAGTCTTGTGGAGGCCATGGTAGTTGCAGTCCATTAGTCCTTTGGACTAGTCTTTCCCTTGTATCCTTAGTTTTCTTCATTTTCCCTTGCTCCTGAAGGGGTGAGACCAATGGTGTTTCTTAGATGGCTGCTCACAGGCTTTTAAGACCCCAGATGCTACTCACCAAAGTAGAATGTAGAACATTATCTTATGCCAACTGAGCTAGATGTTCCCTGAGACCATGGTCCCCATAGCCCTCAGCCCAGCAGTTCAGTTCCCCAGGGAGTTCGGATGTGTCCATGGAGTTTCCATGAGCTTGCCTGGCTGCCACCACTGACTGCTCTGACAGGATTATAATAGAAGGTCCCAGATAGAGCTAGAGAAACATGTAGAACAACATTCTAACTCACAAAAAAAGACCAGACTTACTGGCCTGACAGAGGCTAGAGAAACCCTAAGAGTATGGCCCCCGGACACCCTTTTAGCTCAGTAATGAAGTCAGTCCTGAGGTTTACCAGATTAGACAGGTCCATAAAACAAAATGAAACTAAAGGGGTACACCAGCCCAGGGGCAAGTACTGGAAGGCAGGAAGGGACAGGGAAGCTGGTAATAGGGAACCCAGGGTCAAAAAGGGAGAGTGTTGACATGTCCTGGTGTTGTTAATCAAGGTCATAAAACAACACATGTACTAACCGTTTAATGAGAAGCTAGTTTGTTCCATTAACCTTCATCTAAAGCACAATAAAATAAATAAATAAAACTAACCATTAGGTTTCTCTTTCCAGTTTTTGAAATAAAAATACCAAAACAAATTTGTTGTTAGCATCCTCCCAGTTGGAGTTCTGCAGTGCCATCACTCCTGATTTGTCCTGTCTTTTGGTGTCTCACTACCTAGTTATTACTTTCTCCCCAAATTCAATTTTCATTGCTTTTAATCCCTCATTGAATGCCACACTTCACAGCCTTTCACCAATACATAATGGAATAACACACTGTCTAGTTTTTAAGGAAAAATGAGTAATGGCACCTTGCACTGATCTGACAGATTTCTCTTGAGAAATTCAACTTTCTTACAATGTCTGATCTTTACATTCCTATGAAACAGACGGAATTTATAACTGACTTCATCTTCAGAGATGACTGAGGTTGAAGAAGGTCAATTACTATCTCAAAATTACTTTGCAAATCATTCATAAATCTTTGATCAGAAGAATCAGACACTAAGAGCTACAGCTACTAACCAAAAGATCAGCAGTTCGAATCCAGCAGGTGATCCTTGGAAACCCTATGGGGCAGCGGTTTGGTTATTTTTTTTATTGTTATTATTTTTCTTTTGGTTTTTTATTGCTGGTTAATTGATTTCTATTAGGTTACTCTTTCACAGTGATCAATTTAGTAAAATATTTGGTATTACCTTTAGTAACTCCAGATAGTAACATAACCCAGCACAAAAATATACCCACCTTCATAGTACTAACCCATTGCCATCAAGTCGATCCTGACTCATAGCAACCCTATAGGACAGAGTAGAACTGCCCCATAGAGCTTCCAAAGAGCACCTGGTGGATTTGAACTGCTGACCTTTTCGTTAGCAGCCATAGTTTTTAACCACTATAGCACCAGAGTTTCCTCATAGTAGTAAGAAGTGTTAAAATGTAGCACATTTAACATATTTAATTCCATGGTTTTAGAGAGTTTCCTCTATATTAGGTTTAGTTCAATACAGTGATCATAATTTGAATAAATCTAAGTTATTCCCTATGACCAGATTTGACAAAATGAGGCTAGAAGCACCAACTTCAGTGTAGAACACTGAGTTTCAGTTAGACAGTTTTTTAAACCTGTAGATTCCTAGGTGATAGCCAGACTTCATAAATCAGAGTACTTTGGAGGTTTGGTCTGAGAGTTTGTGGTTTTTAACACTTCAGATTGCTCTGATACTGCTGTTTGGGAAACACTGATCTAGATTAAGATGGGCTATAAATCAGGTT
This sequence comes from Loxodonta africana, assembly GCF_030014295.1. Classification (NCBI taxonomy): domain Eukaryota; kingdom Metazoa; phylum Chordata; class Mammalia; order Proboscidea; family Elephantidae; genus Loxodonta; species Loxodonta africana. The sequence continues at coordinate 22,925,469 of NC_087342.1, read as the reverse complement.
TTATTAACTTATCCTTCTAACAGGGAAATTGGATAACCTGTAACTGTCTTAGAGGTGTGTGTCTGTGTCGTTTCCCAAGCTAGAAAACACATCAGTGGAAAGGAGTAAATGTGCACTATTTTGTTCATATTTTTGTGGCGATGACTTGCAATTGATATTTACTAACCTTATTTTGGAAACCCTGTGGGGGTAGTGGCTAAAAGCTTGGCTGCTAACCAAAATGTCGGCAGTTTGAATCCATCAGGCGGTCCTCGGAAACCCGATGGGCCAGTTCTACTCTGTCCTGTAGGGTTGTTATGAGTTGGAATTGACTCGACAACAACAGGTTTTTTTTTTAAAAAAAAAATCTTATTTTGGAGGCATCTTTCTCCCTCCACAGCTAAGTCCCTGAAGCTTAAATCTTTGGAAAGTGCACAGAGTCTTTTCAGGGACCAGGAACTTGATTCTGAGTAACTCCACCACCTGCAGGAGCTGAGTAATGAGCTTCTTGAAGAAGGAGGGAGGAGAAAAGGAGGAGATTGGGATCTTGTTCTTTGTCAAAGGGTACTTGGCTGCTGTATCTGATGCTAAAGGGGGAGGTCACCACCAAGAATCTAAATCTGGGGGAATTACTTAGCTGTGGTGTGAACAATGCTTCCAAAGAGCAAAACTGGAAATCCTGAAGCCTGCACTGTTGTCTTAAACTCCAGGGGAGGGACCCATGTAAGCAGTGGCTGGTAGTAGCAGGTTTAAATATCAAGTCCACCCATCTGCCTAAATAGATCTCCCCGCAACCGCTCATTAACACCTCCAGTGTTCTAAAGGCAGGATGGAGGGTGAAGGAGTGAAGAATACTTATTATCTTGTAAGCAGTAAAGGACTTAAAGATCTACCAACTGGCAGAGCTTAGTTTGGGGAATCCTGACATTGAAAATGATACCACCAGCAAGGCTGGGAAAAAGCACAGCAATTAAACAAACACACACACACAAAAAGTAAAAGCTACTTTGGCTTTTTCTGCATAAAAGGGCAATTCGTTTCACAAAGATAGGGGATATTTTCTGTCTGCAGTACTGCGCTCTGTTGGGGCGGTGACACTACAACAATGGGCTTAGCCAATAGCCAGTGGCCATGGAGTTGACTCCAGCTCATGGTGACCCCAGGTGTGTCAGGGTGAACTGTGCTTCGTAGGATTTTCAATGGCAGCTTTTTTGGAAGTAGGTTGCCAGACTTTTCTTCTGAGGTGCCTCTGAGTGGACTTGAACCTCCAACCTTTCAGTTAGCAGCCAAACTGGCTAGCTGTTTGCATCATCCCGAGACTAGTGGTGGGCTTAAAGGTTTACAAAAGTTCCTGTAGAAGCTAAAAAGAATTCACAACTTTTTTGATTAATGAGCAATATGGTTAACCTCTTATGGAGCTACCATTTGCTCTCTCTTTTTTAAAGGTGTTTCCTATTACACTGTTTATATTTTACCTATGGGGAAAATATGAAAAACTTTCTTTAAAGACATGAGTTCTAGTCAGAATGCCTTTCATCCTAGCTCACAACTCCCCGAAAAATCACAAATCACCCATTTTTTGAAACAATTCATAATTCTTCTTTATTCATTCAGTATTTCAGTAAAGGAAATATGTTCAGAACCTTGTTATATCTAAATCCTATGTGGGTTCCATGGAGGAACATGGTTTTACACTCAAGTGCTTATGAAGACTGACATAGAATGCCAATAAGACAAAGAACTTTTGGATTTGTCTGGCTTAACGTCTTGTTTTACGGAAGAGGAAATGGAAGCCCTTCAGAATTAAGGAGAGAAGAAATGAGGTATTCTCTTTTTTTAATTGAGAATGATTTTCATTACGCTTTTTACTTAGAAATGATGCATTCTTCATTCTTTCTTGTTTAGTTTGAACATGGCATGCCTGTACCAGCTCGTTCTGAGCCTCTACCAATACGCATTTGCCTAATCATATCAGTTATCTATACACTTCCGTTGTTGTATGGTTTTGAACTAGTTCACACTCAGTTTATATCAGGGTATAACACTTCTTTCTTTTTTGCTGAGTTTGGACATGGCAATCCCCTAAGTAGCCTATCTGATCCTCTACCAGTATACATTTACTAAGTCATCTTACGTATGCCTGTCTCAATTTTGCATGGTTTAGGACTCGTGTACACTCAAGTTGTATCCTGTTATAACATTTCTGCTTTGCAATCTTTTCTGTCTTTTCCGAATATTTTCATATCCAGGAGCTTACCTCAGATTGAAGGGCAGTGTACAGTAGGGGTTAGGAGCATAGGCATTGGTATTAGGCTTCCTGGATTGCAATCACAGTTCTGTATTTATCTAATTTTTTTTTTTTATGATCTTGGATGGAGCCCTGGTGGGGCAGTGGTTAAGCATTTGACTGCTAACCAAGAGGCTGGCAGTTCAAATCCATCAGCTGCTCCTTGGAAACCCTCTGCGGCAGCTCTACTCTGTCCTATAGGGTGGCTATGAGTCAGAATCAACTCAATGGCAAAAGGGTTGGTTAGCTGGTTGGGTGATCGTGGACAGGTTACCTGATTACTTTAAACATTAGTTTCCTTGTCTATAAAATGAGGATAATAACACAGGGCTGTTATAAGGTGTAACTGACATAAAGTATGCAATATGCCTGGCAAATGGAAAATTGATAAACTGTGCATCGAATTATTAAGACTAGTAAGAATACTGGTAGCAAGAATAATTTTGGGATCTTAGCAGGGAGGAAGAAGTTGTCACTGCACAGTAGAATAACATCTAATACAACCTCAGGTGTACCCATCTTTGATAATAATGGTAACCTCTAGAATAACTCAGAGCCCTGGTGGTGTAGTGGTTAAGAGCTACAGCTGCTAACCAAAAGGTAGGCAGTTTGAATCCACCAGCCGCTCCTTGGAAACCCTATGGGGCAGTTCTACTCTGTCCTATAGGGTTGCTATGAGTCAGAATCAACTCATTTTTAGAGCAGTACCTACACAAAGTAAGCATTTATAAAACTGTTTAGCTTATAGGGTTTAGAAAATAATGCCTAAGACAAAAGTCAAAGATATTTATAGGGGATTAAGAAGCCTTTAGTCTGAAACCAATTAACTTCTTATTTTCATCTTTGGAAGCTATTCTCATCATATGCTACATACTTCAAATCGAATTTTCTTTCCCCACAAACTAAAGAGACAAAGAGCCTTCAGTGAGTCAGGTTTAGACTGGACTTTTTTTTTCTCCTAAAACAACAACAAAAAATCATTTCAATGCATCAGTAAATAACAAAAACCAAACAATCAACCAAAAGGTATCAACTGGGAAATCAGAGCTATCCCAATGTTAAGATGATGGAAGGATGAATCAGAGCCTGTTAGTTGTCCCAAACACTCATTTGGCTATTCTCCCTAAATAATTAAACGCTTATTTGAAATGAAGGCCCCCGGATGGTGCAAACAATTAAGCACTTGGCTACTAATCAAAAGGTTTGTGGTTTGAATTCACCCAGTGCCGTGGTGAAAGAAAGGCCCGGCAATCTACTTCCATAAGGTTATAGCCATTGAAAGGCCCGTGGATCACAGTTCTACTCAACACACGTGGGCTCGCCAAGAGTTGAAACTGACTCCAGGGCAATGGGTTTGGTTTTGGCTTATTTGGTATGTAAAACAAAAACAAAAAACCAATTCAAGTTGATTCTAACTTAAGGCAACCCCATGTGTGCTCTGTAGAACAGGGCTCCGTGGGTTTTCAACGCCTGGGCCCTTTCAGAAGCAGATTGCCAGGTCTTTCTTTTGAGTTACCTGTGGATGAATGCAAACCGCCAACCTTTTGGTTAGTAGCCAAGCACTTAAACATTTATGCCATCTAGGCAGCCTGTTTGGCATGTAGCCATGCTAAAAAAAGACTACATTTCTTATTCTTCCCTGCACCTAGGTCTGACCATATGACTGGGTTGCGGGCAATGGGATATAAATAAATTATCATATGGCAGATACTGGGGACCATCCTGAAGAGAATACTGTCACAGGATTTTGTCTCCATCTTCCTCATCCTCTCCTCTGCCTACTAACTGGAATACGGATCCTAGCTTAGACCATGGGTGGGGAGACATGCAAGGCCATGTGCCTGGTTATGCAGTGCACAGCTGTACATGGGTCACGGCAACGCCCCAGAGAGGCTCTGAAAGCTGGATGTAACCAAGGTCCCTAACAACTGGGAAGTCACAGCACCAACCCTGAACAGCCGGTCTCAAGATTTGTTACGTGAGAGAACAAAACCTTGTATGATTAAACTGCTTTTAATTTGAGTTTTGTGTTACACACAGGACAACCTAATTTTAATTTATACAGCTAGGAACATAGTTTGCTCCTTCTACGTTTATACTGAAATACAGAAATAAGTATAAAAGTAAGGAACTTGGTCACTGTATACATTTCTCTTGGAAGTGTGCACATGGTCATCCAGATCCAACTCAATTGCAGACAACAGTTGTGACTATGAGGGTGTTGTTGTTGTCAGGTGCCATCAAATCAGTTCGGCCTCATAGCGACCCCATGCACAACAGAACGAAACACTGCCTGGTCCTGTGCCATCCTCACAATCGTTGTTATGCTTGAGCCCACTGTTACAGCCACTGTGTCAATCCATCTTATTGAGGGTAGGCTATTAGTATTTCTCTGTCTTTTATGTGTATAAAATGTATTCTAAATTTTCTAAAACCTGTTTCTGAGGATGTACTACTTTTATAACAACAACAATAAAAAGTAAATCAACTTAAATGCACAAGTAAAAATGATGCAATGGTTGAAAGAGCGAAAACTCAAAACATTACTTTTGAGTTTTGGGTGTCAACACATTTTCTCATGGAAAATACCTACTCCTTCTTAGGTACCCTCTGCATAACTCTACAAAGTGAGCACTTTTCTGCTTTAATGCACACCATGCCTGGAACGTTTTTGTCTAATTCTCACATCTCATCTTCAATTGCTTGAACCTGGCCTCCTCCTGCATCATGTTTAAATATCAGATTTCTTCCTTATGGTGGAAGTGATAGCTCTTTTCCTAAATTTCAATATCATTTCCTGCAGTGTGTAATATACTGCTTGCTCATTTAAGCTATTGCTATTAGTAAATGTGTTTTATATCTGCAAGGGTAGTATAAAGTTCTCTGGAGCATACGGTTCTTCTTTGTCTTTGTATTTATCTATTCATTACTTTGATCATTCATGTGTCTACTTACTAACTGACAACTGGTTATTGAATATCTCTCTATTATATGACAGATACTGTGCAACACACAGAAAGATATGAGTAAAAATAAAACATGTTCTCTTCATTCAAAGAGAGAGCTAAGCGTGCGTAAGGGGAGACAGTGGCTACTAGGAAACTATCTTAATTGCTATGAGGGAGACGTACACAATGATGAGGTGACAGAATGATTAATTCTACTTAAAGAAAGCCACGGAGGGCCTCGCAGAAGTACTGGCTCTTAAATTGATTTTTAATAAAGATTAATAGGTGTTTTCTAGGAAGATAAATTGGGAGAGGGATGGAGATGGGTAAAAAAAAAACCAACATGGGGGGGCCCAAAATAGTAAAAATGTGTGATAGGAAAGGGAAGTTCAATTCTGTGTGGCTGAAACCACACGATGTGAGGGGAGGCTGGAGAGGGACGGGGCGCTCTGAACGTCACATTCCCCCAATGCTGACTGTTGTATGTATTATGTGACAGGCTGTGTGTCCCTGGATTGGCTGCCCTGACCTCACCTTGTGAGGTATGTTGGGGGCAGCAAACCTGGCTCAGTCAAAGAGCTGCAATGCACTGCCTCAGTTTTCTCATTTCCTCAGACAAGGAAGTCGAGCTATGTTTAAAATTATTAGAATTATTTAGAGGAAAATAATGTTACCCTGGCAAATTTCCAGACCACTACTGCATTCTTGGAGCCCTGGTGGTGCAGTGATGAAGAGCTTTTCTGCTAACCCAAAGGTTGGCAATCCGAATCCACCAGCCACTCCTCAGAAACCCTATGGGGCAGTTCTACTCTGTCCTATAAGGTCACTGAATTGGAATTGACTTGACACCAATGAGTTGGGTTTTTTCTTTGGTTTAATGCTTTCTTGCTGTTGTTAGGTGCCTGCCATCGAGTCGATTCTGACTCATAGCGACCCTATGCACAACAGAAGGAAACACTGCCTGGTCCTGTGCCATCCTCACAATTGTTGCTATGTTTCAGCCCATTGTTGCTGCCACTGTGTCAACCCATCTTACTAAAGGTCTTCCCCTTCTTTGCTGATCTTCTACTTTACCAAGCATGACGTCTGTCTCTAGTGACGGATCCCTCCTATAACGTGTCCAAAATATGTGAGACATAGTCTCACCATCCTTGCTTCTAAGAAGTATTCTGTTGTGCTTCTCCCAAGAAAACTTTCTTAGTCTAGATTAAAAATCTTAACTAAATGTAGTAAATGGGATCACCTCAACGGTATAGTCTCGTCTTAGCTAACGGACTTTCGAGGAAACGCACCCCAGTCATCAAAAATAGATGTCCTTGGCGTAAACTTATTTATTCTACTGCAGAATTAGAAATAAGTAAATGACCAAGGGAGGAGGAGGTTTTAGGCTCAACTGAGAAGGATAAACTTTAATTCCGTAAATATTTATTGATCACAGAAAATAGCATACTTTTTTTCCCTTAAAAACTACAAAGAAAATGAATACATTATGTTGTTAGATTTGTTCACGAAGGTGAAGAGATTAGGATATAAACATACTTCTAAAAGCACTGTAGTGATATTATTCTTAAGAATGTAACCTGAGAAATTAAATCATTGTGTCCAACAAAGAAGAAAATTATATTCCAAATGATAACTACTAGTATTTTTCCACTTTAGAAATTTCTAGCCTCTGTATCCAAGCATGGAGCCCTGGTGGTCGAGTGGTTAAGAGCTCGGCTGCTTAACAAAATGCCAGCAGTTCAAATCCATCAGCCGCCCCTTGGAAACCCTATGGAACAGTTCTACCCTGTCTTATAGGGTCACTATGAGTCAGAATTGATTTGATGGCAACTGGTTTGGTTTTATATTCAAACATGTTTGTTTTTTTGGTCTCTTTTTTTTTTTTTAAGTGCCAAGAATTAATAATAGAATTTTCTTATATTTTGATAGGAAGAAGAACTATTGTATTTTCCAAATCTTTGTTCTGAATGAGAGCAGAATCATGGAAATGGAATCCTGACTTGAATTCTGACCTTGAACAAAATGAATAGTAGGTAGGAAGGTGCACAAAGCCTTCTAGGAAAACCCTACTAAGTAAAAGGACAAAGAGTAGAACTGGCATCAACACGCCGATCAGAATGCAAAGAAGAGAAAACATTGGTTCCATACCTTCAATAGGTTTTGGTACAAAATGTGATGAGGGCTTGGTTTTCTTCACTCTGTTCCCCTTCATAATTTGACCTTCTTTATTGAGTCCCAGAAACCACGCTCGGCCTGATTCTTGCTGACGGTACAGTGTGGAAGAATAGATCACGTAGTAGTTTTCAAACACAGATTCCTTAAATTTGCATTCTGGCGTGAAAACATCCTGCAGAAAAAGAGAGGATACAAAAAAGAGACAAACTTTTAAAATGAATCAGCAAATTCTTAAATCCAGTGGGGCTGGAATGCATGTCCTTTGTTAAGAACAAATGAGAGGCAACCTCACACAATCTCCATCAGTACTTGGCTAGAAAGACTCATCGCACAAAATCAAGAAGCAAGATGTCCTTTCTAATCAACCTTTACAGAACGCATCTGCTCAGGTCCAGTCACTAATCGGTTAATATCATTCAAAATGGACTGCGTTTTACACTGCGGCTGATCTAAACTCTGACTTAGCATTACATTTTGTAAATTTTAGTGACGACCATTGCTCACTTTTTCGTCCCTTAGCATGTAAATGGAGGAGCCCTGGTGGCGCCATGGTTAAGTTTCGGCTGCTCACCGAAAGGCTAGCGGTTCAAACCTACCCGGTGGTTCTGCAGGAAAAAGACCTGGAGATCTGCTTACATAAAGATCAGAGCTTAGAAAACCCTATGGGGCAGTTCTACTCTGTCATGTGGAGTCGCTGAGTCAAAAAGTAACCCAATGGCACCTAACAATAACAATTAGCATGTAAACAGGGCATGAGAATTTATCTCTGGGAATCAACAGCAAAAAAAAAAAAAAAAAGTCAGTAACTTTCCCTTTAATGCTTTGAAACAATTTCCAACTTAGTAATCAAAGAGTTCAGGAGTTCAAATCCACCAGCCACTCCTGGAAAGCCCTGTGGGGCAGTTCTACTCTTTCCTATAAGGTCGCTAGGAGTCAAAACCGACTTGATGGCAGTAGGGTTTTTTAATCAAAATCTAAGGTAAAAATATCCAGGAGCAAGTAGTAGGGAAAAAAAAAAAAAAATACTACTGTATTGTATGATCCTTAAGGAAACTTAGAATGAGGGTTTTAGTCCAAGAAAGGCCCCTAAAAGTCCTTTATATCAACCTCCCTCATTCGATACGTAAGAAAACCAAAAGATTACACGGTTAATTAAAAGTTAAACACACACGCACAAAACGACTGCAGGAATGCCCGAACTCACATTTATTGCTTCACGATCACTGTCTCTCAAGTTTTCTTTTTCTGCCTGAGTCTTGTTCAGTGATTTACAGTGAGATTTTATAAGCTACACAATAAAATCAAATCCTAAATTGACAAATGAACAAAAAGCATTTCATGGAAAGAGGAAATGTCTCCCCTTTTGATACAAGTAAAAGAAAAACAAATATGATAATATCTTCCACAGCTACAACTAAATAAGATTCCTACACATCAAATATATTCACAGTAGGCACTGTCTTCTTCATTATGGACTGGAAGGATCCTTCCTCGTAAGCCTTCCAATGTGAGGCCTCCGTGATATAAATCCGGGGGATATACCTGAAATTAAGTTAGTGATGAATACACAGAGCTGGCTGCTGGTTCAGTGGTAGAACTTTCCCCTCCTATGAGGGAAACACGGGTTCTATTCCCAGCCAATGCACTTCAAGCCCAGTCACTGCTTGTTTGTCATTGGAGACCCGTGTGTTGTGATGCTGAACAGGTTTCAGTGGAGCTTCCGGATTAAAACAGACTAGGAAGAAAGGCCTGGCCAGCTCCTTCCAAATAGCAGTCAATGAAAACCCTATGACTACAACAGTCTGATTCTGTTGTACACGGGGTCGCCATGAGTTGGGCACTCAGTTGATGGCAGCTAACAGCAACAAAGGAGTTGAGTGAAACCATGGTGATACACCCAGACTAATCCTATGCCTTCATTTGCAAAGATTTTCAGTGATGTATATACAAAGAACCCATGAAGGTTTTTACTGATAAAAGACACTCCTTAGGGGGCTCTATTGATTTTCAATAGTTCCAAAATTATGGACACTAAATTACAACACTAAGGAAACAGGAATAGGAATGGAAAAGCAGAGTGGCTGGAGGATTCGAACTGCCAACCTTTCAGTTAGCAGTCGACCGCTTAACTATGTGCCTCCCACAAACCAGACTGCTTCTGAAAACAGCATCAGCCATGTATACCATATTTTTATGCAAATAACATGCACCTTTTATGTTTGTTTGCCAAATGCAGACTACCCCCCTGCCCGAGGTATTTTTGTAAATGCACTTTGCTAATTTTTTACAGCGATGTGTAAAAATAAACTGGCATAGTGGCACTTATGAAAATACCATTTATGTACAGAGTTATATCCTGTTTTGTAAACAACAGTATTTATAACTTTAAAATATGTTTGGCATATACACAGATGCAACCTAGCACACATTTAATACAATACTAACGTGGGTAATAATTTAATATAGTACTAACATAGCAAATGTCCAAAAAATATTGGAGGTATTAATATTTATCTATCACAAAAGTTTTAATTTATGTATCAAGTGAGTTTCATTCTTTGTTGTGCAGGACACAGTGGTTGATATTACTCTATATAGGCTTATAAACAAGGCTTTAGGCACATTAACCAAAAACCAAACCCAGTGCTGTCGAGTCGAGGATGTGGTTTGCAAACAAATGTAGAAGGTGCATGTTATTTGTGTAAAATATAGTAATTCTGTGTTGTCTTTTGTACATGAGAACCAAAACCAAATTCATTGCCATTGAGTCAATTCCAACGCACAGAGACTCGACAGAAGAGAGCAGAAATGCCCCATAAGGTTTTCAAAGTTGTAAATCTTTACAGAAGCAGGCTGCCACATCTTTCTCCCATAGTGTATGTGGTGGGTTCAAAACACTGACCTTCCAGTTAGCAACCAGGAGCTTAACCATCATGCCACGATGGCTCTACATGAATGAGAAAAATAGCATTTTCATTAAATAAATATGGAACTCCTAAGTTTCTGTTTAATTTTGCTACTGATTAAACTCCCCTCCTGGAAAAACAAAATTCTAGGATCTTGGGAAGAGGCTGAGTGGAGCCCTGGTGATGTAGCAGTTAAGAACTATGGCTGCTAACCAAAAGGTCGACAGTTCGAATCCACACACTGCTCCTTGGAAACCGTATGGGGAAGTTCTACTCTGTCCTTTAGGGTCGCTACGAGTCAGAACTGACTCATCAGCAATGCTATGGAGGCAAGGGCTGAAGTCCTGGGGACCTACACCAGCAACACTATTAGGTAGGGAATGGCCCATGAACTACTGAGTTAATAAATTGAGTGATGCCAGAAACAGCATTTAGATCCAGGGACGGATTACCCAATAAGCAAGGAAAGCACGTGCTGAGGGCATCAACAAAACATGGGCACCAGTCGTCCAAAGCAAAGACCCATAGATGCCAAGTAGACAAAAGGAAAATCAAGCACCGCAGTGGAAGGGAACTGGCAGGGCACTAAATGAAACTGATACCAGCTCCAGTGAGTGAGAATGTGCCAACCGCAAATGAAGTTCACGCAGGGTCACTAGGGTGCCCACGCGCAAGGTTATTTAAGCTATAAGGCCCCTACCACTTCAACACCTCCGTTGACATTTGTCTCCTACAGTCCCCAACCATGTAAGGGAAACTTCTAATTTCTGTGGGTCTCTTGGGAGTACACTATTTCTTTCTAATAAATAAGAGGTGGGGGTGGGTTGTTGAGTCTAACTCTTGCTACATTCACCCAGTTAAGCAAGTGGATCCAACATTAGCAGCGACTGGGCAAGGATAGAGAATATTAATAGATAACAGGTCTCTGATCCGTTCTGAGAGAACGGTCTCGTATATCTATGTCTTTTGATTTGGCAACTCGTGCTAAGAGGGTCAGCAATAGTCTTTGGCATGATACAAACACAAGAGTATGCTCTTGCACATGTCCTGGTAAGCAAGCGATGGAAACTCCCGTCCCCAAAAAAGTGGATAAGTTGACCACTGCAATGAATTCAATGAAGTTATTTTTAACTTGTAGCATTTATGTACAGAGTTATATCCTGTTTTGTAAACAACAGTATTTATAACTTTAAAATATGTTTGGCATATACACAGATGCAATCTAGCATACATTTAATATAATACTAATGTGGGTAATAATTTAATATAGTACTAACATAGCAAATGTCCAAAAAATACTGGAAGTATTAATATTTATCTATCACAAAAAGTTTTAATTTATGTATCAAGTGAGTTTCATTCTTCGTTGTGCAGGACACAGTGGTTGATGTTACTCTACATAGGCTTATATAAGGTTTTAGGCACATTAACCAAAAACCAAACCCAGTGCCATCAAGTCGATTCTTAGGCATATTAAGAGGACACAAAATTCAGTATTCATTTACGGTGCAAAATATGTTCGTTTTGCTAAAATGAACGTGTTTTTTTGACACCTTTTCATTCGTTCATTTATAATTATAGCACTTATCACGAAACAAGCATCAAAATTGAAGTATAAACCACTTAGAGCAAAATTGGTGAAAGTCAATTTATTTTTCCTATGGGAGAGGAACAGGATTTTACATGAACTGTTGAAACAACCAAGTTCAGTGACTCATTTTCTTCGTTGCAGAATATGTGGAATATTATTTTTGTAGAAAATGTGTTATATAGTAAAAACCTTAGTATCCCACATCCACTAAAAATTTTATAATCCAGTCCATCTCATTCTGCTAAAATGGCATAGGCCACTTCTGCATTCAGTGGCTAATATCATAGTCACATTTAAAAAGAAGTTACGTCATGGACAGCTAAGACACACACACACATATATGCATACATATAACATACATATACATATAACTCACATATCCTGTTCTAAATCATGAGTAAGCAGAGGAGGGGGCACCACGGATTATCAGTGTTTAGGGCACTCACATGCCTTAATCTGGCCCTGTCTAGATCCTAATTATAAATGAAAAGCCAAGTGGACTATCTAACTGTCATTGCAAAGGAGCTATGCAAAGTGTCAGAATTCAGAAACGAGGCAACTATAAATACCTGGCCAGGGCAAGACATTTCTGGCAAAGAAAAATGGCAGAAGTTTTAGGGCAGGCACTTCTGTGGGGCACAGGCAGCCTCCATTGGAAGGAGGGAGGGAAACCTCATGGGCACTGAGCAAGACTGGCCAATCATTTTAATTGCAACCTTCCACTAATTTTTTTTTTACTAAGTATGCAATTTCACTGTGGAGTTGGGCATTGGAAAATTTCACAATATATTTGTTATTATCATTCTTTTTGGCAAGGAGAAATCAGAGCCCTAGACCTGGGGTAAGAAAATCAAGGTTTTGCTTCTGGCTCCGTACATACTATATTTGTGGAACTTTAGTGTTAAACCTCTTGGAATTCTGCATTTTTCAACTGTAAACTGGGCTGTTAATGGAAATGAGACCATAGAGATGATACCATGATGTAAAGTTTTAGAATTTACAAAAACTCCAACTCATTACACTACAAATCATAGAATAAAAATTTAATACTGTGCTTTTGTTACATGTTTATATCTGTTCCAGGAGCCAGGGCCCTGTGTCAGAGCGAAGGTTCATCCTTCATTAAGTATTGCTTCTGTTGCTAAAACAACTTATTCATACACATGAAAACACATTCGTCTAAAGTTTTTGGCAAAGACTTGGGTGATCACATATATTCAGAAGGGGTTCTGAGGTTATAAAAAGCATGCTCAAAATGACAGTAAATCTGCGTGTAACGGAGAAAGGTAGGCTTGGAGCCAAAAGTGGTAAAATTCTAGACCTTCATCCAGTGCACATAATGAAAGCAGTGAATGAATAACAGTATAATAAGAAGGGTTTTCCTTTTGAAACACTAAGCCATAGTCATGTGGCATCTCATAAATTTTCTTTGTTTATCTCTATAATCCTGAGCTTAGTTCAATGGAGGCACACAGCAAGGCTTACAGAAATGTCTGCTGATGAAACAGAAACTCACCTGCCCAACACACACACATACCATATATGCAGAGATTTCTTTCTCTAGAATTTTCCCCCTGGCCCCTATTTTCATAGCTTACACCATGAGCCCTCTCCCATATTGAATTTCTTCCTGAATCTTCTGTCTGAATTTAGACACAGTTTCAGGCTTCTCTCCTCTAGTCCCAGAGTCTCCCATTGCCCAGGATAAGCCCCTTCCTCCTTAGCCAGCCTCTAACTGTGCCAGCATTGGCCCTGTCCAGTCCCGTTTGAACAGTATTCTAGACCTTGATTCAGTGCATATAATGAATATAAATATAAATCCAATGCATATAAATCCCATGAAGGACAAGGACACAGGAATTTAGGGTTTCGATGATTACAGGGATAAAATGCTATACTGTTTTCAGGTTGACTATCACTGCCACGGTGTCTTCATCACACAGTAATTCCTGGACGTGCTGACACTTCCCAACCTTCAAATTGTACTTTGCTCAAGTTGTTCTGTGTCTCTATCCAATAGGCCCATGAGAAATGCTCTTCCCAGTTCCTTCAGGCTAAAGCAAACTTTCCCTTCCTTCGCCTCTCATACCAGTACCAATTGTCATCAAGTTGATTGTGACTCATGGCAACCCCATGAGTGTCACAGTAGAACTATGCTCCATTGGGTTTTCAACAGCTGATTTTTAAGGAGGCAATCACTGGGACTTTCTTCCAAGGTGCCTCTGGGTAGACTCCAACCTTTTGGTTAGCAGTTGGATGCGTTAAATATTTGTACCACACAGGGACTTCTAGCCTCTCATAATATTTGCTGTTTCTTTTAGTAGTGAACATGCTTTGCCTTGTATCATGGTGGTTTGTCTTGCTCCTTTCCTGGACGCTGAGAGCTTTGGCTCACAGAGACGTGTTCCTCATCAATGTTTATTGTGAAGCAAAGCCCAGCACTCCATTTATTCTTGTTGAAGTGGATAATAACAAGAATATTTTAAGTCTGGAAAACAGCAAAGATTATGTAATCAAATAGAACTGAGTGGCAGTACTGATTGGGTGTCCTTAGCTGCATAATCTTGAACATGTTATTTAATCTTGATAACTCTTTGTTTTCTCATCTATTAAACGGGGACAGTAATTCTCACATGTGACAATGAGTTTCATTTTTGTCCCCAACTCATACATTCTACTTCTAACTTCATATGCTAGATCACAATAAAGCACACTTCTTCACAGGTTTTATTTACTAATACCAAAAAAAAAAAAAGCCCTGTTGCCATCGAGTTTGTTCCGACTCATAGCGACCCTGCGGAACAGAGTAGAGTGCCCCCATAGGATTTCCAAGGAGCAGCTAGTGGATTTGAACTGCCAATCTTTTGATCAGCAGCCAAGCTCTTAACTACTATGCCACTAGGGCTCCTATTTACTAACAGTGCTTGTAAAACTGCCTAAGTCCAAACTAACCATTTGCAGGTTCCTGTAATAATAGTTGTATCAAGATGTAAAATGAGCAGAACAGAAAAAAGAGAATTGTCCTCAATACATGAAGAAATGCACAGCAAATATTTTCTGGGAAATTGGTTGGACTCTCTAAATTTCTGGTTTACGTCCATCGACAATTTTCCACCTGACCTTTGGCAAATCAATTAACCTTTCAGAACTTCAACTTCCTCCAGTATAAACTGAAAACCATGTTTAATACAGACCATTGGGATTGTACAGATCAAATTATATAACACATGTGCAAGTTCTCTGACACCTACAAAGACACAAATATTCGAGGTTATTTCTTTTTCCATAGAAGGCCTTGATATCATAACTTTAAAAGTTTCTAGAGTTTCAAGTGTGGCACCTTCTTGGGATCAATCTTCTGATAAGTAAAGGATATTCTGTGATTCACTCATGACCACTTTTGTTCCCTCCAGCTTTACTTGCAAAATATATGCCGTCTAACTCAAGTAGAAATACACAACTCGTATGAGACTGTACAGTTAATATCACTAAATGGGACCATATGCACAACTGATCTTCATCTTGTTCTCTGCACCTCCCCAATTCTACCCTACTGCTCTGGCTGTGAGAATTCATGGGATGAAAGTACAGTGAATAAGTGGAGGTACAATGAATAAATGGACACTCACCGCACTCCAGCCACTGGCCTCCTTGTTGTTGCTCAGACACAGCAGCGTATTCTCATCTCAAGCCCGTGACAACTGATAGTACATGTTCTAGAAAATCTCTCCAATCACTTGTTCACAGGGCTTGGTCCCTCATTTCATTCAGGTCACTGCTCAAATGTGACCACTTCAGAGACGCCTTCCCTGACAACATTACATAATTTAGCACCTCTTCTGGTCATTTTATAACCCTTTACCATATTTTTCTTTCTTTGTAACTTGACATTAACCGACACTGTATTACAGAAGACCTGCTTAAGTTCAATGAAGTTAGGGATCAGGATTGTTGGATTCCCGTTGCAGTCTCAACAGTTCTTGAAATAAAAGAACAATCAACTTTTCGACAAAATAATTTGGTGGAAAGCCATCCTGAAACCTAGATTTTCATTCCTGTGCATGTCTCATTGTGCTCAAACTGGGAAGGTCACTTTTCTTTCTCAGGTTCTCAGTTTCCCTAAATGTTCAAGAGAACTGTTTGTTGAACCAGGCCACCACAGATTCCCTTTTTGACTTAAATATTCTGTAGTGTTTTCATTAAAATTAAACAATTAAATAAAATTTTCAGTTACAGGGCCCACATAAAACATTGGTATTTAGAAAATATTGCTTATGTGCCAAAGATGTGGTGGTAATACATGATTTTTAAGAAATCAAATAAAGTAAGATGTAGACAGAGAAAATGGACTTGGCTATTAGTAGTTATAACTAATGATTCTCTCTATGACAGGTAAAAATTATTGATTTACAAATATGCACCAGGTATGAAAGGCTTTGTAGTTTTAACTTTTTTGCTCTTCAAGCAAAACCAAAATATAAACTCTTTATGCTGTACAAAACCATCTTTCCCCTTTGCTATGCCATATTTATTTATTGATTTGTGTACAAGGAAGAACAGAATCAAGAACTATTGATGATGCTTGCAATACGATTTCCTGTTGACAACCCCAGAGGTAGATACAGGCATACCTCAGAGGTATTGCAGGTTTGGTTCCAGACCCCTGCAATAAAATGAATATCGCAATAAAGCGAGTCACACAAATTTTTTGGTTTCTCAGTGCATATGAGAGTTATGTTTACACTACACTATAATCTATTAAATGTGCAATACCATTATATCTACAAAAAGCAATGTACATACCTTAATTTAAAAAACTACTTTATTGCTAAAAAAATATAACAATCATCTGAACCTTCAGTGAGTCGTAATCTTTTTGCTGGTGGAGGGTCTTCCCTTGATATTGATGGCTGCTAACTGATTAGGGAGGTGGTTGCTGAAAGCTGGGGTGACTGGTAATTTCTTAAAATAAGACAGCAGTGAAGTGTGCTGCATTGACTCTTTCTTTCACAAAAGATTTCTCTGTAGCATGCAAGACTGATAGCATTTTACCCACAGTAGAACTTCTTTCAAAATTGGAGTCAATCCTCTCAAACGCTGCTGCTGCTGCTTTATCAACTAAGTTTATGTAATATTCTAAATTCTTTGTTGTCATTGCAACAATGTCCACAGCATCTTCACAGTAGATTCCATCTTGAGAAACCACTTTCTTCACTCATCTATAAGAAGCAACTCCTCATTCGTTAAATTTTTACCGTGAGATTGCAGCAATTCAGTCACATCTTCAGGGTCCACTTCTAAATCTAGTTTTCTTGCTATTTCCACCTCATCTGCAATTACTTTCTCCACCGAAGCCTCAAACCCCTCAAAGTCATCCGTGAGGGCTGGAATCACCTTCTTCCAAACTTCCGTTAATGCTGATATTTTGACCTCCTCCCATGAATCACGAATGTTCTTAATGGCATCTAGAATGGTGAATCCTTTCCAGAAGGTTTTCAATTCACTGCGCCCAGATCTATCAAAGGAATCACTATCTATGGCAGCTATAGCCTTATGAAATGTATTTCTTAAATAGTAAGACTTGAAAGTTGAAGTTACTCCTTGATTCATGGGCTGCAGAATGGATGTTGTGTTAGCAGGCATGAAAACAACATTAATCTCCTTGTACATCTCCACCAGAGCTCTTGGGTGACCAGGTGCATTGTCAAGGAGCAGTAATATTTTGAAAGAAATCTTTTTTTTCTGAGCAGTAGGTCTCAACACTGGGCTTAAAATATTTAGTAAACCATGTTGTAAACAGATGTGGTGCCATCCAGGCTTTGTCGTTCCACTTATAGAGCACAGGCAGAGTAGATTTAGCATCATTCTTAAGGGCCCTAGGATTTTTAGAATGGTAAATGAGCACTGGCTTCAACTTAAAGTCACCAGCTGCGTTAACTCCTAACAAGAGGGTCAACCCATCCTTTGAAGCCTTGAAGTCAGGCATTGACTTTATGAAGGTCCTAGATGGCATCTTCTTCCAATATAAGGCTATTTCATCCACACTGAAAATCTGTTGTTTAGTGTAGCCGCCTTCATCAATTAGCTAGATCTTCTGGATAACCTGCCGTAGCTTCTAGATCGGCACTTACTGCTTCACCTTGCACTTTTATGTTATGGAGATGGCTTCTTTTCTTAAACCTCGTGAACCAACCTCTGCTAGTTTCAAACTTGTTTATGCAGTTTCCTCACCTCTCTCATCCTTCACAGAATTTAAGAGTTACAGCCTTACTCTGGATTAGGCTTTGGCTCAAGGGGATGATGTGGCCAGTTTAATCTTCTATCCAGACCTCTAAAACTTTCTCCACGTTGTTTTGTTTTCTTGTCATTCATGTGTTCACCAGACTAGCATTTTTTATTTCCTTCAACAATTTTTCCTCTGCATTCACAGCTTGGTTAACTGTTTGGACTAGCTTTTGGCCTATCTCAGCTTTTCACATGACTTCCTCACTAAGCTTAATCATTTCTAGCTTTTGATTTAAAGTGAAAGAAGTGCCACTCTTTCTTTCACTTGAACACTTACAGGCCACTGTAGGGTTAGTAATTGGCCTAATTTCAATATTGTCATGTCTTAGGGAATAGGAAAGCCTGTGAAGGGGGAGAGAGATGGAGGAATGGCCAGTTGGTGGAACAGTCAGAACACACACAACATTTAAAGATTAAGTCCTCCATCTTATATGGGCACAGTTCATGGTGCCCCAAAACAATTACAATAGTAATATCAAAGATCACTGATCACGAATCACCATAACAGATACAATAATAATGAAACAGTTTGAAATACTATGAGAATTACCAAAATATGACACAGAGACAGGAAGTGAGCACATGCTGTTGGAAAAATGGTGCCAATAGACTTGCTCAATGCAGGCTTGCCTGCCCCCCTACGAACCTTTAATTTGTAAAAAATGCAGTATCCGCAAAGTGCAGTGAAACAAGGTGTGCTTGTATTTTCTTCTTGGATAACCTTTGGAATACTTGGCTGTGAAGTTTCTGGTTTGCTAACTTCATTAATGTTCTTTAAATGCACAGAACTTGGAGATTCTTGGCATATTAGCCGCTGCTTTGTCAACTGGGTTGTCAGACATAATGATATTAAATCAAGCAAGAGAAGTATTGTTTTCCATCCTGACAAGAAGCAAAGAAAATGCTAAATTACATTATCTCAGATGAAGCATTTTTCTTTTAAACTGGAGTTTCTTTGACCAGAAAAAGTCTAATTTTATAACTTGAAAAAACTCTGCATATATGCAAACCTTTGTCTACATAATTTTTGAGATAATTTTTACTGGAAAATTACTGTGATAATTTCTCTAAAAATAAAGGTTCTTTGTTAACACATTCTTTGCCATGTCTGACCAGGCAACAATGCAAATATATACCACAATAAATTAATGCAACCTGTACAATAAAATAATACTACTTCCAAAGTTTTTGAGGTAGACAGACACAAAGATTCAAATCCTTGATTCTGAACTTAGACAAGTTACTTAATTTCTGAAGCTCAGTTTTGTCATCTGTAAGTTAAGGTTACTCATACCTGTACTCTAAGGTTGTGATGATTAAACAAAATGATGGTAGGCTTAACATAGTACCTGGTATAGTATTCATTTTCTTACTCCTGGTTATAATTTTAGAGTTGAAAGGTTACAGTCTACTATCATAAATGAGAGTAGGTTAACTTCAGGAATGGCTTGAGAAAAGTCACTTTACTTGTGGAATTCAAATAATGTTTCCTGAGTAGTTCTTTCCTGTGGCAAGCTACTCAAGGCAACACTGCTAAAGATTCAATTTGCCCACCTATTGATAGAGTACAAAGAGAGATCTGACTGTTTCTCTTTTTCTCGTAGAAGATGTTATTGAGATCAATCTAAGATAGGTGATATGGTGATTTTTCAGGTCCTTATCACCTCATAAAGAGTTGTGAAATCACATGGCCATTTGACTTAGCTTCTAGCCAGAAGGCTGCAAGCACAGAAGTAGAAGATGGCCAAAGGGCAAGGGGATATACCATATAATAATTCATTGTTATCACAAGTAAAATTACCTCCAGAAATCTCAATGATCTATAAGCAGAGACAAGATGTTGGCAGAATAGTGCAATTCACCATTTAAAACTTCATTGGCTCTTGGGAAGTGAACCTGTGCATAGCATGTAATCTAGTGGCCACCCTCACCCCAGCCCAACTACTGCAAAAAAAAAAAAAAAAAAACTACATTTAGGTACATTATAACCGAACTGCTGAAGACGAAAGACAAAGGGATGGAATCATGAAAAAGCAGAAAAAGGAAAAAGTATACATCAAATACAGTGAAACAATGCTACAAATTATGACTTACTTCTCATCCGAAACAATGGCAATTAGAAGACAATGGAATGGCACTTTAATCTGAAGTGCTAATGTAAAAAAAAAAAAAAAATTGAATCCATAGTTCTATATCCTGTGAACATATCCTTCAAAATGAAGGTAAAATAAAGGTATTTTCAGACAAACAAAATGACTGAATTCACCTCTACCAGACCTGCACGGAAAAAAAAAAAAATGCTAACAGATGTTATTCAGGTTGAAGGGAAATGACACCTGATGAATACTAGGATACACAGGAAGGGATGAAAAGCATGGAAAGTGGTAAATATGTCAATAAATATAAAATAACATTTTTTCATTTAATTTTAAAGCAAAAATAACAACATTGCATTGAGAGGGTTATAATGTTTAAAAACATAATGTATATGACATTGCAGAAAGGATGGGAACATTAATTGAAGCATATTGTTTTAAGTTTCTCACATTTTATGTGAAGTGTTACAATAGTAATTCTATGCAGAGTCCTGGTGGTTCAGTGGATGTTTGATATGCCCTCAAAAAGAATGTTTATTCTGCAATTGTTTGGTGTATTGTTCTTCAAGTATGAATTCTGTCAAGTTGTTTGGTAGTGTTCATATTTTCTGTATACTTCCTCATTTTGCTATGTGTTCTATCAGTTGTTGAGGGAGGAGTATCATTATCTCTAATTATGACTGTGGAGCCCTGGTGGTGCAGTGGTTAAGAGCTCAGCTGCTAACCAAAAGGTTGGCAGTTGGAATCCACCAGCCTCTCCTTGGAAACCCTATGGGGCAATTCCACTCTGTCCTGTAGGGTCTCCAGTAGTCGGAATCAACTTGATGGCAATGGGTTTGGTTTTTGGTTTTTCAAGGTGTCATAAAGTAAGGATGCGTATTGTATTCTCTAGAGCAATGACTATAAATATAATAAAAAGGAGTCTCTATGGGAATTAAAAACTAAAAAAAAAAACCTAAAGAGTATTAATTAAACAAAAAGAAAATAGAAGACAATGGAAGGAATAAAAAATAGATCAGACAAATAGAAAGCAAATAACAAGACGGTATACTTAAACCTAACCATGCAATAATAACGTTAAATGTAAATAGAGTAAAATCTCCCCTTAGAAGGCAGGGTCTGTCAGACTGAATAAAACTGAAAGACTAAACAATATTCTCTCTATTAGAGATACCATTTAAGGCTCATAGATGTTGAGAGTAAAAGTGTGGAAAAAGATTTGTTGTTGTTTGTTGTTGCCAGATGCCATTGAGTTGGTTCTGACTATAGCAAGCCCATAGGACAGAGTAGAACTGCCCCATAGGGTTTCTGAGGAGCAGCTGGTGGATCTGAACTGCTGATCTTTTGGTAAAGCAACTGAACTCTTAGCACTACGCCACTGTCCATAATCATAATTAAAGATTTATAATACTCCTCCTTCAACAACTGATAGAACACATAGCAAAAATGAGTAAGGGTACAGAAAATATGAACACTACCAAACAACTTGCCTGAACTGATATTTGAAGAACAGTACACCGAACAGCTGTAGAAAAAACATTCTTTTTGAAGGCATATCCAACATTCACCAAGATATGTGCTAGACCATATACAGTCAAAAGACTGAAATCTTGCAAAGTACGTCCTCTAAAACAACAAAACTAAATTAGAAATTGGTAACAACTACATATTTGAAAATTCTCCAATAGTTGGAAATTAAACTACAGACTTCTATAGAACGCACAAGTGAAGCAAGAAATCACAAGGTATTAAAAATAGTTGAAAATGAATAATAATAAAAATATAAAATATCAAAATCCGTGGCATGCAGCAAAAGGAATGATATTAAATTAGGAAAACTGCTCATATTACAATATTTCTAGGAATCTGATCTACAAATATACTAGCACATGTATGGATGAAGTATATTCAAGATTGTATTTGTGATACTGTTGTTCGTAATATCAAATATTGAAAGAAATCTAAATGTCCTCCAATGGGGGACTGGTTAAGTAAATTCTGGCATGTTCACACAATGGAATGTTATGCAGCTGCTAAAAACAATAAAGCAACTTATTACATATTGCAAAAACCTTTTTAATATGTAAAAAAGCAAAAAAAAAAAAAAAAAGTCACTTTGAGGTCTAAGGTGCGCCTGACCGAAGACATGGTATTTTCAATTACCTCATATGAATGCAAAAGCTGGACAATGATTAAGGAAGATCAAAGAAGAATTCATGCCTTTGAATTATGGTGCTGGTGAAGAATATTTAATATATCACGAACTGCCAGAAGAATGAACAAGTCTGTCTTGCGTGAAGTACAGTTAGAACGCTCCTTAGAAGTGAAAATGGTGAGGCTTCATCTTGCAACCTTTGGAGATGTTATCAGGAGGGACCAGTCTCTGGAGAAAGTCATCATGCTTGCTGAAGTACAGGGTCAGTGAAAAAGAGGAAGACTCTTAACAAGATAGATTGACACACTGGCTGAGAACAAGTCTGCCTTGGAAGAAGTACAGTCAGAATGCTCCTTAGAAGTGAGGATGTCAAGGCTTCATCTCACATACTTTGGACATGTTATCAGGAGGGACCAGTCCCTGGAGAAGGACATCATGCTTGGTAAAGTACAGGGTCAGTGAGAAAAAGGAGAAGACTCTTAATGAGATGGATTGACACATTGGCTACAATAATGGCCTCAAACATAGCAACAATTGTGAGGATGGCGCAGCACTAGGCAGTTTCACTCTGTTGTACTTAAGGTCACTGATGAGTCGAAACCAACTCAACAGCACCCAGCAACAACATATATTGCAATAGAAAGATCTCCAAAACATATTCAGTTTAACAAGAAATCTGTGTGTATATATTCGTACACAGCACCATTCGTATTAACCACTGCATACATACATACTGCAAGCATATACATAGTTGTGCATGCTTCCATTAAATACTCACATACATCTACATAAATGGGTATTTGTATTATTTTTAGAAAGTCTCTTGTAGGATGCACAAGAAGCTGGTAAGAGTGTTTGCCTCCTGAGGAGGAAGTTGGGTGGCTGGAGAAGAGAGTCGTATGAAAACGATTCATTTTTCTTTCTACATAATTAAAAAAATTATGTAGAAAGAAAAATGAATCGTTTTCATACGACTCTCTATGTAATAATCTTTTGAAATTTGTACCACATATATGTATTACCTCTTCAAACACTAAATTAAATTAAGAGAGAAAAGGAATTGTGCAGATCAAGTAAAATTAAGCTTACCAGCTAACTGTGGCTATCAAACGTCTAATATAGAGTACAACTGATGAAATAGTTATGTTTTACTTAAACATGATAAAACATAGACTGAGATGGAAATTTATTGACCCAGGGTCACACAACAAGCAAAGGTTTCATAACTACCAGGATATCCTAGAAAGTCACTTGACCCCATATAGAGGAACGACACTTTCCTGTGATTAAATTGCTGAAGAAAGATGATCAGTTATGGACTAGTGGACGGAGTGAAGGTGGAAAAGAAAATATAATTGGCTACTTCTACCATGTTCCCAGATACACATTCTGGCTTCTTCCGTGTCCCTGTTGGGTAACCTGGGTCCTCAGTATAAGGAATGTAAAAACGCATCCTTATTTGAACTCTCTTTGTCTTATTTTTTAGCCTTTCCACGATTTGGATCAATCTCAACATCCAGGAGGCCCACAATTTCTGCTCCAACACAGTCTAAAACTCTACTCTAAGCTGGCATGAATATTGTAGGCTTTCCAAAAGATGATGGCATGTCACCTGTGGATATGCGGTCAAGGGTTTTCGTTGGGGGTGGCGTGTCCCTGTAGGCATGGCATATAACTATCCCCGTTGTCATTGAGGAGAAGTAATCCTAGAATTTGCTTGTGTTTCTTGCTTGCCCATTGGGTTTAAATTACACTTTCATTTAAACACAGTCTTCCTGGAAGTGATTACAGTGCTCCGTGACTGCAACATTTCTCTTTGAGGAACGACTATAATGGTCACTGAACAGGAACTGTGGGCTGGGATGCCCTATGACTGCAGAGCGCCTGTAATGTAGGACTGCTGTGAGGTTGTTATCAAGTAGAGAAGGCACCACACATCCTTTTATTAATCCTGAGGAAGTGTCAGTTTAAAAAAATTAAAAGCAAAGCAAGGGCGTCCTGGTTTTTACCCAGCAGGTGTGAGAAGATGGAGACCTGACAGGATACGGCTGGTAATGCTATAAAACCACACATCTCTCAGGCGTGTCCCACTTAGTCTCAATCAAGCCTACACGCACCATCATGAGAGTAATATGAAAGAGTAATCTGCTTAACAAGCAGTTCAGATAGAACCGAAAAGCTAGAGAGTTGTATTTTTTAAACACAGCCTGCTGCAGGCTTCGTGCTGTGATGAAGAGTCCTCAGAAGGAGAATTCCAAGTAAGCACATTCACCATTAAGAAGGAAGCAAGACACAGGGGCCCGCTTCACTTTAAGCTTTTCTCTAAAGTCCTAGGTTATGGAGTATCATATACCTCTGCCATACTTTGGACACACGATCATTCGGACAAAGCGATTTCAAGCGCAAGTTGGTTGATCTCATAAAAAGTTCTAAAAACAAAGGAAGCTTGTAAGATGAGCACAGAATTCCTGAAATTTAAAGCTGGAAATATGTAGCCTGACTGTCCATTTTACAGAGAAAGAGAGCAAGGCCTAGCAGGGGGAGGAAATGACTCAGTCAAGGTCATGCAGCTAAATACTAGCAGTCAGAACTGGAGTCCACTCACCAATGGGGGGATTTTTCTCTCTCTGCCAAGGCGCTTTGATTATGGTCTATGCCCTTTCAGAGGCTAACAATGGTCAGCTAAAATGGGGTCTTCACCTTTACTTAAAATTCTGCATATTCCCTACTAATGAATGTGGAAACCCTGGTGGTGTAGTGGTTAAGTGTTTGGCTGCTAACCAAAAGGTCAGCAGTTTGAATCCACCAGCCATTCCTTGGAAACCATATGGGGCAGTTCTACTCTGTCTGTTTGTTTGTTTGTTTGATCTTCCTGTCTATGTAGTGCTTCATTATACATGCATAAAAAGAAAAGGTTCATACATACATTCTTCATCTTCACCACCAGCTTGCTAAATCACTTCATGTATATGTAGCCATCTTCATCAGCTATCTGATATACCCTTTACCTCTTATAGATTCACAATTTATATACATATTAGTTTGTTGTTACTGCTGTACTTTTATATATGGCAAGTCTTCCCCCACAGATCCACAAATCCAAGTCTCACCATTTCTTAAAGGCCTACTTCAAATTCAACGCCTTTCATAAAATCACCTCTGATCCTTTCATCGGAAAATCATCTGTTCTCCTTCTGATCCTCACCGTACCAACTCAACTGTGGCTCTCTTCACACGTTAATTATTTTTCTATTTCCTACTATTTGTATTTTCAAGTAGGAATTTACCAAGTACGATTTATTTGATAACAGGGTCTTTAGACTTTGCTCCTTGAACCTTGCAGAGGACCTGGTTCCTGGTAGCTCCTTTATAAATGTTTGTGAAGAAGTGAATAAATAGACGAATCTAGATTCTTCTAAATGCCTGGAATAACTTGGTGCTGTTGCTTTTGTAATGGCTCAGGAGGCCTAAGACCATTTCCAGAGCTAAGCTTCCTTTGAACCAACATGGAAAACCAAACTCAGAATTTAGTCCAACTATTTGCATGTTTATCATTCCTTTCTAAGTATTTTTAAAATAAAATTGAGAACTTACAGCAAACAATCTATGGATTAATATCATAAAAGTAGCCATTTACTCTTACAGGACATATTTACTCATTGGTGAAAGACAGAAAAACATTTTCATAAAAAAAGAGGATATACCCTCGAAGGGTCTACAATATGACAGAATAAATGATAGCTATGAATCAAGGTCCTTTTCACAGTCTATGTTCACTTACAAAAGATAGTGATTTCATACTGGGTATCTATATGAGATACTATTTCCTTCCTGAATTGAGAACCAATCATATAGAAATTTGAATACATTCTAATTTGACAAAGGCTATTAACATGTATTACTTAAATCAAACAAATGATATTCTGGGCCTTGAAGACTATAAGCAGAATACCAATGCTTCTTTTCTGGTGTGTATACTTTCCAGAATGATGTGTGAATCATTAAAGGGCAAATTCATTCTTTTGATACATCCAAAATGTCAGGATTCTTGTCCAGTTCATGCCAACATACTCACACCACCTGTCATACAGTTTTACAAAAAATGCTGTTTGATAAATTCCTACTGAAATGATGCATGATCTATTCATATATCTGCTTCTGCACCTATTACGCTGGCTAGTAAGAAAGCGATCGCTTCTTGTTTTTATGAATTCTGTTAAAGCTATTTTTAGGAAATACCAAGAAATTTTTTTTAATTTTCATTTTCAGATCACTGGCTATAAAAACTATCAGTTCGATTTCTCTTAAATTTTATTTTATGGAAAGCTGCTTTATCCGTAACAGAAACAATTTGGATTCATTTCCTGTTTTGATTTCCATACCCTTCTCTGAAAAGAAATATTGGGTTGGTAATTTCCAAAACAATTGAAAAGGCCTTTGTCTAATATGAGTCATGTCTCCTTTTGTGTTAACCTCAAATTCTTTTACCTCCCTACGACTTCATGTTCAACGCTCAGGTTGTTGATAGATGGTTAGTACTTGACTTTGGTTCCCCCTGAAGTATGCCCAGTATGCTCAGACATGGTCTTTGCTCCTTGTAGATACTTTGCAGCTGTAGTTGTTGTTGTTAAGTGCCATCGAGTTGATTCAAACTCATAGGACAGAGTAGAACTGGCCCATACGGTTTCCAAGGAGTGGCTGTTGGATTCGAACGGCCGGCCTTTTGGTTAGCAGCCAAGCTCTTAACCACTGAGCCACCAGGGCTCCATTTTGCAGGTAGCCATTGTAAATTTTATTTTTCCCTTAGTACAATTCTAGATTATTAGAGCTGGTGCTGAAAGAAAACTTGGAGTTTTTCTAAGCCAAACCACATCTTTTTATAAAAGGGAAAAGCCCAGAATTGGATGCCATTCTCAAAACTGATGCTGTTCTCTTAACTTAAAGTCAAGTGGCAAAATGTCACAGCACCTCACCAATGGAGTTTGTATTCAGTATGAACAGAATCTGACCATTTTCCCTAGTAGCATCAGCATGCGAATTTCCAACATTCAACTGCTGAAAAGCTGTATATAAAACTACTGTGTGGGAGAGCAGAACGATATGTGAAGGAGATATTATGCTAGACTCGACGTGTTTTATTTTCTGCGACATGTAGTCTTTATCTGAGTAAAGGCAAAATGTATGTAGTGTATCTTATTTATAATTAGATAACCAGGTCAATAAGCCTATATGCAGATGATCGCCCATATTCTCAATCTTAATATATATTTTATAGGTAAGTCAGCTATCAATAGGCCAGCTAAGGTAGGAAGAAAAGGGGAAGGTGCATTAGTGAAGATGACAAAATGGCCTGAGTTGGTATTTCATTCATGAGTAGTGAAATAAACTCGATGGCACCTAGCAACAGCCACTGAAATAATTATATAATCCAGGTGTTCTTTCAACTAATCTTTACATTCTGTCCATGTTCTAGTCAGTTAATGATAGAAATTAATAAACACAATCCTGGCAGTAAACAAGTTGACAATACTTCGAGGCATCAGATGTATGATGAAGTCTCCTTGAGCAAAGAGCACAATCACTAAGAGCTTTGAGGAAGAGGGTGTTCTTGAGTCTTGAAATATGCATAGGAATTTAGTAAATAGAGAATGGGAAAGGAAAAGGAAGGGAAGGGATGGGAGAAAAAAAAGCAGGAAGAATTGCAAGTTCTGATTCGCAGTGAAGAGTGTGCTGTGGTAATTGTGTTCAGGAATTGAAGAGGGGCAGGGGCATGTATCAGGAGATGAGAATGGGAAGGCTGAGAATGTGGAGATGTTTCAATTCTAGTCCTAGAAGTTCTGGAGAAATTCCTGAGAAACCAAAAGCCATGGAAGATTCCGGAGGAGGGTAGTACCTCATTCATCTAATGTAATATTCTATTAACCTAATGGTAAACTCATAATACTGTACGAGTCGAATAATCAAGTGATTCTACTGAATGAAAGCTAGAGCTCAAAGAGTCATTACTGAGGTAACCCACTTTACAAGAAGGTCAAATGGATGAATTTTAAACACAGTACTCCCATGCTCCTTGCCCCACTCAACCTAACACATTTAGGTCAACACTATTCTCTCCTTTCCAAAGGTTAGTGTAGGACTATAGACCAAAACTACAAACATGTTTTTTGTCTTTCAATTTTAAGTTATGTTTTCACAAGATGATACTTAACTTCAGATTAGAGGAACACTGTCCTTAGGTAGAGTGGTGGTGACTTCATTTAAAAACCCAAAAAAAAAACCAAACCCAGTTCTGTCGCGTCGATTCCGACTCATAGCGACCCTAGAGGACAGAGTAGAACTGCCCCACAGAGTTTCCAAGGAGCGCCTGGCAGATTCAAACTGCCAACCCTTTGGTTAGCAGCCGTAGCACTTAACCACTACGCCACCAGGGTTTCCAAGGACTGAGACAGAGAAGGTTATATGCCCCATAATTTCTATTTATTTTCATTTTTCTTTCAAAAACTGTATTGAACATCTAAGAAATATACTTCAAGAATAAGCATTTGCAAATAATTAAGCATGCAATATGATACCTGGATTAAAACACATTTTCTGAGAAGCAAAATAAAACCAAACCCAGGACTTTGATATCAGGCACAGGGTTTTAATCCTGCCTCGGCCATTTACTAGTTGAGTAAAAATCAGCAAGTTCTTTAATTTCTCTAAGCCTCAGTTTCCTCATGTGTAAAACTTGGATCATCATACTGATTTTACAAGATCGCTAGATGATAAGTAAAGCCATGTTGTGCAAAGTGCTTTGGAAAGAACAGGAGTAACAGACCCAGATATGGCCCAAGAGATGCTTGATTTCACCCCAACAGTTTTCTCACGTTCATAAAATTTCACACAAAAATAGGATTTCTAAGTCTAAAGTTCAGGAAAAAATGCATCTTCATTCCTCTATCTAAGAATCATTTAGTTACCTACACACTCCTCCCCACACGGTAGATGCTTGGCACCTGAGTTTGGAAACATGGCTTTAGAGTTGACATGCCTGATTCTCTGGTATATTAAAAAAAAAAAAAAAATTGCTGTCCAGCCGATTCCAACTCAGCAACCCTATAGGACACAGTAGAACTGCTTCCTGAGGTTTCCAAGGAGCAACTGGTGGATTCGAACTGCTGACCTTTTGGTTAGCAGCCGAGCTCTCAACCACTGTGCCACCAGGGCTCCAAAAAAGTATGACCTTGAGTATGTTGTTGTTAGGTGCCATCGAGTCGCTTCCAGCTCATAGTGACTCTATAGGACGGAGACCTGGCGGCATAGCGGTTAAGAGCTCAGCTAACCAAAAGGTCGGCAGTTCAAATCCACCAGTCATTCCTTGGAAACCCTATAGGGCAGTTCTACTCTGTCCTATAGAGTCGCTGGCGTATTAGTCTTATATTAATGTTAAAAAAAAAAAAATCTCAGCTATTTTCACTTAAGCTTGTAGCCTTTCTGGGCCTCGGCCTCAGTTTCATCAAAACTCCTGCCCCTACTTGGACTGTAAAGCTATTTAGAAGCTTTCCAATTCCCCCTGATATCTCTGTTCTTTCCTGTTTCACTTCCCGTACTTGGAGGAATCCAGTAGAGAAAGACAACATCAATTGGATAACCTCCACAGGAATAACATTCTGTTCTAGGACTAAGGCATCATTTTCAGTTCTAAAAGGAGAGAAAAACTTGACCTGTTCAAACAGGAATTTGCTAGCCACTGAATTCATCCATTTGTCTGTGAGTTGAAATTAAGTGTGAATCTGACCAGCCTCTTGCCTCCCTGCCCTGAGGTTGGCTACTCAGTCTATCTCTTTCCTTGGAGCAGGACGTGGTAAGTCCTTTTGTGTTTCAAAGTCAGGAGCTAAGAAGGAGAAGAGGAAGACTATTTGAAGCACAGGGGACAAGGGGGAGTTCTCCCTTTTTGGGGGGGGTTGGGATAGGTGAAGGCAGGTTGATGAGAAGCATGACAACAATTGGGGGAGGAGTTGGAATCAGCTTGTTGGGAACTGGTACGTAGTTGATGATAAAACCCAGACTCAGTGCCGTCGAGTCGATTCCGACTGGAAAAGAGTTTGAACAATACTTGAGCAAGATAAAGAATTTAAATTAATTTAAGGTAATGTTGCATAAACCAAAATTAAACCAAACCGAACTCCTTACCATGGAGTCGATTCTGACTCTTAGTAACCCTACAGGACAGAGTAGAACTGCCCCATAGGGTTTCCAAGGAGTGGCTGGTGGCTTTGAACTGCTGAACTTTTGGTTAGCAGCCTAGCTCTTAACCACTGAGCCACCAGGGCACAGGCTTTGCTTTTTTATTCGTATCACTTCTCTAGGATTAAACACAATGGTCAAAGCCTTATAATTATTATACAAATGACACATGTCTCAGTAACATGCAAACAAAAACACCTTTTATAAATTTCATCTGGTCTTAAGTTTTATATTTCAAACATTCCCACGGGTATCAAAAACTATTTTAAAGGTCAAGTAATTCATTCATTAAAAATATTTTAAAGCAACAGATTTTAGAAGTAAAATTAATTCTTTAATTGAACCATAATATGCTTTTCACCTCAGCCAACTTTATACTAATGTGTCAGATTCCAGCTCTCTTTTTCAAAAGCTTTTCTTTCATTCCAGTAGGTCAATATCCCCCCAGGAAAGCATCAGAAAAAAAATGGGATAACGTTAGTGAAAACGTCTTGTAAATGATAAAGTACCATATATGTGCAAAACCCAAACCCAAACCTGCTGTTGAGTCGACTCCGACTCATAGCGACCCTACAGGATGGAGTAGAACTGCCCCACAGAGTTTCCAAGGAGCGCCTGGCAGATTCAAACTACTGACCTCTTGGTTAGCAGCCGTAGCACTTAACCACTACGCCACCAGGGTTTCTATATGTGCAAGGGACTATCATTTATGCCTCATGTTCTGAGAATGATGACTTCTTGAAACGAACATTCATTGTTTCTTTACATCTTCATAACAGAATCATTCATAAGAATGAGCCTAAGAAAAAGTACTAGCAGATCCTGTGAAATTAGAAAAGGTTGCTGAAGTGGCAAGCCAGTGATCACTCCTAGAGGTATGACTTCCCATCAGAACTTCTAGCAATACTTCTGCTCTGACACAGTATGGAAGATACTGTGTATTCCCATAAATGAAATAATGAAGGCCTAAACATATAGCAAGGTACCTGGGTGGCATAAACGGTTTGCACTGAGCTACTAATTGAAAGGCTGGCAGTTCAAACCTATCCAGTGGCACCACAGAAGAAAAGCCTGGCAATCCGCTTCTGCAAAGATTACAGTCAAGAAAATCCTATGGAGCAGTTCTACTCTGTAACACATGGGGTCACCGTGAGTCGGAATTGACTCAATGGCAACGTTTTCTTTTTTTAACATATACCACAAATGCAGAGGAGCACTCCAAGAGAGCAGTGGGAAGGTTCCCCAGAAAGTAAGAAGGTTATAGTCACAAAATTTTTTTTTTTTTTTCAATTCTGTTTTTTGCCACATAGGCACAGGATAACATAATGTGCCTTTAAGTACACTGCATGATGGTGGGAATCTCCGGGGCTCTGGCATAAACTTCCGGGACAAACTCTTTGGTGAAAACACGCTTTTTTGATACAAAAACCTCTTACATGCCAACTGAGGCTCTATCCTGGTTATAGGTGGTAGTTTTGATCCCCAAACGTTCACTTAGTGGAGAAATATCAGATAATTGTGGGTTACGTGATTTTCTTACCAGCTGACCAAAATGGAACTACTGACTGTGAGCTTTTTAGTAAAAAAAAAAAAGAATATTTTCTCTGCTCTCTCATCTTCCTCTCCCCCCCTTCCCTGCTCTTCTTTGCTGTTTTTTACACACACACACACACACACTTTGCAAGAACAAAGTAAAAAAAAAATATATATATACACACACACTGTATTTTTATGCAAATAACATGTGCTTTCTATGTTTGCTTCCAGCCTTACTGTCCTCCTGCAAGGTATTTTCATAAGCACTGCTATGCCAATTTTTTTTTTTTTTTTACGTGTTTCTGTAAAAAAATAGCATAGCGTGCTTACAAAAATACTATATATATATCTGCATATATATAAACAAGAATTGTCTTCCAAGACAAAAGAGGCTTTTCATGTAACCAGCAATGATTTACTTCATTTCCATACTTGCATTATGCATTTTTGCATGGGAACATTTGATTTTATCTTTTCATTTCACAAAGAAATAAGGCTCTGAGTGGGGCAGTTATTTCTTCAAGCTCCATTTTCAAAATGAAAGAAGTAATTTTAATTTTCTCTTGCTGTATTAAATGCAGCTTCAACAGGTATTTATGTACATCTGCAGCTGCTTTTTTCTCCATATATCAGTGTATACATAATACATCATTGTGTAAATACAGCAATGAAATGCTTGTTATTTTAAATAGGGGGCATTTTGTATCATGGAAATGTCAACAAAAAAAATGAAAATAGTTAACAGCACAGTAATAAATTAAATAACAATGTCAAGAGTACTTTTATCACCTACATGTAATTGTCCGGTTGGAGGGTGGGGAAGAGACATAGAGTAGGACATGATTTGATCCAGATAAATCAGAAATCTGGTCTTGATGATCTGGGTTCCCATGGCACATGTCTTTCAGAGATCCCAAAAGGTTGCATAGGTGCCACGTACATTCTTAAATATTCTATGTATTTCAGCCATTCCCCAGAATACGGTTTTGACTCGCCTCTTGGCCCTGCTTGCCTTCCACTAGATATGTTCTGGATTATCAATGCTACATTTAAAATAATTTAGATATGGTCTGCTCTGAGCTGAAAAGAGACAGACTTTGACTCCTATGCCCTGGATACTCCTGTCACTATCACTCTATCACACTGATGCTGGACTGCAGGCACACTCCGTAAAGGGGATCAGCTGTGTTTTGAGGTCATATAGGATCCACTATATGCTTATGGACTGAATCGTGTCCCCCCAAAATATGTGTTGTAAATCCTAACCTCTATGCCTGTGATGGAGCCCTGGTGGCGAAGTGCTTAACAGTTCAACTGCTAACCAAAGGCCAGCAGTTCGAATCCACCAGCCGCTCCTTGGAAACCCTATGGGACAGTTCCACTCCGTCCTACAGGATTGCTATAAATTGGAATCGACTGAAGAGCAAACAGGTTTGGTTTGGTTTGGTTTATCCCTGTGGTTATAAACTCATCTGGGAATGGGTCGTCTTTGTTATGTTAATGAGGCAGGATTAATGTAGGATGTATCTTGAATCAATCTCTTTTGAGATATAAGAGATTAAACAAGCAAGTAAAAGAAGCAGAGATAGGGGTGGGGGAGAGAGATGCAAAGCCACATGAAGACTGCCCAGGGAGCAGAAGCTTAAAGAGACAAGGACCTTCTTCCAGAGCCCACAGAAAGACTTCCCCTAGAGC
The DNA here is from genome assembly GCF_030014295.1 of Loxodonta africana. Taxonomy (NCBI): domain Eukaryota; kingdom Metazoa; phylum Chordata; class Mammalia; order Proboscidea; family Elephantidae; genus Loxodonta; species Loxodonta africana. The sequence goes on along the minus strand of NC_087342.1, from coordinate 22,891,584 downwards.
TAGCAGCCTGAATGCGGATTTCTAGCCTCCTAAGCTGGTTTTTTTTTTTTTTTTAGTGATTAGCAGCTAACCAAGAAGTCGGCAGTTTGAATCCACTACGTGCTCCTTGGAAACTCTATCGGGCAGCTCTACTCTGTCCTACAGGGTCGCTATGAGTCAGAATCAACTTGATGACAGTGGGTTTTGGAAGCTGTTAGAGTAGCCCTGGCAGCGTAGCGATTAAGAGCTCAGCTGCTAACCAAAAGGTTGGCAGTTCAAATCTACCAGCCGATCCTTGGAAATGCTATGAGGCAGTTCTACTCTGCCCTGTACATTCGCTGTGAGTTGGAACTGACTCAATGGCACCTAACAACAACAACAAACTGTTAGAAAATAAATTTCTGTTTGTTAAAGCCACCCATTTATGGTATTTCTGTTACAGCAGTACTAGAAAACTATGACAACTACCCAACAGTGATTCAGATTTCTTTTTTCTTTCCTTTTTTTTTTTTTTTTTGAATATTTCTCATAATCAGCTTTCTTTCTCAGGAGTCTCTAGTATTATAATTCCTTTATTTGACTCTTGCCAAATACCTCTCTTCTTTTGATGACTGATGTAACATTTCAAGGGCATTCCTCACAGTTTCACCTTATACCATCGGGCATTTCAACTCAACTCTTGCTACCCTGAGTCTAATATCATGATTTTACTTGTCTTGGAATGAGTCCCTAACCCATACCAGAGCAATTCCAAATGTTGGGAATTGGCCTTTGTCCACCCTCCTTTTTAAAAGGAGTTTGACTCCAAATATGTGTACATACATGTACCATCACTGTGGCTCCTATAGTACTATTGGGCTGCCAAGCAGAGTAATTACAGTTGACATATCCCTATATGCCTGAGTTGGGGTGTTAGTAAATGGCCTTGGTCTTTCTCAAGTTCTCTTTCTCCCAAATAATACACAGAGAGTATGTGTAGAACATGGAAAAAAGAAAAGCAGTATCTTTCCAGCTAAAACAACAGCCTGACTCCTTATAACTCACTTAGCACTGAATTCATGCTTCTCCTGACATAACTGTAGAAAATAAATTTAAGGACTTGGAAATGTATACATACCATTTGTAAAATGTATAGTTTTCTATGAGTCCAAGGAGCTGGTTTATAGGAAGCATAATTCCATCCAAATGGATCACAAATTCGTAACATGGATAACAGATTTATCTCATTAGGCTTATCTTAGGGTCAGACCTCCAGGATTGCCAAAACACATATTTAAAGTGCACTGGCCCAGAGACTGGAAACCCTGGTGGTGTGGTGGTTATGAGATACGTCTGCTAACCAAAAGGTCGGCAGTTCGAATCTACCAGACGTTCCTCGGAAACCCTATGGGGCAGTTCTACTCCATCCTATAGGGTCACTATGAGTCAGAATTGACTCTGTGGCAAGGGGTTTGGTTTGGCCCAGAGATTAGTACATCCTAGTCTGGTGCAATCGCAGTAAACTCAAATGCCTAAAGGGACCAGGTGGTAAGCTACAGACTGGGTGGGAGCTACAGAACCCCTGAGATCCTCATTTCTCTACTTATAAAATGAAACCATGGTCTAAAGTCTAGCTGAACTATAAAATTATATCAGTATAGATGACATTTTTCTTCACAGCTGTAAACACCAGGACATTTCCATACGGGTTTATTTTCATACATTTAGTTGACACCCTAAAGATAGAACGCTGGATAATTGGTAGACTTTTTCTCTTTCTTTCCATGGACATCACTTAGACATATTAAGTTAGCCTTTTTTTTTTTTTTTTTTTTTTTTACTGGTAGGACAATCATATAAATGCACTTTCATTAATTGTCAAAAAAATCAATAATATACTTGAAACCTCAAGTCTCTATTCACTTCACATTAATCTTAATGTAAAACATTCTAAAAAATAATATGTATACATTTTAGTAAGAAATTTGATCATTTTTACAGGTACTATGCCATATATATTCATTCTGCAGTTTTCTCACCAGTAAGAAAATATTCACCCCGTGCAACCAATATAATTGTGTAGTGTTGTTTAATTAAATCATACAGCAAGTATTTAGAAAATGCTTGCTATGGACCAGACACTGTGTCAACTGTTAAGGTTAAAAAAAAAAAAATGGTGGCTAACTCTATCCTCAAGCAGCTTACAGTTTAAAGGAGAAAAAACATCCCTGCCACGTGTCCTATCTCCCTCCCACTGGGGTTGCCTTGGAGACAGAGCCAGGATGGATGTTGGCAGTCCCACACATGGCCAGCAGGGTCCACCAACTGCTTATATATTTCAACAAAAGCTTCCTGAACCCTCATTTTGAAAAAAAAAAAGCAGGCACAAAATAAGCGTTCTTGTATTTAATTTACATTTGGCCTTTTTTTTTTATATGTAACTTTTCAAAAAGGATTTATGTCAGCTAAGTTACAAAAGTTACAAAAGTAGGTAACATTTAAATGATCAAAGCGAAAACTCAGAGTCAATTAAGTTTTAAAAATAGCCACAAAAAAAAAAAAAAACTATTTCAGATTGTACTTAAAAATTTGTGAGCTTTTTGTAAAAGGCTGGGTGAATATACATATCATAATCCCTCAGGCATATTTTTTAAAGGACGGTATTAGAACAGAACAAAGTGTAGAACTCTGAAAGTAAGCGATGATGAGAATAAGCAGATGAAATGCTGTCCTTTTTAAACCAATAATTAGAATTTATTAGGTAAGAATATTTGATCACGCAGTAAATCTTTTGAATTGGGAAGAGGACAAAAAATCCCATCCATATATGAAGGTAATTAGCAACACATTTGGCCATTTAAAACGTCATGGAAATAATGACTAAAGTATTGTAGGCTGCACATTTTTTACTTATCTACAAGAATAAAACTCTAAATGTGAACCATCAAGCTCGACTTGACAGCATTTTATAGCATTCTTTTTTTCCCTTTGAATCTCTTTAATTTTCTATGACAATTTGACAGTCTTAAGAGTTCTTTCTTTATCACAAAATAGAATGCAGAGTAAAATCTTAGATTAATTTTATCAAGGCTATATTTGCAAAGAAAGTGTCTGGTTAAGAAATCAACTAAGCACCAGTTATAGAAAATAATAACTTAATATGGTAATGGGCTCAGCCTTGGAAAGAAAATCAGTATCTACTTTAATGGTCTTTGTCTTCAGAAGAGAAATCAGATGTGGCATTTTTGAGGTTTCTTTTTTTGCTGGATCTGCCAGGCGCTCCTTGGAAACTCTATGAGGGAGTTCTACTCTGTTCTATAGGGTCGCTATGAGTCGGAATCGACTCGACGGCACTGGGTTTTTGGGTTAACATATACAATGGAGCCCTGATGGCACAGTGGTTAAGAGCTATCGTTGTTAACCAAAAGATAGGAGGTTTGAATCCACGAGTCGTTCCTTGGAAACCCTATGGGGCAGTTCTACTCAGTCCTGTAGGGTTGTTATGAGTTGGAATGGACTTGATGGCAATGGGTTTTGGTTTTTGGTTTTTTAAGATTTACAATTACTAGAAAACTAAGGAAAGGTAACTTTCTAACAGCATTTCTCTTAGAAATAATTATCTAAAAATTAAATAATGAATTACTGTTGCCAGTGGTTGTTATGAATTGGCCAACCACGGTCTCTACTTTGAAAGTACATGTACAATATCCCTATGAATCTTTCTGGAAAGTCCTAGTATGAAAATTATAGTGACAATTGTGTTTTTAATTCTGTATTCTCATCGCCTACATAAAACCACTATGGACAGTCACTGTCAACCTTAGAAACAGGCAATCAGTTTTAAGTATTTATCATGTCTCTTCCTTTTTTTTTTTTCCTTTATTATAGGGTCGCTATGAGTCGGAATCGACTTGACGGCAGTGGGGTTCCTTCCTTTATTTGATCTTTAAAGATGCGTAATACTTAAATTGAGGATGGAACTAAGCCTCAATAATATGAATTTTAAATTTGAATTTAACATCATTTGCAGGGCAGTGCTTTGTTGTTACAATCTCCTTCCTTGCCAAGATTTTATAAATTGCGCTCAGGTAAGCACCATAGAGGTCATTGTTGTTGGGTGCCACTAAATCAATTTCAACTCATAGTGACCCTATAGAACAAATTAGTACTACCTCATAGGGTTTCCTAGACTCTAACCTTTACTGGACCAGATCCCCAGGTCTTTTCTCCTCTGGAGCTGTTGGTGGGTTAGAATTGCCTGTCTTTCGGTTAGCTGCTGAGCATTTAACCATTGTGCCACCAGGGCTCCTATAGAGATCATAGGAAACTTAAATAATCTCTGCACTTGAAACAATGGAGGAAAAGCTACAGGTTTCTCTCTCTACCGTCCAAGGGAAGGTCCATCGTGGCCAGCCTAACAGAATCAGGGCAGCCTGGTGAAGATGCCCAGAGGAGGGAGGGAGGTTGGTTATATCCTTTACAAAGTCCTTCAGATGTTCCTGAATCCTGGTGGCACAGTGATTAAGAGCTATGTCTGCTAACCAAAAGGTCGGCAGTTTGAATCCACCAGGTGCTCCTTGGAAACACTATGGGGCAGTTCTACTCTGTACTATAGGGTGGCTATGAGTCGGAATCAACTCCATGGCAAGGGTTTGGTTTTTTGGGGGTTTTTTTTCAGGTGGTCCTAAATGGCAACCTAGAAAGCTACTGTTTTTCTACTCAGTTTTAGCTCTCATAACATCAACAGATTTGCTGTCGACAAATTCTGAATAGAAAGGAGACCCCAGAGATAATCCAGAACAATGCGTCAATTCCAAAGACAAAGCTGAGCATTTAGCATTACTAACAAAAAAAAAAAAAAAAGAGAGAGAGAGAGATTCTAACCAAATTAATCACATAAATAAGATGAAGAGACAAAGTTCAACTTTTTAAAAAACAAAATGTTTTCAAGTGCCTGAGTGGCAGTGAAGTGTTCGCTGACGGCCATGAGGAAGTTAACGGTCTTAAAATGGACAAGATTTTTTTTTTCATTCCTTGATTTACTTGATATTTATTCTTTAACCTGATTGAAAATGAAATTACTTTAGAGTGAGAATGAACACCATTAAGTAAATGGGAAACCAACTAAAATCAGTAACGATGTCCTGTTCGCTAAAAATGTGAATGTTGAGAGGATTTTTTCACTTCTCACCAGGTAGCTAAGACAGCTGGATCAAAGAAGCCTCATTTACATCACCTGTAAAGTAGGGCAGGGGAAGGGAGGGGGCACGATCATCTCTAAGACCTGTTCTAGGGGTCAGCACCTATGAGTTTCAAACGGGATGCTAAGGAGATTGGAAAGGAAAACTAAGTTGAAATTGAGATATGGCAGACATGGTCAACTTTCAAAATAGTCAGCTCTTTAAATTTGATGTTCTCCAGATTCCTGAAGTGGATAACAACATATGTCATCACCTACCTGGTCAGATGTGTAAACAATTGAGGAATGTTTTGGGAAACCACTGTTATTTATAGTGAAAAGGGATGTAAGATCAACATACTAGTGTCCATTCTCAAAGAGAAAACCTAGGTTGTTCTCCTCAGCCTGTGTCTGGGCACTTCCAGTGACATAAATGTTGTTATCTCTCAAGGTAGTTTCCTTCATTACTGGGCTAAAGTATCATGAACAGACTACCTCCAACTTATGTAAGCTTTCCATTCCGTCAAATTTTACACACGGGGTTTTGAGATACATTAGAATTAACATAAGTTGTAAGCTAATTAAGCTTTTCACAGCACAGAACCATGGAAACTATTGCAAGATACGTAAACAAATGGGAAAAAAAAAACAGAAACCAGAAACGTTGCTCACTAAAATTGTAAATGTTGAGAAGTTACTTCAGCTCTCTTGGCCTCAATGGCATTACCTATAAAATGGGGCAGGAAAGGGTAGGGAACAAGAAAATATTGAAGATTTGTTCTAGACCTAAGAGCCCATGAGTATAGAAAGGCTGGAAAGGAAAACTAAGACGTAATCATACCCAATTGTGCTCATGTTCAACCTTCTCTTGATACCACCTTAACATTTCATTCAAAGACAATATTTCATATAAGACATATCATATCATTAAAAAAAAAAACCAAAACCATTGCTGTTGCATCAATTCCAACTCATAGACCCTATAGGGCAGAGTAGAACTTCCCCATATAATTTCCAAAGAGTAGCTGGTGGATTTGAACTGTCAACCTTTTGGTTAGCAGCCGTAGCACTTAACCACTATGCCACCAGGGTTTCCTATCATATCATATATCATATTACATGTCTTCCAGATTTCTGACTTTGGGGGTGGGATTGGTTAGTGCTATAGCTTGAATTGTGTCCCCCCAAAAGAAATTTGCAAGTCCTAATCTCTACACTTTAAATGTGGCCCTGTTTGGAAATGTGAATTTTCTTTTGATATGTTAATGAGGTAGCACTGGAGTAGGGTGGGTCCTAAATCTAATCATTTCTGAGTTATAAAAAGAGCAGAACAGACACAGAGACACAGACAGACGGGAAGAAGACACCATGAGAAGACACAGACGGAGCAGATGTAGCTACAAGGCCAGGAACTCCGGAGGACTGTGGCTATTAGAAGCTGAAGTAGACAAAGATGGACCTCCCCCTAGAGCCATGCCCTAAGTTCAGACTTCTAGACTCCTGAGCTGTGGGAAAATAAAATTTTGCTTTTTAAAGCCACCCACTTGCAGCATTTTTGTTTTGTTTTGTTTTTGCTTACAGCAGCACTAGGTAGCTAAGATAGTTAAGTCAAAGAAATAGCACTGTCTATGTATACCATGGAAACCCTGGTGGTGCAGTGGTTAAGAGCTATGGCTACTAACCAAAAGGTCAGCAGTTCGAATCTACCAGGCATTCCTTGGAAACTCTATGGGGCAGTTCTCCTCTGTCCTATAGGGTCACTATGAGTCGGAATTTACGTGACAGCAATGAGTTTGGTTTTTATTTTTTGGTGATGTATACTATAAGGAGCCCTGGTGACACAGTGGTTAATTGCTTGGCTGCTAACCAAAAGGTTGTGGTTTGAACTCACCAGCTGCAAGAGAAAGATGTGACAGTTTGCTTTCATAAAGATTTACAGCCTTGGAAACCCTGTGGGGCAGTTCTACTCTGCAGTACTATAGGGGTTGCTATGAGTCGGAATTGACTTGACAGCAATGAGTTCGACATATACCATGTAACTCTCCGAAGCCAGCAGACAGAATGAGATGGAGTGTTTACATTGCCTTCCTTCAGAAGCATGCCAGGGAATACAGGCAGCCCATCTAAGCAGTGATTGCTTTGAGAGTCAGTGTGTGAAGTTTTGAAATAAAGGAGAATTATTTGGCCATCAAGAAAAGCTAAATCTTGGAAGTAGCTATTAAAAGAGACAATAAGCGATATTCCTTGTCAATTTGGAAAGGCCAAGAGAAAAGATAGTCTAGATGTTTATGAGTTCCAACTGCTCCCTTTTCCACCTTTCTCTGAAAGGAGTAAAGATGAAAGCGATTGCATCATGTACTCTCAGGCCAGAAAAGCTCAAGAGCAAAACTATCACACCCAGTGCCATCGAGTCAATTCCGACTCATAGCGACCCTATAGGACAGAGTAGAACTGCCCCACAGAGTTTGCAAGGAGCACCTGGAGGATTCAAACTGCCGACCCCTTGGTTAGCAGCCATAGCACTTAACCACTACGCCACCAGGGCTTCCAAACTACCACAATCCAGATGAAAGGAAGGGTATTGTCTTGGTTGAAAACCAGAATGATTTATACATCAAGGGCCAACTGTATATACACATACTGGCTGAGAGATTATCAAATCAATTTCTAGAGATGAAAAGTTTGTTTCCTGACTCTAGGAAAGGGGGCAGCGCTAAAGAGATCAGTCAAGAAAGCAAAGGGTATACCACTCACGTTTCAGAAGATAAAGATATCAAAAGTCATAATGGAAATGAGAATGCCAGTCGAGCAGGAATGAAAACACTTGCTAAGGCTCTATTTTCTCTTCTCCAGTTTAATTTAGAAGAACACCAGATCCCAGAGATACACATGTTAGGCATTAATTAAGAAATAATCTTCAACATAGGGAGCCAGATAAATTCCCAAATTATTTTCCCTTTATGTGTACAGTAGTTCCCGTAGCATGTTCACCTGCCACCATTTATCAAAGCTTCACAAAGGTAGATTATACTGTCAGTGATAACAGGACCTAACACAAACTTAGAAGACAGGGTCACTGGGTATTTTCCTAGCTCTGCTAGTAATATGTTATAGGGTTTTAGGTAATACATACTCCCCCTTCTCTCTTGGTCATTAGAATGGGATAGGGAATAGGAACAAAGAGATTATAGCTAGACTTTATAGGAATCCCTGGACAGTGCAAACAGTTAAGCATTCCATTACTAACTGAAAGGCTGGCCAGTTCAAACTCACCCAGAGGCACCTCAGAAGACAGGCCTGGAGATCTGCTTCTGAATGGCCTTGAAAACCCTACGGAGCAAGGTTCTGACCTGACACACATGGGGTCACCATGAGCAGGAATTGACTGGACGACAACTAACAACAACCACCACCGCAGACTCTTCGTAGCACTATGAATTTAGTTGTTTCTTGCAGGGGCTATGCTAAGTTTCTTGGTGTTAAGAAGAGGCTCTGTGTATTATATTACTGATCAAAAGATCAGTACGAGATTCCTAATGGAACCAGGCTTTTATACTGTAAAAAATGAGTGGGGTAACTAGCTGAGTGTTGTAGGGGATGATAAAAAATATCTTATTTTGATATCTTTGATAAAGTATTCAAAGTTTTTTTTTAACAAGGGCCACAGGCCCCAGAAGATCCTGGATAACCTGTTTGTTGTGAGCAGGTCACCTAGTGAAGGGCCTTCATAGATATTTGTTTACTAAGTGAGCCAGTTACACTTTGGATTCTGAAGGAATGAAATACAAAGTACAAGTATGTAGGATTCAAGTGTCAGCATGGGGTCTGACACATTAAAAAAAAAAAAAAAACATTACCATGGATTTGATTCTGACCCATAGCGACCCTATAGGGCAGAGTAGACTGCCATATAGGGTTTCCAAGGTGGTCAATAAATGTGTGTTACATGAATGAGTGAAAGGAAATGAAAAACAACTGAAATGGAAATATGGTAGAAGGGTTAAAAAAAAGCTAAAAGGGAGAGTGTGAGTCATTAAGTTAATACCCAGTTAAAAGATTTTTAGAATTTATTTCCGTGCATTTAAATAACTCACCTTTTAAAAATAATAAATAAATACAATGTTAACACCCGTGATTTCACTCAATCCTCACCAAACTCTGTGGGTAAGGACAGAAATGGAGGCCTCCCATTAAAGTTGGGTCAATTCTGACTCATACCGACCCTATAAGACAGAGTAGAGCTGCCGTATAGGGTTTCCAAGGAGCGCCTGGTGGATTCAAACTGCCCACCTTTTGGTTAGCAGCCATAGCTCTTAACCACTACACCACCAGGGTTTCCAGCAGAGGCCTAGAGAGTTAAAATAGCTGGACTCAAGCCACATGTCTAGGAAACCACAGAGCCGGGCCAGGAACTTAGTCTTATAGTCATGCCTCCACGTATACCACCAACATCAGCCCATAAATAGTGCAACTCCATTAGCAGAGGAGCTCATTAAAATCATGTTTACATTTTCATTAACTGAAAATCATATTTATTTAATTTAATGTCTCATTAGTTTATTGGAGTCATTACCGCCTGTCAGTCAGAGAGAGCAAACTAATATCCTTTACCACAAAAGAACAACCAGGACTGTAATTAATGACTTTGGTAATAACAGCCCTGTGTTTGTACGCACTGATTTTCAGATATGGAATAGCCACTCAGAACCTCTGGGGAACAATATTCTTCGCTTCTATTTACCAAGAATAAGCCTACTAGCAGTTATTAAAAAAACATTCTTTAAATCTCTTTCCTGCTCCTAATCATCTTTTACATATGAATGTTCACTCAACGTTGCTTTTCTGACAGGCTTTGTAAAATATATGCTGCCCCATTTTTGTATTTCTCTCACTCAGATGACAAAACTAGCTACGCCATGGGTATTTGTTGTGCCTAAAGAGCTTTATAGCCATCCCCTGAGTTTTTAATACACAGTAGCAAAAATTAAAGGAAATTTAAATACATAACACCACAAAACCTGCTCCATTAACAACTATAGGTCACCATTTCAAGTGGATTTTGATAGTCTAAATTTTCCACACCTTAATGCCATATAGCATGATTCTCTATAAATTCTTATACACCAAAATTTTATGACAATTGGACTGAAGCTTCCATTGTCCTTTATTTTACATCTCAAAAATATAATTTCTAAAAAAAAAAAAAGAACAAAAATCCCACAACTCTAAGCAGGCAGAATATTTTTGCTAGATAGTAAGCTCCATGAAAACCTAGGCCATGTTTTAATTGGTTCTGCATGCCCTACAAAGGATAACATAATGATTAGTACATCATAAGCACTGTAATAAACACAGAGCAAACACAGAGCACCTCTCAGAAGAGTTTAGCTCATTGCTAACTGGGGATGTATAAGGGTGTCTCAAGTGAAGGTGGCGTATGAGCTTGGCTCTTGAAAGAAAAGTAAGATATTCAGCAGGAAGATCAGATGTTGAGGAGATACAAGATGGAGGAAACAGAAAGAGAAAACCCACACAGATTGAGAAGGTGGCGCAGCTCCCAAGAACAGCAACTGGCCCTACATCCACAAAATCTGCCTTCTCATCTGCTGCTCAAATAGTCTCATGTGTCTACTTGAGCTAAGAAGCACACTCCTCACCAGTATCATTTTATGTCTTATAGCGTACTCTAATTTTTGTCCGAAGAGTTGGCTTGGAGAATGGTTTTAGTTCTGGGCTAACAGAATCTGGGAGCCATGATCTCTGAGGTCCCTCCAGTCTCGGTCAGACCATTAAGTCTGGTCTTTTTACTAGAATTTGAGGTCTGCATCCCACTGTTCTCCTGCTCCATCAGGGATTCTCTGTTGTGTTCCCTGTCAGGGCAGTCACTGATGGTAGCTGGGCACCATCTAGTTCTTCTGGTCTCAGGCTGATGGGGTCTCTGGTTTATGTGGCCCTTTCTGTCTCTTAGGCTCATATTTTCTTTGACACAGATTTATTATGTGCCTGTTCTCACTAATTAATATAAGCAAAGACCTTACCTTTATAAAAGTAAAGCACTTAATATCGTGCTGTTTTCATACAACCCTTGAGGAAAATGCTTATTTTTGGAATTTTATCTTTGCTGTTAACAATTGCTTTCTTGAATTAGAAAGAGAAGTCAAGGAAACACTTTATTTTGTCTCATATCTGGAGAAGAATGGAAAGAAGACACTGTTGGAATGCAGTGATGGAAGCCACATCACTACCTATGTGAGCTCGGGGTATTAGGCTCTCCGAGCCATGGATCAGACATCAGTAGGTTGAGAATACTAGTAACAACCACTTTACAAGAGTAGAGGAATACTAGCGATATATGAAAAGGCTTTAGAAGTTAAAAAGTGCTAACACATGATGAGCACGTATCTGTGTAGAGTAGAGCTCATAAACAAAGACTAAAAGAAATTAGGTTAAATTTTATGATTATTTTATCTTTGTCTTCTATATTTCCAGCTCTTCCTCGATCAGCAAAAGGAAGTGGGACTAACAGCCTGCCAAATGGTGCTATGAGAGGAAATTGACTCGATGGCAATGAGTTTGGTGGTTGGTTTGAAAATGGTGCTTGATAGTCACTACACAATGTTAAACATTTCATTGACTCACCTATTTTTATTTTTTTAAAAAGCAGTCCATGTATTAGGGGGGAAAAGACTAGTCAAGACAGTTGTTTGAAATATTTTTTAAAAACCCCAATGTCTTTGATAACATTACACACATAAAAAAAAAAAAGCTGCCATTGAGTCCATTTCAACTCATGGTGACCCTGTGTGTGACAGAGTTGTGCTCCATAAGGTTTCCAATGGCTGATTTTTTAGAAGTAGACCAGCAGGTCTTTCTTCCAAGGAGCCTCTGGGTGGACTTGAAACTACAATCTTAGCAGATAAGTGTGTTAACTGCACCACCCAGGGACTCCCCAAATATACATGTACATGTAGATATACATATGGAGCCCTGGCGGCTCAGTGGTTAAGTGCTCAGCTGCTAACTGAAAAGTTGCTGGTTCGAAACCACCTAGTGGCTCTGTGAAAGGAAGACCTGGTGATCTGCTTTGGTAAAGATTACTGTCTAGGAAACGCTATGGGGCAGTTCTACTCTGTCGTAAGAGTTCGCTATGAGTTGAAAATCAACTCAATGGCATCTAACAACAACACATATACATACGCAAATACCTATTTATGAGTGTATTTATGTGTATGTTATACCTGCACTAGGTAAAAATAATATTTCTCTCTAGTTTAGATGACTGATAGGGTTAATTGACAATTTTCTTCCCTAATAATGTAACTTTTACATGCATTTGTCCTATAACCTGTTTTTCACCTTGACCTAGCTTAATTATCTTTCTAAACAAGATCTTCTCTAGTGAAAAGTAATCAGAATTATGTGAAATTGACTAATGAGGTACGACTTCATTTTCATTCATTTGCACACAGCTTTATGGAAAAATGTCAACAAAATTAAGACTTGGAAGACCAAGTTAGACTCTTCTCTAAGTATCACATGTCTATCTGTCTAAGGATGTGGATTGTGGATCAATGTTGCACTTTAAACAGCTTCAGCATTTCTAGTAAATGAGTCAGCATCTGCTTTCAACTGTGTTTCAGTCTTTGGAGTTTCTCGGTCCTCCCTGAGCAGCTGACTGCACCTGCAGGAAAAATGGCTGGGACTTCACATGGCCACAGTCATGCCACAATCAATCGATCTAGACATCCCATCAGATCAGCATACAAGGCAAATCTATCAAATTGATTATTTATTATCCTTAGATCCAAATTGTCAACTGGTGATAGATGGAAATGTTCATTTCCAATAGTTGAGGTATCTGGCAAAGGCTACCCAAAAACTGAGTTAGAAAAAAAACTTGAAAAGTGATCCATCTAGTCCATGTCAACTCTTGCTAATCTCTTAGTCCCACATCAGCAGATCAGAGTACACAGATGGAGGGAAATTCCATTGTCTTTATCACAGAAGAAGTAGTCTCACCAGTCAATGCATCCAACAAAATGTTTTGCAATTATCTGTACTATCCAATACAATAGCCTGTAGACACATCAGCTACTGAGCTATTGAAATGTGGCTATTAACACTGAGGATTGTAATTTTAAATGTTATCTAATATTACTTAATTAAGATTTAAATAAAAATAGCCACCCGTATCTAGTGGCTAGCAGGCCGGATGCTGACGCTTTACTACGTTAGAAATTAGTCAAACTTTGCTGCAGCTAGAGTTGTGAAGTGCCAGGGTCTAATGAGGTACATATACTGCCTCTTGAATAGCCTGTGATATCAGGCTGTTGTCTTCTACCCAGGTCCATTGGATCAAAGGTTCTCCTTTTCTCAGATTTGCACTGGGACTGCCCACCATTCTGAAGAAGATGGAAATACAACTTTGCTTCATTATCCTCTGCATTTCTCGTGGTCGGAATTGATTACTATTGCCCTTCCAGTACCCTAGGCTTAGACTTCTCCTTGTTCCTAATACCTATGCTTCCTAAGAGTGGGTAGTGACAGGTGTATTCCGTATTATCTTTTGGGACAATTAATTATGGCAGCCATTAGACAAGTAACTAATTTAAACTAGAAAAATCTCTAAATGTAACAGGTTGTTGAACGAATGTTTGTGTGGTCCCAGAATCGTGGCTAAATCTAAGATTCAAATATTTAGCAATAAGCACCCCACATTCTAAATAAACTTCCTAGAACCCTGATGGCGTAGTAGTCAAGAGCTACAGTTGCTAACCAAAATGCCAGCAGTTCAAATCCACCAGGCGCTCCTTGGAAGCTCTAAGGGGCAGTTCTATTCTGTCCTATGGTGTCACTGTGAGTTGGAATCGGCTCAATGACAATGGGTCTGGTTTTTTTTGGTTTACCCCTTTTTAGTGCTTGCTAAGAAATGGCCGAACGACGACCAATTACTACCCATTCTTTTGAAGTCAATATAAGAAAAAGGGCTAGGGATGAGAGAGGATCTTTATTTTTTGGAGCTAGGCTTTCTGAAAGAATGTAGGGTTCCCAAAGACAGTCTATTCCCTTCCTCCTCATGGATTAGGGAAAGGGAAAACATCTCCCCTCCTGGAAACCAAATGAGAGCATCTCAAAGCAACTCCCTCATAAAAGTTGAGGGTTCCTGCCAGGAGAGACTCCCATCTTTGTCTCTGACTGGATACTTGCCAAAGTGGGTGAATCTGTAGCCCTGTCCTGCTGATGGTAGCTAGTGTACAGAGTGATTAAGGAGCTCTTGGAAGAATATGGCTGTGTCACCTGAAGTTGGGAACCTATGGTAAATACAGAAAATGTAGAGACTTGGAAGTCAGGTTGCTTGCCAGGACAGAGCCTACCAGGAGGGCTTGTAGTGGTGTAATGAGATATGTGTCTAAAGAAGACAGGGGTGATGTCCACTCCATCCCAATCTCTGCATCCCTTGAAAGATGCAAAAAAAGACCCCAGGAGTCCCCATTACTCTATATGTTGAGGCCCATTTGGCCACGGGCGAAGAATGGGATGCTCTTCTCAGAGAAGGTTTTATGGTTTTGTACCATTGATGGCGGGGTCAACAGAAGAGATGGCTGCACCTCCGAAGACGTTCCTCAGCAACAGAAGGTCCAAGGGAAAAGCTGAACATTATTTCCAGAAAACAAAGTACAGGTAGTCCCTGACTTACGACTCGGTTCTGTGCCGAAGATTCCGCTATTTAAAGGTGCTGGACACAGAACAATCCAGGCAGAGCCAAAGGCAAATGCAGAGAAGCATGAAATGCCTGGTGTATTTGGGGCGTGGGGAGAAGTGGAGTGTGGCCGGAGCATATGGCATGTAGAGGGGAGTGGCAGGAGATGTTTGCTGAAAAGGCAGTTGGGGCCAAGATGTGAAGAGCCATCAGTGCTCTGCTAAAAGACCTGGCATTTATCCAGCCGGCCACAGGGATCCAGCAGAGGTTTTTAGCAGAACAATGAAATGAGTGGATTTGTTTTTTAGGAAATATTTTTCTGGCATCAGAGTGGCCGATGAATTAGAGTGGAGAGAACTGGTGTCAAGGCTTTACAGCAACAGCCTCCTAACTGGGCTCCCTGCCACCATGTTGGACACATAGAAGTTGAGGTGCCTGCAGGACATTCAGTGCAAACCAGACTCACAAATCTAAACATAGGAAAATCTCACTTAAAGCCAGATAAATTACAGGGTAATTATTTCCACTGCAAAAGCACGGCTTGCTTTTCAAAAGGATGCATTGCAGGATCCCAGAGTTCCTTTAAATAGCAAATTTCTCCATGCACGTACGCAACCCTTTACAGCTCAGTAGTTACTTGACAGAGGTGGCGAAAGTCAAGAAAACCTTGAAGATACAGCTTCACAAGTTCTTATGAAAAATCTCCACGGATCGAAAATACAACGTTTCTGAAGCTCTAGTCTGTCAGTCTGTCAGTGGGAAAATGAATTTGATTTACAGAAAGGTTTACATGTAATTTACAGAAAAATCCATTTCCTAAGATGAAGAGAATATGTGTTAGGGCATTCCATAGACAGCTTTCCACAAATTTTAACCACAATGGCTTGAAACACTGCTGGGAAGCCTCTTGGAAGGATGTTTTCTGGGCATTCTTTGAACTATCCTCACTGGTAGCAAATCTTGTCTTTGCAGTGAATTTACTTTTTGCAAAGAGACAAATTTTATTTTGAGCCAAATGCTTATCAACGTCTAAGTGACAGGTATCTAACTTAGCTAATTGTCCATGGGTGTCCCACTAGGCATGCATCATGAAGTATAAGCTGGCAGTGTGCCTTATAAAGTTATCTGACATTGAATGCGTTCAGAAAATGCCTTGTTGATACAGAAAAGCCAAGTAGTAGAAAATGAAAGCTGTCTTGCATCAATCATTCTTATTTTCTTCCCTGATAACAAAACACAATTTTAAATAGAAATAATTATTGCAAAGATAACATTTACAATGTTATAACATTTAGTATTGAAAAGATAATATTTACCAGCCTTTCTTGTAGCTATACGTGGTTATCTTACTAAATTTGGGCAAAGAGGATGTGTACAAAATATGCTATGGGCCTTTCAGAAAAGCTAACGAAAATGAGCTGATCTGGCAGAAAGGAAAACATTTTGTTCTCCCCTGCCTCTTCCTGCTGCCATCATGGAATGTGGATGTGATGGCTATAATTCCAGCAGCCATCTTGAACCACAAGGTGATGAAAGCTATCATTGAGAATGGAAAAGCAAAAAAAAAAAAAAAAAAGGAACCTGGGCCCCCAGTGCTGGGTAGAAATCCTATGCCAGGTATGTACTGTAAAACTTCAGACTTCTTTTACTTATAGAGAGAAATAAACTTCTATCTTGTTTAAACCACTAGTGTTATGGATTTTTGTTGTTCTATTAAAGTGAAAATCCTGACACAGATCATATCAAAAGAGAGCAATATTCCTGTCTACATAAGTTACCAACATAAGCATGGACAAAATGAATTAAGGAGAAATGTTCTATCATTGAGAATTTTCTAGCTTGCCAGATAATAATGATGGGAATAAGAATATCCCCTCATATGGGTGCAGGATTTTAGAGATAGGAACTTTAATATCCATGACCACATTTAATTCTGGATGTAACTTTATGATAAAGGAAGCAGGACTTCTAGTCCCCGTAAAGATGGACCATGGAATTGAGGTACGGAGTGATAGACTGACCTGTCAAGGTCAAACAACAATTGATGGAGAAATCAACTGTTCTGGCTTTAAATTCACTGGTCTTCTGTGCATAACTTGCAGGTCCCAAACGTGAAAAGTAGTCATATTGTTAGATGTCATTCATTACTTGATTCACTAATATGCTCTTTTACATAAAAATGGACTGATTTCGGTAGTTTTCCACTGGGGCTCTGTTTTGCTCATGCTGGCGTAACAGAGGCTAGATTAACCTTCTCACCCTAAACAACAAGAAAACCAGACAATAGATATGAAACGATGGTTTTCAGACATTGGAAAGCATACAGTAAAACTGTTGTCCTTGAGAGAAGGGAAGCAAATTTGATGAGTTTTCAATTGCCCCAGTTACTCCCGGGAGGAAGCTGCTAGGCGTCAGCGTACTGAAGGATCCAAAACAGCCCCTCAGACTCCCTGAGTTGAGGAAACAAGAAACCAGAGTTCGGGGGGCCAATCCAAAAAAGAAAATAAAACTCATTGTCTTCCTGGAGTCAATTCCAACTCATAATAACCTTAGAGGACAGAGTAAAGCTACCCCATAGAGCTTCCAAGGAGCGGCTGATGGATTCGAACTGCTAACCTTGTGGTTAGCAGCCAGGCTCTTTACTATGGCGCCCCCAGGGCTCCAACTGCTTATAAACCAAAAACCAAACCCACTGCCATCCTGTCAATTCCTACTCACAGTGACCCTACAGGACAGCGCAGAACTCCCTCATTGGGCTTCCATTCGAACTGCAGACCTTTTGGTTAGTAGCCGAGCTCTTAACCACTGCCCCAACTGATTATAAAAAAGAAACCCATTGCCATCAAGTCGATTCCAACTCATAGCAACCCTACAGGACAGAGCTGCCCCATTATCACTGTGCCACCAGGGCTCCCAACTGATTATACTCAAAAAGCCGTGGGGTAAAAAAGACAGTGAGAAGTCAAGGACTTTTATTTTGTTTTGTTATGGATTATTTCTTTGTGTCTTAAGCAACTGGAAGGCTAGAATTGCCATTAACTGAGAAGACTACAGTGGATAGAGCATATTTGGGGCAAAAGATCAATTCCGGGCATGCTACATCAATGATGGCAGGGCTAGTGATGCCACGAAATCTATTTTAATAAGAAATTCTAAAGAAAGTCTAAGCTCTGCAGCACGGTGATTTCTAAAAGCTTCCAGAAGTCACAACACAAGATCTTTTTTTCCTTCCCAAGAACATACCAAACCCAACATAATTGCATATTTGAATATGAAATAGGAAACCACAAAAGTTGAGAATCTTGCTACAGAGTGAAGTCTCCCACATTAACAAAGGAACAATAAACAGCCTACAGGGTTCCCCTAAATAGCCCATCCTGCAACTTGAGTAACGTGAATTTGCAATTTTAACTTCGGTCTGGCCTAACTGCTTTTATAAATGCAGCCTCTTTGGGTTGCAACACTGTCACTGATACAGAGACTTGCACCTGCAAGACCCACCTTGAAATAATGAAATCTCAAGACAAATGAATGCTCTTTGTCTGTCCAGTTGCAAACCGCTGAGCTGCTGTCATGATTATCAGTAATAGCAAGGCTACAGACTCATACAATTTACAGCTGGAGAGAAATATCGTGATCACGTAGGCTGACAATGTCATTTTTGCCGATGTGGAAACTGAGGCCTAGAATAGGGATGGAACTAGGAAGAAAACGCTGAGGTCTTATTTAGTTCAGCCAGTTCCTTTCAGGAAAATTTATTTAATTTAATACAAATAAATACAATAAAAATGGTGTGGGGAGAAAAAATAGTGACCTTCAAACAACTTGTAATTTTGAAGGCTGTAGGTGATACAAAATATGTTGGTTGGGGGGCGTGGGGCTGCTGTCTGCCCCACCCCTTGCTGTTTGAAAATGCAGTAAACTGGGCCAATAATTAACAGCACAATCTGCACGGTCCAAACAAAGGTTGCTGCTCCAGGCCGTTAAAATCAAAGGTCACATTTAATATCAACCTTTTATCCTGTCTAAAGCAGTTTTAGGATTTGTCATTTAAAAGTCATAAATAAGGTGTGTCCTTTCTTGGCATCCTAGAGACTGGTAATCTCCTCTTTCAGATTTTCTTCTCAGCGCAAAAAAACAAACGAACAAAAAATAACCGAAATGGGGAACTCAAAAAAACGAAAGAAGAAAGATAATTTGGCACTTTTTGTTAATGATTCTGAAAGCTAGTCCTTAAGCTTTGGTGGAGAGAAAATGGTTAGCGCCAACGACGTGAAATATATGGAAAAACAGACACAGAAATAAATATCCTGTCTGCTCTGTGCCAGTACCGGAAGTGTTACAAAGTCCTTGTCCCCAGTTCTTCCCCCAGTGTAACTCGTCAGGGCATGATGTCCCAATCCTTAATCAATGAGAAAACTTCTGTTCAGAGAGGGTTCCATGCAGGATGTTCCTCCATGCCAGGCAATGAAATGTCCCATGCTGTAACTCTCACCTCTTCCTTCAAAGCACAACTTTCCTGGCAGGCCAGAGCCAGAGGAGCTGAAGGAGGACAGTATTTGCCTATTTTTAGGCACTGGGTTTAGTTAACTGAAAGTAAGCCTCTTACTCTTTTTGGGGGGAGCTACTAAAAAAATAAAAATAAAAAATTTATTTATTTTTTTACATTTGTAGTCATTGGGGAACTCAGGATAAATTGGTAAAGGAATCACCCTTTGAAAAGGGAACACCTTCCATGTGTTTGGAACTTCACACCCAACAAGAATGTCCTTTGATATGAATCAAGCTTTCGTATTTTATAAAAGCTCATCTCAGTTTATTTCCTCATTCGCAAATACGTGTCTCATTTCATTTGCACAACAATTTTTAAGGTAAGTATTATTATGCCACTTCACAACTGGACCCATCAGCAACATCATTGAAAATGAAGAAAATATTTAAGTTGTCAAGGATTTCATTTTACTTGGATCCACAATCAACGCCCAGGGAGGGAAGAGCCAAGAAATCAAAGGTAGTATTGCGCTGGGCAAATCTGCTTAAAAGACTTCTTCTCAAGTGTTAAAAAGCAAAGATGTCACTTTTAGGACTAAGGTGTGCCTGACCCAAGCCATAGTATTTTCAATCGCATCATATCCATGTGAAAGCTGGAAAATGAATAAAGACCAAAGAAGAATGGATGCCTTTGAATGATAGTGTTTGTGACCCCAATACTCCCCAGCATGTTTTCTCCTTTTTCAAAACGGGCAACTGAGAGCTTAACATAACTAAAAAAAAAATAACTAAGGCCATGATAAACCTATAAGTTGTTCTTCCTCTGCCTGCCTCCTCACATACCTCTGTTAATGACTTTTTTTTGACCAAATTTTAATGACTTTGTTCTTTGTTTTAAACTGATACAAATAATCTTTTGTTCTGGCGGGACTACCTGTGGCATACAACCCCCACAGGAAAGTTGGAGCCCAGGTACCAGATATGTACATCTTTACCCTAATAAAGAAATGTCTGGCAGGGGACTGCAAAGACACTTGTAACCCTTGTAAGATTCTATATAAGCTCTAATGTAAAACTGCTCTTTGGGACTCCATAGAGACAGCCTGTGTTGCTGCTGGGTCCCCGGTGATGTATCCATCTCCTTAGTAAACTTTCTCACTCTTTCTGACTTGGAGTATGTTTCATTGGCTTGACTGCTCCAGGGGCACGGACTCTAATCAGGTAACAGTGTTGATGAAGAATACTGAATATACCATAGACTTCCAGAAGAACAAACAAATCTGTCTTGGAAAAAGTACAGCCTGAATGCTCCTTAGAAATGAAGATGGCGAGACGTCTCATATCCTTTGGACATGTTATCAGGAGGGACCAGTCCCTGGAGAAGGACATCATACTTGGTAAAATAGAGGAGGACCCTCAACAAGATGGACTGACGGTGTGGCTGCAAAGATGGGCTTAAGCATAACAATAGTGAGGATTCCGCAGGACCAGGCAGTGTTTCTTTTTGTTGTACATAGTGTCGCGATGAGTCAGAACTGACTCGATGGCATCTAACAAAAACAACATTATTATGCCACCTGAATGATAATGAACCAGTTTTCTGTAAGGCAAAAGACCCAAGATCACCCAGCTTGGAAGGGACAGTGCTGAGACTTAGATCCAGTCTAACTCTCATTTTACTACATTTTAACCGTCTCATCTAAGGAATTTACGGTATCTATATAAGTCCCAAAGAACTGATTTATCAAATATGACAAGAACTGTTTCTTTCTGCAGCCCAACAGATAGAATGCAGCTCAGACTATCCTGGGACATAGTGATACGACTAAACTGTTCCCTATTTAGTGTGACTGTGGTACCTCTCAATAGATGGATCTTCATAGTCCATTTATCCCAATGCAACTGCCATTTCCTTTATTGTGGAGGCTGTGGTCATGTGACTGTCAGTAAGCCCAGCCCGGTCTCCACCAACTAAGGTGAAGTTCTGCACATAGAGGATTCCATGAGCTGGGGCTGGGAACTTTCTGGGCTACCAGGCAAGACAAACCCAAGTCAAGGAAAGGGATGACATATTTCCTCCAATAATTACCCTTCTCCCTCTGTTTCAATGTAATTTACCAATATAACGATGCATTTTACTCAACTGCCAAACTCTTCATGTGGCCAGTTTTAAGCTCATAGGATGCCTGTTTTTCAAAGGAAGCAGGGGCAGCAATGTTTATCAAGCATCTACATAAATGTGCATCGTGCTTCAGAAACATACTAACTCATATCCATTTATTCCTCACAGCAACCAAGTGAGATCAATGCTGTATTCACTTTACTGATCAGGAAACTAAGGGTCAGAAAGGGCAAGATATTTGCCCAACATTTCATATTTAATAAATAAGAGAACCCAGAAGCAAAACAAGAAATGATAATTAAAGGTAACAGTGAAATCTTTGAGTAAGCACCATAACTTGTCCTCCACAAATCTTGCTGTGTCTTATCCCTCTTATACATAAAGGCTCTTTTGCGGGGAGATAATGATGCAGTCAAATATTTTGGCTAAAGGAAGATTTGGAGTGAGGGGAAGTGAATGCATGAGGCCATCACCATCATATACCCACACACATATCTAAGAACGGTAGAAACTACGTGTAGTAGCTCAAAAAGCAAAACTTCCATTAGAGTGAAAACCAACACAGAGAATGGGGGCTGATGATTGATTGGTTAAAATTTGTTGAAATTGTCAAACCATAGCCATGGCTAGATTCTCCAGCTTGAAGCTGGGCCAATGGCCAACAGTTGTTTTAAATATCAAACATTACCAAAACCAAACCCACTGTCGCTGAGTAGATTCTGACTCACGGCAACCCTATAGGACAGAGCAGAACTGCCCCATCGGGTTTCCAAATCTTTACGGAAGAAGACCATCATGTCTTTCTCCCACAGAGCAGCTGGTGGATTTGAACCGCCGACCTTTTGGTTAGCAGCCAAGCACTTTATCCACTGCACCACAAGGGCTCCTCTATCAAACATTAGGACAAAGATAAATAGCATGGATAGCTGTGATCCCATAATAAGAACTAGAAATGAAGGATTTAAGAATCTTTCATTCTGTAAACAAGAATATTTTTCCTATTTGAATTTAGTTACATGAAGACAGGTTATTTTGGACACTGTCATATGCAACCCCATCCTCCTTCAGGGATGAAGAACATATTCCTCAGGGGCTGGGACACTGCTGCTGAAAGTCTTCAGACTCTCAACTCCCTAAGGGTCGGCTGAAGGTAGCTGTCTTACCTAAAGTCACGCCCTCTTTAGTCATTAATAGTTAACCAGTTTGGAGGTATCAAGGGCCATCCTCCTCCCCCCAACTCAGAAGGACTCTAAATTGTCACCCAAGCTTCAGAACTCCCTGTGGAATCAGCTGGCACCGCCATTGAAACTTCATTGTCACTCAACTGCTTCCCCTGCTCAAGCCTATTTTCTTGGCTTCTCTTTCACAGATACTGCTAGCACCTTCATTTTCTAATGAACTAATCTCCATCTTAGGATCTGTTTTCTGGAGACAATAATGAAGGGAGAAGACAGGGTTGCTGGGTACTCATGCTTCACCAACTTAAGAAGCATGTTCCCGTCCCCAGCCCACTACCAAGCTGCTAACCCTTACTGTTTTATTTGATGAATCTTGTGTGGGAATATTACATTGCAATAATTGTGTTTCTTCCATGAAGATTTTACTCAGTATTTGTTACCCACAGCATTGGACCCTAGATCCACAGGCATATAGGTCTTAAAGTCCAAAAACAATAAATTCAACACCAGGGTCCCCTCCACAGCGCTCTTGGTGCTTTTGTATCTACTCGTTCTTAGCAGGTCTCCAATTATGAGGCTCTCACTGCCTCCCCAGCCAGCTCAGGACACCTCCGGTGCCCTTAGATTGCTCCCCATTATTTCCTTCGGAATCACTTTCCCTATAAAAAAAAAAAAAAAATTCTACTAAATTTTCCCTGTTCCACCCCTTAAAAAAAAAAAAACCCTGTTGCATTGAATCAATTATGACTCATGGCAACCCTGTAGGACAGAGTAGAACTGCTCCATAGAGTTTCCAAGAAGAGCCTGGGGGATTCGAACTATTGACCTTTTGCTTAGCATACATAGCTCTTAACCACTATGCCACCAGGGTTTCCATTCTATCCCTTAGAGTCATATAAAACAAATCCATTTCTTTGATATACGATGATTCTCTCACTACATAAAAACAGGTTTCTCCTTCCCCCGGCTGTCATTTATCTAACAGCCCCAGATTTTTCACTCTTTCCTTAAAGGACTTCATTTTAATGCTTCTTCTTCTCATCCATGCTGCCTTTCTCTGTAGCATCCCGCCTTCCTAATATCAGAGTTAAAGTGTTAAATACACAGTCATGACTCATTCACTCCATAAGCATTTGACTTTCTACTATGTACAAGGCGCCAGGCTAGACCCTGGGAATCAGAGTCCGCAAGGAACTCCGATTCCACTAGCAAGCTTAGGAAATTCTACTTTTCTTCCTGAAACCAATTTCTAGACCATTGTTACAAAGACTGCACAGGGTATTGTTAGATTCTGTGACAGAATAACCCTACTTTTTTTCCTACATAAAATCCGTAATTTATCTCTTCCAATTTACATTCCTGCAAGCAACTATGTCTTTTCTTTCCAGGCACAAAGAGCAATTTCCAAATTACTGTTAACCTGAACATCTTATGAATTGGACAGTGTCACATCAAGCCATTTGTTATCTCCCCATGCAGGCGATGGAGGTTATTCCTTTTCAACCCCATTGTACTAGTCATTGTCTTTAACAATAAGAGGCAGATTGTTTTCCCAGCTCTAGCTCTGAAATGCAAAACAGGAGCCCTGGTTTGCATGGAAAGTGAATGAAGGTACTACATTGCTCTATAACATGCAACATGCATTGTATAATCTACATATATTTAAAAAAAAAAAAAGATTTCCCTTAAAATCAAACATGATTTCCTTGAAAATGCCAAATAATCAGAAACTTTTATGAAAACTTTCACATTAAAGATTATCATCAATTTTTTTCTTGAGGTCATTTCAGTTAGGGGAGGAAACAATCTCCAGATAGTGAGTGCTCTTGTCCCTTTTCATATTTTCTTAGAAATAAACTTCCATTCATAAGCTTTTAAAGTGTAGAGGAATCTTCAAAACCTTCATATTCAAGGTGAGAAAACTGAGGCTGCGAAAAATGCAGTATTTGTTTAGTGTACTCCAGAGTGTGTCTGGAGGAATCAGGCTTAAACTCTGGTGTCCAACTCCATCACTTAATTTCACAATATTTTTTTCTTTGATTGCACTGGGTGATAAATGTTTTTATAATTGAATATTAAGGGTGTGACAGGATGAATTCATTGAAGCTAGTACTTTGATATCTCTACTGTGTTTGTTTTGGTTTTTTAATCTGTGTGGCAAGAAAAACATGCTTCCTGAGGGGTACCTGCTGTATACTGGGAATGCAGTTGGACAATGGTTAAGAACATTTGCTATCAATCAGATACACTTGGGCTCAAATCCCTCCTCTGCCACCTACTGGGTTCCCGACCCTGGGCAAGTCACCTAACCACTCTTGGCCTGGGTTCCTCATCCCTAAAACGGGGATAATAAAAGTACCTTCCTCACAGGTTTATTTTGAGTACATAGTAAGTTAATAATGTTGTTGTTGTGTGCCTTCGACTCAAATCTGACTCATAGCGATGCCATATGGCAGAATAGAACTGCCCCATAGGATTTTCTAGGCTGTAATCCTTACTGGGTAAACTACTGGGTAGGACCTAACTGCCAACCTTTCAGTTAGCGGCTTAACCAATGTGCGGCCATGGCTCCCTGTTAGAACGTAAAACGCACATAAAACAGTGCCTGGCATACAGTTAACACTACAGAAGTGTTTCTGTTGTTTTTGTCGTGGTTAACATTATTTCTAGACTCAAGAATTATTTTGTTTACACTCTTCACAAGTTCAGTTTTAATTGTCAGTTTTTTTCACTTGTTACCAGCCAGCCGTCAACATCAAGCCAAAATAAAGGAGCCCAATCTGGGGGGATGGGTAGCACAGGAATCTGACTCTATCACTCTGTATAAAGGCTCTCTATTAGTACAAATAAAACAAAACATAGAAATCGAACAAAAGACATGGAGCTATTCACATCTGTGGGCATTTCAAAACCAAAGCCAAACCCGCTGCCATTGAGTTGATTCACAGCAACCCTACAGGACAGACTAGAACTGCCTTACAGGGTTTCCAAGGCTGCAAATCTTCACACATGCAGACTGCCACATCCTTCTCCCACTAAGTGGCTGGTGAGTTCCAACTGCCGATCTTTCGCTTAGCAGCCAAGTGCTTAACCACTGCTTGGGTTCTTCTTAATGACTATTCATTTTAGTCATTAAGTCTTCTTAATGACTGTTAGTCTTCTTAATAACTGTTAAATTTCCATTAATCATCATTTTAAAAATAGTTTTATGAATAACCTATAATTAAGCGTTACGGTTTTTAGTAAGGAAAAGATACAAAGTCAAAGTTGAAGATGTTTTGCTAAATTGTGGTGCTTTACCTTACACATTTTTGTAAACCTACACAATGTGTCTAGTTCTTTGTCCCATCTTATTTTAAATGGATCAGGGCTGTAACTTCTACCAGTCATGCACAATTTATGGCATATTAATTAGTTTTTGCCCATATCAAATTATATTAATGAACTTACAAAGTGAAATTTATATAGATAAATGCAAAATACTAGATTTGGGCTCATCTTTCGGGGGGATATTAGTGGCATGTGGGGACTGAATGAGAAGGAAATAATAGCAACTTCTGGGCCGGTTACACCTGGTACTTTGACTGCAAATGGCCAAAGGTAGGAAAAAGGAAGAGCTTTTTAAAATAATAATGTTATTTAGACAGCCTCGAATTTTTTGGTTTGTCTTGGGTTGATAGATTTGTTCCACATTTATAAATTTACAGATACACACAGAGATCTATGACCATAATCCAAATTTATCTTCCAAGTCTTGGCCTGACATTTCAATTGCTTATTGTATGCTTAAACTAGATGGCACACCTAGTCATGCAGCTGGGTTGGCAAACTTGGGAGCCTGCATATTTGTTTCATTTAGACTATGTAATATAGAAATTGGAAATATTTATATAACCGTCTAGGTTTTTCACCTCTTTAATATCAAAAGGCCTGACTAGCGATCTTCCTCTTGGTTGCCCCTTGGACCACTTAAAGAATTTAAAAAAGAAAGAAAAAAGGAAAAAAAAAAAAAAAAGCCTCCCCCAGAGATTCTGTTTGGTACAATGGTACAATCAGCTGGAGCAGTGTACTTAGTCCAAACAAAACAAAACACCAAACCCGTTGCTGTCGAGTCGATTCTGACTCATCACCCCACAGGGTTTGCAAGGAGTGGCCCATAGATTTGAACTGCTGAACTTGGGTTAGCAACTGTAGCTCTTAACCACTATACCACCAGGGTTTCCAGAGTACTTAGTAGAGGCTCTCCAAGTTGTTGAATAGCAACATCAATACCACCTTAGAATCTGCTAGAAATGCAAATTATGAGCCCCTCCCCCCATACACACCTACAGTGTCAGGAACTCTGGCGATGGGGCCCAGTAATCTGTTTTAACAAGTTTCTAGGTGATTCTGATTCACACTCAATTTCAAGAACCTCTGCACTAAAACAGAGAACCCAGGTGTCTCTATTAATTATTGTAGCCTGCTTTCACTAAAAGAAGATACCTGGTGGTACAAGCAATTAACGCACTCAGCTGTTAACCGAAAGGTTGACTGTTCAAGTCCATTCAGAGGCACCTCAGAAGAAAGACCTGGCAACATATTTCTGAAAAACCAGCCAGTGAAAACCCTATGGAGCACAATTCTACTTGGACACACGTAGGGTTGCTATGAGTCCAAAGTGACCCTCACAGCAACTAGCAACTGGACAACCCAGTCCCTTAGTTTCCATTTGAAAACCACTAATTAAGATTATTATCATTCCCCCAAACCTAATCATCTCTTGAATTTCCTGTTTCTGATTATCACAAAAAGATGCCAACCCAACTTCAGGAATCTGTTGATTCCTTTCCTTTTCCGGTACCAATCTGACCTTCTCGATATTACTCAAATCATTCTATCTTTATAGTCCTAACGCTACCATCCTAGTTTAGGCTCTCATTACTTCTTATCTTGGCTTTTGAAATTGTTTCCTAACTAGCTTTCCTGCCTCTTGCATCTACCTACTTCAATCTATCATATACGCTGCGGACAGTTTAATCTTATAAAGTGCAAGCCAGGTCACTCCCTCAGCTGAGAATCCGTCAGTGACTTACCCTTGAATACGTTTCATCCATTCCATCCTTAGCTGAAGACCCTTCATGACCTAGTTCCTACCTATCTTCTTACATTTCTCTCTCACCACTCCTCTCCTTCCGACCTTAAATTTTAGACAATTTACTATTTTTTTTAACCCTTCATACTCCACGTTTTTTTTTAATTAACTTTTATTAACCTTCAAGTGAACGTTTACAAACCAATCAGTCTGTCACATATAAGTTTACATACATCTTACTCCGTACTCCCCCTATTGAGTCAGCCCTTCCAGTCTCTCCTTTCGTGACAATTTTGCCAGCTTCCCTCTCTCTCTATCCTCCCATCCCCCCTCCAAACAAGAGATGCCAACACAATCTCAAGTGTCCACCTGATTTAATCAGCTCACTCTTCATCAGCATCTCTCTCCCACCCACTGACCAGTTCCTTTCATGTCTGATGAGTTGTCTTCCGGGATGGTTCCTGTCCTGTGCCGACAGAAGGTCTGGGGACCATGGCCGCCGGGATTCCTCTAGTCTCAGTCAGACCATTAAGTCTGGTCTTTTTATGAGAATTTGGGGTCTGTATCCCACTGATCTCCTGCTCCGTCAGGGGTTCTCTGTTGTGCTCCCTGTCAGGGCAGTCATCGATTGTGGCTGGGCACCAACTAGTTCTTCTGGTCTCAGGATGATGTAGGTCTCTGGTTCATGTGGCCCTTTCTGTCTCTTGGGCTCTTAGTTGTCGTGTGACCTTGGTGTTCTTCATTTTCCTTTGCTCCAGGTGGGTTGAGACCAATTGATGCATCTTAGATGGCCATTTGTTAGCATTTAAGACCCCAGACGCCACATTTCAAAGTGGGATGCAGAATGTTTTCATAATAGAATTATTTTGCCAATTGACTTAGAAGTCTCCTCAAACCATGTTCCCCAGACCCCCGCCCTTGCTCCGCTGACCTTTGAAGCATTCATTTTATCCCGGAAACTTCTTTGCTTTTGATCCCGTCCAATTGAGCTGACCTTCCATGTATTGAGTGTTGTCTTTCCCTTCACCCAAAGCAGTTCTTATCTACTGATTAATCAATAAAAAACCCTCTCCCTCCCTCCCTCCCCCCTTTGTAACCACAAAAGTATGTGTTCTTCTCAGTTTTTACTATTGCTCAAGATCTTATAATAGTGGTCTTATACAATATTTGTCCTTTTGCCTCTGACTCATTTCGCTCAGCATAATGCCTTCCAGGTTCCTCCATGTTATGAAATGTTTCACAGATTCGTCACTGTTCTTTATCGATGCGTAGTATTCCATTGTGTGAATATACCACAATTTATTTACCCATTCATCCATTGATGGACACCTTGGTTGCTTCCACCTTTTTGCTATTGTAAACAGAGCTGCAATAAACATGGGTGTGCATATATCTGTTTGTGTGAAGGCTCTTGTATCTCTAGGGTATATTCCGAGGAGTGGGATTTCTGGGTTGTATGGTAGTTCTATTTCTAACTGTTTAAGATAACGCCAGATAGATTTCCAAAGTGGTTGTACCATTTTACATTCCCACCAGCAGTGTATAAGAGTTCCAATCTCTCTGCAGCCTCTCCAACATTTATTATTTTGTGTTTTTTGGATTAATGCCAGCCTTGCTGGTGTGAGATGGAATCTCATCGTAGTTTTAATTTGCATTTCTCTAATGGCTAATGATCGGGAGCATTTTCTCATGTATCTGTTGGCTGCCTGAATATTTTCTTTAGTGAAATGTGTGTTCATATCCTTTGCCCACTTCTTGATTGGGTTGTTTGTCTTTTTGTGGTTGAGTTTGGACAGAATCATGTAGATTTTAGAGATCAGGCGCTGGTCTGAGATGTCATAGCTGAAAATTCTTTCCCAGTCTGTAGGTGGTCTTTTCACTCTTTTGGTGAAGTCTTTAGATGAGCATAGGTGTTTGATTTTTAGGAGCTCCCAGTTATCGGGTTTCTCTTCATCATTTTTGGTAATGTTTTGTATTCTGTTTATGCCCTGTATTAGGGCTCCTAGGGTTGTCCCTATTTTTTCTTCCATGATCTTTATCGTTTTAGTCTTTATGTTTAGGTCTTTGATCCACTTGGAGTTAGTTTTTGTGCATGGTGTGAGGTATGGGTCCTGTTTCATTTTTTTGCAAATCCACATATGTTTTTAAATTTATGTTTCAGCTTAGCTCAGCTTATCCTTTAGCTTATAGATTGCCCGAATTTTTGTCTTTTGTTACCATGTACTCCAAATGCTTCTTGCACTATACGCTAATTGTCTCAAGTTCTATTTCTCCCTGAAGTTGTTCTTGACTCATCAAATTTAGAGAAATGTTTATCTACTCTAAGCTACTTTAGGTTTTCATCTCCATCTCTCATATATCAGTTGACATAATACCCACCCATTGCCGTCAAGTTGATTCTGACTTATAGCGACCCTATAAGGCAAAGTAGAACTACCCCATAGTGTCTCCAAGGCTGTAATCTTTATGAAAGCAGACTGCCACATCTCTCTCCTATGGAGCGGCTGGTGGGTTTCAGTAGCGGAATCTCTAACCTTTTGGTTAGCAGCCACTTAACCACTGCACCACTGGGGCTCTTTACATGCTAAGCCCTACAATTGATAAATATTAATTAATAAACAGTGTCTTAAAAACCTATTGGCAAAATATTTTTCAAAAAGTTCCCTGAAAGGATTAAAAAAGAATGATGTTAAATTTTCCTATGGTTTACTAAAGAGGAGAATTGGAAATCCTCTCCTTTCTATCTCCAAGGCTGCTCATCTATTCTAACTTTATTTATCAGGTGAAAAGAAAGACAGTAAAGTCCTCTGAACATATTTTGACCACAGTACCTTAGCGGATATTGCCCAAAACATAGGAGCAAGTTAACGTACTTGAGTGATTCCAGGAGCTCTCTGAAGAGAACACTGGTAATGGGTAAGATTGGGTCTTAGCAAAACCTGGCAGTTTGTTACTACCTTTGGTGCCACTTGGATTCTATCTATAACACTCAGTTCTCTGGATTCCTTCCTTTCCCTTTGATAAAGTCCTAACCCCAGCCATAACTAGCCCATTAGCCTGCTGCCATCCAGTTGATTCCGACTCATAGTGACCCTCTATCACAGAGTAGAACTGCCCCATAGGGTTTCCAAGGAGCGGCTGGTGGATTCGATCTAGTGACCTTTTGGTTAGCATCCACAGCTCTTAACTACTCCACCAGGGCTCCATAACAACCCCCATTAATAGATGATTAGTGATTATTTTGCTTCTACGCGTTCTCCATGTTCCAGAACCTTCCCACCTTAAACCCACCAATTCCTCACAGCCCATTAGTATCTACATACACAAATAGTTAACCTGACAGATCAGCCAATGGAAGAATGGTAACTAGGTTGAAATGTTATGCCTGTTGTTTTTATTAGGTGCCAGAGAGTCATCCCCAACTCATGGTGACCCCCATGAACAACAGGATCAGACCACTGTGATCCATACAGTTTTCATTTGCTGGTTTTCAGAAGTAGATCACCAGGCCTTTCTTCCTAGTTCGTCTTAGTCTGAAAGCTCCACTTAAACCTACTTAGTATCTGGGCTGGAGTATCACAGCTACAACTCAAAGCTCCACTGACAGACATGTAGTGGCTGCACTTGAGGTACACTGGTCAGGAATCAAAACCAGGTCCCCCACATGGCAGGTGAGAATTCTACCGCTGAGCCACTACTGCCCTTTATGCTATGCCCACCTAATATAAACTAGAGTTTAACAGAGGTTATTTCATGAGCCATAACGAGTCGATTCAGACTCACAGTGACCCTATAGGACAGAACAGAACTGCCCCACAGGGTTTCCAAGGAGCAACTGATGGACTCGAACTGCTGACCTCTTGGTTAGTAGCTGAGCTCTTAACCATTGTGCCACCAGGGCTCCTCATGAGCCATGTAGGGCTTACTCAAATGAGAGATGTGTGTCTGTGGGAACCAAGACAACCCAGAGAGGTATTTGATATTGTCAGACTACAGCCCACCAATGAGCACCAAGGGTGTTGTGGGTGGAAGAGATACCAATAATAGCACAGTGACCAACTTCCAGGGTCTTTAATCAAAAAACCAAACCCGTTGCTGTTGAGTTGATTCTGATTCATAGCGACCCCAGAACATCATAAATAGTCCTTCAAACAACTGTATTTAGATTTAAATTCAGGAAGTCTCTTGACAAAAAAAACGAGGTTAAGGTTAGCTGAAGCAAAGTAGAGGAACAATGTACATGGATAACGTAAAGAAAGAAACAAGGTTCAAGTGTTAGAAATCTAAACATAAAATGCAATTTAGGCCAACTAACATTGGCCAATCCATAAAGTATAGAACAAAACCTGACCAGGATATTTAAGATGCAATCCTTGTCCCCACTTACGACTGACATTATAAAGGTGGGATCAGACAAGTATAAAACAACAATTATAATTTCAGTACCATAAAGACTAATTGACAGGAGCATTAGAAGAGGCAAAACAGAAGCAAACCAGAAAAAACCATTTGGTAAAGGGAGCGAGATAACATTTGAGGTATATTGTAATTCAGACTCAGTGTTGACCAGCAAGGGGGATTGCATAAAGAGAAAACCACAGAAACAAAGAGAGTGAACATACCAAGTATGATGCATATTTAAACACTGGCCATAAATCCGGAGGGAACACATGTAAATGGAGAAAGGAAGTGGGGTTTTATCAAGAGATAGAATTAATAATTTTGGAATTATTTAAAAAGTAATTACAAGGGGAAGATTCATGAATCTTAGGGATAGCCAATATAGAGGCATAAATGGTGCACCGTACAGGATATATATATAGCTATATTATTCATATGAAAGTCTGCATGATTAAATAGAGGCATATCGACAAAAATGGAATAGGTCAACTTTTCTTCACAGATTTCTTGTTACGAAAGTCGTTTATGTTACCTGAATCAAAGAAAATAATTCAAACAAAAAATAATAATAATAATTACAAACATAAACCAGAATCGTTATCACACAAACTGGATGTATGGTCACACTACATTAAAGAATGTTTTCTTAAAAGACATAAAGACCATGTGTGTGAGAATGAGGACTTAGTACTAACTGGGTACCCAGACCCAGTGCCGTTGAGTCAATTCCGACTCAACTAACTGGGTAGATGAAGAAAAACTAGTGCAAGCCAGGTTTCCTGTTTTCTTATGCTGAGATACAACATCAAAGACAGCTGACTCCAGTAGAGAGACCCAGATAAGATTCCTTGGCTGAGACCACCTCATCAAAATGTCCATAGAAGAATCAGTTTCCATTTCAGACCCCTTTGCATGTATCCTGAAGAATTTTGTAAACTCCTTGGACATGGTTATTCTTGATTCCAGATTTATTTTTCCAGTACTAAAATGTCTGCATCAGGAAACCCAAAGGAAAAGGACTAGTATTTGTTCTGTGTATCAGAGTTTACCTCGCTCTAAGGTGGTGATTCCTGGGAGGTAAAGTTGGCAGACACCAACAGATTTGTGAAAATGTCTTTCCTTTTCTTTCCTCTACACTCAAAGATAAGAGCAGTATCCAGAAAAGAGCTAACATCAATACGTGATACTTTTATTGTGTATCAAAGAGGCAAAAATTCAAATGGGTTTTTAAAAATACATTGGTTGATACCTATCAGGTCACCAAAATACAATAGGTTATAAAACGAAAAATCTATTCAATCAACCAGCTTGGCCATGCTTTTCACCAAACCGACTGTTCATTTTGGCTCTCTGTAAACACAAGTCAGAACTCGGCACATGTTCATTCCCTTTTGTGCAAAAGGAACTAGCTATTAGAATTTAGGAAAATGAATGTTAAATTAAAACTCAGTATCTCTATTTTGATGCAGTTGAGCATATCCCCCAGATAATTCATTTCCTTCCTTTTCAGCTGAGTGGACCATCTTCACCTCCTCCCTATATATTCTGCACTTTACCTCTGTTGGAAACCCTGGTGGCACAGTGGTTAAGAACCATGGATGCTAACCAAAAGGTTGACAGTTCAAATCCACCAGACACTCCTTGGAAACTCTATGGGGCAGTTCTACTCTGTCCGACAGGGTCGCTATGAGTCATAATCGACTCGATGCCAACAGGTTTGGTTTCACCTCTGTTCATTCTTTACCCTGGGCTAGACTTAGCTTAGTAAGAGTGAATTTGAGATCGTTAATATTTTCAGATCAAATAAAATCACATTAAAGGAATCCTGAAATCTTCTAAGATAAAACCAATTTCTTAGAGCTATGTACCATCAACACATTTTCCTTATCAAAGGCGCCTGAACACTGAATATTACAGGTTACCTAGGAAACTCAAAGTAGCTACATCTGAAAACAACACAAAGCCCTCTTAAGGAAGCAGAATGCCATTTTTAAAAATTCTATTCTGGGAATGGTAGAAGACATGGTGAACAGGTTAATATCAGCACATAACTACTGTTCTAGCTGGGTTTTTCTTCCCCACATCATTCTTCAGTTTCCTTCTATTTGTGCCTCTGAGTTGCTCTTGAAAGAAGGAAATAAAGAATATAATAATGAATCAAGAGGGTGCATGCTTTCTCTTACCCGTTGTGATCTAGTTCATAACTAGATCGATGAGAAAATTAATATTTATGCTTTTAAGAAAACATTTCATTAATGTAGAGTGGTCATACACCCAATTTGCCTGATACAATCCTGGTTTATGTTTGTAGTCCTGGCAAAATTATGAATGGTGTCTCATTTTACTCTGCAAGTTGTCCAGGTTTGGATGATAAATTATACGGGTGCCTTAATGAAGGCTCTATTATATGCAAAATATATTGAAAAATATAGCTTTGAACTAGGATAATCAGTGCCCTGGAGGAGCTAAAAATGTATAATCTAATTGAAAAATATATTAAAAGTAATTGACTGCTATTAATCCTTTATAATATCTACTACTAAAATAATATAATACTGTTGCATTATTCACTATTACCAAAGTGATAAAATGATTTCTTTTTCCAAATCCTCCTGTCTAGTGCAATAAATTGTGTTAAGAAGATGCTTCCCCATAGCCCATAAAATGAGGGATGATAAAATCTGTATAGAATGGGTCGCTATGATTCTGCAAGTCCATGCAGCTTGGTTAGCAACAAAATCAAGGTCACCTTGGCTGCGGCCCAATCCTAAAACTACCCCTGAGACAGACTTCAGGGTTGGGTTTTTGTAAGACACTCTAAGAGTTGTTACGATGTTTTCAGAAATCCAATTACCAAGTCCATTGTTACTAACTGGTAAACTGATAGAGGATTTTTATATTTGCAAGGTGCACACTTAGCTCGGCAAAAAGGAGCTTGAGAAGTGCTTCCGGATGATGGTGAGGATGATGGTAATGACGTCCAATTCCATTTTTCATTTTAAATCTGTATTTCTAGTCCAGTCAATTTAAAGCAAATGTGAAGGATCCCCTACCCACAATTGGCAGGAGGAACCCGTTTTCTTTCCTTCTTTCATCAACCCTTATTTTATAAAGTACATAAATATTATACCAATAGGGCTTGGTAATACAGGAAAACATTTGGGGTTCGGATTTCAATTCTGTCACCTCTCACTTCTGAGTGCTTAACCCTCCAAGGCTCACCTTTGTCATCTTCATGATGGCGATTATCATAGTTCTACCTCGGAAAAACCTGTGAGAATTAAATGAAAGCCAAAGCGGACAATGTCTCTCCTGATGTCTGTTTTTAAACGTACATAATCCTCAAGGTAGCCCCAGTTACCATTGTCAACGAGATTCTTGCAGTGACCCTTTGTCAAGCTAGTAAGTGACAGCAGTCCTCTGAAAATGCTGGCACGTAAAAGAATCAGCAGAAGCCCTTGTTAAAATACAAATGCCTAGCCCTCCACGCAGAATTCTGATTTGATATGCCTGGGAGAGGCCCAGGACTTCGCATTTCCTACTAACACTGACCCACCTATTACTACAGACTACATTTACACAAACGTGAATTAGAGAAAACGAGGCCAGCCTTTGTCGCTGCCTTAAGACTGAAATTTCACATTTGAAAAGCATGGTTAACTTTTTAGCATCTCCTCTTGGATATCATGCCAGAAAGTCAGTATGTCCCAAACTGAACTGACCTTAAGCCCAAAAAAAAAAAAGCCAAACCCATTGCTGTCGAGTTGATTCTGACTCATGACAACCCTAAAACTTTTAGACTCTGTAAATGTCTCTTCTACCTCAAAACACCAATTTACTCTTCCTCTTCCTCACCAGCTACAAGGACTAGTCACTCAAGATGTCTTGCATTTTTCTCCTCCACCCCATCAATGTTCTATGCCTCCACTATCCGTTGCCTGGTTTGTATAGTTATTTCATCTTTGGTTTCTTGTCTCCATTCTCCAGCTCAAGTCAATCACGCCTGCTACCAGATTACATTACCAAAACATAATTATGATCACATATTCCTCTCACCAAGTCTCCAGGGAGGATGTGAAAATATTTGAACCCTCATATATTGCTGATGGGAGTTTAAAATGTTGCAGCCATTTTGGAAAACATTTGGGCAATTCCTAAAATTAAACATGGAGTTATCATATGACACAGCAATTCCACTCAAAGGCATACACCCAAGAAAATAAAAAACTTATGTCCCCACAAAACCTCATACACAAATGTTCATAGCAAAATTATTCATAACACTCAAAAAGTGGAAACAACTGAATTTTCCATCAACTGATGGATGAATGTATACAATGTGGGATATGTATTCAAACCAAAGAAACCAAAGCCATTGCTGTTGTATCGATTCTGATGGAGTAGAACTGCTCCATGGGTT
The DNA here is from genome assembly GCF_030014295.1 of Loxodonta africana. Taxonomy (NCBI): domain Eukaryota; kingdom Metazoa; phylum Chordata; class Mammalia; order Proboscidea; family Elephantidae; genus Loxodonta; species Loxodonta africana. The sequence goes on along the minus strand of NC_087342.1, from coordinate 22,855,061 downwards.
TCCCAAGGGGCAGCTGGTGGTTTCGAACTGCCGGCTTTTTGGTTAGCAGCCAAGCTTTTAAGCAGTGAGCCGCCAGGGCTCCAAGTGGTATATGTATACAATGAAATATGATTTGGCCATTAAAAGGCATGAAGTACTGGTTCATGTTGACAGCATGAACCTTGAAACATTATGCTAAGTGAGAGAAACCAGTCACAAAAAAGCATTTAAAAGAATGGAGTTAACGTTACATGAATTCTTTCTACCTGTCTTCCTCTATCTATCTGTCTGTGTCTATCTATCTATCTGTCTATCTATCATCTATCTGTCTGTCTGTCTACCTAAATCTCCAATGGCTCCTCACTGTCTTCAAAGAAAACACTAAAATTCTGATGTGGCAAGTGAGAGCCATTTTTCTAAAGCTCACCTTCACATGTCCCATGCCCCAGTCTAAATAGATCCTTGGTCTTTCTGAATAATGGCATGTGTTTTCCCTGGTTTAAACCAGAGACAATATGTCCAGGTCTTGTTTCATGAGTGATTATCATAACAACTCACACAATATCAGTTCTCCATAACTAAATGCTGAATAAAAGAGCAAGCTACTTTTGTTCAAAAATACATCATCCATTTGCAATATGAGTGTGCTGAAATCCTTATAATAAGAATAAAGCTGGATTCTGTCCTTGGCCAAAGATAATATAAAATGCCAGTACTGTAGCCATCGATCAATCAATTAATAAACGCAGACACAGACACTTATGCATACATGCACGTACACACTCACATACGTGTATGCACGCATGCACACACAACAAAGGAACGGATGGCCAGGTATTATAAAGTCCTACAACTACCCTGCTTCCTCTTTGCTAGCAGAAATTTTAGAAAGAGAAATAAAAATCCCAGGAAGCATGCCTCTTATGCACTTGACATTTAAAAGCCTTAACCCCATATCCTTTGTGTCTGTCCTTAGCTTAAGAGATATCCTTCCTCTGCTCTTGCAAGAATGCCAATTCAATCTTCTTTGTCTCCAGAAGTAGACAATTAAGCAGAGCCAACAGGTGATGTGTATATTGATTGTTTCCTCATAGTCTCCATTATTTGAATATGGGAAGCTATGTTTAACTAGGGGAAACCATTCCCTTCTACCTGGTAAAGCTAAAATTCCATTTTAGCTTCTGCGAAGGTCTATCACACTGCAGTAAGGGAACAGAAAGTAACAAATAAGTGTATGACACTGAGGAAAGAACTGATCAAAAGTCAAGGCAAAGTCTAGGAATGAAGATTCATTCTCACGACCCATCATTGACAAATGCTGGCCCATATATTTCTTTTTGAAGCCCACGATACATACAGCATCTTCAATTTGGGTTTAAAATTGATGTAACTTTGGCAAAAATTAGAATTGAGAAACATTGAAAATTGTAAATAGATGAAGAAAGGGAAAAATGAAAAAGCTTTTAGTTTCTTTTCTGCACTCTTCTGTATTTTCTATAGTAGAATGCATTACTTTAAAATGTTTGCTTGTTTATTTAAAAAAAAAACAATTGTCATTGAGTCAATTCCAATTCATGGCAACCCCATGTATGTCAGAGTAGAACTGTGCTCTATTTTTTTTTTTTTTACATAGATCATCAGATCATCTTCCAAGGTGCCTCTAGTAAATTTTTGGATAGCAGCTGAGAACATTAAGCAGCTGCACCACCCAGGGACTCCAGTAAATGAAAAATAATTAATCAGAGATGTCGTCAAGCATGTAAAAAAATACTGAGTCCTGACATTGTCATTCCGCTAAGCATATTACCCTCACCCATGCCAACTTCATTACAGACATTAATGATAAAGAGAAACTGAAATAGGCTAAATATAACCAACTCGGCTCTCACTACAACTGTATTCCAGCTATTCAGCACGGCTTCCGAGTCAATCTGTCAAGGCTCAGCACCTTTGCACAGCTTACACAGACAGGATTCTCAAAAATGTGGGAACTTTATTATAATCCAAGATGCCCTCAGGGCTTTTTTCCTCCCCCAGAACAAGAAATGATACATTCTCATAGTATGAAAGATAAAAACAGGATCATCATCATTTTAGGGAAGGAATTATGCTAACAATTGAATATCACGTTCTAAGAGAATCCGCAATCCATGCTGGTTTACGGTGCTATAAGCATCAAGATTGATATAAAGAATATTACTTGTTCTACTGATTCTCGCTTTGGTTACAAGTTAGGCAACTATTTAGGACAATTGTCTAGTGCTGAGTCTGAGAAAAACGAGCAGGAGTAGACGTTAAGAGAGCCTGTAAGATTCCAATCACAGAGTTCAATCATATTCCTTAGGTTAACCTGTTAAAATGTCACAAGGATTCCCGGGGTGGTGCGAATGGTTAAGCACTCGATTACTAGCTGAAACGTTGGCGGTTCAAACCCACCCAGAGGTGCCTGGGAAGACAGACGTGGCAATCTCCTTCCAAAGGTCACAGGCTTAAAAACCCTATGGAGCCCTACTCTGCACACATAGGGCTGCCATGAGTCCAAACCAACCCAATGGCAACTACCAGCAACATTTGTAGCATAATCGTCACCGCAGAATTGATCAAATAATTTCAGGATATATAGAGCTTATCATATTGTGAGATTCCCATCTTTCCATCCAATCGTGAGTGCTTTGATGGCAAGGGCATTGCTATACCGAATGGTACTATACTTACCCTAAGGAGCCCTGGTGGTGCCGTGGTTAAATACTTGGCTGTTAACCAAAAGGTCGGGGGTCTGAACATACCAGTAGCTCTGTGTGAGAAAAAACCTGGCAAGCTGCTCCTGTAAAGACTACACCCTAGAAAACCTTATGAGGCAGCTCTACTCTGTCTTATAGGGTCGCTATGAGTTGGAACTGACTCGACAGCACACAACAACAACAACATCGCGATTGCATAAGCAGCCTAGCACCCAGCGGGTGGCCGATGCACGATCAATGATGCTGATCTAAATGAATGAAATCACAGAAAACTGAGCCTCAGAGGGTTAAGCACACAGAACTAATAGATGGCAGGATTGAGATTTGAGCCCCAAAGTGTCTTGCCACCTCAACAAGCCAAATTGGTATAATGTACCGTATAAAATAAAGGGCTGTCTAAGAAAAGGAAAGAAAAATGATCTCTCTTGCCAATGGTGGGGAGTGAATCCTTCCCATTTGTTTTCAACTAATTGTTACCTAAATCACACAGAGGTGAAGAGCTGAAATTCCTAAATAGATATTTCGACTCCACTGTTTTCCTGCTGCCTCATACCTGCTTATTCCATAATCCTGTAGTTTGATTTCTTGAAAACTCAAAAATTGTTTTTAGAGTAGTGTTACCAGGTGAGAGGATTGACGAAACATCATTTATTGCTAGATGATAAAGACAATATGTTTAAAATTCTAGAGGCTGTGAAAACCCATCTTTAATAGCATTAATAAGGTAAAAATACTAAAATGGCTATTGTAAAAAATTTGAATGATCAAGGAGTGAAAACTAACATATATAACAGCTTTGGAACATTATATAAATAAAAAAAAGTCTGTTCCTGGAGCCTGAAGAACAAAGCTTCTGTACAATGTTTGCTAATTAGTAATTCACACCCTTGAAAAACTGGCAAAGTCACATTCACTTGAGTTTTCTGATTCCTTTACATGCTGTACAGGGTTGTGGAAATTAGACGAGACATTATGTGAGGGAGAGTGCTGTAAGCCTGAAAGTGCTGTGCACAATTCAGGGCTTATTATTTGCTACAGAAACTGTGGCCCGGGGTGCAATAGCGTCCATACCCTTAGGAGTTTGACTGAAGAGTCCCAGACCCCAGTCTGGACTTGCTGAATCAGGATATACATCTGAACAAGATAACCAGGTGGTCTTATGCACATTTAAGTTGGAAATGTGTGATCTAACATGCCAGTCTTACCATCTGACTTTAGGGGTGTATGGTTATCTCAGTTACATGATGTGAAACCTCAGTGAACCCATGACCCTTCTTTATATTGATATCTATTTGATGCTACTATTTCATATTGTGAGGAGACCCTGGTGGTGCAGTGGTTAAGTGCTACGGCTGCTAACCAAAAGGTTGGCAGTTTGAATCTACCAGGTGCTCCTTGGAAACTCTACGGGGCAGTTCTACTCTGTCCTATAGGATCGCTGTGAGTCAGAACTGACTCGACGGCAATATGTGATATGTGTGATTTCATATTCTAATTAGGCATTCCTCTACACAACTGTCTTGTCAGATGTATACCCCTGATTTATGTTCTTTTTTTTTTTTTTTTGCATCAGTGTGGCCTATTTTGGAAACCCTGCTGGCATAGTGGTTAAGAGTTTGGCTGCTAACTCAAAGGTCGGCAATTCAAATCCACCAGGCACTTCTTGGAAACTCTATGGGGCAGTGCCGCTCTGTCCTATGGGGTCGCTATGAGTGGGAGTCCACTCAACGGCAATTGGTTTAGTCTTGGTTTTGGTCGCCTATTTTAGACTGCATACACCTGGAGGGCAAGGATTTCCTTCCAGTAATTGTTAGTTCCGTACCTAACAAACTTTTAAAATGTATCTTGAGAAATGGTGATGACAATATTATAATCTGGCAAGAATCAGAAAAAAAAAAAAACTCTTTTGTTGCACAGCTCATCATAAGAAACTCTCAGTTGTAATAATTCCAACTAACCTGGAGATAAAGTCTCTTGTCTCTTGGAATAAGAACAAAATAAAAAGTTTGATACTCTTGAATACCTTGAGCATCCGTAGTTAATTCTTTTGAGATTCTATGTCAGTCTAACCCAGAATTTCAGGGGGGAAAAAAGAATTATTTCCTTTCCATCTATTTTTTACTGTCATAAGGTTAAAAGCTTCAATGTGTAATTTTAAAAAGACAGGGGGAAGCCTTGAAATGCAAGGAATGACAAATCAAATTAACTCAGCATATCAGGAAAGATGACCTCTCCGGTCGTGGAAATAGAGTTGAAAAAAGAGATAGTAGATCTGGCCTCAGAATTTTCAAAACGAGGAATGAAAGCTTTAAGGAAACTAAACACGCTAAACTAAGGTTGACCTACTTAAGGAAATCATTTACCTTTCTAATCTTTAAGCACCTGAATTGAATAGTTTCGATGTATAGTCTCTAGACATTGCTAAATTTGATTAAAAGTGAAAAATGGCAAGTTCACCTGGAATAATATTCTTGATTAATGTTATCTCTGCAGGGAAAACCTACACCATTCTCTCTGGCCTTGGCAATTATCTCTGACAGAATTCTGAATTCTTCTCTTTAGTTTAAATGCTGTTGATATATTATTGATGCAGCTTTCAGTTCATGCTGAACAGACCTGGAAATCCATGGAAAATCTGAAAATGGCTATTTGGACAGGTGATCAGCCCCTTTTTGCTAAGCTGTTGTTTAAAAATCAAGTCATTGAGCACTAATAACAATCAGAAGAAAAGAGCTTGAGTTACCAAGTGCTCTGTGGACTCCAAGTAAACACTTTAAATTTGTATTTTCATGTATTTAAGTTGCGGGCAGTTATAATGACCCTATAGGACAGAATAGAACTGCCCTACAGGGTTTCCAAGGACCTGCTGGTGGATTCAAACTGCTGACCTTGTGGTAAATGGCCAAGCTTTCAACCACTTCGCCACCAGGGCTCCTAGAATGAGAGGAGGTGGATGAAAACAAGCCCATGGCAAGACTAGGTTAATCAGTTCACGCAAGATGAATTACTGACCCACAGAACACAGACGCCAAACTCAAAACTGCCTACCACTTCTGGCTTGTAGACTTAATTCTCTGATGGCCCCTCCCAGATTCATTTCATTGTTCAAAGGCTAAGACGAAATTAGTTCTCAGTAAAAATTCATTTAAAGTAAGTTCTGAGAAGTGCACCATGATCTCTTTACAATTTACAATTCAGTCGTCAATCCCATACATCTTTTTTCTTATTTTTTTTCTTCTTGTGACTAAAAAAAAAAAAGACTAGACGTTCATAAATCATGTCTTTGAAACCCAGATTTTAAGATACACGGTGGCTTTTTCCTCCTACTGTGAAAGTTGTTTCTCTAATCAGCTGTATCACATGGAGTCAGTTTTGTTACCTGTGGAATCAGATGGCTGGACTATAAAAAAGCAATTTCATTTCATGGAAAGATATCACTTGCATAAATTATCTCTATAGATGTGCGTAACAACCTTGCCACCTGGTGGACCTGTAAACAGAGGCTTGGGGAATGCTCTGTAAAGGAGCAGGGTTTAGAATGGGTCCCAGATGGTTTTAAGTATGTTGTTTTCATCATCCTACTGCAGCTTCAAAGGTTCCTTACAGGCCCATAATTTACTCTCGCTAAGTGAATTCCTCTGGTCATTCCAAATCTAAACCTCCTGGAAAACATTAGCAACAGCAAATTTTGGCCGGCACTGGGCCTACCAGTGGTGAATCTGGGATAACTATTGGCTCATGCTGAGTAAAGTCTATGCTCATCTGCTAATTTTCCCACATCTGATGGGAAGTAGATTCTCCACAACCAGTATTTATTTGGGAAGGTAGCTCAGCATCCTAGAAAGAGTTTTACACTCATGCAGCTCAATGTTCCAATCCAACAGAATGAGTTTGCTCAGTGCAGAAACTTTCCCAGTTTTTGGACTTGTGAAATGATGTGACTTCTTTTAGTTTTAAGGTCCATGTCCACTACAACACTTAGATGTAATGATGCAATTTCCCTGTACGACACCTAGAAGTATGCAGGACCCAAAAGATCAACTGAGCCTGTAGGGGGAATAAAATGCTTTCTCCTTTCTATTGTCTATATGGCTGACACTCAAATGGTAGCATTCATGCATTACAACACTATTCAAGCTTAATGACAAGAAAAATCATACATATGGGTTCATTTTGTTTCCACTGACTGTCCCAGAACTACTAACGTTAGTAGATGTATCCTTCCATCTGGGGAACCATGAAGAGACTCCTGATCTTTCATACGCTTCTTTATTGCAGAGAATGATGATGGGAGAAGTTATTTTTTTAAGACCAAGTTGGGACAAAAGCATTAATTATTTGAACCTTATTCTAACAACAGCTCTCCAAGTGCATGCAAGACTGTTAACCCTGTTGACTGTATAACTCAAGTCACAGCAAGTTTAAGATTAGGAAGCCTCAGTGAATATCTTAGGGCTCGTGGGGGTGGGTAAAGTGGAAGGTGAAGAAGCTGTAGTAGACAGTAGCTGTGCAGGCATGGGAATCTCAGAAATAACGGAGTCTTTTAATGAACACTCAAAATCCAGCCATGCTGCTAGGGCAGAACTCAACAAGGAAACTTGTCTTATACATTTTTCATAGGCTTTGTGTAAGTTAAATCCCTACCCTTATGGAAATCTATTAGTGTGCTGAAGGCTCAGAGGAAATAGGAAAAAACAGGCGCATTCATGCTTGGTTTTCCCGTATGTTTGTTATTCAATAGAAACACGATGAGTAATGAATCCTACATCTAATTAGCATATATTGGAGAGCTTTTTAGATTATTCTACCAAGCAGTGAAAATAATTGCCATTCACAAAGGACAAGAGAAGTCAATGTTAGAAAAAGGCTACAAGAATTTTTCTGATTTCCCCTGATAGCCTATATATCTACTTAGGAATGCCAAATTTCCACTGAATTTAAGACAATTTCCTGAGGATAAAAGCAGTTCTTACTCTGAACACTAATTTAAAGATGTTTTCCTGCCTGCTACAAGAAGGATGATAATGTGCACCAATAAATATTAACTTAGCCCCTATCACATGCAAAAGATTGTGCTAGGAGTTGCAAGGGAAAAAAGACATATTGGAAGCACTTGTCAACTTCCAGCTGCTCATACTACAGTAAAATATATGACCCTAGTGCACAGTGATAATAGCTGTCCCTCAGTATCCATGGGGGCAGTGGCTCCAGGACCTCCATGGATACCAAAATCGACGGATACTCAAGTCTCTTATATAACATGGTGTAGTATTTGCAAATAACTTATGCACATCCTCCCTTGTACTTTATATCATCTCTAGATGACTTATAATACCGAATACAATGTAAATGCTATGTACGTAGTTGCTTCATCACAATGGAAGACTTGCTCTCGAAGGCAGCCTTTCTGTTCTATCAGTTTCTTGAGCTCTTCTGGCACCGCTGATGCTGCCTGGACCTCAGTGATGCCCACTGCCCGTGACCTTGAAGTTCTGGAGGCTGGAGCACTCTACAGAGCTAGCCAGCAATCCCTCATAAAAAAAAAAAATCCTAAACCTGTTGCTGGAGAGTCAATTCCAACTTGTAGCGACCCTATAGGACAGAGTAGAATTGCCCCATAGGGTTTCCAAGGGGCAGCTAGTGCATTTGAACTGCTAACCTCTTGGTTTGCAGCTGAGCTCTTAAACACTGCACCACTAGCTATCCCTTACTAGCCTGAAACTCCTTCTACTCGCTGTCCCCAACCCCCTCACGCTGAGCCTTTGAGGGATTGCTCTGATCACATGATTGCACTGTAAGAGACATTTTTTCACAGAAAAAAGGGTACACAAAACACATGTACTGAAGGAATAAGAGGAGAGGTGAACAATGCTCAAGCAACGAGTGCCAGAGACAGACCGAGGTTCTGTGAGATGGCAGAGGACACAGCAGGGGATGCCCACGTGACATTTCATTTGAGTGGATTCAGTGGCATGCTCCATGCAGGGCAAATTCAAGTTTTACTTTGTGGAGCTTCCTCTCTTTTTTTATTTGAATATTTCGATTGGAGGTTGGTTCAGTCCACAGATATGGAGGGCCGACTGTACACTGCACAATTTCCATTTCCATCCACCTGAATTCTGTTCTCTCCCAGTTTCCCATGTCCCAATCCTTCAAGATTCAGCTTAAATTCTATGAAAAACTTTGCCTGATATTTTGTCAGGAAAAAAAAAAAAAAAAACTCCCTCCAAATTCTCAGAGCACTTAATCTTTACATTTTACATTACTTATAATTTCTTATTTTATGATATTATCACTATGCTCTTGGTCACCAAAAGGACATATCTTCTATTTTTTAAGATACACCTTTTGAAAGCAACTAACTTCAAGGATAAAAAAAGGATTCTTTTGAGCTTTCAGGAAATAAGAGCAAGTCAAGTACAATGAGAGAAAAAACAATGTTGACCTTGGCTATCTCCGCAGTAACAATGAATTCTACAAGTCTGTGGAGCAATGCTCACATAATCTTCAAGGAAAGAAACCACAACCCAAGTATTTAAAAGTCATTGTGCTATTCATGTACAAACAAAACAAAAACCACTTTTCAACATGTAAGAATATTGTTCCCCTAGCACTTCTTCAGAAAGATTTTCACTCAGCAATTTTTGTAAAGGCTATGTAAAATGGTTAGTACTGAATATTAAATCTATTTATTTGTGGACCAAAGATTTTAACATATGTGAGGATCAGGGTGACAGAAGAGAATGTAAATGTTACATGCCCTGATCATGGGTAGGAGGATGAGGAAGTATGGTTAATTTCCTCACCTCTAATACTGGGGGTCAAAAGATATTTATACTACTTCAAAATAAGCAACTGGGATATAAATATTCTCAATATTTCAAAGTAAAACACTAGACAAGATTATGTAATCATCTAAAACCAGGTGGAGAAGAAGAGAAAGGGGAGGTATAAAGAAGAAATATACTAATTCCTCTTATAGTGGAAAAACAAATGTTTAAAGAAATAAAAGATTAAGAGTATTACATGCATAAAAGTTAGATTAGATACTGAATACCAACTTCCCAATTGTCAGAAGCAACACACACACACAACACAACAAAGTAAACAGAGTGCAAAAAGTTTTAAATGCAGAGAAGTACAACAGGAAACAATATGAGAGAATTAAAGTGAAATATCTCTCCTGCATGGGTAGCTCCATGAGGGCAGGGAGGTCTCTGTGGTTTGCTTACCACTGTGTCTCCAGCACCCAGAACAGTTCCTGGCTCATGATTGGCACAGGAACATTTCTTCAGGTATTGAAGCATACAAGCCTAAACTCACATTTAAAGGAAAAAGACCTTTTTCCATCCACCTATGGCCACCTGATCTTCAACAAAGGCCCAAAGTCCATCAAAAATGGGGAAAAGACGATCTTTTTAACAAACAGCACTGGCCAAACTGGATGTCCATCTGCAAAAAAAAATGAAACAGGACCCATACCTTACAGCATACACAAAAACTAATTCAAAATAGATCAAAGACCTAAATATAAAACCCAAAACTATAAAGATCAGAGAAGAAAAGATAGGGAAAAAAAATAGGTAAAAAGACTTCCAGGTTGCATCAAATAAGAAAGCCAACTCTATGCTATGTCCAAAACACACAGCTATAACAAAGCTATTCAGAAAATTTAAAATTTGAAGATAAAAATCTTCTAGGCTACTGGAAGCAAATGGAGAACAAAATTCAGGATTCTAATAATAGATAAGATTGAATGCCAGGCAAACAGTGCTTTTAAAAAAAAGGAAGAACAGGCCTTTAAAATGCTAACATAAATGTCTAATGAATGTGTGTAGATTAAAGAGCTATGATTAAACAGGCACCAAAAACATAGTAGTGACACTGAAATATTCCAGGAGATACAAAAAAAAGAAACAGACAACCCACTGGTAATCAATTAATGCAATTTTTTTTTTAGTCCATAACGACTAAGTGGCAAAAAAAAAAAAGTTAGAATATGCAAAATAGAAATAACATAATAAATAAGATAGGCCAAAATAAAAATAAAAAATGAATCTTTACTAATGGCCATGAAAAATTAATGAAAACTGACCTTAGTTATGGTTACACAGAAAATATAAACTCAAACCGTGAGAAAAATGATAGATAACATTCTCTAATCATAAGGTTATGAAACTAGGGATTAATAATGAAACCAGAAAGCAAAATGCAATATATTAAAATACACTTCAACGTATCTTCAGTTTAAAAAAAAAAAATCAATACCAAAATTACAGGATATCTAGAAGGCAACAATTAATACACTCTGTATCAGAGCCTACTGAACACAGCTGAGACAGTGCTCAAATAAATAAATCACAGAAACGAGGAAGAAGTAAAATAAATGAATTAAGCATTCATCTTCAGAAATTAGTTAAAAGATCAACAAAATATTGGGAAAGCGTAAGAAAGAATACTGGAATGATTACAACAGAAAGTAATGAATTAGAAACAAAATGTTATAAACACAAAAGCAGGTTCTTATAAAAATAAAAAAAAATGGAAAAATATATCAAGTATATAAGTATATTTGAGGTAGCTTTTAAAATTAATTAAGAAAAGATGAATTATTTCAGAAACATTTAGGTAGTTCTCTAGGAAAAAAACCAAAAACCAAAAACAAAACGAATATATACTACTGAACTTATCTCAGGATAAATTCTAAATATAGATGATTTAAGCATAAAATTTAAAACCACAGGTTTACTTTTGTTATTTTTAATAAATTTAAATGACATTGAGTAAAAAAGCCTCTCTCTATGTGATTAAGAAAGAATCCAAAGCTGTGAAAGAAAAGATTACTAAAACGTTAACATCTTCATGATCCTGAGTCTGTCTAGTACATGGTATTCATGAAAATGCAAACATTTCTGTATTATAAAAAAAGGACTGTACACTAAATGAAAAGTTAAAAAGAAAAATGGGAAGCATTTTCAAGTACTAATTTTCCTAATATATAAAGAGTTCCTTTAAGGCAATAAGGAAACAACCAAGATGCATATAAAAACAAGGACAAAGACAGGTGATCAAAAAACAAACAAAAAACAAAATTGAAATAAAAACAGCTCTCATCTTGACACAATATGCTAAAATCACATATCATGAGTGAAATAAAAATTAAAACTACATTGAATCATATTTTCATCTATAAAATTTAAAACGTTACATAGTTAACTGTGTCAGAGTATGGAAAAATTATCACTCATATAACATAAATCCGCACTATATCTACGGAGGTCAATTTGGCAATATCTAGCCAACTTGGACCCTCAACAAGATGGACTGACACAGTGGCTGCAACGATGGGCTCAAGCATAGCAACAATTGAGAGGAGGGTGCAGGACCTGGTAGTGTTCGTTCTGCTTTACACTGGGTCGCTATGAGTCAGAACCAACTTGATGGCACCCAACAACAACCACAACATAAAATCACAAATACTTTTATCCCCATTCTGCTTCTAAGAATATACCCTACAGATATGCTTTAAAATGTGCACGAATAGTTATGTTTAACGGTATTATTTAAAGTTGTTTATATTGTTTATAATAGCAAAAGACTTAGGCTTAAATTTTCAGCAATGTGGGACTGATAAAATAACTTATGGCACATTCTAAAATGCAATATCATGTAGTTTAAAAAAACACAGAAGTTCCTTGTGTGCTGGCTGATACGCAAAACTCAAAAAAGAGTTTTGAAACTAGAAAGAGTAAAGTGCAGTATAGTGTGAATCGTGGCTATCTTTTGTAATAAAGTGGGAGCTATTTTTTGGGTATGTGTGTTTGGGTGTATAAATATTTTATGTATCTGTTTATTTCATTTATTTATTGATATTTGTATATGCAGGGAAAGAGCTCCAGTGAAGCATATGAAAATTATAACATTGGTAGCCTGTAAGAAAAAGTGGCTGGTGATAAAGAATAGAAATTTTTCGGTGAACACTGTTTTACATCTTCTGTTTTTCCGTCAGGTGAATATATTACCTGTTTAAAGGAAATAAATACTTTCAACTCTTTTGTGAACCAATTATTTTCTGCTTTGAATTTTTTGTTGCTACCATGTGTTTTCATTAATGGAAGCATGCTGAATCATTGAATATGTCTTAATATTTGGTAGGTATATGAATTATTTTTCTTGCCCCCTCCAACAAGCCTACCCTAAATGTTTATCAGTACATATGAAGTACTACTAAATATACCCCAGAGTCCCAATTGCGTCTATGGTACATACGTGTAACAAATAAAAATTTTCAAAATTTCTATTTTTACTACCAAAAATTCAGTCACCTTGTACAATACCGTATAAAAACAGTAATTTGCAGCAAAAGCCCATTTCTTCAGTTTCAAACAATCATGAAGGTCCCTCCCCTGCCTTTTGGCAGCAAGCACTGTCAGTGGTACAGCGGATTCCCAATGAACCCCAGAGGCTAAAAAAGTACCTGGTCCCTACAGGTATGCGTGAGCATGAAAGGGTTTTAATAATTGGCAAAAGTTTAGTTTGATAAACATGAAAAAAAGATATGCGTAACAAGAACAAACAAAGCCAAAACAAAAGTTGATTTTGAAATCCAGAATCCAAGTTCACACAATTCACAACGTTTTCTTAGTTTAAAATTCAGGGTAAGCGATAAATTCAAGAAGTAAAGTTATAAGCTCAGCTACCCTATTGATCCAGAGCACTACAAGTCTGAGGTCTCCCTCTGGACCAAATGGTTATTATCCCCTTAGAGACTGACGATTCCACCTCACGTAAAAACCAATACTTTCCGCTTTTGAAGATTATCTGATGATTCTAATTGCAAGACTCCTTTTGTAACTGTGATACTTCTTTCTCGTAAGCCTGAACATCAGAAATAATTAACCTGGCAGCAATTAGGCATTTGCCTGATCACAACCTTTCACTCAGCAAGCATTTATGGAGAATCAACTCTATGCCAGGTAGCATGGAAGGTACTGAGAACAGAAAGACGCAAAGACAAGGTTCCTGCTCTTAAGGAATCCACATGAAAATCATGAAGAAAGACATGGAAATGATGGAAATTAATGTAATTGGATCCGTACTAGAATAGTAGTTGTAAACAGCAAGTGCGGTGGAAGGCTAAAAGAGAAAGGCAGGGGCAATGCCTGGAGATTCAGATAGGGCTTCACAAAACAGAGAACATTCTGCCTCTGCCAGACCTCCTAGACATGAGATTGATAACCAAGTCTTTGCTTTTTGGAAAAACCAAAATAAATATAATAGTTATAGTATCATATACTATATACGTGTGCGTGTGTGTATATATATGTATGTATGTATGTATAATATATAAACACACAAGCAACATGCAAATTATGGATAACACTGCAAAGAATGGGATTTCCAGAACACTTAATTGTGCTCATGAGAAACCTGTGCATAGATGAAGAGCTTTAAAGTCAGGAAAGGTGTGCATCAGAGTTATAGCCTTTCACCATACTTATTCTATCTGTATGCTGAGCAAATAATCAGAGAAACTGGACTATATGAAGAAGAACATGGCATCAGGATTGGAGGAAGACTCATTAACAACCTGCGTTATGCACATGACAAAACCTTGCCTGCTGAAAATGAAGGGGACTTGAAGCACTTACTAATGAAGATCCAAGGCTACGGCCTTCAGTATGGATTACACCTCAACATAAAGAAAACAAAAATCCTCACAACTGGACCAATAGGCAACATCATGATAAACAGAGAAAAGACTGAAGTTCTCAAGGGTTTCATTTTATTTGGAACTACAAACACCCATGGAAGCAGCAGCCAAGAAATCAAAGGACTCATTGCATTGGGGAAATCTGCTGCAAAAAAACTTCTTCAAAGTGTTAAAAAGTAAAGATGTCACTTCAAGGACTATGGTGCACCTGGCCCAAGCCATGGTGTTTTCAGTGGCCTCAACGCATGTGAAAGCTGGGCAATGAACAAGGAAGACCTAAGAAGAATTGATGTCTTTGAATTATGGTGTTGGCGAAGAATATTGAATATAACATGGACTGCCAAACGAATGAACAAATCTGTCTTGAAAGAAGTACAGACAGAATGCTCCTTGGAAGCAAGGATGGTGAGACTTTCTCACATACTTTGGACCTGTTATCAGGAGGGACCAGTCCCTGGAGAAGGACATGATGCTTGGTAAAGTAGAGGGCCAGCAAAAAAGAGGAAGGGCCTCAATGAGATGGATTGACACAGTGGCTGCAACAATGGTCTCAAGCATAACAAGATCACGAGGATGGCGCAGGACCGAAGAGTGCTTCGTTCTGTTGCATAGTGCCACTATGAGTCTATGAACCTACTAGATGGCATCTAACAACAACAAACATAATTTATAATGGTAAAATATACTTTATATACTTGTATAACAGTAAAAAAAAAAATTGTGATTAGTGAGATGATTAAAATTTTGACTTAACAGTTGGAGACTTCCATTTCATGCCCACTGTGCTCATTGACTTCTAATAAATTTTCTTGGGAAGGTGTGTCTATAGCCATCAAGGCCAAAACACTAGGTATTTTGAGAGAATTCATATCCAAGTATCTGGAATTCCAAGTTCCTTGTTATCTCATCAGGAAATTCCATGTTATTTACTATCTTCAGAATATGAAAATAGTCTCAAAATATCTACCAAAAATAACAGCTTTATTATGAATATCGTTCCTCAAAAAGCATGCTCCAATTCAAGGCAAATGCTCTTACACAAAAAATATGAATTTCCTAATTTATTTTCTTAGAATATAAATTAAATGTGTACTTGTAAGGGTTTAAAGAACATTAAACAGAAAACAAAAACTATCATCGTGACTATAGATGATGCTGGTAACCACATAAAACAGTAAAAAAGTGAAATATTATTCTTTAACATAAATGGAGCAAATACAGCTAAGTATAAATGGGAGCAGAGCCCTGGTGGTACAGTGATTAAGAGCTCGGCTGCTAACTTAAAGGTTGGCAGTTGGAATCCAGAAGCTACCTCTTGGAAACTCTACGGGGCAGTTCTACTCTGTCCTATAGGGTCACTGTGAGTCGGAACAACGGTCGACAGCAACGTGTTTGGGTTTTTTGGGGGGAGGTGAGGGGTTTATAAACGGAATAAGCACACAAATGAAACTAATTTCTTCATAGACTATATTTTCAGGGGCTCACCAGCAATCAGAATCATTATAAATACAAATTATATTGAATTCTGTAGGGTCGTCCATGGAGTTCCGCAAAGTCTGATATTTTATCAGTGGAGACAGACTCTCATTGACCGAAGATATTAGGACTTATTTTTCAGATGTTATGTCACACTTTCCCACGTAGGGCACAGTTCTACTGGACCTAAATGTTAATGAGATGAGAAAATCTGAAGAAGCTCTCAAGAAACAAAACAGATTGTTGAGAATAGGAACATTGTAGGCACATTTCCCAAAAACTCAACAAATTTACCAGTTTGACATTCCCAAAAGACTTCAGGACTGAAGAGTTGTCTCTTCATTGTAAAGGATTAAACTGGTGAGTAATTTTGTCTTTCTACCTGGCTACAAAAACATTCATTCAGAGGCTATTAGCTGAAAGGTCACTGTATTTTGCAGTTACCCACACATGCAATCAGGTTTGGCTCAATCAACTGCTCACCTTACAAGCACACATATCATCTTATTTAAAGGTCAGCTGACTTTCACTCTGTCACAACAGTATAAGGAGAGAATTTCAGTGATTGGGTCCATATTATGGTAGATATTTTGTAGAAAGCTTTCTGAAATTCACGCCTAGAGATCAGTGGCTAGAGTTAAGAGTCAAGCATTTAGTTAACTCTCTCATTATACACTTACTGATTCTACCATACTTAATGAGGAATGCATGAAAAGCTGAAGACATCAGATCCAGGAAGGTTTTAAGGAAGAGACAGTCAGCAACTTCTCTGTGGCTGAGGACAGAGTAAGGCCCAGAATGAGGTAAATCTGGTTCTCGATAAGATGTTCCCAATAATGAGGGGTTTTCAAAACGAAAAATGGTCACCTTCTGATGGTCGCATTCTTCATTGCTCTGTGGGACCTTTAACACTCAAAGAGTTTTTACTGGGACCCATACACTGTGTAATAAATCAAACTGACTTTTCATGATTTTCTTCTTCTTTTTATATCCCATGATCAGCCATGAACATTCTTAGGGAAGCAGGAACAGTTAAACAAAAAATCATTACTATTATTTTGCTGTTGCAGTCTATTATCTGGTATCAACGAAGCCAAACTCTCAGGAGCTGCCATCCCAAAGACAAATTGCATCCCAACGTCAGGCGTAATATATGTGTTCAAGAGGGGTTAAGATAAAAATCACAAACGGGAAATTAATAAACAGCCATCAAAGACCTGGACATGTTTATTACACTGAACTTGAAACAGTATCATGGAGGATAACCTTGACAATTCTCAAATCTGTTCTTTAGTGCTATTTTCAAATGTGCAGATCTGGCCCGATGTGGCATTTTTCCTGTTTTCCATGCCACTGTTCTCATCTATCCTGACATCTTCAAGTTACCTCAATATAGGAAGTCTCACTACTGATGTTGTACAAATACTAACACTGAATATACTCATCACGTCCTACAGAACGTGGCTTTAAGCTATTCTATACTTCAGACCGTTAACGTTTTTGCAATGATCTCAAAGCTTCCCTTTACCTTATTTTTTTATTTTTTAAACCATACTGGAAGCTTCTGAAATAATAATAATTATAAATCTTGAAGAAGGGCATTCTTTAGAGGGCACTGTTTCGGCTTATCGTAATTAATTTGGTCCATTGACAAATCCTATTTAGTTGATGAGTCATATTTACTATTACTACTATTTAGCTACAGCACAATTCGTGATTTTTCATTGGTCAGCCAAGAATTTTGTATACTTTGGTTTCAGCGTCTAGTTTTACATTCAATGGAAGAAAGCCCTGGAGATCTGCTTCCATAAAGTTTACAGCCAAATAAACCCTATGGAACAGTTCTACTCAGTAACACATGGGATCACCATGAGTCAGAATCAACTCCACGTCAATAGACTTGGTATTTGGTTTGAATTCAGTCTAAGAGTCAGTTCTCAAATGCACAAAAATGATGATAATCAGTCAGCCGTGACTAGAATGCAACTGTTATGATTAGCAAATAATGAACATGGTGGCATTTTTTTTAATTGTAAATGCTATATCAATATCAATACAACATACTGTACTATTTTAATAATAATCACAAGGTCTTTGAGGCAGGGCATGTAAGATAACCCTGATCAGAGTGTCTTTCACTAAGTCTGTTCATTAAATGGAAACCCTGGTGGTGCAGTGGTTAAGAGTTATGGCTGCTAACGAAAAGGCTGGTGGTTCAAAACCATAGCTGCTCCTTGGAAACCCTACGGGGCAGTTCTACTCTGGCCTATAGGGTCACTATGAGTCGGAATAGACTCAACAGCAATGGGTTTCATTTGTTTTCTTTTCTTTTTTTTTTTTGGTTCATTAAATACCAGTTGAATTAATAAAATGCTACTAAAGAAAACTCAGGTGCGAATCAAGAATTTTGTTTTAAAAACTTGCCTGTACTTATATTTACATACAATACTGCATGCAGTAGGTACTCAATAAATGTATATGTGTAAAAGGTTAAGCTTGGTTTAGCAATTGCTCCAAATCAAATGTAATCAAACAGACTTAGTGAAAGACACTCTGATCAGGGTTATCTTACATACCCTGCCTCAAAGACCTTGTGATTATTATTAAAATAGTACAGTATGTTGTATTGATATTGATATAGCCTTTACAATTAAAAAAAATGCCACCATGTTCATTATTTCCTGACTCGGCCCTTAGCTCTCCCACAATATTTAAAATAAGTAATGGACTGAAAGGACTTCTCTACCATATCGTGAACAGCAATTAGGGTCTGGAATACTATCTTTAGATATACAATACAGAGACCTCAGTAATAGGGGAGGGATTTTTTTCCACCACATAGAATGTGGGTCTTATGAATGACTGTGAAAACTCCAGCTTTTATTGCTAGGGAACGTAGATTGTTTTATGTGGTGCCTGAGAAGGCATTTTTTGCTCCGATTCTTTGGATGAGTTGAGATTGTTCACCTAGCGTCCTCAGAATGGAAAGCAAAAACCCCCTCTTCCTCTGGTGGCACTCTGCCTACTGCCAGACAGCAAAAAAGGGCGAGCCATGTGAGGTGACCTTCTCAATGCTGTCTGAACAATGAGGTAATCATTATAAATCACATCCTATCAATTTTTATCTGACTTTGACCAAAGGCAGTTTGGGGCTCCTTTCAAGCAGTCTGCATGCAAAAACATTGAATGACATCACCAAAGACATTGAATGACATCTCTTGATATGCTACAAGAGACCCAGCCATTGAAATGTGGCTGGAGTCTACCCAGAACATGAGAATGTTGTTTTATCATGAATGCCATTGCTGTGTTATTTGAAGCCACATTTTAAAGACAACATTATTATTGATTCATAAATACACTCCACTCTCCATTCTTCTTAGTATTTGAAGGGTACACTCATGTGAAGATCTAAAACATTGAGAATTCAAATAACATACATATTGAATGTGGGGTTTATATTAAATCTGAGACATAACCTAACTTTCGGGGTATGTCAAAATTTGACTTTCTATTTCCGTTTATTCTGATATCCTTTTATTTCTCAGATCCTGAATATGCCACATTCGACAGAAGAAAAACATTCACAGAAACATGCTTTTGGACATGGGATGTATTCTAGCATTAAACATTACCCAGCTAACTGGACATTCAGAAGAGTAACAGCCATGATTTTAGTGGGTCTGATGTAAGTTACAGTTGGGACAAGAAAACAGGCCATCTTCAAACTTGGTCATTAGAGAATATTCTACATTTTACAAACTGCCTAATATTATACATCTTGAGTAAATATAATGTCACAATTATCAGCATAAGTGATATTTTAAAAAGAAATGATATTAAAGTATTACTAAAATTAAATTATATTTAAAGTCTATTCTATCCTTAAAATTCTGATCACACCTGTGACACTTAATTTTAAGTGTCAACTTGGCTAGGCAATGGTTCCCAGTTGTTTGGCCAAACACTAGTTTAACTGCTGTCGTGGAGCAGTTACACGTTATTATATCAGTTGGCCATGGGTACAGCAGATTACCTTCCATAATGTAATGTAATGTAATCACTTTCCATAATGCAATCTAAAATGTCATACAATCAATTAATCAGCTAAGATCATACCAGTGTAAGGTGGATCCAAAACCTATTTACTTCTGGGTTGAAAAAGACCAGAACACACACACACACACACACATAGGGGAAGACAGATGACATGTGAAGACTTACCTACAGGCAAAGGAACCACAAAGATTACCACCAGACACCAGAAACTAGGAGAAAGGCTCACAAGAGCAAGTGACACAGCCAAGAGCCAGACAACCACCAGACTATGAGAAAATAAAGTTCTGTTCTTCAAAGGCATCCATTTGCGGTATTTTTGTTAAGGCAGCATTATGTAGCTGAGACAATATTGTATATACTGAACTAAAGTGAATAATGGTCATTTACTGCTAACACTAATTATGTGGTAATTACAATCTACCTAAAAAATTTCTTTTTAAAGAATTTACCAAAAATATAGGGGACGATACCTCTAACCATTTTCTGGACAATCTTAACGCAATATAAAATGGAAGCTTTCTTTATGCTGCGAAGAACTCAATAAATTATGGGCAAATAAGTCTGTTTTTGGAGAAAGATGAGGCAGTCTGCTTCTGTAAAGATTTATAGCCTTGGAAACCCTATGGGGCAGTTCTACTCTGTCCTATAGTGTCACTGTGAGTTGGATAGCAATGAGTATGGGCAAGTCTATTTTGAAGGTTTTCTAATTATTGCTGACTACAAAGAATGGATACAACTTGGATAATTGCTGAAAATCAGAGAAGACTGGCTGGATACACAAAAGGCAAAAACTACTGGTCTTCCCAGAGAGAAAGCAGATTTCTCCTAGATACAGAAATCAGGTGGACCATACTTGATGACTTGAGTCTACGTAAAAGCATCCAAAAAGAGCAGGAGCAGGACTTATTTCTTCTAGAAGAAAATATATCCTTGCCCATTATATTGGGCTTCAGATAAAGGAAACTGTTGTTGTTGTTAGGTCCTGTCGAGTCGGTTCCGACTCATAGTGACCCTATGCACAACAGAACGAAACACTGCCCGGTCCTGAGCCATCCTTACAATCATTATGCTTCAAAGGAAATTAAAGGTCTTAAATTAAATTGAATATGAATTGACAGTGGAAAACTACTGGAGAAAAAATTAAAATATTTTGTTACTCTCTTAGAAAACTCGTCTCACCACAGTGTGTGTTATGTATTTGCTGTTGATCAAATATTACTCTATGTCCTTCCAGCACATAAAACTTCACCAAAGATTCACCGAGAAAGATGTACTTACCTTTTTATTTCTCTGCCTTAGAGCAGTGAGTACTCCCTGCAAATGTTATCATTGATGAGAACTGTCATGAACTGAATTGTGTCCCTAAAAAATATCTGTCAACTTGGATAGGTCATAATTCCCAGTATTGTAATGATTGTCTACCGTTTTGTCCTCTGAGGTGATTTTCCTGTGCTGTAAATTCTATCACTATGATGTTAATGAGATGGATTAGCAGCAGTTATATTGATGAGATCTACAAGGTTAGTGTCTTAAGCCAATCTCTTTGGAGATATAAAAGAGAGAACCGAGTAGAGAGACTGGGAGACCTCATACCACCAAGAAAGCAGTGCCAGGAGCAGAGCGTGTCATGTTCCTGCGCAGAGAGGCTCCTATGCCAGGGGAAGATTGGTGACATAGACCTTCTCCCACAGCCAAGGAAGAGAAAGGGCCTTCCCCTGGAGCTGACGCCCTAAGTCTGGACTTCTAGCTTACTGGACTGTGAAAGAGTGGGTTTGTCTTTGTTGAAGCCATCCACTTGTGGTGTTTCTGTTGTGGCTGCATTAGATGAGTAAGACAAGAGAAAAAAAAAAAGACAAGAACCTACTCTAATTCTGCTAGAGAGTAAGTTGTGAGTTTCTGCCATAGTCATGCTGTTTGTTGCCAATAAATCTATTGTACCATTACATTCCTCAGTTGATTCATCACTTTGGAAACATGTTTGATACTATCTAGGAAAGCTAAGGAGCTCTGGTGGCACAGTGGTTAAGAGCTTGGCTGATAACCAAAAGGTCGGCAGTTAGAATCCACCAGCTGCTCCTTGGAAACCCTGTGGGGCAGTTTTGTTCAGTAATTTTTTGTTGTTGTTGTTGTTCTGGTATGATCAGTATGCACACCTTAGGCTCCTCTTGGTAGATTTCACATGTACAATTATCAGATTTTTGTCACTACCACAAATGACAATCCTTCACAAAGCCTTCTAAGTGGAAAACGTAGAGAGGCTTTTAACACAGCAACACATTGTCCTATAAAGTAGTGCCTAAAAGAAATAAAGCTGGATTTACAGACGAAAACAACTAAAAACATAAATCTATCTTCCAAAACATGACCTTTTTTTTTTTTAATAAAGGAACTCTGACCAGACATTCCCCATGTTCAAAAGCAAATCTGAAATATTTTAAATGGAGCCAAAGAAGCATCCCTTCACTGATAGGATGATAAAACCACCAGACCATTAAGGAAGGATAAGCATCTCCAGCCCTAGAGTGACAGAAAGAATCCAAGTGTCTGTACATAGGTTGGTTCCATCTAACCAGAATCAATGGCCACGCAAGATGCTTTCTACTGTGAACCATTATGAAATAATCACTTGTGTTCAACTAATGCGATGATCTCCTTTATTTTAATCAATGTCAGCCATGGTAAGAGAGTGTGATTAGATAATCAGAAAAAAAAAAATACTGCATAATTCCCAGGAGTCATATATCTCAATGAAATTGAAAACAAATGAACAAACAAAAAGTGAAAGAATGACAAATGCTAATAAAAAGGCATCATATCAACTGTAATTTTCATGTCATTGTCATTGTCTTTTTTAAATGCTGCTCTCATTATTTTTTTTTCTCATTATACCCTGGGGGAGCTGATTTGGTATTAAAACCATTGAAAGAAACAAAGAAGAAGTAAATTTATTGACAAGGGAGATAAGATTTTTGATACGGTTTCTATGTCCGTGGCCAGAAATAATCTCCAATATATTCTCAACTCTTGGATGAAGAGACATACTTTGACTTTCCAGGACCCCTGGGAGCTGAAATTTCCCTCACAATTGCATATTTTACAAAAGTGCTCAGTCACCTACACTCTTACTCCAAAAGATAATATTTCTAAGAGCACAGAGACCATTTTATTGATCTTGGACTTTTGCTCAGACATGGAACTAATCCTATTGAAGAACAGGCACAGGGAAAGAAGAAATGAGATGATAGTAAGAAACTACAAACCCTGGCAAGAGCAATGTATAAGTAGTTAAAATAAATGTGGCAGAGAGGGGGGATGGAGGAGGGAGGGAAAAAGCAAGAGAGAAGGCAAGAAAGATGAAAGGAGAAAAGGAATTATTTCATTTAACTTCAGGCAATTGTGGGACACCTAAGAGAGAAAATTAAGATGTTCCATTGATTTTCTGTAAAATGTGTCCAGAAATACAAACTAAAGTCAATATAAGGATTAATAAAATGGATTGAAAAAAAAAGCCTGGGCATGACTTAATTCTGGGTTTGAAAGGGAAGACGGTGTGGTTTTAAATCTTGTTTAGAGCTCTGTCCTTTTCTGCTGACCCAGAGAAAGTTTTCCTGAGACTCCCAGGACATAAGACAAGGAAAATTTTTTTCAATTTTTCTGTGAAAAAGCATCAGCCAAGATTCTTGAGCTAATATGAGTTGGAAGATATTGAATATTGACATTAAAATCATGAGTTAAACTTCTCTGGCATTGGCACAATGAAAAGTTTAACGATGCAATCAAAAGAAGTTGTAACATCTTAAAAAGTGTGTTTATACCACCAGTAAATATTTTCTTGTGATTTTGTTTATATTGACTTTATAAAATCTCTCCGTTTGGGAATATTAGGTAACAATCCACAATTTTTGCTACGTTCGCTCAACTGGAATGTATATCATACCCCAGTTTAAGACAGACGAGAGGCACTGATGTGAAATGATAAGGAGACCTTGAACTCAGGAGGTGCTATGATCAGGGTACGAGTTGTGATTCTACTGTTTACCATCTGTGTGTGAGACCTTGGGAAAAATACTTTATCTGCCGAATTCTTAGTTTCCTCATGTGTGAAATGGGAGTTCATAATATCAACAGCAGCAGCAACAACAACAACAACAAAACACAAAAAACCAGTGCCCTCAAGTTGATTCCAATTCATGTGATCCTACAGGACAGAACAGAACTGCCCCATAGGGTTTCCAAGGAGCAGCTGGTGGATTCAAACTGCCGACCTCTTGGCTAGCAGCTTGAGCTCTTAACCACTGAATCACCAGGGCTCCATTAATAATACATCCCTCTTATATAAGGCTATAAACCAAAAAAAAAACCCAAACGAAATACTGCAAACAGAGCGTTTATCAAGCTGTTGAGCATGTTGTCAGAACTAAATAAATGGTAGCTTATTATTATTTTTTTTTATTAAGGAGCCCTGGTGGCTCAATGGTTAAGATTTATGGCTGCTAACCAAAAGATCAGCAGTTCGAGTCCACCAGGTGCTACTTGGAAACCCTATGGAGCAGTTCTACTCTGTCCTACAGGGTCGCTATGAGTCGGAATAAACTCAACGACAGCAGGTTTGGGTTTTTTAATTATTATCATCATTAAAGGAGTGGAAAAGTTAAAATTATTAATATTATAAACACTGTGAAATTTCCCCACTTATAAAAGTCAATAAATAGGTCTGTTGTTCTTGTCAGGTGTTGTCGAGTCAGTTCCGGCTCATTGCAACCCTACATACAACAGAACAAAACATTGCCCAGTCCTGTGCCATCATCACAATTGTTGCTATGTTTGAGCCCATCATTACAGCCACTGTGTCAATCCATCTCATTGAGGGTCTTCCTCTCTTTCACTGACCTCCTGCTTTTACCAAGTATAATGTCCTTCTCCAGGGACTGGTCCATTCTGCAAACGTGCCAAAGTACGGGACATGAAGTCTCGCCATCCTCGCTTCCAAGGAGCACTCTTTCTTCAGAGACAGACTTGTTCATTCTTCTGGAAGCCCATGGTATACTCAGTACTCTTTGGTAGCACCAAAATTCAAAGGCATCAAGGCCATCTTCGGCTTTTCTTATTCTTTGTTCAGCTTTCGCATGCATACGAAGCAAATGAAAATATCATGGTTTGGGTCAGGTGCACCTTAGTCCTCAAAGTGACATCTTTGCTTTGTAACACTTTAAAGAGGTCTTCTTTTCTGCAGCAGATTTGCAGAACGCAATGCGTTGCTTGATTTCTTGACTGCTGCTTCCATGGGCGCTGACTGTGGATCCAAGTAAAGTGAAATCCTTGACAACTTCAATTTTTTGTCCATTTATCATGATGTTGCTTATTGGTCCAGCTGCGAGGTTGTTGTATTCTTTATGTTGAGGTGTAGTTCCTACTGAAGGCTGTAGTCTTTGATTTTCATCAGTAAGTGCTTCAAGTCCTCTTTGCTTTCAGCAAGCTAGGTTGTGTTATCTGCATATCTAGGGGCTGAAAAAACCCAAAACCAAACCTGTGCTCTGGAGTCCATTCTGACTCATCTAGGGGCTAGAATACATATTGAAATTAGGACCTACTTGGGGAGAGAAAACATTTCAGAGTTTACTGTACTGATCAAAAACCAAACCAAGCCTGTTGCTGTTGAGTTGATTCCAACTTACAGAAACCCTATATGACAGAGTATAACAGCCCCATGGGTCTTCCAAGAAGCAACTGGTGGATTTGAACTGCTGACCTTTTGGTTAACAGCCAATCTCTTGACCACTGTGACCCCAGGGCCATATTACATGCATTCTACATAGGTTGATTTATAGGAAGAAAAAGAGTATTATAGAACCCAGGAAAATCTGAATTATCACCGCATGTTTTTACAATAAATTACAGCTTATATTTGTTGTAATAAGAAATTTAGTACCAAGTCACATTCTGTTTTACACACCAAATATAAAAACTTGCTTCTCTCCTACGGCTTCTAAGCTTCTACTTGCAATGTCTGATGAGTCATCAAAGTTAAACATAATTTTGTTACTTAAAAGCAGTCTTTAAAAATTACATTTTCAAAGGATTGAATTTATGTATTTCCCATGTCTGACTCCCTGACAGTTTTTAATATAAAAGAAAGAAGTCTGTTACATTTACTCTGAACACTCCCAAGCACATACGTTTTCCTAGAGAGGTGTGGACCAAGTCTGTGGAATGTGGCCGTCAATGGGTCCAGTGGCCACCCATGTCCTTCTTGAGGTTGGCTATGTGGCATCTAATAAGTGTACCTACCTGACAAGACTTTAGATTGTATTCTATAACAAGGAGGTAACCAAAACCCTTTAAAATGAGATTCATAGAGCTTCGTGAACACCATTTTTTGTAGGGAGGGAAACTGCAAGTCACTTCTGTTATGTCTTGTTGTGCCATTCCACATGATGAATTCACTGTCAGAAATATTCAGGTTCAGGATGGAGAACAGTGAACCCAGTTAGTCAGCCGTCCTCGTCTTTTGTTATCATTGCACCCTACTTTTTTTTTAAAAAAAAAAGGAAGCTAGAACTAGGCCAAGTCTTACTTCCTATGTACCTTAAGTCACTTGCCTTAATTTCTTCAGCTTCTAATTTATAAGGAAACGCAGCTGGCGTAGTGGTTAAGTGCTATGGCTGCTAACCAAAAGGTCAGCAGTTCAAATCCACCAGGCGCTCCTTGGCAACTCTACGAGGCAGTTCTACTCCGTCCTATAGGGTTGCTATGAGTCAGAATCGACTCGATGGCAACGAGTTTGGTTTCTTGATTTATAAAGGTTGTGTAATTTTATACCAATTAAATAATTGAAACTTTCAATAATGTGACCAAATATCCATCGTGCTTTGTCTTTCAGATGGGGATTATATGTAAGAAGGAGAAACCTTTTGAGATTTTTGCAATAATTTATCCTCTTGTTGATTTCTACCTCGATTCGAATCTAATGCTGTGTTACACACACACACACACACACAGAGACCTATAATTGATGGACTTGTAAATATGTAGGTAATTATATGTTTATATTTTCTCCTATATAAATTTATTTACAAATATTTTTATAAGTTATATATTTTAAAAATAAAAAAACTCATTTGTATACATATTCATGTTTCCTTACTTTCAAAATGAAGCATCCTGATTTGCATGCTAATTAGGATGGCGTATGCTATATATTTAATGCATTTAATACCAGAATAGTTTCTCAAAATCTCAAGTTCGTTCTTCTACCCTAACAATACTCTATCTCTGATGCATTTTATCAGACAAAATGAAATAGATTCCTGTGTTGTAGCACAAGAATAGTTAAGTAAACTCTAAACAATTTTATTTTAATTTTCTTTATGGTTTTATTTGATGTATTTAATTATAAATAGGTAGATAGGTAGATAGACAGACAGATAGGTAGATATCAAAACTAAACCCATTGCCATTGAGTTGATTGCAACTCATGGCAACCCCATGTGCTACACTGTAGAACTGCTCTGTAGGATTTTCTTGGCTGTAATTTTTTTTTTAATCTTTATGGAAGTAGATTGCCAGGCCTTCCTTCTGCAGTGCTGCTGGGTGGGTTTGAACTGTCAACCATTAGGTTAGTAGTGGAGCACAAACCATTAGCATTACCCAGGGACAGAGAGATGACAGATAGAAAGAAGATGTACAGATAAATTGTAGAATATATGAATAATGTACATTCCTGAGCACAGGCAATCTGAACTGAGGTAACGTGAGCTTTCGAATGTTCATTTTTATTAGCCTGGATCTGGTTAGAGACTATATGGAAGTTAAAATTAATTTTCACAAACCCTAATTTTCAATCTGGATTTTAAACTATGTGTCTCTCAGAAAACATCAAGCTTCCACAGCTATTTTCTGTAAGCTCATAAACTAAATTTATGTTCTGACTGGATTAAAAGATAAGATCCTACTAGTTCTTGGTCTTTGTTAAGTTATAAGGCACTAAATAAAGGTAATTAAAATTTTTTTTTTTTTTAATGTAACTCAGTTATTCTTCAAAGTATTAAATCAGTACCATTATTGCTACATGCCTTTTCTAATTTTCCCACATTTTATTATATTAAATAAGTACTGTCCCACCTCCTTTTGGGAGAATCTTATTGGTACTAAAATCTGTGTCTGTCTCAACATTTCTGCTATGGAAGCCAGCTTTCAGATGTGTGCCTCAGTTTTGCTGCTGTTTACTTAGACTTAAACTCCCTACTCGACAGCAATCAAAATAGAGTCTGTCCATCACTAAATGATCTCGACATCTGAGAGAGGGATAATGTCCTAATCCCTGTATCAGTTGCACACACATTTCCTGCCATCATGTGCATCCCTGACTCTTGAGCAATTTCTCTTATATCTTTATCCAACGTTACACTGTGGTTCTGACTTTTAAAGTTTATTTTTCAAAGAATGGCTTTCTCCATACCCTCTGCATCAGAGCCATTTTACTTTCCACCTTTGGTGCCATGATGCTTAACTGCAGTCTATCTACATCACAAAGGGATGGTTGGTGATGATTTCGCTGATGGATTGGTTTAGCCAAAGGTTTTAGTCATTTGACCAGGGAATTTTTTTCACTCTTAAGTGAGAAAATACCATCTTGACAGTTGTCAACCTTAGAACAATGTCCCAGTGGTCATAGGAAACACTGATGTCTCTGTATTTCATACCAAAAACTGCAAATTAATATTTTACACAAGATAAATCCGTTGCTACCGAGTAATTCTGACTCATGGCCACCATGTGTTACAGAGTAGAACTGTGCTTCATGGGGTTTTTGAGGCGATAATCTTTTACAGAAGCAGATCACCAGGTCTTTCTCTTGTAGCATCACCGGGTGGGTTTGAACTGCCAGCCCTTTAGTTAGTAGTCTAGTGTAAACCGCTTGTGCCATGGAAGTACCTTTTACACAAGATAGGGTAATAAACAATTTTAAATATCCTATTTTTAAAAGCTGGGCTTGACTTCTGAGAGGGCTTACCACTGTAGCAAATGTTTGGGATTCAAACTCCTGAATTCTAATCCTTACTCTATCCCGTAATCGATGATCACTGAGGCACCCCTATTGGTGAGACAGTGGTAAAATAACAGCAGGATGAACCGAAACATTACAAATTAATTGTGTGGGAACTTTTTTCTGGACCTAGGAAAAATATACATGAATAAACATGTAATCTGTGATCACAAGTACAATGAACGATTAATGATAATTGATGCCATTAATTTCATCAATGTAGTTTATTTATAATAAAAATATATTTAAACCATGAGGACTTTGGAGTTGATTCATTAAAAAAAAAAAAAAAAAAACAGCCTGGAAAATGTGAATATTGGCTACTTTAGTCTTTACAACCCATATGAAGATTACAATGGTATTAAGTTAGTTTAGTTTCACGCCACTAAAGACCATATAAAAAACATTCGAGCAATTTAAGGTTAGCAAAAGGTGGCAAGGTGCTAGTTGAAAGTTACTCTACAATGATACATGAAATAAATTTTTATTCTGCTTAAGGAGAAGGAAAGCAGTGAACAGGAAGAAAAAAAAAACTCGTTTCTCTAAATTCTCTGAATATTGAATTCTGTAATCAATACTGAACAACTCCAGAAATGTATCAGTTTTGAAGTTCGCTGCTCTCATGTGCATGTGTGATACATGTGTGTCTATATGTATATTTATCCCCTTCATCTGCAAGACCATCAGTACTTCTTGTGTAACTGTAGCTTTTCAGCTGAATACAACCTAATACAGAATATAAAATCATTCCCGGGAGAATCCAAGCAAATTACTTTGTTGCATTTAAGATCCAACCAGAATGGCTTTTCTTAGGTCAATTTATTACACCCAAGGGCAATTTGTCTATTAGTTTCTTTTTCAAGGTCACGGAGTTGGTTGAGCTTGATTAATGTAACTGCAAAACAGAATCAGAAGTTGAAAATAGTGGTCTAGTTTCACAGAACGTTACCCTAAGAGATTGAAAAGGGGAATCTTTCTAATGACAATATCGTATAATAATCGAACAGAGTTGCCTTGTAATGGGTTCTTTCTTATGCTTGGGTGATGAATACAAACTGGAATAAAAATAGATGTTGAATCTATGGTTGGATGGCTTTAAAGCAACTTTCTCTGCCGATATGTCCATAAAATAGACAAAAAAGAGAATGGAGTGAGCGGAATACAATAACGCTGTTACATAAGCCAAAAGCATCAGCTTGAGACAAGGAAATTCGAAGTGCCTGGGCAAAGTGCAATAAGGCTCTGACATGCTATGTGTGAGTACGTGGGCATTCTATGAATGAGAGGAAAGGATTTCAAGGAAATGTTCATAAGTGTGGGGGGGGGGGTGTGTGCAATTTATATTTTCTTCTCTAAGGAAACCTGGAAATTGAGGGTACTTTAAACAGATTTCCTCAAACGAAAAACACAATCAGATATTCCTTCTTTGCATATAACCATAAGATATAAGATCAATCTTCCTTTTCTGCAAAAGAACAGAAATATAAAGGAAATTTGTGCCTTAGCGTAGGATAGAAACAGCAACGAAAATAAATCAGGTGTTGGGTATTTCATGATCAAACCAGGGATTCAAACCTATGACTTTGGGTCTAATGCCAGAGTTTGTAATCACTAGTCTATCATGTAGGAGAAAGTCCACAGTGGTGCAAATGGTTTAAGGGTTCAACTACTAGCTGAAAGTTTGGCGGTTCGAACCCAAACAGAGTCACCTTGGAAGACAGGGCTGGAAAAAGTCACAGCCTTGAAAACCCTAAGGAGCCGATCTACTCTGCAAACATGGGTGGCCATGAACTGTAATTGACTTGACAGCAACTAATAACAACAACATCGTGTAGGGAAGATTTAATCTTCTGCTGTCTTAGATATGTCTCTAATGCTTGACTACCTTCATGTGGCTACTTTTTGCAGACAGAAATTATTGAGTAAAATATGCAGGCTTGCTGTTGCTAGGTGCTGTCAAGTTGGTTTTGACTCATGGCGACCCTATGTACAACAGAAGGAAACGCTGCCTGGTCCTGTGCCACCCCCACAATCGTTGCTATTTTAAGCCCATTGTTGTAGTCACTGTGTCAACGTATCTCTTTGAGGATCCTCCTCCATTTTGCTAACCTCTACCTTACCAAGCATGATGTCCTTCTCCAGGGACTCATCGTTCCTGATAACGTGTCCAAAATACATGAGACAAAGTCCCGCCATCCTTGCTTCTAAGGAGAATTCTGGCTGTGCTTCTTCCAAGTCAGATTTGATGCCAAATCGTCAGGTCTTTCTTTTGCTAGTGCCTAATACATGTTTAAGGAATCACACTGAATTGAATAGTCCCTGTCCTCAACTTGTTTAAATATGTAACAGATCATTGGACTGCAATTCTTCCTGCCTCAGATTTAACTGGGGAACCAATACAGTGGCTATCAGAATGCAAACTGTGTATTACACAGGTGTATAACTGCAGAATTTACATAGGTGATGGAAGAGAACATATTCCATTATTCTTGGACCCTTCAGCCAGTTTAAGATATAGACGGAGGTCCAGGGGTTGAAAAAGAATTTTGGAGAAAACTGGTTATTGATTTCTTTGGAGAATAATGTTGCTGTGCTGTGAAGTCCTCCTTCCCTCTGACTCTGGAGGAAAGGCTGATGGATGCTGTCTTCTAACCCTAACCTCAGTGAAGAGGGCTTCAAGTAGGCACTTGGAAAGCTCTGAAATATATTCTCAGCTGTCAAGAGACGCTGAGGGCTGGAGTTTGACTCAGAATCTAATCCGAGCCATAAAAATCCACACAGAAAGGGAAAGGCTGACTAATTGCTTTGATGGCAGATAGGACAGTGCCTATATTTGGGATAGGGTGGAGCTCTCTGCCAGAGGCCATTAGGGAAGGGTTGCATAGAGTTTCCCCTGGACCAGATGTGGGCCAAGGCACAGAGAGAGAAATTGAGAGGAGTCACCATGGATGTGCTAAATCGGGGCCCAAGGGTAGAAGGCTCTCATCACAAAGAGTCTGATGTGTACCACAGGGTGTGTGGGCATGCAGGGGCTGAAGGAGGAGCTACAAAGGGACCACACCCAATAGCGGTGTCAACTAAGGGAAGTGAAGGAGAGAGAACCCAGCAGGGAATTTTGAAGAGTCCATGAAAGCACTCCTGAAAGAATATCAGCCTGGTCTACCCAATGACCCCAACTTTAAACATCTGCCAAGGCCCAAGGTTTATAAAGCCATCTAAGCAATCTAATCCTGTCCTGTTTTCACACCTCCCCGCCCTCCACACAATGCCTTGGCTGTGGTGGATGTAACACAGCCGCTGGACAGTAAGGGAGGAAGTAGGAAGGAGCCTCTAAGGAGGAGAAGCCAATCTCATCCTTCCCTTTTCAACTGCAGGCTCCCATTTTAAATAAACTCTCAAGTGGAGGACGATTTACCTGTTGACAAATAAAGTTCAGATGACTGGATTAATACTTTGGACTTGACATTCTAATTACTGGCTTGGCTTGGTGTTTGTAACTTCCAGTGTCTGTAGGTTTGTAGAAACAGCAGCGGCCTGCTCGAGGTTTCATTCAGGAACAGATGGAAAGTATGGAAGGGGCCTTGGTGGTGCAATGGTTAAGTGCTTTGCTCCTAACAGAAAGGTCGGTGGTTCCAACTTGCCAGCCGCTCTGTGGGAGAAAAGACTTGGCAATCTGCTCCCATAAAAATTACAGCCTAGGGAACACTATGGGGCAGTTCTACTCTGTCCAATAGGGTTGTTATGAGTCAGAATCGACTCGTGGGCACACAAAAACACAAAGTATAAGGGACACAGTGGGAAATGAAAATGAATTTCTCTTTTTGTTGACATCGTAAGACACATGTTTTAACATACTGGTTACAAATAGATTACACTTTACATTAAAAAAATGAATTATCACTACCTTATTGATTTCTTATGGTAATTTTATGTAGGGTCATATTATAAAAACCAAAAAACCAAACCTATTGCCGTCGAGTCAATACCAACTCACAGTGACCCTATAGGACAGGGCAGAACTGCCCCGCTGGGTTTCTAAAAAGCACCTGGTGGATTCAAACTGCCAAACTTTTGGTTAGCAGCCATAGCTCTTAACCACTATGCCACCAGGGTTTCCAGGTCATACTATAGAAAACTCAAAAAGCCATTTCTCCGGCAGTCTATGAGATTATCTGAATTGTTTGAGGGGTGTTATAAAGACCAAAAAAGAGTTGCCATGGCTCATGGAAATTCTGCTATATGGCTTGTTTTCCTGAGAAGGCTTTGAGCTGATTTTATTAGGGAGGGGTCAACTGTCAAAGACAACAGGGGCTGCCACCTTAATACTTGAAGAATTAGAAAACGCACTCAGAAGCTGACTTGAAGCCTGAGTGCCAAGAGAAAGGAGGAAACCAGGCCCCCAAAGAGGCTCTTCAACAGGGTTGTTAAAATTCACACTCGTTTGTTTAACATTAAAACCCAGCAATTAGCTACCAAACCTTGGTGATAGACGGCTATTAATTTTGTGCTGACTCCGTCCATGTAAATTAAAGCGTTACAAATTCCCCCACACGCTGCCTCTGACATTTGTTTTGTACAAGTAAGCTGGCAATGGGGAGACAGAAACTTTGCTCTGAATTCCCTTGGCAACTGAGCTGCCGATCACTTCGTTAATTTCCTGAAAGATATTCAACGGCCCTTTTTTGAAGACCCCAAAAAAGGGGTTAACACAATCGTTTCAATTCCATATGTCCTAAGAGAAAGTGGAAACCCTGGAGGCATAGTAGTTAAGTGCTATGGCTGCTAACCAAAAGGTCAGCAGTTCAAATCCACCAGGCACTCCTTGGAAACTCTATGGGGCAGTTCTACTCTGTCCTATAGGGTCGCTATGAGTTGGAATTGACTCGATGGCAATGGGTTTGGTTTGGAAGCACTAAAAGTTATGCTATTATAAGAATTTTCCAAAAACAGATTTTTAGATCCAGCTGGATACCCTAAATGGACAATTGTATTATATAACTGTATATTAATAACAAAAGATATAAAATAAATTATATTTTTCTCATGAAGCAATCAAAATCTTGAATTTTATAATTTATTATCTTCATTAATTCCTAAAAGTACATTAAAAACCAAAAAACCAAACCCATTGCCATTGAGTCAATTCGGACTCATAGCAACCCTATAGGACAGAGAGGAACTACCCCACAGGGTTTCCGAGGAGCACCTGGTAGATTCAAACTGCTGATCTTTTAGCTAGCAGCCGAACTCTTAACCACTAAGCCACCAAGGCTTCCTAAAAGTACATTAGGGAGTATTATTATTTGCTTTCAAAACCCCAAAAAAACCAAACCTACTGCTGTCGATTCGATTAGGAGTCATAGCCTCCCTATAGGGTTTTCAAGGCTGTAAGTCTCTATGGAAGCAGACTGCCACATCTTTCTCCTGAGGCACCACTGGTGGTTTCGAACCACCGACTTGTCAGTTAGCAGTCAATTGCTCTAACGACTGTGCTACTGGGGCTCCTTTCCTTTAGATCATCTAAAAAACTAAAACAGAGGAATATTTGTGTGATTAAAAAATAAAGAAATCAAGAAGAAAGATCTTCTATTTAGAGAACCTTCTCTTCAAAACAAAGTGAACGTTTATAAATTACTCAGGGAAATGCCATGATTTTCTACTTATCTGTAGATTTAAAGTTTTCAATAAGAAAACAAAGTGTTCCAGTTACCCAGCTGGGAGCTGCTTAAACAACGTGTCCTCTTAATCATAGTTTCCAGTGAAATTTGGAGACTGGATTATCTGTTCCGTAAAGCTAAAGTGGGCAGAGTCATACCTACTCCTTTATACGGTTTTGAAATGCCTGATCTCTAGAAGGTGCTCACAAATATCCTCCTTCCATCCCTTCTCTACTGAATGAATTGCCCTAAATGTGACTCAACATAAAGAGTCCTGGTGCTACAGTGGTAAAAGCCCTTGGCTGCTAACTGACAGGTTGGCAATTCAAATCCAGCAGCTGTGCTCCACGGGAGAAAGACGTGGCAGTCTGCTTCCATTAACGAGTCATAATCAACTCAACGGCAAAGGGTTTGGTTTTCGGTTTGGTGATATGACATATTAGGGTTCCTTACCTTTACTACTGACTTCCTATCACACGGCCCATTTCAAAAGTCACTGACCCTTAGTCCTAAATGGCAAACGTTTGTTGCCTATCATTCACTCCACAAACATTTTTCAAGTTTTTAGTCAATCAAGCATTGTTCTAGGTACTTGGGTTACATCAATCAACAAAATAGATGAAAATCCCTAAGAATTACACACACACACACAGAAGTAAACAAAAATATTTTGGACTTCCAGAATTTTTAAACCTAAAAACGGCCTCTAAGAAAAAGACATATTTCAAAAGTAAGTGAAAAATCAAAAATTTTAACCTCTTAGATAATGTTTTTCACTTGGACTTGTGGTCATTAGTATTAACCCCCCATGCCTCTTTCAGCTCCTTAAATAGACTTTGGCTTTTGCGACTCTCTGCATCCCTCGCAAGCCTGGAAAGTAGTGCACATATAATCAGTATGCAGTAAATGTAGGATTAAATTAAGCAAAGTGAAAGCAAACATGGTAATTTTTAAAAGCAGACGATGAGATCATTTTCAGGAGCTAATTAACCAAATTTCATAGACAATTACTCAGTTAAGGCATTCATGTATTAAAAAAAGTTTTCTAATGAAATCGGGTCTTCATTTGGACTCATCTTACGGAAACCGTGGTCCGTGGATGGGCAGCACTGGCCCCACCCAGACCTAGGAATCAGCATCTGCATTTTAACAAAACCCCTAGGTGGCTTATGTGCTCATTAAAAGTTAAGAAGTGCAGATTTACACCGCTGGTTTTTATCACAGACTCCATGTTAAAGTCATCTGTTGTTTTAAAGCAGAAGAAAAAAAAAAAAGGAAGAGAAAAAAGCGAAGACAAATTTATACCAGGGTCACACTCTAGACCAATTAAATATGCATTTCTGAAGGCTAAGTTCAAGGATGAGCCTTTTTTTTTTTTTTTTTTCCTTTTAACGCTCCAGGTGGCTCTCAGTTGCAGCCAATTTGAGAAGCATTGATTTAAACAAAAGAATAAAATGTAAGGCTGGTTATGCCAAGGAATCTCTGAATTACAGTAAAAGAAATTGAATTTTTAAATTTGAATCAGAAGAAATAAACTTCTAATACATAAAAATTCAAATAGGACCCTACTTAATCGCCTGCTGATTTTAGGGCCAAAGTGAGAAAGCTGTTATACAGATGCCCTGTGATACTCGCTAAGAGCAATCTGACAAAGCATCCTACCACTAGGGTGATCCTACCGTGATACCAACGAACCATAAACACTGAGCATCACCATGCAAAGTGGAAATGAGCTTCAGCGCCACGTTCTGTGGAATTAAAAGTAAAGGCTCCTTACTGGGGCTAAAGAGGAGCTCAGGTAGTGTCGTATTTCCTTTTTCAAGAGTGAAGCACTGTTTTCCCTTGGGGAAAATCAAATGACTCAATCCTCCCATCATGTAAACGCATATCGCATTGTGAGTTAGGCTTGCTAAGGATTTGGCATAAGACATTCAGATTTGTTTTCATAAATCACCATAACTAGAGAGCAGATCCAGGAATCTGGAGAACGTATAATGTTCTCCTAGTACACAGCAGGAAACCCTGGTGGTGTAGTGGTTAAGTGCTACCGGCTGCTAACCCAAAGGTGGGCAGTTTGAATCCACCAGGTGCTCCTTGGAAACTCTATGGGGCAGTTCTACTCTGTCCTATAGGGTGGCTATGAGTCGGAATCCACTCAACGGCAACCGGTAGCAGTATAGCACCCAGTAACTAAACTGAAGTGATCATTTGTGTTAACGCATGCCATTAACACAATGACTTTCAAGAAGAAGTCTTTTCTTAAAAGCCAAGGAGTTCAACTGGCTGGGTACCTCAGAGTTTTTGGGCAAGTGTTGGCCGAACACAGATAGCAGATGACTTGTTCACATTCAATGTGGAATCCAAGAGGGTCTAAGGAGAAAAGCTTGAGTTCACAATAGGCACAGCACAGATCCAGAAAACATGAATTCTATTTTTAATTCTGTCAAGAATAAAAAATAAAACAGAAATCCTAGTAAGAGAGTAATTAAAATAATTCATTATCTCATTTAATCCTTGCATCAATCCAAAGAAGTAGCTATTATTACTCTACTTTCTAGAGGACGAAACTGAGGCAAGAGAGGATAGTTGTCAGGGCCCTACTATGCACTTTATTAAGTGAAATTTTCATTAATTATCAGATAGAACCTGCAACAAAAGCTCTCATATACTATGGATTAGTAAGACTCCTCCTGGGTGTTGCAAATGGTTAATGCACTTGGTTGCTAACTGAAAGGTTAGAGGTTCGAGTCCACCCAGAGGCAGAAGAAAGGCTCGATGATCTAGTTCCAAAAAATCAACCCTTGAAAGCTCTACAGAGCACAGCTCTGCTTCGACACACAAGGGGTTGTCACGGGTCAGCATCAACTTGATGGCAACTGGTTTTTAATAAATCTCCACTTCTAGACCAACAAGAGTAGAATTCCAGTGGCACAGTGGTTAAGTGCTATGGCTGCTAACCAAAAGGTTGGCAGTTCAAACCCACCAGCTGCTCCTTGGAAACCCTATGTATGGGGCAGTTCTACTCTGTCCTATAGGGTCACTATGAGTTGCAATCGACTCGACGGCAATGGTTTTTTTTTGTTTTGTTTTGTTTTGCTTTAAAACCCAGAAATTTAAAGCAAGGAATCTAGTAAACTATAAAATATCCCTGGGAGCCACTGTCTGATGCCAACAGCTTTGTCTCTGAATCTATAAGCACACTGGTTTATTTCAAGGATCCAGGTATTGGATCTTGCTAGGAATACTGAAATACATTGGATATCCCCAATGATTTCCAAGGGACTTATCAGACTGGCATCATGTACACTTTGTAAGTAAATCGAGGATCAGGGTTTTTGGTTTTTTTTTTCCTTTCAAGTTATTGTTTGGTTGGTTTGTTTTTTAAAAAACACAAAGAGAAGCAGTGATAATAACTCAACACTTTTTAAAGGAGATAATACAAAAAGTGCTTGCTCTTTAAAGGTGGACGAACAAGGTGACTTACATATGACCTATCTTTTAAGAGCAGGCCTAAAACTATTGATCGATTTGGTAATAGAATTGAAGTCTTAGCTGATTTTCTGACCTAGGGTTTTTCAGCAGATGCATCTGTATAAAACGTAGTAGAATCCCATGGCATATCCCTCAGGACAGGATCACTGGCTGCTCAGGCTTCAGGGTTCACTATTGCAGGCAGTGTCGTAGCTACACACAGGCTAGCAAGAGAAGGGAGGCCTCTGGAGTTGCGTGATGCAGTGACTTTGGGCAAGGGGTGGGGAACCTTCTTCATTTCTCATGATACGTTTTTATGAAGCACCTACTATGTGCCACCAACCCCACTGCCTTTGAGTTGATTCTGACTCATGATGACTTTTTGCTCACTCTGGATCCCGCAGCTGGCTCCTGTTCATCTGACCTCCGGTTCTACGAATGTGAGCTAGCAGCTTACCTGCGGTCTTGCCCACCAATCTTGGTATTCATCAATCTTTGCGGCCTGGGAGCAAGAGCCCTACTCTCTGACCTGCTGATCTTGGGTTTGCCAGCCTCTGCGGCTTTGTGAATCAGAAGAAGCCTCTACCCTGACCCACAGACTTGGAATGTTCCAGCCTCTACAACCACGTGAGCCATTTTCTTGATGTAAATCTCTGTCTATATATTTATATGCTTTACTGGTTTTGCTTCTCCAGAGAAACGAGCCTAAGACATTTAGTGTTTCAGAGTAGAACTGCCCTCCAAAGGGTTGTCAATGGCTGTAATCTTACAGAAGTAGACTGCCAGGCCTTTCCACCATGGCACTACTGGGTAGATTTGAACCATCAACCTTTAGATCAGCAGTCAAGCGCAAAGCATTTGCATGACCCAGCAAACTGTGTTCTGCAGACCAAATCCAGCCTGCTACCTGATTCTGCAAAGCCTATGAGCTAAGATGGTTTTAACATTTTTAAATAGTTGAAAAAAATCGAAAGAGTAATATTCCACAACACGTAAAAATTGTACAAAGTTTTACTGGAACCCAGCCATGCTCATTTACTTACAACTAAAGTGGAAGAGGTGAGTAATTGGAACAAATTGGGTGGTCCACAAAGCCTAGATATTTACTACTTGGCCCATTAGAAAAAAGTTTGCCAACCTGTGTGTAGATACAATGATGAACAACAGAAGCCTGGTCTTTCAGCTGAGCCAAGATTTCAGTGGCTCTACCACTTTCACCCCCTTTTGGCCTGAAAATGTACTGAACCTCTACAAGCTTCTATTTCTTTCTCGGTAGTATGGGGAGAAGAATAGAACTTGGCTCATAAGATGATGGAAATAATTCATTCAGCACAGTGCCTTGCACTCAGTTGTTCTTTTCCTCAAGTTG
This sequence comes from Loxodonta africana, assembly GCF_030014295.1. Classification (NCBI taxonomy): domain Eukaryota; kingdom Metazoa; phylum Chordata; class Mammalia; order Proboscidea; family Elephantidae; genus Loxodonta; species Loxodonta africana. The sequence continues at coordinate 22,815,550 of NC_087342.1, read as the reverse complement.
GACGTTCTAGCACCTTCTTCCCTTCTCCACTTACCAAGATTCTACCCATCCTTCAAGGGCGTGATGAAAGGCCACCATTGCACGTAACCTTGTGTGACCTGTTAAATTGTTCTTTCTGTATTCCCTCCCACAGCATCCTGTTTACCACTCTGTTATGTTATGGCTGCCAACCTGCCCTGTACTTTGGTTATTCAGAAGTCTTCCCATGAAAGCAGGGATCATTTCCTATGAACTCTGTAACCTCGATAATAACAGGCATACACAGGTACACTGTGTTTAGGTGACAGTTGATTAATGTTTGCTGAACAAATGAAAGACTGAATGAATGAATCAATGTATAAACGGACAATCAACTGGGGATATGTAAATAGGTTTATTGCCCTCCCAAATAATAAACGACATATAACCTGGAAGACTCAGTCAAACAAACCTCAGGAGAAAGGCTGTCACCAACCAATATTAAATACAAGACTCCATCAAGCATATCATCTTGCTGTATTTCCCTTAGATACATATTCCACTCTGGGACTTATTTTTTAAATTCTGACTCACAGTGACCTCAATCTTACTCCAGTCTATATTACAAACCCAAGTGACTCCAGTAACCATGTTCTTCTTTAAAGTAAATTTTGCTCCGTCTTTAAACACCAAGCAGGCGTACAAACACACACATACCACACCTATGCACACAGACATCACATATACACACACTTTTTTTTTTTTTTTTTAAGTTAATAGAAGGGAAAAGAAACACCGGGGAAAAAAGCAATCAATGTGAATTATATCTCAACAAAGCTGTTACTAAACTAAAAACAAGAAAGCCTAAGTTGTAAAATCGAAGAGTTGTAAGAATCCCTTCAACACAGGTTATTTCCTTCAAGAAGCCAAGGCCCTGAGGAATCAGAAAATGTCTCATACTTATTTAAAGTTTTGCCACCTGTAGGTTTAGTTTACATGAAACTTGAGAGAGAGTTTTCTCAACAATGACAACGTATTTCCCAACAACGCAAAGAACAGACATCACCAAGTTAAGCAAGAGAGGTTTAATTGAGCTTCGGTCCTTGGAGAGGTGACTTCATCTGTGGGGTACCACAGGTTACACTGCTGATGAACGCACTCAGATAACTAAGCTTGACTGGCTGGCAGTATCACATCCACGGGAGGGACACCTAGACACCATTCCAAAGCCCTGATGCATCTTTATGCCAAGTTGTGAGAGGCCAGGCAGAACCGTAACCCAGTGTAAAACTCCTATGAACGACACTCTTCAATGATCATCAATAAAAGACTTTCATATAATTTTGCTATCAATTTCATTTCCAGTGAGAGTTTCCAACAATGTGTTTAGGAGGTACTCCAAAACTCTCTAACTCTACCCAACATAAGATACATATAACACCACCCTGACTTCTCTTTTCCTGTAAAATATCAGTGGAGATTTGTTAACATTGATAAAAGCCATGGATGTCCCCTCCCCAAAAATCTTCAAATTTACACACTTATGTGTGTTTTACAACACGTGTAAATTTGCTGTATAAGTTCAGGGACTTCATGTACCAACCCAGACCCACTCACAGACTCTACATTAAACAGCTTTACAAGACTCTATTAATGGTAAAATATATCTTGGCCAATGCTCCTGTTGCGAAGCCACCCCCATCTCTCGGTGGAGGCCTGCATGTTGCCATGGTGCTGAACGGGTTGCAGCTGAGCTTCCAGACTAAGATGGACTAGGAAGAAACGCCTGGTGGTCTTCTTGCAAAAATCAGCCCATGGAAAAAAACCCTGTGAACCACAACCACGCAATCTGCAACTGATTACCCATTACAGGGATGGTGCAGGACCAGGCAGCATTTTATCTGTGGTGCTTGGCGTTGCCGTAAGTCGGGGCCAATGTGACAGCAGCTAACAACAAGAATATAATGTTTAAGTGCTCTTCAAACTCATAAAAACCATTAGAAAGATTTTTGCATCAAAAATCACAAATTTCCCACAAGGTATCTTTAATAAGTTCAACTTTCTCCTTCTCAGTCATGTATTCTGTATTTCTCCTTCTCAATTACATATTCTATATTTACTTCACATACTACGTCTCCCAGTTTCATCTGTCCACAGTATTTCCATCTATATATGAGCACTTCTCCTCCCCCAAAAGGGTGGGTATTGCTGTTTTACAGATAAAGCTTTTATTTTCAAACGTGAATATACAAGCCAACATAATGTTATTAAAGCGCAGACATTCTTCCTAATGGCTAACTTAAAATTTTCCTCTGCCAGCTATACCTATTATCCTTTGCACCATTGCATCCTAGTCTAAAGATTCTGACCAGATTGCCCAGGCTTCACTTCTCTGACCTACATATTAGCGAATCCTCCTCTTCCAATTTTCCACTTACGGCTCATTCTTCAAACATCCACTATTCCACTATTTGTGGGTTGTCTGATGGTCTTTACCTAACACCAGATCTCTGGGAGTAGGTTTTCAAAGAGAATAAATGGCTATGTGGGAAGGAGATCTCTCTTTTATAATATATGAATGGCCTGCTTTAATAGAATTAGAACTGTTACACGTTACCAAGTCACATTTTAAAATAGTAAAATCCATATGTTCATACGCTAAAGGAAATTTTTAAAAAATGTGTCTCTTCCAAATTTCAACACTCTTAACTAATTTTATTTCTGTATATTCTCTTCCAACTTTCTACGTGCACTCAGGGTGTTACCAGGTTGCAATCAATCTGAATATACCCATTTGTTTGTTGATTAAGTGTGAGCTCAGAAGGCAGGTTCTCTGGTTTGAATCGCAGACCCAGCAATTACTAGCTCTGCAACCTTGCTCAGTTTCTTCATGTGTAGAATGAGGACAATAACAGTATCTATCTCAAAGAATTATTGTGAGGATGAATAAATATAGAGTACTTAAATAATGTTTAAAAATCAAAACCAAACCTGTTGCCATTGAGTCGATTCTGACTCATAGCAACCCTATAAGACAGAGTAGAACTGCCCCATAAAATTTCCAAGGAGCACCTGGTGGATTCAAACTGCTGACCTTTTGGTAAGCAGCCATAGCTCTTAACCACTACGCCACCAGGGTTTCCTAAATAATGTTTGGCATATATTAAACATTAACTATAATTATTATTATCTGTTGCCCCAATAAACATTAGATTGTGGCCAATTTTCTACAGTTACATAGTCTACCCAGTAACTTTAAATAGCAACAAAATTTGTCTTATCTCTATGTACCTGAATGTATCAAATAATTTCCACACCATTGGCTACTTAAACTGTTCCCATCTTTTACTATTATAACAAGTACTGCAAAGAATATCTTCATGTATACAGCATTATTCCTAGTTTGAAATGATTTCATTAAGACAAATGTCCATGAGTTGAATAGATGAGTCAAAGAACTTGAACTCATTGTTGCTTAGTCCCATGTTATAAAGAGAAGCGGTCTTAATTCAGGTTAGTGGTTGGGTGTTTCATTCATTTTGACGGGACATTTGACTCTGAAGTATTACTGAGAGAGAATAACTCTCCTGGGGTTACAATTCCAATTCTGTGTTCCCTACCCTCCCGCCTCACAAGGTCAACCGAGTCAAGACCCAGTGGCTTGTTTAGAAGAAACCTTTCACAATGTAAAATTCAAGGCCCTTCTGCTCTGATAACCACAGAGCTCTTTTTCACAGAAATAAAGCTTTTCCTGACGGTCTTGGAACTACTTCCCACAGCTCACTGAAAAGTGAAAGCATTTTTCTTCCCTCCAAGAAGCCTCAGGCTGCATGCAATGTGGCACTTAATTTCCTGCACCTTAGTTGGCAATTGTTAAATCAATTCATGAGCAAAGAACTGGACTTTTTAAAAAGTCTCCACTCATGCTCTGCAATTATATTAGCATTTCATAAAATTCCCTTTTTTCACTTCTGTCATTTGGCAAAAATGAGCTTAAAAAAAAAAAAACCCAACAAATCAATCTAAGCTATTATGAACCACAGCAGAATTTATGAAGGGTACTGAGAAAGAAATAAAGGAGCGAGTATATTATAGAAGTTTTAACAAACTAATTCTGGATGAGCCAAATACCTAAAGCTCAAGAGAATCAATATAGCTTATATTCTACCTATCTTTTTTCACACTTTCAGAAAATATGATAAACTCAAATGACAAATATGTCTCCATATTTCTATAACCTGTGTATTCTCCCAGATTATAGAAAAAGATAATCCTAGGACTGAAAATTAGAAAAAGAAAATATCCATTAATTCAGGGGGAAGGGTAACAAGGAGATACAATTGGTGCTGATGGGACCAGAATTCCACCAAACAGGCCTCAAATTCATTTTAAATTAAATTGATGAATAGTTTTTTCTTGTCATTCTGAGTTTCTCAGCTGGGATATTGGCAGGCTACCCCCATTCCAGGCTGTGGGGATGGTTCTTTAGAAAAATGGACCCTGATCAATCAATTAGACATTGTCACAAATCTCTCTCCAGGTATCATCTAAAAGTTAATAACTTTGGAAGAAAAGCGAAACGGCCATTTTATAAATCAGAGACCTAACCATTGCCAAGGAAGAATGCATCAAAGCCTCGTGCTAGCAACTACAGGGTCTTCTTTGTTTCAATACATTTTTTGACATCCAATAGATATGGTGGCTTTGCATAAATTTAGAGCCCTCCCTTCCAAATCCTTCCCCCTGCATTCTGTGCCATTTACCTAGTAAACTTTCCCTGAGCCTATATCAATATCTGCATTGCTGAATGCTACTATCACTTTTTTCAACCAGAACTATGTGACTCTGACTCTCTGTCCATCTGCTGAACCCATTACCCTCACCTCCGTTCACACTACCTCCCTCAGCTATGTAGACTGTGCATCACACAACTCTAGGGGGCGCCATTCCCCTGAAGTTATGCTGTGTAGTCATAGGTGGTGTCTCTGTCCACTGTTATCTAGAATCGTACCAAAAAAATCTTTCTGTCCAGTTGATTACAACACATAGCAACCCTATAGGACAGAGTAGAACTGCCCCATAGGGCTTCCAAGGCTGTTAATCTTTATGGAAGCAGACTGCCACATCTTTCTCCTGTGGAGTGGCTGATAGGTTTGAACCACTGACTTCAGTTAGCAGCTGAGCACTTAACCACTATGCTACCAGGGATCTTTGAAGTTACAACAGCATGGCTCAAAGAGCCTGATTTGGCCCAGAGTTCCTGATATAAACTTCCATCAAGGTATCCCATTCATGTTTGAAATCCAACCTATGAAGCTTAACTTACCATCCCACATACACCTCTCTGACCCTAGTCTTCTCTGTCATCTTCTTCTATCTTCCCTACCCTCGCTAACATTCTAATAGGAGAAATGGTTTACCTCTCACTTTTCCTTTAGATATCAATTCAAACATTGCCACTTTGAGGGCGCCTTTCCCAACCCCTGTCTCCAAATTAGGTCAGTTTTTTTTTGTCTTGTTACCCTCATAAATTCGTTTTTAAAAATGTTTTAGAAACAAACATGAAGGCAATTTAATGTGGGCATCTGAGAGACTTTCTGTGAGTCCCAAGGAAGATGTATAGAAGCTGGGGCCATCAGCTTTAGACGGACTACAGAAAAAACTTCAAGGTATCAGGGTTTCCCAGGCTGTGGACTGACTACTAATCTTATTCAGACCTCCTCACGTGGCTTTCTAAAACTGTTTTTCTGAGAGCAATTCTAGCCTTAAATCATTCTGACCTGGTCCTCCTCATTTTTCCTCTCCAGCTCTGTGGTTTTCTGGGTGGCCAGGAAAGGGAAGTGACTTACCTCACCGTGATGTTATCAGAAGTAGCTAATAAAAATGACGGCGAGTCTTGGAAAATTCAGAGGGCTGCATAAAAAAATAACTGGCCCAAGTTCCTTTGTACCATCTCAAAATGAAATAATCACTCACGGACAAATCCAAAATGGAAAAAAAAAAATTCATACAAACACAATTTACTCCAGAAATTTTCAATAACTCTTATTGCTTTTGTGTGTGCATGGCGGTTAAGCTTCACCGTGGGCTCACTTCCTTTCAGGCTTACCTTGGTGCCCTGGCAGACAGGGAAAGTGTGTGTTGGGGGGTGGCAGTAGGGGGCATAAGGATGTTTATGTATAGGCATAATCTGATCTTGGGAAACTGCTATGTCAACAGGTAACCCATGAAATACTGCTGCTTGATTACAGATATAAAAACATGAACGTAATTAGTAGAAAGTTACTGGCCACTAAATTAACTGGTTATTGACACTCAACAAAGGGTAAAGGGACTGTGTGTGTATAAGATATGCTTGCGGCTGGTTGGGATGATCTTTCCCTATTTGAGTAAAATGAAGGAGAAATTACTTAGAGATGAGGCAAGATATGTATGGGTTGTCACAAAGCTCCAAACGTGGCTGATTTTTCTTGTGTGCCCCGGACTATGCGCACTGAAAGAAAAGGACCTCTCCATCAGCTAGAAGGTCCAAGTATAATTCGACTGACCATCGCCAGTGTAAACACAGCCATAAGTTAGACTAGAAGGTTCTCTCCTAGTCTGATGTCCTCTGACTTGTGGTTTGCTAAGCTTGACAATTTAACACTGTCATGCCATTTTATAGATAAGCTCCAGGGCATTTTCGGGAGAAAAATATCATCTATCTCCACCTCCATCTGTTTTTCAGGATCTTCAGAGATGAGCTGAGGGCACTGATGATTTAACTTTAAAAACTTGCTTAACTAGATTAGATTTAGGGCAGGAGAGTGAGAGAAGTGTACAGGCCCAGGCTTCACACAGATTTAAGAGCAGGCTAGTTTTATCATGTTGTGTGTACAGTGAAGAAGAGTTTTCCCTGAGGGAGTTTCTCCCTTCCTAAGAAAATCAATTTCCTCTTCCAGCAAAGACTACTGAACCACTCAGACTGGTCCATACATTAATTAATAAGGGAATCTCTTCAAATATTTGCACCAGGCACTCTGAAGTTACAGTTATAGACAAGGTTGAAAGACACTACCTTTACTGCCACGGAAGAGGTTCCATTCTAGTGGAAAAGTACAAATATGTACATCATACTATGATGCAAAGAGAAAGAAAACTTCATGAAAAAAATGTACTATAAATACGCTGTTTCCTTAGATATGACCAGAAGAAGAAAAAATAGTTTAACTACTTTTGCCATCTTCATGAAATACCGAAAGGTTAAAACACACACACACACAGAACACAGGTTTCTCTTGGGGCTAAAGAAGGGTAGGTTGTCAGCACAGATGAATCCGGAAACTCTCCGAGAGTCTGGCATGCTGGCGTCTACTTAGGGTCATGCCTCAGTGACAGCTCATGCTGGGCTCAGATTTAAGCTCCAGGAGTCAAGCTGGATCTCCTGTGTTACTAGGTAGCTGCATTTCCATGTCTGTTGCTGGCCTGCAAACCTTTCTCCAAGCACCGAGTGATTTTTTCTGGAGCTCTGCACATGGTAGACTCATGGCAGATGTTAAGCGAATGAATGCGTTTCTGACACCGAATGTCAAAAACTTCAGAAAATTCACTTCCGCTTCCATAACACTTTTTCTTTAAAAAAAAAAAAAGTGCTGGCAGAAATAATAGAGGAAGGGATTCAATCTCTGAGCACAACCTTGAGACAGCAAGCTGAGGGACTGGTCTGTCTGCTTCTGCTGCCTGTGCCCTTCTTGCTCAGTGGATTGATTCAAGAATTTGAGTCTTCGGGATGTCAAGTGTGTGATTAAAAAGAAGAGAACTAAAAACAATGAAAAATGCCTGTCATCAGCATCATAATGATTGATCACCATCAGCCAGATAATTATACAGGCTGAAGGAGAATGTTACAAACTAAAACCTAAAATAGATGCCTCAAGGTTAACATGTCCTAATTATCTTCTGTAATATCCTATAAGCACTTCTATACTCTACTTTTAAAGGTAAGTCTGGAAAAATAGGGGGAAACTGAGTTAATAAGCATTATTTCTCATATCCATAGAGATACTGAAGTTCACTGAAATTATCGGATAACTCTTCCATCTAAATTCCAATTTAGCTAGGCAGAGTGAAAATTCTCACATCCCAATACAACCCAAAAAAACCCAAAACCCTGTGCTGCTGAGTTGATTCCAACTCATAGAGACCCTATAGGACCGAGCAGAACTGTACCATAGGGTTTCCAAGGAGCAGCTGGTGGATTTGAACTGCTGACTTTTTGGTTAGCAGCCATAGCTCTTAACCACTGTGCCACCAGGGCTCTCTTCTGTAAAGTAACATACTTGTACATAAATATTTACATATTAATTCAGTAAGTATGCTTACTAATACAGTGAGGACTTCGATAACAAGTACATATGTATATGAAATATGCAAAATATGCCAAAAATGATATAGCAAAACACTTACATAAAATACTTCACATTTGCCAACAGTTGACATACTTGACAATTTTCAAAGTATACCTAATAACTTACTTGAGAGAATCTATTAGTAATAAAAATAGGAAAGTGTTTGCACTGGTGATAAGCATGAACAAGAAAACATTTTAAAAAAAACTTTTGGTGGTTACCCCAAGATATTCATGGTCTATGAATGAGATGATAATGATAGAGAGAAAAAGAGAAAGAGAGAGAGGGAGGCAGAGAGACAGAAAATGAGACAGAATATACCAAACAAAAAACAGATCTATTTAATAACATGGGTGATGACGCTGTGTACTGATGTTTTGGTTTAAAAATTATTAGTGTCTATTATTTCCTTTGTTTAGTACCTGACAACAGAATCATAAGAGAGATGCAGACGTGTGTGTGTGTGTGTGTGTGTGTGTGAAAGTTAAGTTATATCTACTTGTACGGCTATAAAAGACTCCTAAAGGTGGTGTTTTCTGAGTGGTGTCTTGAGTGATAGAAACAATACCAAAAAACAACCAAACCCATTACCATCGAGTTGATTCCAACTCATAGCAATCCTACAGGACAGAGTAGAACTGCCCCATAAGGTTTCTAAGAGCACCTGGTAGATTCGAACTGCTGACCTTTTGGTCAGCACCTGTAGCTCTTAACCATTATGCCCCCAGGGTTTCCAGAAACAATACAGGAAAATACAATAGAAAAAGAAGAAAAAAAAAAAAGCTTGCTCAAGGAATTGTAAGATACTCTTTCCTGTTAAGTTTAAAATATTAAGTGAGTAAAACACCTGGAAATGTACCCTGGGGAAAAATATAGAAAGATAAGAATGTTAGGCCAAGGAATTTGGACTTTATCAGTCTATGGGAAACTACTAAAATTTACAGAGCATGAGTTTGGCTTGACCTCCAGACAATTCCACATCCCAACCTCCTTGCTAGGGATATCGTCTTAATTTCATCCCATTGGGCTAGATTAGAATTCCTATTTCCCTGGAATCCGAAACTAATAGAAATGATATCACCAAAAGCATATTCTATACAACAAACCACTCTGTATAAACTTAACACCCACTGATGAGAGATAAAAAAAGAGTTTCTTACTTTTGTAAATTGTCAAGGTTCAAAGTCAGCAATTCATGAAGAATCATTAAACGTTAGAGCTAAAAGATGTTCATAAATGAACTGTCAAAAAGCAAAAACCTAGAAATCACTCAACTACCCATTGACAGGAGAACCCATTCATCACTTGTGGTATATTCACTCCAGAGAATGTAGTCCATATGTGAACAGTGAAGCCTTCTTCCCCTTGCCATCTAAGAACTCTCAGGGAAATGTGAAGAGAAAATGGATGGTCCCCTGGTCTCTGTTGCCACATAGATGAATTCTAGAAATCCAATGCCCAATAGTATGAACAAGCCTGTTTACGCTGTCATTCAGAAGAAATTACCATCTCTGAGTGTGATTTGACAAGGCTTTAGGTTACAGATTCACTAATTTTTTGTTCTGTTTTATTTTTTAATTTGTCTCCTTATAAACTCATAGAAAGCCAAGCTGCCCTATGGGAAATTGATTCATATTTTAATGTTCTCAATTTACTTATCAAGTGGTTCATTGCTGCTCCTATCAGAAAAAATAGATTTTTATGGAGGTTGCTTCTAAGTGAAAGTGTTGCCTCCAGCGTTTTCAGATGTGAGATAAGCCCGGGCCAGGGGTGGGGTGAAGGTACAAGCTGCTAGGGAGAGTCGAACTTGAAGGGTAGTCATAGCCCATCTACAACTTCCCTTTGGCTCAACAAGAAAGCACTCTGTGGATATCCCCATTCAAGTGCATAACTGAGACTGGAAAACCAACATAAGACAAAGAAGGTTTCCAAGAGTTTACAAAGAATGCTGACTGGTCTGCAATGTGGGCAACTATGTGGCCAACACCCTGTGGGGTCTTCACTTGAAGCCTTTGGTTCAAGAAAGGCACATCTATGACTTGTTGTGATTGGATAACTGAGAGATTTGGTTTCAGGAGCTACGGTTGTGCTGCAGTGTTCACTGCTCTCTCCAAAGGTTGTAGAGTGAGCATTCTTCCCAGCTTGCGGGTATTCAGAGCAGTGAGGTCTGCTGCCAGCATCTGTATGGGCATTTGGCTATCACAAGCCCTAACACACACACATACACACATTTTTCCTTTAGATAAACACATCAACACTTAAATATAAACTGTATTTCAGGCACTACCTGTTAAGGATTTAAACGCGTTCCCCCCAAAAGATACGTTGAAGTCCTAACCTCTGTACTTGTGATAGTGACTCTGTTTGGGAATGTGGTTTTACTTATGTTAATGAGGTCATATGGGAGTAGAAAAACCAAACCCATTGCCGTCGGGTCGATTCCGACTCATAGCAACCCTATGGGACAGAGTAGAACTGCCCCATAGGGTTTCCAAGGAGCGCTTGGGGGATTAGAACTGCTGACCTTTTGGTTAGCAGCCATACGTCTTAATCACTATGCCACCAGGGTTTCCTATGGGAGGAGGGTGGGTCCTAAACCTTATCACTTCTGAGTGGTATCTTAAGGGGAAAAAGGACAGACATAGAGGCACGCACATGGGGGTAAGACATATCCAGCGTGACAACACAGGCAAAGGCATCTCCAAGTCCAGGAACGCCAAGGGTTGCTGGCAGCTACTAGAAGCTGAAAGAGACAAAGAAGGACCTTCCCCAAAACTGATACCCTGAATTTGGACTTCCAGCCTTGTGAAGTGTGAGAAAATAAATCTCAGTCTTTGAAAGCCACCCACCAGTGGTATTTTTGTTACAGCAGCACTAGATAACCAAAACACTCACCATAACTAGTCCTTGGAAAACTGAAAAGCACTGATTTGTGAACAAATATTTCTTGAATGGGTATTGCATCTGTAACAAGATTTTTTAAACTATAAATTTTGACTAAGATATCAGGATATGATAGATATGAATTTCTAAGTAGGATGCGAAAGCAACATACGGAAATATGAAAATTGGTTAAACTGCTCTAAATTCCTTAATAAAGATATAGAAAATTTGAGGGTCGGATGGGACTTTAAACCTAGAGAAGGGACTTCAGTAGGACCATTTGGTGACCCTTATCTTCTTCCCGCCATATTGGGGAGTATCAGAGGCCAGTATCAAAATAGATTACCTTCTGGGAAAGTTAGAAAACAAGATAGAATTGATTTGGTGGCTATTTCCAAAGTTGGTCAAGGCAAAGAAGACTGAGAGTGTTCTTCACAGACCAGGTGTGGGCCACATGGTAGAAAAAGGCAGCTTAGGGCCATTTTAACTCACATCCAAGAGGACAGGATGTGATAGGTATCCCCAGGAAAAACATATGTAGAGAGGAAACTAGAAAACCAGAGGCTGATGGGAGAGTGGTGCCTTGAAGATTATAAACCATCACCAACCTGATAAAGCTGCAATAAGAGGGCCTAGTAGAAGAATTCTCTGAAGAACCCAGAAAACCCCCAAGAAAGATAGTGTAACCTCCAAGTATTTTCAATATACAAATCCCATTCAACAAATATTTGTTACCAAATTAATGCTTAACGAATAAGCATTTCAGAACTTTAGGAAAAGCAATGGGTTTCATTTCAGGACATAGGGAAAATTTCCCCCAGTGTATAAAATTTTTAATAGACAGTCAAAGAAAAAAGCAAGTTGTATTTGACTGCATCCTGTAAGTCATGCGCGCTTCATGTATGAGTTCACATATTTCCATATATGTATCCTGTGCGTTCCCAGAGACAATTTTATCTAATTCTGGAAGTAGCTCTGAGGTAAATGTGTGTCTTATTTTGTAGCTGAGGAAACTGAATCTTAAGAGAAGACTTAAAAGATTATTAATAGCTCACCTTAATGGAATGACTATGTAGCAGACATTCTTCCAAGCCCTTTAAATATTCACCTCACTCAGTTCTCATAACATCACTCTGAGGTAATCACTATTATACTCCTCATTTTAAAGATGAGGAAACTGAGGCCCTGAGATTAAAGTCTAATCGAAAGTGATATACCTGGTAATCAGTCAGCCTGTCTCCAGAGCCCGCAGTCCTAACCTCTAGGCACGTGATATACGGAGAAAGGAGCCAAGTCTTCATCTGAAACAGTGATACCAAAAAGGCTTGCCCTCTCTCAGCTAGTGAGGACTCAGCTGTATCAGAAAGAATAAAACAACACATAAATCTGGCGGTGGAGGTCTGTCACTATCCTGCTTTTTGAACAAATGACTTGCCTTCTCTTCTGGGCTTAAGTTTTCATCTTTATTAAATTAGGGGCATCGGCTGGAGAGCTCCTTTCAGCTTTGGATCTGATTTCTAGCTCTGATAAGAATATGCATGTAGCGGGCAGGTAATGCATACTGAATGACACAAACATTTCAGCTTAGCGTCCAACTGAGAAGGCTGATGAGACACTTTTAAAATTGGCATTTACATAAGAGATACTCCTTTGAAAAATGCTACCTTAACATAACATGCAATTAAAAAATATTTTTATACTGTGTCAATTGGATGAAAATATAAGAAAATTTCAAAGATCTAAGAAGTCTAGCTGTAATTTTTTTTTTTAAGAGAGTGCGATGGGGTTATACTTAGATTCATTATTATTATTTTCAGAACTGCACAGCTGTTTTGGCAGCTTGTTTTGTGAATCTTACTTTCCAAATGTAATGGGATTTTTTTCAAACACATTTTGATTAATGGAGCAGATAACACATTTATTTCCTTGTCACAGCTTAGCATTAAATAAGAAATGTAACATGGGGTTCAGAATTTAAAATTTAAAACACGGTATTCAGCCTTTTTGCACGCTACTTTGATAAGATGAGAAAACAACTCAGTATTTTAATTTTTCTTCATTTGTATATATATTTTTAATTTTATGGCGTTTTAGGTGAAAGATTACAGTGCAAATTAGTTTGTCTTTCAAAAATTTTATACACAAATTGTTTTATGACATTAGTTGTACCCTCCATATATTTTAATGGAGCCCCGGTGGCACAGTGGTTAAGAGCTCATCTGTTAACCAAAAGGTCGGCAGTTTGAATCCACCAGCTGCTCCTTGGAAACCCTAGGCCTCAGTTCTCCTCTGTCCTATAGGGTCATTATGAGTTGGAATCCACTCGATGGCAATGGGTTTGTTTTTTTATCTGTGATCTTATTTCCTGTCTTTCAGCATTTTTAAAATCAATAGTTAGGATACTACTGCATCTCCAAAACAAATCTTTAACTGAGCTGAGAATCATAATTCCTGAGATGTTTTGGGCACTTATTATGTAGCAAGTACTATTATAAATGCTTTACGTTTACTGATTTATTTAACCTTCACAACAGCTTATAAGTAAAAATTATTATTATCCCCATTTTACAAATGAGGAAACTGAGGCAGAAGGAGTAATTTGTCCAAAGCTAATCAGTTAGTGAGTAAGAACCTTAGGGTCGGACCCCAGACTGTTGACAGGCACAAAACAGAACTGATGAAAACCACTAATAATAATATATGCTGAAATATTCTAATTCCTACTGAAAATACTTTATCCCCAGAAGCGATTCATCAGATGAATTAAAATTATAAAAACTTATGCCTTCTGGGAAGTTTTGTCTTTAGATTCTGTCTCATTACAAAGACATTTGTAAAAGATCCTGTCTATAAGATGTCTTGTTTTCATCTTTCTGTTTACCTCCGTGAATGGTGAGGCCTCAGAATTAATTAGGTTGCCTGCTTTCTTTGTATTTCGTACAGTTTCTTACATTAGATGTATGGGGGTGTAGAGATATTGTGGCTTGGCAACAGCTGGTTAGGACCCCAAAGGCACAGCAGTTAAGAGCTCTACTGCTAACCAAAAGGTCGGCCGTTCGAATCCACCAGCCACTCCTTGTAAACCCTATGGGGTAGATCTACTCTGTCCTATCGGGTCGCTATGAGTTGGAATTGACTCGACCTCAATGGGCTTTTCAAAAATAAGTTATTGAGAGTTCCTATATCAGCTATCACTCACAGTGACCCGATAGAAAAGAGCAGAACTGCCCTTTAGGGCTTCCTAGGCTGTAACTCTTTAGGGGAGCAGATCACCAGGTCTTTTCTCCCGCAGAGCCACTGGTGGGTTGGAACCACCAACCTTCGATGAGCAGTTGAGAGCTACACAACACAACCTATCAGGTATGGCATCCATGTAATGATTTCACCGAGGTTTCCAAGTTTGCAGAGCTAGCACTGTGGCTCAGCCTGGGCACTTAGCAACGCGTGGAGAAAACAGATTTCAGAGATCCCAAGGAGACTAGAGTAGAGGGATTAGAGGCAGTTACCTGAGTGAAATTCACCCAGGGCTCACCTAAAACAACAAATGTGTAGCTTCAGCCCTTCCAAACCTATTCCCTATAGTTCTTATGTAATCCTGGGGTGGAAAAGCTTCGATGTTTTGAGTCCTCTTACTTTTTGCAACGTGCTCCTGATTGCACTGCAGATGCTAATATATGAATGACTGTCTACTTGGCGCTTTCATGCAGAGCAGCCTCCATAAATCTCCAATAACCGTATAAATTAGAAACAATCACTAGCCTAATCTCATCTGAAAAACATGTTAAATTTCTAACTACTTATTCATTAGCTATAAATCTCTTCTTCATCCTCCTTAAGTGGTATGTGGTGCTTTAAATGAAGGCTAGCTGAATGAAATGTATATTTTAAAAATTACTATGGAGTTTATATTTTCCACATTTATTCTCTAACCTATTACTACTCAATATTTGTATATTTCTCAGTAATTGACCAGTTAGCTCACCAAAATGTGAGCTTCATCTGTTCTCACATTTATCCCCAAAATCTGGATAAATGCCTGGTACAAAGTAGGTGCTCAATACATGTGTACTGAATGAATGAATGACTGAACTGAATCTAGGGAAAAGAAGAGAGCATGACATTACTCGACTCTTACATATAAAACATGTGAAGTTCCCTGGTTGATGAAAATGATTTGTGCTCAGCTGATAACCAAAAGGCTGGCAGTCCAAACCTACCATGCAGCACCACAGAAGAAAGGGCTGGCAATCTGTTTCCATAAAGACTACAGCCAAGGAAACCCTATGGACCTGTTCCACTCTGTAATATATGGGGTTGCCATAAGTCACAAATCAATGACAAAAACAACAATAGGGTGAGGTTCCCTCATTTTATTGGGGTCATACATAAGGATTCAAAAATAATTTATACTTGTAGGCTTATTTGTTGTGAATTATTTTCCATTGTGTGCCATCCATCCATACTTCCTCTATGAGATGTTGTTTGACAATTTTCTTTAAGGACTATCTAAGTTTTATATCCCCTGAAATTCAACAACAGGAACTCTGTAAAGGACCATATATCTGCTTTTATTGTGGCGTCTAGTTAGCTCTAGGTCAGTTCTTTGTACCAAATGAAAGCTCTCTACGCTCTTATGACTACAAGCCCTGCGCAGCTGCAATTCGTTTTTGTATATATGTATTGACGCCCTATTTTAATCTTTATTTTCTATGGTTTGATTTTTTTCCACTGACGTTTGATATGTTACTTTTGTATTATCGATTTCCGTGAGCCATCTGAATTCTATCGCAAACTAAGGCAAACATTTTAAAAAGACTAAACGTTTTAGTCTCATATCCCCTCACAATATGATGTCCAACGAATTTTCCACTCATCTCCTGCACTAAGAAGATTACTTTCCACTGGACTTCTTTCATGGATATAATCATGTCCCCCAAAATGTGTGCCAGAATCCTAACCTCTATACTTATGCCTGTTATCTCGTTTGGGAATAAGGTTTTCTTTGTTATATTAATGAGGCCATATTAGTGTAAACCCATTGCCACTGAGTTGATTCCAATTCATAGTGACCCTATAGGACAGAGTAGAACTGCCCCATAGGGTTTTCAAGGAGCTGCTCGTGGATTCAAACTGACGGCCTTTTGGTTAGCAGACTGAGCTCTTAACCACTGCGCCACTCACCTCTGAGATATAAAAAGAGCAGATTAGGCACAGTGACGTAAGCACAAATGGAGGGGAAGACACACATCACATGGAAATGGTCAAGGAATCAAAAAATGCTGAGTCAAATATATTGAAAGAGATCTCCCAGCAACAATAGAGAAAGAGCCTTCCCCTAGAACCAGTGCCCTGAATTCAGACTTCTGGTCTCATAATCTGTGAGAGGAAACCCTGGTGGCATAGTGGGTAAGTGCTACAGCCGCTAACCAAAGGGTCAGTAGTTCGAATCCACCAGGCACTCCTTGGAAACTCTATGGGGCAGTTCTACTCTGTCCTATAGGGTCGCTTTGAGTCAGAATTGACCTGACGGCACTGGGTTTGGTTTTTGGTAATCTGTGAGAAAATAGATTTCTGTTCTTTAAAGCCATGCCCTTGTGGTATTTCTGTTACAGCAACACTAGGAAACTAAGACAACATCCCACACAGTTTCATGTTCTGTTCCTTTACATATGCTGTTCCTTCTTCCTGAAATGCCTGTCCTCATTTTCACAAAGCAGTAAGAGCCTCATCACACCTCATTACCCAGTTCAACCATTGCTTCCACTCTGAGGTCTTCACTAAGGAGGTTTCTTCACATCTCAACTATGAGTTCTCGTACCGCTAGGTTCATAGGATGATCATATCACTTATCACTGATTATATTATTTACAGTGTTATCCATGTTAGAGACACATATTTCAGGCAGTGACTATAAGCTATGGCGTACTTAGAATTGAACAGGAGAAGGCTCCTGGTTCCCAAACAAGTTTCTTTTCGACACACAATGCTTCTTCCCAGCTAACTCTCTTTATGTGTATTCTACGTATCTTGGAAGGTAGAGATACTAGAGAACAAAAATGACCAAATAGGAAGCCACCATTTTCTAATGTAGGATTAGACAATGAAAAAAAAAAAAATTATTTACCATGGATTGTACAATATCCAGTATGAAAATCTAAAATGTTAACTTATTGTCAGAAATAAATTATTTTGCAATAAAATACATTTACATTTCACATCATTAATGAAGAGCCCTGCTGGTGTAGTGGTTAAGAGCTCTGCTGCTAACCAAAAGGTCCACAGTTTGAATCCACCAGCCGCTCCATGGAAAACCTATGGGGCAGTTTTACTTTGTCCTATAGGGTCACTCTGAGTTTGAATTGATTCAACAGCAGCAGGTTTAGTTTGTTTGGTAGAATTAATGACATACTTAAACAAATAGAAATTAAAATTATAAGGATAGAATATTCTTAATCACTAACTTCTAACTCACACAAGGTATTATTAAAAAGTTAATGATTATTGAGCACTTATTGCATGTAGAAAGAGCCCCGGTGGTACAGTGGTTAAGTGCTCATCTGCTAACTGAAAAGTCAGCGGTTCAAACACACCAGCTGCTCCATGGGAGAAAGATGTGGCAGTCTGCTTCTGTAAAGATTTCAGCCTTGGAAACCCTATGGGGACGCTCTACTCTGCCTATAGGGTTGTTATGAGTTGGATTTAACTTGAGGCCAAGCAGGTGTTGCACGCAATGCTCTAGGTGGTGGAAAGTACACAGACAAGTAGACACATAGAGCTTAATTTTTGCCCAGGAGGCAGGTCGAAAGAATCACATTTTCTCATAGAAGAGTAAATTTTCATCATCATCCTCCTTTACCACAAGAGAGAAATGTTGGGCTTCAAGTTGCTGTTTCTACCTTTTTTTTTTTTCCTATATAAACAGTGGATAATTCTATTGGTCAAAACTTGCTATTCATTGGGTCATATAAAAAAATGGATAGGACAGTTTAAGTTCAAAAGTGGGAAAAAGCACTATATTGTCTGCTTCATCATCTACCTCATTGAGATTAAGGCTCCTCCTTACTCTCCTTGTCCCTATTTGGTCAGTACCCTGGACGGAGAACACAAGTTCTCTCATCTGAGGGCAAATCTAGAGTCCTTCCATTCTCTCCTTCACTAATGCTCTGGGAGAGAAAATCCATATAGCCTGATGAGTAAGAACACTTGGGCCACTTTACAGACACAGCTCTCCTCACACATAGGGCCTAAGGTCTGCATTCAGAGACCCAGAAGTAACCGGACACTTCTATCTCAGTTCAGCACTAAATTTTGCATTCTGGATTTCCAACTAGTAGGCACTTGCCACCAATAATAAGCTGATCATTTGATCCACATTTGTACTCTTGTCCATATTTTGTACTGATTAGACTCTAGAAAAGAGGAGTCAGTAATCGATACCCCCAAATTCAACATTCCTTCTATACTAGAGACTTCTGGATGGCAAGAATCATGCAGTACCCATGTTTTACCCTTGAGGATATCTGGAGGATATTGGCACCCTGCCCATCAAGGGTGCTCAATTAATATTGTCAAATGCATGCCTGGATCATTAAACACTTTGAGATCCTTGCTGAAATATGCCCCAACTATTGTTGTCACCTACCCTGGCCTTCAAATAATCTTTACACCAGAAATTCCCAATGTAATTGTAAAAAAATGAGTATTAGCTTTGCAATTTGGCTTCGCAATGGTATGAGACTTTGGCTGCAGGGGACGGGAGGAGAAGAAAAAAGGAGTTAAAAAGAAGAAGAACAAAATGTACTGATCTATTTAGGTTTTTGAGAAGCAGGTCACACTGCAGAGCTGCCTTTTATCTACCATTCCATGGGGAGGGAGGAATGTTTCTCATGACTCTCAAGGCAGATCGATAAAGTCCAGGAGTAAAAAGAACAAAACTCTAAAGCTCAAGTTCCCAGTAACTCAAAAAACATTGAACTTTGGACACTCTATTGTAATATATTGGCTTTCAGAGAATCATAGAATCATTGGGCTGGAATTCTTAAAATGAGTTCCTGAAGCCACTGAAAATGCTATTGGGGAAGTTAGATTTTGACTCATTGGCCCTGGTGTTAGGCGGAGAACACTGGGCTTTTCCCAGGCTGGTGGTGACTCTGGCATTAAATGCTGCTGGGATTTGAACTCAGTGAGCTGAGTGGACTGCCTAGAAGCTATCTCAGTTAGGCTTTCCCCTTACGTGAGTGGAGAAACTGGCCTATATTCAAAGGTACGTTACAGACATGCACAACAAGCTGATCCAGTATATCACTTATCATTTGGGATTTACTATGACCTGGCAGAAGAAGGAGTTGTTCCAGCCTTGAATTACACGTTGGTGCCCTGTAACAGCAAATATAACATAAATCATCCCTTTTAATCCCCATGACGCATAGTCATTGATAAGCAATTAATTCCTGTGAGACTGGAATTCTTGTCTCCATTTGACCGATGATATATTGGAGCCTCAAAGAACTTGAGAGATTTGCCCATAACCACATCATTCATAATGGGCAAAACCGGAACTAATATTCATGTCTCCAGGCTCCAAATCTAGCGTTCTTTTCATTTCAATCTCAAAAAAATCTATTTATGTCAAGAACTTATTTCCAAATCAATGGGTTATGAAGAATATCGACTTATTATAGAAAGCAAGTGACATGAGTAAATGAAATATCACTTGATGTAATTTGTTCCTTCAAAAAAATGGCCTGTGTAAATAAAAGTTTTTCTAAGAATCCATCATGTGAGTGTAGTTTTATTGCCATCTTTTTCTCATTATAACCTGACATTCTTTTCAGTTCTGAAGGTCTTTGCTTCATTTCCCACCTCTAATAAAACCGAAATATACTAAAACCTAATAATACTTATATATTCCTTGCTCACACTGTGAAGCACCTTTTGGGGCAGACTAACTATAATTATTTTCACGGATGCCCTTAGTAATTAAAACTTCTTGCATGAAGTAAATGAAATACCACCTCTTTGCAAATATGTCCTGTTGTGACAGTATTAAAGGAAGATTCCAGACTGGCTCAAGGTTATTTTGGTTTTGGGGAAAATGACCAGAGACAAGGAAGCTCATATGCTATGACAACAACTGTTTGACTATCTACCATGTGCTGGAGATACAAAAATGAACACAACCACATGCCTGTCTCTGAGGAGATCACAGTTTAGGAGAGACAGTATATTAAAACAAACTGTATCTTATTTTGTGATATAAACACAGAATGTCAGGCTCAGAGAAAGGGTAGCTACCAAGGCTGCTAAAGTGAGTGAAGATCTCAAAAAGGAGGTGATAATTGAACTGAATTTTGTATGAGAAAAATTCACCACAAGATAAAGCTAAAGAATCTGAAGAGGAAAAAGATGAGTCTCAGTGCCGTGAATGGTATGTCTTCAGCTGTCTAGTTGGACTTCCCACACATGTGTTGTTGGTACCTGTCAGAGAGAAGTGAATTTTCTGATGGGGTTATGAGATATATATATATTTTTTTCTCTTCAATATGTTAGCCTCCCTAAGGATGTTGCCAAATCACCAAACTCTCCAAATAGTTATCAATGGCAGACTCGGATTGGAAGAGTTTCCATTCACAGTTACTAGTGCTGAACGGTGTCATGTTACTGAGTTACAAAGAATTTCGAGCACTCAGAAATCTGTTCTTTTTTCAGTTACTCAGAGTTATCTATGGTGTGATTGCTTGGATGATCTTCTGGACTCACGACTACAGTTTCTGGTTGTTTCAGGTATGCTACCTAAAGGTGAAAACAGGTTTTCATGAAAGAATTTTTCAACAGTCTTCAAAAAGCCACAAATGAGAGGGGAGGACAGACACATCTGTAAAGGTGGATGAAGAAAAGTATAAGTTACTCATTGTAATAGTTTATGTTGGCAGTTATTTACAAAACTTTGTATTGCCGTCTCGAATACGCTGAGATTGCGCATACTCATTTTTTTTTTAAATCAAATTCTCTTCCTTCATTTTGTCAGCAAGTGCTCAAACGATGAAATTTTTCCACAAAAGCAGAGGAGGGGTATCACCTTCTCTGCAAGTTTTGGCCACTTTTAGGGAGGTTTAAGTCATCCTAGATCTGCTGCTGCAGAGCTATGACACAGACGCCTGTAACGTACAGACCGTGACTGCTCCTAACGTACAGAACATACTGCTCCTTGCAGAGATGTAAACCTTATGATTTGTGAGTCAGTTCCATTGTGTAAACCATTATCGTTCTTCCTAAGCATACTAAACTTGTAAAATATTTTCTTTGGAATTTGATCCCATCTAATTCTAACATGGAAACCCTGGTGGCATAGTGGTTAAGTACTACGGCTGCTAACCAAAGGGTCGGCAGTTCAAATCCGCCAGGCGCTCCTTGGAAACTCTACGGGGCAGTTCTGCTCTGTCCTACAGGGTCGCTATGAGTCAGAATTGACTCGGCGGCACTGGGTTTGGGTTTTTTTTTTTTTTTTTTGGTTAATTCTAATGTGATGAGGCAATTTACAAATAAAAAATAAAACTGGGAAAATAAAAAACATGCAAAGGAAGAAAGAAAGAAAATTAACAATCAAACAGACCAAAGATTTCCTGAATGACCCAGAAGAAATTACAGTCTCCCAGGACTGAAATGCAAAAAAACAAAAACAAAAACTAATATTTGGCTATACTAGATTTTTTCCTACAGATAACTTTCATTCTGTCACTCACTCAGTTTGTCTTGTTTAACTTTCAAGGTTTGGTTCTAATCGCATAGCTTGCCATGATAAGGTAAACTTCCCTTGATTTGCTAATTCCTTTAGCCATACTTTCTGCTCATCTGCACTGCACAGTTCAGTCCTGAATACACATCCCCTCATTCTCCAGTTATGTTTTCTTTTTGCAAATTGCCTCTTCAAAGAGATCACGGAGGAGCCGTGCCTGGTACTTTCTTTCGATCACATCGATGCCCCACACAATGCTAAGCGTATAGCTTGGCTCAGAAGTTGTTCAGAAGTTAACAGTCCGTAAAATTCAGCTTATTGTTTTAATGTGCTCAGTTACCTGGTCCTTTGCATCAAAGCAGATTAGAAGCAGCAACCTCTAAAAAGGCTCTGGAAGCTAACACAAGTGAGAATCAAGGACAGGAGTAAAGCTCGCAGAAGCTGTAAAACCACTCACCCCAAAGCTGACTGGGGTAATTCAGTGAAGGGCCAAATAACTGCAACCAACTGAGAACATGAACAGAGTATTCATCTAGATTTCAAGTTCAACAACTATTTATTTAGCATTTCCTAAGTACCCAGAGGAAACCCTGGTGGCAAAGTGGTTAAGTGCTATGGCTGTGAGCCAAAAGGTTGGCAGTTCAAATCCACCAGGTGCTCCTTGGAAACTCTATGCAGTAGCTCTACTCTGTCCTATAGGGTTGCTGTGAGTTGGAATTGACTCGATGGCAATGCATTTGGTTTTTGGTTTGGTTTTAAATAACCAGAAGCAGGCCCCTCGGTGGTGCAAATGGTGCAAATGGTTTGTGCTTATATAATTAAAAAAAAAAAAAAATTTTTTTTTTTTTTTTTATTAAACTGAAGGTTGGTGGTTTGAAGCCACCACCCAGCAGGACCACAGAAGAAAGGCCTGGTGATTTGCTTCCATAAAGACTACAGCCAAATAAACCCTATGGAGCATCGTTCTACTCTGTAACACCTGGGGTCCTCGTGAGTCAGAAACGACTTCATGGCAACGGGCTTGTTTGTTTGTTTGTTTGTTTGTTTTGATATATGCCAAGGACTAAGCTAAAACCTGAGTTGACAAAGACTGATACGCCATCTGGACCACCTGTTTTTGAGAAATTCACTGTCTATTAGTGGAAAGAGACACATTATATTGTTTTCAAAACTAAACAGTAAATGCTATGATAGGTGTAAGTACCCCATAGGAGAATAAATGAAAGATACTTTCTTAACCCAGACTGAGCCAAAAAGGGTTACCTGGTGGAGTACCTTTTCATGAGGATCCACGTCATCAAGAAAATGTAGAATTATTGTCAGTCACTGTTTAATGAAGCATTACCATCCCCAGGAATAGGATAAGGGAAAGACTACAGAGTAAAAATTTTGCCAGAACTGTTTCAGGGTTTGGGGTATTATTATAGGTATAATTTTGGGCAGAAGTGACAACTTTTTAGGAAAAACGTGAGCACTGAAAACCAGTTTGTGAACTGCAATACTACTCGGTGTGACAATGATCCATCATTCACAAAATGAAAACAATTATCTGACAGAAGAAAAAGATTTCACAGCAAGGAATCAGAGCAATTTATAGCAATTAATGCAGATTGCACCCAGTTATCAAGAAATATTATCAAAGCCACAGCCCAATTATATAAACCGTCTGGGTGTCATTTAAGAACACAAAACAGAGAGAAGTCTATTCTCCCAAGAGATTCATGAATATACCTTCGAGAATTAGATTTAAACTTCTGATTAAAATCTTCAAAAAAAATCTTCCCCAAATTATAGTATAATCTTTTGTTACAGATAACACCCAGGTTAAATTTATGTTCGAAACCCAGGCTACGCTGATCTTAACTGATGATTCCACATTTTCAACAAAAAGCCTGAAAGTTCAGCCATGGCCATCTCATTTCTTGAACCATAAACTACAAAGCTTTTATCTTCAGGATTCTGATTCTGATTGATGCACTCAAGAAAGGACAGCTCAAACCAGCCCTTTCCTTAATGAGTTTTAAATAACGAAGTAGACAAAAAGTTTTCATCAGTCTCTCCTGAAATTCACTTGCATTGGTTACCAAGGCACATGGGCCATTTTCAGAGGTTCACTTTTCTATTTGGAGCTACACTTTAAAGATTGGCTGCAAACTGTGTGCACTGAATATAAATACTACCTTTTTTTTATTGTACTTTAGATGAAGGTTTATGGACAAACTAGTTTCTCATTAAACAGTTAATACACATATTGTTTTATGACAATGGTTGCCAACCCCACGACATGTCAACATTTTTCCTTCTCAACCTTGGGTTCCCTATCACCAGCTTTCCTATCCCCTCCTGCCTTCCAGTCCTTGCCCCTGGGCTGGTGTGGGCATTTTTAAACACTGTCTTTGGATTTTAAATGTCTTCAATATTTTTTCCTACCTTTTCATCTGTACCATGTCTACTATGCTTAGCTTTATGTCACGGTGAAGAACCACCAACAACAACCACACCAGGAGATCCTATGTCAAAGGCCCTTGCCTCTGTCCCAGCACAGAATCAAATTCCTCACTGATACTCAAGCCTATTAGCACCAAGAAATCTTTGTAGGAAATTAGGTGACATTCAAGGAAAAACATTGATAATCATTCAGGAGACTGAAGGTCACATTGAAAATGATTTGATCAGCCCTCAGTCTAGACAGAAGATAGATTTTGAGAGACAGATGAACATCATGAATTCATTTATTCATTCAAAAAATACAGATTGTATATCTACTGTGACAAGCCCTCTTTTAAGCTCTAGGATAAAGAAGCAAACAAGCTACACAAGGTCCCTAGTTTCATGGAGTTTACAATCTAGTACGGAGTCAATCAATATGTAAATGAAGATACACACAATTTCAGACCATGACAAATGTCATAGAGAAAACAAGGTAGGCAATATGACTGATGATTAGGAAAGGCACATCAGAATTTTTCAGATTTTCTGCCAAAGGAAAGGTAAGAAGCAAAGCAAATGACAGGAAGGAACAGCCACTTGGAAGATACGGAGGGGGAAAAAAAAAAAAGGAAACACCTCAAGCAAAGTACAAAGATGATTCAAGTCAGCTTGTATGAGGAATAGGCTGGAATCTTGCTGGGTACTACAGAGACCTGACTCCAGGCTGCAGAAGAAAATTCTGGGGTGGGATTTCTGACTCCACCTCTTATTCATGTAGGAGACTTAACCATGTGACACTTCTGTTTATTCGCTATAAAACTGGGCAATAACACCTAATTCTTAAGTTTGTCGTTAGTATTAATTAATTAATAAAAAGAAAGGACTTCACATATACTAGGTGTTTGACATGTAACAATTTCCTTCTCACTAGAGAAACAAGGAGATTTTTACCCAATAGTGTTTAAAAAGAGAAATCAATTCCACTTATAGTAACTATTACATATGACATGGCTACTTTATGATAGGGCTTCCAATAATCCCTCAGATGGGTTTTATTATCTTCCTTTTATGGGTGAAAACATTGAACCTCAAAGAGATCAATGGCCTTTTGCAAGACGACCCTGGTTGTACGGGAGCTTAGCCTTGAACTCAGGTCTTCAAATATCTCATCCCAAGTACTTTCTGTTGAACTACTCTGCCTAGTAATCGTATCTCTATGACATAAAATAGGCCGAGTTGTAGGAGTTGCACGTGTCTGTGGAGGATGATTTTTAGGTGCAATGGTTAATGGCAATCCATCGGAAGCCATTAACTTCAGCTCCAGAGTACATTCATTAGCTGTGTAAACTTAGATAGTGATTAAGTGTCTGGATGTGAACCAAAATGTTGTCAGCTCAAATCCACCAGCTGCTCCTTGGAAACCCTATTTGGCGGGGGCAGTTCTACTCTGTACTATAGGGTTGCTATGAGTCGGAATTGACTCAATGGGAATGGGTATGGGTAATCTTGGATAAATGTATTTTCTTCTCTGGGATGCAGCTTCTCATCTGTCATATAGAGTTAAAACCAGTACTTAAAGAACCAAAATGCGTTAACCACCAAATGAGGCAATGCACGCGTGTCAAATACCTAGCCCAGTACTTGGCATATATTAAATGCACGATAATTAGTAGCTACAATTATGTTGGTGCAGGACCAGGCAGTGTTTTGTTCTGTTGTACATGAGGTCTCTCTGAATCAGAGCTGACTCAACGGCACCTACAACATAATTCTGTCACTTCTCATTTGCTAAAATTTTTCATCAGTTTATAACTGGCAATCTAAAACAAGAACGTCTTTTCAGAATATCAACAAATCATGAGTTCTCATTTTTTATATATAGCAATGGTATCATTATGAAGAAGGTATTCATATTCAAGCTAAATACTACACCCCAATGATTTTTTTTTTAAATTTGCATTAAGATTTACTAGTCTAATTGGCATACAGGAAGAGTCTTCAGCCATATAGGGTTGTAGATGGTGGCTTGTACTACACGGGAGAGAAGTCTGTGATTACTACATAGATGACTGATGTATGGATGGTGCCTAGCATTTGGGTATCTCGAGGTTAATGTGATACAGTGATGCAGTCCTTCAGAAGAGTTACAAATCTTCTTTTAGGAGGGCATTGCTTGATAATGTGCTAGGCTTCTTCGGCAGGATAGTCATTTTGTGGCTGAGGGTCCTGACTTCAGTTCTGAGTAGCTTACAAAAATCAGCAAGTGTACTTTATCTTTCAATGGGCCTGATAATTTATTGACCATTTGACCAACCAATATCCATATCACCATTTACCTATGGGCAGCATTTTAGGACTTCCAAAGTCCTTTCACCGGCATCACTTCTCTTGATCCTCACTCGCAACAAGCCAAAGGTGGCACAGTAAGGACCAGAATTCCTTTTTTTAAAGAATCAGAAGCAGAGACTTCGAGAGAAATGATTTGCCCAAATTGCACTGCTAGTAAGCAGCAGGGTCTGGACTTGGCCTCCCAAATCTCCACATCATGATACTTATTGCTTCATGTGATAAGTTGGAAAATTCCATTTGGCATACAGAAAAGGCAGGTTCATATGCTATATTTAATTAAAGGACTCTTTGTTAAAAAAAAAAAAACACATACTTATGTAAAGCTTATGCCATTGTTAATACTTTGGGGGTTTCAGAATCAGTTATAGTCCGGTAAGCTGTAAAATTTTATATATATATATATATATAAATACACACACACATATATATGTATACACATTTAAAAAAATTAATTGCCATCGAGTTGATTCCAACTCATAGTGACCCTGTAAGACAGAGTAGAACTGCCTTACAGGGTTTCCAAGGCTGTAATCTACACAGAAGCAGATTGCCACATCTTTCTCCTGCCGAAGGTGGGTTCGGCTGTGGTGGGTTCGGCTGTGGTGGGTTTGAACCACTGACCTTTTGGTTAGCATCCAAGAGCTTAACCACTGTGCCACCAGGGCTCCTTTATACACACATATATACACACACACAAGAAACATATACACGCACACATACATGTATGTACATGTGTGTATGCGTGTTATCTATCTATCAGTATAGACACTATCGTTAGCCCTCATTTGCTAAATATCATTAGAATATCATCTTCCCTGCTTCAGGAAATATTCCTCAGAAGAAAAGATGCATCAGTTTTCAGGAACTGTACATTATTTGTGCGTGAATAAATGGCTTTTTTGTGGTCAGCTGGTGGTTTAATATCATTGACTAGGAGAGTTTTTTGAATAATAAAAATATATGCATTTCCATATATTTATATGTATATATACTATGTGTGTGTGTATGTATATGTATACATATATATATATAATTTCTAGGGAACACTCTTAACTCATTAATTTTTCTGTGGACATAAATTTAAGAATCTTATGGATGTTCTTTTTTAATGGTCACCCTGGTGGCATAGTGGTTAAGTGCTACGGCTTCTAACCAAAGGGTTAGCTGTTCAAATCCGCCAGGTGCTCCTTGGAAACTCTATGTGGCAGTTCTACTCTGTCCCATAGGGTCGCTATGAGTCAGAATCGACTCGATGGCACTGGGTTTGGTTTGGTTTTGGTATAGCCACAGGAACCCTGGTGGTCCAGTGGCTAAGAGCTCAGGCTGTTAACCAAAAGGTCAGCCGTTCGAATCCACCTCCTTAGGAAACCATATGGGGCAGTTCTGCTCTATCCTATACGGTTGCTGTGAGTCGGAACTGACTCGACAGCAATGGGTTTTTTTTTTTTAGTTGGTTTGTTTGTTTTACAGCCAGGGGAGTGTTCCAGGGTATTTCCCTCAAATGTGATTTTTCCCTCAATTGAATACCCTGGGAAGAACTGGCTTACTAATATAGATCAAAAGGTAGATATTAATAGGTATAGATGTGATAAAATTATGGAAATAAGAAGGGAAAAAGAAACATGTGGGAATAAATTAGCCATAAAAATACATTCTATCCAAGTTTTAAGACAAAATACTAAAATTATGTAACTTTGTACAGTAAATTCCTGTGGGAACAGATTGTGACTCTTAATTAAAAGAAAAAAAGAAAATCTTTCCCCCAAGTCCTCATAAAAGCTAAGTGTACTATAGTCGAAAATATTTGTACCAAATTAGCATTGGAACCATGTGTCTGAACCAATTCAAAATACCATTTAAATGGAAATGGGACAACCATGGATTATGATTTCATAGTCAAAGCTCAAAATGTGTACAGTGACACCAACCAAAATATGAAAATGGCTAAATTCACACCAAATACCTAAGTATAAATAAAACCATTCACCATTATTGCTCAGAATCTGTCATTTTTTTCAGCATCATGCAAGTAATTTTCCAAGGACTTGCTTTGTTTACATACTGACCCTATTGTATCTATTGCCAAACCATGTGGATTCTTTTCAAACATGTAAGTCGGTTTGTGTTGAGCGTACTATCAAGAAAATCAACCACATTTTTCCATCATTCACAGAATTATCTGGGATCACACAGTCGCAGGCACAAAACAATATATTCCATAGAGTTGGCATCCTTCTTTTGCAAGTTTTGTAAAGGAAATTGGTAATTTACTTTAGGACCAAAGGAAAAAAAAAAAAAACTAAACCCATTGCTGCAGAGTCAGTTCTGACTCATGGTGACTCCACATGTTACAGAGTAGAATTGCCCACAAGGTTCTCTTGGCTGTAATCTTTATGGAAGCAGTTTGCCAGGCCTTTCTTCCATGGCACCACATGGTGAGTTTGAACTGTCAATCTTTACGTTAGTAGCCGAGAGCAAAACATTTGCACCATCCAGGCACCTTTAAGAAAGTGTAGCTATATAAGTGACTTTGGTTGCTTTGAACATTTCCATTTGGCTGCTAATATTCTGCCTGAATAAATAAAAATGGAAAATCAGTCTGTCTTCTATCTATAGTATTTTCACTTATAGAACAAATAATATAATAGGAAGATAACCAGAGAAAAAAATCATTTATTCAAATATTTATATAATCCCTTTTATGTTTAAGGTATTGAGATAAATATGGGGCAAATACTTCAAAGGTCTATACCATTTTCTAGTTTGTAACGTCAGTCTCTGTGTCTCTCTCCACATACATGAATATCTGTATACATGTACGCGTGTATACAGTTGAACAAATGACTTCTTCAGAGGTGATTTTGATCACATGTTCCTTCAGAATCTCATTTAAATCTCCCCCCATTGAGAGATGAGAAGGAGAAACGGGGCGGGGGGGAGTGTGCTGTGTTCATTTAAGTCAATCAAGATTTTCTCTGGTTAATCTAATTCTGTGTCCTTGTGATATTTTTTGAAGGGGGAAAGAAAAACGCAGGGTGTGGGGGAGGAAAAACATTTCCCCTTGGGAAATAAAAGAAAATTATGAAAAATTACTTGTTACAATTCTTGAGCTAAACAGAAAATGAAGGATAAGTGCCTCGGGATTTCTGGTCCATTCTCCGTTGCTAAATTCTAACCTAATTTGAAGAGGGTTTTCTAAAATAAAATTTCACATATCTTTCCATCACTGCATCCCCACATTCTCAATGCCACAAAAATGCCAGTTTGATTTAGGAGTTATTCTACTTTTTTGATTTGTTCTCAGTTTGAGATCTCCTGTATCAAAAAGAAGTGGCAAATTTCATGAGATTTTGAACCAAAGTTGAGTAAAACCTCAGTAAAACGGACTCCTCAAGAATGTTACGTATTGGGATTGCTCTTTACAATTCTTTACATGTTTGGAGTTTTTACCACGTTTGAACCATTCCTTTTTTTTTTTTTTTTTTGGTGGAAGTTTTTCTAATATGTATCTAACACTCCCCTGCCTTTTCTTTTGATTCAGGGTTGCTTCTCCTAGCTCCCGTGGCCTGTCATTCTTTCCTCTTATTTTTGTGGGTAGCTTCCAGGTTTCTTTTGTGCACAGAAATAAAACAACCTAGGTTAGTAGAACTAGAGAAAATACCAGATCATAGGAAAGCAGAATCATTTCTTTACTTACAAGGAAAGCACAAGAGAATCCACACAGACATTGCAATTTCTCTTTTTTATAGGGTAATTCTTGGTTTCTTTCTGGTTTTCCAACATATTTTCCTAATGAGAGATTAATAGCTGGATAGGTAAAAGTTTTGCAACTATTAAATAAAACAAAAAAATAAGCAACAGTAATGTTCTAAATGAAAAAAAAAAAACAAAGGAGTCTTATTCAGTTTGGGTTAACTACTGTCAAAATATAACATCTTGGAAACCCTGGTGGCGTAGTGGTTAGGTGCTACAGCTGCTAACCAAAAGGTCGGCAGTTCTAATCCGCCAGGCACTCCTTGGAAACTCCATGGGGCAGTTCTACTCTGTCCTATAGGGTCGCTATGAGTCGGAATCGACTCAACGGCACTGGGTTTTGGGTATATAAAGATATACTGTTAACCACTAAAAAGGCTCCTTTGGGTACAGAGAATGAGGAAGTCATTCAGAGGTGTGGTTTCTTGGGACACAGACCCACAAAATGTTGCCTAAACCAAAAACCAATCCCGTTGCTGTCGAGTTGATTCCGACTCATAGTGACCCTACAGGACAGAGTAGAACTGCCCCATAGGATTTCCAAGGAGCGGCTGCTGGATTCAAACTACCAACATTTTGGCTAGCAGCCAAACTCTTAATCACTATGCCACCAGGTTTTCCATAAATGTTGTCCATGAGACCCTAAATTTCTAATGATACCAGTGGACTCCATCAGGTTAAATATCCTAGAAGGCTAGAGGCTCATGTGGATATGAGTGTATTCTGTCTAGTTTAAACAAAAATGACAAGGCTTTAAGGCTCAGAGTGATCCAAAAGAAGAGTGTCACGAACCCTACCTCCCTTCCTTACCACCTTGTAGACCTCACCCACTCCCCCTCACTCTCTCTGGTTTAGGAAGGCAGACCTATCCAAGATAATTTTGCCTGGAGCCTTCTTGCAATGCACTGCACTTTTTGGCTTGGATCAGTGGCAGCCCTTGAACTAGAAATTGGACTTCCTTACTTCCAGTTTACTCATCTATCCACTATCAAATAACATGGTAATTTTGTGAACTATGAGGCCATTGTACTAGTTTTTTTAAGACTGACATAACAAATTTCCTCAAGCTGAGTGGCTTAAAACAAAAAAAATTTCTACTCTCACAGTTCCAGAGCCTAGAAGTCTGAAATTAAGGCATGCACAGGGCCGTGGTCTTTCTGAAGGTTCTGGGGAAGATTCTGCCTTGCTTCTTGCTATCTTCTGCTGGTTGGAGCCATCCTTAGTGTTCCTCGGTTTGTGGCTTCATTACTCAATTTCTGCCTCTGTCTTCACATGGCCTTCTTCTCTCTGTGTGTGTTCTCTGTGTCTCTGTGTCCAAATCTCACTCTCTTTCCACTTATAAAGACAGCAGTGATGGAATTCAGGGCCCGCCCTAATCCAGTATGACCTCGTCTTACCTTGATTATATCTGCAAAGGTCCTATTTCCAAATAAGTCACATTCTGAAGCTCTGGGTGGACATAAATTTTGGGGGGACACTATTCAACCCAGTACATCCATTATGGCCTTTGAATTACCATTTCAGAACCAAAAAAAAAAACAAATGCATTGCCATCAAGTCGATTTTGACTCATAGCGATCCTACAGGACAGAGTAGAACTACCCCATAGGGTTTCCAAGGAACAGCTGGTAGATTTCAACTGCCAACCTTCTGGTTAGCAGCCGACCTCTTAACCAGTGTGCTACCAGGGCTCCGAGAATTACCATTAGGACCTCTTATACGGCAGGTATGTCCTCAGGCCTCTGCCAGCTATAATCACTTCGCTATGGCACTATGAACACTAGACGCCATTTCTCCTGAACAATGGGTCAACCTCACAAAGCCTTCAAAAAATAACATGTGTTAAACTTCAGAATTTAAAGACAGACTATCCAAAACCGGATGGATCAGATTAATCTCTATATTTCTCTCTAGTTTTCCGTCCAACTAAGAGAAGTTGAACATAACCACAGCAGGGACACTATTGATGGGGCCCCAATGAAGTGTTTCAACAGGAAGTTAAAACAAATTGGTTGTTTCGATGGAATATTTTTAAAGGGGAATCAATCTCACTCCTTAAGAAATAGTCAGACAATCTTATATGAAATCAAATCATGTTTTCTGGAAGTATTTATCAAAATAAAGAGTTTGTAAGAGAGACTATTTTTTATCAGAAACATTCCCACATTTGCACTGACACTGCAACACGTGTATGATTTTAAAAACTGCAGTACGAACATTTCATTTTATTTTTAAACCAAATCTTTAAAAAGTGCCATGATTTAATAAGGAAACACGAAATCTCAAAACATAAAGTAAAATTTATCTTCTTGAGTTTCATTTAGTTCTTTTATCCCTTGGAAAGAGCATTACGCCTTCACAATGAATGAAATAATTGTTCTCTACAGGTCTAGTGCACATAAATAATCCATACTTTTGTATGAAATTTTCACAATACTTTAAGAAATTTTCTGGAAGTTTCTCTGATACTATTAAATTTGAAACCAAAAGATCTGTAATCAGGGTTATCTGAGTTTTATACTTTAATTCTCTTATCTCATTTGTACTGATATTATTCCTGAAGACCTTTTAGCCCAAACCTAGAGAACCTAAAAGAACTACAGGTTTACAAATGGAAGGAAATCTGGGTAGCCAGCAGAATGCCCTATTATAAGATAGCCTGACTTCTTTCAAACTGCTTTGTGCAAGTTTATCTAGACCTCTTTTTGGCACAACAAAGATATTGCTAACTCTTTATGGTCATTTCCTCCTGCCCATGTTATAAAAGCAAAATTAAAGTAAGTACTAGACTCAATGGTATAGGTATGTCTGCTTCAAAAAATAAAGAAGCCTATTTGGCTAGGAGAATTCTTCCGCATTCTGAGTCACAGCTCACAAATGGCAATGTTTCATTCACTTTTTCTGAAAATCTGCCATAAAGCAAAAGCAAAAAAAGAACAAAAAAGCAGCCTTTGGATTGCTAGACTGGTTCAGATGCAATATTTGCTTGAAGAGGGAAAAGAAAAGTGCACACTTTGGTAATTGAAACTCAAAGACCCCATCCTATGTTGTTAAATGCAGACTTCTTGACTGGCATCATGAGGAGTACTGCAATATAATTATTTTAATTGCCAATTCACATCTTTAAACGAAAGAACGTTTAAGGCTCTCTAGAGGTGCTGTTCTACAGCAGGAGTTTAATCCATCGAGGCATGTTTTAGCAAATGGGTGCTTTTGTCAACATTTCACTGGCACATCACCCGCAACATAACACCACGGCTTAGAATTTATATACGCCTTTCATGAGCAAAGTGCTTTAGAATAATTAATCCTCAGAATTCTCATTTGAGGGGCAAAGGAGTCATAGATTATAAAAATGAAGATTTCAGGCAAGAAAGAATTTGGGACAAACGATAGAGGGGTCGCTGTTTTGAGTTTGCAACAAAATGTCTAGCATCTCCGAAATCAGTAGCACTGTTTTGATACGATTCACGTGTCTCATCTTTTTGGGCACTATGAGCAGAATCACACTGTTTTCTTTATGCCCACTAAATTCTCGAAGTTTCAGCTCTACGCTAGAACGAGTGTTAAATTTTTAAATGCTGGAGGTTTTTCTGTACATCTTCAAGCATGGCGGAATCCCTAGATTTCTGGGTACGGAAATTCCTTTAACTTTGAGAGGCACGTGTGTTATTATAACACTCATTAGTCTGTTAGCATTATGGTGGAAGGCATAAGTTCACCACTCTACACCCAAGCTTCAACATGGTGCATGGCACACAGCTGCCTAGTAGTTATTCAAAAAATCTTCATTTAATAAAGAACTAGTGTTTTCTCAGTCTTATGCACCCATTCATTCATTCATCCAACCATTAATTGTTGAGCACTGTTACTTGCAAGGGAAACCTCGGTGGTGTGGTGGTTCAGTGCTACGACCCCTAACCAAAAGGTCAGCAGTTCGAATCCATGAGGTGCTCCTTTGAAACCCCATGGGGGCAGTTCTACTCTGACCTAGAGGATCCCTATGAGTTGGAATCTGCTCAACAGCAATGGGTTTTTTTGGTTACTTCCAAGGTATAGGATTAGTTCATTTAGCCAGAAGAGAGAAATAAATCTGTCTCTTGATTACATGGAGTTTGTAATTAACCAGAGGGGGACAGGTAAATGAAAAATCAAGATAATTAAAGTCTAAGATAGAGGGATGGGAGCACAAGATCAAGAACAAATATTTCTATTTGGTGAGGATTCAAAAAAAAAAAAAGCTTCACAAACGAGACAGTTTTTTTTTAAATAATTTTTATCATGCTTTAAGTGAAAGTTTACATATCAAGTCAGTCTCTCACACAAAAACCCATATACACCTTGCTAAAAAAAAAAAAAAATTCATATACACCTTGCTACACACTCCCAATTACTCTCCGCCTAATGAGACAGCCTACTCTCTCCCTTCACTCTCTCTTTTTGTGTCCTTTTTGCCAGCTTCTAACTCCCTCCACCCTCTCATCTCCCCCCCAGGCAGGAGATGCCAACATAGTCTCAAGTGTCCACCTGATCCAAGAAGCTCACTCCTCACCAGCATCCCTCTCCAACCCATTGTCCAATCCAATCCATGTCTGAAGAGTTGGCTTCAGGAATGGTTCCTGTCCTGGGGCAACAGAAGGTCTGGGGGCCATGACCACCGGAGTCTTTCCAGTCTCAGTCAGACCATTAAGTCTGGTCTTATGAGAGTTTAGGTCTGCATCCCACTGCTCTCCTGCTCCCTCAGGGGTTCTCTGTTGTGTTCCCTGTCAGAGCAATCATCGGTTGTAGCTGGGCACCATTAGTTCTTCTGGTCTCAGGATGATGTAGTCACTGGGTCATGTGGCCCTTTCTGTCGAGACAGTTTTGACTTCTGTTTTGGATGAACATGCCTTTGATACGTAGAATTCTGGGAGAACATTCTGGGAGAACATCCCAGAATGAGTAAAGTTCAAGACATAGGAATTGCTTTCCTGCTCCCACTGATTTGGGGGAATTTGTAGCTAAAATCATATTATTTTGGAAATTCTGGATGACAATGGTTTGCGATTACCATATAAATTGCTTGTATGTAAATGTATGCTTCTACAGTGCTTGAGGATACGTTTTATTCTTTTAAATATTTTAAAATACTCCTAAAATTGTTTCCCTATATTAATATGTATTATGTGAAAAACTGGGGGAATTTAAGCCTCTTTTGAGTATAAGGCTGAAAAAATATGGGTATGACACTATACATGGAAAAATGTAATAAAGCTACAAGAACTCATTATAAACATATTTTTTCATATGTATTATGTGAGAAATGCTGTAGTTCATAAAATGATGTCTAACATTGCAAACCCACCATAAATACTCAATAAAAGTCTGTTAAATTAAACATTCCCCCATGAGTTTACAATCTGAGGGGAATATGGGTGACTCCAAGGAGCCCCGGTGGCACAAACGGCAAAGCTCTCAGCTGCTAACTGAAAGGTTGGCAGTTAGAACCCACCCAGCGGCTCCGTGGGAGAAAGGCCTGGTGATCTGCTCCTGTAAAAATTACAGCCTAGAAAACTCTATGGGGCAGTTCTGCATTGTCACGTGGGGCCGCCATGAGTTGGAATAGGCATGAAGGCATCTAACAACAACAACAGAGGAACGCCAGAGAATGAGGAAGTGACTGAATGTCCCATGAAGTTTGAGATCACCACAGCTGTTGGGCTGTGGGCAAGGTACAGAGTGCTGAATCAGTACCTGAATCCGTCTTCCAGCTCCAAAACGAACGTTCTTTCCAATACGCCAAAGCTGCATTTATTCCATTGGATAACTCCTTAGTGGGATAACTTAAGCTTCAGTACCAGAATCACAAAGTGGCCTTAGGTGTTTACGCTTGTTATTTTTCTTCCATTCTCTTATTGCTACACCTGTCCCACTGGGGCCCATCTTCTCTAACTTTTGAGTTCACCTCTCACAAAAGCCAATGGAAACTTCAGCGAAGCCTCAGGGAGCCCAGGCAGTCCTCTCTGCCAGCCCAAGGCCTACTCAGGAAGGCACTGGTACATCAGCTATTGGCACTTGCAGATTAGGTGCCCTGGGTTGGAAAATCTTACTCTATCATAGAGCAGCTCTTCTCCCAGTACGTGCCAAATGTGGTACTTAGTGAATTATAATAATCTCCTGCAAATGTCAGTAAATGCCGGTGTACACAGCTTCAAGGCCAATTTAGATATCTGCTGCAGTGTATCTGCCATTGAGACAGACCTTCAGCGAGATGGATTGACACAGTGGCTGCAACAATGGGTTCAAGCATAACAACGACTGCAAGGATGGTGCACGACCAGGCAGTGTTTCATTCTGCTGTGCATGGGGTCGCCATGAGTTGGAACTGATTCAACGGCACCTAACAACAACATTTTAGCAATGGAGTTGTTTGGAAGACAACTTACAGTTTACCTTCATTTTCAGCTTAAATAAAAAAAAAAAAAAATACAGAAGCCCAAATCAGTGTGTCCAAGATCACAACTCTGGAAAACCAACCTATCTACCTTTCAACTGCCTGGGGCCAGAGCCTGGGGGTGGGGTGGGAGGAGACAATCCTAATGAGTCCAGGTCTTTTCCTAAAGGCCAAAAAACCCCAGTAATCTTAGGTAACAATATTTCAGTACAACTGGTTTCCTTTGTAATCTCACATATTTTTCACTTTGTGCATTGAAAATTATTATTCTGAAAAGAGAATAGGCTTCCCAGGACTGCCAAGGAAACCTAAGCAAAGTAATTAGAACTCTGCCTAATGGTTTTAAATATATATTTTAGCTTTTTAAGTTTATATGAGAATTAATACTGTTAAGATTTCACTTTTCTTTTTTTAATTATTTTTCATTGTCCTTTAGGTGAAAGTTTACAGCACAAGTTGATTTCTCATTCAAAAATTTATACATATTGTTTCGTGACATTGGTTGCAATCCCCAAATTGTGACAGCACACTCCCTCTCCCTTCTTACCCCGTGTGCCCTGTGTCCATTTGACCAGTTCCTGTCACTTCCTGCCTTCTCATCCTGCTTTTGACAAGGAACTGCCCATTTGGTCTCATATATTTGAGTAAATGAAATGCATGTTTCACAAGCCTATTATTTTTTGCTTTATAGGCCTGTCTAATCTTTGAATAGTGGGCTTCAGGAATGATTTCAGTTCTGGGTTAACAGAGTGTCCAGGGGTCACAGTTTTGGGGGTTCCTCCGGTCTCTGTCAGACCATTAAGTCTGTTTTGTTGTTGTTTTTTTTTTTTATGTGAATTTGAGTTTTGGTCTATGTTTTTCTCCTTTTCCATTCAGGACTCTCTGTTGTGTTCCCTGAGAGAGTGGTCATTGGTGGTACCCAGGCACCACCTAGTTCGTCTGGTCTCAGACTGGTAGAGCCTCCGGTTCATTTGGTCCCTTAGTCCTTTGGGCTAGTATTCTGCTCGTGTCTTTGGTTTTCTATGATCTCGTTTTTCTTTGGTGTACTGTAGAGGCAGCTGCCGTTATAAGGATCAAGACATAATACACTAGAGTACAACTTGAAAAGTGCTATGAAGAATGCAAATGTGAGTAAAACACGATAGCTGCTTTGCAGAACAAACAATGGAGAGAGAAGGAGAACCAATCTAACAGAATGCTGACTGGGGGTTGAAGCAGAGCTCAGCCACGAGCCCTTTGGGTGGCCTTGGATAGGTCACATCACCCCCAGGGCCTTCTTTTCCACATCTGTCAAAAAGCGCAGGGCCAGTTGACTTTCTGACGTCCTTTCCATGTTTAAAAGACTGTGCTGAATTGTCCCAGGCTCTGTAATTAGAACATACTCCGATTGTGGGTGTAACCGAAGGCAGTTAATATATTTCAGGGCCAGAGATAATAATTACACCTTTCCTTCCTTTTTTTTCCTTTTATGCCTAGTTTTGAGCCTCCTGGACTAAAATCCAGCTGTTAGAAGGCTAAGGTGAGCAAAAACCAAGCCACACATGTTGCTGTTGAGTCAATTCTGACTCATAGTGACCCTATAGGACAGAGTAGAATTGCCTCATAGGGTTTAAAAGGAGCAGCTAGTGGATTTGAACTGCCAACCTTCTGGTTAGCAGCCAAGCTACTAACCACTACACCAGTACATAATAACACACACTTCCTAATTCACTAAACACCCTGGAGCTAGAGGTAGGGGTTTAAGGAGGTACGTCTAATACGGAAAAAGCCCTGGTGGCACAATGGTCAAAGTGGTTGGCTGCTAACTAAAAGGTTGGCAGTTCGAACCCACCAGCTGCTCTGTGGGAGAAAGATATGTCAGTCTGGTTGTTTAAAGATTTACAACCTTGGAAACCCTGTGGGGCAGTTCTACTCTGTCCTTTAGGGTCGCTTTGAGTCAGAATCAGCTCGAAGGCAGTGGG
The DNA here is from genome assembly GCF_030014295.1 of Loxodonta africana. Lineage (NCBI taxonomy): Eukaryota > Metazoa > Chordata > Mammalia > Proboscidea > Elephantidae > Loxodonta > Loxodonta africana. The sequence goes on along the minus strand of NC_087342.1, from coordinate 22,776,661 downwards.
TTCCTTTGGAGGGGTCTAACCAGGCCAGGCACTATGCTAGGCGCTAAGAACTCAAAAGTACATTAAATATGGTCTTTGAACCTTAGACATTCAACAGCTTAGTAAGGGAAATGGCCATGCAGAAAACAAATAGTGACTATAAAGACAGTTTATTATCGTAAGTCCCAAAGTAGAAATATAAATGAAGTATTTTGAGGACACGAAGAAGGTAGTGAATCAGTGCTGGTGGCGGTGGGGGAGTCTGGAAAGTTTTGCCACAAGTCTTGCATTTGAGCCCGATCTTAAGGACGAGGAGGAGTTAAACAAACAGGGTGAAGAGCATTGCAGGCAGACACCCTCATATGTGAAGGCAAGAAGGAGCAGAATGGACCACAATGCCTCTCCTTCCCCGTATCTATTTTAGTTGCATTACAGATAAATGGGATTTTCACCATGGGAAACCATCCACATCGAACAATTCTTCTCTCAGCAAAATCCTAAAGGGAACATTTTAAACTCCCTTTTATAACTGCCAGGAAAATGATGTGTGCCAACGTCCTTATTTAGAAGAAACAGCCCTTCCTTTTTTTAATCAAACAATGTATCGCTTGCCCGGTAGAACTGGAACTAAATTCTTCTGCATTTCAGATGTTAATTGGAATTTACTTATTTTTTTTTTTTTGGAAGGCTCATGAATATAGTCTGTCAGCAACTAAACAAATTTACACAAAGAAAGGGAGGAAAAAGGACAAAAGCGGGCTTCGTGAAAAGCAAGGAAATGCAGAAAAATCAAATTCTGTCAACCTCGTGGACAAAAACATCGACCTGGAGGATGTCCTTGCCAGGTTAGGACACGTTCCTTTTCCAGCTGCTGTCAACCTGGGCTCAGCTCCTCTCAGAAAGGCCTGCCTGCCTGGCAGCTGCTGGGAGACGGCAACCCCTCCTAGCAACAGATGGAGCCAATCGGAAGCCAGCAGCAGTGATCCCTGCTGTAAAGGACAGTGACATCTCATTTATCGGGCAACTCCAGTGAAGACTGTATGGTGCTTAAGATAATTACCAAGAGGCTGAAATGTACATTCTCAAGCTCCAGAAACTATTTTATTTTAGTCAATCTGATCGGAAATTTGTCTCAAGTTAGAAACGTGTATGTGTATTTAAATTACAAGTCTACATCAGAGTGTAGTGAACTGTGCTTAGGCTTTGGAGCGAATAGATTGGAAGTTGCCTGTCTGTGTTATCATTGACTACTCATGTGTTCTTAGGTGTGATCGTTTCTCTGGGCCTTAATTTTCTCATCTCTTAAAACAGGATAGACACACCCACATGACCTAACATACCTCACAGGGATATTGTGGGATTCATAAAAAAATTAGTGGACGCTGAAGCCCTTTGAAACTGCCAAGTGCCACATAAATAGCATTAACTAAATTTTCTTATTATTAAAAAAGCAATATTTGATAGAGTTAAAGGCTTCAGCTTCCATGTGGGTAATCTTGAATAAGTCACCTTATCATCGTTTCCTCACCTGTCAAAGGATCTAATTTCAGGACATATTTTGGGGAGTTGCTGTGAACACTGAATGAATAGCTCAGAAATGTTAACTAGCATAATTATCATCACCATTTTATCATTTAATACTGTGAGAATGTAAGGTGGGATGAAACTGGATAGCACCATTATTCCTACGGAAACCCTGATGGCATAGTGGTTAAGAGTTCAGCTGCTAACCAAAAGGTCGGCAATTCAAATCCACCAGGTGCTCCTTGGAAACTTTATGGGGCAGTTCTACTCTGTCCTGTAGGGTCGCTATGAGTCAGAATTGACTCCACAGCAGTGGGTTGGTTTTTTGTTTTTTTTTTTTTTTTGGTTATTATTCCTACATGTTATCAGAAGGGACCAGTCCCTGAAGAATGACATCATGCTTGGTAAGGTAGAGGGGTCAGCAAAAAAGAGGAAGACCCTCTACGAAATGGACTGACACAGTGGCTGCAACAATGAGCTCAAACACAGCAAAGATTGTGAGGATAGTGCAGGACCAGTCAGTGCTTCCTTCTGTTGTACATAAGGGTTGCTATGAGTGAGAACTGACTCGATGGCACCTAACAACAACAATGACACATAAGATTAGGTAAACTAGCATTAGGAGCCCTGGTGGCACAGTGGTTAAGAGCTCGGCTGCTAACCAAAAGGTAGGCAGTTTGAATCCACCAGCTGCTCCTTGGCAACCCTATGGGGCAGTTCTACTCCGTCCTACAGGGTCGCTATGAGTGGGAATCAACTCAATGGCAATGGGTTTTTTGTTTGTTTTGAAGAGCTTGAGCTTCTAAATTATTACACTGTGAAGGCTTTAGAAATGTGTACATATCTGTTAACGAGGTGGTACACTTGGATGGGTGTACGCTTAAATCAAAGGAGCTCTGGTGGCACAACAGTTAAGTGCTTGGCTGCTAACCGAAAGGTTGGCAGTTCAAACCTACCCAGCCACTCCGTGGGAGAAAGACCTGGAGATCTGCTTTCCTAAAGACTACAGCCAAGAACCTATCCAAGTGTACCAACTCATTAGCAGATATGTATACACTTCTAAAGCCTTCACAATAATAATAATTTAGAAGCTCAAGCTCTTCAAAACAAACAAACAAAAGGCTTGTTGACATCAAGTTGACTCCAACTCATAGCAACCCTCTAGGACAGAGAAGAACTGCCCCATAGAGTTTCCAAGGAGCACCTGGTAGATTCAAACTGCCGACCTTTTGGTTAGCAGCCACAGCTTTTAACCACTATGCCACCAGTGTTTCCAAAGTCAAATACTAGGCCTAACAAATATTAATCTTATTAGGATACCTCTTCTCTCATAGCTGGTATTTTGTGGTCAAAGCCACTGGTGTTTATAGCTGCAGGACACGCATTCACAATGAGGACTTGAATTCTACTGTTTTCATCCCTTTTCCCACTTTTTGCTCCAACATCAGTGTTAAAATTCTGTCACACCTCTCCAATTGTGAGGGAAGTCACACCTTTGTGTTACTTTAAACAGACAAAAAATATAATTCAATTAATGTGTGTTGAACACATTAAAGAAAAATTTATTTACTATTTAATCTCTATTAAATTCTGATTAAATTGACAATTTGAATAAAATCTGCTTTGTTTTAATAGCTTTATTGAGATATAATTCACACACCACACAGTTCACCCATTTAAAGTAGATAATTCAATGGTTTCTAGTATATTCATGGAGTTGTATAACCATCAATTTTAGAACATTTTCATCGTACCAAAAAGAAACTCCACGCCCTTTAGCACTGACATACTATCTCCCCCTCCCCTGCCCACCCTCCACCAGCCCAATCCAACCACTAACATACTTTCTATCTCTATAGATTTGACTGTTCTGGGTTTTCCATAGAAATAGAACCATATAACGTGTGGTCTTTTGTGACTGGCTTCTATCACTTAGCATAATGTTTTCAAGGTTTATTGATGTTATAGCATGTATTAGTACTTCATTCCTTTTTTGTTGTTGTTGTCAAAAATATCTTCCTGCATTAATAGACCACACTTTATCCATTCATCATAGATAACGGACAGTTGATGCACATTTGAGTTGTTTCTACTTTTAGGCTTTTATGAATAATGGTGCTATAAAGTTCATGTACAAGTTTTTGCATGGATCTTTGTTTTCATTTCTCTTGCGGATGTACCTAGAAGTGGAATTTCCGGGTCATATGCTTGCTAACTCTATGTTTGCTAACTCCACCTTTTGTGGAGCTGTCAGGCTATTTTCCGAAGTGGCTCCACCATTTTACATTCCAGCAAGCAGTGTGTGGGGGTTCTAACTTCTCCATATCCTCTCCAACACTTGTTATTATCTGTCTTTTTTGATTACTCTTATCCTAGTGGATGTGAAGTGGTTGGTATCTCATCGCGGTTTGATTTGCATTTCTGTGATGGCTGATGATGTTGAGCATCATTTCATATGCTTATTGGTCATTTGTAAATCTTCCTTGGAGAAACGTTTATTCAGATATTTTGCCCATTTTTTAATTAGGTTATTTGTCTTTTTAGTACTGAGTTCTTTACGTATTCTATACACAAGTTCTTTTTTTTTTTTTTATCAGAGCCATTATTTGCAAAATTTGCTCCCACTTGTTGTCTGTTCAATTTCTTGATGGTGACCTTTATAGCACAGAAGTTTTGAATTATGAGGAAGTCCAATTTATCTATTTTTCCTTTGTTGTGCATGCTTTTGATGTCATATTTAATAAACTACTGGTGAATTCAACCTCACAAAGCTTTGTCCCTATGTTTTCTTCTAAGAGTTTTATAGTTCTACGGCCCAATGGTTAAATGGTTGCTAAGCAAAAGGTAGGCAGTTCAAATCCATCAGCTGCTCCTTGGAAACCCTAAGGGGCAGTTCTCCTCTGTCCTACAGGCTCACTATGAGTCCGAATTGACTTGACAGCAATGGGTTTGGTTTTTTGGTTCCTAGCTTTAGGTCAATGATTCATTTTGAGTTAATTTGTGTATACGGTGTGAAAATTAGCTTTTAAAATAAGAAATTTTTTTTTCTTGGTAACATGTTATAAAGTAGACTTCAGAATCTTCAGATAATGCCAAAGAAGTTTTTTTTTTTTTTATTGAAATAACTAGGAAAGCACCTGAAAAGTCCTTAATAATATTAGCAATGAAGAAAGTATTTCACCAAGCATTATACAAATTTTTAAACATGTACTATTTATTCCTGGATTCTGTGAAAAAAGAGTCAAGATACAAGGGTAAAACAAATAACAGAAAGAAATCAATGACAGAAAATAATGTAGTTTCAGAAACTTTTTTTTTTAACACGAAGATATAAATTTATCATGCTTCTATAACACTGTACTACCTCTTTCATGGTGCTTAGAAATCGCAATCTTTTATTCTGGCATCAGAGCACAGTATTTGCCTCCTTCTGTGGTGTTCCATGATTGGAGCACCTATAATAGTATTCTGCACACAGTAAGTATAAATATTTGAAACTGAATAAACAAATAAATTCACTTGTTGCAAAATAAGTGAATATTAGAACTGGTATTTCAGATAAAGGGAATCTAACAGAAGCAGCAAAATTCAGTAAGGTTTCCAAGTATTTTACACCTACAGATATTTTGCACTCCTTCTTCCCTTGGTTAGCATCACATCCCCTAGTTTGGTGCGTGGCTATCTCTTGTATTCATCCTTCAGGCTTTAGCTTAAATATCATCTCCTTAAAGAAGTGCTCTTGGCACTCTTGTCTAAATTAGTTTTACCCATCATTTGCTACTACAGAAGTATATTTAGTCCCTTCATGGACTAACCCTAAACAGTAAACGCTCATATTTATTTGTGTTCATGTTGTCTGTCTCTCCCACTAGCATGGAAATGTATTTCATTTTATGCCCAGTGCCTAAGACAATGTGTGGCACATGTTCCATTCTAAATAACTAAGCGGTAAGTGATTAGTCAATGTGAGCATGGAAAACCTGCTGATCCCTGGATTTTCATGAGAGCCACAAGCAGACATACCCACAACAAAGTCAATGCTATATTTTCCTCCATGGTAGCATTCAGTTCACTAGCACTCTCTCAAAGTTCCCTGCAAAGAGAACCTTTGCCCATCTAGTAAAATAGAGAAATAAAAGTTGAAGTACTAATGCTTATCGTGTTTTTACTCAAATAACGAATGTGTTATATGTTTTCTGCCATCCATGCAACCCCCTGGGGCATTATTTTCCCAGGTGCCCTGTGAACATTTTATGTGTGTGGGTGCGTTATTTATGAAAAATACGGTACTCATCCTTGCCTTAGCTATAGAAAGAAATTTCACAGGAAATATCCAGTGATTTGCCATGAGAGCTCAACAAGCAGAAAGCTTCCATCTCCAAATCCCAGAAGAATTCTTATCTCTTTGGGCCTGAATAAAATTAGAGGTTCTCTCTCTTTCTTTTAATCTCTAGAGTTCAATATTTAGCTTCAGAGGAGAAGTTAATAAACTTCTCAACTAATATTTAGGGCCATTCAAAAGATCTTTTGCAATTTAATAGAGAGACTACACATGTATACCTATGCCTCAATCTGTGTGCAGTCTCTCTCTCACTGTCTCCTTGAAGTCTTACACTACATACATTTAGATTTTTGGTCTGGAGAGTTATGGAAGTGTTAAGATGCCCAGCCAATATCCATTTTCCCTTTCTTATTAATAGAACCCTGATTTTGATGGGCATGGCAATGTGCCCCTGCTTAAAATAAAAAGAAAAAAAACATTTCCCAGTTCTCTTTCCATTCTAGGGTGGCCACATAGCACAGTTCTATCCAGTGAGTCCTAACAGATGCCTGCTGGAATTTTTGGTAAAGTGTGCTTTCCTGATGAAGGCACCATTCCTACCTCAATGCCTAGAGTATGTACATGGTGGCTGGGAATGTAGAAACCATCTCGTATCACAAGGCCAAGGACAAATAAATGTAAAGACCCTGGCCCTAATGAGTGTGCTCGGACAAGAAAGCACCACCATAGCTGTCTATCTCTAGATCTCTGGTTACTTAAAGGAAACTTAACCCTTAATTTCTTCAAGCCACTGTTACGCGGGTCCCTTTGGCTCACAGTCAAACTTAACTATTTGACACAAAGGAAGTGAAGTTATGAAAACTGTCATTAAGAGTTGATCGTGGGAAGTGAAAAAATCGCAAGAGGGAATTTACAAACTAGATATGAGGTTTTGTGAACAGATGTTCACTTCAGGTTACCCGCTGAGTCATACAAAGCAGAGTGCATAACACAACTGCTTCGTTATTGCCCTAACCCTAACTCAGGGCTCTTTTTAGGGTGAATAGGGCACTATCAATAAGTACGCTAAGTCACCAAGCATAAACAGGAACTATTCTAAACAAACCAAGACATATGGTTTGCCCACAGGAGACTGATATTCTCAGTGGCTCCAAGATAAAGTTCTTTCTTTCCAATTGGCACTGACTGAAAAATATCTGCCACTTACATTTCTATGTATCTAATCAATTTCCCCAAATTAAATACTAGGTTTCTAAACTTGCTGGTGCAGAATGAGTCTTTAGGAGCTCCATGAAGGCAGCAGACTTTAGGCTAGAGAAGAAGGTCGTACTTTCTGATCTCTCCCTGTCTACCATTGTTTCTTACTTGGCCACCTATCAAGGTGTTTTTTTGTTTTGTTTTATTTTGTTTTTTTAATATTCTTTTTCTCTGTGCTGTTTGTTCAAGAGTAATAAACAGGAGTGGCAAAAATGGTTAAGAGCTCAGCTACAAACCGAAAGTTTTGGCTGTTTGAACCCACCCAGAGGCGTCTAAGAAGAAAAGCCTGGTGATCTACTTCCAAAAGATCACCCACCCAAACCAAAAAAAAAAAAAAGATCAGTCATTGGAAACCCTATGCAGCACAGTTCTGACACCATGCGACTGCCATGAGTTGGAACGGACTCGACAACAACTGGTTTGGCTCTGTGATTTGGTCTGTTCAAAGGATCAACACCTCTGAAGACTTGGCCATTAGAAACACCTGCTTCTGCTTCACCACATCTCTGTTTCATTCAAATCTCAGCTGAAAACACACTGATTTTCCCTTTACGTCTAGCACTCATAACTTCCTTCTCTTTACCCTTCCTGAAATTCCATGAACGTCATGGCATATAGATTCATTTTATGTAGCACGTTTTACTCCAAGTGACTTATATAGGGAGGTATTTCCTGGAAAGAAAGTTCTTAGAAGTGGAAAAACTGCCTCATGCTAGAAAATAAATAAATAAAAGTAAAAAATGATCTGTATCTTTTGGTGGTTTTCTTGTTACAAACCCAACAGATATTCAAATATAAAAACTACTAATTCTTACATTGGTGTCATGGATTGAATTATTTCCTCCCAAAATATTTGTCAACTTGGTCAGGTCACGATTCCCGGTATTGTGTGGTTGTCCTCCATTTTGTGATCTGATGTAATTATCCTCCATTTTGTCATGTGCTATAAATCTTAACCTCTATATGTTAATGGGTAGAATTAGTTTGGGGTGTATCTTGAGTCATGCCCTTACTAAGGCTGTGCATGACTCAAGTCACAGTCTTACTCAAGTCGCAAACTTACTCAAGTCACAACTTTTATCTTAGGAGAGAGAAATAAAAGGAGAGAGAAGCAAGAAGAAAGAGAAGGGACCTCACTGCCACCAAGAAAGAAGAGCCAGGAGCACAGTGTGTCCCTTTAGACCTGGAGTCCCTGTACTGAGAACCTTGTAGACCCAGGGGAAGATTGATGCCAAGATACATGGAGATTTCCAAGGGACACCAGGCTCACAGATGTTGAAAGGAGACAAAGACTTTCACCCAGAGCCGACACAGAAAGAAAGCTTCCCCACTGAGCTGGCACCTTGAATTCAGACTTCCAGCCTCTTAAACTGTGAGAGAATAAATTTCTGTTTGTTAAAGTCATCCACTTGTGGTATTTCTGTTATAGCTTCACTAGATAACTAAGGCGATTGGTGTGGGAGGGTGGAAGGCAAAGGAAGGCAGAGCTGTCTAATAACGACTGGGAAACTGCTTTGGAAATCAGGCTGGCCCAGGAAGCCATAACAAAGTCATAACTCTTCCGAAGGAACCTGCTTGCTGGGTGATCCTTCAGCAGGAGCACCACAGAGAACAGAGAGTAAATGGAGCTTCAGCTTTCTCTGAGACTCTCCTATGAAAATTGATTCATCTCTTTATCAGTTTATTAGGTTTTGTTTTGTTTGTTTTAATCCAATAAAAACTGGTTTAAGCAAGAGGGCAATTGCCTCATGTAACTGAACATTTCATCGGTAGGGCTCCTTTCAGGTATGTCTTGATGGACAACGTCAAAGGATATGCGTGACATCTGACTTCTCCATCTTTTGACCTAGACTTTCTGTTCTCTGAATATCAGCTTTATCCTTAGGCTCTCCCCTTGTGGTTTTAAGATGGTAGCATTCGTCTTATCCTCTCAGCTCCAACTCCAGTTTAAAAAAAAAAAAAAAGGCAGCTCCCTTTCAACTTTCTTGGGCCTGAAGCTCACTGGCCCTACTTAGATGACAAGTGCTATACAACTAATCTACCACGTCAGAGTGACTAAAGATACTGATTGGACTAGGCGAACCAGGGACCACCACTAAAAGTAAGGGTGTGATTAACCCTCCACGAAACTCATGGATCGATGGTACAGAACTGATTGAGGGTATACCAAGTGTCATGGATTGTATTATGTCCCCCCAAAATGTGTGTATCAACTTGGTTGGGCCATGATTCCCAGTATTGTGTGGTAGTCCTCCATTTTGTGATTGTAATTTTATGTTGAGAGGATTAGGGTGGGATTGTAATGCCAGCCTTACTCAGGTCACCTCCCTGATCCAATGTAAAGAGAGTTTCCCTGGGGTGTGGCCTACACCACCTTTTATCTCTCAGGAGATAAAAGAAAATGGAAGCAAGCAGAGAGCTGGGGACCCCCTACCACCAAGAAAGCAGTGCCAGGAGCAGAGTATGTCCTTTGGACTTGGGGTTCCTGCGCAGAGAAGCTCCTAGTCTGGGAGAAGATTGATGAGAAGGCCGACAGAGAGAGAAAGACTTCCCCTGGAGCTGACGCCCTGAGTTTGGACTTTTAGCCTACTTTACTAAGAAGAAATAAATTTCTCTTTGTTAAAGCCATCCAGTTGTGGTATTTTCTGTTATAGCAGCACCAGGTCACTAAGACACCAAGCATCTTTTTTAATATATCTAATTATGGCTAACATAGAGCTTGGATTATGTACTATGGGTTTATATGCACATTTTCATTTAATCCTTCCATGAGTCAGAATTGACTCGATGGCAGTGGGTTTAGTTTTTTTTTTTTTTTATAATCCTGTAAGTGGAGCCCTGGTGGCGCAGTGGTTAAGAGCTATGGCAAGCTACGGCTGTTAATCAAAAGGTCGGCAGTTCAAATCCACCAGCCACTCCTGAGGAACCCTAGGGACATTTCTACTCTGTCCTGTAGCATTGCTATGAGTCAGAATCGACTCATTGGCAAGGGGTTTATAATCCTATAAAGCAAGCATTATCATTATCACCCCTCTTTTACATGTAAAGCACCTGAGTTTAGAAGGTTAAGAGTACTGTCCAGTGACATAAAGAAAGCAAGCGACAGAGCTAGGATTCAAATCCAGTTTTATTTCTCTAAAGTTCACATTCTTCAATACTACAGAATACTGCCTGATTCACTAATGACTAAAGAAACACAATCCAGCAATTTTGGAAATATGACTACATGTTTGCTCAATGTGCCACAATGTCAAGAAGGAAGGAAAAAAACATAAAACTTGGTATCATTTTTTCAATGATTCTGCCAATGCTCCTCATTAGTACTGTTCTTAGAAGTTTAATCCTGTTTTTATTTTTCAATGGAAAATGTTATTAGAAGCACATATGCTAATTCTCACAATGAAGGCTAGCTCTGGAGCTAAAGTATTAATATTTTCCAGAAGTTATAAATTCTTGGAATAAAACCAACACCACTTACTACTGAAAACATTGTAATAAGGTAAAAATACATGCTTACCATTATCTAATCCCCACTGAAGTATGACTAAAGCCTGTTGATGCTTTTTAAAGAAAGACAATCTAACCCCAATAGAGAAAAATCCAGGTCACATGTTTCCAAGCGACAGCTGTCAGATTCCTCAGCTGGCAGCATTCCTTTTTTTTTTTTTAGTGTAAAATAATATCCCAGTTCAATTAATTAATATATGGGGAGAAGGAGGACAAATAGCAAAAATGGTACCTCCTTCCTATGGCCAAAAACTATCCTAAGATAAAAAGGAAATGTTATAAAATTCAAGGAAACCACACTACGTGAGGAGAAAAAAAGTACGTAAATGACCTAAAGTGAATATTTAATAATCTAGTAATTGCTATTTAATAATATTTAATAATTTAAAAAATATTTAATAATCTAGTAATTGCTGAACAAGCCTTTGTGATTTGACCTTGGATATCTCTCAGGCATCATTAACTTCAAAACTCTATGATTCATTTGGCATTAATGGCTGAGGTTCTCCTCTCTCTCCCTCCTTGGCTCTCTCCCTCTCTACTTCCCTCCCCTCCTCTCAATGTTAGAAACTCTTCAGGGACACCACTTTTGTCCCAAGGAGTAGCTCTGAATATGCCTCGGGTTTCCTACCTTTCCGTGAGGAAGTAAGGTAATGAGGAAATTCAGATTCCATAATGGTACCTCTATTCTAGATAAGTTAAAACACACACAAACACACACACACACACACACACAAAACTGCCATTTCCTTTCAAGATGGGTAGGAAATTGTGTACTTAGGGATGAACCCTAACGACCGGCTGGCTTCCCAAGAAGATGCCCAGGCCAATTTTTGCTGCCCCCTCCCACTTTTATACACAGTATTACGTATAGAAAGGAAAACATGGTAACGTCACTCTTAAAACTACAACTTAGGATCAGCCTCGACAGTGAAGAAGGATGAGTAGTAAGATTCTTCTAGCCAACTTTAAATCTTTCAACTTTAACATCAAAGGACAGTCATATCCTATTCAAAGCTGAACCAATTAACTGAACTTGAAAATGCCTAGGGTCAAATCTTGAAAATTATTACAAAAGACCATAGAGTAAAGACTAGACAGACATTGAATTACCGCCAGAATTAAACTACGTGAGATACATCCATCAGCTGATTCAATGAGATTTTAGCAGATGCCTTCACATGGGGCTTGCAGATTTCAGTGCTATAGCAGAAATGAGGAGATATGAGACATGATCTCTAACTTGGATCTGATAGGAAACATATCGCATGAAAACAAACAACTCCAACAAAAGAAAAAAAGAGGATATGCAGCTAAATGCCTACTGAATATGAAATGTGGAAATTATTTTGGCTGCAAAAAGTAGGAAAATTCTTGCTGGGTCTTGAATGATGTGACAATTTGGCCATCTATGATGACAGAGAAGTGAAAGAAAATAGAATAATATAAAAAGTACTTTTTCCCATTGCCCACGTTGCAAACATATACTAGTTTTGGGGTTTTTTCCTCACAGCGCTCAATAGCAGCCATCTCTGTTCTTTCTCAGTAGACTCCTCCATGTATCTCAGTAGCTCTTGGCTCAGTTTTTCGATATAAAATCAGCATCTTCTCACAAATTTGACACTGTCTGCTCTGGCTGAAGCACCAAATTAGGTATGGAATTCTCAGAAAAAAAAGAACAAGAATCCAGCCAGCAATCTCACTCTCATTCTCCTGATTGTTGTTGTTTTCTGATGTTACCTTTAAATAATGGCATCACAAACCCAACGACAGGCTGTCCTGGCTTTCAAAAGAATCATGCTCTTGACATTATATTGAACAATACAGAGTGACACATCCTTAATTGCAACAGCAAATAGGAAAAATAATGTTGATTAAAGAAATGAGCATTGAACTAGAATTTCCTTTTTCTTAACCTACCTCACCTATACTGAATGACCTCAATTTAATCACTTAACCTCTCTGTTTCCCAAATATACCTTTTGTCACTTGGCAATAATGCTGTTGAAGTTATTGCAAGGCTCAAAGAAGATAGTTTATATCAAAGTGCAGAAGAAATGCGAAACACTATACGATGGGAAAGTTTCATCTTACGTAAGTACAACGGCAGCGTGGTACTATAAAAAGCTCAGTGTTTTTGAAGTTAAGACCTGGGTTTAAGTTCTGGTTCTATTATTTAGTAGGATGGGCTTATTTAAGTCAACAAATCTCTCTAAGGCTGTTTTTCATGAATACCCGATAGTTCATGCCTGCCCTTCCTCACAGGGTTGCTGTGAAAAATAAGCACAAATCTAAAAGCTCTTTAGAAACAATAAAAACTAGTTATATTATTATTCTTACCAGCATGTCCATGAGTACTGCTGCTATGAATCTCATTGGTATAGCTTCTCTCAGGACAACTCATAAGAATACCTCTTGTTTGTCAGAAGACAGATTGACCTAAAGGAGTGACTTGATCACTGATTTAGCTTAAAATATATTCCGGTTCTATGGGTTAAGGATGGTATAAAACAATAAAAATTTGTGTTCATGTAATTTGACTTTAGTTTTTCCCTCAGTAGGAAAACAAATTCTCATTAGTTCATTAAGATACATAATGCAGATTTTGGAAATAATCGCCATAAGGCCAGAGCATTATTTATATAATTGTTTTAAGTTTATAAAGTAAATAAGCAATGGCTGTGGTCAGAAAAAGAAACCTTTTGAAAACATCTTAATCATTATTAATCACCGAGGTGCCAGTGATATGTCTGCTAAGCACATCGAACACTACATTTAAAAAAGGCCTCTGAATGTCTATTTTCACTGATAATATTTAGGTTAGTTATAATTTCTAGACATGCTTCATATTATTCAAACTGAATTCTTCTAAGTGCTATACTCTGCAAGTTTTCTCAAGTTTAAATGTCAAGGCATCCAAATTGTCCAAACCATTGAGTTAGGTTCTTACTTTCCAATCATTGGTATGCCAGACAGCACTCTCATGTCATTCCTTTCTCCCATTATTTGCTTCTTATAAGTTGGGGTATGAAAAGGGATAGGGGGCAGAAGTGTGGGTGGTGGGTGGGTCTGGAGGCAGAGACAGAGGAGTATGGTACTAGAACAGGGCATTCACTTCAACTAGATAGGCAATTCTTTAGGAAGATAAAGACCTTATCTGTTTTATCCACTTTCATATGCCCAATATACTATACAATATAGTGCCTAGAATGTGATAAATTTTCAATAAACATATGCCGAATTGTAGGTTTACTGAGATTGACTTTGAGGGCAGAGTAGCATTTGTGTAGTGGTTTGTTAGGCCACCAGTAAAGATCTGACCAATGGAATCATAGTTAATTGCCCTGCTTTTGTATCATCTGTACTTAGAGTGGAAATCCTCGTGGCACAGTGGTTAAGAGTTTGGCTGCTAACCAAAAGGTTGGCAGTTCAAATCCAACAGGTGCTTCTTGGAAACCCTATAGGGCAGTTCTACTCTGTCTTATAGGGTCACGATCAGTCAGAATTGACTTAATGGCAATTGGTTTTTTTTTGTTTTTGTTTTTTGGGGGGATACTTGGAGTGGGGCCGTGGTGGTACAGTGGTTAAGATCTTGGCTGCTAACCAAATGGCCAGCTGTTTGAGTCTACTAGTCACTCCTTGGAAACCCCTATGGGGCAGTTCTACTCTGTCCTATAGGGTCACTGTAGGGTCACTATGAGTTGGAATCAACTTGACAGCTATGGGGTTTTTTTGGTTATAATTGGAGTAGGCAATTCTTTCAAATTCAACACATCTTTATTCAGAACCTTCCTTTACCAAAGAACATGCTTAATGCTGTCACTGGGAGAAATATGAGGTCCAGGTAGCAATGATGAATACGACATAATGCCTGTTCACCATCAAATTATAATTCAAGTGCTGTGACAGTAAAGCACAAATAGTGCCCAATTCTCATTGAGAATAGGTAACGGAGAGAGGTGACTTATCAGGTAACATTTGAGTTTAGCTACAAAAGGATTAGAGATTACATCGCTAGAGAACAGAAAAAGGCGAATATAATAGCATCAGATTTATCATTAAGGTAGTATCACTGTTACCTTTCCATATTGTATTACATATATCATCCTATACAATAATTTTCTAAAATACTCTACCACCAATTTTCTAATCACACTTTGAAAATAATCTGGTTCTATACTTTTATACCAAAAGATGAATATCTGTGATTGTTTTATGTACATAAGGGTCAGTTCAAAATACTTAAATACAAGAAGATGCCAATGTGAATAAATGTATAAGGAAGAGTGGAAAGAGATTTGTTTAGGTCTCACTTTCTGTGACTCCCACATTCCCACACAAATACACAAAGTGCCTTTAAGCATTGTGATAATTTGAGAAAATTGTAGGTGGTTTTACAAGCTTTTCAAAAAACTAGTATAACTCAAAGAGAGTGAAACATCAAAGGACATTAAATTTCCAATCAGTTAGAATGAGTTAAATAATAACAAAAAAAAATTAATGACACTGTCTGTATAAGGTAAAATTTGTAGGCAAATCTGTCTCAACAGATTGTGATACCACGGTAGTATCTCCTGAACTACTGAAAAAGGTGGCACAGGAACATAAGTTGATAACATCCACCCACAAGCTTGCTTTGCTTTGGAAAGTGATGGCTTCTAGAACTTTTATTTACTCTACTTTAAAATAAAGGCATTGTTTAATGCTATTAAAAATTATTTTGGAGCTTCTTTCAAAAAGGCACAGTGAGTTCGGCATATGATGCACTCACTCTGCTCCAAGCAGATGGCAATGATGAATAAGAGACAAAAATGTAATGCCTAAATGGCATAGCTAAGCATCTCCATAGAAGACAATTGCAAAGTCCTGAGCAGACTGAAGCTGCAGGCCTGAAGGGCTTCTTCAGGTCCTGAAGGAAGGGTTGTGGCCAAGTGCCCCATTCTGATGAGGTCAAGGGAAATAACATGATGGTGGGCCAGAGCCAAGCTTCCTGCTCACACCAGGGCTGAGAGAGGGTTTTCCTGAGCCAACTCTAAGAAGGATGAAATTAAATAGAAAAAAAAGATCCTACTACCTTTAAGCAATATTCAGATATAGGAGATCACAAACATAGCCACACAATGAGGACCAAGCCACACCCTGGCCCAGGCCACCTACCCTAACCCCAATATTACCTAAGGATAAGGAGTCTTCAAGTGACTCTTAAAATCTTACTTGAAACTGGTGCCCCTAGAGGTTGGATAGTAGCTGAAGGTGGCGGAGGGGGGATGCTGGGGGGAAGAGACTTGCTAGAAAGTGAGGGCAAACAGACCTCAGAGGAAGAAAAGAAGGGAGAAGAGGGGGAGAAATGTGCCTATAAACCAAAAATTTAAAAGACTCATAGCGACCCTATAAGACAGAATAGAACTGCCCCATAAGGTTTCCAAGGACCTTTTGGTTAGCAGCCATAGCTCTTAACCACTACACCACTAGGGTTTCCATGTCAAGAATAGGTAGATATTAAACAGAAACCATTAGACATCTCAAAAATGAAAAATACAGTGATTGAAATTACAAAAAAAAAAAAAAAATAGATGGCATAAATTCTAGACTAGACAAATTTGAAACTTTCCAATGCGTCATACAATATTTTCAACACAACAGACTGGAAGCGTGATAAAGAAATAAAATTTTTAAGAGTAAAAGTTAAAGCTTTCCAGAATTAAGAAATATGATTCTTTGGATCAAAAAAACACATTCTAAGTCCCTAGCAAGATAAATAAAGATTGATTCACACCAAGACACTACCGTGAAGTTACAGAACATAAAGAAAATACGAGAAAAAAGTCTCAGAGGTTTCCACAGAGAAGACTACCAAAAATGAAAGCATATTAAAATGACGACAAACTTCTCATTGTCAACAAGAGATGCCAGAAGGTCATGAGAATTTTCAAAGTTCTGACGAAAATACTGGTCAACCAGAATTTTATAACTATCTAAACTGTAATTCAAGAGTGAAAATGAAAGAAAGGCATTTTCATGGATACTAAGACTAAGTAGATTCATCATTCACAGACGCTAACACACACAAGTACTGATGAAGGTCAAAGACTACAGTATGGATTACCCCCGAACATAGAATGAAAATCCTCACAATTGGGCCCATAAATAACATCATGATAAATGGTGAAGAAATTGAAGTTGTCAAGGATTTCGTTCTATTTGGATCAACAATCAATGCCCATAGAAGCAACAGTCAAGAAATCAAACAACATATCACATAGGGCAAATCTGCTGCAAAGGACTTCTTTCAAATCTTAAAAAACAGAGATGTCACTTGATGACTAAGATCTGCCTGACCTAACCCATGGCATTTTCAGTCACCTTACATGCATGTGAAAGCTGGACAATGAAAACGAAACACCAAAGAACTGACACATTAGAACTGTGGTATTGGCACAAAATATTGAATATACCACAGACATTTTATTTAGAAGAACCGTTGGTGAACGCACTGCCAGAAAACTCCTTAGAAGTAAGGATGGACAAGTCCCCAGAAGGGACCAATCATTAGAGAAGGACACCATGCTTGAGAGAGGCCAGCAAAAAGGAGGGAGACCCTCAATGACATGGATTGACACAGTGGCTGTAACATATCAACAACTGTGAGGATGGCACAGCACCAGGCAATGTTTCATTCTGTTATACATAAGGTCGATATGAGTTGGAGCTGACTTGACAGCAACTAACAACATGTTTTAAAAAACTAAGGGTAATCGCTAAAGAAATAGAAATACAAGCTAAGTTTACAAACTAGCAAAATAAAAAAGGAATACAAGAAAAGAACTTTAACGACACAAGAGAAAAGAGAAGCATAAAAGATAAAAAACAAAATGCAAATTACCATGATAAAACTAAACCCAGGTGCAACAATAATCTTATTAAATATACATGGATTAAACTCATCTATTAAAACACAGATTTTTTTTTTTTTTCCCAGAATGGGTCTTAAAATTCTAGCTCTATGCTACCTAAGAGTAGCTCTGTCTTTACTAATACTTTCTCCTCCTGTCTCCTGGTAAGGGAGGGAGAAATCAAAAATAGCAAAGAGAATTAATTCCTAGCTTAGATATGAATAGAAACCAGGCAAACGAAACTAGAGAAATGATTCCATTTGTCTTACTTGCATTCTAAAAGTGTTCTTTAGAACTTCTTTAGTCTGCTCCCAGTACTCTCAGCCACTCTCCGCTCCCTACACACACCCTAGTCATGGTCCTTACTGATGAACCCAACTGCATTATTTCACATGAAATAGAAAATTGCTTTTCAAATGACTTAAGCCTTAACGTATACAAAAACACCTCAGGAAATCCAGTGTTAATAGCCTGTTTCCACCTTACCACAAGGCTCCTAGCTGTGCTGGCACATCCCTGCTGAGGACCCCACACAGGTATGATTACATCAAATTCTTTCAGGTCAGCCTTCCCTATTACCGTCCCCCTTTAGTCCTTTAACAAAATCTTTAGACATACATCCCTGTTTAAAATTAAAGACCAGCGTTTACTCCTATCAGTTCTATCCAGAAAGAGGATTAATTTCAAATCAGGGAGCCTGATGCTCTATGTCAGTGATGTCAAGATTGATCTTGGTGGCCTCATGGTACCATAAGCAGGGAAAACCATTGGGATTCCTGATGTCAGACAAGTTTGATTTGAATGAAGATGAGATCTAAAAATCCAGATCCAGAGAACAGATATCTGAACAGGTAGTTATTGGCTTTACAAAGGTGTCAGCTCTATTACCAAAAAGAAAAAAAGCTCTCACAGCAAAATTCTCTACTTAAGAGCTTCTTAGAACCCCTTCCTATGGGCCCAAGCTCCCTGTGTCTTAACCCAGCTCTGAACAAGGAGAGAAAGAATGCTGCAGAGAACTATGTTCAGTGACCACATACCGAATTCCCAGTCTCCCCTCCCCGGCACTTTACGATTGTGGTTCAATAGTGATGGCCACACAAATACACAGACACACGCGCGCATGCACGCAGGCGTGGGCTCCTACCCAACTGTCTCCCGCCTACAATACTGTTGTTAGAATCCTGCATTTTTCTTCTTTCTGGACCCCAGATATCAATTTAAGTCCAGTGATCTGAATTCTACAGCTTTTGGAGAATTACAGCCCACATTCTGGCCTTTTAAATACAACGTATGTAATACAGTCTGCCTTTAGCTGCTTACTTGATGACTGATTAAATCGTGAAATCAATATACTAAGATTGTCTCTATGTTTTAGTTTTTGTTTTATTCAAGATTTCTTTAAATAAGTTTAACTGGAATGGAATCCTGCTCTACGAAACTGTGGTCTAAGTTTTGACCTACTGCCATAAAAATCAGTTGAGCATTTAACTGACAGCTTTGTTTTGTTTAAGCTGAGGAGTGTGTGTGTGTGTTTAGCTTACTATCCTAGGTTGAGAAAACCAAAACCCATTAACTGGAATTATCCAAAGCAATAAACTTTTACCTTTCTTTTCCTTCTTTTAATTTTTACTTTAAAAAAATGAGCTCATTAACTGAACATTAAGAACTGTTAGGACTATAACACATGTAGAATGAAAGCCCGTTGTTTTGACCAAAAATGCATTTACCTGGAAGTACTATTTTGAGCAAAAATGATGATAACATAGCATTTGATTGCTGCCTAATCTTGTCACTTTAGATTTGAAAGAGACATTAGACAACATGGACTCCAACCCCTTCATTTTAAAGGTCCAGAAATTAAGCAGAGAGGTGATTTGCCCAAAGGGATAACTAGATAGTAATTAAAATGCAAATAAAAACCAAATATTCTAGCCCTAATCCAAACCTCATTCTATAAGTCCATATGCCTTTGAAGTGACCTGAGAATCTGACAATTAGTTACTACACATATTTATTAAATGCATACAAACACAAAATCTCTTCTGAAATCTTTCTCCGCAACACAACAGAGAAGACTCTCAGACAATTTGAAGAATTTCTCTTCCCAAACCATCCTCTATGCTTGAAGGAGAGGTAAAGGAAAATGCCTCGCTTCTTAAATTAAACCAAAGATAAAATTCAGAAGACCGATTACCTTCTAGCAGGGGGAGCTAGACAAGAGAATTTATATCACATGGAGAGTAACTGGGTCTTTCTCATGTAACAGGACATGGTCTTTTAACATCCCAAATTATAAGACCAATAATAATCCTGAAAAACTGGGGAATAAATTCTAAGAACAAGTTTGATTAGGTCAGAAAATACAAAATGACTTCAACTTCCAATTTTCTTCTGTTAAATAACAATTACTGCATTATCTCTCAATACCAGGTCATGAGCAAACACACGCATGCACACACACACACACCCCGGACAAGGTACTTACTGAGCTGTAGAGATAGCCTTCACCATTCATGGCCACATAGAGGCTAGCCTTCACCCCTTGGATGGCCACCACACGCAGGCCCACAGGAATTAGATTGAAGAGAGCTAGAAGAGCAAAAAGAAGACAGGAAAGGATCAGTGACCTTTGGAATAAATAATCTTGCTTCTTAAATTGACTCCTTTAGAATTAAAACCTAACAGTATAAATTGGTGGGGAGAGAGAAAGAGAGGCCTAACAGTGCAAACTAGATTCTTGTCTGTGCACACCCTTAATTACCTATGTGACTTATCATGAACACTCAGCTTCTGTTTTACCATCTGTGATAAAGGGGTTAGATGGTGGCCTGGTGGTTAAAACCCTGGTTGCTAACTAAAAAGTCAGCTGTTCGAATCCACCAGCTGCTCCTCGGAAACCCAATGGGGCAGTTCTACTCTACCCTATAGGGTTGCTCTGAGTTGGAATCAACTCAGCGGCAATGGGTTTTGGTTTTCTCAACCTAGGATAGTAAGCTAAACACACACACACACACACACACACACACACACACACCTCAGCTTAAACAAAACAAAGCTTTCAGTTAAATGCTCAGCTCATTTTTATGGCAGTAGGTCAAAACTTAGGCCACAGTTTCAGAGAGCAGGATTCCATTCCAAGCTGTTTGACATGGACCAGTCTCTTTACCTTTCTGAAAGTCATTTCTTCATTTGTCATAAAACTTCAGACTGAGTCTTAATAGATGCTTAAGAATTAATTGCTGGCTCTGTTTGAATCTAAACTATGTTTTCATCCTTCCGACGTTCTCAGCACTATCCTTTTGCTACTAAAATAACTGAAGAAGTACAAGAGCTTAAAGTCTACTTGGGCAGAGAAAGCTAAGACAGACAGAATAATCCGAAAGAGTATATGATTTGCTTCTATAATTAAATGTAATATATGCATTTTCTATGCTATATTCTCTATGTTACAGAAGTGCAGGAAAGTGGGAGATCTGTGCGACCTGAAACAGTTGGGAAATGCCCCACACAGAAAGTGGGAACCAGGCTGACCCTTCAAGAATGGACGGAATTTGAGTAAGCCAAGAAAAGAAGGACATTACAATGAGCTGGGAAGTGAGGTGGTTCTGCAGGGTAAAGTTTACATGCAGGAAGGGACAGGCACATTGGAGGATTTGATTCATATTGAAGAGAAATGGGGAAGAACACCACGTACTTAAAGCAGGATAAATAACAGAGTCTACCATTCCAACCTTAGAGGTTCTAGATTTTACCAAATGGTCAACAAGAAGGGTGGCACATAAGATTAGGACAGCAAAACAAATTAAAGGAACGAGTGGAAGACTTACAGACAACATAGTTTCTAAACCCAGTGGCTTTGAGCCATTCAATTTACCTCTCTGTCTTAGTCTTCCTATCTGTAAAATAGGTGTGATAGCCCCTATGGCACAGAGTTAAAAGGAGAATTAAATTCATTGTCATGTTCTTGAAAGTGTTTCATAAACAGAGAGATATTCTTTCTATATGAGTTACGTGTCATTAATGTCCGATTCCTCCGTTTGTCAAAAAAGGTTACCAGCAGCCGGAGGCAAAAGCTGACATATTGCCTCAGTAACATTTATGGAGTTCTTACTCAGCAGCTTGCTTATTACTTTAAAAAATAATACTTTATAGTTTTATATAACTTAATTTTAAAAGTGCTGACAAATTCATTATTGTATTTGATCTTGATAACCATAAATACCGTCAAGACTTTAAGATAAAATGATTATCCTATTTTTTAGAAGAGCAACAGGGTCAGAGAGGTTACCCAGTTGAAACTGCATATAAACAAAGATTTTCTGACTCTCTATGTGGTTAATCCAAAAACCAGCGCCCTCGAGTCGATTCCAACTCATAGCAACCCTATAGGACAGAGTAGAACTATGTGGTTATCTGTCCAAAATGTAATGTTTCCTCCTTTTTCCCTTGAAACCTGAATTTTCCCAAATATCCATTCTCACCTGGTCCCAAAGTAATAGATAATTTAGCCACATTTCCCCACATACTCTGCATCCAGGTGGCTTTGACCTAAGTACTAGCCAATGGGACGTAGGCAGAAGTGACTTAAGAAGCTTGAGGGATCCTTCCTTAAAGACAGGTTATGGGTGCCCAATCCTTGGCTTTATTGCTATTTGGATGAGGAAGTGGTGGCTGAACCATCTCAAACCATGAAAATAAGGATTATTCCCACGGGAGTGTAGGCGAGGGGAGCTGGAAAGAGTAGGGACCTCGGTGGCTGCATGGAGCAATGGCATTAGTCCAGCGGCCAATTAGCTACATCTGGCTTTTATGTGAGAGAATGAGTCCTGGTTATCTCAGTCTGTACAGCGCATAGCCACCTCTGATCCTAACTGATACAGATTGTTAATGAAAGCAGAATTACTGGGTAAGGTTTGTACTTATATGGAAGGTGCTGATATAGATGGTAAATAATGGTAGCTGGAAAATATCAAGTTCAATGACAATCCTTGTGAGAAAGAGTAATTAAATTCAAAACCCTGCAAAATGTTTTTCTAAAGATTTCCCTGGACAAACGCTAAGAATATTAGTTCATTTAGGTAATGCAGAAGAAAAAGGCAGAACTATAAAGTTCTTCCTATGTGAGGAATATGAGAAAACTGCTAAATCCAGGCAAAAGCAAAGGCAAGAAACTAGTGAAACTTTCATGTGAACCATAAGGTAATAATGGATTTTAGACGGTATGTTTTGAGAGACCTACCAAGACCATTGGAAACCCCGTGGCATAGTGGTTAAGTGCTAAGGCTGCTAACCAAAAGTCGGCAGTTTCCAGGCACTCCTTGCAAACTCTATGGGGCAGTTCTATTCTGTCCTCTAAGGTCGCTGTGAGTTGGAATTGACTCAACGGCACTGGGTTTGGTTTTTCTTGGTTACCAAGACCATTAAAAAAAAAAAAAATTCAGGAAACAACTTTGAATGGCAAATGACTTACTCTTATCTTTGATTTATCTTCTGTGTGGCAAATTCTGGCTCCGCCTCCCAGGAACCCTTCTCTACTCAGTGAATCCCCAGTCTTCCTGTCCATCCTCAAAGCGACTGCCCTAAATCGTAGTAACTTGGCTACCTGACCCCACAATTTTCTGCAAGTTCCTTCCATCTATTCCTGCCATTCCCCTGCTTACAAACCTCTAGCAATTCCTTGTTGTCTACAAGATGAAGTCCAAACTCTTGACTATGGCTCTTAACGTTCTTGACAACCTGGCCTCCACCTGCATTTGAGCTTTTTGCCGGTCACACCTCCCATCCACCCTAACCAGCTTCATATAGTATTTTCCCTTTTCTTAAGTTCCCCCTTGATCTTTTTTTTTCCTTTTGTCCTTTATCTTTTTTTTTTTTGGACAGTCCATCTCTCCACTCTTAACCTGCTCAACTGTTTTTCATCCTTTAAGGCATACCTTATTCAACTCTTCCATGAGTGTTGCACAAACCTTCCAGAGCCAGCTGTTCTTCTTACCAGAATTATTTGTTTCATGGGCATATTCCATAATGGCATTTGGAGCATTATATTAGAGTTATTTGTTTACATGTCTGTCTCCCTCCCTGTAACTCAAGATTCTTAAGGGTAAGTCTCTGTAACATCTTGCCCAGTTATATGTACAGAGCATATATTCAATAAATGTTATTGATTATAAGGGTCATAAAAGACATATTATTTCCAGGGATTTATATTTCCTTATTGGAATGAAAGTTTTTGTTTTTTGTTTTTAAGATAAGAATGAAATTAAAAACTCAAAACATAGCCTACTACTGAAGGTTGTACACAGGCACAATGTACATTTCAGCTACATGGTACCATTAACTCTAATGCATTTATTTATAGCTTCTAGGGATTTAATCTCCCTCCTCCTACCTTCTGGAGCCCTGGTGGCACAGTGGTTAAGTGTTCGGCTGCTAACCAAAAAGTTGGCAGTTCAAATTCACTGGCCGCTCCTTGGAAACCCTATGGGGCAGTTCTACTCCGTCCTGGAGGGCCACTATGAGTCGCAATCTACTCGATGGCAATAAGTTGGTTTTCTCCTACCTTCTGAACTCCATGTTTTTGCTTGCTTCATTCCCTTTTCCTGGAATGTTGCTTTTCCCATATCTTCATATTGAGACTCCTGCCATGCTTGAAATGACATGTGTAGTCCCAAGTTCTTTGTCTTGTTTCTCAGTTTCCCGAGCCCTGGATCTAAACTGCATTATCAAAATTTATCATTTTCTTCCTTAAAACAACTCTTCTGTTTTCTCTACTGACCAAAGTTAAGGTGTGTTTACTATGAAACTAAGGAAACTTTAGCTTCATAGCCCCTAAATTACATGGGCTCTATCCAAGGTGCTGGGAGAGGGCCCTATCAGTGTGCACTGGGATGAAAAACTAGCATCAGTTCAAAAGTTATTTGCTAGGGTAAGGGTGGGTGGGGGTAGACTAGAAATGCCCTAAAATCTAGCAATTCATACAGGAAAGAAA
The DNA here is from genome assembly GCF_030014295.1 of Loxodonta africana. Taxonomy (NCBI): domain Eukaryota; kingdom Metazoa; phylum Chordata; class Mammalia; order Proboscidea; family Elephantidae; genus Loxodonta; species Loxodonta africana. Next base: position 22,752,231 of record NC_087342.1, on the reverse strand, counting down.
ATTCCCCAATTTGAAAATGATCCTAAACATTTATATGAAATTAACAGTCGTGATATTTTTTATTGTAAATTACAATTGCAAAGCTAAAAGAACTTCTAAATTACAACAAATAAAAGAGCAATTTTAACCTCACTTCAGGGATGGCTGAATTATCTTTCTATTTTTTCCACACAAAATGTATTACAAAGTCATTGTCATATGAAAGACATTCAAAGATTTATACAGCTAAAAATAATAGAAGAGTGATTTATCGACTTGCATCCAACAGCTAAAATTAAAATATTCTGTTTTTTCTCTGAATTTTAAAGTCCTCATGGTAGTTTCGGCTTTTTAAAACATAACTTTTTTGTCATCTATTTTCTTACTCAAAATACTCCCTTTTATACCTAAATTTCATTTCATAATTTTGGATTGATTTTTTTCAAAGGGGATCTCCAAATGGTCCTACCCTTCTGTCTCAGGTTGAAATTTAGGTGGAAAGACAGAATGAAAGAAACATTGGGCACAAGAAAGGATAAAGTAAAGGTATTATGTTCACTGAACACTTACTTTTTTTGTCAGGCATTTGCTAGGCATTTTGACAGGCAAGATGTCATTTTATATCAAACTAAAAGCTGATTATTGAGCTTCATTTCAGAGCATAAAACAGGTCTAACTTCTCCTTTTGGGTACAAAGTAAGTAAATGAAGTGACTGAAAAGTACCTAAACTATAGGGTAAGACACTCATACCAAACAAAAAACCAAACCTATGGCCGTCGAGTCGATTCCAACTCATAGAGACCCTATTGGACACAGTAGAACTGCCTCTTAGGGTTTCCAAGGAGCGCCTGGTAGATTTGAACTGCCGACCTTTTGGTTAGCAGCCGTGGCTCTTAACTACTACACCACCAGGATTTCCAGATACTCATACAGTACCTTGTAAATACCTCTCCTATTTCCCTGATTTGGAGGGCATTTATGTTTTCTATAAACATTTATTGGGTATTTATTATATAAATGTTGTGTTTGGGCTGAGGAAATAGTAATGAACCCAACAGACATGATCCTTCGGACATACACCTTCGTCTGTTAATCTTTTTGAAGCCTCGCCCCCATTCTGTCCAGCAATTTGAAGGCGTTGGACACTTTTATTTTTCTTCCCATTGTTTAGCATAGCATCTGGGCCTTAGAAGCTGCTACTCAATCCTCCCTCAATAAATAAGTGAATGAGCCACTGTTTCTCTTTAAGCTTGCTTATTTGTAGCTTTTCTAGGTCATATTTCCATAATTAAGCATGTGGGAAAAAATGGAAGATAATATTTACCATACATAATCAATACAGAACAAAATTTAGATACTTAATTTAAAGAAAAAGCCAGAAAACCTACATGGTAGAAAGTCTGAGATGGCAGAATCACGGGCTGCATGGGCCTAGGGTGTTTGGGGGAAGAGGACAGGGCTGTAGGGAATGAAGTACAAGGGAAGAGATCTATTATAATGTAGACATCTTGTAAAATTATACTGGATCAGAGAGAAAAAAACGTGTTGTAAAAGTACTGTGTTCTTATTCAACTTATTTGCTGTCTATTATCTTTACTAGATTATTTCAGTGACAAAAAGGTAATAACCAATCCAAGACACATCAGAAAGCACTTAATGTTACAATCAACAGAGTTGCAAAGAAGGGGTAGAAATGAGGAGGGGGTAAAAAGAAAGAAACCCAAACCCAGTGGCATCAAGTCAGTTCTGACTCACAGCGATCCTATATAACAGAGTAGAACTGCCCCCATAGGGTTTCCAAGGAGTGCCTGCTGGATTTAAACTGCGGGACCTTTTGGTTAGCAGCCATAGCTCTTAACCAATACACCACCAGGGTTTCCAAAGAAAAGAAAGCTCAGGACAAATTTAACTTTGTAACATGTAAATCTAGTATCTTTCCTATAACTTCTAAGGACAGAATCCTTACTGCTTGCAACAATGAACATATTTACATCATAAAAGAGTACAATTGTATTTTGACATTCTAGGTTAATTTTGTAGGATGGACAATGATGAAATGCATTTTATGACCCATTAAAAACTCAAGTAAATTTATAGATTCTAACAGAATGGAGATACCTAGGTTCATAAACTGGGGACTATCAATGTCAGATTCTCTGGAAAATTTAATATCATTTCCCATAATATCGATCACTACAAAAAGTTCTCAAAAAAGGTATTTTGTTAGAGTGTGAATAACATCCTATCTTACAAAATCTTAACCTAAAAAAATAAGTTGGTACCAGGTTTTCTTCCCCATAATCCTATAGTTTCTTGCAATAATATTTGTAATAGTTATATTTTTAATAATATTTGCAGGCCACTCAATTGGTTTTTCCTTATTCATGAAATTCCTATTTATTTCTGGCATTTATTTATCATTTACTCAGGTCAATTTTTCCACTTCCTTCTTCTCAATAGGAAAATACTTTTCCTGCTGAGTATACATCAAACTAGTTTTTGAGTCCTCCAACCGAGGAGTGGTTACATACATTAATTATTCCCTGATCCTAATTCTACAGCATTCCATACATAGCATTTCTCATGCTGCTTTTTAATATGTATTGCTTGACTGAGTCTCCGCACAAAATAGGAAGTTTTCAAGAGTATGACTCTTTTTTTTCTTTTTTTTTTTTTTGGTACCCACAAGCATTGCATAGTAGAAGCCTAAACAATTATGGTTGCTGAGCTGAACTCTCTAAAGCAACATTTCCTACAGAAATTAAGGGACAGGTATAATTGTCCCTCTGTCTTCAGCTTTTAAGTCAAGGATTCAAGACCAGGTTAAGGACTGAACTTCAGTTCCCAGGACATAGCTTTAAGCAGGAAGTCCTAGTTGTAAAATTAAACACCTTTGTAATCTTGGTAACTGCAAGTCATTTAACCTCTCCAAGCCTCAGCTTCTTTGTTTTGAATGCTTCACTGGACTTTTTATGAAGATCAATTAAAAGAATAGAGTTTTAAAAACACAGTTCTTAAACCATAAAAGTAAAATACAAAGTGCCGTTATCGGTGTTGTTGGTTTATACTTCTAAATTTAGAGCTTTCATAATGGGGGGGTGAGGTAGCAGGGTGATCATTACCCTGTATTTCAACTTCTTAAAAAGTCATGGGAGAAAAGAGCAAGGTATTTATTTCATTTCTATATCAAAGACCCAGTAAGCAAAAACAACCATATAGCTTTAAAATAAAACAATGCAAACAATGAAAAAAGGAGCCCAGGTGGCACAGTGGTTAAGCGCTCAGCTGCTAACCAAAAAGTCACTGGTTCAAACCCACCAGCTGCTCCAGCAGAGATAGATGTGGCAGTCTGCTTCCGTAAAGATTTCACCCTTGGAAACTCTATGGGGCAGTTCTACTCTGTCCTGCAGGGTCGCCATGAATCAGCATCGACTGGACAGCAGTGGGTTTGGTTTTGGTTTTTAAACAATGTAAAAATCAACACACTTGAGGTTATGCTAAATCAGTGCTTTCAGTCTGATGCCCTATTTTGTACACAATTGCATTGGCCAAATAACCCAACTAACTGATTTATTTTCTCCACTGACTTTACGGACTTCTGGAACTGATTAGTGGATTGGGGCTTAGAGACTAAATTTTTCTTCTAGGCATCAGCTCACAGCAGACAATGTGGATTTTCAACACAGTGGAAATGAGCACAATGATGGTTCCTTTCTTTGACAAGGGCTAGTTGAAATGTTTCCCTTAGCTCCAGTAGAAGTTCTGTTGCTAGCTTTTAATCCTGGTAACGCCAAATAACCTTTCCTATTTTTTTTATGATACTTTAAAGACATTCAAAAACTTGCATAATTAACAAGCAAATTCAGTGTGATTCTTATTTCTCTCCTTTAAGATGAAAAATGAAGCATATCATTATCAATAATGAAAGCAAATGCCTGTCATCACTCATCCTTTACAGCCAATTTGTCTTACACAGAAGACTTGTCTCACAGCTCATTTGAAGAATTCAGTGATCAGCACAGGTGTCAGTCCATAAGATCAAGGGGCAAAAACATCCTCCAGGAAATCACTTCATGTTTGGAAGCTTTCAGATTTGTATCCTCTAAAAAGTGTCCATCAAACACTATGTTGCAAAAAATGGTACTCTGGCCTATTGGGTTTATTTATTAATTTATCACATATATCCCAATCGTTGTGCTAGGCACTTGTAATACAGTGGTGAAAAAGACCAACATGGTACCTGCCAACATGGCAGCTAAAATCTAACATAGAAAAAATTGACCCCATTAGTGTTGCCATCATCACAGACGAAGAAACTGTAGCTCAAGAATATGGTTTACAGGGTCATAGAGTCTGCTAGTGAAAAAGCAAAGATGTGAACCTAGGCTCTGGTGGTGATAAAGCTATAAAATCTTGTTGCTCTTAAGGAGAATGAAGAATACCAAAGACATATGGTAAAGATGAGCCCAAGAGACAGAAAGAGCCACATAAACCAGAGACTGGAAGAACTAGAGCCAGAGACTGGAAGAACTAGATGGTGCCCGGCTACCACCGACGACTGCCCTGACAGGGAACACAACAGAGAATCCCTGATGCAGTGGAATGCAGATCTCAAATTCTCATAAAAAGACCAGACGTAATGGTCTGACTGGGACTAGAGGGACCCAAGAAGTCATGGTCCCCAGACCCTTTGTAGCCCAAGACTGGAACCATTCCTGAAGCCAACTCTTTAGACAGAGATTGGGCTGGAGTACAAGACAGAAAACGATACTGGTGAGAAGTGAGCTTCTTGGCTTAAGTAGATACATGAGACTATGTGGCCAACTCCTGCCTGGAGGCGAGATGAGAAGGCAGAGGGGGACAGGAGCTGGTTGAATGGACACGCAGAATACAGGGTGGAGAGAAGGAGTATGCTGTCTCATTAGGGGAAGGGCAGTACATAGCAAGGTGTGTATAACTTTTGTATGAGAGACTGACTTGATTTGTAAACTTTCACTTAAAGTACAATAAATAAAGAAAAAAATATTGTTGCTCTTAAAGAATGAAAGAGAAATTCTAGAAAATTACAATCCAAGTAGTTGCAAAGAAAGTGAGAAAAATGGAACAGTAGTAAAGGAATTCAGAGACCTTAGAGGCATTTTTAAGTCTAGCAGGTACGTCCCACCCAGAAGGTACAAAACTTTTTAATTCTCCTGAGTCGTCATTACACACACAACACAAGCAAACTTGTTTGAGATGGCTGAGCTATGCTCAACAAAGCTTTGTACTTTGTTATTGTTCATTATCAAAACAAGAAAACACTTTTGACAATTTATACACACAATAAGAATGAGCATTTATATTGAAATATACTTGAAAGTCAATGGAAAATCCACAAACGGAACATTCATTATTCTATTTTTACATTATGTTGAGGCCCAAATGTTACACTTACTGCTCATGATTTAAAAAAAAAAAAAAAAATCCAAAAATATTAAGTTTGATCTACAGAATTTAATATCATGTGTTAAGCTTGTTTTTAGAAATGGACAAATAGGATGATGATTTTGCTCTTATTTTTTTTTTTTTTTTTTTTTTTTATTCTCCTCTAAGGAAACCCTGGTGGTGTAGTGGTTAACTGCTATGGCTGCAAACCAAAGGGTTAGCCATTCAAATCTACCAGGTGCTCCTTGAAAACTCTATGGGGCAGTTCTACTCTGTTCTATAGGGTCGCTTTGAGTCAGAATCGACTCCCTGGCACTGGGTTTGGGTTTTTCAGGTTATTCTCCTCTAACCTTAAAATCTCTCCCTCAGCTCATCTCTACTATAATCCCTAGTTGGAAAATGCTTCCAAAGTACCACATCTCACCCATCATTCAATTGCAATTGTTCAGTAACTTTCCTTGGTTCCCCACTTCCTATAATACAGTCAGCTAAGGCAATTCTAAAATACAGCCCTGTGATTCTTCCTTCATCCAAATAGTCAGCTCACTTTCCTGCATTATGGCGGGAGCTTTCTCCACTTCGTTATCTTGTGCCTCCTCATCATTCTCCTAACTTGGCTTATTTTATTCCAATTCCTCAAGATTCAGTGTTAAAGCCACCTTCACTGAGCACTATGGCTTTTGGAGATCTCTTCCATCTCTGAAATCTGGGGATTCTTCTAGTCACTGGTAGTACGGTGCCACCTTACATTGGTAGGTTTGGTTTTGTATAGACGTCCAACCTCTCCTACTGCTCTGGGAACAGCTAGAAGGCAGGAATTGTATCAGATTCACCTTTGTAACCCAATGACAGGATGCAGTTGGTCCTCAATATGTTGATGTTAATGAAAATGAAACACGCATACGACAGGCATATGTGCAATTCCAATCACTGTGTTGTAGCTGCCTGGAACAGTGCCTTTGCAAGTCATCTGAGGCTAGACAGCAGTAAATGTTTTGAGAATTTTGGGATGTCTATCATGGACACAGAAGCGGGAGCTTGTGCCAGTTATTTGCCATCTGTAGCTCAAGGGTATCCTTTTACACCAAAATATCATGAAACATCCCATAAAAGAACAGCAACGATGTTGACTGTCCTTTAAAATAAATGTCTTACTGTATAATTCCATCTCAAAAGTTGGAGAATGCAAATTTTGTATTCAGGCTTTAGAAACTGAAAAACTCCAAAAGTAATTCAGTCTACTGGTTCCCAAGCTTTGGTGCATATTACAAACCTCTGTGAGTTTTTAAAAAATTCTGATGCCCGGGCTGCAACCATACCAATTAAATCAGAACCTCTTGGTACTGAACCTAGGCATCAGTATTTTTTTTAATTCCTCAGATGATCTCAATGGGCAGTACTGTTAAAAAGCAATTTTATATTCAGTGGGTCTGGGATATTTTTAAAAAATGTCCAGGGGATGCTGATGCTTACTAGTCAGTGGACCATACCTTGCTACTGAAAGTATCAGCAGCATCAGCATTCTCTGGAACTTGTTGGAAGGGCAGAAACTCAGACCCCATCCAATACCAACTGAATCAAAATTTGCATGTTAACAAGACCCCTGGGTAATTACAATTCATTTGGTAAAGTAGAGGGTCAGAGAAAAAGAGGAAGACCCTTGATGAGATGGATTGCTACAGTGGCTACAACAACATGCTCATGAATAACAATGATGGTGGGGAGAGTGCAGGACCAGGCACTATGAGTCAGAATTGACTCAAGGGGGTCACTATGAGTCAGAACTGACTCAAGGGTACCTAGCAACAACGACAAAGTTGGAGAAGTACTGTTGTAGAACAGTGGTTCTCAAAGTCCAGTCCTATGAACTGGTTAGAAATGTAAACTCTCGGGCCCCACTTTAGAACTTCTGAATCGGACTCTCGGGGTAGGGTCTAACAATCAGTATTTCAACAAGCCCTCGAGGTGATTCAGATACACACTAACTATGAGAAGCAATGCTTCAAACAAATCACTGTGCTTACACTTGGCTGTACTTGGGAGTCACCTGGGTTATTTTAAAAGAATACCAATGCTTGGATTCTATCCTCAAAGATCCTGCAGGTCACATCTGGGCATCAGAATTTTTTAAGTTACCCAGGTGATTCTAATGTGAAAAATATTTTTAGAGTCACTGTTCTAAAGAACATGGATATATCAGCAAGATGGACCATCTTCCCTTGCATCTTGGTAGGGCTTTCCCTGCTCAGATGATCAGGAGTGTCAAAGAAAAAGAACAAACCATGTATACCTGGGCTCATTCTAACCCCTCAGAGGTAAAGTCCAAGTGCAGTGGGGTTTAACTCTGTCCAAATTAGACTTTGATCCAATTTCCCCAGGAGATGAGAAAGTTGAGTCTAGGGCCTGGAAGAGTGCTGAAACTGCAGATATGGTTCATAAAAGGGTTTGTTATACTATCTTTAAAACCCTGCTCAAGTTCTACTTTTTACCTGCAATTTCCCTTGATGATACTTCGGCTAGTATAGTTTTCTCCTCTTTACTTTCCACAGCACTTCCCTCCATGAGAATAAATTTCGTATTATATACCTCAAGCCTTTCTCTGTAAATCCCATTTTGCAGGTAAGGGACTATGGCATTAAAAGTGCTAAGCAAATTCCCCAAGTTTATACAGCTGGTAAGTGGAGAAATAACCTAGGAACATCCATGACTCTCTCTCTCTAAAATCCTATACACCATACCATCTCCCCAGGCATTGGGATTGATCCCCAGGACCTACTGAAAAAAACAATAAAAACGACATCTTCTGCCAATCCAAGTAAGAGGGAATAAGGAGAAACTTTCTTTAGGGTATGTTTTACAATTCAAATATAACACTATGGAGTGGGCTTAGTAACGTTGTACAGATGTATCTTGACACGGATATGTGTTTCACATTCTGTCTCAGTGTCAGGGGAAGCAGCTGTACTAAGTGCAACCTCACTAGATCTTGGCTGGATGCCAGCTTTGTACCACTCTATCTGGGCTACTGAATAATAGATGAAAACACACAGGTACACACAAACATGCACACCCTACACACTTCAAACTTCCCAAGTCAGGTATCTGAAACAAGCAACCAGATTAATTGAGATCTTTCCAATCATTGTATCATGGATTACTATTTCCAAAAACAGTTAAAATTTACATCTTAAAAACATCCAATTGGGAAGGATTAGAGGGCGGAGCCAAGATGGTGGAATAGACAGACACTTCCGGCAAGCCCTCTTTACAACACACACCCAAAAAAACAAGTGAAACAAGTGTATTTATGACAAGCTAGGAGCACTGAGCATCAAAGGCAAGCTTAGAAAATGAACAGAGGGGCAGGGGGAGGAAGAGATGGTTCAGAAGCGGAGAGGAGTTACCAGACCTGAATCGCAGGGAGCCCTCAGGCGCCACTCCTGGAGCTGTGGCAGTGGGCTGGTACTAGTGTTCAGCTGCAGTTTCCTCAGGGAGAAGCAGCCAGCCACACAGCCTACTCACACCTCCTAAACCAGAGAAGAACAGCGCTCTCGGCAAAAGCTAAGCGCTTGCATATATTTTACCGCCCCTCAACCCCTGCTCCCAAGCTGGCTTCAGTAGCTGAATTCTCTGGGCCTGAGGTAGGCCCTGTAGAGCGCCTAGAGCCATCCTCCCAGCCTTGGAGAAGGAAAAAATTTGCAACTGGGGGAAAAGATAATTTGCCAGCTCCACTAACCAGGGGAGCTCAGGACAGAAGCGGCTCCTGTCCAGGCATAAATGGTCTGTGGACGTTGAGTACCTTTCCCCTCTATATGGACCTGTATGGGCCTATTTCAGGAGAATTGGCCCTTGTTGGCAGACTCCAACCATTTCAGCTGTGTGGCAGAGTGTTGGGTGTTTGATGTTTGACATTGCTTTGCCTATTAAATAGGGTCCTCACCTACCCACATCAGGGGCCTAAGGACTGGTAGCTCCACTCAGGACGCCCAGCCACCTGTGACAGGGGTCCCAGGATAACTGGTGCCTCCCAGTCGTTACAACTATAAACACTGGGTGCCTATGGTCCATCTGCAGAACACACCCACCTGTATGCTCTAGGGAGCAGGGACATGTTCTCCTCAGGGACACGTCAGGGATGATTCCCACCCCACTGCCTTGTTCAGAGTGTGATTCCCTGCTGCAACCAGATACTGGTACCTACACCAATCACCCCTGCCCCTCTAAGATTGTAGGGCAGAGCCTGTACCACATACTTGACGATCAGCTACCTGGACACCTGAGCTGAATTTATAATAGAAAGCTGAATCGACTCCTAGACTGATACACCAGATAACAGCTCTAACCATCTGGGGACAGGACATCAGAGCTCCAAAGGCAAAAATAATCAAGCTAGCTCACTCAAGCAACCCATTCGGGCATATCAAAACAAACCAAAGCAAGAAGCTATAACACAGTAAGTAAACATAAAATAAACTAATATAATAACTTATGCATGGCTCGGAGACAATAGTCAATATCGAGTCACATAAAGAAACAGACCAGGATCACCTAAACAAGCTCTCAAAACAAAGAATCCAGGGATCTTCTAGATGAAAATGCATCCCTGGAATTACAAGAGGCAGAATACAAAAGCTTAATATACAGAACCCTTCAAGACATCAGGCAGGAAATGAGGCAATACGCAGAACAAGCTAAGGAACACACAGGTAAAGCAATTGAAGAAATTAAAAGATTATTCAGGAACATAATGAAAAATTTAATAAGCTGGAAAAATCCATAGACAGCAATCAGAAATTCAAAAGATTAACAATAAAATTGTACAAGGAGACAACTCAACATAAAGTCAGAGGAGAACTGAGCAAGTAGAAGGCAGAATTTCTGAACTTGAAAATAAATCACTTGGCACTAATATATCTGAAGAAAAATCAGATAAAAGAATTTTAAAAAACGAAGAAATTTTAAGAATCACTTGAGACTCTATCAAGAGACATAACCTATGAGTGACTGGAGTACCAGAACAGGGAGGGACAACAGAAAATACAGAGGAATTGTCAGATTTGTTGGCAGAAAACTTCCGTGAGATTGTGAAAGATGAGAAGATATCTATCCAAGATGCACATCAAACTCCACATAAGGTAGCTGTTAAAAGAAAGTAACCAAGACATATTATAATCAAACTTGCCAAAACCAAAGATAAAGAGAGAATTTTAAGAGCAGCTAGGGATAAACGAAAAGTCACCTACACAGAAGAGCCAATAAGAATAAGCTCAGACTACTCGGCAGAAACCATGCAGGCAAGAAGGCAATGGGATAATTATTTAAAAAATTACAGGAAAAAAATTGCCAGCCAAGAATCATATATCTAGCAAAACCGTCTCTCAAATATGAAGGTGAAATTAGGATATTTGCAGATAAATAGCAGTTTTAGGGAATTCATAAAAACAAACAAACAAAACTGCAAGAAATACTAAAGAGAGTTCTTTGGTTAGAAAATAATAACAGGTATCAACCCAAGACTAGAACACTGGGCAGAGCAACAAGAAGTCAAGCCAGGCAGGGAAATCAAAAAAGACAAAGCAAGATTGGAAAAAAAAATGCTCAAAATAGGGTAACAGCGATGTCATTATGAAAAAGAAGACAACATTAAAACAATAAAGAGGGATTAAGAAATGTACTCATAGATCTTCCATATGGAGAGGAAGATAAGGCAATACATAGGAATAAAAGTTAGGTTTAAATTTAGAAAAATAGGGGTAAATAATAAGGTAACCACAAAGGAGACAAACTATCCTACACATCAAAATAAAATAAAAGAAAAAAATAGAGACTCAGCAGAAACAAAAACAACAATAACGAATATGAGGAAAGGACAATATATAAAAATAATCTACTCAGCACATATAATTAAGTAGGAAAAAGAAACTGTCAACAACACACAAAAAAGGGCCTCAAAATGATAGCACTAAATTCATACCTATCCATAATTACGCCGAATGTAAACAGACTAAATGCACCAATAAAGAGACAGAGAGTAGCAGAATGGATTAAAAAACACGATCCGTCTATATACTACCTACAAGAGACACACCTTTGACTTAGAGACACAAACAGACTAAAACTCAAAGGATAGAAAAAATATATCAAGCAAACAACAATCAAAAGAGCAGGAGTGGCAATACTAATTTCTGACAAAATAGACTTTAAAGTTAAACCCATCAGAAAGGATAAGGAAGGACACTATAAAATGATTAAAGGGACAATATACCAGGAAGATATAACCATATTAAATATTTATGCACCCAATGACAGGGCTGCAAGATACATAAAATAAACTCTATCAGCATTGAAAAGTGAGATAGACAGCTCCACGATAATAGTAGGAGACTTCAACACACCACTTTTGGTGAAGGACAGGACATCCAGAAAGAAGCTCAATAAAGACACAGAAGATCTAAATGCCACAATGACTAACTTGACCTCACAGACATACACAGAACACTCCACCCAACAGCAACCAAATATCCTTTCTTTTCTGGTGCACATGAAACATTCACTAGGTCATAAAACAAGCCTTAGCAGAATCCAAAACATTGAAATATTACAAAGCATCTTCTCTGAACATAAGGCCATAAAAGTGGAAATTAGAAACAGAAAAAGCAGGGAAAAGAAATCAAACACTTGGAAACTGAACAATAAAAAATTCCTGCTCAAAAAAGACTGGATTATAGAAGACATTAAGGATGGAATAAAGAAATTCATAGAATCCAATGAGAATGAAAACACTTCCTATCAGAACCTTTGGGACACAGCAAAAGCAGTGCTCAGAGGTCAGTTTATACCAATAAATGCACACATAGAAAAATAAAAAAAGGAAGGGCCAAAATCAAAGAATTAACCTTACAACTTGAACAAATAGAGGGCAACAAAAGAAACTCTCAGGCATCAGAAGAAAACAAAAAATAAAAATTAGAGCAGAACTGAATGAAACAGAAAACAGAAAAACAATTGAAAGAATTAACAAGACCAAAAGCTGGTTCTTTGAAAAAATCAAAAAAATTGATAAACCATTGGCCAAACCGACAAAAGAAAAAGAGGAGAGGAATCAAAAAACCTGAATAAGAAATGAGATGGGTGACATTACAACAGGCCCAACTGAAATTAAAAGAATCATATCAGATTACTATGAAAAATTGTACTGTAACTAATTTGAAAACCTAGAAGAAATGGGTGAATTCCTAGAAACACACTACCTATCTAAACCAACACAAACAGAGGTAGAACAACTAAATAAATGCATAACAAAAGAAAAGATTGAAAACATAATAAAAAAAAACTCCCAGCCAAAAAAAAATCTCTGGCCCAGACAGCTTCAATGCAGAGTTCTAACAAACTTTCAGACAAGAGTTAACACCACTACTACTAAAGGTATTTCAGAGCATAAAAAAGGACAGAGTACTATCAAACTCCCTCTATAAAGCCAGCATATCCCTGATAACAAAACCAGGTAAAGACACCACAAAAAAAGAAAATTACACACCTATATCCCTTATGAACTTAGATACAAAAATCCTCAACAAAATTCTAGCCAATAGAATTCAACAACACATCAAAAAAAAATAATTCACCATGACCAAGTGGGATTCATACCAGGTATGCAGGGATGTTTCAAAATTAGAAAAACAATTAATGTAATCCATCACATAAAACAAAAGACAAGAATCACATGATTTTATCAACTGATGCAGAAAAGGCATTTGACAAAGTTCAACACCCGTTCATGATAAAAACTCTCAGCAAAATAGGAATAGAAAGAAAATTCCTCAACATAATAAAGGGCATTTACACAAAGCCAACAGCCAACATCATCCTAAATGGAGAGAGCCTGAAAGCATTTCCCTTGAGAATGGGAACCAGACAAGGATGCCCTTTATCACCGCTCTTATTCAGCTTTGTGCTGGAGGTCCTCGCCAGAGCAATTAGGCTAGACAAAGAAATAAAGGGCATTCAGATTGGCAAGGAAGAAGTAAACTTATCTCTATTTGCAGACGACATGATCTTAAAACACAGAAAACCCTAAGGAATCCTCAAGAAAACTACTGAAACTATCAGAAGGGTTCAGCAGAGTATCGGAATACAAGATAAACATACAAAAATCAGTTGGATTCCTTTACACAAACAAAAAGAACAACGAAGTGGAAATCACCAAATTAATACCATTCACAGTAGCCCCCAAGAAGATCTTACCAGAGATGTAAAAGACCTATACAAAGAAAACTACAAAACACTTCTGCAAGAAACCAAAAGAGACTTACCTAAGTGGAAGAACATACCTTGCTCATGGATAGGAAGACTTAACATTATAAAAATGTCTATTCTACCAAAAGCGATCTATAGATACAATGCAATTCCAATCCAAATTCCAACGACATTCTTTAATGAGATGGAGAAACAAATCACCAACTTTATATGGAAGGGAAAGAGGCCCCGGATAAATAAAGCATTACTGAAAAAGAAAAACAAAGTGGGAGGCCTCATGCTACCTGATTTTAGAACCTATTATACCGCCACATTAATCAAAACAGCCTAGTACTGGTACAACAACAGATACATACACCAATGGAACAGAATTGAGAATCTAGACTTAAATCCATCCATATATGAGCAGCCGATATTTGACAAAGGCCCCAAAGTCAGTTAAATGGGGAAAAGACAGTCTGTTTAACAAATGGTGCTGGATATCCATCTGGATATAACTGGATATCCATCTGCAAAAAAAATGAAACAAGACCAATACTTCATACCATACACAAAAACTAACTCAAAATGGATCAAAGACCTATATATCAAATGTTAAACGATAAAGATCATGGAAGAAAAAATAGGAACAATGTTAATACATGGCGTAAACAGTATACAAAACATTACTAAAAATGCAGAAGAAAAACTAGATAACTGGGAGCACCTAAAAATCAAACACCTGTGCTCATGCAAAGACTTCACCAAAAGAGTAAAAAGATTACCTACAGACTGGGAAAAAGTTTTTAGCTGTGACATTTCTGATCAGCACCTGATCTCTAAAATCTACATCATACTGCAAAAACTCAACTGCAAAAAGACAAATAACCCAATTAAAAAATGGGGAAAAGATATGAACAGACACTTCACTAAAGAAGACATTCAGGTAGCTAACAGATACATGAGGAAATGCTCACAGTCATTAGCCATTAGAGAAATGCAGATCAAAACTACAAGGAGATTTCATCTCACTCCAACAAGGCTGGCATTAATCCAAAAAGCAGAAAACAATAAATGTTGGAGAGGCTGTGGAAAGACTGGAACACTTATACACGGCTGGTGGGAATGTCAAATGGTACAACCACTTTGGAAATCAATTTGGCGCTTCCTTGAAAAGCTAGAAATAGAACTACCATACAATCCAGCAATCCTAGTCCTTGGAATATATCCTAGAGAAATAAGAGCCTTTACAGGAACAGATATATGCACACCCGTGTTCATTGCAGCACTGTTTACAATAGCAGAAAGATGGAAGCAACCAAGGTGCCCATCAACAGATGAATGGATAAATAAATTATGGTATATTCACACAATGGAATACCACACGTCGATGAAGAACAATGAGGAATCTGTGAAACATTTCATAACATGGAGGAATCTGGAAGGCATTATGCTGAGTGAAATTAGTCAGTTGCAAAAGGACAAATATTGTATAAGACCATTATTGTAAGAACTCAAGAAATAGTTTAAACAGAGAAGAAAATATTCTTTGACGGTTACGAGAGAGGGGAGGGAGGGAGGGTGGGAGAGGGGTATTCACTAATTAGATAGTAGATAAGAACTACTTTAGGTGACGGGAAAGATAACACACAATACAGGGGAGGTCAGCACAATCGGACTAAACCAAAAGCAAAGAAGTTTCTGGAATAAACTGAATGCTTCAAAGGGCAGCATAGCAGGGGCAGGGGTTTGGGGACCATGGTTTCAGGGGACATCTAAGTCAATTGGCATAATAAAATATATTAAGAAAACATTCTGCATTCCACCTTGGAGAGAGGCGTCTGGGGTCTGAAAGGTTAGCAAGCAGCCATCTAAGATGCATCAATTGGTCTCAACCCACCTGGATCAAAGGAGAATGAAGAACACCAAGGACACAAGGTAATTACAAGCCCAAGAGACAGAAAGGGCCACATGAACCAGGAACTATACCAGCCTAAGACCAGAAGAACTAGATGGTGCCTGGCTACAACCGATGACTGCCCTGACAGGGAACATAACAGAGAACCTCTGAGGGAGCAGGAGAGCAGTGGGATGCAGACACCAAACTCTCATAAAAAGACCAGACTTAATGATCTGACTGAGACTAGAAGGACCCCGGTGGTCATGGCCCCCAGACCTTCTGTTGGCCCAGGACAGGAACCATTCCCGAAGCCAACTCTTCAGACAGGGATTGGACCACACAATGGGTTGGAGAGGGATGCTGGTGAGGAGTGAGCTTTTTGGATGAGATGGACACTTGAGACTATGAGAGGGTAGAGGGGGCTAGAAGCTGGCGAAATGGACATTAAAAGAGAGAGTGGAGGGAGGGAGTGGGCTGTCTCATAAGGGAGAGAGCAATTGGGAGTATGTAGCAAGGTATATATAGGTTTTTGTGTGAGAGACTGACTTTATTTGTAAACTTTCACTTAAAGCACAATAAAAATTAACAAAAAAAAGAATTAAAAAAAAAAATTAAATTGGAACACAAAAATCCCCTCGAGTTCAATGTTTAGCCTTTCTAAAGCAAACCACCATAATATTTTGTAAGAAAACCATATTCCTTCTTAATGCTTTTTAAATGTGTTGTCAGAAGAATACACGGCTGGGGTTTAACGGAAGGTTTATTTTGCACTCCAAAACAGTAACCAGAAAAGACAAAGGAGAGAGTCAATGTACTGACTCTGGAACTGAAGTCCCTGAGTTCAAATCCCAGGCATACCATTTATTAACTGTGTGACCTTGGGCTAATTACTTGAACTTTTTCAAGGTTCTCATCTGAAAAACAGGAATGATTATGGTATCTATATTACAGGGTTATTATGAGAAGTAAATTAGTAAAAATTTATAAAATTTTCAAACTGAACTAGATACTTAGAAAGTGTTCAGCAAACATCAGCTATTATTACCTGATGTGCCCCAAACTCATAGACTCATAAAATAATGCCCCACACAGAGAGAACCATTTTATTTTTCAAATCTTTCATTGAAAATACATAATTCTTTTTCATACTTAGTGGTAGTATCCCCTGTAAAACACCGGTCCACACGAGCCTAAGTTTATGATTTATCCCCTATCTAGTTGGTGGCTATTGAGTGTTTATTTGAGCCAACCACATATAACAAATCAAACTGCCATTAATTACAACCTACATTAAGTGTGAGAATGGGGGCAAATTCATACAAACTCTCAAGCAGTAACTTGATATATAGGAAGGAACAAAATATCTGGATTTAGTAGAATAAGATTCTACTTACTCTACTTGAAGAAGTCAACTCTCACCTTAGAGCCTCAGAGTCAAGTGGTTTCAGGAAGGTTTTAATAATCTCTGGTGCCCTGGTGTTGCAGTGGTTAAGAGATTAGCAGCTAACCAAAAGATCGGCAGCTCAAATCCACGGGCCACTCCTTGGAAACCCTATGGGACAGTTCTACTCTGTCCTGTAGGGTCACTATGAGTGACCAAATTCTATGAGTGGTCAAATTCTGTGTATATATATATTTTGAAAGTATAAAAGAAGTCACTACCATTTTCAAATTCAATAAAAAATTATTATACTATATCTTACAATTTTGCTTTTTTTCTTGCAATGTGTCTAAAAGGAAAAGGTTCAGATGTTTTAAGGTAAAAACCAAAAACCATTAGTAATTTATAGGCTTGCAAAATTTCAGATGTCTCAGGGGCACTGGTGATCGATCATCTTTTCCAAGCCCCTCATTTTATTGAGTAGACAACCAAAGAACAGAAAGGTTGCATGACTTAAACAAGATCACGCAGCTAACTAGGGGTGCAATCTGGACTAGAAACTAGGTTACTTTGTCTTATCACTGGGATGTTTAAGTCATTTATACTCCTCCATTAAAGTTGTGTTCAGTTATCTTGGTTTCACAAACATTTAGTGAGGGTAGCAAAATGTGTATCCCAAACTCAAAGTCTTCAGGGCACTGGCAGGTAGAAGGACAATGTGAGTAAAGGCAGATACATGCATTTCTTGAATATATTCATTTACATTTTCTAAAGGTTGCCAGATAAATGAAACATAGCTATAGGCCTCCAGTTGGAAGCCTTGGTAAGTGACCATCACTGTGCTAGGCAGAAGTGCAAATAAAGAGGTTACAGTCTAATAGGGAAAACCCAAATGCAATTAGGAATTGCATTGTAATGTGACTTGGGCATTTTAGACATATGAATACAGTAGAACGAAGTGAGTGATTAATACGGGATTTTGCAGGGTGGGGGCGGCAGTTGAGGAGGAAAAGGCTTCACACAGATAAAGGAGATGAGGATTGAAATGGATTCTGAAGAGTAAGAGTAGCTTTCCAAGTGGATTAGATTGGTGAAGACATTCCAAGCAAAAGGAAACAGTGTATATAGAAGTTCTCAGACATAAAATAAAATTATGTGGTATAGGTTTACCTATAACTATGTAAATGTACACATACACACACACACATGCGCACACACACACGTATATATTTGTAATCTCCAAAGTGAGCCCTGACTCTCTCTAGGAAATAAATTGAAATGGAATAGATTCAATGCATGTTTCTGAAATACTAGAAATTCTGAATTTCGGTATCTGCAAACCTATGTTTTTCCTATTATATTAGAGGTCAGGAACCTGTAAAACTAGGTATGACAGACCAGGATAGAGACTGTCTGCTTTAACAAACATGAACCCTCCAAATCCTGGGGGCAATGAAGAGCTTCCATTTCTGCCCAGCTCAGTGCATCAGCATCACCTGGAGGGTTTGTCAGAACATAGATTGTTGGACCTCAGCCCAGTTTCCAGTTCAAGAGGTCTGGGGTAAGGCCCGAAAATTTGTATTTCTAACAAGGTCCCTGGTGGCATAGTGGTTAAGTGCTGCGGATGCTAACCAGAGGGTTGACAATTTGAATCCACCAGGCGCTCCTTGGAAACTCTATGGGGGCAGTTCTACTCTGTCCTATAGGGTTGCTATGAGTTGGAATCGACTGGACGGCACTGGGGGTTAACAATGTCCCAGATGATGCTGATGCTTATGGTCCTGGAGCCACACACTGGAAACCACTAACCTTAAGTATCCATCAATACACCCAGCACCAGTACCTACAAATTATCTTATGTAAATATAGCTGCTCTGCTAAGGGTTCTATTTCTGTTAAATGGCCACTGTCTATGAGCTCCTTATGAACAAGGACCCTCTCATTCCTATGGCTGAGAATAACATCAAGAACAAAAGACATTTACTAAGAGTTACTGTACTGCAGGCACTGTTTTAAGCCACTTTTCCTGAATTAACCCATTCCACCTACTTAACAACCCTATGATCTAAGTACTATTATTATTCTCATTTAACAAATGAGGAAATTAAGACACAGAAAGATTAAATAACTGACTAAAAGGCACAGACTCTAAAGTCAGATAGCCTGGATTCTGGTTCTATCATTTACGAGTATAACTCTCAAATTCTTTAGACACACTTTGAGAATACCACAGGGGGAGTACGAGTTGAAGATTTCCTGCTGTCAACATACTTTTCAGAACAAATGGCACTTACAGAAATGGAACTTGTTAAAGTTTTGTTTTTTTTAATTGTGCTTTAAGTGAAAGTTTACAACTAAGTCAGTCTCTCATATAAAAATTTATATGCACCTTGCTATTTTTTTTAATGTACTTCTAGTTGCTCTCCCCCAATGAGACAGCACACTCCTTTTCTCCACCCTGTATTCTCCATGCCCATTCTGTCGGCTTCTGACCCCCTCTGCCCTCTTATCTCCCCTCCAGACAGAAGCTGCCCACATACTCTCATTTGTCTACTTGAACCAAGAAGCTCACTCCTCACTAGGAACATTTTCTCTCTTATAGTCCAGACCAATCCCTGTGTGAAAAGTTAGCTTTGGGAATGGTTCCAGTCTTAGGCTAACAGAAGTTCTGAGGACCATGATCTCTGGCATCTTTCTAGTCTCAGTAAGACCATTAAGTCTGGTCTTTTTATGAGAATTTGAGGTCTGCATCCCACTGTTCTCCTGCTCCATCAGGGATTCTCCATTGTGTTCCCTGTCAGGGCAGTCATTGGTTGTAGCCGTGCACCATCTAGTTCTTCTGGTTTTAGGCTGATGTAATCTCTGATTTATATGGCTCTTTCTGTCTCTTGGGCTCATAATTACTTTGTGTCTTTGGTGTTCTTCTTTCTCCTTTGTTCCAGGGGTGTTGAAACCAATCAATGCATCTTAGACGGCCGCTTGCTAGCATTTAAGACCCCAGACACTGCTCACCAAAGTAGGGTGCAGAATGTTTTCTTAATAGATTTTATTATGCCAGTTGACCTAGATGTCCCCTGAAACCATGGCCCCAGGCCAGAAGTTGTTAAAGTTTTTATGAGCATACATTTACTCCTATATGAGAGAAGTAAAGACTACCAAAATCTTAGAGAGTCTCTTTTCCTCTCATTTTGTACAATCTGAGGTTGTATAAATCTGAGAGAGTTCATGTGACTTGCTCATGGCCAAAACACGTTACTTTAAAAACCAAAAAGAGATTAAAGACAACCTTGGTCCTCAGCTCTTTCTACACTTGCTTAGTTTGTATAACATTCTCAACCACTATGTTTACTGCCTAGAAATATGCCCATAAAATTGCCCAGAGCAATTTTGAGTACAATTTCAAATGGCTGATGTCTTGCTTTAATGTCTAGACAGACACATGAAGACAGAAATCTTACAATCAAATGAAAACATAAGACCAAGAAGAAGGTGAAAGATCAAATTAAGAAAGTTTTGGGAGTTACTTATGATTAGCAATTGAAACTATGTGAGTAAGCAAAAAAAAAAAAAAAGAAAGAAAAGCTATTCAAGGAAATATTAATTGGTTCTTCAAATTTCTATGAATATTATTTGGAGAAATCCATAAAATTAAAACGCAATCAACAAAACATAAATTTGTAGCAAATGCCTAAGACACATGTCCATTACTCTTCTTCTAGGTATCAAAACACAACATTTTTCTCTACTGAAAAATAAATCAAATGAATTAACTGCACTTATAAGCTAAGGCTAATTTTGTTCCTGAAAACATATGTTACTACAAGAGTAGCAATATTGAAGGAGCCAAGATGGCGGTTTAGTCAGATGCACCATACCATTCCTCTACAGCAAAGGCCCAAAAAATCAAGTGAAACAGATGCAGATAACAACCCTGGAACCCTGAACAAAGCAAAAGAAGGATACAGAGTTGAACTGAACATGAACTAGAAGAAAAAATTGAATGAATCCAGCAAAAGAGGAGTAACACAGAGCGGAGGGGTTTGACCAGCCATCCTGGCTCAACGTGTCAACTTGAGACAAAACCAGTAGTGACCGCAGATGCGGAGCTAAGAAAGCAACTTCACAGCATTCCCATGAGAGACAGAGAAACTGTACAGACATACCCAGAGAGAAGCAAGGTGAGTAGATCAAGACCCAAATATAAGGAAGGAAAACGCAAAAAGGAGGGCAAAACTTCCAGGGATCATGCCATCCACAGAGTAGGAAGGAAGCCAGGATACAGAATCAGGTATACTCACAAGCAGCCATCTCTGACTTCTGGGGTGAGTGGCATACATGAGGTAGTGGATCCCCAGAGTAGCAGTAGGAGGTCCCCCACCCAACCAAACTCTGGGAAGCTCCTCCCACCCTTGATCAGGGTCAGGTACCAGTTGCTGACTACAGTGGACAGAAAGCACCAGGGCATCTATGTCTGCTAGCCAAAGAGGCGTGCTCCCCCTGCTCCCACCCTCCTGATTGGAAGTGGCAGAAGGTCCCATAACCTGGCCACCTAGCTCAACTGGAGACCATAACATAAACCCTCCCATCCTCCCTCACCCAGCACCTTCTGCTACCACCCCACCCACCCAATAAGCTAAGGAAGTAAACGTGTTCCCATGTACTCATGTGCCTGCCACTCATCATCCCCACCCAGTGAGCAGCAGTGACCACATGCCTCTGCACACACTTGCCCACCACCTCCGGTGACTGGAGGTGATCGTGCAACCCCATGCACACACCTACCTGCCACTCACCCCCCTGACCCAGCAAGCAGTGGCAAGTGCATTTGTGCCACCCTCTGACCCACCACACCCTCAACACAGAGAACAGTGACAACCACATGTCTACACATTTGCCTATCTGCCACCTGTCCCCCCACCCTACGGGTGGATGCAACCACACTCCTGCATGCTTGCCTGCCTGCCATCTACCCCCTCACTATCTATCCCCTGATCTGATGACTGGCAGTGACCACACCCTCTGTATGCCCACCACACCCACGACACCTGCCATCCCACCCACTCTGCTCACTCTTGAGCCACTGGGTTGATGACAGACAGTGGCCAACCCAGCTCACCCTCAGCTGTCCCACACGACTAGCCAACAGAGACCCATGCTCATATACCCAGCCACTATCCAACCCAGCAGGAGAGAGGTGGCGAGTGCCCCTGTGTTGCCGAACTAGCAACCAAAGTAGTACGCCCACTCAGCCTGCCAGGATGTATCAAAACAGAACAAAACAAAAAAATCAGGATGAAGCAAACATATAATAAATAACCATAATAACACCTTAATGCCTCAGAGACTACAGACAATATCAAATCACATAATGAAGCAGGACAAGATGGCTCAAGCAAGTGACAAAAAATAAAGGCCCAGAAAACCTTCCTGAGGAAGAAACGGTAATGGAACTACCTGGTAAGGAATTTAAAAGACTTATAATAGCATCCTCCAAGAAATAAAGAAAGAAATCAAGGAAAACACAGATGAAACCACGAATAACACAGGAAAATAGAAGAACAAAATGACAAAATAAATACACAATTAGAAACCATACAAAAACAGCAACTAGAAATCCAGAAGATTAACAAAAAATATTCAAAACTAGATAACTCAGAGGAAGGGCATAGGAGTAGAATTGAAGCAATGGAAGACAGAATCAGCAAAATAGAGGAGAAATCCCTTGATACTAATTTGTTTGATGAACATTCAGAAAAATGAATGAAGAAAGCTTAAGAGTGATGTGGGACACTACCAAGAGGAATAATTTACACATGACTGAATTCCAGAACAAGAGGAGACAAAAAAAGCACAGGGAACATTTCTGAAGATTTGCTGGCAGAAAACTTTCCTAATATGATGAAAGACAAGAAGATATCCATCCAAGAATCTCAACGAACCCCATACAGAATGGGCCCCAAAAGAAAGGCACCAAGACATATCATAATCAAATTTTCTAAAACAAAAGACAAAGAAAGAATTCTGAGAGCAGCTCAGGAAAAATGAACTGTCATCAAAACAGGGGAATCAATAAGACTAAGCTTTGATTTCTTGGCAGAAAACATGTTGGCAAGAAGTAAATGTGATGAGATATACAAAATCTTGAAAGAAAAAAATTGCCAACCAAGAATTATATATCCAGCAAAATTGTCTCTCAAATAGAATGGCAAAAATAGGACATTTCCAGATAAACAGAAATTAAGGGGATTTGTAAAAACCAGACAAACCCTACACAAAATATTAAAGCAAGTCCTTTGACAGAGAACCAACAACATCAGACAACAAACTGAGATTAAGACACATGACAGCACCACACAGATACCAACCAAGATAAGGAATTCTCAAAAGTAAAATAAAGCTACAAGGTTGAAAACAGAAAACCAGTCGTGTCAATCTGTAGATGACGACCACTTTAAAATAAAAAGGGGGAATAGACACTGCAGTTACAGAATTTCCATGTGGAGAGGAACTCAAGGTGATATCAAGATATACAGACTGTTTTAAACTTAGGAAGATAAAGATAAATTTCAGGGTAATCACAAAGAAAATCAACAAATCTACTAATCAAAAGAAAACCATAAAGACTCAGTAAACACAAAATCAATAGTAATGAAGGAAATGAAAAAGAAAATCCATAAACAAAAAGAATTTAGTACAGAAAAGTAAGCAGAACAAAGAGCCTCAATACCACACAAAGAAAAGCACAACAAAATGACAGCAGTTAATTCATACCTATCGATAATCACACCAAATGTAAATGGGTTAAATGCACCAGTCAAGAGACAGAGTAACAGAACGGATAAAAAAAAATCATGACCCATCAATGCATTGCCTACAAGAGACAAACCTTAGACACAAACATAAAACCAAGAGATGGAAAAAAATATAGCAAGCAAGCAGTAACCAAAAAAGAGTAGGAATGGCAATATTAATCTCTGATAAAACAGACTTTAAGGCAAAATCCAACATAAGGGACAAGGAAGGATTAAAGGGTCAATCCAACAAGAGGACATAACCATAATAAATATTTATGCAGACAATGACAGAGTTCCAAAATACATAAAACAAAATCTAACAGTACTGAAAAGAGAAATAGATTAAGTCCATATAGTAGGTGACTTTAACACACACTTGCGATGAAGGACAGAACAACTAGAAAGAAACTCAACATAGATACATAAGAACTAAACATCACGATCAATCAACTTGACCTCATAGACGTATACAGAACACTCCACCCAACAGCAACACCGTACACCTTCTTCTCCAATGCACATGGCTTATTCTCCAGAATAGACCATACTTCAGGCCACAAAGCAAGCCTCAAAAAACCCCAAAATACTGAAATAATACAAAGCATATTCTCTAATCACAACTCTATAAAATTAGAAATCAGTAACAGGAAAAACAAGGAAAAGAAATCAAATATATGAAAACTGAATAACACCTTGCTTAAAAACCACTGAGTAAAGGAAGAAATTAAAAATGAAATAAAAAAAAAAATCCAAGAATGAAAACAAGACATACTAACTAAAACCTTTGGAACACAGCACAGGCAGTATTCACAGGTCAATTTATAGCAATAAACGCACATGTCAAAAAAGAAGAAAGGGCCAAAATCAATACCTTAACCCTACAACTCAAACAGATAGAAAAAGGGCAATAAAAGAAGCTCACAGAAGCCAGAAGAAAGAGAATAATAAAGATTAGAACAGGAATAAACAAATCACAAAACAGGAACACAACTGAAAGAATCAATAAGACTAGAAGTTGGTTATTTGAAAAGATGAATAAAATTAACAAATCACTGGCTAAATTGACAATGGAAAAAAGCAGAAGATGCAAATAACCCAAATAAGAAATAAAATGGGTGATGATACAACAGAAATAAACAGGATCATAACAGAATATTATGAAAAATTATATTGCAACAAATTTGAAAACCTAGAAGAAATGGACAAATTTCTAGAAACACACCATCTACCTAAACTAATAGTAATACAAAATGTGGTAGAAAGTCTGAACTGACCTATAACAAAAGAAGAAATTGCAGAGGTCATTAAAAAAAAAAAAAAAAAAACTCCCAGTCAAAAAAAGGAAACCCTGGTGGCATAGTAGTTAAGTGCTACGGCTGCTAACCAAAGGGTTGGCAGTTCAAATCTGCCAGGTGCTCCTTGGAAGCTCTATGGGGCAGTTCTACTCTCTCCTATAGGGTCGCTATGAGTTGAAATCGACTCAACTGTGCTGGGTTTGGTTTTGGGGTTTGAATAAAAAAAAAAAGTCATGGCCCAGATGGCTTCACTGAAGAATTCTACCAAACTTTCAGAGAAGAACTGACACCAAGACTACTCAAACTATTTCAGAATACAGAAAAGAAGGAATACTTCTGATTCCACTCTATGAAGCCAGCACAACCCTAATACTAAAGCCAGGCAGACACCACTAAAAAAGAAAATTATAGACCAATATTCTTATGAATATAGATGCAAAAATCCTCAACAAAATTCTAGCTGATAGAATTCAACAGCATATAAAAAAAATAACACATCACAGCCAAATGGGCTTCACACTAAGTATGCAAGGATCATTCTACATCAGAAAATCCATCAACGTAATACACCACATAAATAAAACGAAGGACAGGAATCACGTGACCATCCCAATCAATGCAGAAAAGGCATTTGATAAAGTCCAACACCCACTCCTGATTTAAAAAAAGAAAAACTCTGTCCAAAATAGGAATACAAGGGAAATTCCTCAACATAATTAAGGGCGTATGCACAAAACCAACAGCCAACATTATTCTCAATAGAGGGAGACTGAGAGCAATCTTCCTGAGAATGGGAATCAGACAAAATGTCCTTTAAGAGCAATAAGGCAAAAAGGGTATACGAATTGGCAAGGAAGAAGTAAAACTATCCCTATTCGCAGATGACATGATCATATATATAGAAAATCCCAGAGACTCCACAAGAAAGCTGCTGGAACTAATAGAATTATTCAGAAAAGTGGCAGGGTACAAGATTAACATACAAAAATCAGTTGGATTCCTCTGCAATAAAAACGCAACTCCAAAAAGGAAATCAGGAAAACAAAATCATTTACAATAGCCCTAAAAAGATAAACTACTTAGTAATAAATCTAACTAGGGATATAAAAGACCTGTACATAGAAAACTGTGTAACACTACTGCAAGGAACCAAAGGAGACCTACATAAATGGAAAAACCTACCATGCTCATGGATAAGAAGACTTAGCCTTGCAAAAATTTCAGTGCTACCCAAAGCGATCTACGAATATAATGCAATCCCATTCCAAATTTCAACACAGTCTTTAATGAGATAGAAAAATTATTCGCCGATTTTATATGGAAAGGAAAGAGGCCCTGGATAAGTAAAGCATTATTGAAGAACAGTGTAGGAGGCCTCACACGCTCCGATCTTAGAACTTACTGTACAGCCATGGTAGTCAAAAAGCTTGGTCCTGGTACAACAGACACATAGACCAATGGAACAGAATTGAGAACCCAGTGACAGCTGATCTTCGACAAAGTGTCATTAAATGAGGAAGAGAAAGTCTCTTTAAAAAATGGTGCTGACAGAGCTGGATATCCATTTGCACAAAAATGAAACAAGATCCGTACCTCACATCATACACAAAAAATAACTCAAAATGGATCGAAGACCTAAAGGTAAAATTTAAAACTATAAAGATCATAGGAAAAAAACAAACAAACCAGTGACGACACTAGGGGCCCTAATATATGGCACAAGTAGAATACCAAACATAACCAAAAATGCACAAACAGCAGAAGATAAACTAGATAAATGGGACCTCCTAAAAATTATACATTTGTGCTCATCAAAAGACTTTGCCAAAAGAGTAAAAAGAGAACCTACAGACTGGGAAAAAAAAAAAATTGTCTATGAAATATCCAACAAGCATCTAATCTCTAAAATTCATGGAAAACTTCAACACCTCAACAACAAAAAGACAATCAATTTAAAAAATGGGCAAAGGACATGAACAGACACTTCACCAAAGAAAACATTCAGGTGGCTAACAAACACATGAAGAGGTGCTTGTGATCATTAGTCATTAAAGAGATGCGAATAAAAACTACATGAGATACCATCTCACCCCAGGAATAATGGCATTGATTAAAAAACCAAGAAATCCTGATGAGGTTGTGGGGAGATTGGAACTCTCATACATTGCTGATGGCAATGTAAAATGGAACAGCCAGGATGGAACACAGTATGGCACTTCCTTAAAAAACTAGAAATAGAAATACCATATGATCCTGCAATCCCATTCCTAGATATATATCCTAGAGAAATAAGAGCCATTACATAAATAAACATATGTACACGCATGTTCGTTGCAGCATTATTCACAATAGCAAAAAGATGGAAACAACCGAAATGCCCATCAATGACAGAACTGATAAACCGTGGTACATACACACAATGGAATACTAGCCAATGAGAAAGTGTAACGATGAATCTGTGAACATCTCACAAGGATGAATCTGGAGGACATTATACTGAGTGAAATAAGTCAATCACTAAAGGACAAATAGTGTACGAAACCACTATTATAAAAAGTCAAGAAAACGTTTAAATACATACACTCCCCCCCCATCCCCCCCCAAAAAAATGCTCTGATGGTTACCAGGGATGAGAGGGGGAAGAAGGGAAAATTGCTAACTAGATAGTAGACACATGTTAGCTTTGGTGAAGGAAAAGGCAATGTACAATATGGGGGAAGTCAGCACAACATGACGAAAGCAAGGGAAGGCACTGAGAGGTACACAAGAATGAAAGACAATGATGGTAAATACTGTAAAATACACAATCCTACAACAACAGTAATAAACAATAATTTATGAATATATTTTTTTTTTAGATATGTATGTGGAATAGGTGGGGGAAGATGTATGAGAATACACATGCATAATAGGTTTGACTATGGATATTTCCACACACATATTTGTATGTGCTGAACATATATGCACATATATACAATAGCGCACACAGGGGACACAGCCATGGAAACTTCTTAGACATAACCAAACACATCATGCAACTGAGTTGCTGCACTTGAAGGCTAGGGAGCATAGTGTCCAGGGACATCTAGGTCAACTGGCATAACGTAGTTCATAAAGACAATGCTCTACTTCCTACTTAGATGAGTAGCAACTGGGGTCTTAAAACCTTGCAAGTGGCCATCTATGATACAACTATAGGTCTCTTTCCACTTGGAACAAAAGAGAGTGAAGAAAACAAGACTCAAGGAAGCAATTATTCCAAAGGACTAATGGACCACAGGTACCATGCCGACCACTAGCCTGAGAGCAGAAGAACTAGATAGTGCTGGGCTATCACTACCCACGGCTCTAACCAGGCTCACAATACAAGGTTCTGGTTAGAGTGGGAAAAAAATGTAGAACAAAATTCAAACTCATAAAAAAGACAAGAGCTACTTGTCTGAGAGATACTGAAGGAACCCCAGAGACTCTGGCCCTTAGACATCCTTCTAACTTGGAAGTGAAGCCACCCCTGGAGATCACCTTTCAGCCAAATGTTAGACATATTATCAGGAGGGACCAGTCCCTGGAGAAGGACATCATACTTGGTAAAGTAGAGGGTCAGAAAAAAAGAAGACCCTCAATGAAATGGGCTGATACAGTGGCTGCAACAATGGGCTCAAACATAGCAACGATTGTGAGGATGGCACCAGGCAGTGTTTCGTTCTCCTGTACGTTGGGTTACTATGAGTCAGACCCAACTCAATGGCACCTAACAACAACAACATAAAATAAACAATAATACCTTTAAGGAAAGTGCTCCATAGAACAATCATCTGTATGAGACCAAAAGGGCGACACTGGCTCAAAAGCAAAGATGAGAAGGCAGGAAGGTGCAGGAAACCAGAGGAATGGAAATGGAGAACAACTCATGGTGGTAAAGGCAGAAGGGCTGACACACTGCAGGGACTGTAACCAATTTCAGGGAACAATTTGCGTGTAAATTACTGAATGAGAAATGAGTATGTTCACCTGAAGCACAATAATTTTTAAAAAAGAGCAGTAATACTATAGTACCAAAGCATTGCCCCAATTTATGTAAACAAACTTGTTTAAAGAAAATCACCAGGATAACACATGCATTTCTTTTTCTTTCTACCCAACATTTAGACATGATTTCACATTTCCAAATCCATGATATAATTTTAAAAATATCGATGACACTAGAAGAAAATCATATCCCTATAATAGGATGTAGCATAGCTTTTAGTCTCCCATGAGTACTATAAAGGAAATGCTTTATTAGGTAAATAAGCTGAACTCCTTGTCCAGAAAGGCCATTTGTTATAATTCTTGGCAGCACCCTTGATGCCCTTTAATAAGAGATACAGTGTTTCCTTGGTAATTTTCCTCAACTAATCATTTGGATCAGGTTGCTGATCATGGTTTGGCAATACAGAGCTTCTGCTGGCTTTGGCCATGTCTATACACTCCTGAATGATGGTATCGAACACCATATTGTAGGTATTGTATAGAAAACATAGCTGGATGATTAATTTTTTTAATTTCCAACTGAATTTCTGAAAATCAGGCACAGATCACTGTGAAATGTGTTTCTTTACACTGAAATGATGGTGAATTCAAGATGTTCATCAAATCTGAAGAAACTATGAAAACAACTGATAGAAACACCAAATATTACAAGTCCACAATCAAAGGCTCTCAGAAATAAATTCCCATCTAATTAAACATTAAATGTGAAAAATAAAATCATAACATTACTAAAACAAAACAGGTAAAATTTTTTATAATCTTGGAATGAAAAAATATTTTCTAGATAGGAAAGGTAAGCTGAGGGCATAAATGCATACCAGAAAGATACTTATCTATGTTTTATTGACTATGCAAAGGCATTTGACTGTGTGGATCACAACAAATTATGGACAACATTGTGAAGAATGGAAATTCCAGAACACTTAATTGTGCTCATGTGGAACCTGTACATAGACCAAGAGGCAGTAGTCCAAACAGAACAAGGGGATACTGCACTGGTTAAAATCAGGAAAGTTGTGCGTCAGGGTTGTATCTTTTCACCATACGTAACCAATCTGTACTTTGAGCAAATAATCTATGAAAAGGAACGCAGCATCAGGATTGAAGGAAGACCCATTAACAACCTGAGAAATGCAGATGACACAACTTTGCTTGCTGAAAGTAAGGAGAACTTGAAGCAATTACTGATAAAGATAAAAATCTACAGCCTTCAGTATGGATTATGCCTGAACATAAAACAAAAATTCCTCACAAGTGGACTAACAAGCAACATTATGGCAAATGGAAAAAAATACTGGAGTTATCACGGATTTCATTTTACTTGCATCCACAATCAACATCCTTGGAAGCAGCAGTCAAGAAATCAAATGGTGTATTGCATCAGGCAAATCTGCTGCAAAAGGCTTCTTTAAAGTGTTAAAAAGCAAAGATGTCACTTTGAAAACTAAGGTGCATTTGATCCAAGCCATAGTATCTTCAATTGCCTCATACGCATGCAAAAGCTGAATAATGAATAAGGAAGACTGAAGAAAAACTGATACGTTTGAATTATGGTGTTGGCAAAGAATACTGAATATACCGTGAAATGCCCAAAGAATGAACAAACCTGTCTTGGAAGAAGTACAGCCAGAATGCTCCTTAGAAGCGAGGATGGTGTGACTTCACCTCACATACTTTGGACATGTTATCAGGAGTGACCAGTCCCTGAAGAAGGACATCATGCTTGATAAAGTAGACGGTCAGTAAAAAAGAGGAACACTCTCAATGAGATGGATTGACATAATGGCTGCAACAATGGGTTCAAGCATAACAACAATTATAAGGATGGTGCAGAACCGGGCAGTGTTTCTTTCTGTTATTCACAGGGTTACTATGAGTTGGAAGTGACTCGATGAAATCTAACAACAACAATAAACGCATATTTAAAATAAAACAGAATAAGCATGGCAAAATATTTCGAAGAGGAACCAAAAAATAAGCAAAATTGTTGTCACCTTGTATAACGAAAAGTTGATTTCTTTAACATAAAAAGATTTCCTACAATAAAAAAGAAAGAGACCAACAATCCAATAGAAAAATGCAAATGAAATAAGCAGACATTTCGTAGGGGAAAAGAGTACAGATGGCTTTTGAAACATATGAGAAAGTGCTCATCCTAACTCATAATAAGCAAAATTAAAATTTATGCTTTGGGATAACAAAGAATCAAATTTTGGTAACACACAGTGTTGACAAGAGGATAAGGAAACAAGACACTCTCAGACATTGCTGGGTATGGAATGTAAATGTGTACAATGGAGGGCAATAACATGATAAAAACAAAAAACAAAAAAACAACCCATTGCTGTCGAGTCAATTCCGACTCACAGCAACCTTACAGGACAGAGTAGAACTGCCCCACAGGGTTTCTAAGGAGCGGCTGGTGGATTCTAACTGCTGACCTTTTGGTTAGCAGCTAAGCTCTTAACCACTGTGCCACCAGGGCTCCAATTAGATGATATCTTTTGAAATTAAAAAAAAAAAAAAAAACCTGCCTTTGGCCCTGCGATTCCACTTCTGAGTGTCCATCATATAAATCCTTGCAGGCATGTGAAATGCCTTAAGTACAAATATATTCTTCACAGTGTAGTTTGTACTAGCAAAATGTTAGAAACAACTAAAATGTCTATCAACAGGAAATTAAGATAAATAAATGATGCCATTAAGTATGTGTTAAAATGGAGAGATCTTGCAGGTGCACATTTTAAGTGAAAAAGAAAAGGTACTGGAATAGGTAGGTAAGTAGGTAGGCAGGTAGATAGACAGATAGACAAAGACAGACAGATAGAGAGATGATAGATAGATCGATGGAGACCATATTGTATATGTTGATGTACGCATACAATAGAATATATCTGGGAGATATCAAGAACATTGGCCAGACAGAGCTGGAGAAAAATGTAGAACAAAATTCTAACTCACAAAAAAAAGACCAGACTTACTAGCCTGACAAAGAATGGAGAAACCCTGAGTATGGCCCCTGGACAACTTTTTAGCTCAGTAATGGAGTCATTCTCAAGGTTCACCCTTCAGCCAAAGATTGGACAGGCCCATAAACAAAACAAGACTAAAGGGGCACACCAGCCCAGCGGCAAGGACTAGAAGGCAAGAGGGAACAGGAAAGCTGGTAAAAGAGAACCCAAGGTCATGAAGGTGAGAGTGTTGACATGTAATGGGGTTGTTAACCAATGTCATAAAACAATATGTGTACTAACTATTTAATGAGAAACTAGTTTGTTCCGTAAACATTCATATAAAGTACAATAAAAAAAAAAAAACAACACTGACCAGTGGGCAAAAGAAGGAGGGAGAGAAAATTATGTTGACAGGGCCTTCCAGCCAAAGAACATCAGGAGCTTACTGGTGACTGAAGTAAAAAAAAAAAAAGACTCACAGCAAGAAAGGAAAATGCACACCATGGTAGAACTGCAGGGAGTCTCAGTAAGAGGGCATTAGAAAGTACTTATTACAGAACTTGGACTTGTGTTAGGTAATTTTAGGGATTTTTTTAGGGTAATATTTTGGAGTAATTTTAGGGTGATACAAACCATAACAATATAAAAAAGATGTTTGAGGGTAATTTTAGGTTTCAAAAAAATGTGGATTTGATTTAGATTGGATGCTCTAAGAAAGCAGGTGTACTTGCGATGATGATGACAGGGTATCTTAATAACTGCTCTCTGAATAAGGTTAAAGCTGAGCTGGGACTGGCAAAGCAGCTGCAGAATAGAGAAACCAGGACAGGGAAATATTTGGTCATTTTGTGGACAAAGTTCTTGGGTTTGTGTTCAGGTGTGATTACAGGTGGTCTTGCCTTTGTCTTGGTTCATCACCATCACAGTGGCCTTAGCTGATGGGGTGGTCTATTAAACTGTTTATGTTTTACAGAACACCAGGGCCTGGTTGGGAATGCCAAGCCTGCTACTGGCTGGCAGGGGCCGTGTTTCTCTTTCTTGGCTGTATACTTGTTGATGTATCACAATTTTGTACCAAATACTTAATTTACCTCTTCAAAATCATTTTTAAAAGAATCTCAGGGCTGAAGGGGAACGTAAAAGTCATTGAGTTTTCATGTAAACCCCCCGAGTGTCTGTACAGCACCTGCTTGAATAGCTACAATTTCACCACTATATTAACTTTGCAGAGAGCTCATCCCGTATTCAAATGGGTTTTAATACCTTTTGTTCAGAGAAAAAGAAAATAAAGCATTTGGTTATAATATCTTGTTTTTACCCCAGCATGTCTGACCTCTTCAAATGTATCTTCTCCTCTGATAACTAGCAGAACAGATTAATTGCCTTTCTAATTTTATGTAAAATATTCCTATTAATACCTTCCAAATTGCAGTTGTCTTTTGTGTGTATATGTGTGACAGTATTCTAATACAGTTTTTCATTTTTTGTTATCATGACATTTGCAGAGATTCTTATCTGTTACTGCTGACAAACCCATTTGTGCTTGTACTCAATTACATGTCATTAGTCCTTTCTTCACGAACAAAAGAACAGGTGTCTTTATCAATTCTACCCCACATGCAAGGGTAAGGTTGGTTGGACCTAATGGTGCCTAGTGAACCAAACATTTCTGACAGATGCTTATAGTAACAAGATTTTTTTTTTTTTCCAAACAATCTACTGCTTTTACTCCTACTCACAGACAAGATGGAGAAAGAAAAGACATTTTAACAGTTTTATAGGCTTACAATTTTTCTAGTAGAAAACATGAGTAGAATGTAAATCCCTCTCTGAACCCCACTTGGGGCCCTGGTGGCACAGTGGTTAAAGAGCTCAGCTGTTAACCAAAAGGTGGGCAGTTCAAATCTACTAGTGGCTCCTTGGAAACCCTATGGGGCAGTTCCACCCTGTCCTATAGGGTCTCTATGAGTGGGAATCAACTCGATGGTAATTGATTTGGTTTGGGTTTTTTTGGATCCTCACTTGGAAAAAGTCTTAGTAACAATTATTCATTTTCATTGGCAAGTTTTCAGTGAAAATCTGGAGGGGAGGGACAGAAAACCTACATTAATGAAAAACTGGTGAAGTCTGAATAAAATGCATACTCAATTAATAGTATTGTACAAGTGTTAATTTCCTGGTTTTGATAATTGTACTATTCCTATGTAAAATGGCACCATTAGGAGAAGCTGAGTGAAGAGTATACGGAAACTCTCTCTGTACTGCTTTGCAATTTTTCTAAAGTCGAAAACTACTAAAATAAAAGGGACAGAGTTTAAAAAGCATGGGTGGGGGCAGGGGTAGAAATATTTAGTATGTAACTATTATGGATTTAATTGTGTTCTCAAAAACTATGTGTTGGAATTCTAACTCCTACACCTATGGATAGAATTCTATTTGGAAATAGGGGTTTTTTTGTTATGTTAGTAAGGTCTGTCAGTAGAGGGTGGGTCCTAAACCTAATCACTTCTGAGTTACAAGAAGCAGCATAGACAGAGACAAGGAAGCACAAATGGGGGAACACAGATGCCACGTGTGTATCACCAAGGAACCAAGGAACTCCTGGACTAAAGAAGCTGAGACAAGGATCTACCCCTCAGAACCTACAGAAAGAGTCTTCTAGAGCTGATGTCTTGATTCAGACTTCTAGCCTCCTAAAGTGTGAGAAAATAAATTTCTGTTCTTTAAAGCCACCCACTTGTGGCATTTCTAACAGAACTCAGAATCTAAGACCATGACCTAGGGAAACTTTTGCACGTAAGTATAAGGAGACACCCGTTTATTCGTTCAGTTTTTATTGAGTGCTTATTTATGTATTACAGACCTTTTTTATTATTATTATTATTATTTATGTATTAGAGACCATTCTAGGCCCTATAGATACATCAGGGGTCAAAACAAAATCTCTTTGCTCTTTGAACTTACATTCTCCTGCAAGTAAGACCAAAAATGAACACACAGCAACAACATATACATCAGGTGGTCATAGGAGCTGTGACTAGAAATGAAACAGGTTATCAGGACAGAGAGGGCCAGGGCGGGATGTGTAATTTTATAAAGGATGGTCAGGGAAGGCTTCCCCAGCTTCTATAAGAAAGATCTGAGCAACTGTGTTTGCAATTGCCCTGAAATAGAAACAATAATCATCCCCCAAAAAGAGAATGGGTGGTGAAAACGTTAATTGCTTGACTATTAGTCAAGAGGTTATTGGTTCGAACTCCCCAGAAGTACCATGGAAGACAGATGTGGCAATCAGCTTCCAAAAGGTCACAGCCATGAAAACCCTATGAGTAGTTCTACCGTGACACACATGGGGTCACCATGAGTCGGAATCGACTCCACACCAACTTACAACAACATGAAAATCACAACCACAATACTGGGGGAGGGGAATGACACAGCAGAAGATATATACAGTAATACATTCATTCATGAAAAGTTTAAAAACAAGCAAAACAATATTCTAAATGATGCAAGCCTACATATATACGTCAAAAACTGCATAAAAATGCACTTGCCAAATTGAGTGTGATTATCACGTCTGGTACTGAAGGAGCCCAGGATGCCTCAGGGAAAGCACACAGAGGAGTCAAGTACACTGGGCTTTGTAATTAAATGTTACGCCAAGGGGTGGCATAACATTTACATCACATTTTAATATTCATTTTTATATTCTGTACAATCTATTTTTAATATCAATTTATCAAAAACTGTGTAAGGTAGCTTATCTTAACAAAAAAATTTGTTTAATTTGCAGGTTCAGTTTCTAAAATTATTTGACAAATGTATCACTCTGTGTGTGTGAGAGAGAGAGAGAGACAGATGCATACGGCTTAATGCTGATGCACATATTTACTATACATATACAAGTGTATGTGTGTAAATGTATGTATGTATCCGTGGGTGTGGGAGTGTTGGTGGTGCAATAGCTAAGAGCTCACCTGCTAACCAAAAGGTCGGCAGTTAGAATCCACCAACCACTCCTTGGGAACCCTATGGGGCAGTTCTACTCATTCGTATAGGGTTGCTATGAGTCTGAATTGAGTCAACAGCAATGTTTTTTTGTTAATATACGTAGGTTTGTTTGTACGCTAGCCAGTGGCCCAGCATCAGTAGAGCACGCACTTTCTATTATTTTTTCTACAAACAGTGAAGGAACGATTTGTGTTAGTTTGACCCCACACTTGCATCCCGCTCCCCACCCCGGCCCCATGATAAGAGGCGTGCACCTGTATGACAGCTGGCCAGGTTAAAGTTTCATCCTTTAGAACTGGATACAACTATTTCCTTACCTAGGGACTGAAGCTATCTTCATCAATTTATAATTATTCAATCTTTTTTTTTTTTTTGGTTGGATGGTACTTAAAGAGAATGTTAATATTATCATCTGCTTCAACCACTTCATTTTATAGAAAAAGAAACTGAAGTCAAGAGATAACTCAGAGTTAGTACAGGGTCCTACACAGCTAAGCAGTCCCCTGGTTCTTTCCATCAGTACTTGTACCCTTACTAAATCTACGTTCAAGTGCAGAGGCAACAGACACAAATCTAACATGGAGACAAAAGCACCCTCATTCTTCTCTACAGAATTGAGAGCCTGAACCATTTAAAGAATGCATTCACACAAACACAAACCAACAATGCGAACCACAGTAGGCTAATCAACTACTCTGCAAAAAACTAAGAGCAAGAAAACTGGGATGAAATTCTTCATAAGATCTTTTCTTTATTGTAATTCTTATTTTGTCATGTGCAATATTAAGGGAACAAAGAATAATTTAGAAGGGGGTGGACAAGAGCATTTTCATGCTTTAGAGATGGTAAAGCTTTCCTCAAATCTTTATTATGAATTTAAAAGATACTTCACTACAAAATATCAGGCTTGCTAGAATAGTATATGCAATCCACTAGATTGTCAGTCTGACTAGAAAATCATATCCATCAGAAAACAACTCAATTGGACAAACACTTAATGACCATTTACTGTTTAAAACCAACACCTGTTGTCATCAAGTCGTTTCTGACTCATAGCGACCCTATACAACAGAATAGAAGGGCTCCATAGGGTTTCCAACGAGTCGGTGGTGGACCTGAACTGCTGAAAAGCCAAGCTCTTAACCACTGGAACACCAGTGGTTTACTGTTTACCAGGCATTAAAGATCTAACAGAGCGCCTGCGTGGCACAAACGGTCAAGGACTGGACTACTAGCTGAAAGCTTGGCAGTTCAAACCTACCCAGAGGTGATTTTTGTCATACTTTGATGATTTTGTTTAGTTATTAAACTAGTCGATTCCATAGTTAAACTAGTTAAAAACTATCTCCAGGGGTACTATTATTAATATTGTTATATCTGATGCCTTTATCTCAAAAAATTATAAACAAAATTCTGTAACAGGTCTTCCTGTCTTGAGTATCATGTTATATAGACTATCAAAATGTATCATAATGTTACACCTTCTCTCTTAAAATCAGCAATTTTCCTATTAATCAAAACAAAAT
Source organism: Loxodonta africana (assembly GCF_030014295.1). Classification (NCBI taxonomy): domain Eukaryota; kingdom Metazoa; phylum Chordata; class Mammalia; order Proboscidea; family Elephantidae; genus Loxodonta; species Loxodonta africana. Next base: position 22,714,696 of record NC_087342.1, on the reverse strand, counting down.
AACATATAATATACTTACATTCAACGTGCATCTTAAGGCGTAATTTCAATCTGCCAGAAATTCAGTTCTGAGAATTATTATAACATTTTTATTATTTAGTTCCAAGATTTAAATGGCATCTAGTGCTGACAGATCCGCATTGTTCCTGTGAGTATTTATCATCACCCCTATACAAATGGGAGCCTTGGTAGCATAATGGTTAAGAGCTAGGTCGGCAGTTCAAATCCACCAACCATTCCATGGAAACTCTATGGGGCAGTTCTACTGTGTCCTATAAGATCGATACGAGTCATAATCGACTGGATGGCAACGGGTTTGGTTTTGGTTGTTTAATTACAAATACTGGGATGGCGGAATATTCTTCTCCAGTGAACAACTGGAACTCATTCAAGTCTCAAACCTTCTCATTTAGCACATAATTTCTCCTCCACATCATCTCTATGCTGCAGGGAATGACAGCAAGAAGTTTAAAAGGAAAAGACACCAGCTTACAAGTAGTTAATCAGTTCAAAAGGCCACCCAGCCGAGTTTTAAATCTAAGATATACTGGGTCATACACTGGATTTGTAATTGGATTGCAGAAAGCTAATATTCCTTACTGTAGTCGCTGTTTTCGTCCTTGGTCCCGTCAATGGTACCATCCGGGTGCATCTGCAGAAAATATCCCTGCTGGCTGAATAACCTTGTCACAATTCCTTTCAGCTGGGGTTCTGTAAAACCAAATGAAATGATTACTCAAATTTTTATTTTGTTTATAAAAATGTACACTTACAAATTGTTAAAAAGATTCTCTAAGTAAATGCATAAATACCAATGGCTTCAATATCAAAATAAGTATTTGGAAAGGGGGGCATGTCAGTAACATAGCTTTTACTTTTTCTTTTTCCCTACTAGAGACAGAATCATAATACTCTGCAGCAGTAAACCAAATGTAAATAAATAAAAGCTAATTATGATTAGGAAAATACAGAGGCGTGCTGAAAAGTGAATTATTTCTGTCCCTCAGGCATCTGGTGTCTGACTGCAAGATGCTACCAAGTTTATGGCCCCATTCCAGAATTACTGTTTAAGCCAAAACGACATTAAAATTCCTAAGCTTCCATCAGTCATAACCAGGCCCTGGACAAGTTGTATTTCTGCTGGATGTCCATCAAAAACTGAGGGGTTTTGAAATTCTGTTCTATATTTTCCCCCTTTTGATCATGATTCTTTTATAGAATCTGTAATCAAAATGTTCAGTAATTGTAGCCTGGTACCATCCTGTTCTTCGGGTCTCACAGCAAAGGAGGCAGTTGTTCATGGAGGCAATTAGCCACACATTCCATTTCTCCTCTTATTCTTGGCTTTCCTTCTTCCTCTGTTGCTCCAGGTGAATAGAGAGCAATTGTTGTGCCTTGGATGGCTGCTGGTTGCACAACTCAAAGAATGTAATCAATGTCACTGAATTGTACATGTAGAAACTGTTGAATTGGTGTATGTTTTGCTGTGTATATCCTCAACAACAAGAACAAAGTAAATAAATAAACCAAACTGATGGGTTGGAGAGGAATCATAGACAAAGTCAAAACCCCCATTGTCCTGAGACATCACTAGACAGTACACACAACCACAGATTTTACCCTCACTAAACACCTCGCCAGGGAGGAACTCCAGTACTACAAAAGTCATTTTCCCAGGGCAAATAATAATAAAAGAAAAAAGAATCAAGTCACATATATTTCTCTAAGTATTTCAAACTAGAAGGGGTCCTCAGCTTTCAAAAACTCCCTACAAACTGACACCATCAAACTGATTTTTGTATACCACCTATGGATTTGTGCATGTCAGCTAACAAGTAAACATTTGAAGCTTTCTCATTGTGTTGCTGACTGCAAGCAACAATACAGTTTCCTCAGCATTGCCACCGTCTTTGTTTCTAGTGTTGGGCAAAAATTAGACCATTCCAGTACATTTATAGCCCTAATTATTTTGTAAAAATGAGTAGGAAACAGAAAAATGCTGCTTTCTGGTGATAAAAATTGAGGCAAAGATGGAAATCATATGATTGCTGAAAGTAGAAATATGTTCTCCTCAGAAGGGTAACCATTGAATATATGCTAGTCAACTTCATTCCTCAAGCCATTTATTCAACCAATATTTGCTGAGTTTTTTTTTTGTCAGGCAATATACACAAGGTACTGTTGCTAAATGGAATCCTTTTTTTTTTTTTTTGGAAGGGGTATTATTATTTTCAACTCTTTTTTTATTGTCCTTTAGATGAAGGTTTACAGAGAAAACTATTTTCTCATTAAACAATTAATACACATATTGTTTTGTGACACTGATTGCTAACCCCGTGACATGTCAACACTCTCCCCATCTCGACCTTGGGTTCCCCATTACCAGCTTTCCTGTTCCCTCCTGCCTTCTCATCCTTGCCCCTGGGCTGGTGTGCCCATTTAGTTTTATGGGCCTGTCTAATCTTTTTTTTTTTTTTAATCTTTGGCTGAAGAGTGAACCTCAGGAGTGACTTCATTACTAAGCTATAAGGGTAACCAGGAGCCATACTCTCAGGGTTAAACTGAACATTTCTTGATGTTTATTTCTGCCCCATAGAGTTTCCAAGGAGCGCCTGGCAGATTTGAACCACCAACCTCTTGGTTAGCAGCCATAGCATTTAACCAGTACACCACCAGGGTTTCTTCATTTTTCAAAGGGAATTGTAATTAAGGATTTGATGTATTTAATTCTTTGGGAATGGACCTACTCCTGCATAATATGTTTTTTGTACATATGATGTGATCACACATACTCGGGCTATGGAGTGACACCTACAGAAACACGTCTTCTTCAAACTAGTCATGTGAAGCAAAAGAGATGCCAAGAAAAGCTGGGAAGGAGGAAGCAGGGTAATGAAAAAACTACTGGAAATAAGTCACTCTGATTAATAACTCTGTGTTAATTTATGAGTTAAATTCAATTACTTTAGGGGCTTGACTTTTCTTATCATAAAATCTGGAAGTTAAACTAAGTGACCTTTAAATCCCTTCTCTACTTACCTTGAGCATATTAGTCTACTTTGCCCCCAGTGATGGCAAAATCAATGGAAGGATTCATCTCAATGCCTTTCCTCTACAGGTCACCCAATCCCACAGCCTAAGGACATCTCGGAGGAGCATACAGCTAGCTAACCTCGCTGCAAACACTACTCCGTGCACCTCTGCCATGAGGCCAGGTGATTGACAGGCAGCTTCTGATGTGGCACACTTAGTTCCAAATCTGAAATCAGAAGACCCAGCTTTGAGCCACAATTACTGTGTGGTCCTGGGCAAATTATTTGACATCTGAGTCTCAGTTTTCCTATCCATATAATGGGAGAAATAATTGCTATCCTAACTATAATCATTAAAAATTTCAAATAAGTAAATGGATATGATAGTAGGATTTAGAAAAGCCCATAACGGTGTAAAATCTAAGGTCTAATTTTTCAAATATGAAAATCTAGGAAACATTGTAAGTCAGGTAAAGAGAGCATTCTGAGAACAGACTCTGCTGATTTCTATTTTAAGAAAATATTAATTGAGCTTCTATAATCATTAAATTAAAGGCACAAAGTGGGCTAAGAGCAGGATATAGTAAAGGAGAAAAAGGAGGAAAGGGAAACTGTGTTATAATCCATATTTTATTTCTAATAAGACTGATAAGACAACTTTAAGAAGTCATATTTTTTCCTTGGTATAGCAGCTGAATCACGAATGCCTGCAAATAACTGTTTTCTACAGGCTCCTCTTTCTGTAGCTGTAGCTAACCATTCCTTTACCGCGGGGAAGTCACGGCCCTGTGGAGGCACTGGGAATTCAGGTTTGTAACTCCTCTTAAGGATAATGAGCATTAGGCTTTTATACCAACCCCACTCCACCCAAGATCAGAGCCAGAACAAGCTTGGAGTTTGAGTTTTAATTATGTGATAATCCATATGAGTGAACATCCTGCACTATTGAAGTTTCAAAGAAGATCTGACGATCTATTGAACAAATGCCCTGCACCAAGAATGTGTTTGAGAATGCTGTATAGCTTGTTGGACACTCCCAAACCCTACCAATGTTTCTACACTCAGCTCAAGAATCACCTCGTCCACGAAGGCTTGGCTATCATTAGTGAGATTCACTTTTATAAATGGAAAAAAAAAAGAACATGTTTTACTGTATTTTAAAGAATGGGGGAAAATATGAGATGACTATTTGGTGCCTCTAGCATCCTGGGTACACCCAACAAATACACATGTTATTTGACAAAGACTATGCTTGGGGCTCTACAAGATGAATAAAACCTACACTGTTCTCAGAGAGAACCCAGTTTAATATGTAAAACATAATTAAATACAACACTATGGAGGGATAGCTGCTAAATGAGGGAAAGAAGCAGAGTGGCATGATGGCACCAAGGAGCAAGGGACTAATTCTGTCTGGAGGTTAGGCAGAGAGACCTCACCTGGACTTTGGAAATGAGTGGGACTTTCATAGGAAATGAAACCAGAGGAAGGGCATTCTAGACAAATAAGCAATGGATAGAGGCAAAAACTAGCATGGTGGACTCTGGAAATAATGCAGTCTGGTATACACAGTATATAGGGTAACCTGTTGCTGTCAAGTTGATTCCGACTCATAGCAACCTTATAGGACAGAGTAGAACTGCCCAATAGGGTTTCCAAGGAGTGGCTGGTGGATGTGAACTGCCAGCCTTTTGGTTAGCAGCCAAGCTCTTAACCACTACCCCACCAGGGCTCATATATACGTAGAGTTTATCAAATACTGATATGCAGATAAGTGGCTGTTCTTACCAAATGTTCACAGGTCAACAATAACATTAAGGAAAATAGGGTCAATGGAGTAAAAAGAAAATAATAATAATCTAAATTTGTTCAATTTATATAACTATCCTTGACTCTAAGATAATGTTCTTCACTATTTTGCTTTTTAATAAAGGAGAGCCATATTATTAGATGGTGGGAGGATTGTTTTGTTGTCTTTTGTGCTCTACAGTAGTGTAGCAAGTACTGCTAGCTCTTCACTCAAATATATCTCCTCTTTTTCCTTGGCACCTAGATAGACCATATGTCCTAACCTCTCTGTCATATGAATGAGTGTCATATGGAATGTAAATGGAAGTGATGTGTGCCATTTTCAGGCCAAAGATTTTAAAAGCAAATGTTCTTCTTCCATGTTTTCTTTTCTTATCGTTGGCTGGATTTAGATGACAAAGTCCTAGGTGATGCCACAGCAACAAAATGGAAGAATATCGGGTACCTGAGTAACTGCTGGAGAAAAGCCAGCAGTCACTAAAAACACCCACTTTGGACAGTTAGGTAAATTATAAATAAACCTCTACTGGTTTTTGGCCATTGTGCAATTTTGGGTCTATTTCTTGTAGCAACTGGTTTTATTCTACCTGGTTAATTAAAAAGTTGGCAAACCTACAGCAATACCCAATTATTATTATTATTTGTTCATGAAATTCCATACGCTGGTAACCATGGGTATCAGTTACATTGGGGTATGAAAATGAAGCAGATTCTGGAAAGACTTAACATGACTCCAGTTAGAGTCTTGGCTGCCATATTAGGAGCTTTACATTTTACATTATAGGCATTGTTGGGAATCTGTACTTTAGAAATACTAAACTGGCGTCTTTATAGAGGATGGATTGACAGAAGAGAGGCTGGGGACAAGGAAACCAGTTAGGTAAATTTGGTAAAAAAGACCAGTAAGGATTAGCCACCTGCCTAAAGGCTGCCTAAGGAAGTGAGTTTTCCGTCTTTGAAAGAAGTAGTGATCATTTAAGCCCTCGGGACAGAAAAGGAGGGAATGGATTGTCAAGAAACTGGGAAGATCAAATCAACAGAATAAATAACTTATTGAGTATGAATGATGAAACAGAGAAAGAAGGGACTGCCAAAGAAAAATGAGTGGAAAGAAAAAGGTTAAAAAAATAAAATATTATTTTGAAAAATGAGTGGAAAGAAAAAGGTTACACAGGACCAAAATCATAATGAAGAGATTAGTGCAATTTAAACATCGGGATACCAAAAGAGAATCCATACAGATGCTCATCATAATAGTTTTTTTTCTCTCCTTTTATCTGTAGACATTTGAAATAATCTTGAATGCATTCTTACCCTATTTATGCCTTAGATAAACCAAAGCTCAAACATTAAAAAAATAAATAAAGTCTACTCTTTTATTATTATTATTTAATTCCTTGGGTCAAGAACATCTAAAAATTTTTAAACATTAAAAAAAAATTAGCGATAAAAAGGAATAAGCTCTCAAGCCATGCGTAAATATAGATGAATCTTAAAAGCATACTGCTAAGTGAAAGAAGTCCATATGAAAGGCTATATACTATATAATTCCATTTAAAAACATTCTAAAAAATGCAAAACTAGAAGGTTGTTAAAAAGATCAGTGATTTCCAGAGACTCAGAGAATGAGGGGATTTTTGGGGGCTGTGGAACTATTCTGTATGATGCTGTAATGGCAGATACATTAAACTACACACTTACCAAAACTTTACAGCGCTTTAAGAGTGCAACTTAATATATGCAAATTTAAAAAAACATTCAGCATGTCAAAGAATCCCAAAATGCAATAGAGACTATGACAAAATATGGGTGAAATAACCTCACTGAAGGAAGTAGGGGGAAAAAATGATGACCCAATTAACTTTGGAAATGTTTAAAATCTGTAAGACTAAACGCAAAGGGAACCGTACATAAACACTGTACTCTAGTTGATAAAATTGTTTCCCATGAGAGTATGGGCTAACAATTCTGATATCATTATTCATGTATACTGGCATTCAACAATTAAGTAAATAAACAGTGGCTAGAAGGAGCCAGCTTTTTCACTGTTGGAGTAGGAGGTTATAGACAAGCAAGGGGAGAAGGCAGGAATGACCCATGTGGTATTGCATTAGATGGAGACATCCACAGGAATTTGTGTTTAGTTAATATAGATGCAGATGCCTACATACAGAAATATTTATAGATAGGTATATACACACTGGTTAGTGTTCATATATATTTCTTTGCTTTATTGAGAAGGCCTAACAACAGCAACACAGTATAGTATAAATATGATATGAATAGTATGCACATATTGATAATATGTATGATAACACAGAATGGCACTTTACCTCTAGGGCCTTTCTTTAAAACACACGACTCCAGTCTAATCATTAGAAAAACATCAGACAAATCCCAATTGGGGGTCATTTTACATTTACCCATAGTATGTCTCAAAACTGTCAAGGTTATCAAAAACAAGGAACTTCTAAGAGAATGTCACAGCCAAGAGGAGTCTAAGAAGATATGATGACTTCTGGATGGGAACCTGGAGCTGAAAAAAGTCATTAGATAAAAACTAAGGAAAGCTGAATAAAGTATGAACTTTAGTTCATCATAACATATAGATATTGGTTCATGAATTGTGACAAATGTACCATACTAATGTTGTTGTTGTTAGTTGCCATTCAGTTGACTCCAACTCATGGCAACCTTGTGATAACCAGACAACACAATGAAAAGTTGCCTGGTCCTATGCCATTTTTATGATTGTTGATATGTTTGAGCCCATTGTTGCAGCTATTGTGTCAATTCATCTCATTGATGGTTTCCTTTGTTTTTGCTGGCCCTTTACCAAACATGATGTCTTTTTCTAGTTATTTATTATCACACTGATCTAACATGTAAGAGGTCCTCAGTTCAAAAATGAGCAGAAACCATGTTGATGTAAGATGTCGATGACAGGGAAAACTAAGTGTGAGAAATATGCGAGCTCTCTGTACTATCTTTACAACTTCTCTATAAATCTAAAACCATTCTTAAAAAAATGTGTATTAAAAAATAATAATCACAGCCAAAAAAGCAAGTAAGAAATTTTACCCTCAAAGAAGTTGAGTGAGAAAGAAGGTAAAGGATGTCAACTCATGGTCAATACGACTGCCCTGCAGGATGACATGACAATGTGAACAGGTTTGAATTCAAAGTCAATCAGAAAAGCTAAGACCCAAAGGAATTTTCTGGGCATTCATGTCGACTTGAAGTATAGGGCCATGCAGCAGTTACCTAGAAACACCAGTGAAACTCAAAACAGATACATGGCGGCCAGAGCACACATTTCAAGAAAAATACGAGATTACAAAAAAGAAAATGAATTTTAGAAATGGAAGAGGCCTGGGACTCCAACCCCTTCCTTCATTAGCTGCATAGATAAAAGACACTAAAACTGAAATGTTGATCTAGAGCCAGTCTATTCAGGCTGAGAGAGGGGAAGTGTCTTGCTCAATGTCACCCAGTGTATGGATTGAATTAGGTCCCCCAAAAATGTTTGTATCAAATTGGCTGGGCCATGATTCCCAGTGTTGTGTAGTTGTCCTCCATTTTGTGATTGTAATTGTAGGTCAAAGAGGGCTCTGGTGGGACTGTAACACCCTTACCCAGGTCACATCCCTGATCCAATGTAAAGGGAGTTTCCTTGGGGTATGGCCTACACCACCTTTTCTCTCTTATGAGATAAAAAGGAAAGGGAAGCCAGCAGAGAGGGGGACTTCATACCACCAGAAAAGCAATGTGGGGAGCAGAGCATGTCCTTTGGACCAGGGGTCCCTGCTGAGAGAAGCTCCTAGTCCAGGCGAAGATTGATGAGAAGGCCAACAGGGAAAGAAAGCCTTCCCCTGGAGCTTACGGCCTGAATTTGGACTTTTGGCCTATTTACTGTGAGGAAATAAATTTTTCTTTGTTAAGGCTATCCACTTGTGGTATTTCTGTTATAGCAGCACTAGATGACTAAGACACTCAGCTAACAAGCGGATGAGTTAGGACAAGAACCCATCTCCTATATACTGACAGTTCGGCATCCTTTCCTTTTCAAAGAGCAGCCAAGACACAATCCATATTGCATGCAGGCGAGGGGCTAGGAGGGGAAAAATGTAGAGAAGAGAGGAAAAGGAGGAGCACCTAGCTGTGCCTCAGCTACTGGAGTGTGGGAGCGAGGAAGAAAAAGGGTTACAGAAAACTCTGTAAGAAATGTGTGTGTGTGTGTGTGTACTACTTGTGATATAAAAATTGGAATGTTTATCTAGAACTAGCCTATTCAGAATTTATATCCAAACAGAAAAAATGTCCCCATGTAGGCTCCAGTCTAAAATGAAAAATGTAATTACCGTGATCCAAACTTTGTTATGGAGTCCATATCTAGAAAATTAATAGTGCTCTTTGTAATAGTGATAGCCATATTTTCAACCCATCTACTTTGTACTCTCCTGGCAATTTTAGAACAATTTCTTTAATTGTACTAATTAAATAGTACAATAACACAGCAATAATAAAATACTATAATAATAATAGTACAGTACTTAGAGCAACTGAATGTGTGTGTATTCTTTCTTATTTTTCAGATGAGATTATAGAGATTCAGAGATGCTACATGACTTGTCCTACGTTACCCCTTAAGAACCCGTGGCTGTCAAGTCGATTCTGACTCATAGCAACCCTATAGGACAGAGGAGAACTGTCCCATAGGGTTTCCAAGGAGTGGCTGGTGGATTCAAACTGCTGACTTTTTGGTTAGCAGCCAAGTTCTTAACCACTGCGCTACCAGGGGGCTCCAGTCCTATGTTACAGAGTTAGTAAATGAGAAGGCAGGTGTAGCTAGGGTCTATGGCTCTAGTCAATCTCCTTCACTGAACATAGTAAAGAAGGTGATCAGCAAGCTGGAATGTGTGCAGAAGAAAGTCATATGAAAAGGGTAAAAGGGCCTTCATGTGAAGAATGTCAGGCTGGAAAGTTGATACGCTGCTCATAGAAGGGAGGACTCAGGGGATGTGAGACCTGTCTTCACATTCTTAAGGGCTCGCAGAAGTTAAGAAAGAGCCAATTTGTTCTGAGTGGCTTCATGGTGATTGAACTTGAGCCAACGGAAGAAAGTAACAGGGAAGCAGAAAAAACTCCCTATAAATTGTTATAAATTGTATTCAAAGAGAAAACAGATTGCCTAAGGAAGTGAGTTTTCTGTCACCGCACATAAACAACCAGGAAGAAGTTAAAAAAAAAAAAAAAATCAGAGTAGCTGTGAAGGACAAGAATGTCTCCAAAAGCTGAGGCATTTTGAGTGACAGTGCAAGGTCCTCTCCAACCCTGACCTCCCAGAAAGCTTTGGGATAAACCAGATGGACCAGTAAACACAATTTAACTTTTCCGTTTCCTTAGTTTGAGCTTAGGACAGGGAATTGAAAAGACTATCAGGCATCCTGAAAATGCAAAACTCTTCATAAATGTTAAGCATGGATTGTGGAGTAGTTTGAGGGGATTTTTTTAATCAGTCTCTGTGGGTTTACAAACGGGCCCTCGGTATTAGGTTTAATGTTGCCCACTTAAAGGAAGTGAGATTGAAGAGGCTGCTAAATGTGATTCCTGTCAAGTGCTTCTGGGCTCTTAAACTGCTGCAGATTTCTAAATCAGACTATTAGGATTAGAAGTTGTCCATAAATGGATACATTTCTGGCCAATCATAGCTAAAGGAAATAGACTAGGGCACATTTACATACCACAAATCAAAGCCCCAGACAAATTAAAAACGGGATACAGCAAGACATTTGAGAGGGGAGAGAACTTAATATGGGCTTTGAACACACTGCAAAAATTAAAGCCACACTGAGATATGTAACTCATTAAAAATACATGTTGTTTAGTAAAACAGAAACAAGCCTAAGACACCTCATTCACTTAATAGATTGCAATGGACAGGCTTAAAGGAACACTATGCAGATCTGAAAGCATAAGGTCAGCACTTGTCACCATGGCACAGCAGAATCCATTGTATGGAGTAAAGAGAGTCACCTTCTGTTCCCAGTCCTCAGTCTCTCCCTCCATTAGATAAAGGTGTTGGAGAACATCAGCATTTATCTACTCAAGGGTCATGGATCTCCCCATCAGGTGCTAATAATTGCAAGAACACCCTACATTCCTAAGTGGACACCTATTTTCTCAGTCATTAGATAATAATGGCACACTCCACTCAAACAACAACTATTTATTGAGCACCTGAGTTGTTGTAGTTATTCATCTAGGCACAGGGAGTATGACCTGTGATGTGCTGGTAAACCACCTCTCAAACAAAACAAAACAAAATGTGATTCCCATGGTGCTGATTTCCACAATGCAAATATCCCACCATGGCCAAATTAAAACTATCCTTGACATCACTGAACACAGAGTGAGAGCTGGGAGGAGAGGAGCACAAGAGACTCCAGCACAACACACCATTGGATATAACAGAAAATTAACATGAAGCATGCGTTACGGTAGGAAAGATAGAAAATGAACAGATAAGCAATTAAACTATTAGTAATCATATAAGTCACCACTCATCTGTCAGTTTGTCATATTGTGGTGGCCTGTGTGTTGCTGGGATGCTAGAAGATATGACACTGGTATTTCAAATACCAGCAGGGTCACCCATGGTGGACAGGTTTCAGCAGAGGTTCCAGGCTAAGACAGGCTAAAAAGAAGGACCTGGTGATCTACTTCCAAAAAAATTGGCCAGTGACAACCTTATGAATAGAAGCAGAACGTTGTCTGATATAGTGCTGGAAGATGAGCCCCTCGGGTTGGAAGACACTCAAAATATGACTGGGGAAGAGCTGCCTCCTGTAAGTAGAGTAGACCTTAATGATGTGTATAGAGTAAAGCTTTCAGGACTTTCACTTGCTGATGTAGATGACTCAAAATGAGAAGAAACAGCTGCAAACATCCATTAATAATCAGAATATGGAATGTACAGAAGCATGAAGCTAGGAAAATTGTAAGTTGTCAAAAATGATATGGAACACTTGAAGATAGATATCCTAGGCATTACTGAACTGAAATGGACAGGTATTGGCCATTTTGAATTGGATGGTCATATGGCCTACTACCCTGGGAATGCAAATTAAAGAAGAACGGCATCACATCCATTGTCAAAAAGAGCATTTCAAGATGGATCCTGAAGTACAACACTGTCAGTGATAGGATAATATCAATACGCCTACAAGGAAGACCTGTTAATAGGACTATTATTCAAATTTACACATCACCAATTAATGTAAAATTTTTTTTTTAATTAATGCCAAAGATGACGAAATTGAAGATTTTTACCAATACCTGCAGTCTGAAATTGATCAAACGTGCAATCAAAATGCATTGATAATTACTGGCAATTGGAATGAGAACATTGGAAACAAAGAGGAAGGACCAGTAGTTTGAAAATATGGCCTTGGTGATAGAACAGACGCTGGAGGTTACATGATAGAATTTTGCAAGACCAATGGCTTCTTCATTGCAAATTTTTTTTCAACAACATAAATGGTGAATACGCATGTTGGACCTTGCCAAATGGAAAACGCAGGAATCAAATTGACTACATCTGGGAAAAAGAAGATGAAGAAGCTCAATATCATCAGTCAGAACAAGGCCAGGGGCCCACTGCAGAGCATACCATCAATTGCTCATAAGCAAGTTCAAGCTGAAGTTGAAGAAAATTAAAACAAGTCCATGACAGCCAAAGTACAATCTTGGATATATCCCACCTGAATTCAGAAACCATCTCAAGAATAGATTTGATGCATTGAAGACCAGATTGAGTTCTGGGAAGACATCAAGGATGTCATACATAAAGAAAGCAAAATGTCATTAGAAAGACAATAAAGAAAAAAAGTCCAAAATGGAAACTTGCACTTGAATGTTGAGTAGCTAAACCAATAGGAATAAATGATGACATAAAAGAGCTGATTAGAAGATTTCAAAGGGCGGCTCAAGAAGACAAAGTATTATAACGAAATGTGCAAGGACCTGGAGTTAGAAAACCAAAAGGAAAGAACACACTTGGCATTTCTCAAGGTGAAAGAACCAAAGAGAAAATTCAAGCCTTTAGTTGCAATATTGAAGGGTTCTACCAGCAAAATACTGAAAAACACAGCAAATACCAAAAGAAAATGGAAGGGATATACAGAGTCAGTGTACGAAAAAGAATTGGTCAATGTTCAACCATTTCAGGAGGTAGCATATGATCAAGAACCAAATGTACTGAAAGAGGAAGTCCAAGCTGCACTGAAGGCATTGCCAAAAAACAAGGCTCCAGGAACTGATAGAATACCAATTGAGATATTTCAACAAACAGATGCAACAGTGGAAGCACTCCCTCCTCTATGCCAAGAAATTTGGAGGGCAGCTACCTAGCCAACCGACTGGAAGGGATCCATATTTGTGCTCGTTCCAAAGAGAGGTGATCCAACAGATTGTGGAAATTGTCAAACAATATCATTAATAGTGCATGCAAGTAAAATTTTGCTGCAGATAATTCAAAAACAGTTGCAGCAGTACATTGATGGGGAACTGCCAGAAATTCAAGCCAGATTCAGGAGAAGGCTTGGAAAGAGGGGTATCATTGCTGATGTGACATGGATCTTGGCTAAATGTAGAGACTATCAGAAAGATGTTTACCTATGTTTTATTGACTAAAGGCATTCTACTGCTTGTAACATAACGAATTACAGATAGCATTTCAAAGAATGGGAATTACAGAGCACTTAATTGTGCTCCTGAAGCACCTGTATATAGACCAAAAGAGAGTCATTATAACAGAACAAGGGGATACCACACAGTTTAAAATCAGGAAAGGTTTCTCTTTTTAATTGTGCTCCTGAAGGACCTGTATATAGACCAAAAGGGAGTCACTCTAACAGAACAAGGGGATACCACACAGTTTAAAATCAGGAAAGGTTTCTCTTTTTAATTGTGCTCCTGAAGGACCTGTATATAGACCAAAAGGGAGTCATTCTAACAGAACAAGGGGATACCACACAGTTTAAAATCGGGAAAGGTGTGTGTCTTAGGCTGGGTTCTCTAGGGAAGCGATACCAGTAAAGCATATAAATATATATATAGATTTATATCAAGGAAACAGCTCATGCAATTGAAGAGGCTGGAACGTCCCAAGTCCGTGGATCAGGATAGAGGCTTCTCCTGATTCACATAGCCATAGGGGCTGGCAAACCCAAGATCGGCAGGTTAGAAAGCAGGGCTCTTGCTCACAGGCTGTGAAGATGACAAATCCCATGATCGGCAGGCAAGAATGCGAGGCTTCTCCTGATTCACGTAGCTGTAGGGGCTGGCAAACCCAAGATCAGCAGGTTGGAGAGCAGGGCGCTTGGTCACAGGCTGTGAAGACTGATGAATTCCAAGATAAGCAGGCAACCTTCTAGCTCAAATCTCAAGAACCAGAGGTCAGACGAACAGGAGCCAGCTTCAGGATCCAGAGTAGGCAAAAGCCAGAATGTCCACTTATATTTGGATGCCGGCCACACACCCAAGGAAACTCCTTTTCAACTGACTGGCTACTCAGAGCAGATCCCATCATGGAGGTGATCACATATAAACACTGGGAATCATGGCCCAGCCAAGGTGACACACAATCTTAATCACTGCAGTGTGTTTCACCATACTTATTCAATCTGTATGCTGAGCAAATAACCTGAGAAGCTGGACTATGTGAAGAGGAACAGGCATCAAGATTGGAGGAAGACTCATTAACAACCTGCGATATCCAGATGACACAGCCTTACTTGCTGAAGGCAAAGAGAACTTGAAGCACTTATTGATGAAAATCAAAGACTACAGTCTTCAGTGTGGATTACACCTCAACATTAAAAAAAAAAAAAGAAAACAAAAATCCTCACAACTGGACCAATGAGTAACATCAAAATAAATGGAGAAAATATGGAAGTTGTCAAGGATTTCATTTTACTTGGATCGACAATCAACGGCCATGGAAGCAGCAGTCAAGAAATCAAATGGCATATTGCATTGGGCAAATCTGCTGCAAGAGACCTCTTTAATGTGTTAAAAAGCAAAGATATCCCCTTTAGGACTAAGGTGCGCCTGACCCAAGCCATGGTATTTTCAATGGTTTCATATGCATGTGAAAGCTGGACAACGAATATGGAAGACCAGACAAGAAGTGATGCCTTTGAATTACAGTGTTGGAGAAGGATATTGAACGGACTGCCAAAAGAACACACAAATCTGTCTTAGAAGAAGTACAGACAGAATGTTCCTTAGAAGTGAGGATGGTGAGACTTTCTCTCCTATACTTTGGACATGTTATCAGGAGGGGCCAATCCCTGGAGAAGGACATCATACTTGGTAAAGCAGAAGATCAGTGAAAAAGAGGAAGACCCTCAACGAGATGGATTGACACAGTGGCTGCAACAATGGGCTCAAACATAGCAATGATTACGAGGATGGTGCACGACTGGGAGGTGTTTCCTTCTGTTATACTTGGGGTCGCTATGAGTCAAAACAACAAATTGTACATGTGAAAAACATTACATCGGCAAATGTTGTGTTATATATATTTTTACAACAATGAAAAGAAAAAATATTTCGGATCATCAGATTAAACCATGAGGTAACTAAAGGTCTTGCTAGACCAGGGCTCAGCAAACAGCAGCCCTACAAGCAGTCTAATTTTGTAAATAAAGTTTTATTGGAACACAGGCATGCCCATTGATTTATACACTGTCTATGGCTGCTTCTCTGCTACAAAAACCTGCAAAGCCTAAAATATTTACAGATCCTTTATAGAGAAGGTTTGCTGAGCCTTGTTCTTGGCACTCACTTACATAGCTTCCTCTGCCTGAGACACACAACCTCTTCTTCTTCTGCCCAGAACTCTTCCTCAGTTTTCTAGGCTCAGCTTTCTTCCAAGGGTCCTTCCCTAACACCCTGAGGCAAAATTAATCACTCCCTCTAGAGAACTCCCTCATTTATAGGTTAGGGGCAGACTCACGGCACTATTATAGCTGGTTGTTTACACGTCTGTCTCTGCTGCTGAACAACGAGCTCCTCAAGCACAAGGACCTTGAATTACGCATCACTCTATCCCAGGAAGGAGCACTGTCCTGGGCTCAGGGTAGGTGAGGAGTGTTCATATGTCGAAGGAAAAAAAAAGAAGTATGTTACATCTGGCATTGTCCATTTTCACCTGTGACTTTCAGAGGAGCTTCTCATTTGGAAGAAAATCTTGTTTACAGCCTTTAAGTAGAACACCTCCAGCCTTCAGTGCCTTTCTGTCTTCGGTCTCAGCCCTCCCTGCGTGCTGAACACTGTCTGGCAAGCACAGCAGCGTCCTTTGTAAACTGCAGTCTCCAAAGCCCAGAGTCACCTCACACTTCAACGAGAATCAAGTGACCTTGAGAAGGGAACTCCTTAACCTTCACGCTGCCTCAAAGCTAAACGGAAGGAAAGGACATGCTCTTCCCAGGTATCCTTTTCACCAAAGCAGTCTGAGCTCCAGAAGGCAGGAGAAGAAGGGCAAGGAAAGATTTGAAATGCCAATAGGGGTGGGATTTTTGTATTGAGCCAGTTTTATTCTGCACACCATTAGCCCCCTCCCTCCCAGAATTCTTCTCCATGATATGCTCATGAAAATTTAAAATAACTCAGACTTCATTTATTGACTTCCGACATGCACTTGGTGCTGGGTACAAAGATGAGTAAGCTGCCATTCCTGCCTTGAAGGCACCCACGGCCTCGTCAGGGAGACATATACACAGCTCATCATTATAGAAGTGAACATGAAAATTGCTGTCATAATGACATGGAATCCCAGAGTGGTGATGTTAATTTTATTCAAGATGGTGGGTTCTGGTACAAGAAGCAGTTAAGGAAGGATTCAGAGACAGGCAGCATTTTAAACTTAGCCTTGAATAAGCCAAACAAACAAACCCAGTGCCATTGAGTTGATTCTGACCCATAGTGACCCTGTAGGACAGAGTAGAACTGCCCCATCTTGATTAGGCAGAAAAAACCCAAACCTGTTGCTGTCGAGTTGATTCCGACTCATAGCAACCCTATAGGACAGAGTAGACCTGCCCAATAGGGTTTCCAAGGACAGCCTGGTTGGTTCGAACTGCCAATCTTTTGGTTAGCAGCTATAGCACTTAACTACTATGCCACCAGGGTTTCCAAATAGGCAGAAGGATGTTGCTTTAAGGGGCATCAACATGAGCAATGGCACAGAGGGGCACGTGTGCTAAGCATGTTCAGGGACATAGGTGCTTGTTCAGTAGATGGGTGCATTCAGAGTGGGGGAAATAAAGGGAGGCCCAGCGTGGCTGGAGGTGACAATCAAAAGGAAATATGGCTCCAGAACACTTGAGTGGCCTTAAGCAAAGCTAATATGCTGAACTTTAATCCTTTAAACCAATGACCCTCAAGCTTTTGATATTAAGCATCTCTATTTGTAAGAAATTTTCAATATACAGGTGCCCTTTATGTATATTTATGATTTATAAATCATATGTATGTACTACTTTGTTAATTGTGGGTACATTAAAAATCAAAGTAGAAAATTTAAAATGAGATCAATACTAAATATGAACAGAAGTTCTAATATTTTCTTGCCACGCACCAAAGGATCATTGTGCCCCATCCATTTCAGAGACAACAACACTGGGCAATGGGGAGCTACGAAGGATTTTGAGCCAAAGGATGAAATTATCACCAGAGTATTTTAGCCAGACAAATTGGGTGCCAATAAAGAAGGATTAACTGGAGTGGAATAATACCGTGGCAGAAAAATTTAGGGAGCTACTACAAGCCAGCCGCTCCTTGGAAACTCTATGGGGCAGTTCTACTCTGTCCTATAGGGTCACTATGCGTTGGAATCGACTTGACAGCAGTGGGTTTGGGTGTGTTTTACACGAAAGAAGGGCCTTAGGTCGGCAGTGGCAGTGGGGATCCACAGAAGATGTCAGACTGAAGACCAGCTGCAGCTGGTGGTGATATCATTTCAGACACTTAGTGGGTAACACAACGTGCAGTCTCACTTCAGTTCTGGAAAAATGTGCAACCTCTTCCTGCTGAAATCCAAATCCGGGATTAGGATTAAAAACCCTGTTCAAGTGTGGCATATCACGGAATGTATGGGTAAAGAAAGCATCATTTGGGTCATTCCCAACAAGCCGAATTATTTTTATTGCCTTTCTAAGTGTTTCTGTTCATGCAAGGGAGTTTGATTCTGGTCAGCCTCACTGAGTCACAACTCCTCAGTCTTTCTCCAAATATCACCACCCAGAGAACAGGACCGAGAGTGAATGGCCTTCCAGACAGCTCAAGAATGAGCTCTAGAGAATGCAGATCATATGACATTTCAAACATGAAGCTAATCCCAGAATCTAAGATCTCAGAGCCAGAAAAGCCATTCAAGATGATCTAATTCCAGGATCATTTTACAGATGAAGAAGCAGAACACCAGGGGGAAGGGAAACACCAATGCCATCGCATCTCCCAGTTCTGGAGTTAGGGCTCTTTTATACACCATGCTTTCTGTTTTGTCCCCCTTAAAATGAAAACCATCTTCACACCACCCAGAGTGTATCCTGGCCTGGTCCCAAACTAGCTCCATGGTATCCAGAGAGTGATTTCATTTCTTGGTACCTACTTTGCTTTTTATGAAATTGTTTCAATGACTAGGACCTACTTCCATAGCCTGTTCTAAGAAATAAAGGATACACATTACAGTGTGCTATATGACTAGGAAATGGCCATGCTTATATGGAAGATTTAATATCCAGGCATAATTAATGCTGATAGGAAGACCCATGGTTAGAAGCAGTAACACTAGGTTACTGAGTTTCATTCACAGATAACAATTCTCAGGCACTTACCATACACTAGGTCCTTTATGTGGATTATCCCTCTGAATTCGCACAGAACCCATTTGAGGTAGGCTCTATTATGGGGCCTTTTTTATAGATTAGGAAAATGAGATTTATAGAGGTTAGGTCCCTTGTTCTAAATCACAAAGCTAATCAATGCCAGAACCATGTGTTCAAGCCAGATCCTTCGGCCATTTACATTTTACTGCTAATCAATTGTCTTTTGAAGAAGTCTAACATGCTGACACGTCTCTCTTCTTCCTTAGCTTCACCAGCCCACAAGAACTGTAGAATCTGTGAAGCAAGGGGCCACAAATAAACAGCAAGTACTAAAGTTGCAGATAAGGCTTTAAGCATAAAGTGTACATAAAAGGTCTCCTGGTACAAAAAAGGGGGTGGGAAGTAGACACATCTACGCACACAGAAAGTTCTCTGTAATAAAATTTTGCTAATTTGCCATAGAAAGATCTTCTCAGCTATCCTAAAGGCCTTTTTTTCACAGACACATCTTTTGGCACAAGAGATAAATGGAAGGCACATTATTTGCGCATTTCCTTGATCTCAGATTGGCTGCACAAATGTTGGACCTGCCCTAAAACTGCCCCGTATCTCAGAGAAGATCTGTTCATCCCAGGCTGGCAAGCCTGCTAAATTCCCTCATATACCACCAATGCCAATTATCTGCAGGTAAAATGTGATTTTGGTCTATCGTCCTTTTTTTTTTTTTAATAACATCCACCAAGAAAAATCTACAGAGTCAACTGGAGTGCATTCAAGTGGTAATAACACTTTCTGGGAAAGTGCAGCTTAGAGCCCCAAGAGCATATCAGTCAGTGACAAGATCAAGCCAAGCAGTGCGGTGCAGTGGGCTGTGCTGGCCAGGGGGACCCTGGCATCTGGAGTCTGATCTCAATTATTTGCTTTCCTCCGTTCCCACTGCCATCTCCTTTGTCCAGGGCATCAACAGCTCCTAGCTAAATTCCTCCAAACAGTATTCTCACTATCTTACCCCTTTTTCCCTTTCAAACCATATTATAGTCAAGCTAATATTTTATTATATAAATTAGATCATGTCACCCCCCTACTTAAACCCTTTAATAGCTTCCCGTTTCATTGACAATAAAACATCAGACTCTTAACATGGCCTGAAGAGCTTTGCACCATCTGGCTCTTGCCTACCATTCCATCATCATCTCAATTTACTCTCTCCCTGGCTCACTGAGCGCTAAGCATATGCACCTTTTTGTCCCCATCTAAGGATCTTGGCACATGCATCTCCCACTGCCTAGACTGGGTTAAAACAAACAAACAAAAAAAAAACCCAAACCCATTGCCATTGAGTTGATTCTAACTCGTATCAACCCTACAGGACAGAGTAGAACTGCCCCATAGAGTTTCCAAGGAGCACCTGGTGGATTTGAACTGCCGACCTTTTGGTTAGCAGCCATAGCGCTTAACCACTATGACACCAGGGTTTCCCTAGATTTGGTTAACCTGAAATAAATACAAGTTTCAGCTTAAATACCACTTCTTCATAGAGGTCTTGTCTAGCCCCCCAAGCTAAATCTGCCTTCAGAGTCATACACTTTGTCAGCACACTATGTTTTTTCCCTTCATAGCATGTATCTCAATTTGTAATCAGATATCTATTTCCAATTACTTGTTTAATATCTATTTCCCCCTCTGCAGTGCAACACCCACAGGGGTGGAGGTCATGCTATTTTTACCCATCACAGTATACACAGTGCTTAGCATGATGCCCACGAACACAACATAGGAAGCATATACACATTTGTTCAATGAGCTACTTTCTTGTCTCTGGGCTTCAGGTTTCACTTATAAAATGACAGTACCGGAACAGTTCAGAGGTCACAAATCTAGAATCCCCAAAAACACAGGAGACTCAAAAGTAAAACTGGATATTTAAAAGCCATTTTCAGTATTTTAGAATTGAAAATGGAGAAAAAATTTTTTAAGATTATATCTCTTGCCACTGTATATTAATAAATATTTTAAACCTCACTTAGAATAACCCATATGAACAATTGCAGCCCTGGTGGCATGGTGGTTAAGCGTATGGCTGCTAACCAAAAAGTAAGCAGTTCAAATCCACCAGACACTCCTTGGAAACCTTATGGGGCAATTCTACTCTGTCCTATAGGGTTGCTATTAGTTGGAATGGACTTAATGACAATGAGTTTGGTTTTTTGGTTTGGGTTTTATACACACGATATTAATACAATTAATTTATTACTTGAAAAATCTGCAAACCAAACCCATTGCTGTTGAGTCAATTCTGACTCACAGCAACCCTGTAGGACAGAGTAGAACTGCCCCATAGGGTTTCCAAGGAGCAACTGGTAGATTCAAACTCCCAACTTTTGGGTTAGCAGCCAAGCTCTTAGCCACTACACCACCAGGGCTCCATTACCTGATAGTGTAACACAAAAAAAAGAGAATGGAACATATTTTTATCAAATGTGTACAGTGTGCTTGGGATACAAATACGGATTGTGTGCTATATCCCAAATTTCATTTTGGGAGGTCCCCAGGAACACCTAGAGAGTAAGTACCACTGAGTCAGAAAATCAGGGGCTGTGACATAGTTGGTAAGGTCCCACAGACAAAGAAACGAACCGGTGGTTTCTGATAAAAGTGCCAAGGCAATACTCTTAAGGGAGACTTCTCTGACTGCAGATGTTGATGTAGCAAAAGCCTGTTTCTCTTATGGTCAGTTTCAAGAAGCATACTTCAGGGTTCAGTAGAGCAGTAATTGATCTACCCATAGCTAATTATGGGTGCCCATAGCAGAGGAGGCCAACCAGACTTTAACACCATCCACAATCTATTTTAAAAGTTAAGAGTTTTCTATTAACATGAGACGTACCCTATTAAGAAAAGACATGGTTTGTCACCAAATGAAAATTTTAAATGGCATATGTTTAGAAAAACAACTAAATGTTAATGTGTACATTGAATTTTAACTACGTTACAGAATCAAAGATAGGGGAAAAAAACCCTTTTTACTTGATGCTTCAAAATCTTGCACTGTTCTATTTTTTGAAAAAAAAAAAGACTAGTTTAATTTTAGAATCTGTGTTTTGTTTCAAAATGACAACATATGAGAATTCGTTTGAAGCTCTTTCCAAGCTGTGTATCCACACATTACCCGTCGTGCATGTGGATAATCTATTATCATAAATGAGAAACCAAATGTGAAAGAATGTTCGCGAGATTTTTCTCTTTTAATACTGATATTGAAGCTCTAAAAACTCGTTGGTATGCCTCATAATTCTGATCAGTGAGTTTAACTTACGTTTTGATGAAGATTCTCTTGATCATAATTTGCAGATTTGAATCATTTTACCTTCTCATTTCATGTCTTTGAATTCTCTTTTTAATATGAAATATTTCAAACATGCAGGAAATGCCAAGAAAACAATAGATACTCAGTAAGTATCAGGGACTGTTAAATGACTTCTATGTATAATATTTACTCATTCAATCTTTACAACAGCTCTATGAGGTTAGTATTCTTACTTTTCCTCATTTTACAGGTAAGGAAACTGAAGCACAAAGAGGATAAGGAACTGCTTAAGGTCTCACATTTAATAAGTAGAAGGGCCAGGAATTGAGCCTAGGCAGTCTGGTCCCAGAATCCTTTCCCCAGACTACCAATCTGTACTGCCTCCCCTCAAGTATCCGTGTACTCACCATTCAAATTTACGTTGATGTACTTATTGATGTAGATCAAAGACTACAGCCTTCATTATGGATTACACCCCAACATAAAGAAAACAAAAATCCTCACAACTGGATCAGTAAACAACATCACGATAAATGGAGATAATATTGAAGTTGTCAAGGATTTCATTTTACTTGGATCCACAATCAATGCCCATGGAGGCAGCAGTCAAGAAATCAAACAACACGTTGCATTGGACAAATCTGCTGCAAAAGACCTCTTTAAAGAGCTGAGGACTAAGGTATGCCTGACCCAAGTCATGGTATTTTCAATTGCTTCATATGCATGTGAAAGCTGGACAGTGAATAAGGAAGACTGAAGAAGAACGGACGCTTCTGAATTACAGTGCTGGCGAGGAATATTTAATATATCACGGACTGCCAGAAGAACAAACAAATCTGTTTTGGAAGAAGTACAGCCAGTGTGCTCCTCTGAAAAGAGGATAGTGAGACTTCATCTCATGTCTCTGGACATGTTATCAGGAAGGATCAGTCACTGGAGAAGGACGTCATGCTTGGTAAAGTACACGGTCTACCAAAAAGAGGAAGACTCTCAATGAGATGGATTGACACAGTGGCTGCAACAATGGGCTCAAACATAGCAACGATTGTGAAGATGGCACAGAACCAGGTAGTGTTGCGTTCTGTTGTACATACGGTGGCTACAAGTCAGAACCAACTGGACAGCACCTAACGGCCACAACATTCATTTCTGGAAGGTGCCCTGGTGGCGAAATGGTTAAGGGCTTGGCTACTAACCAAAAGGTTGGTGGTTTGAACCCACCCAGTGGCTCCACAGGAGCAAAAGCTGGTGATGTCCTCCTATAAAGATTACAGCCTAGGATACCTTATCGGGCAGTTCTACTCCACACGGGGATGACGTGAGTCAAAGATCAACCCCACAGCAACTACCAACAACAACATAATATTCATTTCTGGCACCTGGGGATGTCCACTCTTTGATTTTGAGCTCAACTATGCATTTTATTTTATTTTATTGTTTGTTATGTTCCTTCAGAAGATCACCTACTTCACGTAGGAGGCACAGTCCTTTTGCAGCTGTTCATATTATAATAGTCACAATCTTACCGTTTCGACCTTAATGTTTCGTACGCCTCTTTAACACATAGTGTATTCCAAACGCATATTAAAAAACCAACCAAACCAAACCCAGTGCAGTCAAGTCGATTCTGACTCATAGTGACCCTATAGGACAGAGTAGAACTGCCCCATAGAGTTTCCAAGGAGCACCTGGTGGATTCGAACTGCCAACCCTTTGGTTAGCAGCCGTAGCACTTAACCACTACGCCACCAGGGTTTCCAAACGCATATTAAGTAGGTAAAATTAAGACTGTATAATATTCAAAACTATCATCAGAGATGGAACTGCACAGCCAAAGGGGACAAAAACCAAAACCAAAAACAATTTGAACGACTGAGTAACAAACACATTCGCCTGATACCTTAGTGTCCAGCAGCTATTCATTCAGCATACGTTAATTAAGAGCTGACCAGGGCCAGTCACTATGCAAGGAGCTTGAAGCATAGTAAGGAGCTTATTAGTTATATGTTTCCAAACTTTGAATCTTGAAAAAAAAAAGTAAAATTTTAAAGCATTTGATTGCTTTAGGGAGAATAACACATTTACACAGATCTCCTTATAGAATTGGAAACCACCAGCTGGGAAAACTGTTCTCGTTCACTCTCCATACTTTCCAAGTAAGTGAATGGATCCCCTGTGGTAGAAAAATAACTTTTCAAATATCGCGTATTTATCAAATTTGGACCAGAATCCCTGTATCCTAACTATTAAAATTATTAAAATAGAAAAGATACTGAAATAACTAATTTTACAATTAGAAAACTTAATAGGTAAATCCCAGACTATGGATAAGAATAACTTTAGTAAACTGAAATTGAAGATTTCTAAAACCAACAGAGCAGAGATTCATTTTTTGCATTTTACCAACAGTTCTCCAAGAACAGTCTCCATGCGATACGAGTTTGCATTTTGATTTAAGAAAATAACACTTACGTGTTGTTGTATCTTTAATCTACCCTTCTTTCCCCCAATTCTACAGAATCAGAAGCACTTCCTGTCTGGCCTCAACCATTTATAACTTTCCCATATGACTAATAAATACTTGAGAACAACTATACATTCTCTCAAGAACCAAGCAAAAAGTCAAGTATGTCCCTTTGTACTCTGATACCCACAACTTAAAAAGGAAAAAATATATAAGGACAAGAAGCACACTAACATAGGACTGAGTCCTTTTGGAAATCTTTAGCAAAGCAATGATATTGACAAAGTGCCTCCTTCCCCGAATGCCATGGAAATTTCACACACACACACACATAAATAATGGTGGATTTTTCCGATGAATGTCATCATTATTTATCCAGTATAACACTATTAATTTCTAGTCACTACATTTTGGCACTGACATGTTCTCAGAAGAAGTTAGCAGAAGGAAAGTACTGGACCAGGAGTCAGAAGGATTGAGTCGAAGCTCCAGCCCTGCCACTAACACCGGGAGACTGTTAGGCAATTCACTTCCTTCCTCAGTTTTCTCCTGCAAAATTAAAGGAGTTGCAGCCTCAAGATCCTTTTTAGATCTTTTACTCTGCAATTTTAAAATAATAACGGTGATAATGACAAGGCCTTTGACTGATGGTTTCCTGATATTTTAGTCCTTGGTTAGCATAAAATAGTCAGGTCTGAATAGATGCAAACACTACCGTGACATATATAACAGAGACCTTTTACAGCTCAGTGCTTGGGGGAAAAATATAACTGGAAATTAATAAAAAGATTTAAATTAAAAGCTGTGCCAGAAATCTCTAAGAAATGAAATCCATTCCAACTTTAAGCAATAATAATTAATATCCACTAATAATTAAGTATGTGATGGGTCGTTTTAGCTCCAGGTGCCCAAGCTTCTCTTTCTTGCCTCATTATTAACAATTACAATTGATTGTACTGCAGACAAACCTTTAGGCAAAGCATATTTCAACTGTTTGCCTAAAGGACTGGCATCTTCTTGGAATTTAGAGTTCCAGAACTTAATCTTGGTGCCAAGTAATTTATGGTTGACTTCAGTATCCCCTTTCACATTGAGAAAACTCTCAACGTGTTTCAAGGCCTGCAAGTTTATCCACTTATATTTGCTTAAGTGGAAACCTATCACACCACCATCTAGAATCTCACAGAGATAATATGGATGATGGATTTCAGAGCAGAAATTCATAAAAGAAAATAAGTTAAATTATAGAACATTATGAAAGGGTGACGATGTTATTGCAAAAATAATGTTCATGCCCAGAAATTGTATTTATGATAGTGATATAGGAAAAAATAATAAGGCCATCAGCCCCTAACTGCCTAGTAAGGAATACTGTAGAGCTTTTTAGACTTCTCAGCACAACACTGTTGAAGACAGTTACGTCATTTCACTGAAATTGCTTCCCTCACCTCAGGGACCAGCAGTAGGGAAAGAATTCTGTTCTGTACCTAAGTCACTGCTGTCCAGTAGCATGTAATACAAGCCAGGCACGTAATTTTAAATTTTCTAGTAGTCACATCTTAAAAGGTAAAGTAAACAGGTAAAAATATTTTAATAATTTATTTAATGTATCAAGAATATCTCATTAATATAAAATTAAGATATTTTACATTCTTTTTCTTCATACTGTTGTTGCTGGTTACCGTAGAATCAATTCCGACTCGTGTACGGAGTAGAACTGCTCCATAGGTTTTCAAGGTTGGGACATTTCAGAAGCAGATTGCCAGGACTGTTTCCCCAGGCACAGGTGGGCGGGTTGGAACAGCCAACCTTTTTTTTAGCTAGTAGATGAGCACTTAACCATTTGTGCCACCCAGGGACAAAATCCACTGTGCATTTTATACTTACAAAAACCCAAAAACCTAACCCATTGCCATTGAGTCAATTCCAACTTATAGCAACCCTAAAGGAAAGAGTAAAATTGTCCCGTAGGGTTTCCAAGGAGCAGCTGGTGGATTCAAACTGCTGACCTTTTGGTTAGCAGTCGAGATCTTAATCACTGCACCACCAGGGCTCCAGGGACCCTATAGCACATCTAAATTAGAACTGGCCACATTTCAAGTTCTCAAAAGCCACATGTGACCAGTGGGTATTGGACAATTAAGTACCTGCTATATCAGTTTGTTATCAGCTGCTAACCTAAAGGATGATGGTTTAAACCCACCCAACAGCTCCACAGAAGAAAGGCCTGGAGAACTACTTCTATAAAGATTGCAACCAAGAAAAATCCTATGGAAGAGTTCTACTCTGTAGCACATGGGGTCGCCATGAGCCAGAATCAACTCGATGGCAAAGGATTAGGTCATTAGGTGTTACAAGTGGTTTGTGCTCAACTACTAACCTGAAGGTTGGCTGTTCAAACCCAGCCAGCAGTACTACAGAAGAAAGCCTTGGTGATGTGTTTCCATTAAGATTACAGCCCAGAAAACCCTATGGAGCAGTTCTTCTCTAACACATGGGGTTGCCATGAGTCAGAATCTACTGGATGGCAATGGGTTTGGGTTTTTTTGGACACAAAACAATAATTATCTCAGTGACCAGAAATGCGAACCCTCAGAAACACAAGGTACAAGGCACTTGTAATCTAAGACCTCATCTGTATGAAAAAATACATATCAAAACAAAGTGTAAGGCAAAAAATATTTCCTAAGCCTGCTGTCTGCCTGCCTTCCTTCCTTTCCTCCCATCCTTACTTTTGTCCTTCCTTTAAGCAATATTCCAGACTTGGTACTATGCCAAGAAACATAACCGTGAACAAGACAATTCTGGCCAGTGCCCTCAGTGAAGTCTTCCTTCTACTGAGGAAGAGGGAACTTAATTAAATAATCCACAATTAATTAATTACAAATATGAAAATTGCTCTGAAGGAGAATTTCTGAATGTTATGGGGGATGGACCTTCAACTTCAAAGAGGCAAAAATAGCTTCCTTCAGGACAGAGCAATGACAATGATTTCTAAAGAATGAAGAGAAATTAGCTAGATGATGCAGGCAGGTGAGAGGAAAGGTGGGAGGTGGACAGTAATAGCACTCCACACGTGGGCAACAGTAGAAAAGGCTCAAGGGCAGAAAAGGCTTTGGTGAGTTTAGAAAACAGAAAGGAGGCCAGCGTGGCTGGAGTTTAGAGTACAGATCCAAGATGAGTCCAGAGCATTTAGAATGTTATAGACTAAGTTGGAAGATGCCGTGTGAAAGCAAGGATCATTTGGAAAATACTGGGTTGAAAGAGCAGAAGACTCATGAGACACATAAAAAGGGCAGTCTAGGGTAACTGATCCGGTCCAGTGGTCCATCTATACCCTGGCTGACCACCCCTCTTCCCAGCTATGCCAATGGTGTGGAACTTCAAATATATAGCCACAAATATCTAAACATCACTGCACAAATCTAGCCTTTGATTTCTATCTGCCTTTTGTCCAAGAATAATAGACTCTCTTTACTCGCAAATTATTTGTATGATGATCTTCCCTACTGCTTACAGCAATAGCAAAATTGCTATTAAAAAAAAAAGCACAAAGTTACTCAAATTAGCTGGTTTGACCAAGCAATAGATTTTTTACCCTCTTCCTCCTTTGCTAATCTAGAGCAAGTAATCAACCAAAAGAAGTGGATTTTGAATACATTGTAATTATGCACCAATTACAATTCATAGTTATATAATTTATATGAATTATTTCCTGCAAATAATATTTTGTATTATCCAATTCATATTATAAAAATAACCCTGTAGAAGGAATGTCTGCATTTAATACTACTAACTTTTTTCTGGGAGTAATGGAAATCACTGAAGTTTTCAGCATGAGAATGATAAAATCTAACCCATATTTAAAAATCTCATCAGAGATGTCAAGAGAGAATAGATAGGAGGGTGGGAGGAACACGTGGCAGGGAGACAGTTAGGAAGTAATGAGAGTAGACCAACCAAGAGATGACATTGACATGGACTAAGGGAGTATTTGTGGAGACAGAGAGTAGTTTAGGATGTAGAATTGACTTGACTTAGTTGTTAATTGCATGTGGGCAGACAGGGAGAGGTGGTGGAGGGCAGTAAGAAATAGAAAGTGGAGGTATGCAACTGTGGCATAGCCAAATTTTTCTTAGAGTAGATCCTTAACTGATGCACATCTTCAAAGCAATGTACACTGCAGAACACGGCATGAAAGACAAAGCCCAGAGTCTGCACTTCTCTGACCTGATGAAGGTCCCCCTCTCCTTATGAGCTACACTGACAACTGAGCTGGATGCCTTGCTAAGATAGTAGGGAGGCAAAGGGGAGCTGCACATGCTGACTTGTATCCTTGCTCTTGTGTGTATCCTTAGCACTGTTCACACATAAGTGTGATAGTAAAACAACATAAAGGCAAAAAGGCAATCTTAAACAAGTCCAACTGGCCATCCTCATCAGTCTTTGAACCTGGATTAGCCTTTGTGGTCAGACCAAGCTTAAAATATCAAGGATGATTCCAATTTAAACAATAAGATGAATAGTGTCATTATTTGAAAAGGGGGGTATCAGAAGAAGAACAGATTTGAGGGTACTCTACAAATCAGTATAAAGTACCAAGTAGAAATGGAAATCAGTTTCAAGTACCAAGTAGAAATAGAATATATATATAGGTTTAGCATTCAGAGGAGAGGTCTTGACTGAAGATGTAAATGTGGCAATAGTAGGCTTTGCATAAGTCAAGCCATGAGAGTACATTGTGAGTGTTTAGGACCTAGCTTGGCAATCTCTAAAGACGGACTAGAAGACCATATGCTGATTAAGGAGGCTGAAGAGTAACCAGAAAGATGGGAGTAAAGAATATTCAAGGAGGAGGGATTGACCAGTAGTGATGAGTACTACCAAAAGGTCATGTAAATGAAGACTGGAAAATGTCCACTAGATTTAGTAAACTGGAGCTTATTAGTAATCGTGGCAAGA
Source organism: Loxodonta africana (assembly GCF_030014295.1). NCBI lineage: Eukaryota > Metazoa > Chordata > Mammalia > Proboscidea > Elephantidae > Loxodonta > Loxodonta africana. Next base: position 22,685,228 of record NC_087342.1, on the reverse strand, counting down.
GTAGTTCTATTAGTGTTAAAGGTAAAAAGCCAGATTAGAAAGGGATGATGTAGGAGTGAGAGGCAAAGGAAAGTTGGAAGTAAATACGAAAAAAAAAAAAACAAGCCCATTGCCGTCGATTCTGACTCATAGCGACCCTCCAAGACAGGACAGAACTGCCCCATAGGGTTTCCGAGGAGGGCCTGATGGATTCGAACTGCCATCGTTTTGGCTAACAGCTGTGGCTCTAACACTATGCCACCAGGATTTCCAGTAAATATAAAGGATTTTTAAAAAAAGAAGTTTGAACACAAGAAAGGTAGTACCCTGACAAAGGTTTGGTAATTGTGGGAAGGTTGTCTGATATTTTAGAAAGACTTTGGCATACTGAGTTGAAAACAACAAGAATTCAGGAGAGAAGGATTAGAGGTAACATAACCTTCCTCTGAAGGTGGGAGGAGATGAGATTTAGAACTGAAGAGACTGGTCTCAGCTGGAAGAAAAAACACTTCTCCATTGTAAGAGGGGGGATTATGAAACAGATATCCATTTGCTTATTTTGAGGCAAAGTTGTTGAGGAGGTCCCAAATCCACCAGCCACTCCTTGGAAACCCTATGGGGCAGTTCTACTCTGTCCTATGTGGTCACTATGCATTGGAATCGACTAGTAGGCAAGTGTTTGGTTTGGTCATCTGTATAGATAAATAGATTATAGGTGGATGGATGGATGAATGGGTGCATGGATGGATGGATGGATGGATAAGAAATGATTTTTAAAGAAGCACATGCAAAAACACAGTTATGCAAGAACTTGTCATGTTTAGACCAATTTCAGTATGGCTGTCACAGTTTACAATATCCTTCTGTAATTATTTTTTATATTATGACAAAATAACATGTCCTAAATTTTTAGAGATTTTTCTATCTTAACATTTTAACAAATATAACTTATCTGCTCCAGGAAACACAGTTTTAAGGTAGGTATTATAAAGACCTATCCCTGATATTTGTAGGACACAGGGCAAGAGAAAAAGTGAAGGCCCACATGTTGTTGTTAGGTGCTGTCAAGTCAGTTCCAACTCATAGCAACCCTGTGTACAATAGGATGAAACACTGCCTGATCCAGAGCCATCCTCACAATTGTTGCTTTATTTGAGCCCATTGTTGCAGCCTGTGTCAATTCATCTCATTGAGGGTCTTCCTCTTTTTCTCTGACCCTCTACTTTACCAAGCATGATGTTCTTCTCCAGGGACTGGACTCTCCTGATAACATGTCCAAAGTATGTGAGACGCAGTCTCCCCATCCTCGCTTCCAAGGATCACTCTGGCTGTAGTATTTCCAAGACAGATTTGTTTGTTCTTCAGACAATATTCTCCACCAACACCATAATTCAAAGGCATGAATTCTTCTTTAGTCTTCGTTATTCACATAAGGTCCGCATGATATATATTCAATGTTTAAATTTATAAATCAAGATAGCTAACTGCTAAATAAAATATGTTCAGTGTTACTACTTGAAAATTATACCTTCATAATGATTTAGAAGCCAAGGTTCAAGCCAGATTTCTCAGGTCCCTTCTCTTTCAATCCTCAACCAACACTGCCAGGGGTCTCATATGGTTTCAAGTGGCCACAGCAGCTTACATGCTCGTACTTCCTGCAAGCAGGAGCTTCTTGGAGATCCTTCAGGCCTCAGGTTATACACCCTGCAATGCAATTTTCTCCAGGGAGGACAAATCCTAGAAAGAGGGACACACACACACTGCCCATGGCAGGGGTCTCAGTGCTGTCTGGGTAGGAAATTCTAGGATTCCAAATTCCCAAAATGTGGTATAGATGGGGAAACAAACAATCCAAATGCATACGTCCCATGAGCCCCTAGGACTCCTTGCCCTATACAGAGGGATAAGACAGAAAGAGGCCAGACTGGAGCCCAGGACAAAGGTCCCTACATCTAAGAATTAAGGGAGCCATTAGTATTATTACTGAACTATTTTACCATGAAGAGGACTGAGGCTCAGAAAGGTTAAGTGACTAACTATTGCTTGGCACAATTACTGTTGCTGTTGTTGTTGGGTGCTGCCATGTTGATTCCGACTCATAGTGACCCCATGTGACAGAGAAGAACTGCCCCATACAATTTCCTAGGTTGGAATCTTTATGGGAGAAGATGGCCAGGTCTTTCTCCGAAGTAGCTGCTGGGGTGAATTCAAACTGTCAACCTGGCAGGTTAGCAGCTGAGTGCGTAACTGTAATGCCACCAGGGCACCTTGCACAATTACTAGTATATAATGAAGCCCTCAACATGAGTTGAATAAATAAATAATAGACGACACCCTTCTGACATTGTCTGAACATGAACACAGGTCTCTTTTCTCCTTCTCTCTCTTTCTGTCTTTCCTTCTATCTTTCTTTCTCTTGCTTCAGAGCTAATTCCACAGTTCCTAGCTGACTGACATACATACTGAAATGTGACTGGTTAGTCATTGCTTCAAACACTCTTCTGGATAGCTCATTTGCTCATATATTTATTCTTGTGTTAGTATGCAAGTATACATGTGCGCTCGCACACACACACAATGCTTGCTGCAGTGTATCTTGGGAACACATCTGAGATATGGTTTGCAGCAATTACCATGTGAATCCTATTTCATTATTCGATTGTTGCCTCCATAAATTTCATCTGTCATATGTTCTGACTGATTCATGACTCGGGCGTCCAGTGCTTATAAACATCACCTTCCAAAACACCATTCAAATCTCATCAAAAATTACTTTTCTGGTTTTCTTAAATTTACTGTAAAAATAAAACCTGCCACTCAAGTGAAATCTACCCATTACCCATTGCCGTTGAGCCAATTTCAACTCATAGTGACACTATGGGACAGAGTAGAACTGCCCCATAGGGTTTCCATGGAGCAGCTGGTAGATTCAAAATGCCAACCTTTTTGGTCAGCAGCCAAACAGTGAACCACTGTGCCACCAGGGCTCCAAGTGAAATTTTGAAGAATAAAAATTTATTTGAAAGTTAAAAGAAAGCTCTGATACAATCATTATTAGAATGATTTAATTTTTTTTTCTATTTTCCCCACAGCAATACACGAACAGAAAAAGTATATAAAGAACACAAATTGAAAATGACCAAATTATCAGTGGCTTATTTTTTTTTAATTGAGTTTATAAGACTATTTCTGCACCTACCCAATAAAGAGGCAACCAGCAACTGGGAGAGCCAACCTTGTATAATGGAAAGAAAATTGGAATTAGAGTCAACCTGTGGGGGAGAGGGGAGCAAAAAAGAAACTAAAATTCACTGAGCAGTTATCACCTGCCAGGTGCAAGGCTAGTGCCTTTACAGCATGTACCATTGTTGAAAGTGACAACTTTTCCATTAATTCACTGTTTGACCATAAAGTTGACACTAACCTGTCTGGTCCTTCCTTATCTCTAAAGCCTGCAAATGTCTGTAGTAGCTACTTACATGGCAACACAGAATTGTGTTAACAATAATATCCAAATGAAAGAGGGCAGCTGCTAGCATGGATCTCTACTGTGTATGAGAAAGAGTACAGGAAAACACCCACAGTGCCCTTGTTGCATAATGGTAACAGCACACTGCAAATTCTAGGATAATAATCAGATCCCATTACTATCAGTGAATCATAACATGCCCTGGCATGCCTGCTTAGGGGAAAACCCTACAGGAGAGCTGGTTAATATTTTATGATAATATCTCAGAGGAAGAACTTGAATGACACCTTTTGTGATTTTATAGAATAGTTGTGACAAATTTAAGGCTGGTTAACTGGGTTAGGAGCTACTCAGAAACTTATCGTAAGGTTCAAATGAACATAAGTGTATCTAACCATTGAGTACAGATGATTAAACCAAAAAGATGATCAGACATCCGAAAATATCTTTTTTTTTTTTAGGCTGAGAAAAGGAAATTGGTTTATTAAATTAATTTAGAAAGTCAAGTACTGCTTGAATAATCTTTGATAAAATTTTAAAACTATATTTCATTTTATGTCTTACTTATTTCTTTTGACAACTCAGAATAGTTATTTTCAACAAATAGAGTAACAAAACAGAAATGGCATAACTTTAAAGTCTGATTATAGCTACTCTTAATTATTTTATGTAATTGTAAGTACATAAAACCTAAGTGTTTATGAAAATAAGCAAAGACAAAGACAATCCAAATCAGTGCAATGAAATCTCAACTACAAGAAATCCATTGCTATATTGGAGATTTATATTACATTTTGGTGAAAATGTGTTGAGAAGTTATAGAGATTGACATAAACTAACCAACAAAACCAAACCAAACTTGTTGCCATTGAGTCAATTCCGACTCATAGCAACCCTATACTAGGTACTTTTTTTTTTAGTCAAGTGAAATAGAAGGATATGCCAGATATTTTCCCAGATGTTGTGGAAGTTACAATTAGAAATCAGACATAGATCATGCTGTAAAAGAATTCAGTCTATTAATGGGTCGCTATGAGTCATAATCAACTCCACGGCAGTGGGTTTGATTTTTTTGGTTTTACGACTGACAATCAAATCATTTCAGTACAATCATAACTGGAATATAAATATTGGAGATAAGGGGAATGTAACCCCAAAATCAAACCAATGGCCATTAAGTCGATTCTGACTCATAGCGACCCTATAGGGCAAAGGAGAACTTCCCCATACGGTTTCCAAGGAGTGGATGGTGGATTCACACTGCTGACCTTTTGGTTAGCAGCCAAGCTCTTTTTTTTTAATTTATTTTTTATTGTACTTTAAGTGGAAGGTTTACAGAACAAACTAGTCTCTCATTAAACAGTTAGTACACATATTGGTTTATGACATTGGTTAACAACACCACAACATGTCAACACTCTCCCTTCTCAACCCTGGGTTCCCTATTACCAGCTTTCCTGTCCCCTCCTGCCTTCTAGTCCTTGCCCCTGGGCTGGTGTGCCCCTTTAGTCTCGTTTTCTTTTATGAGCCTGTCCAGTCTCTAGCAGCTGAGCTCTTAACCACTGCACCACCAGGGTTCCAAAGGGAATATAGAAGGTAAAATTTAAAATTTTTAAATTAATATTTCTTTCTTGTAACTTTTAATTCATGGGATTATAAATTTAAGGTTATAAAAAAAACTTCACATTTTTGGAAGCAACTTGCTATAAGATGCCAGACTGCAGAATACTATAAATAAGGATTCAAGTTTTGAAAAACATATAAAGACAATTCAAAAAAAAAATCAATGAAACATATGAAAAAGGAAAAACAAAATAGCAAAAACTTTTCCCCTCCTTGGGAAATACAAAGCAGTATGAAAATTTTGCCACTTACTTCCTGCAACTGATGACTGTGACATCGAATGATGGAGAAATTCAGCCAAAAAAATTAGAAGAAAAGAAAGGTAATCAAGAAAATAAAAAGAAGATAAATGTCTTCCAAAGCAACAAAAATGGAATGGCTGACACCTGTGAAAAGACTTATATAGCAAGATGTTTTCTCCAGTTGTCCCCAGGGGCTCTGGACAGTCTGGACTGGGCATTTCCTCAAGGGGAAGGCTGGGAACGGCTTACATACACTTTAATGCTATTTCTTCAGCATAAGCACCTCTTTTTTTCATCTCTGATAAAGGAAACTGAGCATTAATCTAGTGTTCAATTGATTTTGTCGATCAAAAAAGAAGCAAAAAGCAAAACTTGAGATCAATTCCACTTTGATTCTATCTCAAATCAATTTTAAATCTTCCCTTGATAGAAAAAGTTAATAAATGGGCATGGTTTTATAAGTACATTAAATATAAGACCCACCTTTCAAAATATATGATTTCTATGGGAAGTTTTATGGGAAGTGAAACACCCGGGGTGTCAAGGTCAAGCTACAATTAGACTAAAAAAGATAGATGACGGCAAAAATGTCAGCCCAAGGAACACGTGGTGAAATAAATATTACATGTCTCAGGAAGATCATCATCCATACATCTGGACAATAAAAAGAACAACTCATAGTTAAATATCATATTCTAAGGTCTTTATTTTATTTTTAAAGATTTAATCTAAACCAAGAAAGGTGCTATGAAAACCCAGGTGTATAAAGAAAGAGCTCTTCAGTAGGCTGACTCACAGTCACTGGCTTAGTTCCCTTAGTTTATGAAAAGTATTCAAATGTCCATCATTTTTCCTTACTTAGATCACATCCAAATCACATCCAAAATGGCTGCCTAGACTGCAAACTACGTTAGCAATATCCGAAAGGAGGGACGGGGTAAAAGCCCTTTTGTGTCATGTTTCTCTGAGTTTCAGTAATTGCTGGAACATGCAGCCATGCAATTTCCCATCTCTGTTCATTTGTTCATGGGCTTACCACCCACATTTACTGCCTATTGAAATCCTTCTCATCTTCCACAGCCCAGTTCAAAAGACACACTCAGAGTGTGGGGGCTGTGGATAAAAACACTAAGAGAGGAAAATAAAGAGATTGGATAGGACAAGATCTCAGGGAACCACAGCCCTTTTAAGGCCATTCGAAGGTGTTTTTGTAAGCCTCTGAGAACCTCTGCAGTTTTTCACTGGGAAGTAACACGACATTATGTTTTTAAGAAATTCTATATAAAGAATGATGACCAACTCAATAAAAGGGAGATTGAGGGACCAGGTAGGAGACTTTACAGCAGTCCGGCTTGTAATGACAAGCCCCTCAATGCTGGCAGTGACAACAGAGAAGGAAAAAAGATAAAACATGTCAACTACTTGATAATAGGGACCGTGCCTGAGTCATCTCACCATCCCTTATAAAACCCGTTGCCATCAGGCTGACTCTGACTCATGGAGACCCCAGGTGTATTAGAACAGAACTGTGCTCCACAGGGTTTTCAATGGCTGATTTTTCAGAGGCAGATCACCAGGCCTTTCTCCCAAGGTGCCTCTGGGTGGTCTTGCACCTTCAGGTTAGCAGCCAAGTGTGTTAACCATTTCTACCACCCATGGTACATACCACTCCTATTATCCATTGTGGTTCCCAATAAGTCCACAGTTAGCACTGGATGAATAAATGAAACATTGCAGAGATAAAATCAATGAGGTGAGTGACTGAATATGAGGATAAAGTAAAGATGTGTCAAAGATAAATGGGGATCCTAACTTGGCAGATGAGAAAATTGATGTCAAAAAACTACCAATATTTTCTAAGTGCCTACTAAGATGGGAAACTCAAGATATAAAACAGATTAGGATCTGGAAGAAGATAATAATATATGAGGCAAGTTGTATTCGAGTTAGCAGTAGAACGACCTCATGGCGGTATCTAGCATGTAGTTTGGTTGAGGAGCTCAGATGTTAATCTGGGAGCCACAAATACAGAGAAGATAGGTGGAGTTGATAAAGATGAGCTCATCCAGGGATTCATCATGCCAGAGAAAAGGAAAAGAAAAAAAAAAAAAGTATCATTCAAAAGGTGTTTACAAAGATGATCCAACTGTCATGGACCCAACTGTCAACAAGTTCAGAGTCCAATGGAAGAACAAAAATTGTAAGGAACAAATACTGTTGTCAATAAAGTGTTATAGGTGTTATGACAAAAGTATGTACAGGATAAGTGGGAGGAAGACCTGGGCGGTGGGTCTGAATGATGAATGGGGGCTTACAAGGAGCACAAGGAAGACAACAAGGATTAGTCTTGGGACTAGTACAATGTATTTTTCTTCATAATATTAGCGCACAGATGGTAACAGTAAAACTGTGAATCAAATATATGCTCAGAACTCTTAAAACTCAACACAATCAAGCCTTTGAGCATGTGGTTCACATGCTGTGAAATCTACCTGTGAAAGTACCTGAATCAATTCAGATGAGGTCTGGACCAACTGGAGACTTAATGTGGAATGCAGGCAAAAACCTCTTATAAAAATCCTAAGAGTCTGGTTAACACCAAAAAAATAATAAAAACCCTACTGTGAAATTATAAAGTCATTTTCTCAAAAAGCATTATAAACAGCAGTGGCCAGGACAGTTAACCAAATATTACACTGCCCAGGGATAAAGTGACTTCATAAAGGCTTCACAGAAAATCTAATCTAGAATATTTCATTCTGGGCTGATTAGACCAAACCTGGATTACTGTGTTTGATTCCAAGCACTTTCACTAAAATGATATTGATAAACTGGTGCGTGTCCTGACACAGGTAATCAGGATGGGTCAACATACCTACTACATGCCATGCAATGTAAGGTACTATAAATCCTTTATCTCCAAATGATTTCTTTCCAAATTGAGGCTTGGTAAGTATAGGTGTACTTATCTTGAGACTAGAAAACTGAGGCTCAGAAGGTTAAATAACTTGGCCATGTCTCTCTCCCCTTCTAAGTTCGCCAACTTTCCAATAGATCACATGACCTCTACAGAGGAGCTTGAAGCTGTGTTGTATGAGGAAGAAATGAAAAGCTTGGGAAGACTTGGATTGCAAATGATAAGACAGGGAATGGGCAGAAAGAGAGAGAGGTGTAGCATAATCATAGTCTTAAATTGTCTAAAGCCTTGCTACTCAAGTGTGGTCACTAGACCAGCAGCAGCGGTATCATCTGGGAATGAATCCCAGACTTGCTGAATCAGGATCTTCATTTTAACAAGATCCCTGGGAGAATTTATATGCACATTCAAGTTTGAGAAGCACTGGCCTAAAGAACCATTATAAAGAAAAGGGGTTATAGGTTTTTTGTTTTTGTTTTTTCTCCTCTGAAAGATTTTAATTAAGAAGCTTTCAGGGGGCATAATTCTGGATTAATATAGAAAAAAAAATCATTTAATAACCAGAGCTGCCAACATACAGAATACCCGTTGGAGACAGTAAGTTTCTTGACTCTTAAACTGTTAATTAGAAGCTAGACTGTACATGTTCTTGAGGTTACATACTTCCCACTAACCCACACTCCTTAGGAGAAAGGCCTGTGTCTTTTTCTCTGTTGTCCCATATTTCTCTGCTAGATATATTATAAGTAACAATGGATGTTTGTCAAATAATTGAATGAATATGTAAATGAATGAATAATGGTCATGGGATCAGAAGAGTTAAATATCAACAGGTTAGATTACCTTTAAAGTCCCCTAAAGCCCTAAGACTCTATGATTACAATATTAATGTGTTGGGTTTTGTTTTTAACTCTACCTATGTGAGATAGGGCTGAATCAAGTTCAGACGGCCCAGAGGATCATAGGGTATATGAAAATGGCTCTACTTATGGGTGCTCATAGACCATCATTGAGTGTCCCCTACTTCCCATCTTGACAGAAGCAATAATTTGCATTTACCTAGTTTTATTAGGTCTACGTCATTAGTAAGATTATTCATTCAACAAATACATTTTATGTGGCATCTATGCATTCAAGCACCATGCTAGGCTTTGTCTTTAACAGGAAATAGATTGGTAACAATTGTTCTACATATGGAGCCCTGGTGGCACAGTGGTTAAGAGCTATGGCTGGTAATCAAAAGACTGGCAGTTTGAATCAACCAGCTGCTCTTTGGAAACCCCATGAGGCAGTTCTGCTCTGTTCTATAGGGTCTCTATGAGTTGGAATCAACTCGATGGCAATGGGTTTGGTTTTTGTTTGTTTTTTTCGTTGATTCTACATATGGACTAACCCCATAAAATGACTGTATTAACTACCATATTCTACTAAACGGTAAACCAGTCAATGATTCAAAAGATTCTATTTTTCACTCTCAGTTCATACCTATATGTGGAAGAAATATGTGGCAGTCAACTTCTGTAAAGACTTATAGCCTAGGAAACCCTATGGGGCAGTTCTATTCTGTTCCACTGGGTCACTATGAGTTGGAATCAACTCAACGGCAGTGGGTCAGATCATATCTATGCAGAGGGAAATAATCCTCTGGGGCCCTCCAAATTGCTTCTCTAAAGATATAAAAATTACTAGATAAACATTATGAGATGGCATCTACTGACTGTTAGGATATTTTCTTCAGAAACCAAAAGAGCTCTTCTCTTCTTTTAGAAGGGGTAATATTGACTTTGTGCTAGACTTCAAATTCAGGGAGCAAGAGAAACTTGTTTTTGGTGAAGGAACATGAACAATGGATCAAGGGATAAAACTGAATTCTCCTATATATTACAATAATATTGTACAGATACGAAAATAGAAAAGAATAAAAAGGAAAAATACCCATAATCCCTATACGAACAGATGATATGGGTGATATACACAAATGAACATCATAGAAACTCTAAAATCTCATATTAGGCAATATTTTAATTATACCCTCCCTTTCTAAATCATCTGATGTTACCTTAGTACCATATTTTTATGCAAAAAGCATGTGCCTTCTACATGTGTTTGCCAACCACGCCCTCCTCCTCACGAGGTATTTTCATAAGTGCTACTATGGCCAATTTTTTTTACATGTTACTGTTAAAAAAAAAAAAATTTGCATAGTGCCCTTACAAAAATACCTTATAGGAGGAGGGCACAGCTGACAAACAAATATAGAAGGCATGCGTTATTTGCATAAAAATATGATAAGCATAATTAAACTTCACCAACTGACCAGAACATGAAATGTGATGACTGCTAGGAGTTATGCCAAGCCTATGCCCAGAAAGTGTTAGCTTCTTCCGCCCCTTATTAATGAAGTCCTGATAGAAAAGGATCTGAAAGGTATACCAAGGTCTAGGGAATCTAAAAATTTGATAATTAAGCCATGACTTCCCTCTCTGCTATCATTCCAATTCCTATACTTTAGCACAACACTCCCATTGCTTAATTTAAAACTGTCCCAAAATCTGACCTTCCATACTAGCTGAGCAGAAATAAGTTGCCAACTTTCACTCAGTATCATATAGTTCCTTGTCTTCTTTTGTTAACGTCTCTCTGAGACTACAACAGTAAATAAATACATTTTCATTTAAAAAAAAAAAAAAACTTGTCCTGCCATCATATTAAATCCCTCCAGAGCTGAGGTCCAAACTTCTGTAAGAGTCTATCTTGAGCAGCCAATGAAATGTTAACAACTAAAAAAAAAAAAAAAAATTTAGAAATACAGTCAATTTGTGTTTAATTACATTCTTGGATCTAAGAGCACAAAAGGAATACGGAAGAGCTCAGTTAAAACAAAAGATATATTTGTTATTTGTTTTTGCTGTCCTGCTTAATATGCATGTCAGATCTTCTAGAACTTCATACCAAACATACCACTTTCCTGTATATGATACAGAGACATCCTGGAATCCATCCAGTTATCCTCTAAAAGTACTAACACCAGAAATACACGCACAGGATGATAAAGCTGAAAGGGACCTCAGAAATCATCTGATATAACCCTGTCGTTCTGAAAATGTGGAAACTAAGTCAAAGAGAAAAAAAGGGCATCCTCAATGTCACAAGTGCTCTCTCAGTCCAGTATTACTATGACATGATATTACCTCAGACGGAATCAAAGGCCTCTGTCATTCACATCTTCTGACGAAAAAGGCTGGATTTCAAGCCATGAAAAATAGTAAACACAAAGGATTTTGTTCCAGACACAGAAGACTTACTTAACATGACTATCAGTAGCCTTAAGAATAAGAGGAAAGAAGAAAAGCCAATGAGGTAATAAAGAGTTGACAGAGAGAAGCTTTTTCATTAGACCAATCAATACTGTATTCCCCCCATCACTTAGAGCTTCATCAAGGAAAGCGAAACCAGAGTAAATATGTTCCCTCATGGGTAGTTAACACTAAAATGGCTTGTTGGTCTCAACTGTAAATGTAAAGACCAGGCATGACTGAATTTGAAATCAATGGCAAAGGTTATTTTTCATTAACCTAACATGAAGAAAGCAAGGCTAGTCAAAACAGAAATGGGCCCTTTTCCAAATCTGCTACACCACCCACTTCCCCTCTGCTTTCTGGGGCAAAGACATAAATTAATATAAAGATGCTCCCTCTTTTAAAATTCCCATTTAAACATCTTCCTTCTAAATAGAAGAAGAAAGACAAAATTCTATTAAGCCAAGTACAGACTGAGTAAAACAAGGGTGAAAATAGGAGGTTGGGTTGGGGAGAAGACATGGGATCCTAAGCAGTTACCTACTAGCTATATATCAAATGAAAACGAATTAATGATATATTTGCATTTTAATATCAAATAAAGGAAAATGCACAGTAGCCTAAAATACTAATTTCTGTACTTGCTCAACATTTTCACATTTGTGCAGCAACTCCCTTTGAGCCTGACTAGTACCGATGCTATAAGCGTATTAGTCAGCAAGGTAACTCCGTTCCTTCCAGTGAATTAACTTCTGACCACGTACTATGTCGAAGCAGGACATTTGCCCTCCAAGAACTCTTACTACAGAGGTAGAGATAGGTATTTACACCAGCCATCACAAGACAAGGCAGATGGAACTACAAACAATACAGGTACAAAGCCAAATGAAGCCTGTAGCAGCCAGTGATTCATTCTGCCTGGGAAGATCTGAGATCTGAGTTGAGTGGAGTTTCAAATAAAGGGCAGAACTGCAGCAGAGCGATTAAATGTGGGGTTGTGTCTGGGTAAATGAAGGATAGGTAGAGAGGTTAATGGCATCCCTGCTGGGGGGAAAAGGCTCTAAACTAAAAGAACTGAAATGAATAAATGCGGTAAATGTTCTATGAATGTCAAGAAGGCTGGGATGGGCTACAGCAGTGTGTGGGGAAGGGCAGAGAAAGAACCTCAGTTCAGCTGCCTATTCATGTTAATGATTTAAATAACAAAGTAGTATACTTTTTTTTATACTTATAGCAAGGCCTTGAATTCATACTTGAATTTTTAAAAGATAGGTTATGGCTCTTTTTTTTTTAATTCAGGAATTATTTTTTTTCTAGAAATATAGATATTAAGGGAGAAACGGTCCAAAAGAACACAGCAAAACTACAACTTGGAACACAATAATATCAATCTGATCCAAATGGACAGATCTTCATTATATAATTATATTACCCTACAGGAAAAAGACAAGGACTTACTCATTATTTCTGTACATCATTCTCAAGCATATGACAAACAGGTACTCAACAGGTTTCTGGCGATATAGCTTGGCCATAGATACTTAAAAGCAACTGGAAACCCTGGTGGCGTAGTGGTTAAATGCTATGGCTGCTAACCAAAAGATCAGCAGTTTAAATCCAACAGGCGCTCCTTGGAAATCTTATGGGCCAGTTCTGCTCTGTCCTTTAGGGTCACTATGAGTCAGAATTGACTAGATGGCAATGGGTTTTTTTTTACCCACATGCAGAGTCGCTATGAGTTGGAATCAACTCGACAGCAAGGGGTTACCCACATTTTCATAGGAATCAACTCAACGGCAATGTGTTTTTTCTTTTTTAACTCACATTTATATTGTCCAAGACACAGAACAGGACCAGTAGATAGATAGGTCTTGCTACCAGTATTGGGCAATGTCCTCCAAGGAGCCAGCTGTGCCATAGCAGTAAGGCATAGGCTGAATCCATGTTTCAGTGCTGGCTTTGCCGTTCATTGCGTGGCCTCACTGAAGCCTCCTGAGTCTCAGTTCCCTCATCTGCAGGGTGGGTGGGTTGATTGTAATGATCTCTGAGGAAAGTCTTCCAATTCAAGCTTGGCAACACTTTCAGTCATATACCCCACTAGATGGTATTCCCAAGGCTGGTGTCCCAGATACTCATCTTTAAGCGCACCGCATAATGGCCTGAAACAAAGATCCTCAGCAAAGTGCCAGTTCCAACAAGAGTATTTAATCAGAATTTCAGGCAATTGCCTGGGTTCAAATAACCATCCCAGGTATATGAAGCTTGCTGCTCTCTACCTCCCACAGGTGTGCCCATCGACTCAACGGAAACCAGCTTCAGACTGAATGTGGTTGCTTAGCAAAGGAGAGAGCAAGGGAAGGCAGTAGTTTAGGTGAAAAGCAACAAGATTTCAGGTCTAGGAACCTCCATCTTCACCAGACCAAACATTACCTTGAAGGAACAAGCCCCCAATCAAGGCAGTGGCTCCATTAGCAGAATCATAATGAACAGGATGCTAACTCAAGAAGACACATGGTAAGCTAGAAAATGCAGCTCCATAACAAATACCTGAAAGAAGAAATCTTGGGGGAAATACTAGGAAAAGCATGATGTCAAAGCAGGTTTCCTTCTCGGTGCTGCTTTTCTCATGGTGTGGAGGTGGAGAGGGAGGAGTAGGCAGATTGCTCAGGAAACAGAGCTGCAGAAGGTGGAGGCGGCCCAGTTGGGATGCTGCCAACTTGTTTCCTGAGAAAAAGCTGCAGAGGACGATGGCCCAGGGGCCTGTTGGGAAAGACAGGTGCTGCAACGAGGCAAACAGGAACCTTCTCTGCTCTTCCAGATGGAAAGTAAATCTCCAAGCTCTCAGAGGGATACCCTACAAGAAGAAGACTATAAAGGAAGCCTCAGGTTCTATCAAGGTGACTTCCTTTCCTAGGATTCTGGGCCATCGCTTCATAAACCACTTGTCCTTTCTTTCATGGCTATCCTGCCCAGTTGCAAAAGTCCATCCCAGCTTACTTCGAATCAATAAAGCCTGGTAGCAACATAGGATAAGAAACTTGGGTTTCCTTAAAATTTGAGATTCTCTTCGTTTTCCTTCATATTTTATTAATTATCATGGCTAATAAACAGGCTTTTCTATTCTAGCCTATTTGGGTCATTTTGTGTGGCTGTCCTTTCTTAAGGTCTTCTCTACAATTTCATTTCTCATACAGGATGGATATTACATGGATGCCTTGGCTAGAGCTATCTGTCTGAAAACAGAATCTGATACCTGTTCTAACGAGGTGATTTTACTATGGATCCCTGCTTTTCATGGAGGGCACATTGGTGGTTCAGTGGTAGAACTCTTGTCTTCCACATGGTACTCAGGTTTGATTCCTGGCCAACACACATTAAGTACAGACACCACCCATTTGTCAGTGGAGGCCTGCACATTGCTATAGCGCTGAACAGGCTTCAGTGCAGTTTACAGACTAAGATAGAATAGGAAGAAAGGCTTGGCCACCTACTTTCAAAATCAGTTAATGAAAACCCTGTGGACCACAACTGTTTGATCTGCATCTGATCATAGGGATGGAGTAAGACCAGGCAACATTTCATTCCACCGTGTATGAGGTCACCGTGAATTGGAGAGCTGACTCTATGCAACCAAGAACAACAACAAGAACTTGCCGTACTTATTTAAAATTTTGCCCCCGGTTCTTAACTCTCTGAGAAGCATTATCTGATTCTGAAGCACTATGAATCTAATCTGGGTCATCTTTGGAATGCCCGACATTAAAACGTTTAAGACATCAATAGCAATAAAAAATATCTCTTCCAGAAATTTTTCTTTTCTTTTTTCTAAATAACATATACAATCTTACATTTTCCTCTCATGATTCTCTTTCATACACCTTTTCAATCTTCTTTTTGCCATTCAGTTTTGAATGTCAAAAATACTGTGGCACACTAGATCTAACTTCTAATCCTTGAAGGGACAGAATAGGCTTAAATTACGGTCAGAAGAAATACTGACATTTGGATAAAAACATGCTTATTAGCACATTACAGGTAATTAAAGCACGGAATGGAGTTAAATCCAACATCACCACTGCCATCGAGTCGATTCTGATTCCGACTCATAGCGACCCTATGATGAATGAGGGATGGAGTTAGACACACCCAAAACGGCACACTAGAAAATGGTTTTTATCCTTCTTTTCTAAGTAAGAAGCAGCAAGCAGATTAGTGTTTCATATCCCCAGTTGTGGGTTTCTCCTGAGTAAAGAGGAGGCTATAATATTTAATGGCTTCTTAAGCTATAATATCCTATTATCTTCCTTAATTTTCAAATAAGAAAAACTGAGGTCCATGTTCAGTATTGGGTGAGGGGAAAGAAAATGAGACTAGTAAAAACAAACTGAGTTCAAACCTAGACTCTAGTCCTAACGAATCCTGTGAAATGTAGGAAGCCTCTGGCTTGCTAGGTCTCAGCATCCTTCTGTGGGAATTGGAAACACTAACTTAAGAATCCCCCTTTCCTCAGAGGCTTGTTGGTAGGTTATGTTCTCGTTTATTTATCAGTTGTTGAAGAGCTACAGCAGCACGGGCAGTGTTGTAGGCCCTGGAAATCCACTGATGAACAGGGGATAGGTCCCATCCTCAGGAACTCACGTTCTAGTGAGGAAGACAAGGTGCATAAACATATAGTACCCTGCAGCTCAAAGTTCTTTGGGTGCCACTAAAGACTTGAAAGATTCAACGACAAGCAAATGGAAGGGTATATACAACTTCCGTGCATTATGTGTCCCTAAAAGCATTAATAAACTTTATTTATATTTATAAATATATTATTTTATATATATACAGTCACAAGTTATGAGATGAAGGGACTGGGCTGGGTTGGTGAATCTCAATCTTGGCTGCCTGTAAGAATCATCTAGGGGATTAAAAACAAAGCAAAACAAACAAACAATGCGACAGATGCCTGGGCCCCAGAGTAAAAAAAAAAAATTTTTTTTTTTTTTTTTTCAGAGTGGACACGCTAAATCAACTCCCAGTTGGTTTCACTTTCCAGCTAGGGCTGAGGCCTGCTGGCCGGTGTCATCTCTAAGCTCTAACATTTTGATTGGATGCAAGCCTGCCCCACATGGTGCCTGTTTTTTAGGGAACCAAGCCTGGTCTTAGGCCTTGCAGCCCTTTCTATTGACCCGTGAAAAGTAATTTTAAAAGACTGTATATATTTAAGCTTCAATTAAGAGACATTAACAGAAGTGTGATTAGAAGCGGGGTGCCTGGGGAAAAATAAATACCGCTATTTCAATTTAGGAATACCACTATTCAAATGACTCATAGGAGGTAGACAAATAAGCAAGATTTTCAAAACTTTGTCTTTTTAAGTCACTTGACTACACAAATACCAATGAGCTTTGTCCAAACTCACTTATGAAATCCACTTAGGTGTCACATATAAGAAATCCATTTCAAAACATGAATATTAAGGATTGAACGATGTCAAATGCCTTTAAAAATCTCTTAGATACCAAATATTTTTTGATTCAAAAGGGTTAGAAAACTTATTAAGATTTCCTACTTTTCTTCATATTTTTTCTGCTGAAAACATATTTGTTTATGGGATTGCCCTTGACCTACAGGTAGTAGCTCTTGACCAATAGCAGAGGAGGAATATTCCAAAAGGTTTCAGTGAAGGTTCAAGAATCAAGTAGACAACCTTATAAAGATAAGTATTCAGGTTCTTCAGCATACTGTAAAACTATTAAACAATAAATAATACCATTACCCAATTTTTACCTCTGCATTCTATAGTACTTCAGTTTACAGATTATATTCTTTGACCCATATCAACTCTCTTCTCCCCCAGCCTTCTTCCATCTCAACAAAGTACTATACTCACTATTGAATTGTTCAGCCAGGAGTCATCCAAGCGCTTTCCTCTCTTTCATATTCTACCTATTCCATATTCCATATTCTACCTATTATCAGTTTCTGTTAATTCTACCTACACCCACTCTTTTCGTATCCCCGATCACCACCTTATTCTTTATCAATATCATCTATGGCCTGGACCAGTGGTTCTCAAGCTTTGTCTTGACTCTTTTACACTCCTAAAAATGATGGAGTCCCCCAAAGAGCTTTTGTTTATATGGCTTATATCTATCAATATTTACCATATTTAGAAGTTCCAGGGAAAAAAAATTTAAATATTTATTTATTAAAAACTAACAACAAACCCAGTAAGTGTTAACAAAAATAGCATGTTTTTTAAAACAAAAAAATTAGTGAAAAATTAGAGGTTTGTGTATTGGCACATCTTTTTTAATGTCTATCTTAATGGAATAAGCCGGATTCTCAAATCTGCTTCCGCACTAAGTCTCCTATGATACGTTGTTGTAGCTAAAGTATGAAAAGAGTAGCTGGCCTCCACAGCCATGTGGCTGGAAAAGTAAGGAAAATTTTTACAGCCTTTTCAGATGATTGTAGATACATCATAAAGTCTTTGGAAACTCCATTCGACACTTGTGACAGAATGAGTGAAAAAGGCAAATAATGTCTTAATATTATTATGAAATATCATTACAAAAATAGTTTGACCTCATGGAGCCTCCGAAAGGTTTCAAGGAACTCCCAGGGCCTCTGCGCTACACTTTGAGAACCACTGACCTAGACTGATGCACCAACTCCTTACGGTTCCTTTGTTTCCACCCTGGCTCCCTTGCAATCCATTCTTCTCACTATAGCCAGGGTGACCACTTAGACATGCAGTCCGCATCATAACACCCCTTATTCTGAAATTTCTTTGGACTCTAAACTAAAATACAAAATCTCTCCTTAGAGCTTATTTGAAGGCTGTGCACAATACAGCCATTGTTAGGCTTTCCAACGCCTCCTGCAGCCCTCTCTCCCTTGCTCTCTTTGCTTCATCTGCACTTTCATTTCTTCAAAAGCACTAACCTCCCTATCACCTCAATCCTCGGGCAGGCTGTTCTCGTCTACCTTGGATGTTCTTCCATCCCTTTTTGCCCAATGCTCTTACAAATAATATATCCAGAATTGAAATTCAGATTCCACTCCAAAGTCCATGTGCTTAACTATTCAGCTACACTATAATTAAGTGGTAACACACACACACACACAAAGACTAAATCCTATAGGGCTCTCCTGAACTTCACTCTCGAAAACATCTGAAGCAACTGTTTATGTTTACAGTTAAGAAAGTCTGCCCTTCCGGACCCAAGTCTCCCCACAGGCCCAAAGATGCCCCAAGTGGTAGCTCCTGAAACCTCTGAGACTCCTAGCATACAGAGAGGGACGTCCCAGCCCGGAGCCTGGAACCAATACATGACAACATACCCACGGGGCTGCTTCTTTAGTACCAGCCTGGTGATCTCCACCAGCTTCTCCACCTCTCTCCTCCTCCCTAGGGGCTCTAGGGTACATACAGAGCAAATCGAATCATGTAATCACACCCCATATTTCTTTGAACTCTTAATTGGATTCCCTCCTCCAATAGTTTCTTAGCTTTGAATCAAACTGAGTTAAAATTCAGGGTTTCTTAGTTTAACATGGCAGACTAGAAAGACAGATGACCTTCCGTGTGGGGACCGGAAACCTTATGGCAGATTGGCCACTTTCTGACTCCATGAACCTGAACAAGTCTCTGCCACTTGAGGTTTAGTTTTCTTATTTCCAAGATGGGGCTACCTACTTAAACAAAGTACTATAAACAACAAAAGAGGCAAAAGTTGTGAGGAAACTCTAAATCCTAAAGTCATATAGCCAAGTTAGTTGCTATTATCAAAAGTTATTAATTTATAGACATTTTGCACCTAAGGCCCCTCCCTCTCACAGATGTCTAGAAGATGGCCTTGAAGTCAGAGTCCTTTAGATGTAGCACATCTCTCTTGGGACAAGGAAAGCTCTGTACTTACATGATTAAGCCATTAGACAGAAACCAAAACGTAGCCTATTAAGTGGGTCCCCTATGTCTAACCAGGCTGACTTTGAGAGTATCCACAAAATCTATAATGATTCTAGGAGAAAAACTGAATAGCAAATACACAGTATGACAAAGCACACAAAGAAGAAACAAACAAAAGCTAATCGGTATTATTTCATGCCCAGCAGTACATAAAGCGACCATGAACTTTTTCAGCCTCTGGGGTTTCTTGGGCAGCTGCTGTACCACTGACAGTGTGTGCTGCCACAAGGCAGGGGCCTTTAGGACTGCTTGAAACCAAAGAAATGGGTGTGTGCCGAAAATTACTGCTTTTGCAGGGTACTGTATGAGGTGTCTGAATTTGTGGTAGGGAATATAGAAATTCTGAAAATTTGTATTTGTTACACATATGTCCTAACAGACCCCAGTGGGGACTCAGGGGTATAATTAGTGATACTTCATAAAAAAAAAAATTATAGGTACCACTAAACACTTAGAGTAGGCTTGTGGGAGGGGGCAAGAAAGAAAAAAATCCATACTACCTACCAAAAATTCAGACGCACTCAATGATTCAGCATGCTTCCATTCATGAAAACATATGGTATCCACAAAAAATTCCAAGCAGAAAATAATTGGTCCACCAAAGTGAATACATTTCCCAAACCAAATCTACCCTGTAATATCCAATATACTGATATGCCCCCACAAAGAATACATGCAATGTGATGCTATACTAGAAAACCCAGGACTTTTTTAGAATTGAATTGTATGAGACAAAGCTTTTCTAAATATCTTCTCAAAATATTCCTATTTCTTCCTCAAAAACAGATACTGCCTTCTTTCCTGCAAATTGTATTTCTAATTCTGGTTCAAGAATACCAACTTCATTAAAACTTTAAAGACTTAATCCTGAGTTATGGCTTGATGAGATCTCTGTGGAATGAAAGGGATCAAGATCACAGTAGCTGCTATTTTAAAATGTTCTTACAATGGAAACATAATTTGCTGTAGAGAAAATACGATTAAAAAACACAGATAAAGTATCAGTTGAAACCCTAGCGTGGGTTTTTGAAGAGGAAAGCTTGTTTTGTTTTTTCTTTTTAACAAACATCAAGAGTTCAAACATGAGTCACAATTTTAAAAAAGAAAACACAATAAAAGTACTTGCCATAAATGGAAAATATCACCTGTCGTAAGACTCTCTTCTTGATCTATATATTGACCAAAATTATTTCCATTTATTAAAAAAAATCTAATTTATATTCCATAGATCACATGATTAATCATTATTTTCCCTTTGCTGTCATTTTTCTTCTTGAAGTTTCTATTTTCTGTAATATTTCTTCTTCTATGCAAAACTATATGTCTGATAGTAAAATGTTAAATGAGTGTGCTTAAATACCGTACATCTATCAAAACAAGTTAGAAGGATACTGAAATATTTTGAATAACAGCAGAGGAAAGGACTCAAAAATAAGACAAATGAGGGTCAACAAAATTTGGTAAAATTACAATCACTCCTTTGATTTATTTTATCCACTTAGTGTAATTACACTCCATAGTTTTAAAAAAAGAGAAGCACACAGAAAATCAAATATTTAAATTATGAAAAAATATCTAACGTTATTTCAATGAGAGATTTTTCCTGATTGTTGATTTTTTTAAATGTTCTGATTTGAGGGAAGGGACTAAATTATATTAAAAAATGTAAAAATTACCAAAATCACTTAGAGATTTAGCTTACCTAGCTACTCTCCACTTTCCGGAGAGAATCTCATCTGAAAAATGGAAAGAATGATACTGGATGTCCTCCAAGGTTCATGGCCATTCAGACTTTCAGAGATTCTATAAACACCTCTCGATTCCTTGATCAGGAATTCTACTCATTACCTACAGTAACTTCTGAGTCACAACATAAATAATAATGGAGTCAATCATTTGCATAAGTGTCTCTACTCAAAAGTAAAGCAAATGTTGGGAATGAGTAAGTCATAGGGATCTACTAACAGCCTCTTGTTGTCGTGTGCTCTCAAGTCATTTCCGAGCAACCCCGTATGACAGAATAGAACTACTCCAGAGGGTCTTCTAGGCTGTAATCTCTATGGGAGTAGCTCACCAGGTCCTTTCTCCCAAAGGCTATCTGGTGGGTTCAAACCACTGACCTTTTAGTTAGCAGCCAAGCGCTTAATCATTTGCCACCAGGGCTCCTACTAATAGCCTAGATACAGCAAGTTCAGTGGCATCAACATTTAAGCAGATATTCTAGCAGGGTGCTTCTGCAGGTATTTCACTCATAAATACTCAAATAATGGCCATAAGAGTGCTCTTTCCTTTATTATAAAGTATACCAACAGAAATGTTAAAAAGGCTTTTTCATGGTCCCATGACCTCAACCAACTTGCCAGTTCAGGATCTCCAATGCTTCATTTCCAAAGAGTTTCGGCCCACACAGTGCCTAAGGGGATCACTATCCCTGCGATGTCTGCTTTGTCTTCAATATTGGATTGCCTTCTATAATGCATGCTAGCTACAGGGCAGTATTTTAGAACTCTAATTGCCTAACTTAGCCTATGCCTCCCCTTAGAGTCACCACTTCCACGCCACCCCATTCCTATTCTAATTACAAAATAACAATCATAAAAATAATAATACCAATCCCCAAAGGAAAAAAAAAAATACTTCCACCGTTTGTCAGGACGCCCAGTTCTTCTTGATCCTACTTTTTTTGTTTGTTTTTTCTGTATTGTGTTGGGAAGAGCACAGGTTGAGAAAAATCACTAGGTCTAGTTTCAATTTTGCCACAAACTAGCTGTGTAGCCTTGTAGGTGCCACAAACTTGTGCTGGCTCTAGGGTTTCTTTTCTCTAAGGTCAGGAGTCTTCTGCACAATCCCAGGGTGCGTCATCATATCATGCTCCAGGGAGGTGTTCACACAATGGCTATCGATATGCCTGGTCCCCCTGGAGCTGGGTGGTCTGGGGTCCTCTCCTGCCAGGTCTCCTGACTGCATTCTGCAATACTGTAGTTTTAAAATCTGACTCCTTTCCCTTGAGGGTTTAAGTATGCCTACTGTGTTTATAAAGTTTCCACATTACACATACTAGAATTTGGTGAGCTCAGAAAAGAGACTCCGAGATACTCAATGTGTCAGCGCTCAAATCAGAAATATAACTATAGCCTTTCCCATCAGATACTTGCCTTAGCCTCTCTACCTTAGCCTCACTCCCAAAGAAAGTCTAGTCAGTGGAAAGCGTGCCTCAGTGACATAAATTCAGAGCATAAATTCTTTATCAGGGCAAGTTATCCCATTTCGCCTCTTTACCATTTTTGACTCAGTTTGTAGTTCACAAGGATGTGGTTTAGAATGGCTAGTGCTTTCCAGAACAACTCAAATGTAAACTAAGCATACCATCAAAGCGCTTATAAAGCTGATGCCTTCAAGTGGCTTTATTTTACTTAACATCTTTTGGCGGTGTTTAGCAACTTCCCCCTCGATCCAGCTGAAGAATCCTCTCTGGAATTAAGATGTGGCAAGTGCTCTCTCTCTCCCTATAAATAGGCTCATCCTATGCTATGTGAATCATGGTTGCTGATGGCAAATCAACAGATTAATTATTTGGCTTTGTTAGTAATGATAACAACACACTACCCTCTTTCCCAAAACCTTTTCCACACCCCACATCCCCATGCTTGTAAGCCAGTCTTCACAGCACATTGAAGTCTACAGCGTACAGGCACACACATGTTGCCCTTGTACTGGGCAAGTCTTAACAGGTCCTGCCATCTCTCTCCCAGGTTATCACTGTAACACTTCAACTACACGCAGTCACCAGTCAAGATTCTCTCTGTCAAGATGTACGCTAAGTAGATGAAAAGGAGGAGCAGATTAAATGTACACTGAAGAAAACCATAAACTCAGCAGTTCCCTCAAATTTTCTACTTTCTAACGAGGTACTAAGGGCCACTGAAAGCAAATCATACAATCCTTCCTTCCCATGCAGGATCAAGCCAGGCAAATGACTCCTCTCCAAGTCAACCTGAACACAGATCAGGTGAATTCTTCATGACTATAATCCATCTATCATATTTATTACTTTATTTTTAACCGGGGAGACTAAGTCGGACCTGCTCATAAACATCACATCATTAGGCCAACAAGAGTGCAAGAACAAATTTCAGAGGCTGATAAATCAGTCACACTGAATTCAGAGCCCTGAAATCCCCACAGGCCACAAAAGCCCTTAGGGGATGATCTCCAAACGATCTCTGGGCAACAAAACAGGTATTTTCATTTCTCCTAATATTGATTACTTACCTTGCAAAGATAACTATTTATTTGCATAAATCTTCACTTTATAAAATGAGCAATCTACATTAACTGGGTGTAAAACAAAAGAGAATTTAGTGGCTCTCTGAGTTGGAATCGACTCGACGGCACAGGGTTTGGTTTGGTTTTGGTTTTGCCTTGGGTAACTACCAGATTTTATATATATACCTATTTTTTACTCTTGAAATTTACTATTTTAACATCATCGCAGAATAAATAAATGAGCCCACCACGGTGTGAATAATATCATGAAAAGCTAATGGCAAATGAAATAAAATGACTTCTTCACAAGGCTTGGTCCCAAGTTTCTAAGCTAATTCTTAGCCTCACTTATCCAGACTTTGCAAGTGTTTTCTTCACCCCAGTGAAACGAGTCCACGTACCTCACTCCTGGAACTCGGGAGAACGCAATAATCGGAGCTGCAAAAAAACTAACCTAAGCCAGTCAACTAGTCCCAGAGCAGCCTCACAGATAGAATTTTCTTTTGCTTGCCCACAGTAAAAGGAGACTATCTGCAGATTGCAAAGGACACTGCGGCCACACCCAGAAGGGTCAATAAAGTCTGGTGGCAGCATAGACTTTTGCAATTCTGCTTTCATTCTCTCAAGCTGGGATACCGACCTGGCTTGAGCTTGGAATGGTTGTGTGGAAACTCAAGGTATCCCATTTCCCCTTGCACAGGGAGACACATCAAAGACCAATCAGTTCAGTTTATCCCCACAAAAGGGAATCGGCTTCAGAAAGGCCATGCCATGAGAATCTCTGATACTTCTGAAGTTTTCTTAACCCACCCTGCAAATCTTTGGGTCCCCTAGTGTCCCCAAAGTGTGAGCATGTAGAGGGTGGAAGGAACAGGACAGAAAAGTTAATGAGAAGAGCTCTCAGAAACCATGAGTGGCTGGAGAAAGAGAACAAGGAAAAGGAGGTCTCTGTTAAAGGAAGTGAAAAGGCATGCGGGAAAATGGAGGGTGAGAAATTGACTGGAATGTCTGAAAGACTGTCTAGGGCACCATGCATTGATGGAGGAAGAGTTAGAAGAAGAATAAATTTAAGTTTATCTGGTGTCTGCTGAGTGTCTATTGTGTGTAAAGTACTATGCTAAGTGTTGTGAGGGATACGAGGAGGAAGCTCTATTTATCTTTAGATCCTCAGTGGGCCAGTACCAAGCACTGGGTGGGTGGGTGGATGGATGGATGGATGGAATTGATGAATGTGAGAAACTGAAATAGAAATACACATAGAGGTAGAGACAGAGACAGAAAGAAAGAGACAGGTGGTCAGTGCCCTCAAGGACCCCACAGGCCATCTGG
Organism: Loxodonta africana; assembly: GCF_030014295.1. NCBI lineage: Eukaryota > Metazoa > Chordata > Mammalia > Proboscidea > Elephantidae > Loxodonta > Loxodonta africana. Next base: position 22,660,138 of record NC_087342.1, on the reverse strand, counting down.
GACCAGGAGCAACCATGGAATCATCCACGAAGAAAGTGTTTTCCTGCATATGGGATGAGAAGCTATTAACTGGCAGAGGATGGTTGGGAGATATCCGGAAATTAGAGGAGAAGGGGAGCCCAAGTGGAAAAGGGGGTCCTGGCTCCCTTCCATGGGTACCACTGGGTCCTCTGCGGAAGGGAAGAGCGGGTGCAGCCTCTGGAGAGCCGACCCTCTGGGCTTCTACTGACCTGGTCTCCGCCTCACCGGCCTCTTGCGGCCGCTGCAGAAGCGCACTTTGCTGAACACCCCGAGGACGTGCCTCTCGCACAAGGAGCGCCCGTCTTTGCTGGGGCTGGAGCGGCGCTTGGAGGCCGACACCCGGTCGCTGTTGGACTCCCTCGCCTGCCGCTTCTGCCGAATCAAGGAGCTGGCTATAGCCGCAGCCATGGCTGCTCAGCGCAGGGCCCCGGCCAGGGGCTCTGCTCCGTCCTCGGGATCGCGCTCCGCCGGGGCCGAGGGCAGGACCTCGACGGCCGGGAGGGACAAGGTAGGCGCGGGGAGGCAGTGCTTATATTTGAGGAGGCTGCTGTACCGAAAACCCGGCGCCCAAAAGGTTAGTCAGAGTCTGGGCAGTGGCGACAAAATGTGTGAAAATCCAGATGTAAACTTCCCCAACCACTGGCGGCGGGGGCGGGGCGGTCCCAGGGCTTCCAGAGAACTAGACGCTTGCACCCCAAACTTGCACCCCTAGGCGATCCGCGTCCAAGGGCCAGTGGGGAGTTTGGTCACACTGCGTTCGGGATACCAAGTGGAAGGGGAAGAAAAATGTCCAAAATAATAAGCTGTGCCCCTGTTGGAGAGGCGCAAGCGTTGTAAGGTGTCCAAAGTATATCTACACATATATACATATAAAACCCGTTTCCAAAGCAGAGTCTGGACCGAGGCGGGTAGAGTCCCCGGTAGAAAACACTAAAAAGTGAATAAAACGTTCCTTTAGAAAACAAGCCACCAACCGCAAGAGAGAAGGCGAGAAAGGCAGCAAATTAACCCCCTGCGGCCCACAGTTCTGGAGATTAGGAGGTCCGTCCCGGCTGGGTGAGGTCTACAGAATGCATCGCACCGGCTGCGGTTCTCCAGGGGCCGGCAACCCGAGTTCTGGAATTTCCAGCCGCCAAGTGGGAGCGGTTAGCTGGAGTCTGGGAAGGGGCGCGGGGCGGGGGCAGCTGTTGCCAGCTGCGCTGTGCGCGACTCCCCGCCAGCAGGGCTGCACAGAAAGTGGGAGGCGAGGGAGGGGAGGGAAGGAGGGACGGGGACAAGAAGGAGGGAGGGGAGGAGGAGGGAGATCCTCGAGGGCCAAGCACCCCTCAGGGAGAAACCCGCCAGAGGCTAGTGCTGGGATCCGCGGGGTCCCGAGAGCCGGCGCTTTTTCTCTCTCCGCTTGCTTTCCGGCACGAGACGGGCACACTTGGTGATTATTTAGGGAATCCTAAATCTGGAATGACTCAGTTGTTTAAATAAGCCCCCTCAAAAAGCAGCGATGCCGAAGGTGTCCTCTCCTACACGCCTTTAACTGGAGCTCCCCGCCATGGTCCGTCCGGAGCCGCAGCACCGAGCCGGTCTCGGCACAGGCTCACAGGGAGCAGGGAGCGAGGGCGGGAAGGGGCGCCGGGGCGGGCTCGGGATCAGGTCATCGCCGCGCTGCCCGGGCCCCAGGCTCGCGCGCCCCGGCAGTCGGCAGCTCACGGGCAGCGGATCAGATGGGGGTTACCCGCGAGACGCGAGGCCGCTCACTCAGTCCCGCGCGGCCCATCCCGGCCGAGGAAGGAAGTGACCGGCGCGCAGCGCACACCCGCGCGTCCGCTCGGGTGGGGCGGGGGCTGGCTGCGGGCGACGTCTGCTCGCCGCGGCTGCGGCTCCGGGCCGGAGCTGCCCATCATGGCCTGGCGCCGAGGGGCGCAGGCAGGGCCCCTAGGCCACCCGGGGCGCCGGCGGGAGGCGGCCGAGCGCGCAGCCGGGGCCTTCGGGGCCGGACGCCGACTCTGGGGCCGGAGCCAGAAGGCAGGTGCGGGCGGCCGCCAACTCGCCCAACTTGCGGCGCGGGCTCGGGGGGCGCCCCCCACCGGCGCGCCGCCGCCTCCCCGGGACCGGGAGGGGGCGCTCGGGGCGGAGTTCCATTCAAGGGCTGAGGCTCTGGGCGCGCCGAGCCTCACAGGGTCCCCGCTGCACAGCCAGCTCGCTCGTCTCGAGCGCTAGCTCCGCAGGAAAGTCCAGGCTGGGGCCACCGCCACCGAGACCGTGGCGGGTGGGACAGAGAACCGGCGGCCGTGGGACTTCCTCCAGCACCGCTCGCAGACCCGCGGGAGAGCGCGCGGGTGCCCAGGTGGGGCCGCACTGGAGGCCGGGCTCTCCGAGCACAGGAAAGCGCAGCGCGCTGGGGTCCTTCCTCCTCCCCTCCCTCACGCCCTCTGCTTCCAGACTCCCTTCTCCTCCCTCCCTCTCGCCACCCCTTTCCCCCCTCTCTGTCTCCTGTCTCTCCCCATTTCTCCTCTCTACGCAATCCTACGTGATTGAGGTTTGGATGAGAAATTCTCGGAGGCAGAGCGAGGAAACTGCAGCTCGTGTCGGCTCCGTCCCACCCCTCCCCCAAGAGAAAACACAACCACCGGCCGGTTAAAGAACCCTTGGTGCGCAGAGAAGGGTCCAGGGGTGGAAGAGCTGAGAGAACACCGTCCACCTTCTCTCCAATAAGCTGGAGCATATAGAATTTTTCCGTTCAGGCCGGAAGGCAGTGGACGCTGGATAAAGTAATAATGGCCTCTTGGGCCCTCATGTTGGGGCCCACCTTCAGCTCATTTTGGAACAGGAAGAAGTGTTTTTGGCTTTCTTGCAACCTAGATTTCTTGGTTCTATCTGGAAAACTCCAAAACACGCTCAGTCCCTAACAGAGGGACCAAGTAAGCCCTGCACAGAGGAGATAATGGGGGCTAGGGGGTGGGGGTGATGTACACAAGGGCAGCCAACAACTAGCTTCAGGGCAATTAGGTGTCTAGGTGTGCTGCTTGTGACTGACCACCGGATGGTAGGGAAAACTCAGCAGAGGAGATAATGTCATTCAAGTTCAAATGCAGCATGAAAGATTACAGTCACACAAAAAGAGTAACCACCTTCCATTCATGCTGAAGTCTGGGAGTGGCTATTAGTTATAATTACAGTCTTCAACTTGTCTCCACATACCCCTACTCCCTCCACTTCAAGACACTTCCTTAAGCGTTTAGGGTAGCTCAATACATGGATGCCAAAGGATTAAATGAATGATGTCCAAGCAGAGACAGGTGTTATGCTGGATACACTTGAATAGAGAGCAAGGAAAATGCAGGCTCTGGCAGCCACTGGAAATGGCTATGGGAAGCTGAGGGGCCCTAGGAATTCTCTTGATGTGGTGACACACCAGTAGGTCTAGCTGAGAGCCACCTGGACAGGGAGAAGGATTGTGATCTGTAAGGTTGTTTAGGCCAAGCCTGGAGGCTAGCAGCCCTTCTGTGTCTTGGGGCCTGGCGCTCCCCACCTGGCAGCTGGGTAAAGCAGTCTGGCAGACAGGGGCTCACAGGGCAGACAGCTGGGAGGAGGATGAAATAGGGAAGGCATCCCTGGGGAGAGGGGAATCCCAACTGTCAGTGGGAAGCACGCTCTAACACGTCCCCTGCAGACCGAGCAGCAGCTCCGTGTGGCTGAATGAGCACAAGTGGACACATCCTTGGAATTCCAACAAGACAGAACAAGACAGGTGGAAAAAAATGTATTTTATGTATGTATTTGTGTATGTGGCGGGGGGCGGAGTGGTGGTGTTTGGTCGTGGTATTTATTCTCTAAAAATGAAGCAGAATCCATTTTCAAAAGTGTGTCTGGATGCAGAGAGGGGTTACTTAAAAGCAATCAGTAAAACCATATGGGGACTATCAATTCGAGAAAGGCCCACATTCCACAGATAAGACTCTCTTCCTTGGCTACCGGAAGGCTTGTCTCATTCTTGAGCAAGGCAGGCACAGAGAGTACTGCCTGGCTTTGGGGGCTCCCTCCTTTGGTAATTCCAACAGTCACAGAAAAAGGTCGGCTAAGGGGAGGTATCCAGAGAAATTGGCAAGAGGACGGCATATAATGAGGCATTGAAGAAATCACTGCTGAATTCTGAGTCTGTTTTGTATCCTCGAAATGGACATAATCACCCCCTTCTACTTCACAGAACGGAATATGTTTCAAAACTGGAAAATGCCAAGTGAGTGACAGAGATGATGATGGTGTCTCATGTTTTTAAAAGTACATGCATCTGATTCGTCCGCTTCTTAAAAATACAGATTCCTGGTGGTTCCTTACAATTTGAAGCAGAATCTCTGTGGGTAGATCTCAGGAGTTTGAAGTGTTAACAAGTTTTCCAGGTGTCAGACTTTGAGAATTTAATAGATACGTACAATGTAAATAATAGTAGAAGACAGACATGAACCCAGACTCCGAAAACCTGGCTCGCTGTTGCCATCAAGTTGATTCCAACTCATAGAGACCCCACAGGACAAAGGAGAACTGCCCCACAGGGTTTCCGAAGAGCAGCTGGTGGATTCGAACTGCTAACCTTTTCGTTAGCAGCCAAACTCTTAACCACTTTGCCACCAGGGCTCCTCAAAACCTGGCATGAATTCCCAACATTGCAGTCCTCTGCCCCCCAAAAAAGGCCTAAAAAGAGAATGTGTGTCCTCCAAACTTTGAGTGCTGTTGAATTTTTTTTCCCATAGGTTTAGGAGAAACCAGGATGTTTTGATGCAGAAGGTAACTAATGTAGCAGCTTAGGATAGAAGGGAGGGCTGGGGGAAGAGATAAAAAAGCAGAAAACAGCTGCTGTTTGAAGTTCTCCTCTCTGTCTTGATGTGCCAAGGTAGGCATTTAAAGAACAAAACAAAAACAATAAATGCCAGCTTTCTGAGAGTGACATTATTTCTCTCTTCAGGTCTCTATTAAAAGAATGTGGTGTTTTGATTCTCTTACTGGAGCTATTTTCAGAGTACTTTTGAGATGTTTAGCATCATTTATTCCATTCCTCCAGTGAGAAGAAGACGTTAAGTACGGAGGAATTTGAGAAGTTATCTGGGACCTAAGTACATGGCTGTTCAGCTCAGAAGCAATACTAAAATTCATCTTTCGGTGTCTAAAAAGTCATCATTTTCCTACCTGGGCCACTAAATCGCCTGAATCTTCTCCACCAATCCATCTCCAATATCTTTGCATTTGGGGGTCGAGAATGAAATGATATCAATCTACTGATGATTTCAGTACAACAACTAGATATTTTTATTTAAAGGCCGAAGCCTAAGGATTTGTACGCCATCTTTGTTTGAATAACTTGAGACTTTCCTGTTACAGTTTTGAAGATACCACGCGTAGACGTAGTTTGAATTACTTTGGACAAAGTTGTCAGGTACCCATTGAAGGGATACTTACTATATTTAGCTTTCTGACCTCCAAACAGATAAAACATGGGCCGTCTTAACTGCCGTCATCTTTGAGAAGGAAAACCCCTGAGAGTTGAATACTGTCTCCCTAATTCTTAGGCCAAGCCTTCCAACTTCCAAATCTAGTCATTAGGACTATGGCATTCATTCCACTTAAAACCTTATATTAAGCATGGATAGTATTCAGAGATATGTTTTAATCCCCAGGGGGAACTCCATATACCTCTGCTTTCTCCCTGCCCTCAACAAGTTTACAGTTCATACTGCGATGACCTTATTGGGCTCTTGTTTTGTGCTGTGGAGCCCTGGTGGCTCAATAGTTGAGCACTTGGCTACTAACCAAAAGGTTGGCAGTTCAAACTCACCCAGCCACCCTGCCAGAAAGAGACCTGTAAATCTGCTCCCATAAAGACGACAGCCTAGAAAATCCTATTGGGCAGTTCTACTCTGTCACTTAGGGTCACTGTCTGTTGAAATCAACTAGACAGCACCTAACAACAACAAGAGCTATGACTGCACAAGTCATTCAACCTCTCTAAACCACGTCTACAAAATAGAGTGAGAATAATACTTACCTTCCTGGTAATGTACTGTTTGTTACAAAGCTCAAAGAAGATGGGGTTGTCATGTAAATGAACATGAGAATGAACATGGAGTCATTGAAGTATCCATTTAAGTCAGCTCCCTGCCATAAAATCCGGGTGTTCCAAAACAGGACAACATGCCTTGTGATTTGTACACATCATCATTCACTCCTGGACATAATCTATTTAATGAAGGCTGGAAGTGACTTGAAATGAATGATTAACCTTGACACTGTAATGGCAAGCAGAATTTTCATTAGTGGAATATTGTCAAGGTCCTTGTCTGTTGGGAACACAAAGGAGCCTAGCTCTACTCATACATCATCCTGCTCTGAGAACAGACCCCTGACTCAAAGCTTGGCGATTATGAGCTCACTGGGCTCCGCCATAACCAAGAAACTTGATAGCCAGGAGACCTTCTCTCTATTAATTTTTTCATACAGTAGTTGCACTTCCATTTACTTTTTCTGCTCAATTGTCAGTTTAAATAGCCTGGCAAAAGCCAATATGAACAATTACTTTCTAATAATTTGTGAATTCCTTGTTAGAGAAAATTCATTTATGGCAGTTTATTCAACAATTGAATTACATGTTATGTATCTCTCTGGTTTTAGTCATTTCTCAAAGCCAGAAAGAGAATGGATTCAATGCCTCTTTATGACATAGATGAAGAGTCATGTCCTCATTGCCCAAGTAAAGAAATTATCAGTGTTTTGGGGAATGTCTGCATTGATAAGAAATATAAAATATAACATGTATCCAATGCTAAGTGCCCTGTACTGTTCTAAGTAAATTACAATTATTGACACACCAATCCTTACAACAATTTTATGAGGCAGGTTCTGTCCTTACCCCATTTAATAAATGAAGAAACCAGGGCACAGAGAGATTAAGTTGTTTAACACAGGTCACCCAGCTAAGAATTGATAGAGCTCAGATTCAAACCCATGTAACATATTTCCAGTGTTCCCTTTTAACCTCTATGTTGTTCTGCATGTCATTAAAAAACACAGTGCCATGAGTTATGATAATCATGTAGTGAAGCAAATAAAATCAATGAGAATATAGTTATAATTTTACATTTATAAAGCATGTTACAGTTTAGAAATCATCTTCCCATGTATTATCTCCCCAAGAATCTCAAAAACCTCGTGAGGAAAGGAGGTTAAAAAAAAAGAAAATTCCACAGACAAACTGAGAAGACTCTAATAAGTGATGTGATTTCCCAAGGTCACACAACAGATAAGTGACGGCCCGTGACTTTAAGCCAAGTCTTCTGACCTCAGTGTCTGCCATGTTTTAAATAAAATAATATTGAGAAAAAAAATGGGAATTTCAACTGTCCTTTCATTTCAATAGCCTTTAGTGTTTCGCTTGTGGGTTTACACACTCTAGTGAATGACCTTGAAGAGATCATTCTGTGTTGGAAGGGACAGGGACACAGCTGCCTCAAATCCTTATCCTCTTCAGCTTTTACCTCTCTCTGGGCCAGAAGACTAAGGTGGTGGCTTTACCACCCTTGGCCGTGACAGGGCACTCTATTTCCTTTGGTTCTTCTGAGACAATGGTGGGTGGCCTCCAAACACTGTGCTCCTTACTTCACTAATTCAAGTTGAGCTTTATAGGAAAACTAAATCAAGATAGAAATTAAAGAAATGTTAAAGGACATCAATTCACATTTTCTCCATTCTCACTCCCCAAAAACGTACGTTGGTTTGGCTAGTGCCACTTAGCAGAAGGTTGGCACTTGGGTATTTTCCTTCCCAGCTAGATGGATGATGTTAGAAAATCTGCCTCAACACACTCCCCATAATTTTGGCTCTACTCTAATTTCCACTGTCATTAATCCAGTGGTACTCTATCCTTCTAGAAGACAAACATGGTTAGAAGATCCTCATTAGAATGTGAAATCCATTAGGACAGAAGCATTGTCTATTTTGTTTACTTTCCTATCTCCAGTGCCGAAAATTGAGCGGATAATAAATACTTGATGAGTTAATTAGTTAATTCATCCATCTATCCATCCATTCTTCTTTTTAAGTCAAGTAGATGCATAGGTCATCCCAAAGAGGGTAACAACATTTACTCTTATCCCAGGGAATCAACTCAAGGGTAGCCTCCATATTTCCAACTTCTTTTGCTTTATCAACATTCCCTAAAATTCTCAGCCTAAATTCAGTTAATCTACTAAAATCTGATAGTTCAAGAAGGTACATAGTTCCTAAATTTCTGGTCCATTTCCCATATTTAGGCCTATATTTTCAGTTCTGATTTCACTCTGATACCTCTCTCTCTCTCCCCTCTGTGTGTATGTGTGTGTCACACACACACTTACTTTAACAAAAGAAAAAGAGTGTAACAATAAGGAAAACAGAAGAGAGCCCCACAAATCACACAAAGTGAGTAGCCAATGTTTAAAGGTTTTCAAACCTTCCAGAGTAAGACTAAACCTTAAAATGGCTTGCTAATCCTAATGTCCACGCAGGTTCCCATCTTTACTGAGCTGCACTCTCCGTGGGCCATTCCTAGTTGCTCTCATTTCTAATTTTAGATTCCAAATTTTCAGGGAATGGATCTTGTTGAACTAGCAGTCTCTTGCAGCATCGAGCACATGACTGACACTCAAAATATATTATTAAAATCATAATCAATTCATATTCTTGCCCTCTGCATACACAGAGCGCTGGGCACAATAAGTGAGACACACCACTGATCCCGTGCCTGTAGGTATTTGATACTGAGTCAGATTTTATTGGAAATAATTAAAATACATCAAAATAGTTAGGAAAACTAGCAGGGGATCAAATGGGAATTTGGGCAAGGTGACTAGTAAGGTCACTTCAAGTACTAAGTTTTTAGAATTCTCTAAAAATAAAATGTACAGTGGAAAGTGTATGCAATTTAGAGCAAGCAATTTATCTTTGCACAAGTTACTTAACCTACCTGAGCCTAAGCTTAATTGCCTACAGAATGCCTACAATACAGAACCAAGATTAGTTAAAATAATATATCAAAAAGAAATCACTGGTTTTTGAAACCAAGAAAAGTAGGAATGAGTGAATGAAATACATGAGTTGGTGGGCATATGGATAAAATATAACCCAAAACCCAAACCCATTGCCATCAAGTCAATTCCGACTCATAGTGACCCTATAGGATAGAGTAGAACTGCCCCATCGAGTTTCCAAGGAGCGCCTGGTGGATTCGAACTGCTGAACTTTTGGTTAGCAGCTGTAGCACTTAACCACTATGCCACCAGGTTTCCCAGATGCAATAAGGCAACTAAATATTTCTAAATTAGTAGTGCTAGATTAAGCAAAGTAGCTCAAAATAAAAATATTTGAGGAGCTTCCTTTCAGAATACTGGGGAGGTAAATAAGAAACTTTCAAGTATTCTTTTTTTAGGTAGTAAGAGAAAGCATTTAGTAAAATTCTCCTTCACTTAGCATTCATTTTCACACAAAACTATACCCCCCATGCCTATTTTTGCCCTCTGATCCCACATAGAATCAAGGGGACATTGGTGTAGATGACTGTGAGTTTATGAAATCTAAAGGCTAAAGCCAGAGTACCTGCCTACCTAGATATGGCTATACATAGATACACATTGCAGTGCTCAGATAGTCAAAGGCGAGGAATCAGATGATTGTACAAGGCTGTTTCTTTAAACAATATTTGGAGCAGGAGGAAACAGTATTTTCGTAATATTTTGGAAAAAAATATTAGGAGTTCAACTTCTAGTGTTAGCTAGCAGGGATCATGAGGTCATCATCCCATTCTAAATAATTTAAAACAGTGTAATCAGCTAGAGATCATAAGTAAAGGGACTTCTTTAAAAGTAAGCTAGATAGTTGTCTGCTGATTGCTTCAGTATACTAAGGGCATAGCAATGGAGAAGAGATATCTTCCCTTCCCTTCATTTTGGCAGTTCTTCCTCTGATCCCTAAAAATGGGTGAGACAAGGAAATAGCTGTAGCTGGCCTTTAAAAGAAAAGTAGCCAGAAGCATTTATTATTTTCTAAGGATAAAAGTCAGGAAAGAATGTTGGCTTGGTGCCAAAATAAGTGGACTACATTACAAGATAACATTCTAAATAGGATCTGTTTATAAGATTAGCCATAGAATTTGGGGCAAGAGCACGACTTCATTTTGTTGCTGTTGCTGCTTTAAGGATCTAGTATAGTATTTTGCATTAAGTATTCTATAAATATGTTCTGATTTAATTTTTACTTGAAAATAAGAAGTGTTCAGAATGAGTAAGAACAATCTCAAGGCTTAACTTCAGCAAAGCTTGAACCCACTGCCGTCAAGTGGATCCTGACTCATAGTGACCCTATAGGGCAGAGCAGAACTGCCCCATAGGGTTTCCAAGGTTGTGAATCCTTATAGAAGTAGACTGCCACATCTTTCTCTCGCAGAGTGGCTGGTAGGTTCGAACCACTGACTCTTCCGTTAGCAGCCCAGTGCTTTGCCACCTGGGCTCCAGCAAAACTTTAGGTATGTTTTACTAGTAGGGGCATTGCCTTTAGCCTCTGATAAGTTCACTGAAATAGCGGCTATAAAAAAAAAAAAAAATCTCATAAACATGGTGGAAAACACATGGTCTTAATCTGGGCAGGGGTTTCCTTGATCCGCTGTCTAGCACTGATGAGCTTCTGTTTTCTGATAATGCTATTCCTGTGAAGTCCTAGGCTAAGGTAACACTACTGTAGGGAAGGGGAAGGTTCGCCCCTAAAGGGAGTGCAAAGTCACAGTTTCAAGCATCAAATCAAAATGGCATCTGGACCCAGAAAAATTAATTTAAAACTCAAGGAAGATGGTGTTCCTTGCTTTCTTGTACCTGTATTTTAAGGAGTAATCCATACACTTTTAAGGTCGATCTGACTGCCAGAGGAAAAGATCCTTTACCAAACAGAAGCAGGTCAGAAGCTATACAGGAAAACCACCCTATAGGGGCTACTGAGATATGGTCTGGATCTATGGACTCTATGAAGCGAACCATCTCAAGTGATCTAGATATTAGTTGCAAATTATTCTCCATGCTATAATTTCCTTTATTATATCCTAGGCTTTAGTGAAGTTTTATATTAATGGTCCTGCCTAGCCTCTCTTGTGCTGTCTGCACTTAATGGAAAAGTTTAATGTTAATGCTCAGGCCAGCAACCTCATAATCTGTGGCACCATGGGAATAAGAGGCATAATTAGCGAACGCCTCCGATGCGCATCCCTGAGATGAGTTAGTCCTCCCCGTGAGATATACTCTCACATTGCCAGCCATGGAGGAATCAGTTTGATTTCATTCAAGGAGTCACTGGATTTTCCTTACAGACTGTCCTTCTGGAACTTCAGACAAATCTTATGCATTTCAACTTGAGCCATGCACAACTGCAAATTCTATGTTCAAAAAAAAAGATGTTCAAAGCATAGGTTAAATGTTTTTGATGGAAAGGAAGAATACGGTAGGAAAGAGAAGGGAAGCTGAGAGCTATCAGGTGTCTGCAATGCATCACACATGATACTGGACACTATACATGGCATTTTACCTAATCGTCACAACAACCCTATAATGCAACATTATTATCCACACATTACAAGGAAGAAACTGAAGTTCAGGAAGAGTAATTAATTGTCTGAAGTATGGGTCAGGCCTAGAATTCAAATCTAGTTTACCTGACCCCAAATCCCAAGCTCTTTTCAGGACTCGTTTTAGAAGATAAATCCACAAAATGAAACTATAAGGGACCATTCATGTCCCTCATGTGTTATAAAAGCTAAGATACCCCTAAGTTAAGGCCATTCAGAATCTAAGTCAGAGGCACCCATGCTATTTGTTTGTTGATGATCACAGCCCCATTTTGAAAAATAACTAGATTCAGGCAGAGAGAAATTGAGGAAAGTGATGGCTGTCTTGAAATGTCTGAAGAGCTCATCAAAAAGAGAAATAGATATCCTGTGTGGCTCCAGAGGCAAACTTGGATTCAGGATAGCAGCTATATATAAGGAAGTGCAGACCAACCACGGAATAGACTGTTTCAAAATTGTGAGTTCCCTCATCAGAGATATTCAAGTCACAGTCAGGAGCAACACCATAGGAAGAAAGTTCCAAGAGCAAAGATGATGTTGTTGTTGCTAGGTGCCATGGAGTTGGTTCCAATTCATAGCAACCCTATGAACCACAGAATGAAACACTACCAGGTCCTGTGCAACGCCCACCGTCTTTGTTATGCTTGAGCCCATTGTTGCAGGCACTGTGTCAATTCATCTCATTGAGGGTCTTCCTCTTTTTCACTCACCCTCTACTTTACCAAGCATGATGTCCTTCTCCAGACAATGTGTCCAAAGTACGTAAGACCCAGTCTTGCCATGCTTGCAAAGATGGGTATTGTACAAGGTGGTTATAGTCAGCATTACTAGGTTGGAGGATAAAACAAAATCATCATAGACTGCATCCAAGGCAATACTTGGAGAAACTTTAGAGGAAAAAAAAAAATTAAATAGGTAAAAATGATATTATTATAAAATAATAGATAAGAGTAAATGAATAATGAAACTGATGGTTAGGCAGAAAATAGTAGAAGAATAGAGCAAGATTCAAGATTCAATGAAGTAGTCAAGGGGAGCCTATCAAGACTAACGCAGTGAAGAAAGCACAGTTAGGAGGCTGAAAAGGTAATCATCCCAGTTCCTGCTGGATAATTGTTAGTTACTAATACACACACCATGAGCTTCAAAATTAGAGATGAAGCACATGTTCCACTAGTGGGCATTTCTGAGACACAAGTGGTGTGACCTTAGAAAGGTCATTTAACCTCTCTCTACATCAGCTTCACTCATCTGTAAAATGGGAGATTGTTAAGAGAAAAACTAATGGTCTTTATATTTTAAGTCCTTCAATGGAATATCACTTTGGGAAGGGTCCTGGAACCAGAAGTGACATTCATTTTTAAAAAGTTTAAATGACAAAAAAAAAAAAAGTATATACTCTAAGGTACCCAAACATTTTTACTTGAAAAAGGACATTAGTAGCTCTAACAGAGAATGTCGTGAGAATAAATGACTCTAATCCCAATGACACTCTCTGAAGCTGCTAAATTCTCCCAGTTTTGGTTCAAACTGAGTCCCTATATCTCTGAGTGAGTGGGTGGTAGAGAAGGAGTGAGCAATGATGAAGTTGTGTGTTAATTGTTGAGACTGCACAAAACAAAACAGAGCTGTTCCCATCACAGAGTTTGTTTGTTTTTTCTGTAGGCAGTATCCATTTAGATCAGGAAATCTTAGGTAACTGTAGATGAACAGTTCTGTAATAATCCAGATAAAAAGACTAGAGAATTCTACAGTGAGATGAGCCCACAAGGCTAGATCTGAATCTAGCCTGAAAATCAAGAGAGCTGAATTATTGGTCTGATACTACTTACTCAATATAGAACCTTGAACAAATGATTCCTCCTTTCTGGGACTTAGTTTCTTTCATTCTTAAAATGAGGAGGCAAACCAGACGATTGGTTAGGTCTCTTCCTACTCTAAAATTATATTACTCTAAATATAATCCTCACCGATGTCATATGACTTATGCAAAACAGGCTAGGTTGTATTCTCTTTCATCTTCCAAGGTAACTTCATGGTAGCTTACTAAACTAGCTTCTTCCCCTGGGTCCCTCTATAGATGCCTTCAGCCTTCAGAAGAACTAAACCTACCTTATCTTCTGCCACAAACCACTTCTATGTAACCCCAGATAACCAAAAAAAAACCAAACCAAAGCCAGTGCCGTCGAGTCGATTCCGACTCATAGCGACTCTATAGGACAGAGTAGAACTGCCCCACAGAGTTTCCAAGGAGTGCCTGGCAGATTCGAACTGCCGACCCTTTGGTTAGCAGCCGTAGCACTTAACCACTACGCCACCAGGTTCTCCATAACTCCAGATAAAGGTGGTAATAATTTAAGCAAACACTTTCTGAATGCTTATTATTTACCCCCAAAACTGTTTTAAGTACTTTATACATATCAATGTATTTGATTGTCCTAAGAACTCTGTGAAGTAGGTATTATTATTATCATTTTATCAACAAGGAAATGAAGGGAAAAGAAGTTAAGCAACTTGCCTAAGGATACAGCTAATGAAGGAAATGACCGGGATTTGAGCACAAGAAATCTGAATCTAGCCTCTTAGTAAGAGACCAGTCACCTCCCAGTCATGTGATGGTGATAATGGTAATGGCGATAGTGATATAAGTCCACATGCTGCTGCTGGTGATTGTGACGGTTGTTGTATCTCTCCTTCATCTTTTCCCTGTAAGAAAGGAAAGGAGCCCCTCAACGGTGCAAACAGTTAATGTGCTAAGATGCCAATCAAAAGGTTGGTGATTCAAGTCCACCCAGAGTTGCCTCAAGAGAAATGCCTGGTCATCTACTCCCTAAAAATCAGCCATTGAAAACCCATGTCATACAGCTCTACTCTGAGACCCGGGGTCACTGGGAATCGGGATTGACCCAAAATAGGTGGTGGGAAAACCTGGTAAAGAGAATGCTCTCAACCCAGAGAGCTTGGAAACAGCCCCACGATTTCCCCTTCTAAATCCTTGAGCTCTGAATGAGCCGGGAGATTGGAACGGAGGAAGAAATCATATGACACATTACGAGTTAAGTATTTTCAAGCATTTGATCCTCACAGCAATCCTGTGAGACAGGCTTGGGAGAGATTATTATTAGGATTCTATTAGAGAGGAGCCCTGGTGGTGCAGCGGTTAAGCGTCCCACTGCTAACCAAAAGGTCGGCAGTTCAAACTCACCAGTGGCTCCGAGGGAGAAAGATGTGGCAGTTGGCTTCCAGAACGATTTACAGCCTTGGAAACTCTGTGAGGCAGCTCTACTCTGTCCTATTGGGTCATTATGAGTCGGAATTGACTTGGTGGCAATGGGTCTTTTTATTATTATTATCTTATAATATTACGGAACCAGAAATTGAAAGAGGAGTAAACTCTGTTGGAGTCCTTCATAGTAAGTGATGAAATTAGGACTTAAATCTATTGGCTTCCAAAAGGACATTCTTTCCGCTCTACCACATTGCTTCTAATGCCCCTTTCCATTCTAACAGTTTCCTCAGATTTCTTGTACAGTTGTTTCTCACTCCATCCTTCCTTACTGTTCCACCCAGAAATTTACCAACAAGAAGATTCTGGCAGATCTGAGCTGGCTCAGAATGCCGTTCCGGGATTTGCGGTATGGCCACCTTTGTCAGACAGAACACTAACCATCCAATTTCACATTGTTGCCTTGGAATCATAGAAATGTAAGCCTCCCTACTGACAGCCTCATGAGTTTATAATCCTTACTGAACCCTGTAATAGCACAGCATCTCACTTCTACTCCCTTGAAAATTATAAGGAAGACATATTCTGCTTCTGAAGCAGAATCAGGCTTAAATGTGTGTCTCACTAATTTTCTTCTTTGTTAGAGAGCCCCTGCTGCATATCTGTGTAAATAAAGTGTGTCTGGCTTTGCTAACCAATTCTCCTACAGCCAGTGAAATGTGTATGAGATTGTATATATATATACATATATATATATATATAATGCTGGCAATCCCTATAAAATGTCAACCTCTGATATTCTTTTCAGAGTCTTCAGTCTTAGGGAGCCACTGTAGAAATATTATCTGGAAGAACAACTCTGCACAGCAGTAGGTCACTAAGTTCTGGGGTTTTGCATTTTAATGCATAACTTCTGTTAGCTTATTGAGAAACCCTGGGCAAACAGTGTGTCATGGATTGAATTGTGTCCTCCCAAAATATCTGTCAACTTGGCTAGGTCATGATTTCCTTGTATGATTGTGGGATGGTCTACCATTTTGTCATCTGATGTGATTTTCCTATGTGTTGTAAATCCTATCGCTATGATGTAATGACATGGATTAGTGGCAGTTATATTGATGAGATCTGCAAGATTAGGCGGTGTCTTAAGCCAATCTCTTTTGAGATATAAAAGAGAAAAGTGAGCAGAGAGACAGGGGGACCTCATACCACCAAGAAAGCAGCACCAGGAGCAGAGTGCGTCCTTTGGACTTGAGGCTCCTGCGCTGAGATGCTCCCAGACCAAGGGAAGGCTGATGACAAGGACCTTCCTTCAGAGCTAACAGACAGAGAAAGCCTTCCCCTGGATCCAGCACCCTGAATTCGGACTTGTAGCCTACTAGACTGTGAGAGGATAAGCTTCTCTTTGTTAAAGTCATCTACTTGCACAATTTCTATAGCAGCACTAGATGACTAAGACACAGTACAACCATTTTGTTCCTTAGGATCATTTGGAAAATGAATGTAGTAGACTTCCATTACAAAGATTTCAGTACAGAATCATCAAACACAGGAACTGGAATGGAAGGAACCCTGAGGATCATCTGGGCCAATGCCCTCATTTTAAAGATGATGAAATTAAAGACTGAGAGAGATGTGGCATATCTGAGGTCACATAGCTCCTGGTGGCGTTAGCAGAAATACAACTTGGGCTTCCTGATTCTAAGATTAGTGGCCTCTCTCAGGTATAATGGTTGCTTTTTAAATAAAAGGCCATCTTCCAGGATTTGTTAAAAAAAAAAAAGATTAACGATTAAAAACTAGTATGTATAGCTTTTTGTGTGTGTGTGTGTGTGTGTGTGTGTATAGCATGCCAAAGTTTATAATGAAAGAAGTTTCCCATTCAATCCTCACAACCACCTAGGAAGGTAGTTATTGTGATTAACATTGTTGTTATCCCTGTTTGCAGGTACATAAAGAGAAGCTAAAACTCCTGAAGGGGTGTTTCCAAGGTCGCATATCTGGTAAACCCATCGCTGATGAGTTGATTCTGACTCATAGCGACCCCATAGGACAGAGCAGAATGGCCCGATAGGGTTCCCAAGGATTGGCTCATGGATTCGAACTTGTGACCTTTCGGTTAGCAGCTGAGCTCTTAGCCAGGGCTCTGCATATCTGGTAATTAGTGGTGTTAGCACTCTAATTCTGATCTACTAACTTGAAACATTTTTATTTCCTTCTTTGGCCCTTTTCCTCTCCCCCTCCCCTCCCCTGCCTTTAAACTTACTTGTTTTAGGTAAGATCAAATGAATTATAAAATCTCGTAAAAGACTAAAATGCCTTCCCTAACCAGATGGTGCCAGGCTACCAACACTGACTGCTCTGACAGGAATCACAATAAACAGTCCCAGACACAGCTAGAGAAAAATGTAGAACAGAATTCTAACTCAAAAAGAAAGAGCATACTTGCTGGCCTGACAGAGACTTGAGAAACCCTGAGAGTATGGCCCCCAGACACTCTTTCAGCTCAGTAATGGGGTCACTCCTGAAGTTCACCGTTTAGCCAAAGATCGAACAGACCCGTGGAACAAAACAAGATTAAAGGGGTGCACCAGCCCAGGCGCAAGGATTAAAAGGCAGAAGGGAATATGCAAGCTGGTGACAGGGATCCCAAGGTTGAGAAGGAAGAATGTTGACATATGTTAGGGTTGTTAACCAATGTCATAAAACAACATGTGTACTAGCTGTTTAACGAGAAACTAGCTTGTTCTGTAAACCTGCATCTAAAGTACAATAAAAAAATGAAAAATATAAAATAAAATGCCTTCCCTATAAGGTAGGCATTTCTTCTCACTCTCCCGATGGCCGACTTCCTCTCATCTCCAACTAACACCTATTTTCAAATAAAACAGGATGCTTTGGAACAATAGGGATTTCTCTGGGTTGTTGCACGGGGTGAAAGAGTCATAACCCTTCGGTAACCACAGGAGTATCATCAAAACACAGACTTCTTCGTGATGCCAATGAGCCTTTTCTTCGCTAGGTAGTGCTGCTTGCAAAACGTCTGGTCCAGCAAGCCAAGAATACACGTGAGCTGAAAGGCGGGCACTAAACCTGCCTCCGGATCTGCTCTGCCAGGCGGTTCCGACACAGGCACTGCCTTTAATATACACATTCGATGCCGCACCAGCCAACAGTCACAGAAATCATCTCTTTAATTAGTTCACCCTTTGTGCTTCTTTCGCTGCAAAGATTCAATTAAATGCAAAACTTGCAACTCATGGCTGGAATATTCATTAGCCTGCAACTCATCTTTAAAAGCAACTAGAGCCTAGGGAAAACCCAGTGAAGAAATGAATTTGCCTTTGTCTTGAATATATGTCATTTAACTCACAAGCCACCGGAGAAGAGGCTGTAAACAGCCATGTTTGTTCACTACCACAACACTCAGCTCCAAAAAAAGAAAATATATATATTTTTTAAAAGCTTAAGTAAGGAGATTGGTGAAGGGATAAGAGAAATGTGGTCCATTGCCAAGTTTCCAACCAAAAGATCTATTTTTCTTTCCTTCTACAGCCATCTCTTAACCCCTCAGTTACTGGACACTTGCCATATGCCAAATTGCTTAGCACATGGGTATATAAAATAAAACATAGTTTCTCCAAGCAATGAATTCACTGTCTAGTGGGTGAACTTGATATATGTTATGGTAACGGTCAGAACAAAACGCATGCTAATGAGAGCAGGGCTCTGTCCTGGCGTGTTCAGGAGACAGGGCCTCTCTTTTCAATTAGAAGGGGTCTTGCAAGGTTTCATCAGGGACTGGCAGAAGAACTGCCCACTCGAGGATAGCAGGATGCAGCCTCCCACACAAAGAACTAAGAAAGGCCTTCTAAACAGAGAGAAGAGAAGAAAAACACCAAAGCATCAAATATCAGGCTTTTATCAGACTGTGAAATCCTCCAGGGCAGGGACCCTGTGTGTCTTGTTCACTCCTGTATCTCATGCACCAAGCACCTGACTAATACAAACAAATAGATCAACAAAACAATAAGTGAATGAACAGTACTGGGAGAGTGTTGCTGGTTCATTGGGCTCAGAAAATAAGGTTATGGAAGCATATGGTAGAAATCAGTTTCAAAAAGATGTTCAGTGACAAATTACCTGGGCACTGAATGTACTGGTATGGAGTTTGTGCCTCATCTTGCAGGAAAGCGCTATGAAAGTTTTTGAAGATGACTGTGACGTGATTTAATCAATAAAGTTCTTTACTAGTGCCTCTTAAAAGTGATTGGGTTAAGTGTGGTACAAAAAAGTAGTCATCAGATTCGATTCATGACATTAAAGCTAAATAAAATTAGATGGGGATAAAAGTGTCTTGCTACAATAATCCTAAATGGATATAAATAGCACATGAAACAAAGTTGCAAGAGAACCAAGTTCTAAGCTGGTACGCTTGTTCTCAACAAATTTTATAGTTCTCTACAAATGTTTTTGACAAGTCCCAGGTTATACATGATTGTTTTCTTAAGGGGAAAATCAGGATTAGATATCCACAAGCTTTCCCGAGATCATATACAAAAAACATCATAAAACTAGTAGTCAAAGTCTTGGATTTAGTCTTGGTTCTACCATTAACTTGCTCTAAGGCTCTGAGCCTTTCCTCCTCTCCCTGAGCTTTAGTTCCTTATTTGTTTAAGGAGGAGTTGGACTGGTGCCTCCACAGTCTGATTTAACTCTAATGGTCTTTGATTCCAGTAAGGCAGCTGGAACGAGAACCCCAGACATTGCCCCTATCAATTCTCTCACTAGGCCACACTTAGCACAGCAGATGGCTGGGAAATACTTTGTTGAATGATGAACATCATAGTATCTTCTTAAGGAAAAATAATACAATATCTTCTTTGCTCACCTAAAAATGAACAAATAAAGGTATAAAGTAAAAGATGAGACAGGAAGCTACCTAGGAATACTGTATTATGTCTAATGCTACTTTCAAATTTGATTATCTGGGTAGCTATTCAAACAGATGTTCCATTTTACCCTAAAGATGACCCCATTTCAGAGGATGGCAATCCAGTATATACAGCAATATTCTTTACTAACTTCCTAAATTATTTCAGAATTGTACCAGATGAAAAGTGTAATACAAAAGAAAGATGGCAACAATCCCAAAACTGTAGAAAGAGCTGGAGAGACAGTGTACTTGTTTGCTTTCATGCTTCCCTGTGATGAAAAAGAGACACGGTACATAAGAAGCATCAGGATTCAAAAGAATCAAATATCTCAAGGGTAAGAAGAGCATTTGACTTGTAATCAGAATATGGAATTTAAATTTTCATTCTTTTAACTAAATAGCTGTGGAACCTTGGGGGTAATTATTGATTTATTTGTCCCTTAGTTTGATGGTCATCTTTGAAATGGAAATAAAAACACTAATAAGATTATTCTGAAGAAGAAATAGGGTTATACGTTAACCACTTAGCATGGTTTATGCCACATGGTATGTGTAGAATCGATGGCAGCTACTTTGGTTATGATGTGGCCACTCGGGCCTTTTCAGTGACATTCGTAGAGAGCTATAAAGGTAGATGAGAGTAAAGGTAACATCTTTGCCTGTATATGGTAGCCCGCAACAATGTGCAGGTATATGCTAAAAAAAAAAAAAAAATAGAACTCAATAAATGCATAAATACAAATAAAAATTTAAATGGGAATTTCAATCTGTAATTTGCGATATCTGGATGGAAAAAGAAACAAAGTACAGGGGAATCTGACATTAATTCTAATCAATACGGTGGACATTTCCTTCACTTGGGAAAGAAATAGGGATAATGGTCCTCACATTATTTCGTTTAGTGCCCCAGTAGTATGGGTTTGTGAGAAGGAGTGTAAGCACCCCATTGAGAAAAATATTTTTTTTTAAAAAAGAGAATTCCCAACTGGCTCTTAAAGTACATTCCCAGGAAGAGTCCTGAGAGAGCATCAGTGTAGCTACAACTCAGCATCAAGGACCAGAATACTTTGATGTTATTTCCAAGAAACAGAGGAAGTTCACTTAGTACGGCTGCCCACAGAGCAGCAGGCATGGGGGACATGGCCTCTTCTTATGCCTGATGGCATCCGAAAAAGCGTCCCTCTTGATATTGTATCTGCTGAGATCATAGTACAGACCCAGTGCCCTCAGGTAACCTGCCATAGAGAATATTTTAGAACCTCGACTGTATTTTTCCAACCAAAAATAAAAAGATCTTAATATTTTAGAGAGTTGGGCCAGGTGAAAATGCTTTCCTTATTTAAGTCCCTCAAAACTCCTCCCAGTCGTAACTTTTCTGGTGAACTCCTAATGGGCCCTTCCATCTTCTGAATGCCTGTAGTACTTTCTGGCTCTCTCAGCAAAGGTAGCTTCCTATCTTGCATTATATTGATACATGTCTTAGTCATATCCCATCTCCTCTACTAGACTATAATTCCCTTGAAGGCAGGGAATCTATCTTCCTCATTTTAGAAGCAGGCATTCTCATTAAATGTGTGTTGGAAGGAAGGCGGGAAAGGAGAAAGGGATGGGGGAAAAGTTCACATGTATGAAAATAAACAAGTTACAAGAAGGGAGAGTGTTGACATGTCATGGGGTTGTTAACCAATGTCATAAAACATTATGTGTAAAAAAAAAGTACTAACTGTTTAATGAGAAACTAGTTTGTTCTGTAAACCTTCATCTAAAGTACAATAAAAAAGAAAGAAAGAAACAAGTTACTATGACTGAAAACAGCCACTCTGGTAATAATTTTTTTTTTTTAAACACTCCTGGGTTTCTAAACTAATAATTCAGAAAGAGATCCCTTCTAAAATTACAAAATAGCCAGAGCATAAGGAATAAAAATTAAAAAAAGAAAGAGAGAAAAGAACGGAGGCAGAAAGAAAAGGAGGGAGGGAGGGTGAAAGAAAAAGAGGAAACTACTTAGGATATTATAAACATAGAAAAGGTCTGCAGACCAGCAATGAGTCTTCTCTTTTGCTCTCATAGCTGAAAAGTGCTTCAGGACATGGTAGGGAGAATCTCAAAGCTGGGCATAATCCCACATTTCTCTAACCTGTTGACAGTTTCAGAGTTTGAAACAGTAAAATGTAAGCAAAAAATAAAAACTTTTAGTAATGTTTCTGTTTTACAGATTCACAGAAAGAATAAGAAGGGACATTAGGAATCAATTATCCCAGCCATTTAACTACAGATGAAGAATCGGAGGACATGCCTCCAAATTTGCTTTGAAACCTCCATGAGTCTGCACAGGTATTCCTTCTGCCTGAAATTCCATCTGCTGCATTTGATTCAACTCATATATCACCTCCTCCTTGAATCTTCCATGATTCCCTCTGTTAGTTTATTAATCCTCCTTCAAGCCCTGTGGGTTGCTTTTGTTGTTGTTAGGCGCCATAGAATTGATTCCAACTCATAGCAACCCCATGCACAAAAGAACGAAACACCACCTGATCTTTTTGCTTTTATATATCATAATTTATACATGGACATATGCAGAATTCTCCAACTAGACCATGAGTTCCTTTTGGGCAGGAATTCTGTTTATTCCACCCATCCTAAATATCTAGTACAATGCCTAATTAACAAACAACAAAAAAGTGCTTCACAAATTGATATTTAATTTATTTCACAGAAAGAAATGGGGAAAAAGACTGGCATAGAGTTCACCTCTTTAAGATATCTCACTCTTAAACATAACATCACAAATTAATCATTTTAAATCACAAAACACTTTAACACCTTCTTGAAACAGGCTTTTGAACACTAGATAAAAAGAATAGACTATATTTTGACAGGAAAGAGGGAAAAGCTAGTCCTTTACAGTATAGTATCCTGGAAAGAAAAATGACTGAAAGAAAATAGTGCTTTTTTTTATCCCCTCTTAATTCCCCTCTTTGCCCCTCTTCTTCCTCCTCCTCTTTTATATTCTTTTCCTTTGTGTGCTTCTCTTCTTTTGGATAAAAAGGAAGTATTCATAGTCATGTCTTGAAAGATTATAAAATCTCCCCATTTTCTGCATCTATTACTCCTCCTCTCGAACTCTCTACCCACACTTCACCCAAAAGGCCAGATGTGGTTCAATGAGTGTTACCACGAAAAATAAGAAAAAAGAAAAGCTTGTCACATACATGTTGAAGGTCCCTGGACGGTGCAAGTGGTCTGCACTCGACTGCTAACCTAAAGGTTAGTGGCTCAAACCCACCCAGCAGTGCCCTGGAAGACAGGCCTGGCAATCTGCTTCTGTAAAAATCACAGCCAAGATAAACCTATGGAGTAGTTCTCCTCTGTAGCACATGGAGTCACTATGAGTCAGAATCAATTCTACAGCAACGAGTTTTTGGTTTTGGTCACATGTTGGTGTTTGCTGGCTCAAAACACAACACATATTACTTTTGATGACAGCCTACATGTTGGTGTTCGTTGATGTTGACAAATAAGTCAAGGTAAGCAAAAATATAGATTTGAAAAAATGTCTGTTAATGCCATTCTAAACAAACGCTTCTGGTGTATTGTCCCCGAAAGTACTATCAAGAAAAAAAATGAGGTGATAAGGCACCTAAGACATTCTTTGCAACAAATAAACAAACCAAAATTTCAAAGTCAACTCCAATTCAGTTTCTTTGAAGGAGGGGTCCAGATCTCTCAGATACCACCTTCAAAGCCATGCAGAGTTGGTTTTCAACGGTAATAAAATTATTGTCTTTGCTGCCACGATTCCATTTTAGTTAAATAGTACTAGCAATTTTAAGATAAGCTCATTTTGGAGGTACTGGGTTCTGGGTTTTATCATTACCTTCGGGATTCAGCCTTTTTTGAAACAAAATCCCTACAACAATTTCATACCCTACCCCTCTATTTAGTTTTTGACTGCCACTCTCTAAATAGTTACTCCATGAAGTACAAATATTTCTCAAAATCATAAGCAAGTAGGCCGGACGGTATTCAATCCATTTTTTCAGCCCCATCTGATATGAAGGGAAAACACATTTCTCCTTGGCTCTCATGTGTCATCATTTGGCTGTGCTCAGAATTCTCATACTGCTTCTGCAAGGCAGCCTTTCACATTTTTGCAGAGGGCGATTTAACCTTTCTGTTTCTTCTTGTCTCTATTAACGAAACAGCCTTCAGTTCCTTCGTTCCTACGTTTAAGGTTAATGTACTTAGCTCTGGGATGAAAGAAAGCATTTTCACTAACTTTTTTTTTTTTTTAAATAGAAAACAGTATCAGGAGAGTAGTCCTGGCTCAGTCTTAGTGAGCGTAGGGAAGGGAAGACAACACTCCTATCCTTACAGAATCCAGAACCCTGGGTCTACACTATGACCAGTACATTGGAGCATATTTGTCATCTGAATTTCTGAAAGCTTAAGTTTTTCAAGCAGTTGGATCTATGCCCAATATTAATAATTTCTAAATTCCACCACACACTTCTCTATTTCAAGGGATACTTGAGGTCGTATGTCAGCCCCAGCTATAATGGAGTCAGAGCACTTCCCCCAAGCACCTCACGTTATTTTGAAGAAATTGGGTAGGCCAAAGGAGTGAAGGAAGAGCTGATAATATAATTTCTCTTAAGAACTCCAACACAAATGGGATCCAAATGGAGAAATTACTTGGATCACTCTAAGAAAAGCCAACGCTGCCTTTATTTATTTATTTTTTTAATAATTTTTATTGAGCTTTAAGTGAATGTTTACAAATCAAGTCAGTCTGTCACATATAAGCTTATATACACCTTACTCCATACTCCCACTTACTCTCCCCCTAATGAGTCAGCCCTTCCAGTCTCTCCTTTCGTGACAATTTTGCCAGTTTCTAACCCTCTCTGCCCTGCTATCGCCCCTCCAGACAGGAGATGCCAACACAGTCTCAAGTGTCCACCTGATACAAGTAGCTCACTCTTCATCACCATCTCTCTCCAACCCATTGTCCAGTCCCTTCCATGTCTGATGAGTTGTCTTCGGGAATGGTTCCTGTCCTGGGCCAACAGAAGGTTTGGGGACCATGACCACCGGGATTCCTCTAGTCTCAGTCAGACCATTAAGTATGGTCTTTTTATAAGAATTTGGGGTCTGCATCCCACTGTTCTCCTGCTCCCTCAGGGGTTCTCTGTTGTGCTCCCTGTCAGGGCAGTCATCGGTAGTGGATGGGCACCATCTAGTACTTCTAGTCTCAGGATGATGTAAGTCTCTGGTTCATGTGGCCCTTTTTGTCTCTTGGGCTCATAGTTGTCGTGTGACCTTGGTGTTCTTCATTCTCCTTTGATCCAGGTGGGTTGAGACCAATTGATGCATCTTAGATGGCTGCTTGTTAGCATTTAAGACCCCAGATGCCACGTTTCAAAGTGGGATGCAAAATGTTTTCATAATAGAATTATTTTGCCAATTGACTTAGAAGTCCCCTTAAGCCATAGACCCCAAACCCCCGCCCTTGCTCCGCTGACCTTTGAAGCCAACGCTGCCTTTAAAACCCACAATGAATCTCAGAGATAAGCTCCCTCTACTTACATAGGACCTGGGTCTAAATAGGGAAACATTGGTGGCATCTGTAAGTAGCAGCAGGTGAAACCTTTCCATTTAAAATTTGTTATCAGGCTGATTTTCTTGAAAGTCAATATGGAAAGGAGCTGATTAGATCTTAGCTAAAGGGGAGAAGCAAAATAACTTGACTCCCTGAGGGTAGAGGTATATTAAAAAGTGTGAAGGAGAATTTTAAAAGTATATACCATCTTATTCCTGTATTTTTATTGCTAACGTGACTAGAAAATGAATGAAAATCAAGAGGCTCCTTTTACGCCATTATTCCACTTCCTATAATCAAAAATTACAGGGGATAGAGACAACTCAGTTCAAATTACAAAACCTGCAGAACAGAAAACAATTTCAACAGAGTCACAGAATCCTTGGTTGGCAGGCCAACTTGTCCAACTCTTCACCAAACAACAAGCATTTCTTGAAAATCTCCAGTGATGGAGTCACAATCTCCTGAGGCCTCTCCTTCATCTTTGGTCAGCTACAACTGTAAAAATGTCCTTCTGATATGAATAGAAAACACATTTCTCCTTGGCTCTCATTTCATCATTTGGATGCACTCAGAATTCTCCTAATACTGCTTCTGAAGGCGGCCTTTCACATTTTTGCAGAGGGCAACTTATCCTTTCTGTTTCTTCTTTATTAACGAAACAGCCTTAGTTCCCTCAGCCATTCCTCACGGAGTCAGTCTGGCCTCTCCTGCCTGACTGAGCTCTGATTTTCAATACCTTTTTTTGTTTAAACACCTCTGTCACCTCTAAATAGTCTGGTCAATTTCAACTCTAATTATGAAAAGATGACTTAGAACTTTTCAAATCGATTCACATTACGACTTTGGCTAAGTAAAGGCTACAAATTACATAATTACTGTATTTCAATATATTATTATAATTATAACTTGAACTAACCTTTATAATACCTAGAAATGTTGGTGAAACACTAAACTCAATATGTCAAACAAGACTAACTTGCCCCATCTCCTATTAGGTAATAGGATTAACCTCCATCTGGTCATTAAACAGGAAATGTGGTCAGTCCCCTTTGAATCTGATCTTTCCTTCACACACTCTGACCACAGCACACAATGTTTAATGACATCGAGTTCTAGACACTGCCCTAAGTGCTAAGGGAGATACAAAAATGAATGATGGGCTTTCCCTTCAAGTAGTTTAAGGTCTAATGGAGGTAACAAATCCTAGTAAATAATTATACTATTTACTTGACTCCCTGATGGTAGGTATATTAAAAATTAAATATTGATCTTGCTCAAAGTGCTGTGAAAATCTAGATTCAGAAAGAGGAAACGATGACAGTAAAGCTAGCCCTTAAAGAACAGGAGACATTCTAAAACTACAACTTAAAAAGAGATTTTCTCTAGCCAGAACTGGCTAAGCACAGTGAGGCATAAGTGGTAGTAGGTGCGAGAACAACCTTTAGAAATCATATTGTTAAATCAAATTTTAAAAAATAGAGAAATACAATATAGTATTAAGAGAAAATTCAGAATGCAAAATTATATAATACACATGATTTCAACTTTATTTAAAATTGGATATTACACATAAATATGTATGATAAGAATATATATGTGAGTTTGTATATAAGAAGTATGTGTCTATGTTATTGAATAGATGTGTATTGTGATGGTTAATTTTATGTGTCAACTTGGCTAGGCTGTGTTTCCCAGTGGCTTGGCCAAATGTAGTCTGGTTACTGTTCCATGATATAATCCAATGTGATGTAACAATCTTCCACAATGTAATCTAATGTAATGTAATCAATTAGTTGAAAAGAAGGTTTCATTAGGGTGTGTTCTGCCTCCAGACTATAAACAGATATTTTGGCAGAACTTCAGTTCTCTCTCTCTTCATTCTTTTCATTGCCTGACCTATGGATTTGGGGGCACAAGCTGCAGAAGTCTCCAGCCTGCCACCTGATGTATGGATTTCAGATTTGCCTACACCCGCCCCCACAATCCTATGAGCCAATTCCTTGAAATAAATCTATAGATAGATGATAGATAAAGATTTATTTTTATAATATACATATGAGTTATTGTTATTAGGTGCCATTGAGTCAATTCCGACTCATAGTGACCCTATGTACAACAGAAGGAAACACTGCCTGGTCCTGCGCCATCCTCTCTCTCTCTTTCTCTCTCTATATATACATGTATAGTCTGACTGGTTCTATTTCTCTAGAGATCTCTAAGACATTTACATAGGATATAAATAAATAAATAACCTTCTATAAATACATAAAAAAAATAGATGTGCAAACAGCAAATATTCATAGTGCTTATCTCTATTTGGTGAAGTTATGACAGATTTAAGTTTCTTTCTTTATATTTTTCTATACTTTTTATATCTTTATCATGATCAGGTTTTACAATTATCACCAGAATCTCCTTTCCCTAATACATGTTATTTCTTTTATAACTTATTTTTGTTGCTGTTGTTGAAAATATATGCAGCAGAACACACACCAAGTCAACAGCTTCTCCACGTACAATTCAGTGGCGTTGATCACATTCTTCCAGTTGTGCCACCATTCTCACCCTTCTTTTCTGAGTTGTTCCTCCCCCAATAGCAAACTCACTGCTCCTTAAGGTTCCCACCTAATGTTTTGAGTTACTGTTGCCAATTTAGTGCCATATAGATAGATCTTAAGGAAGCACAACATGTTATTTTTAAAGAAGAAATAGGACTTAGGTGAACAGATACATAGTGTGGAGCTGGAGAAGGGGATTCTATACAAAGAGAACCTTATGGAAAAATAAGCATAAAGTGCATGGTATGTGAAGGGGATACCATGTGGTCAGAGCAGCAGCATAATTGAGTGAATTAATCTCAACATTGTAGTTTATGGTTCGTTTAGAACACTTTTATCTCATGGATTTCGTTCTAGGATTTTTAAGGATGGCCCTTCTAATCAAAAGAAGATGAACAGCAGTATTAACGAAAACAGAGTCAATATTTCCATCTTTATGGGATATCTCCAAGTGAAGTCACTTTGTTAGAGGTGAAGAATTGCCAGTGGAAATGATCAGTGCCTTTGGAATTCACAACAGAATGCTATAAAGATCAATGTCACCACCAGAAAATAAACATATTTTCATTATTACAACAGATTCCCCATTGGCATCTTTGAGACTCCATTTCTTATACTTATTCACTCGTTCATTCGACAAATATTTCCTGACCACCTGGGGACAAGCACTGTGCTTGGCGCTGATGACACAGCCTCAGACAAGACTGAGCTCTCATGGCATTCACATCCTTTTCACAGGCTTCCTCCTCCATCACACAAACAAAACCAAAAAACCCACTACCATCGAGTCAATCTCAACTCACAGCAACCCTATAGGACAGAGGAGAACTGCCCCATAGGGTTTCCAAGGCTATCATCTTTACAGAAGCAGACTGCCACATCTTTCTCCCATGGAGCAGCTGGTGGGTTTGAACCACTGACCTCAGAGTTAGCAGCCAAGTGCTTTAACCACTGAGCCACCAGGACTCTTTTCTATCACACAAATATTCCTAAAACCCTATTGTTGTCACACCATTTATATTCTCAAAGAACTATAAATAATATCCAGCCTTCCATAAAGCAGAGCAAAGGACCGGGAAAGAACAAAGGTTATGGTAAAACTAGGCTATGGTAAGTTCAATTTGGCAAGTTACTTACCATAAGCTAGTTTCCATTGCATTATCCACAAATCAGGGATGAGAGTATGCTTCCTGATTTCCTCCATGGGTTGTTATGAGATAATAGATTTAGTGCTTTAAACTGTAAAACACTAAGCCATCCTTTGCCCACAATATCCTGTTCAGGTAAGCCCCATGATATTCATGGGTTGAACAGTGTGTCTCAAAATTATGTCCACCTGGAACCTCAGAATTTGACCTTATTTGGACATAGGGCCTTTGGAGATGTAATTATGGTAAGGATCAATATGACAGCACACTGGATTAGGGTGGGGTTTAGAATCAACAGTATCTTAGATGAGACAGAAAAAGAACTGCCTGCTGCACCCAGATATCCGTGCCTATACCAATCACCCCTGCTCTTCTAAGACTGTAGGTGAGAGCCTGCACCACACACTTGGTGACTGACTACCTAGACACCTGAGCTGAATCCATACAAGAAAAGTGAATGGACTCCTGGGCTCATATACCTGGTAACAGCTCTAGCCATCTGGTGACAGGATGTTAGAGCTTCAAAGGTACCAATAATCAAGATAGCTCACTCCAGCAGCTTATTTGGGCATATCAAGACAAAACAAAGCAAGAAGCCAGGACACAGTAAGCAAACAAAATAAACTAATACAATAACTTATACATGGCTCAGAGACAACAGTCAATATCAAATTACACAAAGAAGCAGACCATGATCGCTTCAACAAGCTCCCAAAACAAAGAATCAAGGAATCTTCTGGATGAAGATATCTTCCTGGAATTACCAGAGGTAGAATACAAAAGATTAATATACAGAACTCTTCAAGAGATCAGGAAAGAGATCAGGCAAAATGCAGAACAAGCCAAGGAACACACAGATAAAGCAGTAGAGGAAACTGAGATAGAAAAACATACACAATGAGACACAGAAAAGAAGGCCATGTTAAGATGGATGCAAAAATTGGAGTAATACAGCTACAATGCATGGAATACCAAGGCTTGCAAGGAGCCACCAAAAGCTAGGAAGAAGCACTGGAAGATTTTTCCCCAGGGCCTTCAGAGGGAGCATGGCCCTACAAATACCTTAATTTTGAACTTCTAGTTTTCGGAATTGTAAAAGAATGAGTTTTTGCTGTTTTAAGGAACCAAGTTTGTGGTAATTCGTTATAGCAGGCCTAGGTAACCAATACACCCATTATCCTTTGTTTTCTAGTCAGACAGCATCCTCATTATAAGCTATTTTATGCTAGTCCTCCTTAACCTGAATGGCCTCTTCTTGCTTTCTACCAATTCAGATTCTGCTACCCACTTCTTCCAAAGTCCCCTTCCTCCAGGAAGCCTTTCCTATTACCTCCAGAGAGGAAAATACTTAGATATGAAACTTCCAGTGATGTGCTAAAATTCTATCCTCTGAACCAGGCTTTCCCTGCCTACACAAAGCAAAACAAGACAATTTTGGTTTTGTTGGTTGTTCCTGTGTTTTTTATTTTTTGTTTTTAGCTTTTAAATTTTCATGTTTATTCATATTTTTCAAAATATATGTACATAAAAAAAGGAAGATTTACAACAGGGAAGCTTGCCTTACATGCAACACAAATTCCAGTGAACTCATGATGGGACCACACATGATTATGGAACTAATCGAAGCCAATCTTCTCAAGTCCATTTCCCAGCCACAGTTCAGACTGCAGAAGGGATCACAGAAGACAATGCAAGTGGAATGAATATAAAACAAACATTTTTAGCCTCTGGCAGCACTCAAGGAACCAAAAGATATACACCTAAAAGCCTAAAACAATTGAAATATCAAGTGCCACGAGGAGATAACCAAAAACTGGTATTTCTCAAGTATAACCCAGATAACCCAGTGCTGTCATAAAGCTAGTACTATTTAATACAATCCACAATGCCAAAACAAATACAAGCAAGAAAGGGTTAGGTAGTCCGGCTTGATTAGGTTTTTTTTTTAATCTCAAAAGGAAGCCACTTGCTTGATATCTTAAGTGCTGTGGAAAGAAAAGAGGGGGAAAAATCCACAGATGCATCTGAAGTCTAGTTTATTTTTGCAAATTGTGTATTTTTCCACTTAACAACTCTCCAATATTTGCTTATGAAAAAGGCAAACAGGAAGTTAATAAATCATGCTTCAAATATTAATATGTTTAAATATTTGATCAAGAAGGTTTTCTATGTTTTGATTTTTGGTAACACAGGTGACATCAGAAATCAGATTTAGTATAGTCCTATACTTCCCTCAGTCAAAAACCAAGTGGTGGAGAGAATGTGCGCTTGCTGTTAAGGGAAAGAGTACAATGTCCTGAGCCAGAGAATACCAAAAAACCAAACCAAACCCATTGCTGATGAGTTGATTCCGACTCATAGCTACCCTAAAGACAGAGAAGAACTGCCCCATAGGGTTTCCAAGCAGTGGCTGGTGGATTCCAACTGCCAAACTTTTGGTTAGCAGTCGTAGCTCTTAACCACTTGATCGTTGTGAAAAGCGGCCCAAAGGACTCCTGCATCTTCACAGTCTAATGAGGTCATGTTTTTGGCTTATTCCCAAAGCTGTCTCTGTGTTTATAGCCGGAGAGAAGAAGTGAGCGGAGTTGTTTTATAAATAAGATCAATTACTATAGCTAAAACTGAAGGCAGGAGGATTTACAATTTAGTCAGGGCTGCACTGCCTCCTTTTTACTTCTAGCACCTGACCAGCATCCTGTCCTTGATGCTTTCTACAAATATAAAAATCTTTGCAACTGTTTAAATAAAACTGTAAGGAAAAAAAAAAAAAAAACCCAAAGCTGATCATTAAAAAAAAAAAAAGGAGGCTAGGTTTTTTTTTTTTTTTTTCAGGGTAGAAGGAGGAAAAAGGACAAGTATACTTTAGGAAAATCCAGGATTATTGCAGAAATTAAAAAGGCTGAGGGAAGAGGCAGGCACCAAGAACAGCACTTAAATCTAACAAATGCCTAATTGGTTTATTTATATGCCCTCCCCACAATGTTCATGTAGGACAAAAATTATATAATTTTATAAGCATCAGAACTAAAACAAACTCACACTGCCCTTAGAAAATAAGATTTTGAATTTAACCATAATACTTCTTTCATGACCCGTGGTACATACGGTGTACCACTCACTTTTTCCAGCTCTCAGATTAGCAGAATACTTTTACCACTGACAGTATTTGCTGCCCTCCAGTGGGGATTTACAGAATGGCAAAAGGTGAAACGAAGCAAAATAGCTGGGGTATGAAACTTCCAAGTAAGGTAGAGCAACCACGAAGTGTGATTAGGTAAAAATTTTGTCTTTTTTGGCTTTAATACCCCTAGAGAAGCCTTGTAACCAAATTTATGGTTTCCTGTGTGATTAAAGTTAGAAAGCCCTGGTGGGTTTGTTTTTGTTTTGTGTGTGTGTGTGTGTGTGTGTGTGTGAGATATTTGGGAAAACAGAGATTCCCCATGTAACCTAACGGAAGATGCCACAAAAAACATCAGAAACCAAGGCCCAGTGGTATAGATGGGTGACTGCTGAGTATGGGGTTCGAGAACCTTAAAAGTTCTATGGTAACCACATAGTACTAGATAATATTTCTTAAAGCTCATATTACCAAGCAAAAATTTAAACACACACTCTATGAGTCAGCACATTTCCATTGATGAAAACACATGGTATTAAAACAAAAAAATATTCAGTGCAAAAAAAATCGGACCTTGAACTTTCTAACTTGCACAAATATCAAACCCACCATTATTTATTATTCAAAGGGAATTTTTTTTTATTGGATAAGGATATTAAGAAATTATTTTAAACTCTACTTTCTTAAAGAAATAATTAGAGCTTGAAAATTTCAAAAACTGTGCTTGGAAATGATGTGGGGGGCATCTCAAATTAGAAGTCACTTAAGTGATAATCACTGTAATTACAGGGAGGCACCCAGTGACTTTTAAGTAATTAAATGGATCAAGACTGCATATAAATGGATCATATCTTGAATAATCCACTCCCCTAGAGTGGGAGTGTTGTTGTTGCTAAGTCTCCTTGAGTGGTTTCCAATTCATAGCATACAAGAAAACCAAACAACAGAACACCCAGTTCTGCGCCATCCTTAACAATTGTTGCTATGCTTAAGTCCATTGTCACAGCCACTGCATCAATCCATCTCACTGAGGGTCTTCCTTTCTTTCACATATAAAACACAGCTTTGCAGTATAGTGGAGATGACTCAATACCCAGTGACTGTTGTTGTTAGGTGCCATCGAATCGGATCCAACTCATAGCGACCCTATGCACAACAGAACGAAACACTGCCTGGTCCTGCGCCATCCTCACAATTGCTGCTATGCTTGCAACTCGTTGTTGTAGCCACTGTGTCAGTCCATCTTGTTGAGAGTCTTCCTCTTTTTCACTGACCTTCTACTTTATAAAGCATGATGTCCTTCTCTAGGGACTGATCACTCCTGATAACACGTCCAAAGTATGTGAGACATAGTCTCGACATCCTTGCTTCTAAGGAGCATTCTGGTATTATCTTTCCCAAGACAGATTTGTTTGTTCTTTTGGCAGTCCACGGTATTGAATATACCCAGCAACTATTTCTATACGTATTATCAAACTAAGTTTTAAGTATTTATCCCCATCCTACACAATACCCCGGTAATGGATTGAATTGTGTCCCCCCAAAATATGTGTCAACTTGGTTAGGCGATGTGCAGTTGTCCTCCACTTCGTGATTTTCCTATGTATTATAAATCATAATCTCTGCCTGTGGTTAAAAGGATTACTCAGGTCACCTTCCTGATCCAAAAGGGAGTTTTTCTGGAGTG
Source organism: Loxodonta africana (assembly GCF_030014295.1). Taxonomy (NCBI): domain Eukaryota; kingdom Metazoa; phylum Chordata; class Mammalia; order Proboscidea; family Elephantidae; genus Loxodonta; species Loxodonta africana. The sequence continues at coordinate 22,626,213 of NC_087342.1, read as the reverse complement.
TGGCCTGTACTACCTTTTATCTCTCAAGAGGTAAAAGGAAAAGGAAGCAGAGAGTTGGGGGACCTCATACCACTAAGAAAGCAGCACCAGGAGCAGAGCACATCTTTGGACCAGGGTCCCTGTGCCTGAGAAGCTCTTTGACCATGGGAAGGTTGAGGACAAGGACCTTCCTCCAGAGCCGGCAGAGAGAGAAAGCCTGGAGCCAATGCCCTGAATTTGGACTTGTAACCTACTAGACTGTAAGAAAATAAATTTCTCTTTGTTAAAACCATCGACTTGAGGTATTTCTGTTATGGCAGCACTAGATAACTAAGACAACCCCCTTTCTTTAATGGGAAAACCCTGGTTGCATAATGGTTAAGTCCTACAGCTGCTAACCAAAAGGTCGGCAGTTGGAATCCACTAGGTGCTCCTTGGAAACCCCATGGGGCAGTTCCACTCTGTCCTATAAGGTCACTATGAGTCAGCATTGACTAGATGGCAATGGGTTTGGTTGGTTTGGTTTCTTTAGCAAGTCTTGAGAGACATGAAAAAAAGCCCAGCCAAGTTCAACCTCCTCCAAGAGTCCTCTCAGATCCTCTAATCAAGGATAATCATTACTTCCCTCATGCTTCTGTAGCACCTTACATGGCCTTGTGATAATCTGTACAACTTGTGTTATAAAAATTTGCAGCTTACAATAAGTTATTTCACAAATCATTTCATTTGATCCTTACAAGCATCCTTACTAGGCAAGTTTACATATAGGAAATGACCAAGGGCAGAAAGTTGAAGTGATTGGTAGATGGAGGTGCTGGAGCCCAGGTCTCCAGACTCTGCATTCAATGCTTGGCCACTCTACCACTCTATTGTTTAGAACATGCTCCTCATTCATTTTTATTTTCCATAGTGTTTTTCACATGGAAAGCTCAAGAAATATTTGCTGAGTTAAAAACTGGAAGTTGGCCAAATTGAAACCTTGGGGGTAAAGGAGGTTTAAACATTAAATGGTGCCTTAGGTACTGCATTAATGAATACTCACATTATATTTACAGTAGGTGCAATGGTTAAGAGCTCGGCTGCTAACCAGAAGGTCAGCAGTAATCCTTGGAAACTCTGTGGGGCAGTTCTACTCTGTCCTGTAGAGTTGCTACAAATGGAAATCGACTCAATGGCAATGGGTTTGGTTTTGGTGTCTTAAACAGGAAGGATGCATCACAAGGTGATTTTATTTCAGGACTACTCCTTGTATTACCTGTGAGCAGATGTGGTTAGAGAGGCCATTAAATGTTTTTCCATGCAGACAGACAATCAATGGGCAAGACGAATATCCTCAGTCCTGCAGCCAAAAGGAAGTGAATTCTGCCACATGGTATGTTTCAAAGACCACAAGCTCAGGTCAGATACACCTGGATTCAAATCCAGACTCTGTTTCTCTGACCCTGGGCAAATTACTTGATTTCTCAAGTCTTTGTTTCTTTGGGGCCCTGGGAGTGCAGTGATTAAGAGCTCAGCTGCTTAACCAAAACTTAGGTAATTTGGATCTATCAGCCGCTCCTTGGAAACCCTGTGGGGCAGTTCTGCTCCATCCTATAGGGTTGCTATGAGCTGGAATCGACTCAACAGCAAAGGATTTTAGTTTCTTTATCATGAGAAATAGGATACTCACAACTATCTCACAGAAATATTCTGACAAATAAACAAAAGAACATAAGTAACACACGGGTTGTACTCAATAAATGGTACGCTTCCCTTCTGTGATAGGCAGAACTCTAAGATGGCCCCATGATTTCCACCCCCTGATGTACACACTCTGAATAACTCACTCCCCTAGAGTGGGAGTGTTGTTGTTGTTGCTAGGTGCCGTTGAGTCGGTTCCAACTCATAGTGACCGCATGCACAAGAAAATGAAACAACAGAACGCCCGGTCCTGCACCATCCTTACAATCATTGCTATGCTTGAACGCATTGTTGCAGCCACTGTGTCAATCCATCTCATTGAGGGTCTTCCTCTCTTTCGCTGACCCTCTACTTTACCAAGCACGATGCCCTTCTCTGGAGACTGATCCTTTCTGACAACATGTCCAAAAGTACATGAGGCAAAGTCTCACCATCCTCGCTTCTAAGGATCACTATGGCTGTACTACGTCCAAGACAAATTTGTTCATTCTTCTGGCAGTCCACGATATATTCAATAGTCTTTGCCAATTGCGAATATGATGGGATAGCCCTTCCCAGGATTAGATTTTGTTATACATGACTCATTCTTAGACTGGAGAGAGAGTCTAAGAGAGAGCCTGTTGGTCTTGAAGAAGCAGACTGCCATGCTGTGAATTGCCTATGGAACCAACCCATGGGAAGCACATGAGGGCATCCTCTAGGAGCTGAGAGTGGTCCCAGCGGACAGCCAGCAAGAAAATGGTGCCTTAGTCCTACAACCACAAGGAACTGATTTCTGCCAACAACCTGGATGGACTTGGATGGAAGAAGACCCTGAGCTCCACATGAGAACCTCAGCACAGTCCATGTCTTGACTGCAGTTTTGTGAGACTCTGAACGGAGGCTCCAGCAAGGCTATGTTCAAACTCCTGACCCACCCACAGAAACTGTGAAGTAATAAACATATGTTGTTTTAAGCTGCTGTTTTTTTTCATAATTTGTTCTGCCACCTGAGAAAACTAACACACCTCCCCTAAGCAAAATGAAAGGAGTCCTAGTGGTGCAGGGTTAAGCATTTGGCTGCTAACTGAAAGGTCAGTGATTCAAACCCAGCCCTCAAGAGCAGAAGAATGGGAGAGGGGATGGCTGGGTGGAAAAAGAGCAATCTTAACTGTTGTTAAAATATCCTACTTTTGCAAATTTACAAAGAAGCGTCTGAACATGTGAACACATGCTCCCAGAGTTTTGGAAGGGCCTGTACAAGTTAGGAACCCATGAAGTAGAAGTCTGATTAACCTCTGATCAGTGGAAGTAAAGTATGTCAGTTTTACCTTGAAAAGAGGAGAGACAAATCAAGCTCTTTGTTCACGGACATTGTTATTATACATTGCACTCATCATCGTCACCACAATAGCCAGCATTTATTTTAACGTTGACTCCATACCGGTCATCGATATACAATTTACATGTACATTTATCGTCAAAACAACCCCATGAGGTAAGATTATTATTATGCCTATTTAACAAATGAGGAAAATCAGGCACCAAAAAAAAAAAAAGAAACCCATTGCTGTCGAGTCAATTCTGACTCATACCGACCCTATAGGATAAAGTAGAACTGCCCCATAGAGTTTCCAGGGAGCGCCTGGCAGATTCGAACTGCTGACCCTTTGGTTAGCAGCCGTAGCACTCAGCCACTATGCCACCAGGGTTTCCACCAAAAAAACCCAGTGCCGTGGAGTTGATGTCGCACAGAGAAGTTAAATAACTTCCCTGTCTCACAGCTAGTAAAGGGCGAAGGGAGAACCAACCCCAGACAGCCTGAACCCAATGCTCACACTCCTTATCAGTATGCTGTATGTAACCACTATCGGAGCAAACTTGTGATTGTGTATGTGTGTGCACATGTGTATGTGCATATGTGCATTGGCAGAGAGGAAAGGAGGCCAGGGTTCTACGATTCGATCATGACGTTGAGTTGACTTTGAGTACTTAGAAGTTCTGTTCTACTTAGTAGTTCTGTTTTCTAGCCTACAGGAATAGAGAATGGATTGTGGAGTTGATTTTAGGTAGAATAAGGAGCAACCGCTGCTATCCAAACACGAGTTTGACTCAGTAGTGATTGGAAAGTCCATCTAAAGGTTTTTTTTCTTCACCCCAGACCACAGTATGCTAGCAAAAACCCAATGATCAGGATATCGAAATGAGGAGGATAAACTAACTCACAATGGCTGCTTCCTCCATTTAGGGAGGGCAGTACTCTTTCATCCAACTGCTCTTCAGATCCATGAGTACATTACCCAGTGGTGATGCCTCAGCCACTAAGAAGTTCAAGGAGCCCTGGAGAAAGAATTAGGAGAACAGGACCTGGTCTCATTCTCACAATTACTCCACCTACGATACATTGGATAAGCCCAATCCCTCTCTTGGCCTCAGTTTCCTCATTTGTGCAATAAGGAATTGGATAGCTACTCTAATGTTCCATGATCTATGGAACATAAAAAAATCCCTGTTTTTACCTTTAAACTACAAATTTAAAGCTTCAGAAGGGGAAACATTCAAGGCTGTGAGGTTGGTGGAATATTCTGGATTTAACTCAGCTCTCTTTCTCATTTTGAGCAATACCAGTTAAAAGAAAAAATTAACTTGATGTCTCTGAATACTAAATGACGAAAAAATTCTAATTATTATTACAGGAAAAACAATGAGAACGTCAATGAATGTCAATTCTGAAGTTGAAAGCCACTTAAAAGAGATAGAAGATCTTAGCAAACGTCTCTAAAAGAGCCCTGGCCTTTCTGGCTTGCTGCTTCCAGGGCTTTTTCCTGTGATAAACCCCAACTTCAGTGATCCCTCCACTTGTACATCTCAGGCACTTGGTGCTCCATTGTGGCCCTGTAGTATGACAGATGAAACACTGGAGACCCAAGTAGTGGTCCCAGAGCAGCGCTGCTCAGCCAGGGACTGATGGACAGGTTTCCTCCTCCCTCTTTCTGGCCTTACTTTCCTCATCTGTAGGGAGGGAAAGCTGACCTATTTTTTTCCTCACATCTTTCCACCTCAGAAATCCTGTGTTTTCAAAGAGGCAACTTACTCCGAAAAATGAAATGAGTTATTATTTTACCGATGAAGTATAAAAAACCCATTAACGTTGAGTTGACTCTGACTCATGGTGACCCTACAGAACAGACGAGACCTGCCCCAAAGGGTTTCCAAGGCCGTAATCTTTACAGAAGCAGACTGCCAAGTCTTTCTCCCACGGAGAGGCTGGTGGGTTTGAACTGCTGACCTTTCAGTTATCAGCCGAGCACTTAACCACGGTGCCACTGGGCCTCCTTTCTGATGAAGTATACCAAGCTTTAATCAAAGTAATCATTTCTTCTCCTTGGTTCTGGTGATACAATCTGCTTTCCTTGGGCAGGGTAATTTTCAAGGTGTTACCATGCTAAGCCTCCTAATCACATTTCCAGTAGCACAAATGACATTTGTTTAACTGGCTTTTATAATTCCCTGGGGTGTTTATAAGGAATATTTTGAGATTTTTTTTAAAAACAATGCAATTTAAAGAAGACCACAGTACCACTAACGCATCTACTTCTTTCATTCAGCCTGATGAGCTGAAAAGTATCCAATTTCCACTTTTCTGACACCAAATACAGGCATCAAATCAATTCAATTCCACTTCTGTTCTCACACCAGTGGCACATGTAGCACTTCCTTTTCTGGTCCCAGCCACCCAGATCTAGGTCAGAACTCATAAGTTAAAGGACACGGTCCTCCAAACTGCCATGTCCGCCCAAGATCTCAGATACCAGCCACAAGCTTAGGAGTCCTCACAACACCTTCACTTCTAACCTGCTGGCTACAAATTTGGGGGTTCCCTCTACCCTCTCTGGATATCAGCCATAAGTTCTGGTGTCCCCAGCCTCCTCACTTCTGCATTGCTGGCTCCCACTACTCCCTCAGGTTCAATAAGACAATTTACTAGAATGACTCACAGAACTCACAGAAAGCACCATACTTACAGTTTTATTACAGGAAAAGGATTCAAATGAAGAAACACATAGGGTGAGGTCTGGAAGAGTTCCCAATGCAAAGTCTCCATGTCCCAAAAAGGTTCGTGATATCCCTTCCCAATGTATATTGATGTCTTTCACCAACCACGAAACCCATGCAGCACACAGAAGCACATGGACCCTTAGTTGGGAGCCTCATTATGCAGGTATGACTGACTGAACTATGCCTTCCCTCCAGGTCAGCTGATATCTCAACACTTACCACTGGGTGGTCTTCCTGACCTGGCCAGGCCCCACCTGAGCTGTGGCTGGAGGCCTTATCAAACTCACTTTAATTAAACCTTCAGGGTTTTAGAGGTTATCTCTTAAGAACCAAAGACAAAGACCAAATCCTTTGGGTAAATTAATTTTAAACCTCAAAGTTTTCTTCTCATCCTTATTGAACACGTCCTCCATGCCAGGCCCATTGCTAGGTGCTAGGGTTCTCAGGGAAAGAAGAATGTGATCCCAGGAAGATGTAGTCATGGTCTCTCTTTAAGAAGCTCACTCCCATTCTAGGTGGTGATCCCACTTACAGTGATAGATATTGAAAGCCTCCTGGGCCTGAAATTATATACTTTGTTTTAGTGAGGTGCCAGAGAGAGATATTCACCTTCTTTTGTGCCTGGATTTGCACCCCGGGATATAGTGGTGCTGAGAGTCAGAGTTCTGTGCTATGCTGTAGTCCACCTGGTGGGCTTCTTATAACACAAATTACTGGGCTTCACCCCCAGCTTTCTGATTCAGAAGTCTGCGGTGGGACCAAGGGTTTGCAGTTCTAACAAGTTCCCAGGTGATGCTGATATTGCTGTTCTGAGGCCCACGCTTGGAGAACCTCGGCTATAAAGGAATTATCATGAATGGATCTAATTAGTCTGGAAGGAGGCCCTGATGTTGGTATTTTTTAAAAGCTCCCCAGGTTTTTCTAATACTCAGTCAGGGTGGAGAGCCACTAGATTAGATCAGATGATGTTACTTGCCCAAAATAATTGTACTTGGAAAATAGTTCTAAGCTTATGTCTGTTTCTGTGTAGCTGGCCTGATAAATGATTTCCTGCCCTGTAGGTTCAAATTTCCAGATAAAATTATGCTTAGGATGACATTTCACAGAAAAGAGTGAAATGGAGCCCACATTTTTTTTTGATCATTGACTAAACGCAAGGTGCCATCTCTCCCAACATTGTATTGGGTGCAGGAGAACATGAACGAAAATGGGGACTCACTTTAAACTGTGTAAGTGCTGACGGACACAAAGGTTTAATGTATTAACTTATTAGGCATTCAGCAAACATCCCTTGAGTGCTCAGTCTACACTGTGCCAAGGAGCTCACGCTTTTCCTCTTCCTATGTTAGAGGCTGTGGAGGTTGTTAAGGGTAAGAGTAATATAATCTGCATTGCATGTTAGTATTGTCCATGATTCATCAGAAGGTCCTTGGAGCAAGAAATGCGGGGAGAAAGTGACAAAGTCAGCAGAGAGGAGGAGGGAGAACTTTCTGAGAAAAAGAGGATCCTCTCAATTAGCTAAAAATCTTTTGGTACTGATGAACCCCACTTTTTCCTCAAATACCTAAAAATATCTTGAGCTCCAGTCTCCCATTTCCAATGCCTTCTGGAGGTATTTTCCTAGTTTCCATTCTAGTTACACCAGAGGATGCTATTTTACTCATTAATGAGATACTACCATTTTCTTAAAAATCTCGAATGTACAATGAAGGCAACTCTGATTCTAAGTAGATGTGATTTCCCACATAAGCCCTCTTTATTCCTCTCTCAGGACATGTATCATGTTGCATCTAACATAATTACTGGTTTATGACCTTCTCATCTTACCTCTCTCCAGATGGTAGACTCATTGAGGACAAGGAGTATGCCTTGTTCATCTGCGTACCTGCAACCTGAAGCTTGCATTTATCATTTGTTAAATTGACTTAAGAAGATAAAAAACCACTACCAAGGATGAATTTTAAGCCTTTCTGGAAAATTAAAGCCAATCTAGAAGAAGCCATCCTCAGGACAACAGGAGAATAGATTTGGTTCGTCTTATCAGCTAAGAGGCAGGACCAGGGATTCCTGGTCTTTTCCCTGGTGCCATTGCAGTCAGATCACTAGTTAATAAATCCCCTTTGGCTCAGCCTCTGGAGAGTAAAAGCCAAAGAGAGGCCCCAGAGAAAAGGCCAACTTTGCTGCTATAGTTTGGCAGATATCACTAAGAATGGAAACATTCATTTCTACCATACACAATTTATCAGAATTCTGGCAAAAAAGCTCATACTTGCCCAATGGATCATCACAGTGGCATTTCCAGTGCTACCAAGAAAGTCAGTCTGTGTGTGTGCCTTTGCCTCAACATTTCAGGGGCCCACTTGCCCCACAGGCTTCTCCAGCTTCTGGTTTTCCAGGAAGTAATGCTGGCCTGCTAAAACCAAAACAGAAGCAGCCCCTTAGGGCTAAATCTAAAACAAGAGAGTTTATACCTGGGAATCATGAAGAGTGGGAACCCTCCCTGGCCACTTTGCCCTGAACTGCACCGCTGAACTATCTGGGTCCATTCACAAGTGTGGGTCTTCAGGAGTCACCAACACAATAGTTGCCAACATGGAGCTGTCTGCCTTTATAACATTCTTACGGCGGGCTGTAAAGGGCCATCAGGTTCTGAGTTTAAGTCTAATATTCAAGCAAGAATTTGAAAGTTCCTGAAGGTTTTTATTGACATAGTAACTTTGTTAACAATAGCCCCTTTAGGAGGTCCACTGATGCAGCATTTTTTCTTCTCCTGTCAACATATATTCTGCTACTCTCGGTGTACAGATTTTTTATAGATTTTAGAGCCTCTGCCGGTAATTCATCACAATATTTCTTTATGTCTAGCACAATGCTGGGTTATTTTACCCATCCTCATGAGAGCTGAAACGAACATCATGCTTTTCTCAGTGTAATATAACATCCTGTGAAGATTCCTTTTAAGCCACATCTTAATTACCTCTTCCTGAATTAGAATATTCCCCTTTTATGGGCTCATTCACTCACCCATCCACTCGAATAATGTTTAGTAAGTTCCTTCTACGTGCTGGGCATTGTGCTGGGATACAATGGTGAGCACAATCAGACCTGGTCCTTGCCTCTGCTGAGCTTACTTACAGTCTAGTAGAGGTAAAGACAAATGTGAATCAGGTCATCACACCAGTTAAGCTGTGAAACTGCACCTATGAAGAAGCAGAGGTACCTGATTGTGTGAAAAGATAAACAAGATTTGACTCCGGGAAAACAGGGAAAGATTTACTGAGGAATGTTGAACTGAAATCCGAGGACTGAGACTGGAGCTACCTAAATGAATACTTTTCAGATAGTAAGAACAGCATGTAGGAAGACTGATGTGAGAGAGTGTGAATGATAAGAGTAAATTTAAAACAAAAATAAAAAAAGGACTGGGGAAAAAAAGATGGCTTTGTAGAAAAAGGTTGTCTTTATTATACCTGCAATAGGAATTTTTGAATGGTTTTAAAGGGTTGAGGGGATGAACTAGGAAAAAAATACAATTGCATTTTGGAAATGCCTCTCTCTCTGACTGGGAACTTATTGAGTGAAGGGGACACTTAGTAGAGAAGGATGGATTGTTGAGCGTGTTTTGCAAGAGTCCAGGTGAAAGAGGTAAGACTAAAATGGTAGCAGTGAAAAAATTAGTGATTAGTCAGACTGGGTTGGGGGCTGGAGAGAGTGGAAGGATGTGCTCAGGGTCATCTCCAGGTTTCTGAGGAGCATAACGGGTAGTCTGAGAGCCAATCAGTGAATGAGGTGATACTGCCAAAAGACACAATGAGAAAAGAGCATCAATTTGAATGTTGATGTGTTGAGTGCTTCAAGACTTCCCTTTATTATTAGCTCTTATTTTTTCCTAGTCTTTAAGCACCTTTTTTTAAAAACTATTCTCTTCTGGAATCTATACTAACTGAAAAGAAAGAGGTTGCAAAAATGGAGAGCAGAGTCTCTTGAAATCTTCCGTTTTGCAGATGGTGAGAGGTTTTCAAACATCTGCCACATTTGAAAAGCTAACTCTATTTACTTTTCTGATACATGTTAATCACTCAACAAAGGCAAAGTAAAGCAAGCCTTACTCACAAGTCACACAATCTGATTCTTCAGTCCCTGTGAGCACCCACGGTGATATTGACACCATTTCTCCATCCCATCCCATAATATATATTATATTATATACTGCTCTGTTGACCACACTTGGCTTATAGTTCTATTCACATTTTAATGCATGCAGTACCTCTCACCAAGCTAAATGAGAGCTCACTGATGGTAGGAATCACATCTTACATTTCTAAGACTTTGTGGAACATGCTCTAGGATAAAAGACCCTGATCCACATCCAATAAATACTGTACATTTCCCAACAGACTACTAACCTAAAAGTTGATGGTTCAAACTCACCCAGCAGTGCTATGGAAGAAAGACCTGGTGATCTGTTTCAGTAAAGATCAGAGTCAAGGAAACCTTAGGGGGCAGTTCTGTAACTCATGGGGTCACCATGAGTCAGAATTGATCCTACAGCCATGGGTTGGTTTGGCACGCTGTTTTGGGCATTGTTAAGAGAATAATGGCATATTACATAATAAAAAAGGGCTGTCTTCGGGTTCCAATGCCAGTATTGTCATTTATCTTAAAGTGGGCAAATGATTTGAATTCTCTGGGCTTCAACTGTTGCAATTATATATCTGTAAAGATGAAGTCAGAAGAGATACTGCGCCTTAAAACAGGAGCATTTATCACAGAACCCAGGACAGCTTTCCTTATCTTTCTTCAGTGAATGTCGAATAAATGAAGGCATGGAAGAATGGATATCCGACTGAGTGAAGCTGAAGGAGGGTGTCCTGAGTAGAGAGGTTATTAGTCAGGTAGTCACAAAACTGGAGATCTAGCCCCCATTCAGCCACTGACTCTGATTCTGGGTCAATCCCTTCCCTTCTGTACCTCAGTTTCCTCCCTGTAAAACCTTTCCCAAGAATGCTGCACATTTTTTTCTGACACTCTATTGTCATGGCCACGGAGGCCGGGAGCCACGGAGAGAAGCTCTTTTTGCAATTGTACCCCTTTGAAGAGAGGGACACTAAACTGAAGGCATTGTTCCTTGTTCATTTCCAGTATGAAAAGACCTCTTCAAATGGAAAATGACAGCCTTTGGATTCACCCCTAAGATTCTGTCTGTGCTATTTTCTTCTTCTCTGTGTGTAAGAAATAGCAGGAGAAATTCCACTTTAAGAGACACAAGTGTTTAACAAGTGATTCCTCAGCAATTCAAAAGCCAGAACCCTGTGTGGCAAGAACAGGCAGGTACCAATTACCTCGCGAAGACTGGCTCTGGGTGTCCAGACGAACCACTCCAACCATTACAGAACTTCTCTGTTCATAGTTCAAACGACCATCATTGTACCAAAATTTTATCCTCTATGTTCAATTAACTCCACGCAGCTTAGAGTTTCTCCGAGAAAAACAACAAAAAACTGCCTTTGCTGCTAACTCGTTTTAATCCCATCAATTGTACCTACATTTTGATAGCTTAATTTTGACGTGACCTATGATCATGTAGGAGCCCTGGTCGTACAGTAGTTAAGAGCTCGGCTGCCATCCGAAAGGTTGGCAGTTGGAATTTAGCAGTCATTCCTTGGAAACCCTATGGGGCAGTTCTACTCTGAGGGTTGCTATGACTGGGAATTGACTCAATGGCAGTGGGTTTTTTATGATAACATAGATCAAATGATCTATGAAGGTATCATTCATGATACCTTCTTTTGCCTAAAAACCAAAAAAAAAAAAAAAATACCCCAAACCCATTGCCATCAACAAATGCATGCAGAGACCTATAGTGTGCAATGAACTGTAAGGGGTAGATAATTCAAATGGTCTGTCTTGTTCACCTCTACGTGTCTCCATGTGTTCATTTGACTGATACTTATCAATGTTTACTACACTGTACCAGGCACTGATTATACAGTGGAAAACAAATTGATACAGTCCCTAGACAAAATCTGCTGCCAGCTCAGCACTGTGCTTGGCACAATGCATACCTAATACTAATTTATTGAATAAGTTCATGAAGCAATTAACTGAGATCAGCAAATGATAAAAGAAAACAGGTACAGGATAGAGAAAGAAGTTGGTAAGTTTAGTTGGGGGCAATAACTTTGAGGTGACAGAAAATTATCTGATCTAGAATAGAGGAAGGTATCATTCAACGATTGTCTAATTTTGGTCTACGTGATCATAGATCACATCAGGTCAGGATTATACATATAGATTTTGCTCTTTGGAGAGAAGATGATAAAGAAATATAAAATACCGTGCTGGTATAATGTAATCAATTCTAAATCAACCCTCAGTAAAACGGAAATCTCAGTATTTAAATGAGTTCTGTTATTCAGATGGTGCCAACACAATGCTGCCAGATAACAGAGCTGCACCATTATTCTCAGAGAAACGGAAGGCACATGTTTTCCACCTTTTCTAACAGGGTCTTTCATTCAGGAAGGTTGGATTTCAGCTGAGATTTATCACCAACTCAGACATTTGCAATGATACCTGTCCTCTTTGTAAAATGTGTAAATGTTACAGTCACTCAGGAATCACGTTCAGTGGGGTTTTCATGGCTCTGTGCAGTTCTATCTCCAACCCAAACCAGTTGCCATTGAGTCGATTCTGACTCACGGTGACTGCATGTGGGTCAGGGTAGAACTGTGCTCCACAGGGTTTTCAATGGCTGCTTTGTCGGAAGTACATCACCAGGCCTTTCCTCCAGGGTCTCTCTGGGTGGTCTTGAACCTCCAACCTTTCAGTTAGCAGCCGAAGGGCATTAACTGCACCAACTGGGAACTCCAGTTCTATTACTTGTTGTCGTTAGGTGATGTCAAGTCGATTTTTGACTCATAGTGACCCCATGGGACTGAGTAGAGCTGGCCCATAGGATTTTCTAGGCTGTAATCTTTATGGAAACAGGTAGACAGGTCTGGGTGGCTTTGAACACCAACCTTTGGGTTAGCAGCAGAGCGCTTAACAGTTGCGCCACCAGGGCTCCCCTAGTTATATCACCAAAAAAACCAAACCCATTGCCGTCAATTCCAACTCATATCAACCCTATAGGACAAAGTAAAACTGACTTGTAGGGCTTCCAAGGAGCAGCTGGTAGATTCAAACTGCCAACCTTCTGGTCAGCAGCCGAGCTCTTAACCACTGCATCACCAGGGCTCCAGTTCTGTCATCCCCCTCGAAAGAGCTGATTCTGACTGAGTGGCTCTTAAATCCAGATTTGGGTCAACAGTAGAATGAGATAGTTGGTCAGAATGTCATATTCTTTGTTTCCCTTACCTAAAAACTTCAAAAAAAAAAAAAAAGTAGATGATGATACTATATAAGATACATATTTTATAAAAACATAAGCTACTTGAAATATTATAGGACGAAAAAAAATAGGGCTGGAAAGGTTGCTAGACAGCTTTGAACACTTGGCGTGTTTGAACTTCACGGTGCAGGTCACTTAAGATTTTGATCAGCAGGTATAACACAATCAGCATTCTACTTTAGAAAGTATAGGTAATAATTTTTATTGGGGCTTACTGTTTCAAATAACATTTTGTCTAGGACCCAAGTTCAATATGTCTCCCAATATTCATTACAAGCTTGGAGAACTATTAAAACAATAATTTCTAGGTTAGCAAAATCTCCACTTTGGTTTGGGCTTCGTTAAAGCTTCACTTTCACACTCGGCCATTTGCTTCATGGGAAATAAATGCAGATGGAGACTCCCCCTCAAGGTCAAGTGCTGCTCCATGGAGTATGTGCAAGGCTCTGGAGCTTACAGAGTTAGGAGAGCCACAAAGTGGAGCGGGCAGCAATCACAGTGCTAATGAAAATACTGAGAATTGCTGCTACAGGGATGGCATCAGGCTAGTCCAGGGACTCCCAGACCCATCCTGAATTCGGGGACCACGGATTGCCCAAGCTCCAGAAGTCCCTGCAGTGCCTTATAAAGTTCGAAGGCTTTACGGGATCACAGACGTTTCCATGAACTTTGACGAGTTGATCGGGAGGAAGGAATATGAAAATGATCCATCGGTCTGGCTACTGCGGGTTCCTTAGCCAAGCCCTGCGAGCTAGGACTAGCGTGTTATGGCTTATACTATCCCCCACATTCCCCTCAGTGCTCTTCAATCTGACCTTTAGAGTTGACCTTGGAAAAGAGAACAAAAGCTTTCAGTTCAATTTCTTTGAACCTGGATTCACCGTGTGCCACAATTCCCTTCTTTCCTCTTTCAGCCAACACTCCCCCTGCCATATTTCTTCTCGGTCTATTTATTAAAAGGATTGTATGTTGTTGACTCTCAGACCTTATTTCCTTTCTTTTTTTTTTTGGTCTTGTTTTTTCCCCCTTGCCTTTGTGTGAAGCTGTTTTGTTTCTTTTATTTAGCCAATGGATCTTAATATTGTTTCTGGAACAGGATAACGCGATCTTCCGCATTTCGACTGGAAAAAGTGGGAAAAGAGCAGAAATACAGAGTTCATTCCTAACCTTCCCAGACTAATTCAAATAAGCTTGTTCCATAATGCTGACAGGCTCTCCCAGGTTCTCCGCTTTTAAACAAGCTTTTTTTTTTTTTATCACAGCTCCACCGGCTAAGCATGGGAGGCCAGGCGTGGTAAGAGGCCGCCACCTCGTGGACTCAGTGGAAAAATGCTCCACTCTGTGAAAAAAAAACTGAGGGCCAGTTTAGCTCTCAAAACACGTTTAAGAGACTGGTATTTTAAGATGACTTGAACGCGGTCCAGTCACTGAAGCGAAGCCCGAATTTATGAATTCTCAGTCCTAGGTATTCTCTGAGTAGTAGCAGAAATACTTGTTAGACTGAATCTGTCCTCAGGCAAAACTTAAGGTGAAGGACAACCCTGGTTTCTCTTTTTTAAAGAAAGGGCTTAGAGTTTTCAGGAATTCAAGGCAAGAGAAGGAACACCAATCATGCAGATTACATTCAAATTAAAATTTACATAATACATAAGCACTAAATTCTACTCCTGCTTTAAAGTACTAGTTACAACTCTTCCATTAAGTCTTTCCTAAAGAAGCCTCTGCTGTCCTTGGAACTACCACTTATTTTGCAAAAGTCCATTACCTTTTCATATTTAACACCAGCGATTGCCAAAGGAGTGGTTTATGGAGCATCGGCGTTAAAAGCACATATAAAGTTTTCTGAAAGCTTCAAGCACAGCATCTTGGGCCCACACTAGATCAACTGAATCAGAATTTCTGGGGCTGGAACCCAGAAATGGGCATTTGAAGCCAGCGCCCCAGGTAATGCTCTTATATCCTTTGCGCTCCACCTGGAGACCCCACCGCCCTCTGCATCGTATCCAGAAATTAAGCAATTTAGGAAGACAATTGCCCTTGCTCCTGCCTATTAGACTATCACTAGTGTTTCATTAGGAGCCTCCAGGTGGTGCAGATGGTTAAGGGTTAGACTACTGACTTAAAGGTTGGCAGTTCAAACCCACCCAGGGGTGCCTCGGGAAAGAAGCCTGGCAATCTGCTTCTGCAAGGTCACAGCCTTGAAAACCCTTTGGAGCATTCTAGTCTGCACACATGTGGTTGCTGTGAGTTGGAATAGACTCTACCACAACTAACAAGTGTTTCATAGTCTGGCATCCTGGAGCACCTCCTCCAGGAAGCTTTCCTGATTTATTTAAGAAAACCCAAACAGATGCCTCCTCCTCAGCATCCTTCACCCCATCCCCATCCTCATACAGGTTATAAGTAGTCAATTCATTCCACCTTTCTATCTAGCTCATCAGAGATCTTCCCTGAGCCACCCTGGGAGGTAGGAGCTCTCATTCATCTCTTTATGCCCCGCCCCCTGCAACATAATATGTAGCAACGTTTTACACAGAGCAAGGATTTAAAGAGTTCATTCCAAACCGTTATGAAATTGCTACTGCAGTTTTCTGGCTTCAAGTAACTAGCCAAGCAAAAAGACTAGCAGCACAGGCTAGAAAGCAACCTCCCACCCACCTTAAATGCAGCAGGCCAACTACCAGAGTGGAACTGAACTGCTCTCCACCCCCAGCCAAGCACCAAGACTGCGGAGTTATCCAGACACACCAGTCATGTTGCAACCACTTGGCTCTCTGCAGTGCCCCAGGAATTCTGAGTGACAAAGGAGACAGTCATCTGTTCCACTGCCTAGCAATTGTGTCATTAAACAAATTGCTCCATAATGTCAGAAGAGGCATTCTTTGTGACAGCCAAGTGATAGAATTTGTCTCAATTCCAGGGAGCAGAGGCGTATGTCTGGAAACGGTGCATCTCATCCGGTATTGCAAGTTTATCCACAGAAATGCAAGGCTATAGCTGGTTATTGAGCAGAATGCACAAACATTAAAAGACTATTTAAAAAACCCATAGTTTTACCTTTTTAGCACAAGTGGATGGAAACATTAAAAAGCAAAAAGAAATATGTTGCTGTATACAGAATGAGAAATATTGGTCATCATTCTTCAGGCCAACAGCTTTTAGAGGAGGCAAATCCATTTGCCTGAAGCATTGCAACATAACAATAGTTTTAGGTTAAACACATAGGTCGTTCAGCTCAACCTGTCTGTTTCTAATAATGATGCCTCATGGAAGTATTAAACTCAGCAAATGTTTACTGAGCACCCACTCATCTCGTGAGCCATTAGACGCTATGGAATCATAGAACAAACTGGTGGCATGTATCGAGTTGAGTAATTCAGGGATGGCCTCCTAGAATAAAGCATGATCTATGTGTGCCTCAAAGGACGCACAGTCTAGGTATCTAAGGCAGAGGAAATAGCACAAACAGCAGCCAGCAAGCAGAGACATCCCTTCCATTCCATCCCTCCCCTGTGGTCTTGCTTACTCAGGTCAACATCCACATGTATAACCCACCAGACCACTGGCATCTTCACGTTCAATGCTCCTTCTCTCCACACCACCTAGGAACCCAATCCAATGTTACATGTGGACTTGACAGCTCTGGAATTTTCATCTCAAATATCCAATTCTGACTCACCTCCTCTTACCCTTCTAGTATGTTCCTCCAGCACTCTGCAACAATTCCTCTTCCTTATTTAGATCTCTAATCCATTGCTCCCATCACTGTCCACCATCACACTTTCTATCCTTTTACAAATGGCAGACTTCTACTCATCCTCGTGGTCTCTGCTTAAACAAAACTTTTTTCAGCAATATCCCTGTCCCTTTAGACTAGATGTGATCTTCCTGCTATATATATACTTTCATAATACCCTGACTTTCTCCCATCTTCAACCTCACCAATTTTCATGGTAATTACTCATGTAGTGTCTTCCCTTCTAGAAGGAACAGAAACCAAGAAGACAGGAACAATTGCCAGTCTTGTCTGTGGCTGTATACCTTGAGTGTCCAGCACATGACTGATGCTCAGCAATTATTTGCTGAATCAACGAATCAAAGGATAAAGTTCAGTTTGGCTCAGGCACAGAGAATGCTTGGAGAATTCAGGCTAGTAGTCAGGTTAGAGCCATTTTCTAAAGTATTTGGATAAGGAGATTGTGTTTATTGATCGGGTAATGAGAAGTTTTGTTTACTCATTAGGTAATGAAGCTCCTTGAATTTGATTTTTTCTCAGTAACTATTACATACTATTACAGCTAATTGTAAACATGTTTATACCTTCATTGTAGAAAATTAGAAATTTAGTGAAGTAGAAAGAGGAAAAATCACCCATTTCTACAGTACTGGTAATGTTGGATGTATTTCTTTTTCTAGACATATGTTTTACACAGTCGGAATGATGGACTGCATTTAAGCTTGGGCCCTATTTTGTTTCCTCTCAAAATTACAAACTAAGCACTTTTTTTTTCTTATAATTTAAAAACATTTTGTCAAGTTCATTAGTGGCTACCCAATTTTCTATCCAACTATTATAGTACAAACCTCTTGCCAAGAAAATGTCACAACTAGATACAGTTATTGTGATGGTTAAGATTGTGTGCCAAGTTGGCTGGGCCATGATTCTCAATGTTTACATGTGATCACCCCCATGATGGAATCTGCTGTGAGTAGCCAGTTGAAAGGGAGTTTCCTTGGGCGTGTGGCCTGCATCCGAATATAAGTGGACACTCTGGCTTTTGCTCTCTCTGGATCCTGAAGCTGCCCCCGTTCATCTGACCTCCGGTTTTAGGACTTGAGGTAGCAACTTATTTGCCAGTCTTGGGCTTAGTCAATCTTCACAGCCTGTGAGTAAGAGCCCTGCTCTCTGACCTGCCAATCTTGGGTTTGCCAGCCCCTGCAGCTACGTGTATCACGAGAAGCCTGGTCTTTTTTTTTTTTTTTAATTGTACTTTAGATGAAGGTTTACAGAACAAACTAGCTTCTCATTAAACAATTAATACACATATTGTTTTGTGATATCAGTTACCAACCCCACAACATTTCAACACTCTCCCTTCTTGACCTTGGGTTCCCTATTACCAGCTTTCCTGTCCCCTCCCGCCTTCCAGTCTCTGCCCCTGGGCTGGTGTGCCCCCTTAGTCTCATTTTGCTTTATGGGCCTGCCCAATTCTCAGCCAAAGGATGAACCTTCAGGAGTGAGCTAAAAGGGTATCTGGGGGCCATACTGTCAGGGCTAGAGAAGCCTTGTGGTCTTGCCTGCTGATCTTGGGATTCATCAATCTTTACAGCCTGTGAATAAGAGCCCTGCTCTCCAACCTGCCCATCCTGGGTTTGCCAGCTCCTGCAGCTACATGAATCAGGAGAATCCTCTATCCTGACCCACAGACTTGGGACGTTCCAGCCTCTACAATCCCGTGAGACATTTTCTTGATATAAATCTCTATATATATTTATATGCTTTACTGGTTTCACTTCTCCAGAGAACCCAGCCTAAGATAGATATTTTAATCATTTTAATTTTTGTTATTGAAAATATACCTAGTTCATGTGCATAAATCTTAACTGCATGGCTCTGTGAAATTCTACTCCTATGTAAAAAAACCACCCATATCAAGTATTTGACATTATCGGCTCCCCAAAGCCTCTCCTATGCCCTCCATCCCATAAATTAGTTTTGCCTGCTTTTGAACTTCAAAGTCTTTTTTGCCTGCCTTCTTTTGCTCAATATTATTCCTGTGAGATTCACCCATGTTGTTGTATGTAGCAATAGTTTATTCATTTTCTTTTATTTAAAGTTTTTCATTCTATGATTACACTATACTTTCTTTATCCATTCTATTGTTGAGAGACACTTGGGTTATTTACAAATAAGTTCCTATGATTAACCAGGTTTTAATACAGTCAGAATTTTACCCTAAAACACCTCCTAGTGAAATAGGTTGCAGAGATCTACTAATGAGGAGTAAGAATGATGGTTTTTTTTCCTGTGCTTGTCTCATTCAATTGTTCTGCAGCCTGTAAATAAATCACTTTCTGATGTTAGAGCTAGCCGCTCTCAATCAATTTCTGCTTATCTCTGCTTTACTTCTAGCAACTAAATGCAAAAGGAAACATTCACTTAAAAAAGAAGGCTGTCATAACAGAGTGGTGGACACCACACAGACACATAAGGTCCACAGTAAATATGCATCTTACCCAAGTTATAGCATTCTGATGATACCCTTGGCTTGGGAGACACCATGCTTTGGATCTAAGTTAACCACACTGGTTATAGAATCAGAAAAATCTGAATTTTAATCCTGGTTCAACTCCTTCTATCTGTGTGGTCCTGGTGAGCTACTTTACCTGAGCTCCTCATTTTTTAAATGGGGCTAATACACTGTTTTTTTTTTCTTTTTTTCTGGGTTAATAATATTAGCAGAAGTAAATGCATTTTTAAAGCCTGGCATGAAAAGAAGAGATTTTTAATAAATGTTATTTTTATACAAATGGTCACCAACAGTTTTAGGTTAAGAGGCCCAAATAAGTTTAAGCTGGGGTGCAACATTGCTAAATATAATCTTGAAATAAATCCCCGATAGACAAAAGAGCAGATCTGCTGCAGTACAATCAGCCCAGTCCACCTCCAGGCCTGTAGATTTATGTCAGCATCATGATTAATTATAATAAATTGCAACTACAGCAGCAATGAATTTTTGTATGTAGTTTCAGAGTGGAGAATGTCTTTGAAATTCAAATCTAATTTAATCCTTCTGATAACCATAGGGGACATATCTCACCTGCAATCATTTTATTGTATCTCAGCTCAAATTCACCCTTCATTACCTGCTCTGTCATAATGGGCTTGAACCCTTTAAACGCCTCTTTCACAGCAAGCTTAATATTAAGCATTACCAGTAGAGGGTGCTAGAGGAAGGGGTTTTGCTTCCTGCTTCTGAAGTGGTGCTGTATTGATATTCTTCTTATTTTTCCTGCATGGCAGCCAATAGCTAGCATGTGAAGGAACATTCAGTGGCACTCTGCCCAGGCCCCATCACAAGAACATGCAGCTCTTTGGTGAGCTTGCAGCCCCAGCCTCAGCCCAGTGACCACCCAGGCATAGCCCTTCCAATGTGGCTACACGTGCCCCAGGTCTTATACTATCCTGCAGATGAGCAAGCTCCTGACACCCTAATAACCTCTGTGAGCCCACCAGTACTCGGCTCCTGCAGTGCCTGTGCTTTCTCCAGGATGAGACTCCTGCAGAGCACAGTTTCTCTGATGCCTCCTTCCTGCACAGAGAGGGTTCTCTAGCTCCTGGTTCCTGAAGCACTAGGTATTTCTTTCTTTTTTTTTTTAAAAAAAAGGCTAATTATGTAGACTAAAAGTGATATCTCATTTTTGTTTCTTTGATTAATTAAAAAATCATTAATTGATCAAATATTTACTGAGCACTTACTCGGGTTTTGATCTAATCATCCCAGTCAGTAAGAATCTCACGCTCCTTATAATCTCATTGCATGTTTTTCCTAAACCTGTGTTGGTGCTTTCTAGAGTCTGGTTTGTATTATAAGTCAATTTATGCCCCACCTCATAGATTAGTCTATGAAACCTTCACAACCAAGGACCTCAAGGCAAGTACTACACCCTGCAATCGTGCACAATGTAGATACTTAGTAAATATCTCTAGTGAATCAAGATATCATAGTGGGAATGTACGATGTGCACACTTGCAAATTTTTGGCACGCTCCTCTAAAAATAAAATCTAAAACTCATGCATGCAGGAACTCCATCCTATTTATTTCTGCAGCATAATCCCTGGCATCCTTCAGAAATTTAGAATTCTCAAATATGGTGGCTGCTTGATTTCACTAACTCAGATAAGTTAATGAACTTTCCAAGAGATCTAGAAGTTAAGACCCTGTTTCTGCTGCAAATGCTAATTGGAAAAGATGCAAAATTTCACATTTCCTGTTTCTGATTGTGTTCCATTTCAAAGAAATTGTATAGTACTTAAGAGACATAGGTTGGCCGTTTTAAATTGCTTAACTTCTGCTGATTATAAATGCCAGATTCGAAATAAAAGGGTTTGGAAAATGCTATGCAGTAACAACAATCACGGAACTGTGAATCTCATTTCATCACTTCTATGTCTGCGGCTTGGTTCCCATGGGGACCAGACATCTTAAACTTGTTCGTTTTTAAAGGGAAAACAAAAAAGCACCATTCTGCATGATTCTCACATTTGTGCACACCATATGCATGGATTCAAATGTTAATGTGGCTTAATAATAGAACTGATTTTCAAATGACACTTGGTTTCCAAAAGGAAAAATAAAGCTATCTTGAAAATGTATGTGCTTTAATCTGACTGGTTAAAATATGGAGGGACTTACATTTTTATTGTACATTTTTTTTTTTTTTTTTTAATTCTTAATAATCCCAAAGAGAACCTTACATGAATAGAGCTATGTGTATGTGTGTGTCTGAGAGTCAACATCATTCAGAAAATATTTATTGAGTGCCTTCCATGTGTGGGAGCTGTGTTAGACATCTAAGTTATAGAGATTAACTGCATCAAACCTCACCATAATGTCTTGTAGGATAAGGAGACATGAAAGCGTGCGTGATATGGCAATAATGGAAGTATTCACCAGGAACAGCTGGGCCAGTGGGAGGGGAGATGATCAACTGTATTTCATGGTGTTGGGGGGAGCGATTAGGGAACACTTTGCTATCAGGGACTTAATGAGAAAGGAAAGCATCAGATTTTTGGACACAGAGGCAAAGAAAATATAAAGCTTGCTCCCACCTTTTCTTTTGTCCTTGAATTTCTTCCTTCCCGCCCTCCCCAAAGTTAGCTCTACTAGCTGCTTGGAAGAAGCCCTGGTGGCACAACGTTTAAATGATCAGCTGCTAACCAGAAGGTTGATGGTTTGAACCCACCTAGTGGTTCTGTAGGAAACCTGGGTGATGTAGCAGTTAAGTGCTATGGCTGCTAACCAAAAGGTTGGCAGTTCGAATCCACCAGGCACTCCTTGAAAACTCTACGGGGCAGTTCTACTCTGTCCTAAAGTGTCACTATGAGTCACAACTGACGCAACGGCAACGGGTTTGGTTTGGTTTTTTTTACTGGCTCCATGGAAGAAAGACCTGGTGATCTCCTTCTGTAAAGATCACAGTCTAGAAAACCCTGTGCGGCAGTTCTACTCTGTCACATAGGGTTGCTATGAGATGAAATGAGCTCCATGGCACCTAGCGACAACACTAGCTACTTGGATCATACAAATTTCATTCCTGTTCATGCCCAACTTGGGCAGGAAGAGGGCACTTTTTCTAAATTTCAGAAACCTGCCAGAGTTCTCTGAGCTTTGCCCAAAGCCTCAGAACTGAGCCAAAGGAATGACAGTGCTACAGTCTGTCAGCTCAGAATGTCCACTGAAAAACATGAGGTCCTGCTTGGCCAGCTGGCTGGCAATGTGATCCAGTACCTTCTGTAGAGCAGAGAAGGATTTCATCTCTTAACATAGAAGTAAAATAAGCCCTATGTGGAAAGCAGGCCTAGAGAATACAAGAAGAGGACTGAGTCATACCTGGGGCCTTCTAAACCAAAAAGCAAAATTCATTGCTGTCAAGTAGATTCTGACTCATAGTAAACCCAGAGGACAGGGTAAAGCTGCCCTACAGGGTTTCCAAGGAGTGGTTGGTGGATTCGAACTGCTGATCTTTTGGATACCAGCTGAGTCTTCACCACTGCACTGGTAACCATTATTAACATCACAGGCTAAAACTCTAATACACCAGTCAGATCACAGCTTTACCACAGAAGACAATTTATGGAGTTTTCTTCAATTTCCTAGGAGAATTTAACCCTTGTTCTTAGCAACTTTCAATTATCTCTATAATTGGAGAGACGGTAGCACAAATTTACCCAAACTAGACGTGAGCTTTAACTTAGGCTTACATCTGCCTTACGTTTGCTTAGACTAACAACGAACTGTGTTCAATTTCCTGAGAAAGCACAAACCTGAGATGAGTTGCCCTGAAAATGCCAAAGTGCCAGGAATAAAACCATTTGGGGAGTAAGTATTTGCAGGCAGTAAAGACTCGACTGTAATAAACTCCACGTTTCCATCACACGACCCACCCTCCATCTCTCCCCAGGTTCAGAAAGGCCCCCTTCTCTGACCGACCTTGCATCTCAATCAGGATTCCCTTCCCCAGGTGGTGAGTTCCGGATGGTTGCCATGCTAAGTGAAATCACTCTCGGGAGACAGAACATGTTCTCTTTCCTTTCACACCATACACTGTTTACAGCTTTTTCTATTTCCTGCCTTGGGACAAGAGGTTTTCAGCAAAGTTGACTGGAGCAACAAGCTTCATCAGGAAATTGCAGGTTCCCCAATGGGTTCATGGTAGGCCCTTAGAGTATAAGTTTTTCTACAGTTTTGCTTTGGAACAAGCAACAGAAGTTAGGAATAAAGGGTTTTAAATGTATAAGTAATAGCCAAAGGTGTAAGAGTACCAAACTTATTGGTATGGATTGAATTGTGTCCCCCCAAAATATGTGTTGTGAATGCTAACCCCTATAGTGTGGCTATACAACTATTCAGAAATAGAGTTTTTCTTTGTTATGTCAGTGAGGTCATTTCAGTATAGGGTGTATTTTAAGCCAATTGCTTTTGAGACATAAAAGAGCAGGTTAAGCACAGAATCAAGGAAGCAAGAAGGGGGAAGATAGATGCCAAGGAGACAAGGACCTTGCCCCAGAGCAGACAAAGACTTCCCCTAGAGCCGTGCTCTGAATTTGGACTTTTAGCCTCCTAAACTGAGAAAATAAATATCTGTTCATTAAAGCCACCTACTTGTGGTACTTCTGTTAGGGCAGCACGAGGTGACTAAGACATTCATCAAAGTAGCACCCATGAAAGCTAGGGTGGGGGGGGGTCAGGTGTTGATTTATAAGCAAATAATAGGATTTTCAACTGGAAGAAATTGCAGCTTTCTGAACTAAAGATGTTTTACTGTTTTGCTCAGAAGCAAATGACACACATATATGCCAGTATGGCCTGTGTGACTGCTTATAATTCAATATAGGAAAATAAGGGAATATAAGACTCGTGTATCAGGCCTGGTGGTACAGTGGTTAAGAGCTCAGCTGCTAACCAAAACATCGGCAGTTCAGATTCACCAGCCGCTCCTTGGAAACCCTTTGGGGCAGATCTACTCTGCTCTGTAGGATCGCTATGAGTTGGAATTGACTCAAGGACAGTGGGCTAAAGGGTGTTATCAGGTCTTTGAGGATACATTCTCAAACAATGACTCGCGACACTATTTCCCTTAGACCCCAAACTGCAGCACACATGCTCCACAGTCAGCAAGGACAGGACTTCAGAAGCTCTCCTAATTCTTCTTCTAAATCCCCACAGTTAACTCTTTACTGTGCTCCCATGGCCCTGTGTTTGTAGCAACAGCACTAATCACGTTGTTGCTGTGTCATTGAGTCGATTCCTCATAGAGTAGAACTTCCCCATAGAGTTTCCTAGGCTGTAGTCTTTACACAAGTTGGCTGCCACATCCTTCTGCCACAGAGCAGTTGTTGGGTTCGAACTGCTGACCTTTCGGTTAGTAGCCAAGCACTTAACCACTGCGCCACCAGGGCTCCCTCTAATCTTACTGTGTGTCCACTCTTCTCCCACGAGATTCTGAGCTCTTTAAGTTCAGGGACTGTGATGTTCAAGGCTTGTATAATCTTTTCCCACCATAAATGACTAATGCAATGCTCCGTAAATATTTCTTGAATCAAATATTAAAAGGCAGAAAGAGCTGGGAAGGATTTTTTTTTTTTTTTTTTTTTTTTTGCCTCCCTGGAACAATTAAAAAGGACCTTTTTTGTTTTTGTTTTTAACCCCTTGAAAATATCTACCTTGCATTTGTATAGTGGTTTACAGTTGACACCTTCTTTGCCATTTATTATTTAACTTGCTTCTTACAAGAGTACTCTGAGGTGGCCAGAGAAAGGATTATGGGGCTCAGAGAGACGAAATGAATTTCCCAGAGTCACTTGAAACAAGGTGGAACAAAAAAACAATCATTTAATTTGTAAGTACTTTCCACCATTCTTTTTACTAACCTTTGTTTTTCAACCCTAGTAGGTGTACTTATTAAACACTTGCTGTGTTTCAGAGTTTGAGCTCTGTGACATGGAGCAGGGGAGGGGAAGTAGTTAAAAATCAATAAGCCATGATCTCTTCCTCTAGAAACTGAAGGTATAGTCAGCAAGATAAAACGTACACCATCAAGGCAGAGGTGTAACTAGAGTACGGCAGGCATTGCACCCGCCCTGGGAGCATGGCCCCACTGAGCACTTTCTATTGACCCATAGGGCCACTGGTGCATCTAGGGAAAATGGGGCCTATGGCAAGCACTGAAGCTGCACCCCTGTTCCCCCATCTGACACCCTCTTTTAAATAACTTTACCATAATATCAGATCAAAAATACAAGTCAAGCTCATTAATCTTCTAATTAACACACTACTGTGTTTGAGGAATGGCGTTGGACTGTACAGGGTTAATAGGTTGGAATCAACTTGATGGCAACGAGCTTGGGTTTTTTTGCGGGGGTGGCAAGGTGGTGAAGAGCTTAGCTGCTGCTCATTGTCGCCACATACTCAGGGCTAGTGCAATATCCCAGATGCCCACTGTGTCAAGGACACACTTTTCTCACAGGCAGAAGGATACCTGGAAAAGTACAACAATAAAAACAATGAGATTTTTTAAATGAATGTTGTAAAATATTTGCTATATGTATATATATTTTATTGTGCTTTAGGTGAACGTTTACAGCTCGAGTTAATTTCATATACAAAATTTAAACACATATTGTTATGTGACATGAGTTACAATCCCTACAATGTACAGCTTGAATTACGTTGGCAGGGACACGCTTTAAGAACTGAATACATTCAGAGATGTATTTCCACAGCATGGACCCACATTCATTCTTCCAAATCACCGAATGCAGATTTGAGATCATAAAAAAAATGAAGACTTTTCTTGGAACATATTTGCTAAATTTGTAATGATAATTGAAATTACTGAAACACAATGTCAGAAATGACCAGCACTACAAAATCAGTTGCAAAAACCAAATCAAAACTACAAGAAATACTAAAAGGAATTCTCTGGTTAGAAAATCAATACTATCAGATATCGACCCAACACTAGAACACAGGACAGAGCAACCAGATATCAATCCAGGTAGGAAAACTGAAAAAATAAATCAAGATTTAAAAAAAAGGCTCAGAACAGGGAATCAGTGATGTCATTACGTAAAAGATGACAACATTAAATTAATAAAGAGGGACTAAATAAAGTAGTCATAGGTCTTCCATATGGAGAGGAAATCAAGGCGATATAGGGAGATACAAGTTAGGTTTAAACTTAGAAAAATAGGGGTAAAAAATAAGGTAATCGCAAAGGAGACTAACAATCCTACACAGCAAAATAAAATACAAGAAAAACATAAAGACTCAGCAAAAACAAAATCAACAGTGATGAAAAAGAGGAACATATGATTTACAAAGAAAAACTACTCAGCACAAAAAATTAAAGGGAAAAAAGAAACTGTCAAGAACACTCAAAAAAAGACATCAAAATGACAGCACTAAACTCATACCTATCCATGATCACACTGAATGTAAATGGACTAAATGGACCAATAAGGAGACAGAGAGTGGCAGAATGGATTAGAAAACACGATCCGTCTATATGCTGTCTACAAGAGACACATTAGACTTAAAGGCACAAACTAATACTCAAAGGATGGAAAAAAATCTATCAAATAAACAACAATCAAAAAAGAGCAGGAGTGGCAATACTAATTTCTACAAAACAGACTTCAAAGTGAAATCTACCACAAAGCATAAGGAAGGACACTATATAATGATTAAAGGGACAATATACGAGAAGGATAGTACCATATTAAATATATGCACCGAACGACAGAGCTTCAAGATACATAAAACGAACTCTAACAGCATTGAAAAGTGAGATAGACAGCTCCACAATAATAGTAGGAGACTTCAACACACCACTTTCAGTGAAGGACAGGACATCCAGAAAGAAGCTTAATAAAGACACGGAAGATCTAAATGCCACAATCAACCAACTTGACCTCGTAGACATATACAGAACACCCCACCCAACAGCACACAAGTATACTTTCTTTTCTAGTGCACATGGAACATTCTCTAGAATAGACCACATATTAAGCCACAAAGGAAGACTTAACAGAATCCAAAATATCGAAATATTACAAAGCAACTTCTCTGACCATAAAGCCAAAAAACTGGAAATCAGTAACAGAAAAAACAGGGAAAAGAAATCAAACACATGGAAACTGAACGACACCTTGCTCAAAAATGACTGGATTATAGAAGATATTAAGGACAGGATAAAGAAATTCATAGACAATGATACTGGTGATGAGTGAGCTTCTCAGCCCAAGTGGATGCTTGAGTCTATGTGGGCGACTCCTGTCTAGAGGCAAGATGAGAAGGAAGAGGGGGACAGGAACTGGCTGAATGGACACAGGAAATACCAGGTGGAGAGGAGGAGTGTGCTGTCTAATTGGGGGAAGAGCAGCTGGAAGTACATAGCAAGGTGTGTATAGCTTTTTGTACAAGAGGCTGACTTGATTTGTAAGCTTTCACCTAAAGCAAAATAAATAAATAAAAGAAACCCGAGACTTACCCTATATTCAGAACCGGTAGGAACAATTTGACCAGGCTAGCTTAGTTTGGGGCACTGTGCAAAAAAAAAATGAACATAGCAAGCCTGAGACTGCTGTCTCCAGGAGGGCCAGCTTGCCAGATTCCTATCTGGGAACTTGGCTTTTTGGGGTGTTCCCTCTGTTCTCTCAATGATATGTGCATGGGCTGAACAAACAATATGTTTTATGTGGAACGCTTGTGTTCCTTCTAGGTGTGTAGAATTTTGATAATCGCTAGGCACACACTGTCTATGTAACCACCCCTCTTCTCCCACTCCCCCAATAAAACCCTTGGGTTCTGAGTGGTTAATGGGCCTCCCTGGGCAGAAACAGCATACCTGCTACTGCAATTATTTGCTGCTGGAGAAAGAGGTGAACTGGGTGTGTTCCCTCATTGGACGGCAAGCACGTTAGAAGCCTGGGAATGGTTTTTTACAGCCTCTGCCTGTCTTTTTCCCTTGCTGAGTCTCAATAGAAAGACTCATGGGGCTCAGCTTCTAGGTGTAGTCATCACTAAGGTTTATTACAGATAGGGTCAAAAAAAAATTTTTTTTTTACACCTAGAAGCTGAGCCCCATGAGTCTTTCTATTGAATCACTGGATATGTGGGTGGTCTTGAGAATTCCCAACACAGGTAATTAAACACTCAGATGTGACTTACACACAAAGTTCAGCATGCAGTAAATTCGCACATATACAATGGCCCAGAACCAGTGCACAATATATCACATACCTCCTTAGAGTGTGAGTTAGGTCAAATTTATTTGCTTCGATCGAAGATATCTTCATCAGCAGGAGAGGAAAAGGAATGCCTCAGGGCTTTCCATACCATTGCTGAATTCCTTTATTGTTGTTAGGTGCCATCCAACAGGTTCTGAATCATAGCGACCCTCTGTACCACAGAGCAAAACTCTCCCCAGTCCTGCCTCATGCTCACAATCGTTGTTAGGCTTGAGCTCATTGTTGCAGCCGCTGTGTCAATCCATCTCCTCGAGGGTCTTCCTCTTTTCTGCTGACCCTGTATTTTACCAAGCATGATGTCTGTCTCCAGGGACTGATCCCTCCTGACAACATGTCCAAAGTATGTAAGAAGCAGTCTCCCATCCTTGCTTCTAAGGAGCAT
This sequence comes from Loxodonta africana, assembly GCF_030014295.1. NCBI lineage: Eukaryota > Metazoa > Chordata > Mammalia > Proboscidea > Elephantidae > Loxodonta > Loxodonta africana. Next base: position 22,597,205 of record NC_087342.1, on the reverse strand, counting down.
TCCGGTTGTACTTCTTCCAAAACAGATTTGTTTGTTCTTTTGGCAATCCATGGTATAGTCAATATTCTTCCCCAACACCACAATTCAAAGGTGTCAATTATTCTTCGGCCTTCCTTATTCATTGTCCAGCTTTCACATGCATATGATGCAATTGAAAATACCATGGCTTGGGTCAGGCACACCTTAGTCTTCAAGGTGACATCTTTGCTCTTCAACACTTTAAAGAGGTCCTTTGCAGCAGATTTGCCCAATGCAATGCATCTTTTGACTTCTTGACTGCTGCTTCCATGGCTGTTGACTGTGGATTCAAGTAAAATGAAATCTTCGACAACTTCAATCTTTTCTCCATTTATCACGATGTTGCTCATTGGTCCAGTTGTGAGGATTTTTGTTTTCTTTACATTGAGGTGTAATCCATACTGAAGGCTGTGGTCTTTCATCTTCATCAGTCCTCTTCACTTTCAGCAAGCTAGGCTGTGTCATCTTTATAACACAGGTTGTTAATGTGTTTTCCTCCAAACCTGATGCCCTGGTCTTCTTCATATAGTCCGGCTTCTCTGATTATTTCCTCAGCATACAGACTGAATAGGTATGATAGAAGGATACGACCCTGACAGACACCTTTCCTGACTTTAAACCAAACGGTATCCCCTTGTTCTGTTGAGTGACTGCCTATCGGTCTGTGTACCGGTTCCTCATGAGCACAATTAAGTGTTCTGGAATTACCATTCTTTGCAATGTCATCAATAATTTGTTATGATCCGAACAGTCGAATGCCTTTGCATAGTCAAAAAAAAACACAGGTAAACATCCTTCTGGTATTCTCTGCTTTCAGGCAGGATCCATCTGACATCAGCAACGATATCTCTGGTTCTACATCCTCTTCTGAATCCGGCTTGAATTTCTAGCCGTTCCCTGCCTATGTACTGCTGCGATCGCTTTCAAATGAGCTTCAGCAAAATTTTATGTATGTGATATTAATGATATCGTTCAATAATTTCCATATTCTGTTGGATCCCCTTTCTTTGGAATGGGCACAAATATGAACCTGTTGCAGTTGGCTGGCCATACAGCTGTCTTCCAAATTTCTTGGTACACACAAGTGAGCACCTCCAGGGCTGCATCCATTTTTGAAATATCTCAATTGGTATTGTCAATTCCTGGAACCGTGTTTTTCCAATGCCTTCAGTGCAGCTTAGATTTCTACCTTCAGTATCATCAGTTCTTGGTCATACGCTACCTCTTGAAATGGTTGAACATCAACCAATTCTTTGAAAAGCCTATGATTCTCTAATTCCTGAATGTCCTCTCTTTGAAAGTTGTTTCCCGGCCATACAGTACCTAGAGTTGGCCACAGGGTGGCATCAGAGTTTTACTTTAACCAGAACGTGAGCCGCACGTGTGAGACTCCTAAAGCGCAAACTGAAGGGAAAACTATGTAAGATGGGTTGAAATTACCTTAAGTAAGCTTTTTTTAAAAGCAGTTAGCTGCCTTGGGCATGCTGTGTCAGGAACACAGCTACATCCACAGAGATGTTTTTTGTTTTGTTTTATATGATTGTAAATTCATAGAAACAGAAGCTGAAAAGGCCCTTGATGATTATCTAGTTCAGCTTTCTTTTTTGCAAAAATAGAACGTTATACATAAGAAGAACTACTGTATGGCCAATGCCTCACTGCTGGGTAATGGCAGAGCCCAAACTAGGAAACAAGTCTTCTGACTCCCAGGCCAATATTCTGGACTTAACCCATAGCAAAACTTCCTCAGAAAATGCATTTGTGCTGAAAACCTAGAAGAGTTCACAGGAAGCTTTCTGTCTTCCGTCTACTGGCTTTTTGGGTTCACCTTGGGTAGAATTCTAGCTTTCCATGAGGGAGGCATGGGATGAGCCCCAGCCAACACACTTCATGCGCAGCTAATACCTGTCTGTCCGTGGAGGCTTGCCTGTTGCTCTGATGGTAAACAGGTTTTAGTGGAACTTCCAGACTAAGACAGGCAAGCAAGAAAGGCCTGGAGATTTCCTTCTAAAACCCAACCAGTAAAAACCCTATGGATCTCAATGCTCCCATCCGCAACCAACCATGGGGATGGCACAGGAAGTACAGCATTTTGTTCCATTGAGCGTGAAGTTGCCACGAGTAGGGGGCAATGACAGCAGTAACAAGGACACCAAACGCTCGTGACCCGCTCTGCAGAATGGGTGAACCCTGACAGACAGTCAAGTAGCCCCTTTTTATATGAGTATAAGGAAACGTGGAGTCTTATGACTAAAGAGGTCAATATTTCCTGTCTGATGGGTTTAAGGACAATCTTATCTTTTTAAACCTTTTCTCTTAAGCTAATTTTGGACTTACAGAAAAGTTAAAAAATAGTCTAGAGAGTTCCATACACTTGTCATCTAGCCTCCCCTAGGGTTAATAGCTTACACAACCATAGCACAATTATCCAAACCAGTAAATTGACACTGGTACCATACCAATAACTAAACTACGGACCTTATTCGAATTTCACCCATTTTTCTACTAATATCCTTTTTCTATTCCAGAATCCTAACCAGGGCTCCAAATTTCTTAGTTGTTATTTCTCCTTAATCTCCTCCAGTCTGTAACTTTTCTTCAATCCTTCCTTTCTTCCATGATCATGGCACTTTTGAAGAGCAAAAACACAAAAACCAAACCTCGGGCCATGGAGTCGATTCCAACGCATGGCAGCCCCATGTGTGCAAAGTAGAAGACCTACATATGGTTTTCAAGGCTGTGACCTTATGGAAGCAAGATCTCCTGGACTTTCTTCCTAGGTGCCTCTAGGTTGGGTTCGAACCATCAATCTTTTGGTTAGTAGTTGAATGCTTAACCGTTTGCAGCACCCAGGGATTCCTTTTTGAAGAGTATTGATCAGTTATTTTGTCGACTGTCTCGCAGTCTAGATTCGTCTGAGGTTTTCTCTTGATTAGAATTTGATTACATGTTTTTTGGAAGGAATACCACAGAAATAATGTTGTGTCATTCTCAGTACAGCATATCAAAGTGTTCATGATGCCAATATCTTATCACTAGTGATATTACCTTTGACCACTTGGCTAAGGTGACATCTTCCAGGTTTCTCCATAGTAAAGTGACTATGTCTCCATTTGTAGTTAATAAGTATCTGGGAAAGATACTTTGAGACTATATAAATATTCTGTGTCTCCTCAAACACTTGCCCGGTGAGTCTGGCATCCATTGCACATCTTGCCTGCAGCAATTATTACCATGGGGTTTGCCTAATGGCGATTTTTCTATTTCCCTCTTCCACATTCATTCATTGGAATTCATCTGTAAGGAACAGTGATTCCTTCTCCCTCATTTATTTATTGATTGATTCAATCACTTATTTAAGTCAGTATAGACTCATGGATACTTATTTTATTATTCAACTCTGGCCATTAAGTGCTCCTTCAAGTTGGCTCCTGTGTTTTTTTGACAAGTCCTCACCTTTTTTTGAGAACTTCCCTTTTTTTGGTACCAAAAGATATTCTGGGCTCATATTGTATTTTGCCCTCCCCACCCCTTGAATCAAACACTTCTCCAATGTGCCCTGGTTCCATTTCTTGGAGAATACTGTTTAGAAACTATGATCTGGACCCTAGGTGTGCTCATTGCAGCTGGGCTGTCATTGTTTCTAGACCCTCTCAGTCAGTAGATCTAGGAAATACATGTATATTTACTAACACATGCATATACAGACATCTATATTTCTTCATCTCTATATATATTAGGGGAAACCCTGGTGGTGTAATGATTAAGTGCTATGGCGCTCCTTGGAAACTCTATAGGGCAGTTCTACTCCACCCTATAGGGTTGCTATGAGTCGGAATCGACTCAACAGCAGTAGGTTTGGGTTTTTTTGGTTATATATATTAGGCACCTTCCTGAGCAGTGCAAGTTAAGTGTTCAACTACTAATTGAAAGGTTGGTACTTCAAATCCACCTAGAAGTACCTTGGAAGAAAGGCCTGGTGATCTACTCCCAAAAGGTCACAGCCTTGAAAACCATATGCAGCAGTTTTACTCTGCAACACGTGGGGTCACCATGAGTCAGAATTGATCCAACACCAACTGGTTATTGGATGTGTGTATATACACACACACACAGACACACACACACACACGAGCCCTGGTGGAGCAGTGGTTAAGAGCTTGGCTGCTAACCAAAAAGTTGGCAGTTCAAATCCACCTTGGAAACCCTGTAGGACAGTTCCACTCTCCTATAGAATCGCTATGAGTTGGAATTGACTCAAAGGCAATGGGTATGGGAATAGAACCATGTACAATAAACTGAAGAGTATAACTCATTCAAATTTCCTCACTCGGGGTAAAAATAAAAATTGGCAATGTATAAGATCCCAGTGAAGTAATCAAAGGGAGATAATAACTCATGTACCTTGAACATAAAAGATTTCAGTTGCATTGATTTTATTGTTATTCAAAGCCTCGAGGAGCTAAAGGGTAAGAGAGATTTTTAAAAATTCAGCACCGAAAACACTGTAACTGAAAATGGCAGGTGTTAATTTATAAACGCATTATTATCCTTTGAAAATCCAACATTAAATTTATTAGATACATTGTTATAAAGTTGGAGATTGAGGACTATCATGGACGTTCATCACAGCAGGGAGCAGCTATTCCCCCTCCAGGCTCTAGAAAGTCAGCTTCCGTCCATAAGGGAAAACTAGCCACCTCTTCATGCCCCGTGTTCATTTTACTCCAGCCACACTAGCCTCTTCTCTAGCCTTTGGACAAAGCAGTCTATTATCTTTGCACCTTTGCTCCAGCTGACCCTTCTGTCTGGACTCCGCCTACTTCATATTTTCACATCACTGGCTTCTCATCAGGAAACCCTGGTGATGTAGTGGTTAAGTGCTACGGCTGCTAACCAAAGGGTCGGCAGTTCTAATCCACCAGCCGCTCCTTGGGAACTCTATGGGGCAGTTTTACTCTGTCCTATAGGGTTGCCGTGAGTCAGAATCAACTCTATGGCAATGGGTTTTTATGCTGTTATAATTTGTTTTCTATTTCCTGTATTTGATTTTACCATGATTATCGCCACTCTCTCCCTACTACAGCACATGCCCCTTGAAGCCCTATTCACTGTCAGGACCAAGAGCTTTAAAGGAGCCCTGGTGGCGTAATAGTTAAGCGCACAGCTGCTAACTGGAAAGTTGGCAGTGTGGCAGTTCAAACCCACCCAGAGGCTATGTGGGAGAAAGACCTGGCGATCTGTTCCTGTAATGGTTACAGCCTAGAAGACCCTAAGGGGCAGTTCTACTCTGCCTCATGGAGTCACTATGAGTTGAAATCAACTTGGTGGCACCTACCAACAACCACCAAGAGTGGTGCCTGCCAAGTATTAGGTGCTCCATAAACACCATGCTCAGGTTGCAAGATGTGCTTCCCAGGGAATGTTTCACTCAGAAGCAGTTTTCATCCCAGGGACAGAGTTGTCCTGAGTACCTGCCTTTGATCCTATCTTCACGAGCCAGGCTGTGGCGTAACTAGTGCAACTGACACCCAGACAAGATTATTTTTAAATACCTCTCTCCTATATATAACAAGGAAACCTTGGTGGTGTAGTGGTGAAGTGCTATGGCTGCTAACCAAAAGGTCGGCAGTTTGGATCATCAGGCACTCCTTGGAAACTCTATGGGGCAGTTCTACTCTGTCCTATAGGGTCACTATGAGTCAGAATCAACTCAACAGCAATGGGTTTGTTTTTTTGGTTTATATATAACAAAGAAGCCCTGGCTGCATTGTGGTTAAAGTGTTCAGCTGCTAACCAAAAGGTCTTTAGCTCGAGCCCACCAGCTGCTCTGCAGGAGAAAGATGTGGCAGTCTGCTTCCTTAAAGACTGACACAGCCTTGGAAATCCAATGGGGCAGTTCTACTCTGTCCTATAGGGTCACTATGAGTAGGATTTGACTCGACAGCAGTGGGTTTTATACATAACAAAATTATTTTCAGTAGTAATAATAGCCTGAAAAATATTTGAAAGAGTGAAAAATTTATTTTATTGAACCCATATATAATTAAGCTAGGAAAATATAAAAACAATAATCAGAAATGAAATAGTTACATGAATGTATTTTTTAGAAAAGAGGGCAAATGTATACCATGGTTTGTATTCTGTTTCACTGGTTTGAATTTTTAACACAAAAACTCCAAGTGGTCACCAGGACTGACAGAATCGAGGTGACTTACATTGTTTCTTCGTCTTTATAAACCTGAATTAGTATTGTTTATTTAAATCTACTATTTAAATTCAGTAACAGGTAGACGTGAACTGTGCCCAAAGTAGCCTGGGATAATTCTGAGTCATTACTAACTTATCCTCAAGGGGCATGTATGCAGCTGAGTTTGCACGCACTGACGGTTGACTATCTAACTGGCAGATTTCCAAAGTTCCATGTAGAATACTATATTTTAAAGGAGAAGTACTTTTAAAATAGGTCCCTGGGTGGTGCAAACCATTTGCACTCAACTACTAACCTAAAAAAAAAAAATTATATTTTTATTTACTAACCTAAAGGCTGGTGCTCTGAACCCATCCAGCACCACCACAGAAGAAAGGCTTGGAGATCTGCTTCCTTTAAGAATACAATCAAGTTCAGGGGACATCTACGTCAATTGGCATAATAATATCTATTAAGAAAACATTCCGCATTCCACTTTGGAGAGTGGCATCTGGGGTCTTAAACGTTAGCAAGCAGCCATCTAAGATGCATCAATTGGTCTCAACCCACCTGGCTCAAAGGAGAATGAACACCAAAGGACACAAGGCGATTATGAGCCCAAGAGACAGAAAGGGCCACAGGAACCAGAAACTACATCATCCTGAGACCAGAAGAACTAGATGGTGCCCGGCTACAACTGATGACTGCCCTGACAGGGAACAGAGAACCCCTGAGGGAGCAGGAGAGCAGTGGGATGCAGACTCCAAGTTCTCATAAGACCAGACTTAATGGTCTGACTGAGACTAGAAGGACCCCAGTGGTCATGGCCCCCAGATCTTCTCTTGGCCAGGACAGGAACCATTCCCGAAGCCAACTCTTCAGACATGGATTGGACTGGACAATGGGTTGGAGAGGGATGCTGGTGAGGAGTGAGCTTCTTGGATCAGGTGGACACTTGAGACTATGTTGGCATCTCCTGCCTGGAGGGGAGATGAGAGGCTGGAGGGGGTTAGGAGCTGGCGAAATGGACACGAAAAGACAGAGTGGAGGGAGGGAGTGGACTGTCTCATTATGGGGAGAGCAATTGGGAGTGTGTAGCAAGGTGTATATGGGTTTTTGTGTGAGAGACTGACTTGATTTTTAAACTTTCACTTAAAGCACAACAAAAATTATTTTTTAAAAAAGGAATGCAACCAAGAAAACTCTATGGAGCTTGGTTCTCCTCTGTAACACATTTGGTGGCCACAACTTGGAATTGACTTGATGGTGACAGGTTAATTTTAAAACGTGCTAATTTCAAGCTTACATATATATTCCTAAAACTTCACAGCAAGCAACCGTAGCAAACTCTTTTTTAGGGGCAGACTATGTTATCACTAACAGTTTTTAGAATTGCCTGTGCTTGGTGGTAATAAAAAACATATGGATTTTATTTGGTTTTATTAATGTTCTTAAATCCTCTATTCACGTTGCAACCCCTTATTGCCAGTACCGATATGGACCCCTCATCACCCTCTCTTGGTACATCATTGTGTAGTCTCAAATACTTCAAATAAAACTTAATATTTCCTTTGATAACATGTTCCCTTTCACATAGAACCTGGACACCGCTCCATGTTGTTACCTGGTGTTTTCTCCCTCTGATTTCTACCATCTCTTAGAATCCAAAGGTCCCCAGAAGGTCACAGCTCAAGACCCTCCAAAATAAAAGTTCAAAGACTTAAAAATCTTCCAGACATTCCAAAATGACCAATAAACTAAGATTCCTAAAAAATATCCAGCTGTTTCAAAGAGGAAAGAGGAGAACCGGGAAAGAGAGAACAATGAACACTCTCTTTACTCCAGGAAGGAGAACGAGATCATTTTCTATCTCTCTCTCCTTCTTGCTCTCACCTGCTTGGCTCCTCAGTCCTGAATCCTCACCTCTCTCTGCTATGTGTCCTCCATCCTGCCAAAAACAAAAAAACCAAACCCGTTGCCTTTGAGTCAATTGCAACTCACGACGACCCTATAGAACAGAGTAGAACTGCACGATAGGGTTTTCAAGGAGTACGTGGTGGATTCGAACTGCCAACCTTTTGATTAGCAGCCATAACTCTTAACCACTATGCCACCAGGGTTTCTTCCATCCTACCAAACCAAAAACCAAACCCACTGCCGTCGAGTCGATTCCGTCTCATAGATTCCGACTCATAGTAACCCTTTAGAACAGAGTAGAACTCTCCCATAGAGTTTCCAAAAAGCACCTGGTGGATTTGAACTGCTGAGCTTTTGGTTAGCAGCCATAGCTCTTAACCACTATGCCACCAGGGTTTCCGCCATCCTACGAGGGATGTTGAACACAAACAAGCAAAGCCTATGTCTCTATGAGTTCGAGTTTGTACTTGCTATTACCACTACATACCTGGTACTTCCAAACCATAAATTAAATTACCTGCCTACGTATTTCCTGTTCACTGCTCAAAAATTCTGCTCGGGTATCACCTGCTCCACAAAGTCTCTTCTGATCTTTACTCCTGCCCTCTCATGCCAGCCACCAGAGGGATTTAACTATTTTCTCTTCTGTGCTATTTGTGTACAAGAAGACACTTTTCCAAGTTGCATGCTTTTCACTCTATTTACTGAGATCTCTTTCAGGGCATGGCCTTTCGATTTACTCATAATTGTCACCTGAACTCTTAATACGTGTTCAATAAATGAGTTAATGTTTGTCAGGAGAACTGAGGAAATGGAGGATGTTCCATTTGGGGCCAAGTGTCACTTGGCCCACCACTGCTTGGCAGTAGAGAGAAATTCCCAACCATACCTCGCCCTTCGAATCAGAAATGTTTGACTTACTCAATGTTAGGAAGGACTGAGCCATTGGTCTACGTATGCCTTGGCTGATTTATTCTGCTGCCTACTTCTCACATGTTTTCTAGACCAGGTAACTTTTCTCAAAATCCCTTATCCTGAGCTGATGATTCGTCTACTCCAACCACACTGGCCTCTCCTCTAGCCTTTGGACGAAGCAGTCTATTATCTTTGCACCTTTGCTCCAGCTGACCCTTCTGTCTGGATTCCGCTTCCTTCATATTTTCACATCACTGGCCTCTCATCAAGCAGCACCTCCCCAAAGACATTGTGAAGGCATGCGATCATCAAAGGCTGCACACATGGGCGATGATTCCAGGAAAATGAATCCAGACGTGACATAAGGTAAGCGGACTACACTCTATCTAAATCCCATCTACTCTGAAGAAAAGTAATAATAAAAGTAATAATAGTGATTATTATTTACCAATATATTGTTTTTCAAACACATACCAAATGAAGATAGTTTGGCTGATTGCTCTCAATCTGTTGTTTCTTCCCTATAACAGGATTATACATCTTTATCCACTCTCATGTGACTTGTCATACATTCAGGGGCAAAAGGACACACATCTCCACCTCACAGATTTGGGACTTAGCCATGTGACATGCTTTGATCAAGAGAATTGCCAGCAGGTATTTACCATGCTTGGAAACGCTGGTGGTGTAGTGGTTAAGTGTTAGATTAAGCAGAAGATTTAACTGTACAGTAATTGAGTAGTTGGGCTCAAGCTTTCTTGCTTTTGCCTTCCACCATGAGAATACACATCTCAGGTAAGGACTTCTCCTTCAGGATGGGTTCCAGAAGGAAAAGACACATGGAACACAGCCATACTAACTAATCCCAGCTGATGTGTAGCCCTCGTAGAAAATGAGTATACATTAAAATTTTATTGTTATAAGCCACGGAGTTTTGTGGTTGTTTTTTACCCAGCACACAGAAAAAAGCCTGGCAAAAACATAGGGTAAATTATTGAAAACTTATTTTTTTTTTAATTTAAGGGCAGGAAACACATAATATTTGTGTTTTTATAATCTGGCTCACACACAGGATAAATATTTCTTAAAATGAATACAACTCTGCAATAAGGTAAAACAGGTTTTGTTTAATTATTTAGAAATTAAAGCTTTAAAATTAATTCTCCTTTGTGGATTCAACATCTGTTGTTTTCGCCAGCTCAGAATCTCTTCCCCTACATCCAGTAATGACATCCATCTGTTGTTAGGGGCAATTGATCCTTCTCCAGTCCAAGTGATTCTTATAAAGTTTGTACTCTCAGGACTCTGGCCTCCCAGGCCACAGTACTAGACACATAAACCAGACTTAGCGAATCATGTCATTGTTATAGTTAGCTGCCATCCAGTTGGACCCTGGCTCATGGGTGACCCCACGCACAACAGGACAAAATGCCACCCAGTCCTTTACTGTCCTGTGATTGCAGAAAGGACTGTTGAGATCCATAGGGTTTTCACTGACTTTTTTAAATAAATCAAGTTTTTCTGCGTAGACTATCTGCCATGGATTGAACTGCCCACCCCCCCCAAATATCTGTCAGCTTGGCTAGGTCATGATTCCCAGTAGTGTATGATTGTCTACCATTTTCTCAACTGATGTGATTTCCCTACGTGTTGTAAATCCTATCACTCTGATGTAATAAGATGGATTAGTGGCAGTTATATTGATGAGATCTACAAGATTAGATAGTGTCTTAAGCCAATCTCTTTTGAGATATAAAAGAGAAAAGTGAGCAGAGAGACATGGGAACCTCATACTACCCAGAAAGCAGCACCAAGAGCAGAGCCTGTCCTTTGGATCCAGGGCTCCTGTGTAGAGAATCTCCTAGTTCAGGGGAAGATTGATGACAAGGATCTTCCTTCAGAACCAACAGAGAAAGCCTCCCCTGGTGCTGATGCCTTGAATATGGACCTGTAGCCTACTAGGCTGTGAGAGAATACATTTCTCTTTGTTAAAGCCACCCACTTGTGGGATTTCTGTTATAGCAGCACTAGGTGACTAAAACGCCGTCCTTAGCCTGGAAGCTTTGCTGAAACCAGTTCAGCATCATAACAACACAAAGCCTTCTCTGACAGCTGAATGATGGCTGCATATGAGGTGAGCTGGCCAGGCTGGCCAATCATAGCAAAGTATTTTCTCTGTTACAGTGACTGTTGTATGGGACGGGCACATGACCCCGCATGACAGAGTCCTTTCTTGAATTTGCATATACTGAAGTGGTTGGAGAAAAACCTCATCTTTTTTTCTGGGTTCACACCACAGCCAACTTAAGCCCTGCGCAAAGAGCATGAAGAAAAAAGAAGCAAAACGAACACAGGGAGAGAGCAGCTGAGGGGAGAGAATGTTCTCAGGGCTCTTGAGTCCCTTGTCCTGTCCCTGAAATTCCTAATCTAACCTCATACATGCAGCTCTTCCTTTCTATGAGCAATCCCGGTGTCCTTCTAAAAATCCCCTCTTTACTTAAAAGCAAATCCAAATTCTGTTCTGTCTGCAAGTGTAGCTCAGGGAATGCTCTCTAACAAAACTTGAATTAAGGTAGCTTTCTACCACTGGTTTTACAGACAACAACAGAGCAAAACATTAAACGTGTCCAATACAAAAACCTGGTTTATAAAACATGATGGTCTGTGAGCCTGCTGCAGAACCCTCAATCAGTGGTCTGTTCTAGCTCTGAATGAGTAAGGATTGAGGACGCTTGTTCGTGGGCATTTCCAGAGCTTTCACTCACATCCAGAGCAGACCCATTCCCCTCAATCTCTTACTTGAATATTGGGATACAGAAGGCTGAAAAAGTTAGTTATGCACTATAATGGATTGAATTGTATCCCCCCAAAATATGTATCAACTTGGTTAGGCCATGATTCCCAGTATTGTGTGGTTGTCCTCCATTTTGTGATTGTAATTTTATGTTAAAGAGGGTTAGGGTAGAATTGTAACACCCTTACCAAGGTCACATCCCTGATCCAATGTAAAGGGAGTTTCCCTGGGGTGTGGCCTGCACCACTTTTTATCTTACAAGAGGTAAAAGGAAAGGGAAGTAAGCAGAGGGGAGACCTCATACCACCAAGAAAGCAGTGCTGGAGCAGAGCATGTGCTTTGGACCTGGGGTTTCCACGCAGAGAGGCTCCTAGTCAAGGGGAAGATTGATGAGAAGGACCTTTCTCCAGAGCCAACAGAGGGAAAAAGCCTTCCCCTGGAGCTGACGCCCTGAGTTTGTACTTCTAGCCTAATAGACTGTGAGAGAACAAATTTCCCTTTGTTAAAGCCATCCACATGTGGTATGTCTGTTATAGCAGCACTAGATGACTAAGACATGTACTTATTTATTGCACAACGTGTGTAGGTGTCAATGACGTATAAAAGGATGCACTTAGCCCATGATTGTAAACTTTAGAGGACCTGCCATTAACAGCTCACTCCTGGTTTCCAGTTCCAGAAACACTGAATTAAAAGCAGAAAATAAGAGGAGAGCACAAATCCCAAGATGTTCCTACCCACTGATGGCAGTGTCGTAAAGCTAAACTAAACAGAAAAAGTCAAAGCCCCAAAATGATTACGAATTACGCTATCATTGGAAGAGACTCATTTCTCTAAATTCAATCTCCTTGTTTCATGTTTTTAATGACAAAGGAATTGAAAGATTAGAACTCATCGCAGAAGCTGTTCTTTTGACGGAGAAGTTTAGAGGGACAGAACACAGCTTTTGTGAGTCTGAAATATGCTCTTGACTGAATAGCCAGAAAACTTCCATCCAGAACTGCATGAAGTGTAAGGTTAAAATTGTTAAAAGAGAGAGAGAGTTGAAGAGATAAAATGCTGCTGAAAACTAGCCCAGGTAATTCAGCAAATTATACTACAGCCTATGAGTGCCCCAAAATATTGTCAACTGACAGAGAAACGGGATTATTTTATCTTCACGAGAGCCTGAAGCTCAAGGTGGTGTGATACAAAATACTGAGCATTGAGACAGGTATTATATACAGGTAGTCCCCGGGTTACAAGAGAGATCCATTCCTAACTGTGTCTTTAAGCATTTGTAGAGAAGTCGGAACAGGTGCATATGATTCTTATTTAGCCTTATTTTAGTGCAAGAAAAGGAGCTAACCAAAAGGTCAATGGTTCGAATCCACCAGCACTCCATGGGAGAATGATGTGGCAATCTGCTTCTGTAAAGATTTACAGGCTTGAAAATCCTACGGGGCAGTTCTACTCTGTCCTATAAGGTCACTATGAATTGGAATCTACTCGACAGCAGTGGGTTTGGGTTTTTAGTGCAAGAAAAGGTTAGAAGCTTTTTCAATGATTTAAACACTGCACATGCAGCAAGTGAAGTGGATTGTAAAGAAGAATTTGTTGCAAGTTGGGGTTGGTCCAATTATTTCAAAGTGAGAGCAAGTTTATATAACATTAAAGGGCAAGTACAAGTTGTCTGTAAGTTGGATGTTTGTAAGCAGGGGACTGCCTGTAGTAAATGTTCTCTACCTCCTTAAACTACCCAAGGTCACTCAACTGGATGAAGGCCTTCCAAGAATGGCCTAATCTTTGGTATAGGGGCTCACACATGAGGTTCTATACTTTAAAATGGAGGAAAATATAAAAATAATTATATTAACAAATTTTCTTATTAATAACAAATTTTTGAAGCTTCATTCTGTATCTGTTTATCTAATAGGCTCAATGACTACCTCATCTATTCCTCATAGCAAACGATGAGGAAAAATTATCTTTGCTTTAGCAACTTAAAATAAACATGGAGCTCTGAGGTACCCAATGAATAAGTGGTAGAATTTGATATGAACCCAGGTTGTCTGATTCCAAAGATGGATTCTCACCACCACTCTGCATTACTCCTGATGAATTACTCACGGGAACTCACTTGATAGATATTTGATGAATGAATCAAGGTGTTACCAGAATAAGGTTCTTGCCTCTCACTGGTCAAGAATGAGCAGGTAAGGCATGAAGAGTTTTCCACATGAGCAAAGCTTTATTGAAGAGGCTTGCAAGAGGGGACAAGGAGGGCCTAAAGCAACGCTTACCCCCATCTCACAGAACAAAGGACTTGCCTGGGCTTTTAAAAGTTCTTGGGCTGGAAAAATTCATGTTTATTCATAGGCATAGGTGGGGATATGTTAACTACAGTGTGCGCACAGCAGCTTTCTAAGATGGCTCCTGTCCCAGAGGCCTCTGGGATTCGTAGCAGGACTTATTATGGGGTGTCACTCCTGCAGAGTCCCTTGCTCCCCAAGTTTGACTCCCAGCTGCTGCTGCTGCACCTCACTGTCCCTGGTGGAAAGTCACACAGCGGTCACAGGTGGATGTTCTGCACATGTCCTTGGGGCTGGTTTTCTCCAGCTGCTTCTGTAAGACAACTTTAAAGAAGTTTGCAGGCTATTTTCTGATACCCTGCCCCACTGTTCTGGGGAATGGCTTTGTTTCTGCACCCTGGCCCATTTCCTGTACTTTGCAGATTTGGGGGGCCCTCTGTTCCCTGTCTTAAAGGCATTAAGTGTAAATTCCTCAAAGCCATTTGCAATATACCCCTACCTATTGTTTTGCTATTAATTCCCACTGTGACCTTCCACAGACTTATTGCCACAAGTGATAAGAGCTGGATCATGTGAAAGAGCTGGAAAGAAGCTTAATGTTTAGGATCTGAATACAGAGAAGTAAGGTGACCTTCTCAAGGTGACTCACTGAGGACTGTGCCTGGAGAAGGACCAAGCAGTCTGATTTTGCTAAAGAGAACCTCCAGGAACCTAGTGACAGTAAAAATGGGAAGACTGAGTATAGCCAAATTGCAAACAGACTTGCATGATCTTTACTCTGAAGGCAATGAAGGTTACTGAATGGAGGAGTAACATGATTGAAGCCATATATTACTAAGTGTCCAGTAAGTCCTTCTGAATGATTGAGGTCTGTGTTCATGTGGATCCCAAAAGGAAACAGAGGGAACTCTTAAATTAGGATAATATGAGGAGGATTTACTCACAGGGACTACATACAGAAGAGAGAGCAAAATATAGGGAAACCACAAGGAGAAGGCAGGAACCCAACCCATTGCCATTGAGTTGAGTCTGACTCATAATGACCCCAAAAGACAGAGTAGAACTGCCTCACAGAGTTTTCAAGGCTGTAATATTTACAGAAGCAGACTGCCACATCTTTCTCCCAGAGAAGACAGGAACCCAGGGATAGTACTCGCAAGATGTACCAGCCTAAAGGGAGAAGAAGAGGAAACGTTACCCAAACCTGAAGGAGAGAAAGTTATACATCATGGACTACTCAAAAAAAAAGTAGTGACATTCTGTCAGGGGACACAGCCAACCAGAGGTAGCCTCACAGAAAAGGAACCAGAGGACTAAATACCCTGACCTCTCTCCTCTCTCCCTTAGATCTTCTGCCAGGGCTCATCATTGGACAAACCCAATAGGATGCCAGAGTGCTCATAGGCCCATTGAGGGACAGAGCAGAAGTAGGAGCATGGAAAGGGGATCTGGGCTCGAATAGAAGATATTTGGCTTAAAATCTTTCAAATAATGAAGAAAATTCTATTGCAATATAGTCTACAACAATTTTCAGCTATCTGTATTAATAGATACAAAAAGTGAACAATGATAGAATATCTGATGTTACTAGTAGTGTACAAGTGAATTTTATTCCCAATGATTACATAACATAATTATATTCATTTTTAATTATCAACTCATTTATATTGTAGCTCAATATGCCAGTTATTAAGACTCATGGAGAGGGAAAGAGTTAAAACTGGCTCAAAAGCAAACACGAGGCAATTTGATCTAGCGTGAAAAATTAGCTAACAATTATTATAGTAGATAATTTTCCATGGATAATTAAGAATCATATTGATATTAGTAGTTGAATATGCTTATTGATCAATTATACCATTCAAGTTAATGAAATAATAGAAATCTTCCATATTCTGTTTATGTTCGACCCCTCCTAATCAGGAGGTAAGGTATACTCTGTATCATTTAATTAGATACTCAATTCAATTTCCCAGATATTGCTTTTGCACATGGGCACCCATATGTTACATTTTCATGCCAGTGATAAGCACACTGGTTTGTGAACAATGCTGGCCAAGTTCTATACTGAACTCTACTAAGAACAGATAAAATTAAAACAAGCTTGGTAGGCAGTAGGCCTGTGATCAGGTCCCATTTCATCCCTCAAAGTTTGGACAAATCTTTTGACCATTTTAAGCTAATATGTTTGCCCTACCTCACCTCATATAGAAAATACATATTGAACACTTATTATTTTCCAAGCAGACCATTTTTCTCCCTTTCTTATCACAATAACCCAAGAAGTAGGTACCACTCTTACCCTCATTTTACAGCTAAGTAAACTGAGTCTTATTAGGTTCTGTAATTTATCTGTAGTCTTGTTGCTAGCAAATGATAAAGCTAGGATTTGAACCCAGACCCTGGCCTGACTTCAATATTATACTGATACTATACAGTCCCTTATCCCATAATAGTATTTTGGGTTCAAATGAAAATAAATATTAGAATACTGTATAAAGATAATGTGTTATAACAATGCAAGGATTTTTGTTTGATATATTCTGACATCTACCACCAGTCTCTAAATACAACTTTTCAAAGGGTGTATTCTAGTTCACTCTTCACATAAATATCTTTATCACCTATTATGGTTTTCA
Source organism: Loxodonta africana (assembly GCF_030014295.1). NCBI lineage: Eukaryota > Metazoa > Chordata > Mammalia > Proboscidea > Elephantidae > Loxodonta > Loxodonta africana. The sequence continues at coordinate 22,580,441 of NC_087342.1, read as the reverse complement.
GCCTTCCTGTGATTGAGGCAAAAGTTTTAATTACTAGATTCTGGACAGCATGCTTGAAGTAATTAAAAGGTAACCCTGGCTGAAAGAAAAGGCAAGCTTAGAAAATTGGAAAAAAAAAAAACTATCGTTTCCACAATGATCAGAATATTTATTTAGTTGTTGCTCTCAGGGTTGTTACTATTTCAGAGTAACTGCTCATTTGCATAAACTTAAAAGGAACATTTTTTTTTCATGTTCCAATAAACATGCAACATTTCTTTGGTGTTGTTTTGATATTACGTGGTTTTTTACTTCTTACTACAAATTTTCTGCACTGAGAAGCTGCGCAGCCCAGTGTTCTATAGGACAGATATTACTAAAACAGAATAAATCCCTGGTTGTATACCTTAATCAAAATACGGGAGCCCACTAGAAGCAGGCTGTTTGAAAAACACTGTCCAGCATCACACAGATGCGTGTTCTCCTCCGTAGCTAGGTTCTCTTTCTAGTTCCTCTTTTGATGGAGACAGGGAATTCATTTCCTTTTGAACAGGCTTATGCCTGGGCCTCCCTTTTTTTCTCCTTACCAGCTTCTGAAGGGAAATATTCTACTTCCAAATCTCCTTCAAGGCCACAGGAGATGACACTGGTGCAGTCCATATTCAGAGCACAATCCCACCATCTTACCAGCAGGCAGCAACAACCTTCTCAAGAAGTAGACCATAGGATGCTACCCAGGCAGATGCCTTCCTGCCCAAAGTTCCATTCTCCAGTATTCAATGCCTGGAGATCAGGTGTCATTGTAGTATGTGACCCAGTTAAACTCACACAAAGTCTTAGTAACATAGATTTAATCAAATTCTTTATTTTAGTTCTCCAACCCAAATAATAACAATATAAAAAAAAATGGGAGACATTGAGCATCATCTAGTTTCTCTTTCACCAAAGTAAAAGAAAAAAAAGTCTACAAACTCCTCTGTCTCCCCCTAAATGAAACAAAACATACAAACACATACCACTTACTCCTGTATGATGGATGTGAGTAAGATGGGGAGAAAAATAGAAGAATGACTTTTTAACCTGCTCTGTTTAAATGAAATCATGTTTTATGTTCTCATTATCATGCTGCCTGATTCATTCAGTCCATTTTAATTTGAGTGCCTCCTCTATACCCAATTCTGGGGATTGAAAATTTTAAATAAAGGTCCCCATCCTCCAGAATATTAAAGTACCTAATATTTAGAAAATGATTAAAGTGTTAGATGGGCTAGGCTAAATAATAAAATTTGTGTATGATAAAGATCCTAAATACTACAGCATAAAAATTTAGGAATGTATTATAGCCTAGAGTATTGAAGGGTTTGTGGCATAAGTACGAGCCAGCCAAGATTTGGAAGACAGATAGAATCTGGATTAGGGAAGAAAAGGGAGAAGGATGTCATCAATGATCATGCAAGTGGTAAAAGGATAAGAGCAGGACAGGATATCAGTGCTCCAGGAATATCCAGCTGGCACCAGCATATAAAATTATTTCCTGTTAGGGTGGGGATAAAGAATGGGATTTCAAGAAATCATGTCAGTGCTATACATTAAAGATAATAGAGACAGAGTAATGAAAAAAGAAATAATCCAACATGACTTTGCAAAGAACCCTTACCATTCTTTTCATCCTTGCCCATAAAATCCACTCTTATACAAAACTGGGACCATGGGACCCTAGCATTTCACTTGGAATAATCACACTTTAAATCTTGACATTAAATTCCTTTTATTCTCTTCTACATACAGTTGGATGTCCATATGAAAGCCCACGGCTCAATCCATGTAGAGAAGAAATGTGATGCATACTGGGTAAAAGATACGCTGATTAATAGAGAAGACAGTCCTCTCTTACAAAGTACATAGACTCTGAGGCAAACACAGCAACCATGTATAGGGACAATAAGAGAACCAGGAATTTTACAAAGAGTTACCCACTGTGTAGAGTAATTGCTCAAAGCAGAATGAGTAAACATTAAGAAATCTCTTTCAATTCTTCCCAAAATGAACCAGTATAAAAAAAAACTCCTGCCCAAAGTCCCAATCACCAGCAATATCACACAAAACAAAGATCATCTGTAGTCTTCTGCTATATGCAATGTACTCTAAATTAAAAAAAAAAAAGGGATGGGTCAGCACATTTTGAAATTTAGATCAGCTTAACTGCATTATCTTTTGACATCTGACTATTGCTATTGATTAATCAAAGTATTTTCTTTGTCTACATGCTGAACCAGCACAATATTCTTGTAAAAATTAAATCAAAGGAGGCTGCATTATAATTGGTTAGATTTAATCATGGAAGCAGAGATGAATGTAGCACTGGTTCACGCTCCCTGGGCCTAATTTACTTTTCTAAAAAACACGCTGAATTCAATCTCCCCCTTGAAATGAAGTAACTATACAGCTGACAGATGAGAACTCGTATTCATTGCATGTCTTGTTCAGAACACTGTATGTAAAAGAAATTTCAATTCAAAGACCTCTAGGGTTAACTGAGTAATGACTTCATCAGTAGTCTTCAAAATAAATTTCACATATAAGGTATGTTGACATAAAATATTTTCAAATACTCTTTGAAATTGGAAAAAGCCAAAATAACTTGAATGGCTTAAAAAAATCATTTACCCTGATGTAGAGGGAACACTGTGGGTTTTCTTTACAGCAGACATTTTGTTTTGATAGGACTTACCACTATCCCTAACTCTAAGGGTAGGCCCTATTCTAAACCAATCAAGGTAATCCAATCCATTTTGTTTATGGTAAACCAGGCCTATACCAATCAATTAATGGTTATTTCCTGGCCACAGATATTTCTTGAATTTTGTTCAGTGGTACCCACGTTGTCTCACTGGTTGTTGTCCCCGTTTGCTTCAGGGAACAGCTTACTTATGCAACAAAGTGAAGCAGCCTAACAATGAAGCCAACAACCTTCTAAATGCCTGAATAAGAAGACGGAGGGAAATCAAGCTTTGATGAGAGAGGTGACACTTGACCAACCAACCCTCAAGCCTGGTCTACCTCTGGATTTTATAGCAAAGTGAGCCAGACAACGACCTTAGTGTTTAAACCAGGTTGAGTCCTGTTTTCTGTAAACTGTGGTCAAAATCATCCTTATCACTACACCACACATGCTACCCAATTCTTCTCAGAGACTAAGAAATTAAATCTTGATCCTGCTGAGCTTCCAAGTGTCTTTTCATTTGTTCGAAAATGAAGAGCTGAAGAAGAGGCCATCTGAAGAAGATAGGCTGATCTTTAGAGATTGTAACTAATGGAGTCTCCCGGGCCCAAGAGTTTAATACGATGTCATTATCACATACCAACCTCATCACTGCTGAGATTGGTGAGGGTGTTGCACCTCATTAAAAGGATCATTATGAGTTTCCAAACTCAGGTCTTGAATCTCAGTCATAGAAGCAATTGCATCCTTAGTGTTTTAGCATCTGAAAGGAACTAAGCAAAATGTGCTTAAGAAAAATAATTTATACATAAATGTATTTATATATTATTTGAGATCCTGGTGGCATCATGGTTAAGAGCTCAGCTGCTAACCAAAGAGTCAGCAGTTCAAATCCACCAACTGCTTCTTGGAAACCCTATGGGGCAGTTTCACTCTGTCCTATAGGGTTGCTGAGTCAGAATTGACTCGACACCAGTGGGTTTGGTTTTGGGTTTTTTTTTTTTTTTTTTTTGGTATATTATTTAAAATTATTTTGTTATAAGAGCCTCTAAGGTTTTATTTGGAAGACTAAAAATTCAACTAAGGAGAGGACCGGTTTCATGGTAAGGAAGAAAAGCATGGAATCGGAACCTTAAGACATGGTTGAATTCCTACCTCTGTTCACAGGTTAAGTAGGTGAGACTGAAAACTCTATTGGAGCTTGTTGAATAGAAGAGGAACACCCTGGGAGAGTTGATACTGCAAGATACATATGTCCCTGGGACAGCACTCTCTATTTGTCACCAATGAAGTGAAAAAATTGTCATCTCCATGCAAAAAAAAAAAAAAAAAATCCCACTATCAGATGCTCTTTTAATCCAAAGGAAATTTGTACATTCCCTTAAAAAAAAAAAAAAATCTGTTTTCACCCATCTAGAAGGTGGTCTAGAACCTGATGTAAATATAAAATCTGATACACCGAACAGACCTTTCCATCCAGTCTTAACCTCCTCCCCTCAAAAAAAGTCACCAAAACCCACTGCTGTCGAGTTAATTCTGTTTCAGAGGGATGCTACAGATGGAGTAGAGCTGCCCCATTGAGTTTCCAAGGCTGTAAATCTTTATGGAAGCAGACTGCCACATCTTTCTCCCATGGGTTCCAACTGTCGACCTTTCAGTTAGCAGGTGAGCACTAACCACTGCACAACCAGGGCTCTTCATCCAGCCTTACAGGCGATAAAAGTGTAAGTGGTGCTGACTGCCTTTCACCTCTCCTCACAACATGCAAAATGCAGCTTGCTGTTGCTTTTATTGCTTCATTAATCTATGACTGAATTTTTAATCATATCCAGGAGTTCACTTTTAGGATGTAAACTGCTTCTGTGTCAGGAAATTCTCATTTAAACTATTATCAGAGTGAAAGGTTAGCTAAGAGATCCAGAATGGGAAAAGTGCAATTGTGTTGGGATGGACAGAGAGCCTATGTACCACAGAATTGGATGAGTAGTTACACGCTTTCCTGTGCTAGGTGGACACGCCCATACTACATAGGTCCAGGGGGCAATATTCAGATTGTATTTTATGTGATTGGCATATCCTGGAGCACAACTCCAGAGCGTGTGAATGGTGTCCCAGAACTGTGCAACATGTTGGCTCTTCCCCAGGCCAGGGTTCAGCTCAAAGGCAACAATGTATTTCTAGAGGAAGTTTCATCTTCTTCTTTGTATTGTATTTTAAGTCTACATGTATCAAGATTAGCTTAGTGCTCCATCTTCCACACTCAATACCCAGGCTGCATTGAGTTGAAACATTGTTGCATCTTCTAATCCATTGTTTCTTCTAATCCATCGTTGTTCATGGAAATTTAAATTTTATATGTGTGTCTATATATATATATAAAACCCACTGCCGTCTATATCTATCTATCTATCTATCTATCTATCTATCTATCTATCTATCTATCTATCTATCTATCTATCTATCTATCTATCTATCTACCTACCTACCTACCTACCTACCTACCTACCTACCTACCTACCTACCTACCTATCTATCTATCTATCTATCTATCTATCTATCTATCTATCTATCTATCTATCTATACAGAAGCCCTGGTGATGTAGTGGTAAAAGTGATCAACTGCTAACTGAAAGGTCAGCGATTGGAAACCACCAATCTGTGGGAGAAAGATGTGGCAGTCTGCTTCCACAGAGATTTATAGCCTCAGAAGCCCTATGGGGTTGCTATGAGTCAGAATTTACTTGATGGCAGTGGGATGTATACATAATATATTCACATATAAACACACACACACATGCAAATATTTGTAAAGGTGTATGTATGAGTCGGAATCGACTGGACAGCAGTAGGTTTGGTTTTAGGTTTAGGTATGTATGTGAATATGTATATTTACCTATGTATCTATCTGTAGGTAAGCAGATTCTGGGGCATCTGGATGATGACTTTATGACCAAGTACTGCCGCAAAATTTTGGAACCAATGTTTAGGTTTTTCATCATAATCTGTTTCACTCAAAGTCAAATCCAGATGAAATCACAGTACACCGAATAAGCAGTGGTCTGTAGTAGTTCAAATGGAGAAAATGGAGTAATCAGCTGACTTCTGAAAATTCATCAATACTTGTGCTGCAGTGGTTAGAAGGCATTTCACTTGCAGATGTCTTTCAGAAAAACCATCTCTGAGATACCATTGTTGCAACAATTCATTCCCAGTGAGAATGTGCAATGAGAAATTTCTCTGTTCCCAGCTAGTTCATATAACATTTTTATGTACTTTTCAGTATGAAACCTTGTTAAATTTACCTTCAAGTGACCAAAACAATTCTGCAGCAACATGTAATTAAATCCAGCATTTTGGGATTTTTTATCCAGCAGAAATTTGGTTAAGTATGAGCTCTGGTTATCCCCAAATAACCAACAAAATTAAGAAATTATTAATACAATTCTGAGCAACATACTTAAGTGAATAGGTATTCTTTGCATAAGCATTACTGAGATAAAAACAGTAAAACATTAACTAGTAACTGGACTTGATCTGTGGCAACGATATATAATAAAAACAGCACAGATCACATTAAATTGGAGCCCTGGTGGCACAGTGGTTAAGAGCTCAGGCTGCTAACCAAAAGGTCGGCAGTTCCAAACTACCAGTTGCTCCTTGGAAACCCTATGAGGCAGTTCTACTCTGTCCTATAGGGTCGCTATGAGTTGGAATCAACTCGATGGCACACGACAACAACATACCATTAAATTAGTACTATTAATTTGAATTGAACTGCTTTTGTATAGGTTTGTTTATACTTTCATTTGTAAATAATGCAATTTCATAATTTTAATATCACTATAAACAGTTGATGCTTATATTTTGTATGTATACTATATGTAATAAAATAAATTGATACTCAATAGCCAGTAATATTGTTTTTCATTAAAGAGGTGAGTACCTTACCTAAGACTGAGAAGAGTTTGAGGTCTAAAGAATTTAGCACCAAACTAATGCATGAAAGATACAAATCTTTCTAGTTTCCTAGGCAATGATCCATTTATTAATGTTTATTGCATACCTACTTGTGCTAGACACTGAAATTAATCAGTGATCAAGATAGGTATGTTCTCTATCCTCAGAGAGCTTACAATCAAATAAGTGAGACAGCTAATTAATATGTGAACAAATTTTATTAAAAAAAATTCAAATTACGTTTAGCGTATGAAGAAAACAAAGTTCTATGATAAACTGAGTAACTAGGGGGAATAGTTGAAATTAGATGATCTATGGGAGCCTTTTAGAGATCATGGTAAGATGATACCCAAAAATAAAAACCTAGACAAAAAATAAAAACAGATGGCACCTAAAGAATGAGTTATCTAAGCAAACAGTGGGCACAGGGGAAAGGGGAATTGTTCCAGAAGAGAGGATAAAAATTGTAAGCCTCTAATATAGGAAAAAGAGGCTTCAGTAGTCCAGTGGTAGAATTTTCACCTTCTGTGCAGGAGACCTGGGTTCAATTCCTGGCCAATCCACCTCAAGCAGAGACCCCACCTGCTGATCAGTGAAGGCGTGAGTGTTGCTATGATGCTGAACAGGTTTCAGCAGAAATGTCAGACTAAGACAGACTAGGAAGAAAGTCCTAGAAATCGCCTTCCAAAAATCAATCAATGAAAACCCTATGGATCACAACGGTTTTATCCGTAATGGGGATGGTGCAGGACTGGGCAGTGTTTCATTTCATTACGCATGGAATCACCATATGTTGGGGGCAACTCAACGGCCTCTAACAACAAATGTAGGAAAAAGTTGGCGTATCCTAGGAGGTAAATAAAGGAGAACATTCCTGGAAAACAGTGAGCAAGAAGAAGGCCATGAGATGAGCTTGCAGAGGTAGGCAGGGGGCATCATCCAGGACCATATTAAGGAGGTTTTATTTTATTCTGAGTGAAATGGAAAGCCACTGAGGGGGACAGGCAGTGGAAAAACATCATCTAACTTATATTTTAAGGACATTAGGCTGCAGTAGGTAAAATGGTTAGATGTGCCGCTGACATAAACTCAGACGGACAGGAATGCAGCCCATGTCCTTCAGGATCAAAACTGCTTTAAAAGGAACTGGAGTCAAGGTAGTGTCTACAAGTGCATTTTACATTTTAACTTGAATTGCCAAAATTATTAATATTATGAGACTTCACCTAATAAATCTAGATTTCCTGCATATCTCGGGAAAATAATCTGGAAGATCCAGAAACATCGAGCCTGTCTTCTTGCCCAGAACCAGTTGGCTAGAGCTGAGGAGCAGCAACCCCATAGCCCCACTTTGAAGGTACAGTAATCTGTTTGTCACAGTCCTCTCAACTCCACCTTGCCGAGAAATCGCCTACTTCTTTCATTTTTTTCCTTACCTGCTGGATGTGTCCGATCTATTTATTATCCATTCTCATAGGAACTAAACCAGCCCAAACCCATGGCCCTAGAGCCAGTTTTGACTCATGGAGACCCCACGTGTTATGGAATAGAACTGCTCCATAGGGTGTTCTTGGAACTGAACCAACCCAAACCCATGGCCCTAGAGCCAGTTTTGACTCATGGAGACCCCACGTGTTACGGAATAGAACTGCTCCATAGGGTGTTCTTGGAACTGAACCAGCCCAAACCCATGGCCCTAGAGCCAGTTTTGACTCATGGAGACCCCACGTGTTACGGAATAGAACTGCTCCATAGGGTGTTCTTGGCTGTAATCTTAATGGAAGCAACTCACCAGGTCTTTCTTCCACAGAGCCTGTGATTAGATTTGAACCGCCAATCTTTAGATCAACAGCCGACTGCAATCCATTTATGCCACCCAGGCTCCTTTTCATAGGTACTACAAGCAACTAAAAACAGTCACAGTCCTTGGGAGCTGTCCCTACTGCTGCCTCGAAGCTTTGGTACAGATCATGTCTACCTTGATCTTTTTTCTAGATCTGACCTTTGTTCACTGGTCAATACTAGGTTCCTTTGCCCATATAACATTTCAAGATCAAGCCTAGACACAAAGCATCAATTTATCCTGTCTTAAGTGCTTATTCACAGCCTAGTCCTCAGCTGTGCCCCACAAGCCAATACCCCAGGTCTCAGGCTCACCTGTTGCGCCATGTTCCTCTTTGAAGATGCTCACACTTGGAAACTGTATTGCTTCCACCTACTGTTCAAGCCACTCCTGGGCCCTTTTTGGGGTGGTGTTCTGTATGTATAATCAAGTGCTTTAGGGCTAAATAATCCCTTCACAGTGCAAACAGTTAACATGCTCAAGTGCTAGCCAAAAGGTTGGAGGTTCAAGTCTACCCAGAGGTGCCTTGGAAGAAAGGCTTGGCACTGAAAACCCTACTGAGCACAGTTCTACTCTGTCACCATGAGCCAGAGTCAACTCAGTGGCATCTGGTGGATACACTGCTTGAAGTGCTTTATTTAAAATTCAATTGTAAATTTAAAAGTAAGTATGCAAAATTCTTACTGTATAATATGTACAGCCCCTTGGGTTGAGATGAACTGAAGCCTGTTTTAGAAACCCTGGTCGTGTAGTTGTTAAGTGTTACAGCTGCTAACCAAAAGGTCAGCAGTTCAAATCCACCAGGCCCTCCTTGGGAACACTATGGGGCAGTTGTACTCTGTCCTGTAGGGTCGCTATGAGTCGGGAATTCACTCAACGGCAATGGGTTTTTTTTGGTTTCTAGTTTGATCTTTTTTCTTTCTTCTGCCTAGAAAGCAGGATAATTTGGTGAAGTCATGAAAAACACCTTGGGGGGAAAAATACCATTCCTCAACAATGTAAGATCATTAGGTCATAGGACAGTAGTACATGGTAAGCTTCTCAATAAACATTCGTCCAATTAGTGAATGAATGTCAGGCTATTGAACACTTGGGCCAGCACTGTGATTCTGGGATACTAACCAAAAAAACCAAACCCATTGCTGTCAAGTCGATTCCGACTCATAGCGACCCTACAGGACAGAGTAGAACTGCCCCATAGAGTTGCCAAGGACTGCCTGGCAGATTTGAACTGCTGACCTTTAGGTTAGCAGCCGTAGCACTTAACCACTATGCCACCAGGGTTTCCAGTCTGAGATAAGAGATTACAAAATGAAAGAATATGGTCGTACTCTGTGACTAGACCCCTCAAATAGTAGAAGCATAGTTCAAAAACAGCACTCACTTTCCCAAATACTCCCGATTACTTAACTGTGGGCTATGGCTTCATATTGCTTTCCTAAGCCTATTTATATTCTCAAACTATAGCATCCCCCCAGAACGATGAACTTTGTCCAGTAATTGCTTCCTGATTAAAGCAACACTTTGATTGGTTCTACATGCATTCTTGAAACAGACCAATGGATGCCATAATTAAGGAATTATGAAACATTCTGGGGCAGTTTCCTAATATGGAAACACTACACTTTTCAGTGATAACCACAATATGAAAATAGAGTTATCCAGATATCGCTGAACTCAGGTCTGAATTACGCCTTCCATCCCGGCTCACATTCCTTCCCTCCTCTCCTTCTCCCTGAGCAAAACTTCTCAGAAAAAACAGATACTCACTACTCTCAGTGTGAAACCGAAGTCTCTCAGCCATTAGCTGTAACTTTATCAATACCACCTGGGAGATGACACAAGCTATAATTCTGTTCTTTCTCTCTAGTTCTACCCAAGCCGGAAATCTTTAACCCTTGTCAAATTGTCACCAAGTCACCAAACAAAATAATCAACAACCACAAGAGCTTGAAACGTGTTTTGCAAAGCTTAATTGGATAAGCCCTGTCTTAGTCATGTAGTGCTGCCATAACAGAAATACCACAAGTAGATGGCTTCAACAAAGAGAAATTTATTCTCTCACATTCTAGTAGGTTACAAGTCCAAATTCAGGGCTTTGGCTCCAGGGGAAGGCTATCTCTCTGTCGGCTCTGGAAGAAAGTCTTTCTCGTCAACCTTCCTCTGTTCGAAGAGCTTCTCAGGCTCAGGGACCCCACGTCTGAAGGATGCGCTCTGCTCCCAGTACTGCTTTCTTGGTGGTATGAGGTCCCCAACTCTCTGCTTGCTTCCCGTTCCTTTTATCTCTTGAGAGATAAAAGGTGGTGCAGGACACACCCCAGGGAAAATCCCTTTACCTTGGATTAGGGAGGTGACCCGAGTAAGGGTGGTGTTACAATCCCACCCTAATCCTCTCAACATAAAATTACAATCACAAAATGGAGGACAACCACACAATACTGGGAATCATGGCCTAAACAAGTTGACACATATTTTTGGGGTGACACAATTCAATCCATGACAAGCACCTTATTTTGCAGTTTGTAGGAAATAAGGTGCCAGGAAGCTGAAAGAGCTTTTACGCTGACCTGATTTCTAAAGACTTGCTTAAAATATAAAGAGCCTCCAACAACAGATACATGGACCAATGGAACAGAATTGAGAATCCAGACATAAATCCAACCACATATGAGCAGTTGATATTTGACAAAGACCCCAAAACAGTTAAATGGGGGAAAGACAGCCTTTTTAACAAATGGTGCTGGCATAACTGGATATCCATCTGCAAAAAAAATGAAACAAGACCCATACCTCACTCCAAGCACAAAAACTAACTCAAAATGGATCAAAGACCTAAATATAAAATCTAAAACGATAAAGATCATGGAAGAAAAAATAGGGACAACGTTAGGAGCCCTAATACATGGCATAAACAGTATATAAAACATTATAAAGAATGTAGAAGAAAAACCAGATAACTGGGAGCTCCTAAAAATCAAACACCTATGCTCATCCAAAGACTTCACCAAAAGAGTAAGAAGACTACCTACAGACTGGAAAAAAATTTTTAGTTATGACATTTCTGATCAGCACCTGGTCTCTAAAATCTACGTGATATGGCAAAAACTCAACTGCAAAAACACAAATTAACCCCATTAAAAAATGAGCAAAAGATATGAATAGACACTTCACTAAAGAAGACATTCAGGTAGCTAACAGATATATGAGGAAATGTTCACGATCATTAGCCATTAGAGAAATGCAGATCAAAACTACAATGAGATTTCATCTCACTCCAACAAGGCTGGCAATAATCCAAAAAGCAGAAAACAATAAATGTTGGAGAGGCTGTGGAAAGACTGGAACGCTTATACATGGCTGGTGGGAATATCGAATGGTACAACCACTTTGGAAATCAATTTGGCACTTCCTTAAAAAGCTAGAAATAGAACTACCATGTGATCCAGCAATCCCACTCCTTGGAATATATCCTGGAGAAATAAGAGCCTTTACACGAACAGATACATGCACACCCATGTTTACTGCAGCACTGTTTACAATAGCAAAAAGATGGAAGCAATCAAGGTGCCCATCAATGCGTGAATGGATAAACAAATTATGGTATATTCGCACGATGGAATACTATGCATTGAAAAAGAACAGTGAGGAATCTGTGAAACATTTCATAACATGGAGGAACCTGGAAGGCATTATGCTGAGTGAAATTAAAAAAAAAAAATTAGTCACTTGCAAAAGGACAAATATTGTATAGGACCACTATTATAAGAACTTGAGAAATAGTTTAAACTGAGAAGAAAACATTCTTTTGTGGTTACGAGAGGGGGAAGGGAGGGAGGGTGGGAGATGGGCATTCACTAATTAGACAGAAGACAAGAACTATTTTAGATGAAGGGAAAGAGAACACACAATACAGGGGAGGTCAGCACAATTGGACTAAACCAAAAGCAAAGAAGTTTCCTGAATAAACTGAATGCTTTGAAGGCCAGCGCAGCAGGGGCAGGGGTCTGGGGACCATGGTTTCAGGGGACATCTAAGTCAACTGGCATAATAAAATCTATTAAGAAAACATTCTGCATCCCACTTTGAAGAATAGCATCTGGGGTCTGAAACGTTAGCAAGCAGCCATCTAAGATGCATCAATTGGTCTCAACCCACCTGGCTTAAAGGAGAATGAAGAACACCAAGGACACAAGGTGATTACGAGCCCAGGAGACGGAAAGGGCCACAGGAACCAGAGACTACATCATCCTGAGACCAGAAGAACTAGATGGTGCCCGGCTACAACCAATGACTGCCCTGACAGGGAGCACAACAGAGAATCCCTGAGGGAGCAGGAGAGCAGTGGGATGCAGACCCCAGATTTTCATAAGACCAGACTTAATGGTCTGACTGAGACTAGGAGGACCCTGATGGTCATGGCTCCCAGACCTTCTGTTGGCCCAGGACAGGAACCATTCCCAAACCCAACTCTTCAGACATGGATTGGACTACAATGGGTTGGAGAGGGATGCTGGTGAGGAGTGTGCTTCTTGGATCAGGTGGACACTTGAGACTATGTTGGCATCTCCTGCCTGGAGGGGAGATGAGAGGGTGGAGGGGGTTAGAAGCTGGCAAAATGGACACGAAAAGAGAGAGTGGAGGGAGAGAGTGGGCTGTCTCATTAGGGGAGAGAATAATTGGGAGTATGTAGCAAGGTGTATATGGGTTTTTGTGTGAGAGACTGACTTGATTTGTAAACTTTCACTTAAGGCACAATAAAAATTATGTTAAAAAAAAAACATAAAGAGCCTCACAGGACCATTTTTCTCTCTATGTAAATTTAGGGCAATGTATCGAAGTTTTTGAAACAACATCTGAATCAACATTCTGTCTTTCCTTCCCTAACTCAACTGACTCCATGACAAATTCAATTGTCGGAAATCAACAACTGCAGGTTAGAGATAGAAATAAAGTCACAAGAAAGACAAAATTGGGGCTATTTTGGATCTGTTAGCCTTATGATGGGATGTTTTAATTTATGCATCATAAAAATCTCTTTACACCACTTGGCCTGTAATTGCAGCAGCCCACAAAGCCTCTCTGCTCTTTGGTTTCATTTTACCCTGGAAAAGCTGGCAAAAAGTCACTTTAATAATTACCTGAATTTTTTTACTTCATTTTCTCACTAATAATAATAACAAAAACATCAGTAATAATTACAACACTTGATGAGCTTTAAATCACCAAAGGGAATTATATATTCGTTTTCTCTGTAAAAATTTCCCTTCCCCCCCCCCCCCAACTCTCTATATGAGCCCTGGTGACATACTGGTTAAGTGTCTGGCTGCTAACCAAAAGGCTGGCAGTTCAAATCCACCAGCCGCTCCTTGGAAACCCAACGGGGCAGTTCTACTCTGTCCTATAGAGTCATTATGAGTTGGAATCGACTGCAGTGGGTTTGGTACGGTTATATGAAATGTGAAATTGTATATTACATAAAAGCCCTTCCCATTCTTCACTCTGAGGCCATTTTTGCTGTGGAGACCCATTTAGCTCCTGTTTCTTAATGTTTCCCCCCTTTTCGTCTTCCCAGAGATAACCCCATTTTTCTTCAGGGCAATAGAGTGCTTAGCCCCAGGCAGCGGATCAGCATAGATATAAGCCAAACTTAATAACACTGTAAACCAATTCCCCTGCCTCGCTTTCAGCTAGGGGACTTGGGAAGACGTCTTTGGGGGTTTCTGGGAAACTTTTATTCTCCTGATGAAGAAGAACTGATGTTCCTGGCATTGCTCTTTCACTCTTCTTGCTGCTTTGTATTTGGACTTGATATGTGACGCTGCAACAACTAAGAATTATAAAGCAACAAACGAGACTATGAATGGCAACATGCTAAGGATGCCACTGTAGAAAGGTGGAGCCCAGGTCCTGAGGGCTTTGTTGAGCTGCTGAGTACAAGTCAGCAAAATGCCTAATTCCACTCTTTTTTTATTTTTAATTGTACTTTAGATGAAGGTTTACAGAATAAATTAGTTTCTTATTAAACAGTTAGTACACATACTGCTTTATGACATCGGTTAACAACTCCACAACATGTCAACACTACCTTCTTGACCTTGGGTTCCCTGTTACCAGCTTTCCTGTCCCCTCCTGCCTTCTAGTCCTTGCCCTGGGGCTGCTGTGCCCCTTTAGCCTCGTTTTGTTTTATGAGCCTGTCCAATCTTTGGCTGAAGGGCGAACCTCAGGAGTGACTTCATTACTGAGGTCCAAAGGTCTAATGGGCCACATCTGCCATGGCCTCCACCAGACTGAGTCCGGTGCAACTAGGTGGTGCCTGGCTACCACCACTGACTGCTCTGACAGGGATCACAATAGAGGGTCCCGATCAGAGCTGGAGAAAAATGTAGAACAAAATTCTAACTCAAAAAGAAAGACCAGAGTTGCTGGCCTGACAGAGACTGGAGAAACCCTGAGACTATGGCCCCCAGACACCCTTTGAGATAGTAATGAAGTTCCTCCTCCATCAGTGCAGTCCTTATTTTTCCTCAACAAAACTTAACCAGTGTTAGTACAGGCATATGCCATGACTCAGCAATTCTATTCCTAGGAAGTTACTAGAAGCTATTAACAGAGATGCATACGTACGTTCACCAACGGACAGCTATAAGACTGTGCACAGCAGCACTATTCATAATAATGCCAAGCTAGAAACCATCCAAATGATTAACTCTAAAATGGATTAAAGTTCTATACATAGACTGCCAGAAGAACAAACAAGTCAGTCTTAGAAGGAGTACAACTGGAATGCTCTTTAGTAGCAAGGATGACAAATCCTGCTAGCTCTGGACACGTTATCAGAAAACATTAATTCCTAGAAAAGGACATCATCTTTGATAAAGTAGAGGGTGAGTGAAAACAAGGGAAACCCTTAATGAGATGGATTGACACAATAACTGCAACAGTGAATTCAAACATATTAAACATCACGAAGACGGTACAGGAATCGGGCAATGTTTTATTCTGCTCTACACAAGGCTGCCATTAGTTGGAGCCAACTCACTGGCAACATTAACAACAGTGATAGCGACGGCAATGGTAATGAACAAACTACAGTTACATGCAACAATATGGATAGAGCTCACAAACATAACGTTGAACCAAGAATCTAGACACAAAGAAAAAATCCTGCATGATTTCATTCATTTAAAGTTTCAAAACAGGGAAACTAATCTATAAAGTCAGAGAAAGATAATTGCTGTCCTTGGGGAAGGCAGTGACTGGAAGGAGGCCCAAGGAGAACTACTGAAATCCTGGCAAGGCACTGGTTTTTGATCTATATAATGGTTGCATGGGTGGAAGCCAAACTTAATAATACTGTACCCCCAATTATATCAAGCTGTATATTTACAATCTATGCATTTCTTTGTATGTAATATTTAAATAAAAAGTTTTCAAAAGTAAAAAAAGATTACCCACATTGAAAAGGATCATTAACACATGCCATTTCTTCACAACCCTTTTTCTGATTCATCCTTCCTTTCTTCTTCCTTTCTTCTGCCTCTATAGCATTTTCCGCATAGCATGCCTATCCCTTCATAGCATACCTACTTTACAAGGCATAACCCAGGCTGCTTGCACTGAGGTGTTTGTAGATAGAATGTTTTCCCCAGAAGACTGACCTCCCTGAGAGCAAGGCACACGCCTCAGTCATCTCACACTGCAGTGCACAAAATAGCTCACATACATATTTTTGTGATTCAAAAGAGCTTCCTATGAAATATATGGACCAAAGGTCAGCCATTCATTGGGCTTTTGAGTTTTCCTAATCTAGTTATATGAAAATCTGAAATTCCGAAGACAACCATAGTAAGGTAGAAGGTGCACTGGATTAAAAATCTAAAGACTTCGCTTGCAAATCTTCATTTTCCACTTAGTTAAGCCTTAGAAAATTACACAGGTAATTCACTTTTCACATCTACAGTATAGGAATGAGGTGGCAGACCTACAAAGTTAGAATTATTATATAACTCACTGAAGTAAAATGACAAGGCTGCCTAGGGCTGGAGGACAGTAACTAGGCATGCTGGTTGAAAAGCTTTGTTCTAAAAAAACATGAATTAAAATTTATGCCTCAGGTGGGATCAAGACTTTTGTCTCTGATTCAAGAAATACGGCTGTGTCTATTGGTACGCGGAGCTCAGACACAAAAGGCAGGACCATGAGACAGACTGTTCGAAGCCTCATCTGGAACCAAACAGGGGCATCATCCAAAAGCAAACCCTCAAAACTGAATTTGGAATACTGTTTTTGTTTCTGTGGACCTTCTGTTGGTACTACCGGGAGAAAAATTATTTAAGCATTATTTATATTTTACATCTCTAATGAGAAAGAGGGAACTCTGGTAACATATTGGTTAAGAGCTGTGGCTGCTGACTAAAAGGTCAGCAGTTCAAATCCTCTAGGCACTCCTTGGAAACTCTGTGGGGTAGTTGTACTCAGTCCTACAGGGTCGATACGAGTCAGAATCAACTCGACGGTAACAGGTTTGTTTGTGTTTGCTAGGAACAAGAATTTCTGAACAACTGATCAATATTTTAGCAGGAAGGAAATACTTATTTCTCATATTTTCTTAATCACTTTTACTAGTTAAGAGATCATCATCATTAATTAATAGATAAACACTGCCTGATTGATTAATTAATTAATGTTTAATTAATGATAAATTGTTTACCCGTGTTTTATTGACTATGCAAAGACATTAGACTGTGTGGATCACAACAAATTATAAAAAAAAATTGCAGAGAATGGGAACTCCAGAACACTCAATCGTGTTTATGAGGAACCTGTACATAGACCAAGAGGCAGTCATTCAAA
Organism: Loxodonta africana; assembly: GCF_030014295.1. Lineage (NCBI taxonomy): Eukaryota > Metazoa > Chordata > Mammalia > Proboscidea > Elephantidae > Loxodonta > Loxodonta africana. The sequence continues at coordinate 22,563,087 of NC_087342.1, read as the reverse complement.
CAGAGCGAGGGGATACTGTGTGGTTTAAAATCAGGAAAGGTGTGCGTCAGGGTTGTATCCTTTCACCATACTGATTCAATCTGTATGCTGAGCAAATAATCCGAGAAGCTGGACTATATGAAGAAAAACACGGCATCAGGATTGGAGGAATACTCATTAACAACCTACCATGTGCTGATGACACAACCTTGTCTGCTAAAAGCGAAGAAAACTTGAAGCACTTACTGATGAAGATCAAAGACTACAGCCTTCAGTACGGATTACATCTCAACATAAAGAAAATAGAAATCCTCACAACTGCAGTAAGCAACATCATGATAAATGGAGAGAAGACTGAACTTGTCGAGGATTTCATTTTACTTGGATCCACAGTCAACACCCATGGAAACACGAGTCAAGAAATCAAATGACATATCGCATTGGGCAAATCTGCTACAAGAGACCTCTTTAAAGTGTTAAAGCAAAAATGTCACTTTGAGGACTAAGGTGTGCCTGACCCAAGCCATGGTGCTTTCAATTGCCTCATATGTATGCAAAAGCTGGACGATGAAGAAGGAAGACCGAAGAATTGATGCCTTTGAATTATGATGTTGGCAAAGAATATTGAATATACCATGGACTGCCAGGAGAACAAACAAATCTGTCTTAGAAGAAGTACAGCCAGAATTGTCCTTAGAAGCGAGGATTCTGAGGCTTTATCTCACATATTTGGACATGTTATCAGGAAGGACCCGTCCCTGGAGAAGGACATCAAGCTTCGTAAAGTAGAGGGTCAATGAAAAAGAGGAAGACCCTCAACGAAAGGGATTGACAAATTAGCTGTAACACTGGGTTCAAGCATAGCAATGATTGTAAGGATGGCGCAGGACCAGGCAGTGTTTCATTTTGTTGTACATAGGGTTGCTATGAGTTGTAACGGATTGGATGGCACCTAACAACAACAACAACAACTTGATTAGTTCACTTTCTAACAAAGTATCTCTCAATTCTCTCCTCCCTATTCCTTCTACTCCCATAGAGAGAAATATATATATATATATAAATTATCATAGATAAGAGAAAATTATCATCTTTCACTTACATTACGAGATACTAGTAGTTTGATGGGGAGGGTGAAAGGAAGAAACGACTATTATCCATTACATTAGCCAAGAGTTTGTTGAAATAGTCTCATTACTTCAGTTATTTCCAAAAACATGGTACACAAAATAGTTTTAGGTGCACACTCAGATGAAACTTTATATATATACAAACACACACACATGTATGTGCATATATTATGTATGTATATGTGTATATGTACGTGTGTGTTTATATATATATACACACATATGGTTATATTAAAATAACTTTTTGTATTAGAGAAAACTAGCATGTTTAGCTTGCAATTTCACAGATATTGTAGGGTAAAGCTAAATGGGATTTTTAAAAAGTGTGTTGATTTAAAGAAAAATAACAATATAGGGAACACACAGATATAGCAAAGTGATGAAAAAGGTATGTAAACATCTAGAGCTCTGTCTTAATTGATAGTTGCTTCTTACATCATTAGGTGGGAAGAGTCTTCTTAAGAATGCTCTCCTCTGGGTCAGTTCCAAAAGGCTGTTCTAACGCATATACAGGATGGTAGAGATGAGAACTAATGTTTCAGATAAGATTATTTCTCAGAAAAACTGGAAAAAAAATTCATCTCAACCTGCAATCACAGGAATTACAAATGCAGGGGACAAATGAGAGAGTAGAGAGTGCAAGTATGCCTTGGAAGAATGGGTGACAGGAGCTCAGGGTGGGAGTCTGCTCTGAGACTGTGTGCCTTTCAGCAGATTACCTTTTTGAACCTCAGCTTGCTCATCTGTAGAAAGACTAAATTCTCTCGAAGCTTCCTTCCACCAACATCAATCTCTGAGTCAAAGTATGAAACGTTAACTCAGCTTTAGGAGTGCAGTTAGCTAAGTATGTCAAATGGACTATACTGTTAATTAAATCTAACCCAACCCAACCCATTGCTGTCAATTCTGACTCATAGCAACCCTACAGGACAGAGTAGAACTGCCCCATAGGGTTTCCAAGGAGTGGGTGGTAGACTTGAACTGCCGACCTTCTGCTTGGAAGCTGACCTCTTAGCCACTGCACCACAAGAGCTCCTACTGTTAACTAAACCAAAAAAACCAAGCCCATTGCCGTTGAGCTGATTCCGACTCAGCATCTCTAAACCAAAAAACCCATTGCCATTGAGTCAATTCTGACTCAGACGGGTTGGTATAAGTCAGTGACCCTCCCCCTCCCCCCCAAAAAAAACCCAGTGCCGTTGAGTCGATTCCGACTCATAGCGACCCTATAGGACAGAGTAGAACTGCCCCACAGAGCTTCCAAGGAGCTACGCCACCAGGGTTTCCTCAGTGACCCTAAAAAAAAAAAAAAAAAATCAGTGACCCTAGTGGCCCTTAAATTAAATAGTTGTTTTTTCCACTCCATTTGTCCACTTATTCAGAGCTAAGTGCTAAGGGCTTTATTACTTTACAGCAAATTTTACCTCTTGAAGGAGGTAGTCTCAGAGGCTGACATATTTTCTACCATTTAGAAGAGACCAAGCCACACATCAGTGACACTGTTATAGACCCATGGATCAGAATAAAATCACAGAGCAACATGCATCCAGTGATTTATCTAAAGACTTGAGAATTGAAGTGGCAAGTTTTGTATACCTAGACATCTCCTGGGCTAAACTCAAACTCTTTTCTGTCACTTGACATAGCCAACTGTTCCTAGTAACTCTGTCTTCCTCTGTGGCCTTCCTCCAGCCTCCATTACCTCAGAAAATTTACTAGAGCATCCTCATATATAAATTGTTGTTATTATTAGTTGCTGCCTTACTCATGGAGACTGCAAGTACAACAGAATGAAATGTTGCCTGGTCCTGTGCCATCTACACAATCATTGGTATTCTCAAGTTCAATGTTGCAGCCACTGTGTATTTTGAGTGCCTTGCAACCTAGATGGTTCACCTTCTAGGAGTATATTGGATAATATTCTGTTGTGATCCATGGGGTTTCCACTGGCTAATTTTAGGAAGTAGGTTGCCAGGCCTTTCTTCCTAGACTGTCAGTTTGGAAGCTCTGCTGAAACCTGTCCACCATGGGTGAACTTGCTGGTGTTTGAAATACTGATGGCACAGATTCCAGCATCATAGCAACATGCAAGCCACCACAGTAGGACAAACTAACAGACAGGTGGTAGACATGTAAATTTGTCTTAAACTTGACACACAAATATTGGAGCTGAAAAAGCTTCATAGGTCACCTATTTCTGCTTCAAATCAAATGCTTCAATCCCCCTGCAGTATCTCTACAGTCAACCCATCTCTGCTTGTACAATAACAGTAACTGGAAAGTCCTAAGCAGTCCGAACATCCATTGTGTGTTCTCTAAAATTGTGGTCATTGTACTTCCTACTGTGCCCAGAGCTACCTTTCAAACTTGGTCCATCAAACCTACTTCTATTTTCTTGAAATCACCAGACTATCATGATCTACTTTGAGTTTCCCTTCTCTGGCTAAATACCTTTAGGATTTCTACCTGTCCCTTATAAGTCATGGTTTTAAGCCCTACAAATAAGGTGGTCAACATCTGCCAGATACAAGGCAGTATGATAACACCCTGTGACACCAAAACCCGGATAGAATCTCATTTCCACCTCCAAGCGTTCTGTGACCAGCATGGAGTACAATAGGACAACCTACTATACGATTCTACTCTCTCTCACACTTGTAACTTTTTCCATGCTGTGGGACAGAGACTGAAACACGGGTGTGGTACAGAGAAAGGCATCTGGAAGCTCTGGGGCTTATCTCCATTGTTGAACTGCCATAGGAAGAACTCTGGGGTCTAGGCTAGCACATAATTTCTGCATTCTCCCTAATCATAACCCAAAATTCATCCTAATCTCTGAGGAAACCTAACAAAAATAATGAACAAAGCTGGGCATCCTGATGACCACACATACACATTTCTTATCAGCTTTACTTCATATCGAAAATGGCAGGGTGTGAACACAATTTGTCCAAGATATTTGTCATGCTGTGTAAAACTGTGTTTATAAAATTGTTTTTTCACAATTAACAACAACCATAATACATACTTATCAATATATATGGAGTCCCTGGGTAGTGCAAACAGTAACACACTGGGCTGCTAACTGACAGGCTGGCAGTTCGAGTCCACACAGAGGCACCTTGGAAGAAAGGTCTAGTGATCTACTTCTGAAAAATCTGCCATTGAATACCCAGTGAAGCACAGCACTACTCTGATACATATGAGGTTGTAATGAGTCAGAATCAACTTTGTGGCAACTGGTTTGGTGTTTTGTTGTTGTTGTTTGTTTATCCAGATATATGTACCTATAAATTTTTACTGATTATGAAGTGTTTTCTACTCATTAAATCTTCACAACAACTCTAGGGCAGAAGCAGGGAGAAAAGTAACATGCTCAGGTTCATATGAACACACAAAAATTGCCAAAATTCAGAGAGTTTATAAATGAATGGCACCCTGGTGGTGAGTGGTTAAAGCAATTGACTGCTAATTGAAAGGTCGATAGTTTGAAACCATCAACTAAAACTGTAACTGAGGTTTTTGAATTACAGGTCCAATCTCCATTTACAGCATTATTCTCCCTAAAGAGTTAAGTGTTTGAGGACCTAGTTTGGTTCTATGACTCAATATATGAGGTGTAATATTTTAATGGTCCCCTTTGACCCAATTTCTGAAACATGTTTGAGCTGGTTTGGCAGTCTCTTGATTATTTCTGTGTATTCCTACAGAAGAGAAAAACCCATGACCCTCATTTTTTCAAGGGGTATCTATTTGCTTCAAATTTTGATCAAAGTTTTTCAAATCACAAACAGTGAGAGCCAGACACTTCCATAAATACCTCCAGAGAAACCACATGGGCTCCAAAAGCCATTAGCAGCCTCCAGTCATCAATGCTAAACTCACTCCTCAGAAGGGAAATTCGAAAACAAAAAAGTCAGAGCTACGAGATTAAAGACTTACACAAACTCAAACTTTCCAGCCCCATCTGCTGCCACTCTCAAGGCAGTGGATTCTTGCCATCAGTGTAATACACTGGGCTGCCTAAAGCAAAAGTTTCCAAATCTAGCTTTGCATTACAATCTCTTAACAGGCTTTTTGAAAATATAACTACTTGAGACCCTTCTGACACAAAAGGGGATCTAGTGTGGGACGAACCATCTGTTTTTATAGCAAGAGTCTGATGTGACTCCGACGCAGCTAGCCCAAACCCGGCATGTGTTAGCCATGCGGAGCCACTTACACTTTCATAGTATCTTCTCTCTCTCTCCCCTGCAACCTCAACTTTCCTTTTTCTCATAGATTATTCTCATTAAATGTTCTATAATGCTTCTTGCTAAAAACAACCCTTCTAGGCTCTCACATCCCCTCATTTCTCCACACAGCATTACTGTAAAATTCCTAGAAATTTTTCTATACTCACTGTCTTCAATAACTCACCAGCTTGCCAAGGGAACTGCTCTCCAGGGTGGCCAATGACTTCCCCATTCCCCCGTCTAAAGATCCACCCTCAGTCTGCATATTACTTATTTCTTGTCGGCATGGTCATTCCTTAGTGCCACTTTTGTCATGTAACCCTTGTGGTACCACATGCTCCTAAATTTTCTCCACTTCTTAAGCTACTCCTTCTGAGTCTCTTTGGTAGGATTTAGCAACTAATGGCCACATATAGGAGTCCTGCAGGCATAGTTCTTAGACCTCTTTTCTTCCATAGAAACATAAACCCCTTACCTGACTGAATATAGTTCTATGGTTTTAAATACCATCTAGGAGCCCTGGTGGTGCAGTGGTTAAGAGCTTGGCTGCTAACCGAAAAGCCAACAGTTTGAATCCACCAGCCACTCCTTGGAGACCCTATGGGGCAGTTCTACTCTGTCCTATAAGATTGCTAGGAGTTGGAATCAGCTCGATGACAACAGGTTTTGTTTTTGTTTTTTTATGTGCTGATGAATTACACATTCAAATCTCCATCCCTAAAAAAAAAAAAATTAAAAAAAATTTCCATCCATAAAATAAAGCTGCCCCTAAATTCCAAGCTTTTATCTTTCTCATCTCTATGACAAATTTAACATGTTCAAACAGAACACTTGAATTTCCAAACACTCCAGCTCCAAAAGAAAACCCTGGTGGCATCGTGGTTAAGAGTTTGTTTGCTAACCAAAAGGTCAGCAGTTCGAATCCACCAGCTGCTCCTTGGAAACCCTATGGAGCAGTTCTATTCTGTCCTCGAGGGTCACTAAGCATTGGAACTGACTCGATGGCAGAGGGTTAGGTTTTTTTGTTTTTCTCCACCCCAAAAGCAGCTCTACACCTCTTGTTTCTCAACCCAAGTAGGTATCACTTTTCACCTAAAACTTGAGTCACCTTTGAGCCCCCTTTTTCTCAATCTCCACAGTCAATCGATTAGGAAATCTTGTCTGCTCTACCTTTAATAACCATCCAGAACCAAGCCACGTCACATCACCTAACACACTGTCCCTCTATTCCAACCATCTCACCAGAAATACTGTGATAGCATCCAAAATGGCCTCCCTGATTCATTCTATTTTTGCACTGCAGCCAGAGTGATCCATTTAAAAAGTACTTGGGATATCACACCCCTGCTCAAACCTTTCAATGGCTTTCCATAATCTTAAAAAAAAAAATCCAAAATATTTGCCATGACCTGCAAGAACATTGGTTTCTGGGTGGCAAAAATGGTTTACACTCCTTGGGTGGCAAAAGTAGTTTCATTCAACTACTAACCTAAAAGTTGGCAGTTCAAACCCACTCAGCTCTGTCACAGAAGAAAGGCCTGGCGATCTGCTTCTGTAAAGATTATAGTCAAGAAAATCCTACAGAGAAGTTCTACTCTATACCACATGAGGTCACCATGAGTTGGAATTGACTCTAAGACAACAGGTGTGGAGTTTTGCTTTGTTTTGTTCCGTTTTTATAAGACTATGAACACATAACCTCCTTCCCCACCTTCTCCTTCCCTTTGCCGTCATCACACTATCCTTGTTCCTCTTTGCTGATGTCAAGCCCATTCCTGCTTCAGGACTTTGCAACTGCTGTTCCTTCCAGGCAGAACAAGTACTCCTTGGATATTTGCAGGCTTGTCCCTCACTTCCTCTGGGTCTGTACTATATAAAGCTGTTACTTCAGAGAAGACTGCTCTGTTTTAAGAGTTTTTCCTTCCACTCTATCTCATTAATGCATTTATTTCTCTTTATAGCAGTTACCATCCCCTGACATGATTAGATACGCATGCTAGTTGTTTACTTATTTATTGTTTTACTTCTGCACTAGAAAGCAAGTCCTCAAAATAGACATTGTTTCACTCACCACTGAGTCCTCAGCTACTGGAATAGTGCCTGGCAAAGAGGAGACCATCCATAAATGAATGAAGAAATGAATCAAAGAATGAACAAATTCATTAGCCTAAAACACACGCTCTTCCTCAGCCCCATGCCTTTGCACATGTTTTCTCTTTACCTGAAACGCCCTTCCCCATCATTCTCTGTGCCAAGTGGATGCCTATTTAGTCTTCAAAATGCAACTGAGGTGCCATCTTCCCCTGAAGTCTTCCCAGAGAATCTTCCCCCACTGCATCTGAGTGCATGCATACACACACATACACACACACATCACCAAGCAAAGGGAGCTGCTCTCCTCTCTCTGGTCCTGAAGTAAATTGTTCCAACCCTTAGTTGAGCATCTATCCTTGAAGGTGTGTTTTTTTTACTTATATCTTTTCTCTGTTGTCACACTGTGAACTCCTTGGGGCAGGGGTTGGTTTATATCCCCCAAACCTAGCACATACTAAAAATCTAACTATGTCTAGAGTATGTCTGATCTCCAGTGCTCACATGAGATTTTTTTCTATTTCTTTCTGACTACACTAAGTTATTTTTATTAGCAGAGGCTGTTCATTAATGTGGTTATTGCACCTAAAAGTAGTTCATCTCTTTTCTCTGTTTCAAAGTAAAAGTGCCTGTAGGTCCTAAATATTAAACACTGGTATAGTACATATATCTGGAGCCCTGGTAGCATGGAGGTTAAGAGCTTGGATGCTAACCAAAACATCGGCAGTTCAAATCCACCAGCTGTTCCTTGGAAACCCTTTGGGGCAGTTCCACTCTGTCCTATAGGTTTGCTCTGAGTCAGAATTGACTCGACAGCAATGGTTTTGGGGGGTTTGATAGTATACATTTGCTCACCACTGACTGAGAACTAGAGCGATGTCAATCCTCAATAATATTGAATGTTGGAGTCCATTATCACACCCTCTGCAAGACTCTAGTTAGCAAGGCGTCAAAGAATGTAAACTAAGCTTAAGTCAACGAAAGGCCCTAACCTCTACCATGTTGCTCCTCTTCACAGTTTAGTCTAAAATGGTTCTACCACCTTGTTCATGGGAGTATCATCCTTTTTAAACAGCATCATAATAGAATAGGCCAGAAAAATTTGTGTGTAATGAGATGTGATGGCTGTCGGAAGATACAATTCTTCTTCCAAAGATACTATAAACGCCCTGTTGGTTCAACTCGCTTCGGCCACCAACTTTTTCTTCAAGACAGTATAAAAAGGAGCTTTATTTTAGCTCTGATATAGCTTTGTGTCGTAAATCCATCAGATATAACAATAATAGTAATAATAAATAGAAGCGCTGGTGACTCAGTAGTTAAGAGCTACAGTGAGCCACGGCTGCTAACCAAAAGGTCAGCAGTTCGAGTCCACCAGCTGCTCCTTGGAAACCCTATGGGGCAATTCTACTCCACCCTATAGGGTCACTATGAGTTGGGATCAACCTGATAGCAACAGGTTAGTTAATTTTTAATAATAAATAAGATGGTACTGCTTTGCGCACACACACTATTTCATTTATACTTCACAGCAATGCTTCGATGGAGGCGAAGGTGATTATACCCAGTTTATAGATGAGGACTTTTTTTTTTTTAATTGTACTTTAGATGAAGGTTTACAGAACTAGTTTCTCATTAAACAGTTGGTACACATATTGTTTTATGACACTGGATAACAACCTCACGACATGTCAACACTCTCCCTTCTTCACCTTGGGTTTCCTATTACCATTTCCCTGTCCCCTCCTGCCTTCTAGTCCTTGCCCCTGGGCTGATGTGCCCCTTTAGTCTCATTTTGTTTTATGGGCCTGTCTAATCTTTGGCTGAAGGGTGAACCTCAGGAGTGACTTCATTACTGAGCTAAGAGGGTGTCTGAGGGTCATACTCTCGGGGTTTCTCCAGTCTCTGTCAGGCCAGTAAGTCTGGTCTTTTTTTGTGAGTTAGAATTTTGTTCTACGTTTTTCTCCAGCTCTGCCCAGCGTCCTCTATTGTGATCCCTGTCAGAACAGTCAGTGATGGTAGCCGGGCACCATCTAGTTGTACTGGACTCATTCTGGTGGAGGCCATGGTAGATGCGGTCCGTTAGTCCTTTGGGCTAATCTTTCCCTTATATATTTAGTTTTCTTCATTTTCTCCTGCACCTGAAGGGGTGAGATCAGTCAAGTATCCTAGATGACCACTCACAGCCTTTTAAGACTCTAGATGCTACTCACCAAAGTAGAATGTAGAACATTTATAAACTATGTTATGCAAATTGAGCTAGATGTTCCCTGAGACCATGGTCCTCACAGTGCTCAGCCCAGAAATTCAGTCCCTATAGATGAGAACTTTGAGGCTCGCAGGGGATAAGAAAATTGCCTGAGATCACGCACTGAGAAAATGAATCAGATTCCAACCCTAGTCTCTGGTCTCCAAATTCCGAGTGTACTAAGAGTTTAGAGTCCTGGATTCAAAGATCCAGCCACTTAACACAGACCCAGGGCTTTGGACAATTGAAGCTTCATGAGTCTCAGTTTTTTCATGTGCCAAATCAAAGGGCATACTCCATTTCTACAATTGTTATTGGCACCCAAATATTATCATTCTGCGTTTTGATTCACTTATAATCTATGTTAATATGATAATTGGTCACTCCTCATTAGAAGACTACAGTGAGGTATTACTTTTACTGTCTAGTATCTGTGTCGTGATAAAGACAGCAAGATGCATTAGATTTATTGAAATTTGATCCCGCCAAATGAAGTGGGGATATCAATCAGAACAAAGCCCTAACTCAGTTTCAATGTCTTCCTTGGAAATGCACTTCCATCTTTTTGAGAGAGCTGGCTATTTCCAGCTAGATGGAACCTACTAAGGAAGCCCAAGGGAGCCCTGGTGGAGCAATGATTAAGCGCACAGCTGCTAACCCAAAGGTTGGCAGTTTGAACCCACTCAGCAGCTCCATGGGAGAAAGACCTGGCAGGGCATTCCCAGGATAAAAACCTGTTGCCGTTGAGTCAATTCCAACTCAAGCAACCTTATAGGACAGAGCAGAACTGCCCCCATAGAGTTTCCAAGGAGCACCTGGTGGATTTGAACTGCCAACCATTTGGTTAGCAACCGTAGCTCTTAACCACTACGCCACAGGCTTTCCCCCATCAAGATTGCAGCCTAGGAAACCCTATGGGGAAGTTCTACTCTGTCCCATGGGGTTGTTATGAGCCAGAATTGACCTGCCAGCACCTAACAACAACAAGGAGGCCTGGGTGGCTTGGAAAGGAGAGCTGACACAGATCTGAAATCCTGGGGAAGTCTCTGCTCCATCCACTCAAGTTTATTTTTCCTCTTAAACCCCTAAAGGGATTGCTCCTGTGTCAAGTGTTCACTCTAGTTCCAGCTCAACAGGAACCACTCCCTCCCAAGTCAAGAGGTAAGGTGACAAAGTGCACTTACTTCAAATTCCCATGAGAGAGGAGTAGAAAATAGAATTGGACTTCCCGTTGTTCTCAGTTGTCCCGTGGCACCGCTGATGTAAGAAAACCACAACCTCCCACATAGTCAGGCAACTTCTCAGCAGGTACTACGAATTCCCTCGATGCCAGCCCACTGGCAATTGATTGTGATTGACTCCTAGGCCCCTACAATGTAGGTTACCTCCCATTCTGCCCCACCCAGTGCCCAATTACCTGAGACTAATCCAACCCCAGGCACAGAGTCTTTAGCCTGGTATTGGGTGTGAAACACTGAAGACTATTAGCCAAGCAAGGCCACTCCTTCTACCGTGAGTCAACACACATCTCCAAGTGAACCTCCAGATAATAAAAACCTATATCGCACTTAGTAAGTGCCAGGCAAAGAGATTTGCATATATTAACTCATTTTACTTCTCACCATAATTCCTATGAAATAGGTGCTATTGTTATTCCCATTGTACAGTTGAGGAAATTGAGGACCTGAGGGGTTAAGGAACTTACCCAAGGACAGGTATTTGGTTCTACCTAGAGCCAGGTAAACTCAGGCAGTTTGGCTCCATGGTCTGTGTCCTCAGCCACTACTATTGCCTGATGCCAATCTAGATATTTCTGACATGATAAATATGTATTAAACCTGTTGCTGTCTAGCGGACTCCAACTCATAGCTACCCTGTAGGACAGTGTAGAACTGCCCCATAGGGTTTCCAACCAGTGGCTGGTGGATTCGAATTGCCAGTCTTTCGGTTAGCAGGTGAGCTCTTAACCACTGCAACATAAATTTAAACAACATAAAATTGAGTGGGGAAAAAAAGATTCAGGGAGATAAGTGCAGTTCAATACCATGTATATAAATTGAATAAACACTCCAAGCAATATCATATATTAGATATATTAAGAATATATGTACATGGACTGGAAGGATATACACTAAGTTCATCACAGCTGTTACATCTGAGGGGAAATGACTCTGGAATGGGTCTGGGGAAGAGCTCTAAGTGGTTTTAATTCAATCAGTAATGTTTGACTTCATTATTTCAAAAACTCTCACATAAACCTCGTATAAAGTTAATTCATTCATTCTAAGCGGTAGGTGTACCAGTGTCTGTTCTCTGAAATTCTCTGACCATTTCTAAACTTTAACCTTAAAAAAAAAAAAGAAAACTACATATATTTTATCTCTTATTCCTCCTTGTGTCCTCCCAATGCCAATGCCATGAACACTATTTCCAGTTGAGGTCATAGAATCTCTAAGTTTTGCATTTGGGAAAACAAAATCATAATGACTCATCCATGGCCAGTGAGTGTCTCCGCCTAACACTGACTACAACTAGGATATTTCCAGAGAAGAGCGATGAAAACAAGTCAGCAACCAATTTACTCAACTAGTATTTGAACTGAACACATGCAAACAATCACAGCAGCCAACAGCAATTATCAGAGGAGATCATCCGAAAACAAAAATGTTTGGAAGATTATATCTCTACTCCAGTCATAGCAATCTCATCTAGGATAATGTCAATGCTGACTAAGAAAGGCACACTATATAATCTCTACTCCAGTCATAGCAATCTCATCTAGGATAACGTCAATGCTGACTAAGAAAGGCACACTATAAACACCATTAATTCCTTATATTAGCATTAGCCGTGCTCACAAATTATTTCCTTTATCAAAGCACGAGATCTTAGAACGGGATTCCGCAGCCTTATTGCTTGGCACATAGTGGGAATCTCAGTAAATGCTACTTAAATAAACACATAAATGAAGCCATGTTCCATAACCTTAAATATTCAAATCTTCAAGCAATAAGGTACCTAACAAGGCTAAATCTTAAAAAAAATCTTATAACTAGACACCATTTTGAGGGTTAGTAATTTTTGCTCACGAGGGAGACCCTAGGTGGCATAGTGGTTAAGAGCTATGGCTGCTAACAAAAAGGTCGGCAGTCCAAATCCACCAGGCACTCCTTGGAAACCCTATGGGGCAGTTCTACTCTGTCCTACAGGGTCTCTATGAGTTAGAATTGACTCGATGGCTATGGGTTTGATTTTTTTGGGAGGGAGACCCTGAATGGTGCAAATGATGAAGCACTCACCTGAATTCCTGAGTAGATCTGTTTCCAGGGATCTCTGCCTTGAAAACTCTATGGAGCACTGTTTTACTCTACACACATAGGGTCGCCTATGAGTTTGAATCTACTCAAAGGCAAAAAGGGATTTTTTGTGTGTGTGTGTAATTTTTGCTCCCTAGGGTAGAAATTGGAATTTCTCTTTATCATAGTAATTTCTTTGTTTTGAGACAAGCTACCTTGTCTAGCCTTTCTAATCATACAAACACAAGTCAATTTCCTATTGTCTATTTTTGGAAGTCCCTCTCCCCGCCATCATTGAAGCAGATGTTTCAGTCTGAGATGTTAAGTATTTTGATTAGCAATTTAAATTTGATATATTTGGAGCAGAACCCCCCCTCCCCAATTTAGGCTGTCCTGCTCTGAGTCAGAATAGACTGGACAGCAACGAGTTTGATTTTGGTTTTTTGCTCTGGTGGCGCAATCGTTAAGAGCTCGGCTGCTAACCAAAAGGTGGGCAGTTGGAATCCACCAGGCCCTCTTGGAAACCCTATGGGGCAGTTCTACTCTGTCCTATAAGGTGATAATGAGTCAGAATCAACTCAATAGCAACAGGTTTGGTTCGGGTTTTGGATATTTGAAAATCCTTATTTATTCTTACAAGATGGATCTTATTTGCCCCAAGAGTTTGTGAGAACAGTTTGTACCAAGAAGTGTGCGCCAGATAATCTCCTTTATATACATTCAGAAAGAAAGACGGTGGGAAAGGGCCAGTGCTATCTGGACTGATGTCTTAGTGTTCCTCATCTGGTATTATTTAAAATTGAATAGCCCAGGTGTTTTAGAATGTTCTGATGGCTACTGTGATTGCTCTTTCTGGATCACCAGGGGCCAGGTCAGATCCTGTGGTGAGGGTGTTTCTCCTAGAGGACAAGGATGTATTCCTGCCTTAAGAAAATGAATGAACCCTGGAATGGGAGAACAGGAATAAACTCATCCTCTCTGTGGAACTGGGAGGAGTAGTCTAATCCCTAGGGGCACACATGGAATACCCACTATTCAGAGACAGCTAGCTAGCGGTGCAACCTAGCAACAGGCCAGAGATCAAAGAGTGACTGTTAGAAGACTCCCTAGGGAAGATCATGCCCTGCAGACTGGATTCTAGGAGTGGTGATAGCTAATATCTGGTTTTAGGTTTCCATTTTCTCCAATATTATACACTACTGCTTTCCTCAGAAATTCAGTAACTTACTGTAAAGACCTACAGGCTGGTTTTCCTTAAGACAGAAAGAAGAGATTGGCAAAACTCTTACGTCTCAGTGGTTCATAATGAAGAAGGCTGGTGGTGATGACAAACACCAGGGCAGACTTACGGAATGTGTAAATACTGTTCAGAATTTCCTAGAAATTGCTTGGTAAAGGAAACACAGCAAAGGAATGGAAAATCAGCAATCTCCCGAATGAGCCCAGCAGTCAAGACTTGACAAGGAAAGTGACTTTTGTTTTTAGTCCCAGCCCGATGAGGTCAGGAATTTTGTAGTTACGCTGATTCTACAAAGTCAAAATCTAATCTGACTTTGAGTTGCCTCCTTCCTCGATCCTCTAAATAATCTACCAACACTACGGGGGGTCGAAAATTCAGCATCAGGGACTATTAAGAATAAACCTAATGCTATGGTACTTAATTCCAAAAATTCCATTACTGAAAATCACTTAAAAGAGCATCACCCAAATTAACCATACAAGACAAATTACTCCCCAATACCATCTTACGTTTGTTTTTTATCAATGACACCAAATCCAGTCTTTTTCTTAATTCTGTGGATATTATGGTGATCATTAATTTCATGGGAATAAGCAGAAATCTTTTCATATGAATTTGGCTTGATCCAGGCTCCTATCACTTTTTACCAAGATAAAGTCCTGTCTTAAACAATGAGAAAAAGCTAAGCATACAGATAAAATTTAAATATATGTAGATTTTTAGTAACGGTGAACTTTTGTATAAGCATAAATTAAGAGAAAGAGTAAATTAGGATAAATTACACACAAACTGCATGTATTTAGTATTTTATGACAACGGGAGGGAGGAAGAACGGGAAAAAAAGGATCAGAAAATGCCAAGTACTTAACAATGTGCCCAGGACTTCACAGGCAAAGAACTCCACAGACTTTGTTACATTTAATCCTCAGAACAGTCTTAGAAACAAAGCACTATCGTTAAGCCCCATTTCACATCTGATGCACAGGGAGACCAAGGAACTAGCATAGAGTACTCAGCCAGTGAGTGCCAGAGCCAGGATATAAATCCCTGTTCTTTATCTCTGTCATGGATTGAATTGTGTCCCCCAAAAATATGTGTACCAATTTGGCTAGGCCATTGATTCCCAGTATTGTGTGATTGTCCACCATTTTGTCACCTGATGTGATTTTCCTGTGTGTTGTAAATCCTACCTCTATGATGTTAACGAGGCGGGATTAGAGGCAGTTATGTTAAAGAGGCAGGACTCAATCTACAAGACTGGACTGTGTCTTGAGCCAATCTCTTTTGGGATACAAAAAAGAGAAGCCAGCAGAGAGACAGGGGGACCTCATACCATCAAGAAAGCAGCACTGGGAGCATAGCACATTCTTTGGACCTGGGGTCCCTGCACAGAGAAGCTCCTAGTCCAGAGGAAGACTAATGACCAGGACTTTCCTCCAAAGCCAAAAGAGAAGGCCCTCCCCTGGAGCTGACGCCCTAAGCTCGGACTTCTAGCCTACTGGTCTATGAGAGAATAAACTTCTGTTTGTTAAAGCCACCCACTTGTGGTATTTCTGTTTCAGCAGCACGAGATAACTAAGACAGTCTCCAAAGCCTTTCTTCAACCTCTATGGATTCTGCCTCAATGTATTCCAAATGTCTGTCCTCTGACAACTGGCCAGTGGCCTTGGGGCCTTAAACAAGCAGTACACTTTATTAAGTTTTTAACTCCTGGATTTCAACATAGTGTATCTGAGATAGGGAAGAAAAAGGGACTGAGCCCCTAGGCAAGGAATCCTGCAACACCTGCAACTTGCAACTTACTTACAAAAATTATGCGCTTGGCTAATGACACAAAACCCCCCATCCTGGCCATGTGGGATAAGGAAAGAACAAACAATGTACTGCCTTGTAAGATGTTTTTTCAGAACGACTGACCTGATCTGTTCCTGGACCATGTACAGATATCCGCAAGGTGACTGACAGATGACCTCCACCTGATGCATGTACCCGCGACCTGAATCGAACTTGGGGAGGGGGGACTGCGCAGGTGCGAAACCCCATAATAAGTCCTGCCACCAGTCCCAGGAGCCTCTGCCACGGGTTCCATCTTGGATTGCAGATGCAAGTGCAACCTAATTTAGTATGCACTGCCATTCTGAGAAGGACCCACCCCTTGAAAGAAACCTACTAAATATTCATTACTCTATTATCCTTGCCAAACCCATATAAACCCCAGAGAAACCTTTGTTCAGGGGAACAGAGGCTAGCATTGCCTGGTCCCTCTCTACTCCCAGCTTGCAAGCCTTTACTCTCTGCCACTAATAAAGCTTTGTTTATTCTTGTTCAGTAGAAGGTCATTCTTGGTTAGTAGAAGGCAAGAACTTAGGCAGGGCTTGGTGCGGAGCTGGGAAGCCTTGCCCTGGAACATATCTAATCTTTACTCTTAACCTTGAACTCTTATCCAAGTAGCAATGACCTGACTGCAGCAGGCTCCTCCATTCTTCTACCACATCAAACTCAGTGTGTCAATAAGACAGCAAAAACTTTGCATTAAATCAGCTCTCTCTCGAGGCTTCTGTCATTGTTATCACTCCCAAAATGTTTCACTTATTGTTACTCGTTTTTCTCCAACATCGATGTTCTCTGAATCCCCCAAATCCTTCTTGCCAGTACGATTCATTTGGCATTCAATTAATAATTTATGGTATTCTAACTGTTCCTAAATAATTGCATCTAAAATTCTAATTACCTTTCAAACATCACTATTTGCGATTTTCTTCTGCTCTCCACTTCTTTTCTCATCAGCTAAAGATCCTTCTGAGGTCTCTAGGTGGTGCAAATGGTTTGTGCTCAACTATGAACCTAAAGGTTGGTGGGTCAAAGCCAATCTGCTTCCATAAAATTATAGCCAAGAAAGCCCTATGGGGCAGTTCTACTCTGTAACAAATGCAATTGCCATGAGTTGGAATCGGCTGCCTCTCTCTACTCTCAACTATAGGACCTAGATGGAAACCCTGGTGGCACAGTGGTTAGGAGCTCCAGCTGCTAACCAAATGGTCGGCAGTTTGAATCTACCAGGAGTTCCTTGGAAACCCTATGGGGCAGTTTTACTCTGTCCTATAGGGTTGCTATGAGTTGGAATCAACTAGACGGCAACGCGTTATAGAACCTAAATAACTTATGGTACAAAAGAAGGGTAGCAATTTCAGGGACTTTCTTTGTACAATATTTGTGTCTTATATCTTCTACCAACAGCATAATATCCCTTCTACAAACATGAGAGAGAAGGAACACCATGTCAAAGAGCAGCAGCTAGCGTTTTGTGCTCCTGACAGGTGGCGGGTACTGGGCTAAATGCCAGACACCACAGTGAAAAAAAAAAAAAAAAGTCATTGTCCTTTCAAGGAACCTTATGGGGCAGTTCTATTCTGTCCTATAGGGTCGCTATGAGTCAGAATCAACTCGATGGCAACAGGTTTGGTTTTTTGTTTTTATCATCTCTGAAGTTCACTACACACAAAGATTTCTATACAAAAATTTTCATCAGAATAACTTTTAAAGACACAGAAAAATAGATGTGATCTAAATATCCAACAAGAATGAGCAGACTGATAATTATAGCAAAGACATGATGTTATTCTATAAAGTAACGTAAAATCACATTTAGGAGAATATTTTCTAAAATGCTATAATCATTAGTATTTTTCAATACAGACTAGTAAAACAATAAATAAATAAATAAATAATGGCTCACAATTTCTCACCCAGCTAAACACTGATTTATATTTACATAAATATAAATAAAGTCAATCATGTACAAACCATTAGAAAAGATATAGAAATGCCCAAAACTGAAAAGAGAAAGCCTTCTTCCCCTCTAACCCAAAAATATCTCTCTCCAAGTAACCACTGTTAACAGCTTCTTGTAATTCCTTCCAGGAAAAAAAAAAAAATTCCAAATATTTCAATACTTGTATCTATTTCCATGTTTAGAATACTGTTTAAACCCACAGGAAAACAGATAAACAAAAAGTATATGTTGCATGATAATTTCTGTTAATAAAAATTCCTACACTCAGAAGAAGGGAATATATCGTGGTTATGATTTTATAAGCAATTTCCTCATTCTGCAGAGATTTTATATTTTAAAAGTTTTGGGCTCTGAACGAACCTGGAATATATATCATTAGTTTTTTTTTAATTATTAAAGAAACACATTTCAAAAAATTCAAATAATACAGATATATGTAAAAAAAAAAAAAAAAGGCAAGTCTTCCATCTCTGACATCAAACTCCCTAAAGGTAACTACCGCTAATGATTTTCAATGCATTTAACTAAAGATATACACACACACTCACATACATAAACACACAGATTTAGATACATTAAATTTTTTTTTTTTTTAATTTTCAGGAGAAATTGAATACATGTACATAGACACATAAATCTTCACCTGGACAAGCCTTAGCTTCCTAACCCATAATTTAGAACTAAAAGGAGGGATCCTGTCCTGCCTATCACACAGTGAGGCTTACAAGCCAAAAGGCCCAAAGTAGTGATTGATATGCTCCATTCTCCATACTGTGGCAGTTTTAGAAAATGCAATATCAGTCTTTCATTCTGCTTCACCACTTCCAGGCTCTCTCCACGTTGCCTGTGAATATAGGATTGGCACAGGGCTGGCACAGTCCACTGCTACCCAAAATTTCTCATCTCAATTAATCTTCTGGCCTCTCAGCCATTACTTCCAGTCAACGAGTTATCCACAGAGAGTGCTCGAAGGGCTGGGGATAAGGGCATCATCACTACCATGTTGAGAATGCCTTCGTAAAGACCAACTATGCTACCTACTTGCAAGTTCCTCAGTGCCAAGGTCAGACACTGAACCAACATGGTGATTCACTGGTTCTCAAGTTCCTCCAAGTTAAGCGAATAATTAGTACCGTAGAGAATGATCCAGCTAGCACCAACCCCCTCCCCTCAAAAAGGAGATTCGTTTTGTGCCACTAAGTTTTATTTAAAGACCATGCAATTCGCATCCCAGCTGGCTTCATTGAAGCAACAACGTGGCAATCAGTGACACCAACTGCAATGCTATCGTTTCTATAAACAGTAATGAGTGGAGGGGGTAGGATGGTACTAGAAGCTTATGTATAAACAAGAAAGATCATTTCAGCAAGAGAGATGGTCTTGGCAGATTCACAGTATCTTTCTGAGTGGCACCCTGGGAAATGCAAATGCCCTGTATTTAATGGCCTTACAAGAAATATTCAGACATGCCATTCACAACGTTAAGCACTGAAAATAACATGGCATGAAAATAGCAATTGTATACTCTAAGTTGGACAAAGAAAAGAGCCTCATTGTTTTAAGATATTCCATGGAAAGTGAGAGAACAGAACTATATGTATCTCCCGGATGTCCATTTATAACTCTAGTACTAGAGAACAGAATCTGCCCCTTTCTTAGACACTGATGTGTGACAGCTGGCTGTGAATAAATGCACTTATGTTGAAGTAGGGGTAGAGGACAGAACAGGGACAACTAAGCAGGATATCTAACTATGGCCTGAACTGAGTTGGAGGGTATTTGCTTTTGTAAAACAAATGCCTTTTATATCTGCATCTTATTCAAACACATTTGTCCAGTAAAATATTCAGAGATACTTCTCCTTTCCATTAGGGCTCCCTATCTGCCCCACCCCAGCACTAGCTTTCGAAGTGTTAAATGCCTTTGAAACTCAGGGTAATTACCATAAATCCTAAAAAAACCAAACCAGTTGCCATGGAATCCATTCCAACTCATGGCAAACCCATGTGTTGCAGGGTAGAACTGAGTTCCGTAACGTTCTCTTGGCTGCAATCTTTACAGAAGTAAATCACCAGGCCTTTCTTCTGTGGCACTGCTGGGTGGGTTAGAACTGCCTACCCTCTAGTTAGTAGCCGAGAGCAAACCATTTGTGTCACCCAGGGACCTGTTCCTTCCTTGGGGTGATTCTTACCATACATCCTTAAACGAGGTAAAGGTTTGTTAAACAAACTGAGGTTCCCAAGCACTTCATTTACGGCATGTTGTCTTGCATTATACCTATCTATCTATCTATCTGCCTACCTGTCTATCTATCTATCTGTCTGTCTGTGTCTATCTATCTATCTACACATCACCCTACTGGTCTCCAGAGCCTAACTCAGAACATAGCATGCAAGTGGTCCTCAATGAGTGTTGGTTGAATTGAAAAATGGTGACCGTAATACCAGAGACATGTTTAACATTCTACCCGCAGATGGAGAAGAGGAGAAAGAAAGAAGGGTTGCCAACTGTGGAAGCTAGCTTGCATTATGCATGTATCCTAGGCTTCAGAAAAAGTCTAGCTTCCCTCTTCTCTTCTACTGCACTTAACAGAGTCAGGCAAATGGCTTGGCAATCCATGACCCAGATGAGGACATTCAGCCTGCGTCCTTCATCATAAAGCACTGCACAGGTTGGCTTCCCGTGCATATGGCTCGTCGTCTACAAACTGGAAGAGGGAAAATAAATGATGTTTGTTTGCATTTTCCTTTGTCTTGCAAAACTGCAGTAGTGCTGAGAGCTGCCACATTGCCAGCGCTTTTCAGGCAATGTTGCCAATTCCTCTTTTCCTAGATTTACTTATGGGCATCAAAAGGTAATTTCTACATTTCAGGCTAAGTGGAAAGGCGCAAATGAGTCCTTAAGGGTTTTGCAATGAACTTACAACTTGCAAAGAGTAATCTCAAAACTCTCAGAAAACATCATTACGTCTTTGGGAAAGAAGTAACTATCATTTAAGAAACAATGTGGCAGCTAGGCTCAGGACAGACACTGGTTTACTAGAAGGGCAATGACAGAATCTTATACTTAGTAAGCAAAACTAATGATTAAAAGGCTAGGAAAGGAAAACTGATATATTTGTCATTCACTACAGGTGATATCATGGAGAAATTGAAGTATTCTGGCTGGAAGGGACCTTCGATGTACCTAAAAACCTTCCATTAAATTCTATTATTTTATAGTTTAAACACAGAAGAAAATATTCTTTGATGGTTACAGGGTGGGGAGGGAGGGAAAGGGGTATTCACTAAATAGATGGTAGAAAAGAACTATTTTAGGTGAAGGGAAAGACAACACACAATACAGGAGAGGTCAGCACAACTGGACTAAGCAAAAGCAAAGAAGTTTCCAGAATACAACCAAACGCTTCAAAGGCCAGAGTAGCAGGGGAAGGGGTCTGGGGACCATGGTTTCCAGGGACATCTAGGTCAATTGGCAAAACAAAATGTATTAAGAAAACAGTCTGCATCCCACTTTGGTGAGTGGTGTCTGGGGCCTTAAACACTAGCAAGCGGCCATCTAAGATGCATCAGTTGGTCTCAACTACCTGGAGGAAAGGAGAATGAAGAACACCAAAGACACAAGATAATTATGAGCCCAAGAGACAGAAAGGCACGCATAAACCAGAGACTACATTAGACTGAGACCAGAAGAACTAGATGGTGCCCAGCTATAACCGATGAGTGCCATGACAGGGAACACAAGAGAGAATCCCTGATGGACCAGGAGAACAGTGGGATGCAGATCTCAAATTCCTGTAAAAAGACCAGACTTAATCGTCTGACTGAGACTAGAAGGACCCTGGAGGTCATGGTTCCTGGACCTTCTGTTAGCCCAAGACAGGAACCATTCCCAGAGCCCACTCTTCCGACAGGGATTGGACTGGACTATAAGAAAGAAAATGATACTGGTAAGAAGTGAGTTTCTTAGTTCAAGTAGACACATGATACTATGTGGGCAGCTCCTGTTTGGAGATGAGAAGGCAGAGGTGGACAGGAGTCAGCTGAATGGACATGGGGAATACAGGGTGGAGAGGAGGAGTGCGCTCTCTCAGTAGGGGGAAAGCAACTAGGAGTACTAAGCAAGATGTATATAAGTTTTTGTATGAGAGACTGACTTGATTTTTAAACTTTCACTTAAAGCACAATTCAAAAAAAACTATTCATAAAAAAAATATTATTTGAAAATGCACTGCCTCACCAATACCAATTAGGATAGGCCAAGTAACAAACTACCTTAGAAATGTAAGTTACTTACAAAAAGAAGTTTTTAACTTTTCATTTGTGCTAAATGTCCATCGTGGGTTACTTACTGGGACCCTGTTCATTAGAGACACTCAGGGACACAGGTTGATGGAGCAGCCACTACCTCGAACATCATCAGAAGAGCCGGAGGTGAACAGTGCTGTGGCTCTAAAAACTTCCACAAGGAAGTCTGATGTGTCACTTCTGCAAACATGTCCTTTAGTAATGCAAGTCATATGGCCACATCTAACTTCCAGGGCAGGATCCCTGGGTGGTGCAAACGACTAAGCGCATGGCTACTAAGCAAAAGGTTGGTGGTTCAAACCACCCAGAGACACTTCAGAAGAAAGGCCTGGCAACCTGCTTCCTAAAGCTAACAGGTATGAAAACCCTATTAAATGCAATTCTATTCTTTAACATCTGGGGTCGCCATGAGTCAGAATCAACTCAGAAGCAACGGGTTTAGGTTTTTTGTGTTAACTTCAAGAGAATGGGGTAGTATCACCCTACCATGTGCCCAGAGGGACAGCTCGAAATATTAGGTGAGAAGTGGTAATGATGACTACATTTGCACACAGTAGGCACTTAGCAAATTGCTTTTTGAAAGTACTACAAGAAAGAGAGAATGCACAAATAATACAATACCTCCTTGAATTTGTTGACGTTAGCACTGAAAAGATCCTGTAAAAGAATGACATCCTTTTAAAATGAAAGGTATGAGAAAGTATGGACATTTTGTATGCTGTATAACTTACATACGTTTTTTGTCATTGCAGCCTCTTTGAAATAGTGAAGAATTTTCAGCTCATGACATAAAAATCAGGTCAAAGGAAGATTCTATGACAAAGATAATTACCATGATTAAATCATCGATTACACTTTAATAAAATTTTCCCAGATTGGATAATTGAAGGAAGTTGCACACTGAAAAATCACCCTTATTTCAAAATAAAATTAGAAACCCTGGTGGCATAGTGGTTAAGGGCTATGGCTGCTAAACAAAAAGTCGGCAGTCCGAATCCACCAGGTGCTTCTTGGAAACTCTATGGGACAGTTCTACTCTGTCCTCCTATAGGGTCGCTATGAGTCAGAATTTACTCGATGGCAATAGGTTTTCTTATTTCAAAATTAAAACAATGTGAACAACTTGAATACCTGGCTTTAAAAGGTGGATTGTGTCATTCCTTTTTTAGATTTGGTGATTTCTAAAGATCAAATTTAAAATATCCTCAATTTAGAAATACTTTCTCTTCATTTGTTCCAATTCTAGAAGGCATCTGCTGCCTAAATCTTAGAAGAAAAAATAAAGAGATTAAAGGACTCTATCGATACTTATAAGGTAGAACAGACTGGAAAACGACTATATAACGCTGTCTTCGTAGAAGGTTCTTTTCTAGAAAATGAGCCTTACAAACAATAACCACTTGACAATCAACCAATCATCATTTCTTGGATCACTTGACTGGCTAGTAGGGTACGTAAAGCCTAAACCCCTTAGATAAACAAGTGACTGATGCAACCTGATATAAGGGGCAGCTTTAATTTAGGTACCAGTGGTAGACATGAAAGTGTGTGACTGGGTTTTACATGTGTTTCTATAGGACAGGTGGGTTATTTTTACCTGGAATTTCTCAATTCCACATCAGGACCACTTGATAATGTGATTGTTTAGCTCAGTCCCTAGACATTTAATAACCCTCCATGCTGTCAGTCTGAATAGCCCTTCATTGACTGAATATGGCAAAGGAGTCACGGCTGTACCCTCCTCTAGGGGTTTTCTGGAATAGCCTAAATGACAAGACAAGCACATTGCCTACACTCCCTGTGTGCCAACATGCTTGTGTGTGCGAGTGTCCACACACATGTGCACACACACAATTACTACTATTGCAGGGATGGAGGGGGGCGGTGGTGGGTCAGTGATAGAATTCTCATCTTCCATGCAGGAGGCCTGGGTTCAACTCCCAGCCAGTGCACCTCTGGGGTCAACTGAATGCCAGCTAATAACAAAAACATCGTAGGGATCTACTACAAAAAGTGCTGCCCTCCTCTACTGGGTTGAGAGACTTAACCTTTCTCCAGAGCCTGGCTGTAGGACAGGAATCCCTCTTCTGTAACTTATGAATGGCCTTTCCTGCTGAAGTGATGAGAAACCCCTAACCTTAATAGCCTGCTTTGATGGACAGCTTCCACTGTCCCTGCAACTAGATCTTGAGAAAAGCAGGAGCAGGCATTAGAGCTGTTGTTTTAATTGGCGCTATTCTGTGAACTTACGTTTCTTCACAAAGGGCCCATCTCTTAGAGAAAAATGAGCCTGCTTTACTCTCCCTTTGAACTAAAACCTTAGCCTTTTACCAGATTAGCAGAAGTGCGAATACACCCTGAGCAGGACTGTTTAGAATTTCAAACTTCTAATCTGTCTTTTAGTGGATGGGCTCCTACATGCTAAACACAAACAAACAAAAACATTTCAAGAAATGGAAGACTCATAAGAGACTGAATTTAGGCTTGAACAATCCACTTAGCCTTATTCAAACTTGTCTTCCACTTGCTAGCTCATGCTATCTCCACCCTACTGAAGTAGAAAGGGTTTAATAACTAATATCATGGATAAACGAGGCAAGACATTAATATTTGATAATGCAGAGGAAAGTCAGGAACCATAAAATATTTTAACTCTACTAAGAAACTCAGAAGTTAACAATGGTTATTTTGGACTGTCTTAGCCCCATTTATTTAACAGACCCTGGTGGCATAGTGGTTAAGAACTATGGATGCTAACCAAAAGGTCGGCAGTTCAAATCCACCAGGTACTCTTTGGAAACCCCATGGGGGCAGTTCTACTTTGTTTTATAGGGTTGCTATGCATTGGAATCAACTTGATGGCAATGGTTTCTTTTTTAAAATAAAATATTGAAATGTTTACAATTCCAAAAATTCAGCAATCCATTAGGAGAATCTCTCAACCTATTGTAACAAATTATGTCATTTCCCTCCTTAGGCCCTCACTTCCTTTCTCTGTAAAATAATGGTGAATAAGTAGATGGCATAGAATTCTGTTGACACTGCCCAAAGTATTATTGTATGCCTCTCTGGGTAAGTTAGGAAAAAAAAAAAGATTAGGATGGTAGATTACAGCTCCATTTTTATAGATTTGCCCTGTGAAAATTTTCTGATGTCTTTACCCCAATTTGGAGCCCTGATGGCACAGTAGTTAAGAACTGGGCTGCTAACCAAAAGGTCGGCAACTTGAATCCACCAGCTGCTTCTTGGAAACACTACAAGGCAGTTCTACTCTGTCCTATAGGGTTGATATGGATGACAATGGTTTGTTTGTTTGTTTTTTAACCCCATTTTGTATGTGTACAGTTACACAGCAATATTACATGCAGAATTGAGGTGAGGTCTTGCTAATGGTGAAAGTCACATGAAATAAACAACTTTAAAATACAACATAATAATAATATCTAAAATACACTGAGCATGTTCTACTTGGTAGGCTCAAAGTTCTTAGAGCAGTGCCTGGAACACAGGAAGAGTTCAATAATCTTTAAATAAAACCAATAATCTTTAGCTACTATTAACTCATTTAATCTTTATAGCAACCTATGAGGGAGTACTAGCATTTAGAATTTCCATTTATGGACAAACTGAGGAACAGCAAGGTCACATAAGTTACCCAAGATCATAAGCTAGTAAGAGCCACAATTCAAACAAAGACAATCTTTCAATAACTTGATATATTACCTCTGTGGAAAGGGTGGGGAAGTTGTCTTTGTCTCTACTAGTTGGGACTCTATCATTTACTCTAGAGTAATGGTTCCCTCAAATATCTCCTCCATGAAGTAAAAATATGTGTATAAATAAAATGTAACCATTTTCATAGAGTCAAATGTTAAGTCAAGGATGAAGTCAGATAGAGGAACCAGGTTACAGCTATCGTTATTTCCACTTTTTCAGATGAAATTACTTACTTTCACAGATTTTTTTTGTGTCTCTGTTGAGATCATCTCATGACTAGGTCTACTGACTCTAAGTCCCATGGTCTTGGAACAATTTATGTTGTCCCATTACTCAGACTGTCTCTTCTTTTTGGATCTGTTGCTATTTGGAAAACTGACTCTGCCTGTAAATTGAACACCTTACTTACTTTTACATGAAAAAGTGTTTTGTCTTTATTCCACATCATGCCTGCCTTAGAATTTTCTGTATCTAGGAAACATGTATCTAAGTTAACGTCTAGTCACATTTTACTTCACGTGGGCCAGGAAAGTTGAAACGATATTAACCAACCTCTCTCCTGGTTTCCTGAAATATGTATTATGGAAACAGAAAACTACAACATAAAGCCTCTTATTTTAGAGTGTACTGGAATGACACTTTTTTCACTTTCAAATATAGTGGCAAAAAAAAAAAAAAAAAACCAGAATGTCTAGATGATCTTCTGACTTGAACAGAAGTAAAAACATGAGATCTCTTTGCTGATGTCAGTTTTAAAGTGCATGTTCTCATATTTCACACATAGTCAAATTACCTAATTGTTCTTTAATAGTTTTCTTTTTTTAAGAGTGGTGCATAACCAGAAAGGCCAAGTTTTAGACAGGATGAAGGAAACCTATATATATTCTAATCCTTCCAAATATAATTTACAGAGCTCCAGAGCAGAGTGAAAATAGGTGCAAAACCCAATGAATCAGATCCCCCAGAATAACATAAGCACTTCTAAACACAAAATCTATGATAACGCTGTTAAATTTCAGGAAATTAAAGTCATTTGGATTTTAAGGGCAAAAAAAAAAAAAAAGATTTTTTTAAAGACTTGTTTAGACGTTGTAGGGCACCTCCCCTCATTTCTCCCACTCTAGCCTCATTTTGTAAAGGGAAAACCAAATGACACAGAAACCAGATTACCAGTTGTAAGATTAATAGACCTAATCATCCTAAAAGGAACTTACACCTTAAAAAAAAAAATTAGAGTGGACAATATTAAAAATGTGGTGAAACAGCACACCATTTGCAAAGCTTCAGTAGAAAAGAATCACGCGCTTTTTTTTTTTAATTAAAAATTTTCAGGATTTTTCTCAATCCCGCAGGTCATTCCAAACAGTCTTGACTTCCTTTCTCCCTCCCCCCAACCCCCGCGCCCACCCCATGTCTTTCCTGAGGGATCCAGTGAGGTAAGCACAGGGCTAACTGGGAGTCTCCGGTTTCAGCACCTAGGACAGAAATCGCTTGATGCCTAGGGCCCAATGCACCCTCTGAAGACAGCCACCTGTCTACTTTTCAGACAAAGCAAGAAAAGGCAAAGATACCTGCCTCGCCAGCCACCTGTTTAAAAGTCCCCTCTCCAGTCGAACGCACCTGCAACTTCTTAGAGGAGACACGGAACAACTCCGAGTCGCACGCCGCCCTCGCAAATCACAAGCAGAGAGCCGCGAGCAAGTGCGAAAGCAGGTCGCTTTAAGCACCCCTGGAAAAGAGACCCGCGGGTTCCAGTTCAGGCGCTTGGTGAGAGGTAACGCGTTCTATAAAGCGGTGATGACTTAAGGGATAAAAAAAAAAAAAAAAGACAGAACCGGTGACAGGGCCATTATCTCTCCCCAGTAAGGAAACGCCCTCCTTTCACCCCATCCAGGGCAGAATAAAGGAGCGGAGGGAGGCAGAAAGGGGGGCCGAGAGGAGGGGAGGGAAGCAATGCTGTGTTTGAAAGCAGGGGAAAGACCATTTTCTCACCACTTAGGCTGTTGCTGGACCTCAGGCTCCTTCCACAGAGACACTGCAGCATATGCACTCCTTTCTTCAGAGAAAGCTCAAGAATCTTCATGGAGAAGCGCGTGTTTGGGGTTCGTCAACTCCCCGCCCCACCTCCACTAATTGTCCAACCAAAAGGCGGCTTCCCTGGGGCATCGGGGGGCAGAGGCCATGGCGCGCGCGTCCCAGGTGGACAGCAGTTCGCGCACCTAGCCGGCCGGACCTGGGGCTGCGCGCAACCAGCTGGGAGGAAGCGCTGCGCGCCGGGGGCGCAGCCACACCCCAGTGGGCTCGACCGTGACACTTTGGGACTTTCCGAAGAAGGCGGCTTGTCTGAGGGCGGGAGGGTGAGGGGACAGGCTAGGCGGAGGACGTCACCTCCTTCCAGGTGCCGGCGCCAGGAGGGACCAGGGCAGGGGTCCGGCTCTCAGCGGTGGGAGGCGGGCCCTGAGCGCCCGTTCGCCTCAGTGCCCCGGCCGTCTAAGGCCACTGGGCGCGGACAGGGGTTCCATGGGGCCAGGGCAGCGCGCGGAACAAGCCCGGAAGGCAGCGCTCCCGTGGGCGGCGCGCTGGCCGAGGGCGACTCCGGCGTGGGAATCCGGCGGAAGGGGAGCGCCCGCAGGAAGGGTTGGACCCTGGAGGCTGCGGAGCGTCAGAAGCGACTCCGAGGAACTGGGGGCGGGGGTGGGGAGGCGGGGGGTGTGGAATCAAGGAAGCTCCCGGGTGCGGGTGAGAAGGGTGAGAACGAAGGTGTGCCCAGGCATGGACAGAGCGACGGTGTGGGAGCCTGGCCACCTGGATTTTCTGGTCAGGGCTCTGTGACCTTGGATAAGTCCCTTACACTCTGGGCGTCTCTTTCCCTCCCTCTAAATTAAGGTAGGGAAGAGGGTGTGGAATGAAGAATTGGCAGCTTCGTGGTTATTTGTCCCGGTGCCTTCCCGTCTCCTGGAAAAGCTTAGCACAGGTGCAGTAGGCAGGCAGGTGCAGCGGGAAGGGATGCCAAAAAGAAACGCGAGAGGGA
The DNA here is from genome assembly GCF_030014295.1 of Loxodonta africana. Classification (NCBI taxonomy): domain Eukaryota; kingdom Metazoa; phylum Chordata; class Mammalia; order Proboscidea; family Elephantidae; genus Loxodonta; species Loxodonta africana. The sequence goes on along the minus strand of NC_087342.1, from coordinate 22,534,020 downwards.
GAGGCAGGTGTACTGGCAAATCAGGAAGGACAGCGCTGTACGTTGGCGTGCGTATTCTGGAAGGCTCTGCTGCCAGCCGCCCCCAAAGATGTCCAGTGGGCTTTCCCGTGGGTTTGAAGTCCTCAATTTCCCCCCAGCAACCCCTTTAGCTCTGTTTTTGTTCCGATTCTCTGAGGCCATAAATACCCTGTTGGAAGTGCTTTGGAAGAGGCATACAGGTATGTCGGGATCCAGGGCAAGAAGAGACCTTCGAAGGCACTCAGCAATGCAGCAAGTGGCTGAGAGTACAGACTCTGGAGACAAGCGGCCAAGTTCGAATATCTACAAGCTGTGTGACCTTTAACTTACTACTTCTCTGTGCATCAGTTTCCTCGCCTCTAAGAAAAGAGCACCTGCCTTGCACATCCCTTCTTGAGGGTTAAGAAAACACTTGGTATACAAATGCTATACTAGTGTTAGCAATGGAGCCTTGGTGGCGCAGCGGTTTAGAGCTCAGCTGCCAGGCAAAAGGTCGGCATTTCTAATACACCAGCTGCTCCTTGGAAACCCTATGGGGCATTTCTACTCTGTTCTATAGAGTCAATATAAATCAGAACCTACTCAAAGGGCAACAAGTTTGGTTTTGGTTTTCCATCTGTAGAGTTTTGGATCACTTTCACTTTCCAATGAATGCCAGGTTCCATGCCAGTGTCTGCAATTCTGCTTGCACAGTCCACATGATGGAGAACTCACTACCTCCCCAGGTAGTCCATTGCACAAAACCTATCAGAAGCTTTACCCTGATATCAAAGCCCAAACTGACTAACCCATTGTTACTGAATCGGTAATACTGATCCTGTCCCAAAGGTTGCCCAGTACTAGCTGGTTAGCTCTTGCCTGAAAGAGAATAAAAATGGTTGTCATCACCCTTTTTTCTGGGCTTAAACATTCTGAGTTCTTTGAACTTTCCTAAAGGTCGAAGCTCAAGGTTGAAGTTGCCTGTAGAAATACACTTTCAGAAGTCTCTTCCTTTTTCCTCTCAAGGATGGTAAAAGAAAGCCAGGAATATCTAGAGGGCCTCTTGAGCCCACAACTGCCACCGGCTCCATAACTTCTTAGCTACGTTCAGAACTGAGCTGCAGACAACATCATTTGAGGTGGTTCCAAGACTCAGAGAGATAAGTCCAGCCTTCCCTTCCATTCACCTCTTAGTCCCATTGTTTAGTGGGGTCACCAAAGCTGTGTGGGCTCCAAGGTCATTGAAGATCTTGCCACCACACTGTCATTACTGGGAAGGTTCAAAGGCTTCAGGGCAGCCCGAGCCATGGCCTTCTTCTTTCCAGTCTCTGCAGAAATTAGTGAGAAACTTGGCTCATCTGGGTATTCTACCCATAGAAATTCCCCAATGGGGGAGAGACAATTAGCAAAAGGAAAACATCTAAAAATAGCCCTTCCTGCTGCAGCAGAAGGCAAAGAGCTTTCCGGTAGCACTCTTCTGCTCTGGAGCCTAATGCTTAGAGCTATTTCTTTACTTTGAGAGAGTAGCAAAGGAATAAGATGAGGCCCTGGTTCCCCTCCTCCAGTGGACCTGAGGAGAGTGAGTGGGTGCAAGTGTGATTTTAAAACACACATGGCCTTGTGAACCTCAAGTTTCATTCACAACGTGTCCCCTGCCTACCTGGCGTGGCTGTTGCAAGAATCCAATGAGGTAAAGTATGTGAAAGTGCTTTGAAGATTCTAATTATCTTTGCAAGACAAGGTATTATTATTAAGTAACTTCCCTAGGTTCTGGGTTCTCCTTAATAGTCTCACACAGTGGCTTTATTATTTGGTATATATATGTTGGAGCCCTGGTGGCATAGTGGCTAAGAGCTTGGCTGCTAACCAAAAGGTCAGCAGCTCGAATCCACCAGCCACTCCTTGGAAATCCTATGGGGCAGTTCTATCCTGTCCTATAGGGTCACTATGAGTTGGAACCAACCCGATGGCACCTAACAACAACAAAATATTCCAGCTCATAGCTGATCCTATAGGACAGATGAGAACTGCCCCATAGGGTTTCCAAGGAGCGGCTGGTGGATTCAAACTCCCAGCCTTTTGGTTAGCAGCCATAGCTCTTAACCACTGTGCCACCAGGGCTCCATTATTTGGTATAGGAAGTGTTTAAGTTAGAATCTTCTTACTTCACAAGGGTATTGTGAACTCTTAAAAGACAGGGCAGGAAAGCCAACCCAGCCACACTAAAAATTCAAATGGCCTGCTCTCTTGTTTAAATGCCTCTCACAGTGATTCTTCTGGCCAGGTGTATTCATCTCAGAGAAAATGGATCACGGTGGTACTTGAAAAGACAGACAGGGATTACCTACGCAGGTATTTTTGTTATTGCACTTGCAAATGAGTTCAGATTAAACCAGAGAGAGCACATAACATTTTAATGCAAAATATTTTCTGACTATATATTATGTTATGGACATTTGCTCAAAGTGGTAGAAGAGGAAATTGATCATCTGGAATTTCATTACTTAGACCTAGTTTAAAAAATATATAAAGGTTTTATACCTATCAGGACTCTGATATACATGCTTTTTAAAGCAACTCCTCATATCATTTTCACCCAGTGTTCCACAATTACAGTACAGCTTTCCTAAAGCATCTTGGCTGGTTCTTAAGGAAAACACATTTTTACATGTACTGTAGCATCCAAAAGCAAGACAAAATAAAACAAACAAAAATAGGGTACTGCGGAAGTACAATGGATTGGAGGAAAGTGGGATATTTTAGTTTGACCAAAAACCTTCAAATTTTCTAAATTCTGTGTATCATTCTGTAAGCCCAAATTCCACTTTCACTGGCAATCATTTTTAATTTTAAACTGAAGATACATTATGGTCTTAATTACCAAAATTTTCATTATGCTATCAGTCTCTAATGAAGAGTTTTCCAGTTAACCATTCTTTCTGTTCCCTAGTTGACTTAAAGACCTTGGATCAACCACTAGTGCCAGTGTGCTTTCAAAATAAAATAATTTAGTGCTTTCTCAGAGGGATTGTGAAGTCTAGTGCTCTAGTTTTAATGATTTTGTTTAAATTCTTAGTACTTCAGTTTTTCCTTTTTTAAAGGAGTTACTGTCATGGGTTGAATTATGTGCCCACTCCCCACCCCGCAAAAAAAATGTGTGTATCCATTTGGCTGGGCCATGATTCCCAGTATTGTGTGGTTGTCCTCCATTTTGTGATTGTAATTTTATGTTAAAGAGGATTAGGGTGGGATTGTGACACCCTTACTAAGGTCACATCCCTAATCCAATGTAAAGGGAGTTTCCCTGGGGGTGTGGCCTGCAAGCAGAGAGTTGGGGACCTCATACCACCAAGAAAGCAATGCTGGGAGCCGAGCGTGTCCTTTGGGCCCGGGATCCTTGCGCAGAAAAGCTCCTAGTCCAGGGGAAGATTGATGAGAAGGCCGACAGAGACAAAAGACTTCCCCTGGAGCTGATGCCCTGAATTTGGATTTTTAGCCTACTTTACTGTGAGGAAATAAACTTCTCTTTGTTAAAGCCATCCACTTGTGGTATTTCTGTTACAGCAGCACTAGATGACTAAGACACTTACTTACTCATAGTTTGTAGGGATTAATCACTGTATGAGGTGTTTTTTTAGGTGACGACTTATCGGTTTTCTTTTCATATTAAACATGGGAATCTGTTGACTCTTGGCATCAGCTGTGCAATTAATCAGTGCATTTATCTTCATGGAAGCCTAATGAGGATTTTAATGCCAAAATGTCTGATGGAAATCAACTCTATTTTCACAAAGAAACCAAAGCAACATACAAACTTGTTGTAGTAGTTGCTGTCTAATTGATTCTGGCAATCCCTGGTTAAGCAGTTGACTACTAGCTGGAAGGTCGGTGGTTCGAACTCACCCCGAGGTGCCTCAGAAGGCAGGCCTGGTGATCTGCTTCTGAAAGATCACAGCCTTGAAAACCCTATGGAGCAGTTCTGCTCCGCACACACCTTGTCACCACAAACATATAAACGAAAAGATCAGAATCAGTATATCTAACATCATACCTTTGTTCTAAGTAAAAAAAAAAAACAAACCCAATGCCATCGAGTCGATTCCAACTCATAGCAACCCTATAGGACGGAGTAGAACTGCCCCATAGAGTTTCCAAGGAGCACCTTGTGGATTTGAACTGCCAACCTTTTGGTTAGCAGCCATAGCACTTAACCACTACGCCACCAGGGTTTCCACCTTTGTTCTAGGTACTTGTATATTCCATTGACTCTGCAAGGGTACAGACCATGCCTGTATGTCAGTGTCTCTTGTCTTAAAAATACCTTCAAATCCAAGTTTGATAGGCAACAGTTCCAAATGAGTGGTCCCACCTAGTCTCCTATCACCAGAACACTTCTCTAACCCTCACAATCCCACACATTCTTTAAGGCCTACCACAAATTCCACAGCACTCTAAATGAGAAATCTTCCTGAGGTCTCTCACTCCTCTCCGAATTAAAAACCAGTCAGAACTTCCTTTAAGTATATATAGCATACTGTGGTTTCCCTGGAAGCCCTGGTGGTGTATTGGTTAAATGCTACAGCTGCCAACCAAGAGGTCAGCAGTTCAAGTCTGCCAGAAGCTCCTCAGAAATTCGATGGGTGCAGTTCTACTCTGTCCTTTAGGGTCGCTATGAGTTGGAATCGACTTGACAGCAGTGGTTTTTTTTGGAAGTTTCTCTGTCATGGGATTTATTTCCTCTCAAAAGGATTATAAGCTCCTTTACCTACCAACTTAGTTGCCCATTTCTTTCATTTTTGTATATTTTAGTACCTAAGCATGTAATAAATACATTTATTCAAGTAAATATATTATATTACAATTTGTGTGATACAGAACACAAAGAACACTGAGACCTTTATGTTTATAAATTCATGGACTCTTTCTGGAAAGGTACACAAGAACCTGCTGTCAGTCGTAATCTCAGAGATGTGGACTATGGAGCTGAAGTCAGGGGAGAGAGAGAGACTTCCTTCTGACTGCATTCCATTTTGTATGTTTAAAACTTTGTACAGATGTATATACTACAACTTCAAAATAGAGAATATATTAAAACAAAACTAAATATATAAATTTTGTTTTGGTTTAAAAACTATGTTACTAAGCCTGATGACAATACAAAAATTCAGGAAGAGAGAAGGCAGTACACCAGCACAAGAAATGTCATTTCTAAGCCTCTAACAAGGTAAGTTGTTGATGGCCTGAGAAGCAGAAGGCTTAAGTGAGAATTGTACCTAGTCAGTGCCTAATGAAAGAATGTTGGTATCAAAAAAGCATTTAACTATCAATAAGCCTTACCTTCTAAGACGAAGGGGGTGTATGAAATAAAAGGTAAGAAAATTCCTAAGTGCCTTAAATCTGAAATATTATTCTTACCCCATCTGCCAATTTGCTGTACTGTGTTGGCTTGTGCAATGCCATGATGCTGGAAGCGATACCACTGGTATTTCAAATACTTGCAGGGTCACTCATGGTGGACAGGTTTTAGTGGCACTTCTAGACTAAGGTAAAGTTCTGGCGATCTGTTTCCAAAAATTAGCCACGAAACCCCTATGTATCGCTACTGAACACTGTCTGACATGATCCTGGAAGACGAGCCCTCTAGGTTGGAAAGCAACATGCTGGGACATCAACAGGATGGTGCAGGACAGAGCAGTATTTTATTCTGTTAGATGTGGGATTATCATGAGTCACAGCCAACTCGACAGCCATGAAAAGTAACAACTCTTATTTTAACTTTAAATTATATACTCATGTATTAAAACCAAAAACCAAAATCTGTTGCCCTCAAGTTGATTCCAACTCATAGAGACCATATAGGACAGAGTAGAACTGCCCCATTGAGTTTCTAAGGAGCTCCTGCTGGATTTGAACCGTCGACCTTTTGGTTAGCAGCCGTAGCACTTAACCACTATGCCACCAGGGTTTCCCATGTATTAAAGTGAAGCCTTAAATTTAGATGACATCGAGAAAAATAGTTACTACTATATAATTAAAATAGCCTGTGTTTGATTCTGCCATGCCGCATATATTCCAACAAATGTGTTAGAGATACCAAAACAGTGATAAAGTCCCCTCACTAACCCTGACCCCTTTTAGCTTTCACATTTTCAATCCTCTCCAAATAACAACCTTGTTAAATGTTATTATATGTTACTAAGTCCATCTCACTGTTTAGAGGGGATGAGAAAGAACAGATAGCTATACAAATCATGTTGATATGGGTAGAGAAGTGTGAAAAGCATCATGAGAACATAGAGAAGGGGAAAAATTACGCTTGCCCAGGAGGGATGAAAAGAATGGAAAACACACCAAAATAGTGAAATTTGTTGAGAGGTAAGTCCTTCAAAACATAGGCAGGAAAAGGAAGTTTATATACGAAATGGCTTCATTCAGTGTTTCAAGGAATAAAATTTCAACAGAAAGTCAAACCAGGCATGGCACGTATTACCTAGCTCCACCCTTTAACAGGAAAGAAGACAAAGAGCAGGGACAGGTGACTTCCCTAAAGTCCCATGGCTCCCAGTGGCAGAGCTGTGAATCCATAACTCAGGACACAACCTCCCAGGGCAATATGTTTATAAGACACTTTGCTGTGGCCTCTGGTTTTGATAGCATCAGAATCAAACTTATTTGATCAAATGCACAGAAATGATTCCAGGACATTTCCCCTTTCTCTGGAAATTATTTGCTTACCAGAAGCAAAGTTCAGCCATTCATTTAAAGATCTGACAACAATAAAAATGAGACTTGCCTTTACACTGAGCTATGAGGTTTTCACTGGTGTCAGCTCTCAAAATAGGGGCATGTGAGAGTGTCTTAGTTTAGGGCTTGGACTAACTCTTATTATGGGAAGCTTTGAACTGATCTGATACAAGTGCTCACGGACCTAGGGTTGTGGGGGTGGGGCAGAGGATGAGAGAAAGTGAGAACTAGTGACATTAATTACAGTAATATTGAAGATTTGATGGTGATGTAATTTGGAGAGTGATTTTTTTTTAGCCCCTTTTAAGGTGATCAGCAGCTAGCTAAGAGGTTAGTGGTTGAACCCACCCAGGGGTTCTGTGGGAGAAAGACCTGGCAATCTGTTTCCATAAAGACTACAGCCAAGAAAACACATGGGGCAGTTCTCCTGTGTCACATGGAGTCACCATGAGACAGAATTAACTCAACAGCCCCCGATAAGGTGCTTACTATATCCACAAATACTCTCACAAATATATATATACACACAACTATGTGATTGTGTTGAACCCGAGAACGCCACATTCTCATGTAAATTTTCAAAACCCTCTTCTGATTGTCTGTTCTCATTCTGTACTCTGTCTCCTCACTCCCATAAGCAGACAAACATCTTAAAGAGGACCTGACCATACTATCTCAGGTCTAGCACTTCTGGTTCTTTCCTAAACCTATTCAGTGGTGTCTTTTGCCCACACAACCCCACTGAACTTCTTATAAAATCACCACAAGCTAGGTTATTCCAGATTCACTGGACACATTTTTGTCCTAATTATAAAAAAAAAAAAAAAGGAATCATTTAAGTTAAAATTATTGATCACTCTTTTCTTTCCTGAAACTCTTACGCCTTGTCTTCAGAGATGCCATTTTCTTTTTGGTTTTTCTTTGGATTCTCCATTGAACTTCACAGTTTTCTTTCTTCTATTCCCCACGTGTTACTATTTCCCAGGGTTGTAGCCAGTAATCTTTTATACTCTTTTTACTTTTCTTGAGCATTCTTTTCCATATTAAATTTCTTGGACTATTGATGGCTTTTGAATCTGTCTGCTGACAAGATCATTTCATAGGTTTAATTACACATTTCCAGGATTTTCTAGAAAGATCCATTTAGATGTTCCTAACATCTTTGGGGGAAACCCTGGTGGTGTAGTGGTTAAGAGCTACAGCTGCAAACCAAAAGGTCAGCAGTTTGAATCTACCAGGCTCTCCTTGGAAGCCCTATAGGGCAGTTCTACTCCATCCTCTAGGGTCACTATGAGTTGGAATCGACTTGATGGCAATGGGTTTGGTTTTTGGTTTTTTAAGATCTTTGGACAGAACCTTGGTGGTGTAGTGGTTAAGCATTCAGCTGCTAACAGAAGGTTGGCAGTTCAAATCCACCAGCTGCTCCTTGAAAACCCTATGGGGCAGGACTACTCTGTCCTATAGGGTCGCTATGAGTCGAAATTGATGGTTGGTGTAAGGTCTTTGGGTGGTGTAAACAATTAATGCACTCCACTGTTAACTGAAAGATTGGCAGTTCAAGTCCACCAAAAAGCACCTTGGAAGAAAGCCCTGACAATCTATTTCCAAAAAATCAGTCACTGAAAACCCTATGGGGCATGGTTCTACTCTGACACACATGGAGTCAACATGAGTCAGAATCAAAAGCCACTGGTAAATGTACTTCCAAAATAACCTATCTACAACTGAACTTGTCTCTTTCTTCCCAAAACCTGTTGAACTCCATATTTTAGCAAATGACTGCATCATCTATCCAGGTTCCAAATTCAAAAACCTGTGAGCTATCCTAGACTCTTCTTGCTAGCTTTCCTTCAATCAGTCTGAGTGTAATAGACACTATTTCCTTAACATCCCCCATATACTTTCCTTCCACTCTGTCTTCTTTGTTCCTGCCTTATTTCAGACCCTTGTCATTTCTTCCCTGATTATTATAACATCCTTATGGAAAACAGTCCAACTACCTTCAATGGAACCCCCACACTGCTAAAATAATTACTCTGAAACTCAAATACTGAAGGATTTTGCTCTTCAAAAACTTTCATAGCATTCAAGATAGAGTTAGACAATTTAAGCTTGGTACTTAAGGTTTTGGAGTCCCTGGGTGGTGCAAATGGTTCACGTGCTTGGCTGCTAACTGAAAGGTTGAAGGTTTGAGTTCACCCAGAGGTGCCTCCGAAGAAAAGCCTGGCGATCTACTTCTGAAAAATCAGCTATTGAAAACTCTGTGGAACACAGTTCTATTCTGACATGGAATCAACTTCATGAAGGCTGTTTTTTTTTTTTTCTTTTTGTTTGTTTGTTTTTTGGTACATAGGCCCTGGATAACATCCTCTACATGAACGTAACCCCATTCATAGCCTTGAGTTACATTATTTCATGTCTACCTGTCTTTGCACATGCCATTACTATTGCCTGGAATACTCCGCCTTCTTTCAAGAACTGGATCCAGAGTCACATCTGCCAAGAATCCTTCCCTAACTAGATTAGGTGCCCCTTTTGGGGGCTTACCTGTGCATATCCCTTAGCATAAAACATTCACACTATAACAGCTGGTTTGTTTTGGTTATAGCCTTTACGTCTGATAGAGTAGCAAGAGAATCCAAGTGCCAGTTGAGAGATCAGCCAGATGCACACCCATCATCTTCTGGTGTTCAGAAGGCCAACTTCCTGTGTTCCTATGTTTCTTGGCTATCTAGTGCTGCTATGACAGAAATACCACAAGTGGATGACTTTAACAAGGAGAAATTTATTTTCTCACAGTTTAGGGGGCCAGAAGTCTGAGTTCAGGGCACCAGCTCCAGTGGAAGGTTTTCTTTCTCTGTCGGCTCTGGGGGAAAGTCCCTGTCATCAGTCTTCACAGTTGAGGAGCTTCTCAGCACAGGGACCTTGGGTCCTAAGGACACGCTCTCCTACTGGTTTTTCATTCCTGGTGGCATGAGGTTCCTGCACTGAGAAGCTTCTCCACCAGGGGAAGATTGATGACAAGAACTTTCCCCCACAGCTGATAGAGAAAGAAAGCCTTCCCCTGGAGCTGGTGCCCTGAATTTGGACTTCTAGCCTCATAGACTGTGATAGGATAAATTTCTATTTGTTAAAGCCATCCACTTGTGGTGTTTCTGTTTTAGCAGTACCAGATGACTAAGACGGAATTTGGTAATGAGAGTGGGGTGCTGCTCTAACAGATACGTAAAATGTGGAAGCGGTTATGAAATTGTGAACAGATAGAGGCTGGATGAGTTTTAGAGTGCCTAATAATAGTAAAAGCCTAGATTGCATTGAAGAGACTGTTGGTGAAATTATGGACATCAAAGGCAATTCTGGTGAGGACTCAGAAGGAAGTGACGAGAGCCATTACACTGGAGATGGCACAGAGAGTGAGAAGCAGCAGCAGAGAAATGGCAACAGCAGAACCAGGAGACCAGCACTAGACAGCGCTGGAGCCAACCAATGGTACAAGATAGCTGAGTGACTTCTGGCCAAAGTTTACTGGTGGAGCGGGGTACCTCTAGGCACTTATTGATGGAGTTACAGAGCTTTGGAACACTTGTCCCAGCAGGGCAGATTTGGGCAGTGAAGCCCAAGGCGCCAAGAAGCCAAGGAACCAGGGAGCAGAAGCTAAAGATACAAGGAACACAGGAAGCAGAGCTGCCTCAGCCTCAAAGAGTGGCATCATCACTTACATGGGCTAGGAGAATGGGCCTGCCAAAACGTGAAGGAGCAGAGTTGTCCTTCCAGTGGGTCTGGAAGGCAGAGCTGAAGCTCAGGGCTGAGGATTCTCCACTCAGAATCCAGAGAGTGTGGCCAATAACCCAGAGTCTGGAGGGCTGGGCCATTGTGTAAATGGTCTCGGAAACAGAGGATTGTTTTCAAGCCTTGAGAGCTAATGTAATGTGTTCTGCTGACTTGCTTGGTGCCTATTATCCCTTCTTTCCCTCCAGGTTTCCCATTTGTAATGGAACTGTCTAACTTGTACCTGTTCCACCATTGTACTTTGGAAACAGGTAACCTGTTTTCTAGATTTCAGAGATGAAGAGGAATTTTTGAATTTTGGACTTGGAGTTGACATAAAACCTTTACTATGATATGATGAAGTGAATGTGTTTTACACGTGGTAAGGACATGAATTTTTAAACGTCAAAGGGTGGAATGTTATGAATTGTGTCCCCCAAAAATATGTGTCAACTGGGCTAGGTCATGATTTACAGTATTGTATGATTATCCACCATTTTGTCATCTGATGTGATTTCCCTATGTGTTGTAAATCCTGCCTCTATAATGTTAATGAGGCAGGATTAGAGGCAGTTATGTTAATGAGGCAGGACTCAATCTACAAGATCAGGTTGTGTCTTAAGTCAAACTCTTTTGAGACATAAAAGAAACAAGCAGAGCAAAAGGGGGACCTCCTGCCACCAAGAAACAAGAGCCAGGAGAATACCGCATCCTTTGGGCCCAGGGTCCTTGCACTAAGAAGTTCCTCCACCAGGGAAGATTGATGACAAGGACTTTCCCCCACAGCTGACAGAGACAGAAAGCCTTCCCCTGGAGCTGGTGCCCTGAATTTGGACTTCTAGCCTCCTAAACTGTGAGAGAATAAATTTCACTTCGTTAAAGTCATCCACTTGTGGTATTTCTGTTATAGCAGCACTAGATAACTGACAAGAGAATCCAAGCGCCAGTTGAGAAGTCACTCAGATGTACACCCATTATCTTCTGGTGTTCAAAAGGCCATCTTCGAATATTACATATGTAGCATACACATTATTATAAAAAAAAAATTATTATACATGTATTTTATATACTACTATCTATATAGGGTTGCTATGAGTCTTTTTTATGAGTCAGAATTGACTCGACGGTACTGGGTTTTTTGGTTTATACACGTATCCTATACTACCAATACATACCCAAACCGTTTGGGTATGTATTGGTAGTATATGATATGTATAAACCCATTCTATATTTTATAAAATATGCACCTTTTGAACAATCCTTAATTCAAAGATTGTAATTCTTTGTGCTCTCCATCTCATATGGACACTCTCCTCCTTGCTCTTTGTAATTTAATCTTCTATCATAATTTGTTTATTCATTTATTCATTCAGCACATATCAAATGAATGCCTATTACATTCCAGACATCATGCAAAACACCAGAGATGCAGTGAAGAAGAAAAATACGCGCACTGCCCTCAAAGACTCTGCTCTCAAGGTGGGAAAAAAAGTGTTCATCAAATAATCACACAAACTAATGCACGACTACAACTGTGACGGGGCAAAAAAGGCAAGGTACAGACTGCGATAGTGCCTGAAACGGGGCTTTTGATGTAGCTGGAAAAATCAGAGAACTCTGAGGCACTTACCACATTATGTCTTATATCACAATAAGCTGGGATACGTTTTATATGCATTTTCTCAACACACACAACACACACAAACACACTTTGTTCCCTTTCATGGCAAGTCTGAGAACATAGAAAATGACCAACGAATATCTGCTGAATTAATTGAAAGCTTCACCCAGAATTGCAGAATAGTTACATGATTTCTTTTTTTCCACATTGAGTTAACCATAGCTCACCTGCAGAGAAGGCCCTAATCAAATCTATTGTAAACCTATAAATGCAGTTATACACAAAAGTAGCATGTAGCATGCATTCCGTTTTTCCTGAGAATCAATCGCATGCATGCTAGGTAGTTTCAGGTATGGAAAAAATGAAGGAGGCCTTGAAAGGAGCAAAGAGAAACTCAAGCCAGCAGGAAAGTGATGAATGGAATTCTTTAATTAACTAGTCTAGCATAATGATCCTGGAAGACCAACAACAACAACAACAAAAAAGCCCAGGGAAATGAGGTCTCTATAGTATCAATTATACTTCCTAAATTTGCAATTGTTTCCATTTCCAGTTTCATAGGTTAATTATCAAATAATGAAAATAGAAGGACTTCAAGTGAAGGTCTGGTTTCTATAGCCTTATGCAAATATACACCATAAGTACTCAATCATGCAGATATATAAATCACAGGGATGATGCTTACAGGAGTCAATACTACATAACTTTTTTCAGCATGCTGTTTCTTGGATAAAATTCCCATTTGGCCTTAATGCTGTTTTTATTTTGAGATCTAGCTATGTTTTCTTTTGATCCGTTTCCTGGCATCTGGCACAGCTCAGTGGTTAAGGCTTATGATTTCAAATCAAACTGAACCTGGATTTGCTTCTCAAGTCTGATACTTACTAGACGACTTTAGGGCACTACTTCACATCTCCAGTCTTCAAGTTTTTCTCATTGGACAAAGGAGTGAGTATTAATGACCGGTTCACAAGATTGTTGTCAAAATTAAATGAGATAGAATATCTTAACAGAATACCTGCCAGATAGCAAGTTCTCGATATAAATGGGGGCGATAATGATCATCATCATGATGGGGGCGGGGAGGATTTTATTGACATGGAAAACTTTTGGGAAACTGTCCCGTTGATAATCCTTCTTATTTTTGTAGATATATTCAACAACAACATCATTTCATTTGTTATTTGAGATTATTTCTATAACTTATCTATGTCATGGATTGAATTGGTCCCCTCAAATCTGTGTCAACTTGGTTAGACCATGATTCCCTGTATTGTGTGGTTGTCCTTCATTTTCTGATTGTAATTTTATTTAAAGAGGATTAGGGTGGAATTGTAACACTCTTACCCAGGTCACATCCCTGATCCAATGTAAAAGGTGTTTCCCTGGGATGTGGCCTGCACCACCTTTTATCTCTCAAGAAATAAAAAGGAAAGGGAAGTGAGCAGAGGAGAAGGAGGACCTCATACCACCAAGAAACTAGTGCCAGGAGCAGAGCGAGTCCTTTGGACCTGGGGTCCCTGTGGGGAGAAACTCCTAGTCTAGGGGAAGACTGATGAGAAGGCTGACAGAGAGAGAAAGCCTTCCCCTGGAGCTGACGCCCTGAATTGGGACTTTCAGAGTACTTTACTGAGAAAAAATAAATTTCCTTTTGTTAAAGCCATCTACTTGTGGTTTTTCTGTTATAGCAGCACTAGATGACTAAGACAATCTATACAAATATTTAAGAACCATTTTTGTTGAGGGAGGGATCTAAGAAAATCGAATTTTAAGAAGAAAAGTATTAAGACTTTTGCTTTAGCAAAACTCGGTAAGAAGTGATTGTTAATGGGAATGGGGTTTCATTTCAGGGTGATGAAAATATTCTAGAATTAGAGATGGGTGATTGTTGCACGTCCTTGTGAATGTACTAAAATAACAGTGAACAGTACTTTTTAAAAGGGCATATTTTGTAGTATGTGAATTATATCTCAATTTAAAAATAAACTCTAAGAAAATAGTTAGACTTCAACAAGATGGTTTACAACTGAAAAATTTGTTCAAGTGGTGACTTTTTTCCCCTTTTCCCTTTCCATTTCAGTTACCTTTCCTATTTAGATGTAAATCCATGCTAGATCCAAAAAAACTGATTGATTTGGACACCATTGGAGTCCTTATCCTTTTTCTAATATCTGACCAGGAACTGTAGATTTTTAAAATAGAACTTTTTCTTTAGTCAAGATCTGGTATAAATCACCCATTGGCCAATGCTACAATTAAAATTTATAGCTCTCAAAATGCAAACAACCTTTTTTAAAAGTGAATTCTTTCTAAAATTTTAAGGACATTAAAAATGTTTTAGATTCCTGTTTTTGGAAAGGAAGGGATATGGAAAAAAATTTTGGAAAATCAACCTTCTTCTATTTTCTACCATACACGTCATGCTGTCACTGACACCTTGAGCTGAGGAATGTAAGTAGCTTTTGCTTAGAAGAAGGTGTTAGCATGATGGCTTCTTCTTTGAAGAGTGTTATGTTTGTTTGCCTTTTGCTTTTAATCCAAGACCTTACCTAGCCACACAGTGTCGGGGCTACATTCTGGATTTGCATGTACCAGTATCATCCCTTGGAAACCCTGGTGGTGTAGCGGTGAAGTGCTACGGCTGCTAACCAAAAGGTCAACAGTTTGAATCCACCAGGAGCTCCTTGGAAACTCTGTGGGGCAGCTGTACTCTGTCCTATAGGGTCATTATGAGTCAGAATCAACTGAATGGCAATGGATTTTAATGGATTAATATCATGCCTTGGCCACTTTATTAGTCTTAATAGGTTCACCATGAAAAAGACTGGTATCAAAGGTGACAAAATAGCTTGTACCATGATTTCAATTATGTTTCAAAAATACTTAAGGACACTATATAGGGTCAAACTGACAAATCCATTGCTGTAGCGTCAATTCTGATTTATAGCGACCCTACACGGCAGCACAGAAGTGCCACATAGGGTTTCCAAGGCACAGCTGATGGATTTGAACTGCGGACCTTTTGGTTTGCAGTCCAGCTCTTAACCACTGCACCACCAGGGCTCCAAATTGACAGCACCAACTCAAAAGGTTAGATAAGAAACTTAGGGGACAGCAAGTTTCTTAACCATGGAAGAATAATTTGGAAAAGGAGAGTGAGGTGATTGCACAACTTGCAACTTGAACAATGTAAGCTATGTCATTGAATTGTACATGTGGAAATTGTTGAATTGGTGTACGTTTTGCTGTGTATATTTTCTACAACAATAACAAAAATAGAATAAAAACCATTGCCGTTGAGATGATTCCAATCCATAGGAACCCCAGAGGACAGAATAGAACCGCTCTGTAGGGTTTCCAAGGAACAGCTGGAGGATTTGAACTGCCAATCTTTCGGTTAGCAGCCATATCACTTAACCACTGTGCCACTAGGGAAATACATACAGACGAGGGGAAAAATACTGAAAGCATATACACAAAAATACAACAGTGGCTATTTCTCAATGGTTATTTTGGTGGTTATTGGCAATTGAGTGGAAGCAGTAGAACCTAGCTGTTCAGAGCATGGGCTCTGGACTTAGCCCTGCTCTACCATTTACTGGCACCATGACTTTGTGCAGTCCACTAAACCTTTCTGGTCATTAATTTCTAGTTATATAAAATGTGAACAATAATACACCACAAGGTAAGGTTTAAGTGAGAGAATGTATGTAAGACATGGAACTCAGTACTTGTGGAACATTGAAAAAAAAAAAAAAACCACACACACACAATAAATGTTATCATCAATTCTTACTGCTACATTTCTGTGTATTTTCAAAATTTCTACCATTAACGTTGGATGCTTTTAAGAGCAGAAATAAATGTTATTTGCTTTTTAAAAAATATCGGTATATTTTCACTTTTATAAAGGGTTTTTAAAAAGCTTACAATAGTGCCAAATATTCAGAATTTATCTCTTGAGGGTACAGCCTCAAAAAAATACTTCTTCCATGGTTCGATACATGTGCTTAATTCCCGGGCTCCAGTGGGAACATAAAATGCTTGCTGTCAACATGTTACTATTATTCCCAGTTCTCTTGAAGGCGGATGCAGAAATTTTCTGGAAAAGTCATAAGCTATGAATTGGATGAAATTTTCTGATTCACTGTATAAACTTCCAGGGATTAAAACCCCAGTTCTAGGCAATGGACTTTGTGATAACACGAAGGCAGCTACCAAATGGTCTATTTTAAAATATACTTATGGGCATATTTGAATATTTCACTCCCTCGACATCTACTTCAGGGGCCATCACCAACTTCCCTATCTGTACACTGAGTTTTTCTACTGCTGGGAGTTGGAGGGGAAGTCAGTTGGGGTAGCTGGAGGAGAACTGGAATCCTCTATCAGAAGATACAAAGGCTCACACGACATCAACTGAGGCATGTCCAGGGGAAATCCAACCCTCCCATCCCTGCTCTATGGGAGAGAGCCTCACAGTGATGATGAACACTCATGATAAGCAACAGCCTACAGCACAGCACGAAACAGGATTCCTGTGCCAACAACAGCTGCTGAGGAATCAAATGTCCCAGGATACTCCCCCATGTAGACACCAGGCTAGTGTGTACACTCTGGTCCCCACAACTGTTTCTATATAAGCTCTAATCATTTAAGAGTAAGTGTACAGATTCATCATGACAAACACATTTTCCCTGGAACTGAAATCCAGGGGAAATTTCTCATACGCAGCCACGGAAAAAGGACAGCAGGTAACTGAAATTCTTTTTTTCTCAAACTTTTTCTTTTAAATTGTACTTTAGATGAACGTTTACAGAACAAACTAGCTTCTCATTAAAAAATTAGTACACATATTGTTTTGTGACATTGGTTGCCAACCCCACCACAAGTCAACACTCTCCCTTCTTGACCTTGGGTTCTCTATTTTCAGCTTTCCTGTCCCCTCGTGCCTTCTAGTCCTTGCCCCAGGGCCGATGTGCCCCTTTAGTCTCATTTTGTTTTATGGGCCTGTCTAATCTTTGGCTGAAGGGTAAACCTCGGAAGTGACTTCATTACTGAGCTGAAAGGGTATCCAGGGGCCAAACTCTCAGGGTTTCTCCAGTCTCTGTCAGGCCAGTAAGTCTAGTCTTTTTTTGTGAGCTAGAATTTTGTTCTGTATTTTTCTCCAGCTTTGTGTGTGGACCCTACATGACCATCGATCTTTTTATTCCACCGAAAACCCTTTACAAGTATGTGCCTAGCTTATGTAAAATGTTTACCTTCTAACATAGCTGTGGATTTTGTCCTCTAGAAATCCTTAGTTATAACTGGCCCTGTTCAGAGAACAGTGACCAGGTGACATACGGTGAAGAGACCAAGAATGGCCAGGTGACATATGGTGAAGAGGCCAAGAGCTAGAGAAAGTAACACCCAGGATAAAATAGAGTTATCCACAAGATATCCAGAGGGCTCTTTCATGGACAAAATATTTTAATTCCTTTCTGTGGTGGCCCCATAAACAACTCAGGCAAGACCCTAGTACTTTAGGGAGACAATTCTCAGCTTAATATAAGAAAATGTTTCTATCCCTTAAATCCATCCATGTTTGGAGTTATCTGTGTCTGGCTTTAGTGAGGGTCCTATCACATTTAAAAGACATTCAAACTTTGGGCAAAGGAAATTGAACCAACTGGTTATGAATTCTGAGACAAATTAGGTCTCAGAGATTTTGAGGAAAAAAAAATGTTTCAATAAGGACTAACTATAGGCATAGGGGTCTGGTGTCCCACATGGATTCTACCCAAAGAAGCTAGGGAAAAGGCCATAACATCTCCAAATCAGGGATGGAGACAATTATCTAGCAGTGGCTACTGCCCTGGGAAAGATCTACTAAATGAGAGAGAGAGAGTAGCATAATGGAAAATAACTTGACTTTTGAGCCTGGAAGACTTGGATTCAAATCCTGATTCTGTCACTTAATAGCTCTGTGACCTCAGACAATCTGCATAACCTCTCTGAGTCTCAGTTACCTCATCTAAATACAGACGAGAACGCTTCGCTGCAGAGAGTTGTACAGAGTCGATGAGGTATTATGCCTCAAGGGCCTACACAATGCTAGACTTAGAATAGGAGTTAAATAAATGGAAGTCCTCATCATTAATATTATTAGATATAGACCACAACAATCCCAGCCTTTTAAGATTGTCTGTGGAAATATCAATTTCAGATACATTAATAAACAAAGGAGAAATTTAAGAGAGGCTAGAATTTTAGAATTTGTAACATGCTTGTCAGGGAAACTGCTGCCTTTTAAAAACAAGATACTGTGGCAAAAAAGAATATATCAGAGCGACTATTGGAAAGTAAGAATTTGACTGTATTATCTGGTCCAATTTTTGTCTTCCTCCATCCAGACTGTAAGCTACGTGAAACCAGAACTTTGTCTTTCACCGGCGTATTTCCAGGGACCGTAACCTTATCTGGCACATACTCTATACTCAAAAAATATTTGCTCATAAAGAAATGGACAAATGAGTGGTGTTGTCCAATCTACACCTGATAACCATGAGGATTTGTAGAAACTGTGGCAAGGTGTTCTAACTGAGCTTCTAACTCAGCTTTCACAGACATTCCTCAGAAATACCAACTCTCTGTGTACTAATTCCACGTATTCCAAGCAACCGCGTGATGATTATTTTGTTTTTCCAGGAACCAGAACATGGAACCCTTTATAGAAAACAGACTGGCTATTTCCAATGGCAGGACAGGTCCCTCTCCCAGTGCAAATGCATCAATTGGCATCTGACTTATTAATCTGAGGTTTGTTTCTTATGAGTCAGTCACCATGAACTGGTCTTCCTTAGCTAGATCACACAAGAGAGATCCCTACACAAGCTAACTGAGCTCCCAACTCACCCAAGTTCACCATTTCTTCTACAACACCTGTGCCTCCCCAGCCAACCCTCAGTCTCTCTGTTTTCATCACCTCAACTGTACCAGTGCATTTTGGAGGTAAAGCTGTGTCTAATTATTCATGATTGTCCTTTGTAATAGGATGAAGTAGTAGGCTAATATAAGAACCATTTTAAGGTCATCATAAGCTTTTAATTCAGTGTTTGGTGTAAGCAAAAATGTGTTTCCAAAAGATTATTATGGTACCAGTATGGTGGTGGGGAAGATCAAGTTGTTCTGACAAGAAATTGTAAGGGCCTAAACTATGGCAAAGGAGCCCTGGTGGTGAAGTGGTTAAGAGTTCAGCTGCTAACCAAAAGCTTGGCAGCTCGAATCCACCAGCCCTGTGGGGCAGTTATACTCTGTCCTATAAGGTGGTGATGAGTTGGAATCGACTTGACGGCAACAGTTGTGGTTTGATTTTTAAACTATGGCAAAAGGGCAGCAATGGTTCAGAAGTAGAATTCTCGCTTTCCATGCAGGAGATCCAGGTTCAATTCCCAGCCAATGCACCTCAAATCAAGCCACAGCTTGTCTGTCATTGGAGGCTTATGTGTTGCTATGATGCTGAACAGGTTTTAGCAAATCTTCCTAGGAAGAAAGGTCTGCCAATCTACTTCCAAAATCAGCCAATGAAAACTCTGTGGAGCACAATGATTTGATCCTGCTGTGCATAGGGTCACCATGAGTCGGGGCTTAACTTGATGGCAGATGGCAACAACAACAAACTATGGCAAATGCAGTGGGGAAAAAGATAAGAGAATAGGTTCTGATGCTTAGGACATATGCACTGATAGAACTTGGTGACTGACCGCATATGGGAAGTGACAGAGAAGAAGAGTGATGATGTCTAGGTTCCTGGCATTACTGTTAAGTAGAAGAGGAGCTCATAATCAAAAGGGAGGCTTATATAGACATTTTAATTCATGACTGAATAATGTCTATTTATGGTAGAGTTTGGTAAGTGCCATATATGGGAAACAAATTCAAAGGAGGGTAAAAATCACATTTGACAACAGAGATAAGGAAATGAATCATAAAGAATGTAGTGTGTCATGTTTGCTAGGCCTTAAAGAAAGGAAAAGAGGGGAAAAGGAAAATCAGAGGGGCAGAGTGTGTTTTAGAAGAACAAAGCACAATTAGGGTGTCAGCTGAGATACAGCAGGAGGTAAGGGCAGGAAGGTAGATTGGAGCTAAATGGTTGAGGCCTTTGGATATACAGCCAAAGAATTCAGAGTCAATTCAAGAAAAACCAGGAGTCAATAAAGGTTTTATAATTGACTTAATAAAATGCAATTAAAAGAATTACATTGAAATATTTTGAATAGTTCAAAGAATACCAACGTCTTTTTCTCTTTCTTTAAAGGAAAAAAAAAATAGAAATTTCCTGCACTGATTTTGGCTTCTTCTTGGAATACACATAAGTGTCAGATTTGGAGAATCAACTAGGTCAAGAGTTCTAGCAACCAAGAATGGATTGTGTACACCATATTAAACGAGAACATGATAGATGAAGTTCTGGAACTTCTAGCCATGGTGAGGTAACTTGTATTGAGCTTATCCTCCTGCCATAAACAACTCTAAAACTGGACAAAACTTATTAAGAAACTATTTATAGGCATTGGGTAACAGACAGCACAAAACTGTGATCCCAGAAAAAAAGGAAAGTATGAGATGAGACCCACATTAGCTCCAGTTTCCAAACTGGGTCAACTTTATAGAAGGCAGCACAGGAGGTGGGGCCCATGTGGGGAATGGCAGTCTCACAGAGATAAGGAGGCACAGATCAGAGTTTGGGCTGCTGAGGTTACTGGAATTTGTGGGACAGGGTACTGAAGAGGGAGCTGCCCGAGGTAGGTGAGAAATGACTCTGCATGGAGCTTTGCTTGTAAATAACAATGTAAGAGAAAAAGTTACAAGGAAATTAGAAAATATTTGAAAAGGCGTGGTAATGAAAACTATACATCTCTACCTTTCTGTGATATAGTTCAAGCGGGACTTAGAAAGAAAGATAAAAACCAAAACCAAACCCATTGCTGTCAAGTCGATTCCAACTCATAGCAATGCTATAGGACAGAGTAGAACTGCACCACAGAGTTTCCAAGGAGCGCCTGGCAGGTTTGAACTGCCGAACTCTTAGTTAGCAGCTGTAGCACTTAACCACTCTGCCAGCAGGGTTTCCAGTAAGAAAAATATAAAGTTTAAATTCTCATATTAGAGAAGAAAGTTTTAAAATCAATAATCTAAGCTTTTATCTTACGAAGATATAAAAAGAGAAAATTAAACCCAAATAAATTGAAGAAAAGAAGTAATAAAGAGCAGAAATCAATGAACTACAAAACAGATAAACAATACAGAAAATTAACAAAGGCAGAGGAGGCGGTCCAAGATGGCGGCATATTCAGATGCCTCATAACATCTCTTACAACAAAGTAAACAAACAAGTGAATAGGATATAGATGACAACTCTGGAGACCTGAGCATCAGGACAAGGCTGAAGAATTGGGCTGAGTGACAAATGGAAGGAGAGACTGTAAAAAAAAAAAAAACAGCAGACACAGAGAATTATGGATTGCCAATGCCCAGCCAGGAGAACCTCCGCAGCATGGCCATGTTAAGACAAAGCAAGCAGTGTTGCCAGCCGAAGGCCCCCATCACCTAGCGCAGCCAAGCAGGAGTGATTCTGTACCCACATCCAGAGCCAGGCAGGCGTGCTCCCCACCCTGTGAAAGTTAAGTAAACTCAACTCACCCACTGTGCCACCTTAGCCCTGTGCCAGAGGCCCACAAACCAATCACACCCCCACTCCCTCTCATCTATCCCCTACCCCCTGCACACGATCATGGTCTGGCAACATCCACCACTGCTCTGCCTCCTGAGCTGAGGTTCCATGGGCCTGACGCACCTACCCTTTTGCTCAGCCACTTACATAGGAGACATACAGTCTGGCAGTGCCCACCTCTCTATGCTGCCACCAACTGCAGGGGCCCGTGGAACGTCCGTGCCACTTCTCAACCTAGCCACCTGCATTGAGCGCCTGTGGACTGGCAGTGTCTCCTTTTCTGCTCACCCAAGCACTCCAGAGGCCTACGATCCAGCAGTGCCCTCTTTGCCACCCAGCCACCCATGCTAGGAGCCTGTGGACAGGCAGCACCTCCTCTTTTGCCCACACTAGGCGCCTGCGGACTGGTGGTACAAGCTCCTAAGCCTGGCCAACAAAGCCAGGGCCTGCAGACTGGCAGCATCCATTTCCTTCCCTGGCCTCCAGTGCCAGGAGCCCAGAGACTGGTGGCACCCCATCTTCTGACCAGCCAACTGCATCGGGGACCCAAGGACTGGATGCATCTACTACTCCCTCAACCCACAGGAATACAATACAAGAACAAAACGACAAAATAAATAGACAATCAGAAACCATATAAAAACAGCAACTAGAAATCCAAGGATTAAAGATAAAATTTCAGAAGTAGACAAAAATCAACAGAAGGGCGTTGGAGCCTGAGGACCAGCAGCACACCCTCCCCTGTGTCATGCTGTAGGAGACAGGGCCACACCCCTGTAGTGGGCACCCATGAACTGGCAGCATCCTCCCTGCCTCACCCCCTGCACTGCCCCCCGTAACTGGGAACTTGTACCTTCTCCGGCAACTCCTGTGCAGCCCTGACCACAAGAGACTGTTGACCTGGTGACTGATGATCCAGGCACCCTCACCCTACCACCCAGCAACTGGCAATGTGCACACACAACACCAACCCAGCAACTGGTGAGAAATCTCCCTGCACCCACACCCAGGTGACCGGCCAGACAGACACATTGCCTCACCAGCAACACCCATTATATCATCAGCCACTCCACAAGACCAGCAAACAGAGACCCGCGCTCACACACCCAGATGCTTCCCTACCCACCTCCAGTGCAGCAAGAGCAGTGGCCAGAGTAGCATGCATACCTGACCTACTTGGATATATCAAAGCAAAACAAAACAAAAAAAAAAACTCAGAATGCACCAAATAAACACATAATAAATAAATGAACATAACATCACCTTAGTGCCTCAGAGACAACAGACAATATCAAATCACATAAAGAAGCAGCACAAGATGGCTCCAACAAGTAATCAAAATAACCAGAAAGTCTTCTGAAGGAAGAATTTGTAACAGAACTGCCTGATAAGGAATTCAAAAGACTAATATATAGAGTTCTCTAAGAGATCAAGGAAAACACAGACAAAACCAAGGAAAACACAGACAAAGCAATAGAAAAATCCAGGAATACAATACAAGAACAAAAATGACAAAATAAATAGACAATCAGAAACCATACAAAAACAGCAACTGGAAATCCAAGGATTAGAGGTAAAATCTCAGAAGTAGACAAACTCAACAGAAGGACATTGGAGCAGAATTGAAGACAAAATCAGCAAAATAGAGGACAAATTCCTTGACACCAATATGTTTGAGAAAAAAATCAGAAAAAAGAATGAAGAAAAATGTTGAAAGCCTAAGAATTATGTGGAATACCATTAAGAGGAAATATTTATGTATGAACAGAATTCCAGAACAGATGGAGGCCAAAAAAAAAAAAAAAAACTCACAGAGAATTGTCTAAGATTTGCTGGCAGAAAACTTCCCTAATATCATGAAAGATGGAAAGATATTCATCAAAGAAATTCAACAAACGCCATACAGGATAGATTTAAAAGAAAGTCTCCAAGACATATCATAATCAAACTTGCCAAAACCAAAGACAAAGAAAGAACCTGAGAGTGGCTTAAGAAAAACAAAAGGTCACCTACGAAGGGAAACAATAAGACAAAGTTCTGATTACTCCAAAAAAAAAAAAAAAAATGCAGGCAAGAAGGGAAAGAGATGACATAATAAAACCTTGAAAAAAATATCGCCAACTAATAACTATATATCCAGCAAAATTGTCTTTCAAATATGCTGGTGAAATTAGG